>NC_071989.2:20992500-22242500 GCF_028885655.2 Pongo abelii | reverse complement strand
TTAAACTGGCAAAGGATTACACCTTTAAGTCCTATGAAGATATTTTTTGGCTAACTCATATAAATCAATACACAAGTGCAACTCAAATTCAGGACAGGAAAATATAAAATTATATTATCTGGGTTATGGGCTCAGATTTGCTATCTACAAATTGTGTTTGACTGTAGATGGTGAGCTTGCATGAATCCTTTATTGAAAGAGTGAACCATTTTGAAGCTAAAGGGTGATGCTATCAGCTACCCAAGTCAACAGGCATATAACCATTTTTCTGTAAACTAAGGGGTGAGTGGCATAGTAATTGAGAACAGCGGCTCTGGAATTAGCTCTACAGTACAATAAGCTAAAACTAAAATTGTACAAACTTGGGTAAATTACATATAGCCTCACTTGCCTTAGTTTCCTCACCTGTAAAATATAGATAACAGTTACTTTCTCATAGTGTTGTGAGAATTAAATTTGTTAAAACAAGGAATGTGCTTAAAACAGGGCCTTTTGGCTGGCCGCAGTGGCTCATGTCTGTAATCCCAGCACTTTGGGAGGCTGAGGCAGGCGGATCACCTGAGGTCAGGAGTTCCAAATCAGCCTGACCAACATGGAGAAACCCCGTCTCTACTAAAAATTCAAAAAATAGCCAGCCATGGTGGTGCATGCCTTTAATCCCAGCTAACTCGGGAGGCTGCGGCAGGAGAATCGTTTGAACCAAGGAGGCAGAGGTTGCGGTGAGCCGAGATCACGCCATTGCACTCCAGCCTGAGCAACAAGAGTGAAACTCCATCTCAAAAAACAAACAAACAAACAAATAACAGGGCCTTTTATAATAAGTTATTACCCCATACAGTAGTTTCAAAAGTTAAGTGAATATATTTAAAAAGGGAAAACATAGAATGTTGTCTAATATATCACTTTTTCAAAGCAAATAAATGTGGTAGTTGTACTATAAATGGAACATACAGACATCTGTCAAATTATGAGAGCAATACAGCCAATTTATGTCTGGTTCAAATAACCTGTTTTTTTCTGATTAAAAATTCAATTTGAAATACTGATAAAGTAATAAAATACATCTTTTTGTTAATTTCCATGATTGCTTACGTCATCCTCTGTGTGTGGCTCTCTGCATGTGGCAATAAGCAAATTAAATACATGTCACAAACGTTTGGACATGAGAATAGATTCAGATAAAATATGATTTCCAGAAATGGGAGAATCATCATGATGCATCAATGCTTAATTTATAATGGCATAACAAAGAAATCCACTGACAATAACTGTCTGAAGCTAAAATTGGTTCTAATTAAATACTGGCAATATTGTTTGATATATCTTTACAAATATTGCTTTGTAATCTAGTTTTCGTTTTAGTAAAACACGTATTATTTATCTTGAATTTCCAATCAATACATCATAAACTATCAAAATACATCTACATTCACGGCCTGGATATTAGACTGATTTCTTCTCACTTTTGCTGAGTGTCAACATATGAATTACAGTGGTGCTAGATTTTTAAATGATATTAATAAGAACAAAAGAAAAAAGATCCATGATTCAATACGTACTATGCATATTTGATCTTAGGTGTGTGTAGCTACTGTGGAAAATTCCTTTCATACTTTTTAAGTATTCAGGTAATTTGAAATTATATATGCAGATCCATTAGTAACCATTTTGTATCAGATAAACTAATATATAAAAATGATACGAAGTTTAACCAAGTAGACTATTTGGTTACTTAATTAAACAAAAATGAGTAGTGTATTTCTAGAAAGCTCAATTCCAAATTTAAAAAAATGGAAAAAATATGTTGTACCAAGAATGTCCAAACAAACAAAATAAAACAGCTTAGTTATTTTATGAAGAACTTCTGTGTTCCCTGGAGGTGGACTAGGGTGGTGGCTGTGAGCAATGGCTTTGGTGTCAACTGCTTAAGTTTGCCCCAGCTCCACCACTTACAAAAAGTCAAGACTCCGGACAACCCGCTTCATTATCTAGGTGTTAGTTTTGCATTTTTAGAAATGGTGCAAATAATAGAAAATAGGATGGGTTTAAGCATTAAATATAAGAATGCATATAAAATGTTTTGCACAATGTTTGACACACTGTAATAGCTCCATAAATATTGTTAAGTTCCTTTCCTGTTTTAGGAAAGAAGAGAGAGTTGCAAATGAGAAGGATTTTCTGAGTTTCCCAAAAGAAATCATATAAAATGAAGTTTTTTGAATACTACATTTCAACAGTTTTTTTTTTATTTCTCTTTTTCCTTCATTTTTATACCTTATATTCTCTGTGCATAGTGCAGTGTGAGCTGCTAAAATAGTGGTCACTTAATAGATGGCTTATAAATAAAAAACTAAGATTTTATTTTTCTCCCTGAGGGGTAGCTAAAGCAGTGCCCTGGCATTAAATATATAACTTTAGAGACAGCCACTAGAAACACAGGTGAAGTTTCCTATGTTTTTGTACTCTGGAAATGATGGATGATTCAACTCTGCACTTGAGTGCAAAATCCCACTCTTCGGAACAAGAAATGGATAAACCCTGACTCCATGAAACTTTCTCACTCACGATCAAAATACTGAGGGCTGGGGTGCACTGGGACTCTACTTTCTATTACTTAGACTTCACAATGAGTGAATGCCTGTGGATAAACAAATGTTAGGGCAAAAGAAAAGGAGGGAAGGAAGGAAGGAGAGAGGGAGGGAGGGAGGGAGAGAAGGAAGGAACGAAGGAGGGAAGGAAGGAAGGAGGGAAGGAAGGAAGGGGAAAAGAAAAAGAGATGAAAGAAAGAAAGAGAGAGAGAGGAAGGAAGGAAGGAAGGAAGGAAGGAAGGAAAGGAAGGAAGGAAGGAAGGAAGATAAAGCATTGTATATAGAGCAACCCAGTGCTGGGATGATCCCCATCTACAGACAAGAGCTTAGTGCCCTAACATCACAGTCTAGAATAAAGACATAAGCATGACTCCAGTAGAAAGAAACTAACAGATTCTATAGAAAAGATAACACTGATGGCAACAGGGTTGATTGAAGGGTAAGGTAGTTGGAAGGAAATATAACTTTGTTTGAGCCATAGGTACTCAGCGGGGTACGATTCAGGGAATGAACAAAACTGCTATTCAAACTTCCAAGTCAGTGCACCCTCTACCTGAATGTGGCCCCAGGTTCAGTACTGTACGAAGTAAGACGATAACTTGGAACTGACCCTGAGTCCCAGCAAGCTTTCTGGACTCCAGATTGCCAGGTGGACCTTTGGGGCCAGCTGCTAAATTAGTATGAGCAAGGACATCAGAACTATCTACTCACAGCTTCTTTCTTAAGACCACTCACTTATAATTTGTAATTGGACCAGGCAAAATTGCCGTTCTCTAAGTTTCCAACCTACCTGTTAGATCAACTATTAATCGAATCCATGACTTTAATATTCCGAACCCTCTTGTGATCCTGAAGAGTTCGTTCTGGCTGTTGACCACTTTTCATTAGGTTTCCTTTCCATCTCTTTGGCTGGGTCATAACATAAATTCATGGGTAATCTGATTTAGCTATAATTCACTCTCCCTTAAACTTTTAATCTCTTTTTATTTTTTAATCTGCACTATATTTTACCCCTGGCTTACAACTTGAAAGCTTTAAAAAATACTATACATAAAAAGTTCTACATAATGATATATTGACCAAAATGTTTTTAAAAATACTTTTAGTATAATGAGAGAAGCCTCATGATACATAAGGGAATAATAACTTAATTGATTAAGAGCCATAGCTTTCACTTAGAAATAATAGCAGAGTTAATTCAACTTTTGTCATCAAATACACACTTTAAAATAGCATCAAATATATTTCACTGCTATAAGTAACAAAAATGTCTTCCGGATATCTGCATCTATTGTGGAGGTACTAGGTTAAGTTCAGTGTTCCCTGTAGTATGCATCAAAATTATTAGTGATAGAATGGCTCTTATCTTTTCTTTCTTTTAATGTGCTACTTAAAAAGTTCAACGTGGTTAATAAATAAACTGTTATCCTATGAAATAGTAATAACATATACATTTTAATTTATTTTTAGTGAGCTTTGAAACTGCTGTCCAACTTTTAAAGTTTTTTTTTTATAGTGTGAACATGCAAATCATCATGAGAATGATTACTATACTGTAACTCCTTCAAATGCAAATCACAACGAGCCGCTCTTCAGAGAGAACCATATGAAGTAAAAATGTGATAGCATGTGAACGGAAAATGGAAAAATCCATCACAGTTTAATTTCAGCAACTCTCAATACAGTTAGTCTTTTTGGATAGAATATCAACATAGATATTTTTCTCTTTTTTCTTTTTTTCTCCCTCCCTCTCTCTTTCCTTCCTTTCTTTCTTTCATTCTTTCTTCCTTTCTTTTTCTTTTTTCTTTCTTTCTCTCTCTCTTTCTCTCTCTCCCTCTCTTTTCTTTTTTCTTTCTTTCTTTTTTTCTTTCTTTCTCTTCTTTCTCTTTCTTTTCTTCTTTCAACAGGGTCTCTTACTGTCATCCAAGCTGTATTGTAGAAGATGGAGTGCGCTGGCAGGATCTCAGCACTGCAAACTTTGCCTCTCATTCTCCAGTGACCCTCCCACCTCATCTTCCCAAGTGGCTTGGACCACAGGCCGTGCCACCATGCCTGGCTAATTTTTTTTTTTTTTTTTTTTTTTTTTTGTATTTTTGGTAGAGACAGGGTTGCGCCATGTTGCCCTGGCTGGTCTGCAAGTCCTAGGCTCAAGTGATCCACCTTCCTTAGCCTCCCAAACTGCTAGGGTTACAGGTGTGAAACACCGTGACTAGTGGGTATTGTTCAAACTTCCCATTTTATAGATGAAGAAACTGATCTCATTAATAAACATATTTGGAGAATTTGGATCAGAAGGCCTATGAAATATAATAAAGTTTAATTTTCATTTAGCTACAGTAAACTTCTGCTTTGAGTAATTGCATTACAATGAATCTTGCAAAACAAGTAGGCTTCCAAGTCTTTTATTTTTGTAACAATTACTAACCCAAACACCACCCTAAATGACTGCAGCATTTAACCATGGCAACACAGAAGAAACACAACCTTAATATGAAATCAGAGTCTCATACACAAACAAAGTTTTCTCTATTAGCTAAGAATACTTAAACAATATCATGTGTACAGTTATTACTACTTTGTAGGCAGACACTATTTCTATCATTACTCATCTGGATTCATAAGCACTTTTGCAAGTATTGCAAAGTCATGTGGCATCATCATGCCTTTGAGTTTATGAAATAATCAATATTGCCTTCAGATAATGTGAACTGCTATAATAAGTTCTAGACTTTATTTTAATGGATTTTCCACACATGATATCCATTTTTCTAATGGGTATCAATGCAGTCCTTCCTTTTATGAAAGCTCATGCTCTATCTGGTAATGGAAAGTAGAATTGTACACTCTTCTGCAGACTTAGCATGGCTTGAGGTGTCAGGATTGCCAAAATGCTAGTAATTGGTTTATTGCATTCTTTTGTCACTGCTCTTAAGATTTCTCTAGACATTTTTCATTTCAAGCGGCTTCATTGATTTCTGTAACACACAGCAAAGCAGTGTCATCACTGCCATAACTATTGATGGGATATTGATATTGTAACTATTGACATTGAGCCTTGTGTGTGAATCAAGAAATCCAAAGGCTTGATTGAAAACATCTAACATCAGCTGATCAAAAGTATTTTCTTAGCCAGACTTATTTGTTACTTTATTAACTTACACAATAGACATGTATTAAGTACTTATTGTATACCAAGCTCCGTTTTAGGTTCTGAGATTTCATAAATAAATAAATAAAGTAGTAATACTCTCTAGATGTTAACTTACAGACTTGTGGAAGAGACAGTGGAAAATGAGACAGGAAACAAGACACTCTGAGCATATGGAAATGAGTTTTTAGAAGTTCAGCTATTGAGGCCAGTCTTTAAAATGGAATGAAGTTTACCTGAGTGAAAAAGAACACTCACTTCTTCTTCTTTTTTCTTTTTTTTTAGACAGAATCTCACTCTGTCACCCAGGCTGGAGTGCAGTGGTGCAATCTAGGCTCACTGCAACCTTCTCCTCATCGGTTCAAGCAATTCTCGTCCCTCAGTCTCCCAAATAGCTGGGACTACAGGCACATGCCACTATGCCTGACTAATTTTTGTATTTTTAGCAGAGGTGAGGTTTTGCCATGTTGGCCAGGCTGTTCTCGAACTCCTGGTCTCCAAATGATCCACGTTCTTAGGGCTCCCAAAATGCTGGGATTACAGGCGTGAGCCAGCAGTGGCATGCTGCCTGAAAAAGAACATTTCTGATTTTGACAACACCATGTATAAAGGGCATAATATGAAGTAGCCCTGAATCTTAGGGAACTATATTGTATTGAGGCAACATAAAGTAGACAGAGAAGAGACAAAGATAAGCCTGGAAATGTAGAGAGGCACATTTGTGAAGAGCATTGGAGATAGTGCTGAGGACAAAATTAAATTTACATTTTTGAAAGACAAATGTGTCGAAGCAACCAGGTGGATTGTAGGTTAAGACAAGCAACATTTGGACTATTAAATATTATAACACTATAACCTAGGTGAGAAATAGTAAACATTTCAAATAAAAGTAATGGCAGAATGCATAAGGAAAACATTATAGCAATGTTTAGTCAATAAAAGAGACTACACCAGACGTAAACAATAAGTGCTAAATAAAAGCTTAAAGTGTTCTCAAGATTTATCTTGGTCTAGTTAAGAGGCAGTTTTGCTATTGAAGCAACCGGAAAATATAAATGATGGTCAGGATTTAGTCACTGGTACATAGGGGCTAATATGAACAAGATTGTAGAGTTAGGCATGTAGAGTGAGAGACAAAATCAGGGTATATGAGCAGGGAGAGGAAAAGGAGTCTGTAAAGAATGCTAAGTCGTTGTCAGAGACTCAGGGGGAGAGTGAAGAGTAAATGATGTTGAAGAAACCATAAAAAGAGACAACGTGAAGAAAGACATTTGGCTCAAACACTAAAATGCACACAAACGGCCGGGTGTGGTGGCTCACGCCAGCACTTTGGGAGGCCGAGGCAGGAGGAACATGAGGTCAAGAGATGGAGACCATCCTGGCCAACATTGTGAAACCCTGTCTCTACTAAAAATACAAAAATTAGCTGGGCATGGTGGCGTGTACCTGTAGTCCCAGCTACTTAAGAGGCTGAGGCAGGAGAATCGCTTGAACCCAGGAGGCAGAGGTTGCGATGAACCGAGATTGCACCACTGCACTCCGGCCTGGAGACACAGTGAGACTCCATTTCAAAAAAAAAAAAAAAAAAAATGCCCACAAAGGAGAAAGGTAAACATAAGAAACTCTATTCTCTCTTAGGAGAAAAGATCAGTTAATCAGAAGCAGTAATGATAAGCTGAAGGAAAGAAGTTTTGAGTCCAGAATGCTCCAATCATAGTACTAGGCTCAGGGGAAAGCAAGATTTCAATTAAGGTAAATTGCTGAAGGAAGCATTCTACAGAAGCGTGACAATGAGTGAAGTTTGTGTCCAGTACTTCCAGAAGTAGAATGCACTGTGGAAAGCAACTTGGGAGCCAGCACTAGTGGAAGAAACCAGAAGATGTAATTTACATGTATTGTTAAATTTAATCTTTGTTAACCTGTTTGTGAAATTCAGTTACAAATTTCCAATTCTTAGATAAGAGGCTCAAAATTGTTACCCAAAAATTAAGTGGCAGAGCTCTAACCTTTTTTGGACAGAGAGCAAAAGACATTCCCTAGAGAAGAGGTTTACAGAAGCAGGGTGGTTAAATTTTAGAATGAAAAAAGGAGATGGATATTAATCTCAAAGTTCAGACTACATACAGTAATTGGCACTGCTTTGAAAGTTTTGGACAGAGCAATGGCATGTTCAAAACCCTGTAACCAAAAGATTAAACTTCATTTTGGGAAGAGTTCAGTTGTGATTCTGTTTCAAATTTTACAACAAATTACTGGAAGTAGGGAACTCTACCCATTCATTACAAAGTTGAAGAATTTAAACCATAATTTTGATGAGGGTTCACTAAGTGTCAGTTATTATGCTAAGAAATTTATACGCATTTTCACATGAATTAATGCATAAATAAGTTCCATGAGGTTCCCACTCTCTGTACTCCCATTTTATATTTGAAGTAGCAGAGGTTTAGAGTGTTTAAGTGACTTGCCAAAATTTTGTTAATTTGGAAGTAACAGAAAATTCTAATGCAACTCAAAGTATAAAATAGCACACAAAATCTTTTAGAAATCGCCACACCGTCTTCCACAATGGTTAACTAATTTACATGCCCAGCAGCGGTGTGAAAGTGTTCCTATTTCTCTGCAACCTCGACAGGATCTGTTGTTTCTTGATTCTTTAATAATCGCCATTCTGACTGGTGTGAGATGCTATCTCACTGTGGTTTTGTTACCGGGGGTCCTTGTTCTTAGAGCTCCCAAGAGGGTGGCAGGCCGCTTCCAAGATGGCAGCAAGCCTTTTGTTCTCTGACCTGGGGTTCTTGGCCTCATGGATTCCAAGGAATGGAACCTGGGGCCATGTGGTGAGTGTTACAGCTCTATTAGGAGGAACCTCAGGCACCTAGCCAGCACAGGAACAATGGCAGGCCTCTAGCCCGATTGGGAGCAGCAGTGGACACTGCCTGGCTGGATCAGAAGTGCAGTGGACACCCTTCCACCCCAGAGGGGTGGAAATCATCGGCAGGTCTGGGACAGCTGCGAACAGCAGTGGTGGATGGCGAGCAAAGCTCAGCTCCAGCCGTAGCAAACACAGACCAGAAGAATGTGCAGTTGCAAGATTTAATAGAGTGAAAACAGAGCTCCTGTACAATGGGAGGGGACCGAAAGGGGGTTGCCGCTCACTGCTCAAATGCCTGGGGTTTATATCCCAATCACTGTCCCTCCCACTGTGCTTTTAGGAGATAGATGATTGGCTATTTCTTTACCTCCTGTTTTTGCCTAATTAGCATTTTAGTGAGCTCTCTTTACTACCTGATTGGTCGGGTGTGAGCTAAGTTGCAAGCCCCGTGTTTAAAGGTGGATGCGGTCACCTTCCCAGCTAGGCTTAGGAATTCTTAGTCGGCCTAGGAAATCCAGCTAGTCCTGTCTCTCAGTTTTGATTTGCATTTGTCTAATTATCAGTGATGTTGAGCCTTCCTTCATATGTTTGTTGGCTGCACAAATGTTTTCTTTTGAGAAGTGTCTGTTTATGTCCTTTGACCACTTTTTAATGGGGTTGTTTGTTTTTTCTTGTAAATTTGCTTACGTTCCTTGTAGATTCTGACCCAGCAATCCCATTACTGGGTATATACCCAAAGGAATATAAATCATTCTGTTACAAAGATATACACATGCAAATGTTCATTGCAGCACTACTCACAATAGCAAAGACCTGAAATCAACCCAAATGTCCAACAATGATAGACTGGATAAAGAAAATGTGGTACAAACACACCATGGAATACTATGTAGCCATAAAAGGGAATGAGATCATATTCTCTGCAGGGACATGGATGAAGCTGGAAGCTATTATCCTCAGAAAAGTAAAGCAGGAGCAGAAAATCAAATACTGCATGTTCTCACTTCTAAGTGGGAGCTGAACACTGAGAACACAGAGAGGGGAACAACACGCATTGGGGCCTGTTGGGGGAGGGTGGGGGAGGGTGGGGGAGGGAGAGCATCCGGAAAAATAGCTAATGCATGTTGGGCTTAATACCTAGGTGATGGGTTGATAGGTGCAGCAAACCACCATGGCACACGTTTACCTATGTAACAAACCTGCACATCCTGCACATGTCCTCCAGAACTTAGAGTAAAATAAAATAAAATTTTTAAAAAATAGCACACAAAAGAGGATTTAGGGTCTCAAATTATCAAAATGCTTAGAGGATGAGCTTCTGGAAGGTTTAGTTAAGACTCTTTATTTTTCTCCCCTGTGACGCTAAAGTTTGTGGCCTCTGGTCTGTGACAATCTTGTCAGTTATCCACAGAGGTGTTGAAATGGCAATAGCAATTCCAGGCATCTGCACATCAGTGTCCAAAGGGGGTACAAAGAGAATTTTCTAGAAGTTCCCAGCATATGTCTCTTCTGATTTTGTTGGCTTTAAGTAGGTTACATTTTAACTTCTTAAACGAGCATTATTAGCCAGAAAAAAAGGGGGCAGAATATGGGTTTGTTGCTTTAGACCTAAGCCAATTGCCTCCATGAAATTCAGCGTCTAATGTACATGGAGGTATAATGGAGATGGTGATATATTAATATAAATATGAACAGTTCATAGGATTAGGTGGGACTAATTTTTGGAGGATTGTCACACTGTCCACTAAAATTACATTATCATTACAGAACTGAAATAACTTGCACAAGATCATATATCTATTTAATTACAGTGTTGATTTTAGGATTTAGTACTTCTAACTGCTAGTTTATACACACACATATATACTATATATGCGTATATATAATACACATATGTATGTTTTTTCTTTTACTTAAAACTACATAGAGAGATAGATGCAGATAAATGAATAGGAAGATGATAGATAGATAGATAGATAGATGATAGATAGGTAGATGATTGATATATAAGTAGATAGATGATAGATAGATCGATAGATAGATAATAGATGGATAGATAGATAGATAGATAGATAGATAGATAGATAGATAGATAGATAGATAGATAGATCTTACGCTTAACATGGCAGAGGCATCTGATCAAATCAAAATAAATAATGTTAGGTATGTAGAGTGTACATTAAACTCTAATTAGTCACAGTAACTTGTTCTTAACACCTTGGCCAAGTACATTTGCATCAAAAGTGATTTATTTACCCTATAATAATATGATGCTACACAGAAAAAATACAAAGCTTACTGAATTATCACTGAGAGCCCCTGAGTGAGTATATTCCAAACTCAGACATTTCATCATTATTTCTATGGAATTTCCTAACAGCATCTATGAAAATAATTTCAAATGACATTAGGTATAAAGAAGGCAACACTGTAAGTTGGAGTTCAATGTGTGTCACTGGACGCAGGCATTAGGTATAAAGAAGGCAACACTGTAAGTTGGAGTTCAATGTGTGTCACTGGACGCAGGCATTAGCATTTGTATTGATATTCGTGATACTATAGAATTCTTGGCACACAGCTGAGAGATAAAGTGCTCATAAAAATGGATACACTTATCCATCAGAGTAGGTTTGAATCACAAGGTGTAAATATGTATAGTCTAAAATATTTAGGACAGATCTAAGAGGAAGGTTTTATAACCTTAGAGTGCTTCTGGGGCCTTGGACTGAATACCAAATCATAAGTTGCTGTCACAGCATTAGATGTGCTGGGGCTACTCAGGGCCCACGCTGAGCAAGGTTGGGGTGTTAGGCAGAGAAAAACCAAATTGGATGCTCTGATCTTAGAAGTACGGTTCAAGGAGGCATCATTTCTACTCTGGGGGATTTTTATGACATGTCTTTTCTAGTCCATCTTAAAGGTTTTCATTATTTCTTGAAGACTTAACAAATGTATAATTCTTTTCCCTTGGGTCTCTAATAAAGTGATCCAATATCATTACAATCTACTCGTTGGCATTTTAATGTATTTTAAATATATATTCAAAACCTCCCTTTTCTAATACACAGAAGATAAATTCCAGATCAGTATTTGAATATTCAGGGGTGAGAGTTGAGAATAGGAGTCTTGCAGGTGTCACACTTTTGGAAGTCATACCCTACACATGGTGCAGGAGAACAGAGATTGAGTATGTAGACATTTGTATTATTTTATTTTATTTTATTTTTGAGATGGAGTTTTGCTCTTATCGCCTAAGCTCGAGTGCAGTGGTGCAATCTTGGCTCATTGCAACCTCTGCCTCCTGGGTTCAAATGATTCTCCTGCCTCCCGAGTAGCTGGGATTACAGGCATGTGCCACCATGCCCAGCTAATTTTTTGTATTTTTAGTAGAGAGAGGGTTTCTCCATGTTGGTCAGGCTGGTTGCGAACTTTTGACCTCAAGTGATCCACCTGCCTCGGCCTCCAAAGTGCTGGGATTACAGGTGTGAGCCACTGCACCCAGCGGTATTTGTTTTATTTTACATACCCTAGAATAGCAGTACTACGTGGCAAACTCTATTATAATGCCTTTATATGTAAATATTAACACATTTAATACAACTAGAAAATTGGTGCTATGTTTTTTCACCTTTTCTGCAAATGAGGGAACTAAAGCAAAGGTAAATTTGCTTGAGACCACACAATTGTTTAATGGTTAATCTGGAATTCAAATGTTAGACCACAGAGACAAAGCTTATAATCACAATGTCAAGCTATGCAGCCTCTCCTAATTGATGAGTTCTTCTAGGAGAATTCTTAGCCCTTGCTATTCCAGACTCATCTTCAGAAATTTTTTAAAAAATTCTGCTACCTGTCACACTGAAGAACAATTAAATTAAACTCTCTGATGAGAGCCCAAGAATTGGTGGTGTTAGTCATTCTTGCGGCTGGGAATTGTGGCTCATGCCTGTAATCCCAGCACTTTGGAATGTCGAGGTGGGTAGATTGCTTGAGCGTAGGAGTGTGAAACCAGCCTGAGCAACATGACAAAATCCTGTCTCTACCAAAAATACAAATATTGGCTGGGTGCGGTGGCATACGCCTATAGTTCCAGCTACTTGGGAGGCTGAGGTGGGAGAATTGCTGGAGTTCACCAGGTTGGGGCTGCAGTAGGCTATGACTATACCCCTGTACCCCAACCTGGGTGACAGAGCAAGACACTGTATCAAAAACAAAAACACACTAATTCTTGTAAAATACCTTATATGCTGTCCTGGCTGAAGATAAAGAGGATGGAGAAGCCATTTATAAATCTAAGCAAACACAGAAAGAGGACCCAGAGAACAAGCAGATCTCATTGTTATAATCTGTTTTGTACTGCTAAAACAAAATACCCAAGACTGGGTAATTTATCATGAACAGAAATCTACTTGGCTGACAGTTCTGGAGGCTGGAAAGTCCAGGATTGAATGGCTACATCTGAACAAATCTTTCTTGCTGTGCTATCCTATGGTGGAAGACGAAACAGCAAGAATGCACGCACATGTGCAAATCACTTTTTGTCTGCCATTTTAATTCTATCCAGGCCCCCAGCTAATTGGATGGTCCCTGCCCTCATTGAGGATGGATCTTCCTCACTCAGTCCACTGACTCACATGCAAATCTCCTCTGGAAACACCCTCACAGACACACACAGAAGTAGTGCTTTCCCACTTCTCTAGGTGTATTAGACCATTTTCATGCTGTTGATAAAGATATACCCAAGACTGGGCAATTTTCGAAAGAAAGAGGTTTAATTGAACTTACAGTTTCACGTGGCTGGGGAAGCTTCACAATCATGGCAAAAGGCAAAGAGGAGCAAGTCACTTCTTATGTGGATGCCTGTAGGTGTAGAGAGAATGAGGAAGATGCGAAAGCAGAAACCCCTGATAAAACAAACCATCAGATCTCGTGAGACTTATTTACTACCAGGAGAACATTATGGGAGAAACTGACCCCATAATTCAGTTTTCTTCCACCAGGTCCCTCCCACAACACATGGGAATTATGGGAGTACAATTGAAGATAAGATTTGGGTGGGGACACAGAGCCAAACCATACCACTAGGTATTCCTGAATTCAGTCAAGTTGACACCTAAAATTAATTATCACAAGTTCAGCCCTTATTAACTTGGCACCCATATGCATTTCCTTAAGCCATACTTAATCTCCAAATAAAGACAATAGCAAGGTAATAATTCCCCCTAATGTGATACAAGTATCCTTTGTACAATTACAAATACTTTAATTCCTTCCCCTGAAGAGGAGATAAAGTTCCTGGGTGATGCTTACCCTTTGCCTAATGTCCCATAACTTAAATGCTATGATATAAAATTAACAATACTTAAAGACTAATATAAAATCAATATATTTTATATTTGATGATGAAAAAATAAAACATAAAGAAAAACAAATATTTCTTAATATATGTGTAAATACACATAAACATATTCTAAAAAATATAGAAAAAATACTTATGATAATTAGTCCTCGTTTCTACAACTAGTCATGTGCTCATAGCTGGCATTTATTAACATTGTCTTCTACTTCTCGTTCTGTATTCCCTTTGCCTTCCACAAGTACGGCAGCTGGTCATGGTTCTTTACAGGAAGGCTCTGGGTCATTCATAATCCTACCTAGATTGAATTATTGTAACTTCCCATTGACCTTAATCATAGGGCACGATAACACTAGAGAAAACCTAAGGGATCTTCTGTATTCTAGACATGCTCTACCTTACCTCTATTGTGGAGTAGTAGTCCAATTTCACCTCACTATTCTAGATCAATCACCCCAGACAAGATTATAACTCCCTTCTTAGACTGTTGACTTAGATGCATGAGGAGCCCAAAGTATCCTGGTGGCAGTCTTAGCTTTGAGTTTAATGGAATCACTGTTATATGTCCTGGTGGAAGCATTCCTTTCTCTGGAACTAAGACCTGTAGGCCAGCAGAGCATAAAGTTGCAGGAACAAGAAGCAAAAATTTGTTAGTGGGTCACCAGGGGTAATGGTGAGTGATGCCAATAATCCACCCTGGCCCTCAAAATTAATGTCCTTTTCACAATCAAATACATTCATTCTACGCCAATAGCCCCTAAAGTCTTAACTTGTTCCAACATCAACTCCAAAGTCCAAAGTCCAAAATTCCATCTAAACCAGATATGGGTGAGATTCAAACCATGATCCATTCTGAAGCAAATTCCTCTTTAGTTGTGAGCCTGTGAATTTACAAGTTACCTGCTTCCAAAATACAATGGTGGGACAGGCATAGGATAGACATTTCTATACCAAAAGGGAGAGTTAGCCAAGAAGAAAGGGGTAACTATTCTCAAGTAAGTCCAAAGCCCAACAGGGTAAACAACATTAAGTCTTAAAGGTAGAGAATAATGTCTGCACACATGGGGGTAGAATTTGGGCCCCCAAGGCCTCAGAAAGCTCCACCCCTATGACTTTGCTGGGCTTGGTGTACCCAGCACATCTTAAGGGCTAGAGTCTTATGCTTATAGCTTTCCCAGTTTGGAGTTGCATGCTGATGGCCTTACAGTTTGGTTTCTTGAGACCAGCCCTACTCTCAGGGATCCGCTATGCTTTGCCTGGTTGGGGACTCTCTGACATGGCATATCAGTCTTTTCTACACTGCTGATAAAGGCATACTGGAGACTGGGCAATTTACAAAAGAAAGAGGTTTAATTGGACTCACAGTTCCACATGGCTGGGGAGGCCTCACAATCATGGTGGATGGTGAAAGGCATGTCTCCCATGGCGACAGATGAGACGAGTGAGAACCAAGTGAAAGGGATTTCCCCTTATAAAACCATCAGATATTTTGAGACCTATTCACTACCACGAGAACAGTATAGGGGAAACTGCCCCTATGATTCAATGACCTCCCACTGGTTCCCTCCCACAACAGGAGGAAATTATGGGAACTACAATTCAAAATGAGATTTGGGTGGGGACACAGCCAAACCATATCATTTCACCCCTTAAATATCATGTCCTCACATTTAAAAGCCAATCATGCTTTCCCAACAGTCCCCAAAAGTCTTAACTCCTTTCAGCATTAACTCAAAAGTCCACAGTCCAAAGTATCATCTGAGACAAGGCAAGTCCCTTCCACCTACGAACCTGTAAAATCAAAAGCAAATTAGTTACTTCCTAGATACAATGGGGATATAGGCATTGGGTAAATACAGCCATTCCAAATGAGAGAAATTGGCCAAAACAAAGGGGCTACAGGCCCCATGCAAGTTCAAAATCCAGCAGGGCAGTCAAATCTTAAAGTTCCAAAATGATCTCCTTTGACTCCATGTCTCACATCCGGATCACACTGATGCAAGAAGTGGGTTCCCATGGTGTAGTGCAGCCCCACCCTGCCTAGACATCCAGGCATTTCCATATATCTTCTGAAATCTAGGCAGAGGATCCCAAGCCTTAATTCTTATTTTATTTTATATTTTTGAGACAAAGTCTTACTCTTCTCCCCCAGGCTGGAGTGCAATGGCATGATCTCAGCTCATTGCAACCTCTGCCTCCTGGGTTCAAGCCATTCTCCTGCCTCAGACTCCTGAGTAGCTGGGATTACAGGCATGCACCTCCACACCTGGCTAATTTGTGTATTTTTAGTAGAGACATGGGTTCACCATGTTGGCCAGACTGGTCTCGAACTCCTGACATCAGGTGATCCACCCTTCTCGGCATCCCAAAGTGCTGGGATTACAGGTGAGAGCCACTGTGCTGGCCCAAGCCTCAATTCTTGATTTCTGTGCACCCGCAGGCTCAATACCATGTGAATGCTGCCAGGGCTTGAGGCTTGAACCCTCTGAAGCCATGGCCCAGAGCTGTACCTTGGCCCTTTTTAGTGGCTGGGACACAGAGCACCATGTCCCTAAACTGCACACAGCAGAGGGACCCTGGGCCAGGCCCACAAAACCATTTTTTTCCTCCTAGACCTCCAGGTCTGTGATGGGAGGGGCTGCCACAAAGGTCTCTGACATGCCCTGGAGACATTTTCTTCATTGTCCTTGTGATTAGCATTTGGCTTCTAGTTACTTATGCAAATTTCTGCAGCCAGCTTGAATTTCTCCTCTGAAAATGGCATTTTCTTTTCTATGGCATTTCAGGCTGCAAATTTTCCAAACTTTTATGCTCTGCTTCCCTTATAAAACTGAATGCCTATAACAGCACCCAAGTCACCTCTTGAATGCTTTACTGGTTAGAAACGTCTTCCACCAGGTACCCTAAATCATCTCTCTCAAGTTCAAAGCTCCACAAATCTCTAGGTCAGGGGAAAAATACAGCCAATCTCTTTACTAAAACACGGCAAGATATACCTTTGCTCCAGTTGCCAACAAGTTCCACATCTCCATCTGAGACCACCTCAGCCTGGGTTTCATTGTCCATATCATTAACAGTGTTTTGGTCAAAGCCATTCAACAAGTCTCTAGGAAGTTTCAAACTGTCCCACATTTTCCTGTCTTCTTCTGAGCCCTACAAACTGTTCCAACTTCTGTCTGTTACCCGGTTCCAAAGTCGCTTCCACATTTTCAGGTATCTTTACAGCAGTGCCCCACTCTACTGGTACCAATTTACTCTATTAGTCCTTTTTCACACTGCCAATAAAAACATATTGGAGTCTGGGCAATTTACAAAAGAAAGAGATGTAATGGACTCACAGTTCCACGTGGCTGGAGAGGCCTCACAATCATGGTGGAAGGTGAAAGGCATGTCTCACATGGTGGCAGACAAGACAAGAGTGAGAACCAAGAGAAAGAGGCTTCCCTTCATAAAACCATCAGATCTCATGAAATTTATTTACTACCATGAGAACAGTGTGGTGAAAACCATCCCCATGATTCGATCATCTCACACTGTGTCCCTCCCACAACATGAGAGAATTATGGGAGCTAAAATTCAAAATGAGATTTAGGTAGGGACACAACCAAACCATATCACATGGCCTCATTTGTACAGATCTATATGACATTACCATAGCTGGGGCTGTCTGGGGTGAGTTTGCCCTTGTGACAAGTGTGTGACTAGGTCCCCAGGGTTTCTGTGACATTCTTTTAACTCTAGGTGAGGGCCACCATGGTCTTACAACCCACTCACTCTGCATGCCTCCAGAATAAACACCCTACAGCCAAGGTTTACAGCTTGTACCTTCCAGAGTGGTGGGTCAAAGCTCCCCTGGGCCCACTTGAGCCATGGCTGGGGTGGCTGAAGAGCACTGTGCTGGAATGTGGGAAACAGAGTCCCTAGATAGTCCTCAGCAGTGAGTCTGTCAGTGGGGCACTCTGGATCTATCTCTGGAAACCATTCTGCCCTCTCAGAGCTCTGGGCTTGTGATGGAAGAGGAAGCCTTGAGGTGCTCTGTAATGCCTTCTGAGTCTTTCATCCAGTGTTTTCAAGAATAGCACCTGCCCACCTTCCTTCCATGGTAATCTCTTTAGCAAAGGGTAGCTTGGCCACCCCCTTAGTTTGATCTCATAAACATACTTTTCATTCATTAGATGGCCAGGCTAAAAATACTCAAAAATTTTACTTTCTGCCTTAATTTAATTTTAAGTTCTATCTTTAACTCATTCTCTCCTCTCTTATTTTACTTCAAGTGGCTTAAAGAAGCCATGCAGCATCCTAAATGCTGTGGTGCTTAGATATTTCTTCTGCTGAGTATCTTAGGTCATTGCTCTTAAGTTCTACTTTCCACAAAGTCCTAGGATATGAACACAGTTCTGCCAGTTATTTGCAACATGAAATAGCACTCTCTTTTTTTGTCACATGCATCAATTCTGAAAAAGATTCATGTCATTCTTCAAAGAAATTTACATTAACTGTCCTCTGATTTGCATTTCATAATCCTGTATGACAAGGACTACCTAATTCCAGTTTCCAATACCTTGTTCTTAAGTTCCATCCGAGACTGCATGAGAGCAGCACTTACTGTTCATATTTCTATGAACATTCCAATTACAACCACTTAAAAACTCTCAAAGAACTTTCAGACTCTACCTACATTTCTTTTCTTCTGAGCCCTCACCAGAATTTCTCTTAATACTGTGTTCATGGTGATCTAGGTTTTTTTCTAGTTTGCTCCTCTAAATTCTTCCAGTCTCATCCATTACCCAGTTTCAAAGTCACTTTCACATTTTCAGGTGTTTGCTATAGCAACAACTCCAACTGGCATCAATTTTCTGACCAATTAGCCTGTTTTGTGCTCCTGTAATAGAATACCTAAGACCGGGAAGTTCATCATGAAGAGAAATTCATTTGACCTATAGTTCTGGAGGACAGGCAGTCCAAGATTGAGAAGTTGCATCCAGTATGGGCACCCTTTCTGCATGATTCCATGGGGGAAGGTAGAAGGGCAAGAGAGAACGTACATGCAAAAGAGAAAATAGCTTTTCTTCCATCTTTTTGTTGTTGTTGTTCTATTTGGGCTTCCAACTGATTGTATGGTATCTACCCACACTAAGGGTGGATCTTCCTCATCCAGTCCACTGACTCACATGCAATCTTCCCTGAAAAAACCCTCACAGACACATCGAGGAGTTGTGCTTTACCAGTTCCCTAGGTATTCCTTAATTCAGTCAAGCTGACACTTAAAATTAGCTAGCACACCCTTGTTTCAATGTCTTATAATATTCAATTCCTTTGTAGCATCTTACATGCATACACACACACACATATATTCTTTCTGTTTTACATTTCTCTGCTGCATGCCTTTTTTATATGATAGAATGTACAATTTTTAAATTTTAATTGAAAACAAATTTCAATTTTCTTTGGCATTTTTATTTGGAAAGCAACTTTAGTATATTTATAATTCTGAAATAAGAATTAGAAAATATAATTTTCCAAATTCTGTTTTATTTCTAGATTATAATGCAATGTATATACACAAGTCAAAAGCAAAAAGAAACTGTTTTGCTACACGAAATCTCTCTCTTTGTGTTACATGCATCAGTTCTGAGAAAGGTTCATGTTATTCAGCAAAGAAATTTACATTAACTCTCCTGGTTTGCATTCCATAAATTGGCTAAGTCTTCTTGCCTATGTGATTTTTTTTAAAGTAATGCTGCTTACTTTTGGTTCTACTCTCTAAATTGAAAACAGTAAAGTACATTAGAAAATTCAATAACAGCAGAACCCCCAATTTAGTATTGAAATGACTCTAAAGATCATAACCAGCTACCAGGCCACTCTTTACAGAATTATATGTATTGTATTTCTGTCTTTTCTGTGTAAAGGTCTATGTGATTATTATACATATCTAATCAATAAACATTTATTTTGGACTTAATGACAGACCTCTGCTAGGTGCTGAGTGTATAGAGATAAATATGATAGGGCTGTTGGTGTAAAATTGTTTTACTATAGTAAGAAAAAACATGTACTGAGTTTTAAAAACTCAAAATATTCTAAGTGTGATGAGATTATAGAGGAGTGAAAAAATTATCTCTGTTTGAGATCAGAAATGAAAGAGTTCACACAAGTGTCATGGACCTGGACATCAACGGTGAGGCAAATGTCCTCCAGGTAGCAGAATCACCTGTTCAAGAGCACAGAGGCATGAAAGAGCCTCATCATAAACAGTAAATAAGTATGAGTAGTCATAGCATGGGGTCTCTGGCAGCACAGTTGGAATCTAATCTGCAAGGCACATTTGAAATCTATTCATGTCACGCTGTTCATAACATGTCAATGAGTTTAGATGATTTTTTTTAAATAGGGATAGAAACCCATTAGAGTTTTATGTGGTTTTGTTCTGTTTTGTTTATTTCCATTTTATTTTTGTAATCAATGAAAGTAATAGGATCAATCTTGTGAGTTGGCTCAAAGACTCCGATGTTCCTATGTTAAAGGAACTGAAGGGGCTGAAGGAGAAAGCAGACAGGATTCATTTCAGCTTTGCAATTGTGAGAAAGTGAGGACCTCAACCTGTTAAGACAATGGCAGAGTGATAAAAAGCAAGAGCACATGCAATTACTAGAATATTCCTATACATATGGAAAATCTTAAAAATATTTTCTAGAGGCCATATATTAAATATAATCTGCTTATATTTATCTATTTTCTATGTCTTCCTAGCAAGTTTATTTAATACTTCCAATGGAAATAATACGTAGAATACAAAACTGTCATGCTAGAAGTAGCATTTTACAAAATAAATAATTATGTAACATACTTTTTTTATTGTTCATTGAAAGTATCATCTGGTGCATAGTATACAAATGTAAATAGTTATTGATTGAAAGAAGACATGAATGAATTAACAAAATTGATTGAAAGAAGACATGAATGAATTAACTATGACTACTTTAA
Organism: Pongo abelii; assembly: GCF_028885655.2. Classification (NCBI taxonomy): domain Eukaryota; kingdom Metazoa; phylum Chordata; class Mammalia; order Primates; family Hominidae; genus Pongo; species Pongo abelii. The sequence goes on along the minus strand of NC_071989.2, from coordinate 22,221,549 downwards.
CTGAAATTGTGAGTTAGTGGGGCTCAGTTCCACCCTCACCTTGCTACCTTTTGGATGAGAATGTCTTTAAGTACCAATAAGAATGATTTTAACATCACTGGCCTTCAAGTATTGGATTGTAAAATGGAAACATTATGCCAGATGATTCTTAAAATTTATCCCAAGCCTTTAGATTATTAGTCTTAATTAAATCAAATAAATAAAAGATGATTATTACATGATACATAAAAGAGCAGAAGCAAGCCCTCTGTAGTTATATCATGAAATTAAGCTGGCTTGCCTAGTCTGGGCTTCAGAACCCATACACTCATTGTATAGAAATTCAGAAGACTAAACTATAAAACCCACATAAGTTTACCAAACACAACTAAAGGATAATAGTTTTTAAGGTATATATACCACACATGCACACATAGATATAAACACATTCACACAAAAGAAAGCCATTTAAAGTAACCACATAAAAATGAAACCAAATAAAAATAAGTTAATAAATTAACCTTTCAATAGATAGACACAGATATAATACATGAAAAAAGTGGGCCAAGAAAGAGTGCAGCTTGTACACACACACACACACACAATAGAAATTACCAAAAACTATATGTTGTTAAAGTTCAAGCATAAAATAAAAAATACATACAATTAGGATATGGGCAATAAGAATGTTAGAAAATATACCCTGTTGATAGGAATGTAAAGAAGTACAATTTCTGGTAGTTGCCTTGACCGTACAGCTCAATATGTTGAATCTATATGCTTTTTGATCTAGCTATGGCAATGGTAAGAATTTACTAATAGCAGAATTGTTTGTAATAGAGAAAATAAACAAAATCCTCTTAACAAAGTGTCGGCTGAATGGAAATTGGTTAAAAATTGTGAGACGGATTTTTATGTGCTTTTATAAAATGTCTGTTCAATATATTTAATGAATAAAATAAGGTTCAGGATATTACACTGGAAAACAACAAAATTTAATCAGAGATGAAAATACTATGTAAATCACATAGTCATTACAAATTGTAAAGTAGTACTCACTTTGTTACATTCTCACTTAGTATATTTTTATTTTAGGTAAGTTTTCATGTAATTTTAAATTAATGCAATTGCACCATACAATAAGTATAAATTGTGTGCAAGTATACTAAGGTTCTGTTTTGTATTGGGGAAAAATTAATGTGTAGTTAGTTATATCTCTTTCATGTTAATGAAAGCTGAAATACAGGTTAGTGGGTAAGTATACTAGATAGATAGAGATAATGAGATAAAAATAAGTCAATGTAAAAAGGGTAGTTAAACCCCACAGTAGTCCTAACAGTGGCTTAAAAAGTCAAACATGACCATTTTCTCTGCCACTTCTTCCATCTGATTTTTGATCTGCAGTGGAGGTGGCTCTGATTTTCCTGAGGTTTCCCTCAACACTTCCAGGACCTGTTTCACCCAGAGCTGCCTCTGCATGTAATTAAAACTCACAGAAGCAGTGAGTAGAATGCTGGTGTATTAGGGTTCTCTACAGGGACAGAACTAGTGGATGGATGGATGTATGAAGCAGGGTTTATTAAGGAGTATTGATTTGCAAGATCACAAGGTGAAGTCCCACAATCAGCCATCTGCAAGCTGAAGAGCAAGGAAGCCAGTTCAAGTCCCAAAACCTCAAACATAGGGAGGCTAACAGTACAGCCTTCAGTCTGTAACTGAAGGCCTAAGAGCACCCCTGACAAACCACTGGTGTATGTCCAAGAGTCCAAAAGCTGAAGAAGCTGGAGTTTGATATTTGAAGGCAGGAAGCATTTGGCACAGGAGAAAGATGAGGGCCAGAAGACTCAGCAAGTCAGCTCCTTCCACCTTATTCTGACTGCTTTATTCTAGCTGCACTTGCAGCTGATTAGATTGTGCCCACCCAGATTGAGAGTGAGTTGGCCTCTCCCAGTCCAGTGACTCAAATGTTAATCTCCTTTGGCAACACCCTCACAGACACACCCAGTAAAAATAATTTGCATCCTTCAATCTAATCAAGTTGACACTCTATATTAACCATCACAAGTCCACCTCTTGTCAACTCGAACCCATACACATCTCCTGAAGTCATACATAATCTCCAACTAAAGACAATAATAAGGTCATAGTTACACCTAACATAATACAGCTATCCCTCTTACAACCCGAAGCACACTAATCCATAACTTAAATGCTATTACATAAAGTTAACAACATTTAAATGCTGACATGCAGTCAATAAATCTTGTGTCACGTGATAAAGAAAATGAAGATATTTTTCTTAGTACAAATGTATACAGACACAAATATATTCTTAATAAAATAAAAAAGAAGTATTCATGACAATTACAGTACTCATTTCTGCAACGGGTCACGTGGTTGTCGCTGGTAAGGATGATGACCTTCTGCTACCCATTCTGTATTCCCTTTTTCTTCAGCAAGCACCTCAGCAGGTCGTGTTTTTTTTTACCTGGTGGAGTGACCCACATCTTCCTTTCTGAAGAGTCTGGGCCAATTGTATCTACCTGGATTGGGTGGTTGTAGTTTCCCGTTGATGTTAATCACAGGCCATGGTAATACTAAGAGATGCCCTAAGAGATTTCCTGTATTCCACACATACTCTTCCTTACCTCCATCGTGGAGTAGTAAACTGATTTCATCTTGATAATCCAGGTCAATCACTCCAGCCAACACTGTAACTCCCTTCTTAGCCTGTTGACTTAGAGTTAGCAGGAGCCCAAAGTGGCCAGGTGGCAATCTTAACTTCCAGTTTAATGGAATCATTGTTGTATCTCCTGGTGTCAGCATTTCTCCCGCTGGAACTAAGACCACTAGACCAGCAGAATGTAATGTCGCAGAAACAGGAAGCAAGAATTTTGCTAGTGGATCACTAGGGGTGATGGTGAGTGGTACCGTGTCCACCCTTTGATTTCTGGACTGGTGAATCCTGGCTATGCGAGAAACGGTACATATATTGGACACTGATTCAGAGCATATACAGCCTTCTGGAGAACTGATTGGATTGAAGGCAGAACCAGGTGAAGGTAATCAGATCATGGAGGCGGTTTCCCCCATGCTGTTCTCATGATAGTGAGTGCGTTTTCATGAGATCTGATGGTTTTATAAGGGGCTTTTTCCCCTTTGCTTGGCACTTCTCCTTCCTGCTCCCCTGTAAAGAAGGTGACTTTCTTCCCCTTCACCTTCCCTCCTGATTGTAAGTTTCCTGAGGGCTTCCCAGCCATACTCAACTATGAGTCAATTAAACCTTTTTTCTTTATAAATGACCCAGCTTCTGGTATTTCTTCATAGCAGTATAGAACAGACTAATACTGGTGGTCAGGGGAAACTGAGTGGGCAGACTAGGGAGATGTTGCTCAAAGTATACACAATTTCAGTTAGACAGGAGAAATAAATTCTGGACATCTAGCACACAACATGGTGACTCCAGCTAATAGCAATATATTGTATTCTTGAAAATTGCTAGGAAAGTAGATTTTAAATGTTCTGACTACATAAAGGTATACATATGTAAGGGAATGCATAAGTTAATTAGCTCAGTTTAGTCATTCCACAATGTATACATATTTCAAAACATGCTCTACACAAGAAATACATACAATATTGTCAAGTAAAGAATAAATAAATTAGGGGAAAAGCAAAGTGCAAAAAAATTATTCAAGTCTCTACATAAATGAGAGTTTACAAAATTGCTTTTCCTGATTACCATATAAAAGTTTCTCACCTCGAATCTGTTTCTCCTCCCATTCCCCTCTAGATAGGATGTAAGGTTTCAAGAGTTGGCCTCTCAGTTATGTTCAAGGTGTTTCCCTAGCACCTTGGACAGTGTACCTGGCACTTCATATACTCATTAACTTGAGTGGAGTAATTACAAACTATTAAACCATTCTGTGCATTTGTGTCTGTGTAAATGTATTGTCTGACCATATAAGATATTACATGTATGAATTCTCAAAATTGAATCTAAAAAGTGAAACATTATGCTTTTTATTAGTGTTTTCAACATAAATTGGACAAAAAATATTGACTCAAATTTAAATTAATTCATCTAGGTAATGTGTGCCTGTTTAATAAGTCTATCAGAGTTTTATTATGATATGAATGTTTGCTTGCAAATTACTGAGATCACATTATGTTATGACTATAATTTTACAACATAGAAATAAATTATGCTTTACTAAGTTGTTAATTTCCACATATAGTTTAACATACACATATCTGTATACTAAAATGATATGTTATGAACTGGCTTGAATCCTCCTGAAATTCATATGTGGAAGTCCTAACCATGAATGTGACTGTATTTGGAGACAGACCCTTTCAGGTGGTAATTAAGGTTAAATGAAGTCTTAAGGGTGGGTCCTAATCCAATAGAAATGGTGACCTTATAAAAAAAGGGAGATAACCAGAGAGGAGCTCCTCTCTCTCTGTCTCTCTCTCTCTCCCTCTCTCTGTCTGAGCAAAGAGGAAAGGGCATAGGAAAACACAGTGAGAAACCAGGAAGAGAGGTCTCATAAGAAATCCAACTTTTCTGCTCTTTGATCTCAAACTTCTTGTGTCCAAAACTGTGAGAACGTAGATTTCTATTGTTTAAGACACCCAGGCTGTGGTATTTTGTTATTGCAGCCTGAGCTGACCAATACAATATTCAAATCGGATCTCATGTGAACCCTAACTCATAGTCATTTAAATGTTAGTGATCACTTATTTAGTTGGAGTTTGTATCATGTGGGCATATCCTGATGCCTCTTCATCATAGTTCTGTCATACTCAATGATCAGTTTCTCTATTCTTTGCTTTATGATAGTTTTATACGTATTTATTCCCTTTGAGTGACAGTATAAGATATAGAATTTAGTTATTACTATAAAATAACTTTTAGTGCTGGCTTTGTTACTAAATATACACTAATTTGTTACTGATCAAAGCAGTGTTAACTTGAAGTGACTTGATACTCTCCATTGCAAATTCTGCACTGTGGCCCTGACCACTTATACAAGAGTGTTTTCTCTATGAGCTGCATTCTCTCTGCAGATATAACTGTTTAGAGTGGTTATATTGTCATCCCCTGGATTCAAGTGATAAGAGAATAAATTTCAAGCTCCCTGCTACATACTAGACTACTTCAGATTCTGTGCAAATCATTGACTGTATTATTTCCTTGTGGCACATTAAACATGCCCCAGCCACAACCTCCTGCTCTTACCTCCGGGTATTTAGTGTTTAATAGTGTCAGGAACAGCTGGTGTGCTATCCAAGCACTGAAAAAGGTAGTCCTTGGAGATTTTCATGCTCCAGGCAATTGACCGAGACTTCTTAATGGAAAGAGTATGAAATCTCTGTCTTTTGCATGAGTTTGGTGACAGTTATCAAGCAGCTGACAAAGAAGCTGCTATCGTGGTGTTTAGTTGCATTCTTGTAAACACCCAGAAAGGCAATCTTTAAGAACTTTTGGAGAATTTATATTGGAATCTGCTCTTTCACTAAAGAAGGATTAACCTATACTGTAATTCAGTGGACAATTACTTTTAATTCTATAGATACAGCTGAAGAAATATGATAGGAATGCAGTTATTCTTGCTATCCAGTGATCCTTTTAAGTAGCACAAGGTGGGGTTGTATGAAAAAACATTTGCAACTTCGATGCATTAATGAAGTATTTTCCAATTCACTCCTTTAAATATTTGAGCTGTAAAAATAATTAACATAAACAATTTAATACAACTATTAGAAGAAAATATTTGTTCAGCATAGTGGAGGTTTATGTAAACATTAAAAACAAAAATGTGAAAGTAAAGACAATATGTGTTCATCTTTGTTTTCCCCACTATACATTGCAATACGATATTAGTTTGGCAAATTTTATTAATGTTTTTCACTAAATATTTCTTATTTCTCAAATATTTTAATGTCCTATTTGTAACTAAGTATAATACTTTCATTTTCCTCAAATATACCCAACATGTAGAACAATTTATAGTTTTTCATCTGTAATATTTATATCCAGAATTAGGGCAGTAGTGAATATTTGTAGACTTTGCATATATAACACATGTATAGTGGAGGGATAGTAAACATCCTGATGAATATTCTGGGGTAAAATACTGTTGGGAAGAGAGGACTTTACTCTTAATAAACTGTTGATTTCTATAGCATTATAGAAAGGTAGTTGTAATGAATCTTTAATGCAGGTACCCAATGCTGCATAGAAATAAACATTGGTCCAATTGTGTTTAATGATACTGAGGATGTTGATGATGATGATGTTGATGATGATGGATAATATTAGTCTTCACTCCTGACTTCCTAGTAATGTTTATCTACATTCCCTCTAAAAGTTCCCTCTAAAAGTTTCTTTTCTTGGGAAAGGCTGCTGTCATATATTTTTCCTCTGTTAATATAGCTGAGATTCACTCAACCATTTTAAACTGAAAGACCTTGGCATTGAATGTCTACAAAAAGTTATTGTTTCTTACTCTTGTCACAACCCTAACATTTTATTAAAAGAAAATGGTAGAAATGAAAAAGTAATTCATTCTTTTAGCTTCTATAGTAATCTAGGAAGACATGGTTTGCTCCAAATTTGTACTCTTAGAGAAAAGGCTGAATGAGTAATTGAATGAAAAGGAACAATCCTATTTTCACTAAACAGAACAGTTACTTTGAGTGCCTCCAGCAGATTAAGGTAGTTCTACTCACTGCATAACTTTGGATGTACATGTGTATGTGTGTATGTATATATATATATGTGTGTGTGTGTATATATATATGTCTATTTTATTTGCTACAATTTGGGTACTTTTGATTTCACTTTGTTCTGAACTCAGAATAGTAACATTGAACAGGACATTAGGAAGAGACACTCACTTTAAAAGTTTTTAGAGACTGATTTCAATATGCTTATGAACAGATAAGGAAAATAACAAAGAAAAGCTCCCTTCAACTTCTTTTAGTACAGAAAAAATATACCCATGCCAAAAAAAATTAGGAAAGCTGCAGATAATTTGACTGTTTGTGGTGTCTTCTTATGTCACTGAATCTTTAGGTTAATTCAATCGTGAGGCAAAGAAGTGCTCTTATAGCTATTTTGCAACTATTTATGGTTTCTCAATTTCTCAAATATTCCTTTTCTAATTAAAGGCTTCCTGATGCTGGTAGGTAGTTGTTAATTTCTAAATTGCAGTTGCAAATCACTTAACAACCTCTAATGTTCAGTACACTCTAAACCTTTTAGCCTCTCTATTGATATCCTAATCACAAAGTTAAAGCATCAATAGTAACCAGATGAGCTAATATAAGTGGTGTCCATGCTTTCTTTGGTGTGCCAATCAATAAAAGTATCATGATGACTTTCATTTCGATGATCCAGCTCATGGAAATGGACACAGCTTTTAAAATACATATTATTTAAAGTTGTGATTTTCACTAACTATATCATTGCTCAACATTTTGGTTACAACGGTTAAACTATCCTCAGTGACATCAAGTACTCATGGCGTACTTGACATAGGTCAAATACCAAAGGAAAATCGAGTCTAGCATATAAGAATCATGACCTTGAAAGTAGTAAAACAAAAATGCTAGAGTGATATTGTCTTATTTTCCAGGTGCATATGTACTCCAGGTTAAGGCCACAGATGCAGATGACCCGACCTATGGAAACAGTGCCAGAGTCGTTTACAGCATTCTTCAGGGACAACCTTATTTCTCTATTGATCCCAAGACAGGTAAATTTTTTATTAGAGGCAACACTATCACCAGCCCTTCAAATATTTAAACTTTAATTAAATCTTGGCATGGGGAGTTGCATATTCTAATATAGCCATAAAGCTTCAGTGTGATGCGCATTAAGCAAAGAAGATGGGATCTTTTCTTGCTGCTGAAGAACGATTTCCATTTAAGTGAACTTTGTGTAAAATAAACCTTTTAACATATCTTTCTAGAGTTCAAATTTGTTAGGTAGGCAGTCAATGTAGGTCTTCTTTAAAATTTTCAAAAGTCTACTTCAAAACAAATTCTTCCAGCTATAATAGCTTTTTATTTCATATTTATTGGATAGGTTCAGTTATACTTAGTTTTGGGCTTTAATAATACATGGTAACATCCTGGAGCTTCTATTGCTATACATATATAAGGGTTATGAATGCTTGGTTTAGATTAATAGAGACTTACACTCATAGTGGGAGAAAGGAGAGACTTGACAATCTTGCAATACCAAAATCATCGATTCTGTTTGCCTATGTCTTCAAATCCAGTCCCATTTTTAATTAAAAAATAGCAGTTTTCAAATTCAAGTATATATGAGTAGCATCGGAAGGGCAGGAGGCTATGCATGTGGAATATTTTGTCTTTCCTTTTAAATAAATGAGGTCGCCCTATTTCTAAACAATCAATATCTGAATGTTGAATACTTTGCTAAGAAGACTCGGCCACTAGACCAGTGATCAGATTAGGCCTTCCATGTCACAGTTGAAGCAGAAACCCCACAACCATGGTTATTTTGTCAATTCTGATACACTACATTAGAACATATTGCAAATTGAATTTAATATGATGTATTATGTGAACTTAAAATAATGGAAAATTGTTCTCATATGGAAGTAGTAAGTTACCTTTTAAATTTGTAAATTAATTTTTAAATACCAATATGCATTTGAAAAGTATACATTTCAGACACTGTACATTCAAATAAGTTAAACATTTTATAATTGACACTTCCTGAGAGGTATGTGTAAAAATCTGGTATATGAATTAGATATAAGTTAATTAACAGTTAATTATGTATTAATGTTGCCTGGAAACATAAGATCTATTGATGTTTCTTAACAAAAGTTGAAGTGCAAAATCTGCAAAACTTTTTGTTAAGTGAACCTGCCATTCTCTCTTAATTTCTTGTCCTCCTTATTAAGCCAGTAGGGGGCAGAGGTCATCAAAAAGTTAAAGGACTAAAACAGAGAGTCACTCCCTTATGCAAACCTGAAAAGAGGGTAGAGTTTAATAAAGACAGCATCAGTCCTTTGAGAACTCTTTGAGAAGGGAGTATCAGCACTGAAGAGAATCCAGAATGGCTTAGGACAAAGAAGCTCCTCTGATCTCGATAGAGTTTTGGAGAATAAAAGCCAGTCTGTCAAATGTTAAAAGTGAGTGCATGGTGAGAAAATTACACCTTACCATAAAAGTGATTTTTCAAGAAATATGGCAGTAAAAATAAGAAAATGTTTAGCAATCTCATCTAAAAGGAAGTTTTGTGATTATTTTTTAGCTGTGAAAAAAATCATATATATTTTTGTAGAAAAGGTGGGTAAATTGAAAATAAAAAGAGATTGGGGAAGTTGTTCAATGAAGTTTATGATCCTACAGTGTTCCGGAGAAATTAAGAAGGCCTGGACAATAGGCTGAATATATGAAAATAATAAAGGAAAATTATCTAAAATATTTCATTTTATCAGATGAGGCCACTATGGGTTATTTTTTTCTTGTATAGTTATGTATCCTTCTGAGGTTTGCTAAAATGGGTAATCTGACCAGAAATGGAGGTATGGACAATGCTGTTCTCTTAGATCCCTTCAGCTTATGAAGAACACTCCTGAGAGACAAAAGGAATAAAAGAATGAGAAAAGTAGGTGTATAGAGATTGGTGAAGAAAGAGAGTATTAAAGAGCGTTTATTGGATTACAATGATAAACTCTATAAAGTAGGTGAGTTTATATACTCAGAATAAGAGTGAGTATTCTCTTAGAGAGAATGAAGGATTTAGCATTAAGAATTTAATATTGGTAAAATAACTGTGGATAAAACCATATCTAACCTTTAAAAAGCATAAAAATCAAACAAAGATAAATTTAAACCTAAAGAATGGGTTAAAAATATAATTGTTATGGTCAAATGAATACCAAACAACTTTATGAGCCAAAAAACATACTCTTCCCTTATTTCATTTGGCCAATATCAACTTTCAACATATTCTAGTATCTTTAAAAAGTTTGTTTTACCATACAGTACATGAATATGTAATGTAACTTTTATAATTTTGGATTTATATTTTTATATAATGTTTATTATTTAGAACGAAGAGTGAAACAATTCTGTTGTAAGCTATGTAATAGATTTTTGAAGCATTGATTTTCACTGGAGACAGAAGTCTTGATATTAACAATGCCTCAGACCACTAGGCAGGAAAAGAGTGGATGATGAAGCACTTCATTAAGAGAATGAAAACTAGTTCTTCATGCACAGAAACCATCAAGAAGACTTTTTGTCAAATTTATCACCTTGTGGTAGATAAGAGTAAATCAAAAATCAAGGATAATTGCAATTTCTCAGAAATAGTCTCCATTTGTTCCAGCCATATAGCTTCCCTTTATGATTTCTTTGCTGTTATTAAATAAAATGCATGAAAAACTAATATTATCTGAAATTTTCCACATTTGAGTGTAGAAAACAGCTTAAAACAATTCTGAAAAGAAAAGTCTCATCAAAACCTCTGGTGCCTAAATATTTATGAAGAGATAAAGAGATCATTTTTTGTTTCATTTGAAATGAGAAAATAAAAAGATTTCTGTATTGACACTGCTGTTTGACAAACATTCCCAGCATCTCTATCTAAGTGGATATGGCAAGTTTATTTCTAAACAATATAAACTGATATATTCTAAACAGTATAAACTCATTTATTCCATGAAATAAATCAATAAATAATAGTTCTTTTAAAATCAGTGTATTTGACAATTGTTTGCCTTAACTATGAAATAATTTACTCTGAGTTAAAATCCAGATGCATTCATTTATATGCTTTAGATGATTAGTAAATGACATTTAAAACACTCAAAATGTAGCTATATCTATAAAACATTAAACAATTATGTTTATTATACTTAACATTTATAAAACATTAAAATGTTTTTATATTAACATATTGTATTATTTTATTATATAAATTATTTCACTTAATGTTTATAAAATATTTATAAACATCTATAATCTATAAAACATTAAACAAGAGCAAAAATATTATAATATTTAATTCAGTGATTGAAATCAGGATGCTGAACATCTCAATAGTTTTGATAATAGAGTAACTCCATTTAAGAAAACAAATATTAGTATAAATGATGAACTCATGTCTTAATTTAGTCTTAAAATTCTGTTAATGTATTTAAATTTTCCCTAAATGATTCTAAATAACTAGTCTGAGTTCAGTAACTAGGTGTTGCCATATTTCACATCATATGGTAATGATATGCTGTATTCTAAATGATCTGAGCTCTACTTGAGAATACATTACAATATTATTTTACCCAATATCCTCTTGTTAATCTATAAAATTGTTTTTTTCCTATCATGGTAAAATATACACAATATAAAACTGACCGTTTTTACCATTTTAAGTGTACAATTCAGTTGCATTAAGTATGTTTACACTTTTGTCAAACCATTACACCATCTAGCCAAAACATTTCTCTCCATATCTCTTAATTTACATGCATTGTCAAAAATATGTCCTTTATAAATGTTTATTTTACGTTTCTACATGTATTTATAGAATTCATATTAAAAAAACAATTGAGTGAGAATAAAGTTGCATGAGATATTTTAAAAGTTTTTTATTTCCTGTTCTGATATTTCTTGCTGTGTGATCCTGTTCTAAATTCTGCTTAAGGAAACATGATATAGTTTGCCCACATGACTGATACTTTCCCAAGACTTTTGCTCTTGAGTCTATCAACCTTTCATTCAGAGATAATTATCTTCAAGCCTATTTCCCAATGAAACCTCCTCCTATAGCTTGACCGATATTATTCTTGTATGTCTTCTAAAATATGTTGGTGTTATAAAAGCTTCATATTAAAATTAAAGCTTGGGCCAATAACTTTATATTTTGAGCTAACACTCTATGATACCATGCACATACTTATGCTTATGACTTGAGCATTCTTTTAAAAATTTATTTTGTATATCACATATATAAAATGCTGTCATAAGAGATACACACACACATATAAATGGTTACTATAGTAGAACAAATTAACATACCCATCATCTTACTAATTCATTCTCCCCCAACTAACCCTGGCTCCTCCTCATGGCAAAGAGAGTTATAATCTACTCATTTAGCAAAAATGCTAAGTACAATGCACTATTATTAACTCTAGTCCTCATGTTGTATATTAGATCTTTTAACTTGTTTATCTTGTATTTTTGCTATTTTGTATCCTTTGACCTACATCTCCCCATTTTCTCTCCCATACCCTGACCCTTATAATCTTTCTTTTATTCTTTACATATTTTACCTTTTTTTAGATTCCACATATAAATAAGATCACACAATATTTTTATTTATGTGTCTGGCTTATTTCACTTAGAACACTGTCCCCCAGGCCTATCCATGTCGTAGCAAATGGCAGGATCTCCTTTTTTAAGGTTGAATAGTATTCCATTATATGTGTATACCACCGTTTCTTATTCTGTTTGCCCACTGATGAATAACTACGTTGTTTTCATATATTGACTATTGGGAATAATGTTGCAATAAGCATGAAAGTGCAGATATCTTTATGAGGTGATAATTTCATTTCCTTTGGGTGTAGACCCAGAAAATGTATTGTTGGGTCACATGGGGATAGAGCATTCTTTTGATATTAATTCAGAATAAAATCTGTAGAACTGAGTAAGATACCTCAGTTGGTACTGATGAAATAAATTATATCTTCTTTCTTTAAGGGCAAAATAAAAGAGTCTTTTCCTACACAATGAAGTCACTATTTTAATACTTTTTGCCAGAATAAATAAGTTGCCAGGAAGCATTAAGGCAAGAATTGACTATGGGATAGCAAAGGCAAGGAAATCAATAGATGCTAATAAATATAAGGAAAGAAAACTGTGTCAAGGAAATAAATAATTATTAAGATAAAATAGCACATATTGTTACCTATTTTGTAATATTATGATTGTGTAGTAAATTTCATGCCCAGGAATGCACTGCAGGCAATCATTTTCTTTTATTCTGCATTGTCAGACTTCAAGTAGATTCTGGGTGAGTTCCATTTGCTTTATTTTAGAAATCATGAGATGAACACATCAGCAAAAATAACTAAGGATGTTTGGGCTTGAAAGGAAAATATTCCTGAGGGATGTGATATATGCCTTTAGCAAGTGGTAGAGCTGTCATGTAGAAGAGGAACTAGATGTATTCTGTGCTGCTTGAGAGGAAAAGAGCTATCAATACATAGTGTGAGTTACAGGAAGAAAGAATTCTGGCTCCATATATATACATATGTATAAAAAAGATAAGAATAATACCATATATAAGAGTGATAACTCATTAGATTGTGAGTTTCACATTACTGGATGGGTTAAAGCAGATGATGAGTAATGAACTGGTGGTGTTGGATTTGATTATGTCATTTGATGCACATATATCTGTAACATATGACCTGACAGGTCCTTTGCTATTGGGAGACTAAGATGAATCAAGTAGATCGTCAAGTAGATCCCTATCTAGTAGGTGGAGCTCATCAGGTCTTCAGAAGGTTATATGTGAGTTTTCTGGTATATAATCCTCTGATACACAATGCTGCTATGGGACACTAGACTGATGGAAGGGATGAGAGCTTCTGGAAGAAAGAACTCCTGGAGAAAGTGGCTCATAAGTCCTATAGGAGAGTTAAGACATGGTACAGTTAAGAAGTTGGACAATATGGTCTCTAAATTTCTTACTGAAGATAACCTGATAACTCTTCTTGTCTTTCAAACACATTAGCAAAAAATTTAAAAAATCATATATAAATGCAATGATGAACATAACATTTGAATAAATATTATTTAAGAATGTACTAGTATTTTTTTAAAAATCCCTTTTATATTTTAGGCTAATTTAACACTAAAATGAAATGAAACTCAGTAACTTTTCACATAAAATAATGCAAAATCTGCTCTCTCATAACTTTAATGTAACTGAGCTATGGAATTGAAAACAGAAACTTATATTCTCACTGCTGAAGTTAAGTTTTGAGTACTATCATTACTCTTTTTTATCCTTCAACTTATTAGCTGTCTCTAACATACTTGTGCATTAAAATACTGTTTTTAATGTTTCCTCCAAATCTTTATTAAAAACAGTTAACAATGACTTGGTCAACACTGGAGTCTGTTTAACTAGGAGAGATCCCTTTCAGGTCTAATCAAAAACATTTTCATGATACTATAGCTATAATACCCCTAGGTAAATACTAATAACCACACCTTCTTCAAAATTACATCATGAGTATTTGGGTCAATAATGATGAAGATTACAAGAACTATGTCACATCATAATCTCTCCTGAAGGATAAACACTTATTTGCCATGTGTTACCTCAGCTAGTATTATGCACTACTTTATTTATTTTACTAATATTTATTGAGTGCCTACTATATGCCTGGCATTCTTCTAGCTAGCCATTTTCCAGGGAAGAAAAAAATCAACACAAAAGACCCTGCCTTCAGCAACATACATTCAATTTGAGGAAACATAAAACAAACAGAATAAATAAGGGAAATACATAGTGTTTTCAATAGCTTAAAGACTAAGGAGAGAATGTTAGAGAAAGAAATATGAAATATTAATGAAGAGTATGTATGCTAGACAGAACAATGATTGCCCAAGTATGTTCATGTCCTAACCCCCAGGACCTGTGAATATGTTATATTACATGGCAAAGAAGAATTAAGGTTCTAATCACATATAGTGGAGATGAGGTGATTATTCTTATTATATGGGTAGACTCTGTGTAATCACAAGGGTTCTTGTATGCAGAAGAAGGAAGCAGAAGGGTCAGAGTCAGAAAAAGATATGAAAACGCTAATCTGCTACTGCCTTAGAGGAAGGAGGAAGGAGGTCAGGAGCCAGTGAGCGCTGCCATTGTCTAGATGAACAGCATTTAGAAAAAAATCACAGCCCTACCCATATCCTGCCCCGTGTTGGCCTCCTTACATCCAGAATTGTAAGATAGTAAGTTTATGTTGTTTTAGGCCAGTAGGTTTGTGGTAATTTGTTACAGAAGCAATCAGAAATTAATTTAGAAAGAAATTTTGGATAGAATGGCCAACACGGTCCTATGAAGATGACTTTTTAAAAAGATCTAAAGGAAGTGGAAGAACTACAAATGAGCATCCCTTGGAAAGAACATTTCTGGCTGGGGAAGACAGTGTGAAAGGCTGCAGTGAATGAGGGAGGGAGTTGTAGAAAAGAAGATCAGAGTTCAGCAAGAAGGTGAAGATTATGTGAGGGCTTTATTCTGAAAGGTGTGGACAGTCTGTGATGACTTCAGAGTGGAGGAGCTCTGTGACCTGGCTTACGCTCTGACCTCACCATCATGGCTGCTCTATGGAGAGCAGACTGGTGGTCTAAGTCTCCTTTGAACTATAAACCTCATTGAGTGGAGAATAAAGCCATTTGCCCATTGTTCATCTGCCAGTCCCCTGAGTTCATATAGTGCTGGTCTAAATCTCTAGAATTTGGAGAAAAGCAAAAAATTTTTTTGTCATATGCTATCCACAAAAAAACATTTTCTTCTTTTATGACATTATTCAGAATGATTAAGATAAAGCCTGGACTTGCCTCCCCAGGTATTTAGCTCCAAAATAAAAGAGGGATAAGTTGAAAACAGACAACAACTTTTTTCAAGAAAACAAACTTCTTCTTTTGCAAAATAAATAGCTATAGGGTAAAAGAAATCAATTAAATGGGTTCTTCAGGGCATGAGTAGAAGATGGGGAGAAAGTACAAGAAAAAAATGAGAAGAAAATCTATTTTTTTATTATGATTCACAGAGAGTAGAATAAAAAAGAAAAGATATCACAAAATAATAAATTTACAGTGAACTAAAAAATTATGGTACATATAGGTGGAAAAGTAACATAGCTGTATTAAGAACAGGGAAACAGAAAAACAGACATGCTCTTGAAGTGGCATCATTGTCTGGAATAATCTCCAAGGTTCCTTTTCCCATGCTGAGGAAATCAAGGATGCAGACACACAAAGAGTGAGGTTAAGAACAGAGGTTTAATAGGCAAAAGAAAGAGAAAGGCTCTCCTGCAGGGAGAGGGCACTGGAATGGGTTTCTGCTTCTGCAGTGAAATGCAACAGGTTTTATAGATAAACTTGAGGAGGTGATATCTGATTTACACAGGGCACAAAAGATTGGTCGGACGAGGTGTGCTGTTCGCATAAGATGCGAAAAACTGGTTAGGGCTAGGTATGCCATTTGCACAGCTTGTGAAAATCTGGCCACCCCACCCTAATCTTTTATTATACAGATGGGTTCTCTGCCTGGCCAGTGCCATGTTGCCTAGTTCTTTACTGAACATGTGGTGACAAAGAAAAGGGAAGACAGAGCCTCCATGTTGAACATGCCTGGCTCCCAGGTAGCCCTTTTCTCTCTGCACAGCTGCTGGCATTCCCCTGAGCAAGCTTCCAGCTTGCTTATCTATGTCTGCAGCTCAATTTTTCAGGCTGCTCTTTGCTGGAAAAGAAATAATTTGGCGCTGCTTTTTATTAAAAGGGAAATTTTACCAAGGACTCTTTTACTATCTGCCTAAATAATTTCTCTCTATCTCCTCTATCACTCTGAGCCAGACATTAACTAGATGCCAAAATTAGAAAAGAAAACAAAAGGACTTCTCTCTGTCCTAAAGTAGCTTTGTGTCTGGTAAAGAAAGGTAAACAGGCAACAAATCAAAACATGCAACAAAACATTCTACACGCTATGACTGAATCTTAGGGAGGGTATAGTCATTTCTTCCTGAAGCCGTGCTGTGAGTCAGAAAAGGCTTCATGAAAAAAAAAAAAAAAAAAAAGACTAAAGTGGAAGAAACCAGAAAGATGTCCACCAACTGGGCAGGCATTCATAGGGGAACTGAGAGAATGAGGACAAGAAGTTCGGAGAAGTTTAGGGGCTCAGTGGACCTGGAATGGTTGGAATAGCTGGACCCTAAGCACTCAAATGTGTGCACTTCAAATGGCATCTTCTCACAAGCTTTGACCATTAGGAGTGGATGATTGGAACGAAGGCATTTCTTGTTGGAGTGTCACAATTCTTACTCTATTTATAGGGGCTAGGTAACATAATAATTCTGTGAATTGCATTATTCAAATGATCCCCTACCAACTTATCATTTCTTTGAATAAACACCATCTTTAAATATATTTATTCATGTGAAATGGTATGATGAATCCTAGACTAGGATTCAGGTTATCAATCCTGACATTACTTCTGTCACCTATACCTTAGATAAGTCAGGCTTTCCATTATTCATACAGTCGCTATGCTCCTGAAAATGAATTTAAAAAGCATATCAATCTAAACTAATCTATCTATCTATCTATCTATCTATCTACCTACCTCAGTAGTCTCAGGTAATAATAAGAATTAACTTATATTAAGATACAGCAGGACATTTGAAAGGATTTTGGAATTATGGAAGATAGTCTTCGAAATTGTAGTTGCATTTGTGACTGTCACCAAATAGATGCTAGCAGAAGGTCTATTACTGTATCACTATCCATCTATCTATTTCTATAGCTATCTATCTATTTATCTGGACCGAGAGAGTTATGGAATTGTTTTTTTCTGGTTATTTGCCAACCTGTATAAAAAGCTATCTACTGGGATCCAGTTAGATTAAAACATTAAGATGCAATTGAACAGAGACAAAATAGATATTATCAGAGTTAAGAGTAGATATATATTTTTTCCGGTGATTCATAAAAATTGTCAAAATCTTTTCCATCACACTCACAGCCCTGCCCTCCTGCTCTACCCTGTTTCTGATAAGTGACGTCTCTGCTGCTTCTAGCCCTGCTGTTAGCGTAATGCTACCAACTGGATAGTATGTAGAACATAGACAGAGGAAAGGATTGTATATGTAGTTTGAAAGTCAATTTCTAGTGATGACCAGGGTGTGCTTCCCCTGCCCCAGCACCACTTCCATTCAAGTACCGCTGTTCCAGAGGAAAAATAATGTAGTTATGTGTACATTTTTTTTTGGAGTTGAAATCTGGGTACTAAGCCAAACTCCAAATTTAACATGAGAATCTTTAAACATTGCAGTTTATTTTAAAGTGGGAGAAGAACTTTTTCAAGAAGTTATTCTTTTCATAGTACCCCGTTTTTATTAATTTCTCAACAATTAAGCAAAAAATGATTGCATCATCTTGGGAAAAGAAAATCTTTGCATCTTAATGTTTTAATCTAACTGGATCCCAGTATATAGCTTTTTATTTAGGTCAGCAAATAACCAGAAAGGAACAACTTCACAATTCTGTCTCTCAGTCCAGATAGATATACAGATATAGAAATAGACTGATGGATAGTGATAGAAATAATTTTCATATTGGAAATTTTTATGCTAGAACTGAATTAAGAAAGTTATACATACTTTTCTTATTGAAAATGAATTCAGATAGAGTCGGTCAACAACAGGACAAGACATAATGCATATGAATCAAACTCAGGCATCTATCTAGAAAATATAAGCATTGTAAGTCAGGGAGAAGTCACATAACTTAAGGTATGTAGAACCAGAACACTCATAGGTAGAGATGAAGAATCTTAGTTAAGAGACTTGGAAACAAAGCATCAGGAGCCTGAGCTGAAGAAAGGACAAACACATTGGATTAAAAAGGTGTCACCCCATCTCTACTAAAATACAAAATAAGCCAGGCGTGGCGGCACATGCCTGTAATCCCAGCTACTTGGGAGGCTGATGCAGGAGAATCACTTGAACCCCGGAGGCGGAGATTGCAGTGAGCCCAGATTGCACCATTGCACTCCAGCCTGGGCAACAAGAGAGAAACTCTGCCTCAAAAAAAAAAAAAGTGTCAGTACAAATTGATGAATAAAGTAGCAGCAGCATAAATGAAGGCTGTCTTTTTTTTGCAACAATTTCCTGCCAAGAGTCAGAAGAAATCTCAGATTGTCAAACTTGAATCAGCGTTTGTTAAGTAGAGAGTAGAAAGTACAGATAAAACAAGGATGTATGTTGGGTTTATGATTTGGATTCTATATGTTTGTTGATGGCTGATTTATTTTTGTTTATATTATATTTGTTATTTATATATGCTACTTAAAGAAAGTAGCATGTTTCTTAAAGAAAGAAACAACACTGTTAAAGCCAGCTGTGTTTAAAACAAATGCTGTCCAATCTCTCCCTAAAACAATTGACTAAAGATTGGAATTTGGTATGAAATGTATTCATGATTTTATTTGAGATTAATCCAGGAGGTTTTGGTTCTTTTACTATGAATAAACAGGAATATGAACTATTTTTACACTTGGACACCAGGACAGGAAATGAGGACAATATGTAAATATGTACATGTACTGTAACGTTCACAATTACAGATTTAATTATTTAGAGATTCATTCACTCAGCCAGTCACTCATTTGGTTAATTGGTTTGCATATACTCATTGTGCTCCTTGTAAATGGCAAGCATTGTCCTAGATGCTGGAGAAACTTAGTGAAATATCTGTTGCTAAAATAACTAACAGGAATTCTGAAAGACAAAATAAAATATGTAATGAAGATATTAAATGCATTTTTAGAAAAGAAATTAGTATTTTTACCCTAGAAAATAAACAGAAAAACAAAGAAGAAAGTAGTAATAATTGGAAACTGCATACTCATTTTAACCACTTCGCATTTTTTGTATTTATATTTTATCTCTAATTTTTAATGATTTCTTCTTTTTAAAGATAGGATCCTGCATATAAATCATGTCTAACTTGGTTTACTTATGAATGATGACTACCTCTTAGAGGTGATACATTGTTCTTTAACCATATTTCTCATTGTGGCATGGCATTTTATTATGTAGCTACTATAATATTTTAAATTATGTCCTAACCATTGGACATTTTGAATGTCTCACTTTTTAAAAGATACAATTTTAGCTATTATGTCTCTGTTATTGATTCTAGGTAGAATCATGTTGTTGTTGCATTTGATTTTATTTCAGAAAACACAGCATTTGTGATATTTATTTTACATTGTTGCTTGTATCCCTTAAGGTGTTATTAGAACAGCTTTGCCAAACATGGACAGAGAAGTCAAAGAACAATACCAAGTACTCATCCAAGCCAAGGATATGGGAGGACAGCTTGGAGGATTAGCCGGAACAACAATAGTCAACATCACTCTCACCGATGTCAATGACAATCCACCTCGATTCCCCAAAAGTAAGTCACCTTTCCTGTTAAGCCTAAATTATTGCGGTTTAAAAAAATTTAATGGTGTCATTGAATGCTATGGGAATGAAAATCATTTTCCAGACACTTAGTCTTTAGGAAGCAGAAGCTAATGGATTAAAAATTACAAATCTTCAGGATTGAACATTTTGATGAGATTCATGCCTAGTGTTAATTTAGTAAAAAATAATGAGCCAATAGTTGAAGTATTGGTCTTATGCTATCAATTTTTATTAAAGTAACATATTCAAAATAAGTTGAGATCTTACCCTAATATTTTATTAACTGAGAAAGTAATATAAATGTCCCAAATCTAATGTAATATGGAGCCTCATAGTTTTGACACATATCCCACCATATTAGATGCTGTGTCATATAATTAGCATTAGAATTCTGTGCCTTCTCTTTAGTGATTATATGTGTTGAATCATTTCCGAATATTTTCATGTATCAGATGATATTGATGCTATTTACATTACTTTAGTTCTGACTAGTTATTTCATTTTAGTTTTGTAATAGATGAAAATTGCTATAGTTTCTATGATAATAGAGTGATTCACACCTATGTCTTCTCTATAACTCTGTGTTTCTTGTTGAAAATGAGTTCTTACTTGTGTTACATTTAGTTTTCTGTTGCAGTATTACATTTAACACCAATCACTACATGTTTTATTCCTGGTGCATTTTCAAGGATCATTTCAGTGTCCCCAGGACTTAGAATACAGAAGCTGCATGTTTCTGTCACTGGTTGTATAAGGATCTTAATTAAGTCACTAGGCAGTCATTTGCATAAACAGTAAAAAAAAAACAGTTTTTTCTCTTTCCAATCCAGGAGAGTTTACGAGTTCATCTACTAAAGTATATAATATTGAGGATATTTAGCTAAATGAACATTTTACTTATTCCTTTGGCTATATGTATGTTTTTCCATATTTTACCACTTTGTCATTTTTCTCTTAAAATCATAAACCTATATTCTATTGATGGAAATGTTTTAAGTTAGTGACCGAAAGTCTAAAGGCCAAATGTTTTGAGTGGCAATTAGAAATAATTACACTTTAAGGAATATGTTAATTAGCTTGACTGAGCCATCCCACTCCCAGTAAGTATACACATTTTAAAACATGTTGTACATATTAAAGATGAACAATTTCTGTTTGTCAATTAAAATAATTAATTAAAAAGAAAATAATTCTACTTTTGCATATAAATGTATCTGACAAATGGCTACTATATAATATGCTATGATTAATAACACAGAGAGTCTTAAAGCGAGACTTTTCCTTGTTTCGTTATTAAAGAAAACAGCAAAAAAGAGATTTAAAAGGAGAAAGAAATAATGCATTAGTTTCTCTAATATATGGTGTGACTAATAGGATCTCGACTCTAAAAACACTAAATTTTTATTTTTTTAACCATTTAGGTGTGGCAAGCTGTAATAGCTAGTTGAGGACAGATTGGGAAACTGCTTGTACATAAAAAGTGGCATTGTGAAATTAGGTGCTGTTTTGGGTTTTGTGCATATGAAATATGTTCAATCTAGAGTGTAGGAAATAGCCAATGTATTATTAGGTAATGTCAATATCCTCATTCACATGGGTGATAGTGAGGATTCTTAAATCAGGGATACAAAGTTACAGCAAGTGGAAGAATGCAATCCATGTGGGTATGGATGAAGGCTGGTTTGTAGAAGTTGGACTGGAGACCCTGACAAATAGGCTGGGCAAAGGGGCATGATGACAATGGCTCAATGGCAAAGAAGCTAGAGTATGCTTAGGAAACCAAGATGGCGTGCTTTACTCCCACCGAAACAAGATGGTCATTTTCAGATCTTAATAAATGAAAAGAGTATCTGAATAAAGTAGTAGTCCTCCTTGACATTTATTCAAGGTTGAATCTATAGGTCTAAGGGAAAGTCTCTGAGATGTACTTGCAAAAAATGTAGAGGATAAGGGCATTGGAACTTTTTGTTTTGTTTTGTTTTTGTTTTTTTGAGATGGAGTCTCACTCTGTGGCCCTGGCTGGAGTGCAATGGCATGATCTCGGCTCACTGCAACCTCCGCCTCCCAGGTTCCAGCAATTCTCCTGTCTCAGCCTCCCAAGTGGCTGGGATTACAGGCATCCGCCACTACACCCAGCTAATTTTTTTATTTTTATTAGAGACAGGGTTTCACCATGTTGGTCAGGCTGGTCTCGAACTCCTGACCTCAGGTGATCCACCTGTCTTGGCCTCCCAAAGTGCTGGGATTACAGGCATGTGCCACCAAGCCTGGCCAGCATTGGAATTTTTAAAGCATTTACACATGCATCAAGAACTTTATCATTGCTATCTTGATTTCCTTTTCACATCAATACTCTAAGATCACTATTTTCCACATATTACTGTAAAGAAACTGAGGCCTATAAAGAATAATAACTTGCTGAAGATCAACAAAATTAACTGACTTAACAAAAAATCTGAAGTCCAAATTCCTTCCAGTTTAACATCATATTAAAATAAAAGTTATTAGTTTCCTTTATCTGTCACTCTAAAATTTTAGAGCACATCTGCAAAAAAACATGGCATATGTTGACACCACTCATAAACAGGAAAATGAGAGGACAGAATAAATCTATCAAGGAGATCACTGTGATCAAATTATTTTCTGCTTGTATTAGATGAACACTTGGACTATTGTCTGAAACTATAACAGGTGGGGGATATTTTTTAACCAGGAGAAAGAAGAGGTTTTCACATTTTGAATGAATAAAAAATTCATCTCCCTGAAATTTTACATGTTTTTGTGTTAAGACCTTTCTACTACACTGTCATTTTGAATTACATCCTTTAGAGGAAAAAACAGAACAAAACATTTATAAAGAGAAAAGCCAATTCTTTAAAAGCCAATGCTCTTTTTACAGGAATATTTCTCATGTGGCACAATTAACTGTCAAGTGTGATATAGAATTACAAACTGAAATAATATCCTTTTTAATGTGGAAGTCAATAAAATATATTCCATACATACATAAGAATTTCCCACAACTAACTATATTTGCTCATGACTGTTAAGCACTTATGCTAAAAAAAAAAAACTTTTCTCCAGATGAACTTTATGAGATACTCTTCTCATTGCTTAAGCTACACAAATTAATTTCATAAAATTTACTAATTGTAAAGCATTTTGGCTTTGTGTATGTGACCTCTTAATTTGAGATGGAAAAAAGCTTAAATGGCATAGGCATTTGTATCATGCATGTATAGTTTGCTATTTTATTGTTGTTGTAAAATATATAGTTTCTGAGATATCACATACCAGATATCACTGCCAATTTGATATGACGATGTGATGAGGATCTAGACTAATAAATCACTGTGTGTCATGCACTACAGAAAGTGAGTTGCATTTGTATTTCCATTTAATTCTCATTATGGCTGTATAGAATTTTCTCACTTTTAGAAATAAAGGAGCAAGGCTATATTATTAAGAATGGTTGGATAGATAACTTGTCCAAGAATCCTAACTTTTTAGCACTCTCCCTCTTTAATGGTAATTTGCTTTCAATGCCTGTGTTTTCCCCAAAAGATCCTACAGATAACCCAGAAAACGGTCTTCAAATAAAGGTGGTAATATTGTTTCAGAAATAGAAATGATACATGGCATATTAAAAGAGCGGTAACTGAAGTTACATAAAGACAAAATAGTTTATTTACAAAATGTTTTCCAGAGTTAAATAGCTTCCATCTACTACAATCTAGGATATCTGTAGAGGATCTCCATCTGTTAAAATAAGCTACAGAAAAGTGCTGATGGCCTCCAATATATGAATTTTAAATGACAAAACTATCTAACAAGCTGATCTAAATTATACATTATAAGATTAAATCAATTAAGTGATGCCGTTAATTAACATTTGGCAAAATATTCATAGTTTTCCCAGTTGGTCGCTTTTTCTGTATAATAATTTTGTAAGAAATAGGAAAACAAATTAAGTAAAATAAAGTACTCTGTATACAACATTTGATGAAAAGAGAGTTTTCCATTATAGAAAATGTGAAGGAGTGTGTGCGTGTGTGTGTGTGTGTGTGTGTGTTTTCCTTTCTATTTCAATATAATAATAGATAAGATGATTGTTTGTATGGTAAACAGATTTGAACATAGAAAATAGTACGTCAATAATTGTTCTAAGAAAATTTCTTACTCATAAATACAACAACATTTTAAAGCAATTCTCTATTTTGATTAAATATCTACAAACGTGTTTATATTGACGGTTTCTATTAAGAGCTATATTATTTTTGATTCTGTTACAAGTCAGTAATACATCATTTACACAATAATTGCAGAATAAAACAGTTGTATTTTATCATAGTTTATTAACTTGTTAACACCTGGATATAAAAATTCTTATTATTCTGAAATTAACATAAAAAATCAAAATAAAATTGAAGTAGTAAAATCATCAGCCAAAGTGTTTACAGAACAGTGAACAATATTTTGTCTTTGTTTACGTCAGCTGTCAGATTAAAAACAACATATATATGTATGTACATGTATATATGTACATACATATATATGTGTCTATATGTTTTTTCCTCTCCTGTAGATTTATGACATAGAAAGACTACAAGATGTCCAAGTTAATTATTGAATTATTAAAGATAATATGCTAATAGCTATACATTTATTCAGTTAAAAATATTGATATATTTAAGTAAAATGTATTTTATCTTTTCATCCTGTCATTAATGTTTTTGGCAGCTACGCTTAGACTGATTCTTTTATGATCTTGAAATCTACCATAGGTCTTTTTTTTAAAGAAATGTTTTTTAAAATATGTAACTTATAAAGATTTTCTTAGAATAAACATGAATTCAGATAAATCTTGATGTGGTCACGAAGTGTATTTCTTTGTTTACCATTTGGCATTCTTAAACTTGGAAAATGGTAAGCTACTAGGCTTAAGTTTTCTTGATAAAACCATATAATAAGTCATTTTGCATAAATAGCAAAAAGCTAATTGAATTTTGACAGTTACATTTTACCATATAAAAACACAACTTTACACTTCGTCAGGTACTTAATGTTTGACTGTCTTAATATCTGAGATTGCCTGCTAAAAAACAAGTGTTCTGTGATGTAAATTCATTTGTGTATACATATGTGTATACATATATATATACACACACAGATACACACACATATATATACAGTCTCAGCATTCATAACTCTTTATAAATTGTTATAAAGCTAAGTGTATGTGTGTGTGTGTATATATACAGGTATATTCATATAGTCTCAAAGTCATGAAATCATATTCTAGAATAAAATATTTCCTGTTATTTGAGTCCAGAGAAGGCAGTCTGCTACCCACAATGTACTGCTGACTTTGTTATTGTTGTGAGTAAATTATTGCCTCTCTCACCTCCCATATTTCCTGGAAAGTCTGGTTAAGAGTCTATTGCCTGCCTGCACAACAAGTGCAAACAACTGATAACACCCCCAGCATACACATAAATGATTCCCCAGAGGGTGAAACAAAGGTGAATTGCTGCTCTTATCACTATCTCCAGTATGCTCTCTTAAGTAAATGGATGGGAAATAAAAAGATGGTGGCAAGTACTCTGAAAGAAAATACCAAGGAAGTATGGCTAAAATAATGGCTCTTATGTGAAATCTACTACTATTAAATAAGGATAACTACTTCAGCTTATTCAAATAATTGAGGTTGAAGGGATGGTGTGGGCCAATTTGATCTGCAAAGTTAATGTATAATTATCTAACATATAATTTAATAAAGAAGTTTTGACTACAAAATGCATGGTAAGGTTTTCCTTAATCGAAAGCAGGTAGAGGTTTTAAATAGTAATACACAAAGTTCATGATATGTTAATGTTTCAATTATACAAATATATGTTCGCTTCTAAAATGTAGTACTGGTGCTTGTTCAGCATCAATTTTAGTATACAGTTTAGTTCTCACAATTCTATTTCTACTAATGTTTAAGTAATTTCCAACAGTTAACACTTTGCTAGCAGTCTTTGATAACAAATTTACCTAATCTGCTGTTTTTAGGGCCATGCTTTTCTTCTAAATATCTCCCATGTAGGAAGAGAATGTAATTTTCAAAAGTAGTATTTGGGACATTATTAATATTTTTAACCTAGATTATTTAGATACTGTACATGAATATATTACCCTTTTGGTCAATACTTCCCAAAGATATGAGTAAGACAAAAATAGACAAATAGAACTTTGATGTTGTGTGTATTTATGTGTATTCATATATATGAGATATATTATATATGTTATATAAATTGTGTGTTATGTGTATGTGTATCCTTTCACTTGCGTGGAAACATTTAAAGGGCATAAAAATAAAACTGTAAATCTAAGCATTTAAAAATGTTAAACAAAAAGCTACGACCTTGTATTCAGGTAATACCTGAGTCTCACAGCAATTTTAGGCATGAGTAATAGAAATAGAGTCATCACATTTGATGACACTATTCCTGTTTTGGAAAAATAAGCCAACATACATTATAAAACCAGCTTTGTTCTAAGTAGAATAAACACATCTAATTTAATTTCCAAAAAGCTTTTTGTCTACTTCAATAAAAGTAAAAATGAATACGTGCTGAAGGTAAAGCATGGCAATGAGAACATAGACCCTATTCTCTAGTAGATCTTACAGTGGCTCTCAAATTATATTTGCCTGAAGAATCCCTTGGGATCCCATATCCCCAGTGAGGGAAGTTCTGTTTCAACTGACATAGCTTGGACCTAAGAAATCTAAATTTTAGATAAGTTTTGTGGTAGATTCTGATACAGATAGTCTACAGAGCAAATCTGAAGATCACTGGTTTACTGTGATGAGCCAGCAAGTGCTGATTCCTTGAATCATTCGTATGCATATATATGAGATACATGATATACATATATTATATATCATATATCATATATTAATTTTTGATATATAATATATGATATATAATATATACCATATATTATATAATATATGATATATAATATATACCATATATTATATAATATATGATATATAATATATACCATATATTATATAATATATGATATATAATATATACCATATATTATATAATATATGATATATAATATATACCATATATTATATAATATATGATATATAATATATACCATATATTATATAATACATGATATATAATATATACCATATATTATATAATATATGGTATATAATATATACCATATATTATATAATATATTACATATAATATATACCATATATTATATAATATATTACATATTATATATCATATATAATATATTACATATGGTATATACCATATATTATATAATATATTACATATGGTATATACCATATATTATATATTATATATGATATATACCATATATTATATAATATATTACATATGATATATAATATAAGATATATTATATAATATATTATATATGATATATAAGATATATTATATAATATATTACATATGATATATAATATAAGATATATTATATAATATATTACATATGATATATAATATAAGATATATTATATAATATATTACATATGATATATAATATAAGTTATATTATATAATATATTACATATGATATATAATATAAGGTATATTATATAATACATTAATGTATGATATATAATATATAACATATAATATATGATATATATTATGTAATATATTAATATATGATATATAACATATATGATATATATTATATAATATATTACATATGATATATAATATAAGATATATTATATAATATATTACATATGATATATAATATAAGATATATTATGTAATATATTACTTATGATATATAACATAAGATATATTATATAATATATTACATATGATATATAAGATATATTATATAATATATTACATATGATATATAAGATAAGATATATTATATAATATATTATATAAGATATATTATATAATATATTAATATCTGATATATAATATATAACATATAATATATGATATATATTATATAATATATTAATATATGATATATCATATATGTATATATTATATAATATATTCATACATGATATATAATATATGATATATCATATATAATAATATATATTATCATAATATAATATATATCACATATTATATATGATATATCATATATATTATATGTATCATGTATCTCATATGTAATAAGCGTTTCCATTACTCATTAAATAGAGTGAATAAGTTAATAAGTTAATTGCATATCTCATGAGAATATTTTGTATTCATGCAAAATTGTATTCCTACAGGTATATTTGGGTAAAGATTAAATATTAAAATCTATTCATTTTAAACTAACTAAAAAAAAAACACTCATATATAGTGGTATATCTTGTTTAGATGTCTTCCAAATAGCTTAACAATGTCACATACACATGCTTTGAGGCTAACATTGGAAGTGAATGCAATTTGAATGGAAGCTCAGTGAAAAACACTGTGCTCTAGATTCTCCTATAAGGAGATCATAAGTTTCACTAGGCTCTATATAGGCTGATGTAAGCATATAAAAAGAAAATTAGCAAATTTAAAAAATGATTTGTCATGGCTGTTATTACTAATATCACATTGTCCTTTGCTAACGAGAGCATGAATCATTTTTAAGTGGTGCTGAAAATTTTTGTTGACTTACTTAGTTCTGTTCACCATGTGCTAAAGGACAAAGATTGCAACACGGCTGTTTCATGGTGCCATTAGCAGAGTCTCAGAAGAACCTAGCATATGAGCAAAAATATTGACAGATCCCTTAGAAATCTGACCTTTAGTTTTATATTATTTTTCTGAAAGATATTAAATAATGCTTAAAATTGAAGTGATATTAAAGATATTGCCCCTAATCTTACCAATGTTATAAAAAAAAAGTTAAAGGCCATGGGTCCATTTAATACTTATAATATTTGTTAATGTCAATCTGTCTACTTTCCAGCTCACTTTAAGTGACTTTTTTAGAAATTAAAATATTGGCAGGGTGGCATGAATAATGTAGTGTTATGTAGTCTACCATACAACTCAAATATGAGACTTTACCTACGACAGAATAAAATCTGTAAGTAAGTTCCTAAACAAGCAAACAAATTAAAACATAAGAAAACCTGAATTGGAAAGCTCTTCTATCCCCACCTTTTGGCCTTCCTGCAAAAATAGGAGAAAATGGTCTCTTTTGAGAATCCCCTGAGAATCAGGGCAAGTACATGGATATTAGAAACAGAACTTAGCCAACTTAGTAATAGTAAAACATCTAGGCCTCTGGCTGTGATCTACCTATACATCTCCTTTACTTACTAAGTCCGCAAGTTCACAAGTCCTTAGCCTGCTTTTCTGAATTTGGCTGCTGGAACTGCATTACCCAGTTCCCTGATTTCCACAGGTGGTACACTTGCCACTTGTCTTTAGAGAATAGGGCAATTATTATAGAGAGAAAAGCAGCTCACATATATTGCACCTGTGCTATGTAAAGACACCATTAAAATTGTATATTAACTTCCTTAATCTGTATGAGTAGGTTCTGTTTATTTGTACATTTTTAGAAGAGGAAACTGAAAGAAAAAGAGATAGTGAGAGATGGGGCCAGAAACTTTGCAGTTACATGTATGATACAGCAGAACGTAAGTGGATAGCACATTAGAGCTATGGTATTGATGTTTATGAAAATATAGATTACTGCTTCCAACATCAGAATTGTCCCAGTAGCTAGGAGTAGGAGCCCTAAATGTGACTATGGGGCTTTCAATCCACTGCTCCACTAATCAAAGCTAAAAAGACATTGTTTTAAAGTCTCACTGTATGTTTTTTGTTTGTTTGTTTGCTTGTTTTTGTTTTTGTTTTTTGGGACAGAGTCTTTCTCTGTCGCCCTGGCTTGGAGTGCAGTGGTGCCATCTCTACTTACTGCAACCTCCACCTCCCAGGTTCAAGCAATTCTCTGCCTCAGCCTCCCGAGTAGCTGGGATTACAGGCACCCACCACCATGCCCGGCTAATTTTTTTTGTATTTTTAGTAAAGACAGGGTTTAACCATCTTGGCCAGGCTGGTCTTGAGCTCCTGACCTCGTGATCCACCCGCCTCAGCCTTCTAAAGTGCTGGGAATAGAGGTGTGAGCCACCATACCTGGCCTCTGTGAGTATTTTTAAGCTTATAAAGTGATTTGTAAAGCACAGAGGGCCTAGGCTTTTGGAAAGGTACAGATGGCAAACACAGCTCTGCTATTTCCACACTGGGGCCTGAATAACCTGAATAAACTCTCACTGATGCAAAGCTTTTACATAATCAAACTGAGATAATAAATAGGGTGATCAGCTATACTCGTGTGCCAGAGATAATTCCATTTTATACCTATGGCCCCAAATTAATTACTCATACTGATTTGTTTTACTCTCAAAAGTGGCTCTGTTTGGCTTATAAATTATATAGCCATATTCATAATAATATACTGTGCTTCTGGGAGAATTAAGTAAATCAATACAACTAAAATATCTGACAGTAAAGATGTTTATTTTTAATTTTTTCCTTCTCCTTGTCCCTCTTATATTTTCCTCTCTTTCTCTTTTCAACGTGCTTGAGTGGAGATGAACAAGTGGTGGTTGAAAATATAGGATCCTCAAAAGAGAAGTAGAGAAGTGAGAGTCAAAGAAGCATTTCTTTTTTTTTTTTTTTTTGAGAAGGAGTTTCACTCTTGTCACCCAGTCTGGAGTGTAATGGTGCTATCTTGACTCACTGCAACCTCCACCTCCTGGGTTCAAGTGATTCTCTTGCCTCAGCCTCCCAAGTAGCTGGGACTACAGGCACCCGCCAACAGGCCCAGATAATTTTTGTATTTTTAGTAGAGATGCGGTTTCATCATGTTGGCCAGGCTGGTCTTAAATTCCTGACCTCAGGTGATCCAACTGCCTCGGCCTCCCAATATGCTGGGATTACACGTGTGAGCCACCACACCAGGCCCAAAGAAACATTTCTAAGAGACAAAAACATAGAAGTGATCAATGAGGTTTGGAGAATGGATATACTTAGCCAGATTAAAAAAGACATAACTCTATTTAAGTCTTGGGTATAAGAAAACCCAGGTAGGAGAATGAAGTTGTGAGGAGAACTTTAAACACACCCTCCTCAATCCTTTAATACATAGATTTCTGACGGCAGCGGCAAACTTTAGTCACAGATGTGAAAGCATCCTAAAGTCACCATTTATTTCACGTGGTTTACATTTCTCTATTTCATATTTGCCTTGTTATTGGTCTTAGAAATTATATAGACAAGGAAATGAGACTTCCAAGGTAGTTTTATGGAAGTTAACAAGAATCTGAGCAATACTAAAAACCATGAAAACGAAAGACTTGGTACATAAGAAATATATTTTGTTAACAAATGCCAGACACAAGGGAATATATCATTTGATGAATAATGTTTCGTTCATTGCAAGTATACAGGATAAAAAAATATCATTTTCATTTTGCACTGCATAAAGAAGATAAAATTTTAATTTCTCCTCTTTAAAAGCTAGTGTAAAAATAGGGAGTGGTTTTTGTTTTTGTTTTTTGTTTTTTGTTTTTTATTTTGAGATGGAATCTCTCTCTCTCACCCAGGCTAGAGTGTGGAGTGCAGTGGCATGATTTGGCTCACTGCAGCCTACACCTCCTGGGTTCAAGCTATTCTCCTGCCTCACCCTCCTGAGTCATTGAGATTACAGGTAAGCACTACCACACCTGACTAATTTTTGTATTTTTAGTAGAGACGGGGCTTTGCCATGTTGGCCAGGCTGGCCTCAAACTCCTGACCTCAGGTGACTGCCTGCCTCAGCCTCCCAAAATGCTGGGATTACGGGCATGAGCCACTGCGCCCAGAGAGGTAGGGAGATTTTCAAGTTAATGCACATTTACACTACTTGGAGTACAAACAATATATACCTAAATACTTAGACCATTGCAAAACAAAACAAAAAAAGACATAGGATTTCAAGGGTTGTAAGCATACAAATGTGAAACAAATAAATTGCAAAGACAAAAGGAAAAAAAATCATCAAAATATGGCTTTAGGGTGTCCCTGAAAGAATAATAGATTTTATACATTGTGGAAGTCAGTGTGGTGATTCCTCAGGGATCTAGAACTAGAAATACCATCTGACCCAGCCATCCCATTACTGGGTGTATACCCAAAGGACTATAAATCATGCTGCTATAAAGACACAAGCACACGTATGTTTATTGCGGCACTATTCACAATAGCAAAGACTTGGAACCAACCCAAATGTCCAACAATGATAGACTGGATTAAGAAAATGTGGCACATATACACCATGGAATACTATGCAGCCATAAAAAATGATGAGTTCATGTCCTTTGTAGGGACATGGATGAAATTGGAAATCATCATTCTCAGTAAACTATCACAAGGACAAAAAACCAAACACTGCATGTTCTCACTCATAGGTGGGAATTGAACAATGAGAAAACATGGACACGGGAAGGGGAACATCACACTCTGGGGACTGTTGTGGGATGGGAGGAGGGGGGAGGGATAGCATTAGGAGATATACCTAATGCTAAATGATGAGTTAATGGGTGCAGCACACCAGCACGGCACATGTATACAGATGTAACTAACCTGCACATTGTGCACGTGTACCCTAAAAGTATAATAATAATAAAATTAAAAAAAAGAAATACGTAAAGTAGTAGACAAGTAAAACATTTCAGGTAAAAGCAACAAAACAGGGATGACATAGAAAATATTAAAAAATAAAATGATTCATAGTCCTTTGGGTATATACCCAGTAATGGGATGGCTGGGTCAAATGGTATTTCTAGTTCTAGATCCCTGAGGAATCGCCACACTGACTTCCACAAGGGTTGAACTAGTTTACAGTCCCACCAACAGTGTAAAAGTGTTCCTATTTCTCCACATCCTCTCCAGCACCTGTTGTTTCCTGACTTTTTAATGATTGCCATTCTAACTGGTGTGAGATGGTATCTCATTGTGGTTTTGATTTGCATTTCTCTGATGGCCAGTGATGGTGAGCATTTTTTTCATGTGTTTTTTGGCTGCATAAATGTCTTCTTTTGAGAAGTGTCTGTTCATGTCCTTTGCCCACTTTTTGATGGGGTTGTTTGTTTTTTTCTTGTAA
This sequence comes from Pongo abelii, assembly GCF_028885655.2. Taxonomy (NCBI): domain Eukaryota; kingdom Metazoa; phylum Chordata; class Mammalia; order Primates; family Hominidae; genus Pongo; species Pongo abelii. The sequence goes on along the minus strand of NC_071989.2, from coordinate 22,188,154 downwards.
ATTTGTTGGAGTTCATTGTAGATTCTGGATATTAGCCCTTTGTCAGATGAATAGGTTGCGAAAATTTTCTCCGATTTTGTAGGTTGCCTGTTTACTCTGATGGTGGTTTCTTTTGCTGTGCAGAAGCTCTTTAGTTTAATTACATCCCATTTGTCAATTTTGGCTTTTGTTGCCATTGCATGCTGCTATAAAAACACAAGTACACGTATGTTTATTGTGATTGCGGCACTATTCACAATAGCAAAGACTTGGAACCAACCCAAATGTCCAACAATGATAGACTAGATTAAGAAAATGTGGCACATATACACCATGGAATACTATGCAGCCATAAAAAATGATGAGTTCATGTCCTTTGTAGGGACATGGATGAAATTGGAAATCATCATTCTCAGTAAAGTATCACAAGGACAAAAAACCAAACACCACATGTTCTCACTCATAGGTGGGAATTGAACAATGAGAACACATGGACACAGGAAGGGGAACATCACACTCTGGGGACTGTTGTGGGGTGGGGGGAGGGGGGAGGGATAGCTTTAGGAGATATACCTAATGCTAAATGACGAGTTAATGGGTACAGCACACCAGCATGGCACATGTATACATATGTAACTAACCTGCACGTTGTGCACATGTACCCTAAAACTTAAAGTATAACAATAACAAAAAAAAGAAATACTCTAAATATTCAACAATAAGGACTTCATTTTTTTAAATTGTGGTGATGAAAAAAGTGGCTCTCTATGGATAATACTATAATATATGGAGAATAATATTTAATATCATAAAGTGTTCAATATTATGGAAAGATTTGATTCATTGTTAAGTTTTTCAAAAGTTTAATAGGTATAGAGTTTCAGATTTGCTGGACAAAAGAGTTCTAAAGATCTGTTTCATAACAGCGTGAATATACTTAACACTACTGAACTGCACACTTAAAAGTGGTTCAGAAGGTAAATTTTATGTTACATGTCTTTTACCACAATAAAAAATAAGTTGGACCATAAAAAAATAAAAAATTAAAAAATAAATAAATAAATAAAATGCAGGAAAAGACAGAAAATTTAAACCATTGTGTCCATATGTGATACACGAATATATGAGGAATATTCACAAATCAAATTTGCAAATTGGTGAATGGGTTGTTATTGAAAGAATTAGTTTTGTCTAAAACAAAGCAAAATATACATGGGAAGAGACCATTACCAAATTTCATCTTTTTTAGACTACTCTCCTTGTGTCTCAGAAGAAAACCAGTGAGAAGTCAAACTTGTGAGTAAATAAATATCCCCAGCTAACTTAAAATTTTCAGCGTTTTTGGCCAGGCTCAGTGGCTCACGCCTGTAATCTCAGCACTTTGGGAGGCTGAGGCAGGTGGATCACTTGAGGTCAGGAGTTCGAGACTAGCCTGACCAATATGGTGAAACCCCGTCTTTACTAAAAATACAAAATTAGCTGGCCGTGGTGGTGTGCAACTGTAGCCCCGGCTACTTGGGAGGCTGAGACAGGAGAATTGCTTAAACCCGGAAGGTGGACGTTGCAGTGAGATGAGATCCTGTCACTGCTCTCCAGCCTGGGCAACAGAGTGAGACTCCATCTCAAAAAAAAAAAAAAAAAAAAAAGAAATTCATTGTTTTTCAAAGCTTATTTTGTAAGGTGTTAAATTTATTTATAATTTATGAAAAAAGCTTTTAGTGTTGCTTGTGGCATATTTTTGTAAAGTTAATAGGCAGTATCACTGAGAATTTTCCATTTACCATATATTGTTAAATGGATCAGAAATTACATAGATAAAGACAGCATAAACAAAGGTTTAAATATTCAATGGAGGTTTTAAGAGAATATTAAATGTACTTCATGAAATATATAACAATGAAAAATTATTGATGCACTTGAAATGTTGTGAACTCGTGCCAAAATCTCCATCATGTTTATTATTATGTAACAAGAATAGTGATTATATAAATCACTTATGTTAAAAATACATACTTTGGAGAATCAGAAACCCCAATTATTCTGAAAATCATTAAGTAATATAAGTTGGTTTCGTTCCATAGCCTATTTGGAATTGGATTGGTTGGAATTTCTGATGCATTTGCTTTAAAAAATAATGTTACAATGGACAATTAGTTTTGCAGATATGCATTTATTAAACATAATAAGTAGTAGAACTATAGTATTAAATGTAATAATTTGTACTTTAATGTTGTGAGCTTTGTAAGAAGAAAGGAAGAATTGGAAAAACAGAAAGAGATGTAATAAGTTTTCCTTTCTTTCTTGGGTGCAGTAGCAGAATTATTTTATGTTTAGTGCCCCATCCCCTTCTAGAACCTTGTCACATCTCCTAATGCCCTTTTTTAAGATGTTTTCATGGATTTTTCTCTCCAATCACTGAAAAGGGAAACTTTCCCCAAGTGTGCCCAATCCACTCAATCTTCAGTAAATTGAAATTTGCATCACTCAGTCTAGCTGAAATTAAGAATTTTGAATTTTCTGAATTTTAAAAGATCTTATGGATCAACCAAATATTGTATCTATTTGGTTGACTTTCAGGCAGCACAACCAAGTCAACAGAATTGGGCAGACAAAATGAGGAACTATGTTTTCAATCAGAGATACTGCTTGCTTGACTCACCTCATGGCCATTAGCCTCCAACTTGCTCATTTGTAGACTGATAGTAGGTTCCACCAGATCAGCAGAATCAATTGTGCCTTTTTCTTCTCAACTCTGTGTTCAAGACATCACAGTAGTAGCTTGATATAGGTCATGGTGGGACCTCTTACACCACAGCAATGAACAGACCCTGAAAATTAGGGTTTATACCTGTTTTTTCTCCCTATCCCAATATAGTTCTAAAATATTTACCAGGATGTAACTGACTGGAAGTTACAATAATAGCAGGTATCTCATGGTCTTGATGTGGAGATAAAATTAGTTAATAATGGAAACGTGCTTAGAAAAGTGCCTGGAAAATAGGAAGCACTATATAAGTGGTTGCTGTTACTAAGCGTCTATTCCACTTAAAGAACAATTTCTATTTAAAAATTTCTTCCTTTCCTTCATGTTGACACACATGGATTTTCTAAAAGGGTAATTTCCCTGCTACATGAAAGAAGACAATGAGTTTTTACCTAGGAGTGATGGAAATGACCTCTCTATCCTTGCTGTGCAGAATGAAAAGACATCTCAGGCCAGGGGAGGAGAATAATGTGAGAAGACCAGTTAGCAGGCATCTGCAGTAACAGAAAAGAAGTATGAGTCTGTGATGGTGGTGACCTGGGCCATTGTGAAAAATGGTAGTGTGTCGACAGATTTGAGTGATTTTAGGAGGTAAAATAATCAACAATAGCAATGGATTTGCTACTAACTAAGAAGCAGATTCTAGTTCATGGAACTGGAGAAGTGGAAATACTACTTGCTGAGAGAGTGACTAGTAGAATCTTCATCTAGGCATGGCAAGTCTATGATCTCATGTTTGAATATGTCAAAACTGAGACACCTTGGAGATATCCAAGTAATGTTTTGGAATAAGATGATATTTTGCGAAGTATAGTATGAAAACTCAAAAGCTGAATATAGGCTGGAGTTAAAATAAAAAGAATGTTTAGCATAATGATAGTAAATGAAGCAAAAGGGAGAGATGAAGTTACCTAGGAAAAGGAAAGACTGAATAAACATAGCCTGCAAAAATGGTTCTTGACCATGTTTGTAAAGTAGAACAGGAGGGAATTTAATAAATGCAGCTCTAAAATCAGAACAACTAAGCAAAATCTCTTTGGATGGTCCCTGGGCTAAAGCATTTAAAAAACTGTTTAACTTTCCAGATGATACCAAAATGCAACCAAGTTTGAGAATGACTTATCCAGATCTTTTCTAAGAATTTCCACAAAGGAATCTGGCAAGGAGAGAGCTGTAAGGTGGGAGGAAACTATGACAGTAGGGTGCCGGAAAACCACAATTGTAGAGTCTCAGAAGAGATGTGCTTCAGAAAACAGGGAATAGCCAAGAGTGTTGAACACTGCTAAGAAATTGCCACTGGATTTTAGTGGCAAGGAAGTCACTATATTTCAGGGGAAACTTTACTACACAATGATGGGTTCAGTCAGCAGGGTAAGGCTGCTTGTGGAGTGGATGTTAAGTAGGCATGGGTAACAGTGATTCTCTTGGAAAAGTTCTGTTGGAAAGGGAAAAGAAAATGATGGGGGTAACTAGAATCAGATTTGGGACAAGGGAAAATTTTTGTTAAGATGCTCAAATATGAGCAGTTTGTGTCTCATTGGGAATATCTCTATTGAGAAGAAAGTATTGAGTGCAGAGAAAACAGATTCTCTAAAAATAGTACAATGTGTACAAATTGCTGGAGTTTAAGAAGAAAAAGTGGAGATGAAGGACACTTCAATTGAAAGAATGCTTACAGCTATAACAAGAGGTTAATATTGAAGTATGCACTATAAAGCTAACATACAATAGATACTACATAGCAGAGTATGGTCTCAGATCAGAATTTACAATGGAAATATCAGGATGCTTTTAAGACTCTTGTAGCTTTCAGTCATGGTAAGGTATTTTGTTGGTCTTTTTTTTTTTTTTTTTTTGAGGTAGAGTCTCACTCTGTTCCCCAGGCTGGTGTGCAGTGGCATGATCTCAGCTCACTGCAACATCTGTCTCCCTGTCTCAAGCGATTATCCTGCCTCAGCTCCCAAGTAACTGGGATTACAGGCACACACTACCACACCCGGCTAATTTTTGTATTTTTGGTAGAGATGGAGTTTCACCATGTTGGCCAGGCCAGTCTCAAACTCCTGAGCTCAAGTGATTGGCCCATCTTGGCTTCCCAAAATGCTGGGATTACAGACTTGAGCCACTGCGCCCGGGCAATATTTTGTTAGTCTTTTAAAGCATGTTTTGTAGAGCGTGAAGGTAGAGGGAAAATTATGTGCAGAAGATTTCTTTGGAAAAATCCATGTGTAGTCCCTATCTACTAAAAGTGAGTGGTAGGATTGTCCTTCCTACTCCTCTCAAGTTTGGTGAATGGGGCCTTCCATTTAGCTAAGACAAACAATAAACTCTAATATATTTTCCCAGAAAATGGGGGAAATTCATGGAATGATACGCGTCTCATGCTGAGGAAAGTCAAAATCTCCTGAAAACAGCAGAGAAAGGAAAAGAGAACAAGGCTGTGTTTGGGAAAGTAATTGTATGACAACAAAAGGAATGGCAAGAAATGAGTAAGCAAAAGAGAAAACCAACCCAACATTATGTTAAGTCCTGCCAAAGAGATTCTCCTTGAAGTGAGAATTTGCATGTGGACAGGGTCGCCGGAAATCTGGAGGCTGAGGTCACAGCCCATCAAAGCAGAGGCAATGCCGTTAGTGTGGAGGCCGCTGCAAGAGAAACTTCCAAGAGCTGCCCCCAAGTGCACTGTGCAGCTCCAGAGAAGCAAAAACCACATCATCAAGTAAGAACAGTCCAGTCCCCTAGCTTTGCTGCCTCCAATGGTAAGGTGAAAACACCGCAGGAAAGGAGATGATGAAGAAAAATTTTAAAATTTGGACAGAGAAAGCCCGCTAATCCATCCAGATCCCAATCCAATGTCCCATCTGCTGCTCGCTCTAATTGGCTTGGAGGTGGGTGGGGTGTCCAAGGGGAGAAGTCTTCATTTTGCATATGAATTGATGTGCTAGTTAATATGATTTATTGGAAATGTCTAACTTCCAAATCTAGGTTTTTAGAATTAAAGTGAACATAGGATTATTATTTAATAGTGAAAAGAAACATCATTTACTCACCATTGTTTTCACCCAAGAAAAGACAAAGCATACCCTGACAGAAGAAAGTCTAAAGGAAGAGTGAGAGACAAATAAAAAAAAAAAGTTTGTATTATATCTTACATGTTATGATTGTTCAAACTATGAGTCACACTGATGTAGGATCCTTTGAAGGTTGGGGAAGCTGAGCAATCTCCTATGCAACATCATTTTGTTTTTTTCTGTGAACTACAAGGCAAGGCTACCAACTGAGAAAGGAAGTAGTAAAATGAGTAATTAAGCAGATCTCTGAGGGCAGTAGATCAGTTCAAAATAGAAGTCACAGAGAAAGGTAGTCTGCTACCTTTGCAAATCTGTGTGTTTTTAAAGCAATTTTGAAGGGGCATTCAAAGTTAATGATCATAATTTATAGTAATATCTAGCGGCTTCTCTATGGTTTTCCTCAGTAAACCATCCCTCCTCCTTCAGAAGGAAGATAATTATCATCATCAAGAGTTAGGGTTTGCCAAATTGCAGCAACAGAAGGACATGGCCAAGCTATATAGGCTATAGGTTAATACACTAGAGGTGCTTCTGACATTAGAGATGATAGGTCCCAGTGGGAGTTATCGAACAAACAAACTGGTAAGAGAGGAAACTGTGATCATATCACCTTTGTCATATGGTTATTTCTGTTTGGAATGTTTTCTATTAGCTGACCTCACAGACCCCAGTGTTATGTTGTCTCAGCTCAGATTCTCAGTTTAAACATTCAATAGAATTGTGTAACTTTCCTTTAGAGCACTGGTGTTTTTTTCTGCTATTTTACTTTTCTGTGTGATTGTTTAATTGACTTCTCTCCCACTAGACCATAAATGCCATCAAGAAAAACACTTGTCTTTTTGTTTGTGTGTTTTTCCTTGTCATTCCATGAAGGAGACCACTAAAAAGTGTAATTGAATCAAATATCAATATTCTGAGATACAGGAAAATTCAGCAATTAATCTACTATGCAAAGATAATTTTTGAAAGACAATTTAATATCGAGCCTTAAATTTTTCTATTGCATTTAGCTGCTCAGAACTAGAAAAAAGTTTACAGGAATAAATTTCTCATTGTTCGGAGACAAGAAATATTGCTATTGTTACAGAAAATTTATAAATCTTAATTCGTTAATATGATGGATATTGTGTGCATGGCAATTCTTATTCATGCATATGGTTAGTTAAAATCTACAATAGGCAATTATAACATCTCAAAAGTGAAGTAATTTAACCAATAAAGTGAAGCTCTAGTGCCAAATACTTGACACTTAAAAAACTATGCCCATCCTAGCCTCATCCTGGGAATGAGCAGCAGTGGATGTTTCTGTTATTACTGAGAGATTCCATTCACTGTATGTTTAGTATGCTTGACTAAAATCCAGCTTGAACCCAGCTTTGTTATCAGGATGGTTCTTCCTTATGGACAATATTTCTATGACACTTTAATTTGGGGATATTGAAAATACAGCCTCAGGCTTTTAAGGAAATAGAGGGCATAAAATGTTCTTCTACCACCAAAACACTTTTTTCTTCCTGAATCCTCCAATTTTAAAGATATCGGAAAATATTTCAATTAAAATTAAAATGACTTTTTAGAACTCTTTTAAGATCTGTCTTTCTTTCATCTCCACACCTCTATAGATGATTTCCTATTGGCTATTGCCATTCTGATAGGAAAAATTACGATACATATAGACTATACAAATATTATAAAGTTAACTAGTAATAATAAATAATACTGAATGAGTTCCATGCGCTTTTGTATAAGTGACTTTCAAAAACAAATCTATAAAGTAGATATTGTTATACTAATTTTACAGATCAGGAAAAGAGAGATATTTTAAAAGATCAGGAAAAGAGGGATGTTTAAAATATTTTGCCCAGGGTCACAGAGCTACAGGTACACAATTTGTATAAAGTTCCTTTTTACTCACACAATATGTTGTTTACTTGTATTCCTTTTCGTGTTGCTTAAGTAAGGTGAAATAAGTTTGTGTGATATATATTTAAGAAATTTTAAAAAATAAAATATTGATACAACGAAATTTCATTTCTAAGCCATTAGAAGGTAAATCACTCACACACAAAAAGTATGCAGGATCATTTGAACAATTTAATGTTTGAATTCAATTACTGAATCAATAGTTCAGTGCTATATTTATTTTTTGAAGTTTAAATTGAAATGTAATATTTCAAATCATAGTCTATTTAGTTGGTCTCAAGTGTATGTTTTTGAGTTTTTAAAAATGTTTAACATTTTCATCAATTTGAAATAATTTGTTCTTAAGCCCTCCAATATTTCTAGTATTCTTGTATTATTAAATATGAATTATATTCACATTAGTTACTTGTATTTAGGTGACTTATTTGCAGTTAAACGTTGACTTCCTTTTTTTTTCAGTAACTTTGGAATTACTGTCACATAAAGATAAAATAAAATGTTTTTCAAAAGTGAGTTTGTAATGGATTATTTTATCTTCTTTTTAACTTGCTATTGGTGTCATTGAATGTTGTGGTATTTTTAAAATCATTCATTCACTTAATATATTTGTTCAGGTCCTATAATCTTTATTTTTAAGTAAAGATCTTCATTTATATTTTGTCAAGTAAATATATTTATTTTGGTGTTTTCATCAGTGTCTGGAAATTTCCTGCAATAAACAAAAAAGGAAGGTAAATCTATTTTACATCTTTTTTTTAAGTAGCAATGCATGTCCCCTACCTGTCTCCCCCTCCCCGCCAACACACAGTTTAAGTCCTAATCAGTATCTTTTCAAATGACATAGTTACTGAGAGGTTACTTACTTAGCTTATAACTACCTGATTTTTTTCTACTCTTGGAACTAACAGGGAATATTATATTTAAGAATACGATCATTATAATTAGTTCACTGCATGCAATTTCCTCCTTTTCCATGGGAAAATGAAGATTTTGGCTAAGCATAATAGGTATATTTGATGAATATGTAAATATATATTTTTATTGACTGTGGACAATCTCTTGTCACCTGTTTTATTTCTCAATTTTTGTGGTACAGGTAGTGCCATTAAGATGTTTCATATGCATCAAAAGTAGGACGCCTGGAAGACGATGGCAGTGTAATTACACAGTACATCATGAGCGATCCAACTTTGGCATAGCTGAAGATTACTTCACAGTTTTGAATTAATCTGAATGACCTCAGCTTTATTGCTGTTGAGATTCCAGACATGATAAAATGTCAAGTCATTGGAAATAAACCGACAGAACCTAAACAATCTGACATGACAAATGCATAGTTTCTCTGACTTGTTCCATATTCTGCAGACTTTATTACCAGCTGTAATATTTTATTAAGAAACACATCTTAATGAATGTGTCTTCCACCTTACTAAAATGTATGTCTGCTATGTAAAGAGTAGAAAATCCATTGCTCTGTACATTTGCATTTCACATGCACTAAAACTTAACGCACAAAAAAAGTAAGTGGTGAATCATTGGTTTACTTTTATTTTATCTTAATTTTGAAGGGGTGCATGTTAGTGGAATGCTAGTAAATCAATCATTATTGGACAATTCTATTATTTAAATTTATCACAAGTTTTTCAATGCCATTAGATAAAAATGGAATTTGTTGGCATTCTCTATGCTGACAACTTAAAACAAAACACCCTATTTAACTTAAATTGATAGAATACTACAAAGAATAGCTGTCTTCACATTTATTGTTACTAGCCCCACAAAATGTTCTTTTATAAGACATAAAGTTCGTATCTCAGCATATTGTCTTGAAAAGGGGGCTCTTTCATCTGCAGTTTGAATTATCCGATGCCCTTTGGAATACCATTCATTGCTTTATTTTTTTTTCCCCCATATTGGAGGATCTCAACTCTGACTAAACTCTTCACCTTCACTAACCATAATCCGTTAGAGAGGACTCCAGGCTCTATCATTTTCATCGATGTGTAACTTCCTTTACTTTTGCTTTTAACCATCCAAATGTAAATGTAAAGCTAACTCATAAACCTAATATGTAACTTGAACTGGCTCTCATTGAACGGATTGGATGGAATAAGCAGAAACGTCCCCAGCCCTTTAAGTGAGATGCACATGTGTTCCTAAAATTCTCATACTCCTCCTCGCCTTATGACTTTCACTGTTTCACCCTTACCACTCCCACTGCCGGCCACATTTGAAGTTTGAAATCCACTATATTTGACGGCTCCCTATCTCTCTGAACACTTGTTCAGTTATTTTCTTACCCCTAAGTTTCCTACTAAATTAAATGTCCTAATCAAGAAAGATTTCTAGTACACTATTCAACATCGACCTCCATTTCTCTCTTTTATTAGAAAAAAAAAATTAGACTATTTCTAACACTCATTTATGAGCCACGAGTTTGGACTATGACCAATCGTACTGTGAATTGAAAGTTTTTGATGTTCCTCAGATACTTCATCACAATCACACAAGAGGCAAAAGATACAAACACAGTTTCTGATAAATCGTATTTCCATTTAATGGGCGTTTTAGAAGAAAAAAAGGAAAATGAAAAATTATACGTTCTGTGCCTTGCCCTTTTTCTTTGGAATTTGTCCTTAGGTTTAGTACAACTGTAATAACTTTTTCACATGCTTTCTTGCCTCATTAAACAGAAGTTCAGGGACCCTCATATTTCCTAATACCTCAGGAGTGCCTCACTAGGATCAGGGTTTAATTTATCTGTTAAGAAATATTTATGCTGTAAAAAAAGTAGTTCCAAAAGCCATGATAGATTCTGCTTACGTAATTAAGGCTATTTGAAATCAGATAGATTCCTCTTGAATATCTGGCTTTATCCTTCTGGTAGAAAATAGGAATGCAATGTAACCCATTCTTTTGTTTTTCTTCTTTGATTTGATTGCCTCCAGTTCAATCACTGCTTTAAGTTCAGCAAACATTAAGCATCCCTAAATGACAGCTACTATGTTAAGTGCTTAGGAAATAAAAATAAAACAATAATCCTAGCCTATGAGAAGTTACTACTTTGATCAATTAATGTGACTTTCCTTAACTGAGATTTCTTCATAATATCTATGTAACACTTTAGCATTGTGACTTGGAAGGAGTTTTTTGTTGTTGTTGGTAGGTCTATAATGTTTATTTTTTTATTTATTTAAACTTTTAAGTGCATTTTTTAGAAAGACTCCTCATACCCTCTTTGAAGGCAGATATACTATGAATTAACTAAGCTAATTATTTAAATATAATTCTTATGGACCACTGTAAAGTATCATTTTGTCTTATATGTAAAAAAAAACAAACTTTAATTGAGTATTTAGCTATCTTGAGACCAAATCACATATACGTTCCATGGAGATAATATGTTGGATTTAAATACGGCTGATCTGCATATTCAAGATAGATGGTAGATATCATTTTCTGGGGGAAGGAGGGAAGAAGGGAGATTTAACTGCTGCCCATGCTAATAAAATTACCAAGTTTTGAAACTGATTGTGAAAGAACTACAGGACCTCAAAAAATAATTGGAAATCAAAAAGAAAATATCTGGCAGAATCTCTACAAGATGTGATTGATTTTTTTCTCACACCTTCCTGGAGAAAATAACTGTAATACTGTAACATGATTTTTAAATGAACTTCCCTATGCAACAGACATTTATAGTAACTTCTTAATTTATTTTCCATAAATGTAACTAAAATTCTAAAATGAATGAATCACCATGGCTGATTTACCCATGGGAAAGAGCCATTCTAAATCCAGTAAGAGAAATTGAAAGTGGAACTCCAATATCAAAATGGAAACTTTAGATTTTTGTGTTTAGTTTTGTTTCCTAATTTTTCTTTTCTCTCATTTCCTTTCCTCATTTTAATTTGAACAGACTGTTGTTAAGCCCATTAATATTTGCTTTAATGAAATGTCAGTAAAAGAGCATGCATTATATCTTTCTTGTGTGTCAGACTTTTAAAAATTCTACAAAACCTTAAAATAATGTCTATGTTTTTTTATTTTTTTGTAGAGTATTGCAATTTTCCATGATTCTGAAATGTTTTATCTAAGTTTTGCTGATTCAGTATAAATTTCATAGTAATATAAATGCTCCACCTGGTGGTAAAAATAAGCATTTTACTTTTTTTCTTTCTTAATGCTATTAAAAAAACTTCAGGAGACAGAACTTTATGATTTTTAAAATATCAGTAAAAGTATATAGAAAGGTGACAAATTAAAATTTACTAAATATAAGCTGAATCTTAGTCTATAATAGACTATATTTCAATATATCATCGACTAGAATTTTGATTAACTATACAGATTATCATTTTACAGGTTATTTTTAGTTTAATGATGTATACTTATTGAAATCATTAGTTTTAGGAAATATAACCTCAACTTTCTATATCTATCTGTCTATCTATCTATCGTTTAAGTATCTATAACTTTTTATCTATGTCTTGCAACCTGTAGTATCTATAACTTTTTACCTATGTCTTGCAACCTGTAGTATTAGTACCAATTAATTTCATGAATAGTCCCACCCACCCATTTGATATGTGGTACACTTTTATGCCATATAAGTGTGTAAAACAAGTCCTGCTAATAATTTAACTTTAGCATTCTCTACTATTTATAATGCCCAATTAAGATTCTAGAGCAGCACATATTGAAAAGTGAAGTTATTACTCCTAATCATAATCCTTAACTTGACAGCAAATTGCCTTTTCATTTTGCACTATAATGTTCTAAATGTGATTTACTTTCAGTAGACTCTATTTTTCAAGCCTTGTAATCTTACTACATCTCTTACTAACCCCACTGTCAATACGAATTTTATATGTCTTATCAGGCATCTTCCACCTGAAAGTTCCTGAGTCTTCCCCTATTGGCTCAGCTATTGGAAGAATAAGAGCTGTGGATCCTGATTTTGGACAAAATGCAGAAATTGAATACAATATTGTTCCAGGAGATGGGGGAAATTTGTTTGACATCGTCACAGATGAGGACACACAAGAGGGAGTCATCAAATTGAAAAAGGTATATAGACTAACATAGACAAATGTTTGGACAGTTGAGTACTAAATAATAATTAAAGAAGATAAAAATAAATATTGAAAATGACAAGTAATTTTAATTTTCCTTCAATTAGCAATAGAGTTGACCCTTGAACAATGTGGGAGTTGGGGTACTGATACTCCATGCAGTCAAAAATCTGCATGTATCTTTTGGATCCTCCAAAATTTCAGTACTAGTAGGTTACTCTTGACCAGAAGCTTTGCCAATCACATAAACATTTGACACATATTTTGTATGTTATACATAGTATATACTGTATTCTTTTTTTTTTTTTTTTTTTTTTGTGAGATGGAGTCACGCTCCATCACCCAGGCTGGTGGAGTGCAGTGGTGAGATGTTGGCTCACTGCAACCTCTGCATCCTGGTTTCAAGGGACTCTCCTGCCTCAGACTCCTGAATAGCTGGGATTACAGATGTGCACCACCACGCCTGGCTAGTTTTTGTATTTTTAGTAGAGACGGGATTTCACCATGTTGGTCTGGCTGGTCTCGAACTCCTGACCTCGTGATCTACCCGCCTTGGCCTCCCAAAGTGCTGGGTTACAGGCGTAAGCCACCACACCCGGCCGTATATACTGTATTCTTACAATAAAGTAAGCTAGAGAGGAGAAAATGTTCTTAAGAAAATCATAAGGAAAAGGAAATATATTTACTATTTGTTAAGTGTTAGTGGATCATCATAAAGGTCTTTATCCTCATCATCTTCACATTGAGTAGGCTGAAGAGAAGGAGGAAGAGGAGGGGCTGGTATTGCTGACTCAGGGATGGCAGAGGCAGAGGAAAATCCACATATAAGTGGCCCTGCACAGTTCAAACCTGTGTTGCTCAAGAATCAACTCTATTGTAAATTAAAAAAAAAAAAAAAGACCTAGTGATGCTGAGTATTTACTTCTACAGGTGCTATTATTCTGTGATTCAACTATTGCATATTTTATGTTGAACAGTTAGGCCTGATAATTTGATGACATCATTTAAAAAAGATTCTTACCAGAGTTTAATTGTAACCTAATTTTTTATTACTATAAATATAGAGAAAAGATTAATTTAAAAACAAGATCGAGAAGTAACTCTAACCCCACCAGTCTTGATATTGAGCCTTTTTATGGCTCTTCTGAAGATATAAATATCTAATTCACCACAATGTTGGTTGATATTATAGTGGAGGCATACTGATGTGTGTAAGCTCTAATCACCTGAGAAGTAGAAGAAATTTGAAAGGCCAGTAATGGACATGAGAGAGCTATAAGGAGGGAAGTAAAAAAGAATTACCAAGAAACAGAGAGAGAGAGAAAGACAGACTGTGCTGGGAAGCTGTTTAGTGATGACATACGGATTAGAGCCAAAGAGGATTGCAGAGGGCAAAGTTAGTTGAAATATTAGGAAGAAATTATTATTTACAGTGTATGTAGTTTTGTCTTTTGTTGGGTGGTGACATGAAGGAGCCTGTTAATGTGAGAAAGAAAAATTATAATGGCATTTAAGGTGTGCAGATTTTTTCCATAATAATGAGGCAAATGATAGGAATTTCCAATAACAAAATAAAAGCAGAAAAGTGAAGCTCATTTAGTTCAGCCATTTCCTCCCCTTCTACAAAACACACTCTATTTTGAAGAATTTTGAAGAATATACCCCAAACTGCAGTATACAATACTCATTTACTCATTGTAATTATTTTAACCAGAATAAATACTTTGTATTTAGTTCCATTAATCAGTCTGCCCCTCACATATTTGCTCAGGAACTCTGAATTTTAACAAGGAAGCAATATATTTGGTAATGAAAATACTCTTAAAAAGAAACACATTTTTCAAATAGATTATCATAGTTTTATTTCTAATATTGTGAAAAAATTATGCTTAGTCTAGAAATTAACCCACATGATCCCACTCTATTAAATTAAGCATTTATGTTAAATTTGCAAAGTACACTTAGAAAAATATGTCAAATTCTTATCAACTTTACTCCTTTATTGTTATTTAGTTTGTTTTTCTCTTTTTCTTTCAGTCCCAAATCAATGTAAAGTCTTCTCACTTAATTTTTTCCCTAAGAAAGTCTCCAACAAATAAATCGCATTTAAATGGGCTACAAATATCTATTCAAATGGAACAAATAAAAATCATTAATAATATAAAAAATGTTTTAAATTAAGAAGTCATAATATTTAAATATAAAATTAAGTATACTTCCAAAGTAAAATTAAGGTACAAAAGATTCAATTCTAGATATATATTATATATACTTGTTTGTAAACTTATTTATATTTAATTATTATAACTATATTTTATATTCACACACATAGTTTTATGTTTATATTTTCATTTTTATTTACACATATTTACCTTGTATACCAATAAGTAATCAATGTCTAGATGTCAATCTAGAAAAATGTATGTCATTCTTATTTATTTTTAACACAATTGAA
The DNA here is from genome assembly GCF_028885655.2 of Pongo abelii. Lineage (NCBI taxonomy): Eukaryota > Metazoa > Chordata > Mammalia > Primates > Hominidae > Pongo > Pongo abelii. The sequence goes on along the minus strand of NC_071989.2, from coordinate 22,172,887 downwards.
AAAGGTGTGGTTTAATAATAGTCCTTTATCTTATTATATCAAAACATATTAATCTTTGAAAGTAATCATTCAGTTATATAAGTTCAACTATCATGAAAGCAACAAGAACATATCTGCCTTTTTCATTATGAAAGATCTACAGAGAATAAGTCATGTTATTTATTTTGTGTATTTATTGTGTTTAATTTATTTAGAATTTTTATAGTTCTTAACTGGATTAAAATTGAGATATGCAAAATTATATAATACCTTTATTAAAATAGATTTAGGTAGGGTAGATAATCTTGAAAGTATATCTGCAAATAAGAAAAAAACACACACACACACACACACACTCTTCTCTTTTCTCCTGTGGTGGATGAATCATTGTTGTCCATTTTACTGGCCTGAAATTCATTGTCTAAGTAAAGCTCAATGTCCATAACTTTCACTAGTTCATTCAACAGGTATTTTGGAAGCAGCCACTGTTTTCCAGACTCCACTATGTAGATAGGGCAGTGAACTCAACAGACACACTCCCCGCACTCATACAGCTTCCATTCAACTGAGGACGTCAGAAGATAAACAACCAAATTATAAATCACTTTCAGCAGTGATGAATTCAAGCTAGAAAGACTTAAAGCAGGATGAAAGGGTAAAAGGCATGTGGAGGGTGGAGGGTATCCTACAGTGAGGTGAAAAATTAAAAAAAAAAAGACTTCTGTATTAGAAGGGAATATGAGCAAAAACCTGACCGTGTGGTACTTGGGTGATGTGAGTTTGAGCAGCAATTTCAAAATCTCTGAATTGGGAGTATACAAGGCAAGAAGGCCAGTGGGGCTGGAATGCAGTGAAGGAAGAGGGCCTTAGCCAGAGATGACTGGCTTGCCAGGGAGAGCCTTGTAGACCAGGCAAAGATTTTGAATTATTAACAGATCACGATATAGAGAGCCCATGTGAGTGTAGATCTAGATCACTTTTACTCTTTTATTTATTTTTATTTATTTGTTTTTTTTTTTTTTTTTTGATAGGGAGTTTTGCTCTTGTTGCCCAGGCTGGAGTGCAATGGAGGGATCTCGGCTCACTGCAACCTCTGTCTCCCGGGTTCAAGCGATTCTCCTGCCTCAGCCTCCCAAGTAGCTGGGATTACAGGTGCCTGCCAACACGCCTGGCTAAGTTTTTGTATTTTTAGTAGAGATGGGGTTTCACCATGTTGGTCAGGCTGGTCTTGAACTCCTGACCTCAGGTGATCCACCCGCCTTGGCCTCTCAAAGTGCTGGGATTACAGGCATGCGCCACCACACCTGGCCTCACCTTACTCTTGTAGACCCAAGTGACTCTGGTTGTCTTAAGAGAATAATAACTAGGAAATAATGAGAGCAATAGCTCAGTTAAGAGACCATAGAAGTAAGCCGGGAAACAGATAGAAATGTGGAACGTGATGGTATAGCAACAGAGATGGTGAGAGATTGTGAGATTCTAAATAAATTTTAAAGGAACAGCCAAAACATATTTGTACAAATATTATCATCATCTGGTAAATTACACCAAGCAATTGAGGACTTCGGAACTTAATAAAACACATGGATTTTCTTTCTGTGTTGTAATTTGCTTTCATCTCTAAATACGGATCCACTAGAGGCAATCCCCTGTGCTAACCTAGTGTTCTATTAGAAAGAAAATTGTAGCCTGCACCCTACATCTATTGAATCTTTGAAAAATAACTCAGGAGGACATTTTTGTAATGAAACTTAAAAACTATCCACCTATCTATTGTATATATTGTATTGTGTATTGTGTTTGTACACGCACATGTACATAGATACGTTACTCAATTAAACATGATAGTATGACTTGATAAAAATATGAGAAAATATCTTATTGAATAAAGCCCCTAAAAATTCAAAATCAATTGAAACACTAGAACAATTTTTTAAATACAGAATGCTTTTGGGTAAAGACTGTAAAATAGTACTATACTCAAGCATACATTCAATAAGTTCTCAGAAAACTTTATCTTGCAATTATCATTAGGAATCCTTAAAGAATTAGGTGTATCTCAATAACTGTGTATGTAAACATCAACAGTAGTGTTGCAGATCCAGAATGATCTTAAATTATTTGTTACGGTTTTCTCTTCAATATTGCAATACAAGAATTCTGATATAAAATCAGATTCATAGAGAAATTACATTTTAAGTATACTAAATGCATTTAGAAAGTTCCAAATATATATTCTACATTTGAATATGTAGTCCTTTTTAAACACCAGTTATTTTAATTTTTTAGCTAACAGATTTTGAGCTGCAATAGAGGAATGAGGCATGATATGCTTTGTTTTCAGAGTTTTTCTTTTTTTAATGCACTTAAGAATACATCAAAATGCTAATGATCTGAAGCACATATTGTTATTACTGTTTTATCTTCAAAATCTTTTATTTGCTTTTCTTTCACTATTTTCTCCTCTGTCTATTTCCTGTATAGAGGGAGGGCTTGAGGAAACAAAAATGATGGTCAGGTTTAGATGAACTGAGAAGACTGAAGAAAGGCATTTTTATTTATTAACCTTAACTTTGATTCACTTTATGAGCCCTGTGACAGAATGCCATTTCACTGTGACACTTTGAATTCAGAAGAACATTATGAAGCTTTATAAATTGCTCCAAGGCATAAGATATTGGTAAAACAAAACAAAACAAAACAAAACAAAATAAAAACTGCTTTTATTCCACCCTCACATCCTACCACTCTGAGAAAACTATAAAAAAAAAACAAAAAAAAAAACTTGTCCTATATGGTGTTGGGTATTATAGCAATAAAACACTAATAAAATCAGAATAAAGTTTTTTAAAAATTCAAATTGTCTAGAAATTAGGAGGTGAGCTACATTTACAATGACAGAATAAGAGTTTTAAAATTCAATGACTTCATTCTTAGTGAAAACCTAAATGAAATTTGTGTTTAGTCACTAGTGTTTTTTTGCTACTGAATAAATGGGAATAAAATATATACTTCTTATATATAAATATGAATAGTAAGTTACATGCATTAAAAGTTTTCAAGGACTCAAAATCTAAATATGGTTATAGAAGCACTTGAATTTTCTCCAAAGTGATTGCAAAATTTAAATAATTAAAATAATTAAGTGAATACTTAAGTTATCCAAAATAATAATTTAATATCCTGTATAATTTTTCAAACAGTTCTCTACCATTTCTACAAAAGCTTGTCTTAGAAACTGTTTAAAATGAAGAGTGAAGTGATTTCCTATTTATTTTTTAAAAGTAAAGCTTTTTTGGAATTAAAAACAGCGCTTAACATTTTGATGTTACCTAGCAATATTAGTTTGTTTCAAATTAACATAACTGTGTGATCACATAAAATCCAAAGCAGAATTTTCCTTTTTCCTTAAAAACATATGAGATAAATGATATTACTCTTCACAAGGAGCCTTTTAACAAATAGGCTAAGGTGCCAGTTGGTCCCACTGAGCATATATACTTACCCGTTAATCAGTAAAACTCTTTTTCTTTTTTCACGCTTAACAAATGAGTTCACGTCATATGATTTGGTAGCATAGCACCATCATGTGGTTAATTTTTGAATAACTCTTAAGAACAAAATGATAATAAAATTCGGAATTTTTTACATAGCCAAACATATATGCCTCAGTTTCATTTTAAGATAATGCTATCTTTAGCCACACTAATGTACCTAATTAAAGAAAAAACACGTGAATGCTGTTATTTCTATAAATATTATGTTTCTGTTTTTCTAAATATTTGTCTTCACCTTCTTTCGTAATGCCTTACCTAGTTTCCCTAAAGTCTCATCAACTATAACTTAGCCCCAAATCAACGTAACCACTGCAGATTTTTCTACAGTCTTGTAGACAGTTCTAACTGCACATGCTATAGACTTTTCAAACTCACTGTCTAAAGCTGAGTTCTTTCTTTGCTCCCAACAAAAGTCTGACTGCTCATGTTTTCTCCTTTCCAGTTTCTTAAAGCAAAAATCTATGATTTTTCTAACGCCTCTTCCATTCCTATTGACGTCCCCTTGCCAAATAGGGCACAAAGGTTAGTTGCTGATTTTTCCAGAACTCAGGTTAAAATTTTCCTTTCTCCACCTATAAATTTGCCATAAAATACTCTTCCTGACTCCTTTTTGCCGCTGCAATGGCTATTTTCCCAGCCTCACATGTTATTTTCCTCCAACTAATCTTTTTATTCATGGGGGAATGAAAGAAATCTATTTAGACATTTAGATAGAAACATGTTCATCTTACTTAAATCAGTTTCTGGTCCTATTGATAGAAAGATAAAGATCAAAGAGTGCATTTTCTATTACTATCTTCTGCACACACACACATATACGTGCATGCTCATATGCACAAGCTACATTCAAAGTACAGCAAATTCATTGCGATGTCTACCAATGGTATTGTGGTTCTCCTCCTTCTGCATAGAACTCCCTGTCCTATATAAGTATCTTCATGAATTCTTATATGTTCTTTAACATTTTTTTCTCCGTTGCTTCTCAACAAAGGCCTCCTAGAGTCCCTCAGGCAAAGTTGATCACTCCTTTATTTTGTCCCCAGATGTCAACATTTCTGTCAAAGCATCTATGATACTTACGTGGTTCTCATATTGAAAATACAACTGATTCCTCCTACTATATTTTCAGCCCGTGGAGGCACTTTTCCATATCTGTGTTTATTTCCCCATCAGTAAAGGAAATGCCTGAAATATGTAAGATGTTTAAAATTGTTGTCAACTAAAAGAACAAATATCTTCTGTTGGTTTACTGTTTTCATTTCTGATGCATTATTTTTCTTTTTACTCATATAGCATGTAAAGTTTGGAACTTTTTGCAAATAATTTAGAAAAATATGTTTTACTGATTCTGCAAATAGGAAACCTGAAGCTCAAAGAAGGAAGATGATTTTTCAAAGTCACACAGCTTGCTGTAAATCGTAGTATATGTTTAGAAAGAGTATACTTCCAATTATTGTGTACAACAATGCATGTTAGAAAAGATAATTGGCCTCCCCAATAGTCACGATTTATACTGTATGTGTGTATGACACATATATTTTATTTCAGCATTTATAATATGTGATGAAACCCTCTGTAAGTTTTTGGGGAAATATCACTAAAAACCTATGTCTAGAAGCACTAGAGTTTCTTGCAATTCTTTTTTGTTTTGTATTGTTTGTTTGTTTTTTAATCTTGGTTACTAAATTTATTCCAAAAATTGCCACTAAAATACAGGCATTACTATAATGACCATGATTCTTAAGATAATTTGTTAAAACTATGAAAATTTTGCAGAGTTGCAAAACACTATAGTAACAACTTGTCCACAGAAAAATTAAGTGCATTTCTAATAAATAGTTTTGTTACAAATATTTTTAAGTTATATAAAATGGATGTTTCTTCATTTAAATATTTTTGTTTATAAACACTTTTTGCCTATTAATTCTATCTTTCTTATAAGCTTATAATTATTAATTTTCTAACAAATGGTGTTGAAATTTTGTCCAAACTAAAATCTACATTTCAAAACTTACTACATTTCATTGTTTTTCCCTTTGTAACAGGGACATTCTCACCTGATATAGTGGCAACTTTTGTTCATCAAATACAAGCTTTTTTATATAAAATATTGAGTTGCAACCTTTTGTCAATGATGATGAGATATGCGTAAACTCTCCCACATCTCTTCCCAGACAAGAATTGACTACAATATTGATCATAAAACTAAGGTTTAGGAAACCTGTTTTTTCATTAAAATGATGCTTGTTCTGAACATCTTATCTTTATTGTTCAACCTAGTGTAATAAACCTATTTATAAGAGCTTGCTCCTAGTGTCTGTGCATCCTGGTTCAGCCTGGCATAAATCTGTTTTCTAACTGCTTGTCTTAGAAAGAATCTAGTCTGTTTCAGATAAGCCTACATCCTTGGATCATTTGCGTTCATTGACAGTACTCCTTCCCATTGCCTATTAAGACCTACTAGATAATTGAGAGTGTAGAGCCTTATCACTCAAGGACATATTTTCCTAAAAGTGATGGCTTTACTGTGTTGGTAAAAATAATATAGGCTTACTATAAAAATTGAAGTAATACAGAAGAGTAAAAAGTAAAGAGGGACAAAACCACAGCTACAGTGAGTCATAATATGGCATAACTGGTTCCTTTGCTCAGGGCCTTTTGGGCGGAAATCAAGGCGTGATTGGGGGGCTATGATGCAATCTGAGCCTTGGAGTCTTTTGTAACCTTAGTGGTTCCTAGCAGAGCCAGTTCCTTGTGGCTGTTTGTTTTGTATTATTGTTGTATATTTGCTTTGTTTTTGTGGTAGTCACTGCTTCCTTGTGACTGTTATGACAATGTTGTTAGCTCTTGCCAAATATCAGGTTTCATTTCCCACAGGCACCCCTTGAGCGCTTGCCACTTGCCACATAATCTCCTATAATGACAAATTTACTTCTTATAAGGCAGGGCGAAAAACATCTGCATCACCCCTTTCTTTTAAGGGGTCTCCTGGTTAGATCACACCTCTCAAGTAAAATCTCCCTAATTAACTCAGTGTCAAGTGATTAGGGACCCTAATTATATCTGCACAACTTATTTTTCCATAAAACTTAATAAGTTTATGTGAGCGAGATGTCATTTAATTCACAGGCCTCTCACACAATGAATGGCAGAGTCATTGCACACAGAGTATAGGTCATTGGGGGCAGGAATATTGGGAGCATCTTAGAATTCTGCCTGCTGCAGCTATCATTTTTTCAAATTCCTCAAAATATCTATAACCATAGCTATGCATTTCCACTCAACATTATCTGAAAGCATGAGGAGCCCTGGAAGAGCCCAGGCAGCTATTCTCTTACAATTTATGCCAAAAAATTGCTTATTTCCCTTTGAAATGAGGAAACCTTTTGGCACTTAACATTTCATTTAGTTTTTTGTGACCTGGACTTCAGCAATGTAAGAACAGAGAAAGTAGTGCTGTAATAGCCCAATGGGCTCTTCCTGCCCATTGCACAGACAAAACCAATTCTCTAAGACCACGGTACTGCAGTAAAGAGCTTACCTGACACTAGGCTAGCCATGTGGAAGACAGAGTTGTTACTCAGATCAGTCTCCCTGAAGGCCCAGAGGTTAAGGTTTTCCAAGGATAGTTAGGTGGGCAAGAGACTAGCAAATGGGTGCTGCTGATTGGTTGGGGATGTCATCATAAGGATGTAAAATATAGTCCCCCCATGCTGAGTCCGTCTCTGGGTAGGGAGCCATAGGACTGGTTGAGTCATATGCCACAAATCTGGGTGGGGTTAGAGTGAAAAACATTTCAAAAGACCAATCTTAGATTCTGCAATAGTGATGTTATCTGTAGGAGCAATTAGGGAAGTTACAAATCTTGTGACCTCTGTTCACATGATTTCTGAGCAGTAAGAGATTATAGAAACTACCTATGTTTTAGCAGAATTCAGGCCACTATCATAATCCTAATCTTGTGGCCTTTCTTTAGTTTTGCAAACGTGGTTTTGGCCCAGGAACAAGGAGGGGATCAGTTATAGGGAGGGACTACTATCATCCTTGGTTCAAAGTTAAAGTATAAACTAAATTCCATAGTTAGCTTGGGCTATGCTGGGGAATGAGCCAAGATTGCCAGCCTGTGAGGCTAGAAGCAAGATGGAGTACATCATGCTAGACTTCCCTCACTGTCATAATCTTTGCCAAGGTGTTTTCAGTGTGGGAGATATAGGCTCTTGGGCCACAAAAGGTTTGCTGAAAAATTACTGACATGAGGCAGATTGATTAATAGGAGAAAAGGCAAACAAATTATTTAACGTGTATACACAGGTGCCTTCAGAATGAAGACCCAATTTCCCAATAAGTTACAGAATCTAATCACCGTCTTAAGGTTACAGAAAGAATGGTGGCCCAGAACACGGACAAAACCAGGTTGTCTTGGTAAATCACATTTAGTGGCAAGAAAGGTTATGAGAGGGAGAAAGGAAGTGGCTTGGCTAGCAAAGCCACTTGTTATGTAAATGAAACCTCCCTCAGAGAAAATAGATGATAGCTATTCATTTTCAGACTTTTAAAATTGTCAGGCTCTTATTGGCTCCTAGGTCTGGGAAAGGCATAGAAAAGACCTGCCTACATTAATGGGAATTCTTTACAGATGCAATTTTTCTCCCACAAAAGACAGCTTTGCAAGGCCACTTATATTTTCTGGCCCTGTGGCAGACATTTCAAAATACATCAGAGAAATATATTAGGGGTAAAATATTTTTTATTTCCTTCAGTGGCAAAAAACAAAGAAGCAAAATTCCCCCCTTCCCCAATTCCTCCCTTGAGTCTCTGAAGAGCAATTGAGTATATCATATTTCATTTCTGTATAGTTGGCGGTTCTTACTGCACAACTCGATTAGATGAATTGTTTTCCTGAACATTCTGGTGCCACTAATCTTCCCTTATAGAAACAACCTAAAGAGAAAGAAACTGCTCAACTAAATTCTCTTTAGTCAATCATTTCTTCCCTTTAAAGAGGTTCATAACCATTAAATGGGCTCCAAGCAATGCCACAAAGTTTTCTATTTATTGTGCAAGAGATAAATTAGTTCAACCTCACAATAATGTATATCTATCATAGAATTGATTCTTATTTTCTGGCACTGAAAGTAATCCTATTTATTCTATATTTATTTCAAATGCTGGAATTTTTATTGATTGTGAAACTAAAGTTCATTCCCCCAAAAAAATGGAGGGTAGTCAGTCAGATGTGTAGGTAAAGTCAATTAGAGAGAGATCACTGCTGATTCTCTTTGCCCTTTCTGAGCTATATACCATTTTGTAAAATGGGATTGCCTAAAGGTCAGGGGCACGAAGAAGTAAGTCCACCTAGGATACTATGGTGGCATTTTTCTTACAATTTTCTTTAGTTCTTTGATCACTACAGGCTATAAGTTTTCAGTTGCAAAAAATCTGTATGTACAGGATTCTTTTATCTTACTCTGTCTCCCTGACAACCAGATATTTGCCTGCTGTGATAGGTGAGGGGTTCTTAAAAGGCACGGAATACATCTCATCTCTTTTAAAGGTTTCAAAATTCTCCTTTCATGTCTGGCTTGAAAAGGAGTTACCTGTAGAGAATCAAGATTATCCGGATAACAGTAGTGTGTAATCAAGTAGGGAAAAAAAATTAAGATCTTATCTAGAAAGAATTTGCCAAATCATATAGATAATTAGAAGTATTTCAACATATGAGAAAGTAGAGAGGGAAATGGGGAATGATTGGTACAAATGTTTACATTCTAAGATAGAAGTTAATTTTTGCCTAAAAAAGGGAGTTAATATGAGCCACGTCAGCTCAATTTGCTTTCTAGGCAAAAGGAACCCCAAGGTGATAAAAATCAAAGTAGTCTTATACTACAAGTTAAGGATACCTAACATAGACAACTTATATTGTTTAACACTTATAGAGCATTTAAAGTTTGGAAAAACAGAAAATATATTTTTATATGTTCCTTAATTTGAATTAGCTAGTGCATGCTTCTATCTTATACATCATTCTCTCTCCGACATCTTCTAACATATTCAATTTCTCTTAAACACATGTAATTATAGAGAACTTGGCACTTCTTCAAACTCACTCATTAAGCAAGATGGCAATATTCTGTGATTTGTTGAATGAATTGAGAGGCAAGTCTTGTCTTTTCATTTTTCCATCCTTACAGGATGCATGTCAGGCCTTGCCACCACATAAAACATCTACGTGAGTGCGTGTGTGTGTGTGTGTATTTTTTTTAAATTCACTATAGAATGATTTTATTTGTTAGAGGTTTTCTCCTTTTTCTAACCTAAATTAACTCTCATTAATAACTCAAATTACTATTAATTCACCACTCAGAGGCATAAAGAATAACCCTAAGTAATGTCAACATAATGGGCCTTCAAGTATTTGAAAATGTGTGTCTTTCCTTGCCTTGGCAGTAATTGTAGTGGTTTCTTATTTTTGGCTTTGGTAATATTTTATCATTCTAGTCTTGCAACAAGTTGTCTTTTCTTGAGTCTGATTTCTTTAACAAAACACAGTATCCAAGCTTTAGGCTGATCAAAGGAGCATCACTGGGCGATCCTCTCTCTTTTTTTCAGATATTACACTTCTATTCATGTCATCAAAGGCCATGTTATCAACCATCGCATATTATGCATACTATTCTTTGCTTATATAGGTATTAAGAGAAATCAAATTTCTAACAGGAGAAACATTAAAATGAAAGGAAATCAATATTATAAGTTAACAGGTGTAAGGTGAGCAAATTAAAATATAGAAAGGTAAAAAGAAAACATTGATTACAAAGCGGGTAAACACATGAATAAAAATATGATAAATAAAAGGAATACCTATAGGGAATTAATAAATATAGTTCCTGCCACATAAAAAAGTATGGTGAAAGAGACTGATATCATGTTCAACTGAAATTGCTGTTTTGTTGTAATAAATTCCATGAAATTGTGAGTTTTTGAAGATTTAAAAGTTTTTTTTTCGTTTTTGTTCTTCAGAGGAAATGCATAAAACAGCAATCATATCTTAGAAGGAGAAAAATATCCATCCTTCCTTTATTTTCCCCAGGTGTACTACAGTAAATGAACAGGTACTGACACAGCAATTAGCAACTTACTGGGGTCAGACTTGAGGGAATTCCTTTAGAAAACACAAATTTTTAAAGGTCCCAGGAAATCACCACGTTAATGTTAAATTCGTGTTGTCTCAGATTTTCTTAGATGATCAGAGGCCAGAGCCATTGACCTTAAAATTATTACCTAAACAAAGCACCGCAGCAGCACCATATTTCAGGAATAGTGTATTTTCAGTTATTTTGGACATAAAATTAATATTTACAGTGAGGGTGCAAGTAAGCAGCAATAAGCTAAAACCGAGCATCCGTGACTCCATAGAAAATGACTTTCTATAATATGTTTCACAGCCTTCTCTAATTTAGTCATATATATTAATATATAAAGACACAATTCTTGGTAATGTGTATTGATGATGCATTACAGTGCCCATAATTTATATATACAGTTCTGAGAACACACACACACAAAAATTCTTTTTAAATGAGCACTATGTATGCTTTTAAATACTGATACAGACATTTACTAGTAAAAAAAAAAAAAGACCTAGACATCCAAAAGTATTTAATATAAGATGCCATAAAATATGACAACAAATTATGGAGTTTTCATGGGACCACTTTCCCAATACCAAATTTGCAGCTAGAATCTAGAATATCTTCAATGATCCTATTTCATTTTTATTCATTTTTTGTTTGTCATTGCTTTGTTCCACTAGATGTCAGTATTGGATAAGAGCAGAGAAACGCTTCCCTGAACATCTGTTCTCTTGCTGTTTTAACTTTGCTCATATAAAATGATTCAGCCCTACCTAGCATGTATGTCTGCACGTAAATGATGTGATTTTTTTCAAACATAGGCAACTGATGATCTTTACAAGTTACCCAGAAACTTCTACATGGACGTGATTCATTTCTTAAAATGTTTACCTTGCTCCTGTAATCCCAGCACTTTGGGAGGCCGAGGTGGGTGGACCACCTGAGGTCAGGAATTCGAGACCAGCCTGGCCAACATGTTGAAACCCCGTCTCTACTTAAAATACAAAAATTAGCCAGGCATGCTAGCGGGCGCCTGTAGTCCCAGATACTCAGGAGCCTGAGGCAGGAGAACCGCTTGAACCCCAGGGATGGAGGTTGCACTGAGCCAAGATCACACCACTGAGCTCCAGCCTGGGAGAGAGGGAGAGACTCTGTCTCAAAAAAAAAAAAAAAAAAAAAAAAAGGTTTGCCTTGTACTGCCCTTACCCACTAATTATGAAGAAAAATGAAAATTTTAAACCAGTATAATTGATAATAACTTGCAAATTGCTCTGAGGTAGTGTTCACCATTTCTGCCACATTCTATATAAATTTACTCCTTATTCTTAATTTGTCCTCACTACAGTCTTTAGATTTTGAAACAAAGAAGGCATACACTTTCAAAGTTGAGGCTTCCAACCTTCACCTTGACCACCGGTTTCACTCGGCGGGCCCTTTCAAAGACACAGCTACGGTGAAGATCAGTGTGCTGGACGTAGATGAGCCGCCAGTTTTCAGCAAGCCGCTCTACACCATGGAGGTTTATGAAGACACTCCGGTAGGGACGATCATTGGCGCTGTCACTGCTCAAGACCTGGATGTAGGCAGCAGTGCTGTTCGGTGAGAAAAAGGAACATTTTCTTTTCTATGTCTCAGGAAAACAAAACAAAACAAGAACAAAAACAAGAAAACCAATTCTCTGTCCAAAACTGCATGATGATTTCATTATAGAATATGATGCTTGAAAACATAATGACTTTACATAAGAATAGAGGAAATGTTATAGGATTAGGGGGAAAATATATTATCAACTATTGCAGCAGTGTTTACTAGTGGTGTTATAACCACTAGAGGTTTGATTCTCTTGTCACTCAAGGTAACAAATCTCAACTCTTCGTGTATAAACAGGATTTAATAGTATAACCTTTTAGAGAATGATTTTCATAATTAGTAATATTAAGACACTTTGGAAGTGCCTAGAGTATAATAGACATTAATACATTTTATAATTACTCCAAAATTTCTGACCCCTTATTCAAAGTTAGTGTTTGAAAAATTTATTGCAATTTGCATGTCATTTTTTCCAGTGTAACAAACGTGTCTACTGGGGTTGAGGTGAAATGAGTAGAGACAAAGTCAGAGTCAGTCCTAGAGTAAAATGAATTTACGGAATTGCTCAAAGCAAACACTTTGCAAGAAGTTGCTTCCTGCTCAACTCTCTCCCACTCTCTCTCTCTCAACACATAAAGTCCACTAGTACTATCAAGTCACAATACAATTTCCCTTTTACTCATTTATGCATTGACCCAGCAGTATGTTTTGAGACTTTATTTCCCATTCGTTCTATTGTATGCTTGAATTTTCTGCTGCATGCCCACAGCTGTTGGGAAACCAATTAAAAGACAAGTATGAGATTTGTTCCTGAATCTTCTGTCCTGAAAGAAGCTTAGTATGCAAGAACCAAAATAAGAAAACATTAAGTAGGTTTTTAAAGCAAAAACACTTTATTCTATTGACATACAACAGACAAATATCTTGTAAGATTTTACACCATGTGGCAAGTAAAGATTAAAACAACGGATCAAGTATTCAGTAGTATCCTTAACACAGTAATTGCATATAGTGACATCTCAGGAAATGGCTTGACAGCATACGTAACTTGCTCTTTGGATTTATCTGAATCCATCACCTATAGTTACATGAAAACTACCTCAGTCAGTTCTAGCTGCTATAATCCATTAACACACACTGGATGTATTAGTTTGTTTTCACACTGCTATAAAGAACTACCCTGAGACTGGGTAATCTATGAAGTAAAGAGGTTTAATTGATTCCCAGTTCCACATGCCTGGGGAGGCCTCAGGAAACTTACAATCATGGGGGAAGGAGAAGCAGGCGCATCTCACATGGCAGCAGGTAAGAGACAATGTGTGAAGGAGGAACAGTCAAACACTTATGAAACAATCAGATCTTGTAAGAACTCACTCACTATCATGAGCAAAGCATGGGGGAACCACCCCCATGAGCCAATCACCTCCCACAAAGACCCTCCTTCAACACGTAGGGATTACAATTCTAAATGAGATTTTGGTTGGGACCCAGAGCCAAACCATATCACTGGGTGACTTAAGCAACAAACACAGTTCTGGAGGCTAGGCAGTCCAAGATCAAGCACCAGCAGATCCAGCGTCTGGTGAAGACCTGCTTTCTTTTCAGCAGGTGGTCATCTTCTCCTTGTTTCCAGACACTGGAGAAAGAGAAAGAGAAAGAGAGCTCTCTCTAGAGTCCCTTTCGTAATGGTAAAAATAACTTTATGAGGGCTCCATTCTGATGAACTAATTACCTCCCAAATGCCCCATCTTTTAATACTATCACGTTGAGGCTTAGGATTGCAAAATGTGAATTTTGGGGGGATACATATCATCTTATAAGATTCCAATTCTGCCCACCCCAAATTTATGTCTTTCTTACATGCAAAATGCATGCATCCTAAGGGCCCCCAAAGTCTCAACTTCTTCTAATATTAATTAAAATCCAAAGTGTCATCTAAATATCATCTAAGCCAAACAAATGTGAGACAAAAGGTACAATTCATCCTGAGGCCAAATTCCTCTCCAGCTGTGAATCTCCAGCTGTGAAACCAAATAAATTATGTGTTTCCAAAATACAGTGGTGGAGATATTCCTATTCCAAGATGGAGAAAGAGGAAAGAAGAGAGGGGTGAGAGGTCCAATGTAAGTCCAAAACCTAACAGGGGAAACTCAATTAAACCTCAGTCTCAAACATAATCCTTCTCTAGCTCTATTCTTCACCTTTCAGGCCCACTAGAATGGATGTCCCACTTTTGGACTCACTAGGGTGGCAACATAACCTCCACCACTCAGAGGGACACCACCCGTGCTGTGGTTCTCTGCAGTGTCCTCACTCCTGTGCAATGGTCACACTCTCAGGGCTCCACTGAGCGACCCTACCCCAATGTCTCTTCTAGGCATTGATCCCAATATTTAAAATCATTATAGAAGCAGCCATTCCACAAGCCTGGTGACATCAAATCACTGTTGGGGTGATTTGGAATTCTTCCCTCGATTTGGAGAATTCTGAATGCTCATAGCTGAAGAGAGCTATGTGATGCTATTTAACAGAGCTGAAGAAATTTGATGATCTTCTTTCATTTTACCACATTTCTGTTTTCTTTAGTACCAGCTGGCAGTGTTTCTGCTATTATAATCTCATCTGTTTTCCTGGCTTTTTTTGAAATAGTGGATGAGTTCATGGTTCACACCTATGCAAATCTTCTTATTAAGTAATCAATCTATCAACACTTAATGTTCTCTTCTAAACACACTTTCTCATTATTTTGGAACACGGATGGGGTTGAGATATTTCCAAGTCCTTAAGCTTTGGTTTCTTTTTACTTAAAACATAAAAAATTCATCTTTATTTCATTTTTTTTATTTCACATTTTACTGTAAGCAGTTGTGACGAACCAAGCTACTCCTTTAACACTTTGCTTAAAAATCTCCTCAGCTAAATATCTAATAATTTCATCACTCAAAAGTCCTTCTTTCCACAAAATACTAGACCATGAACACCATCCACCTAAGTTCTTTGCCACTTAGTGACCTTTCCTCTAGTTTCTAATAACATGTCTTTATTTCTCTCTGATAAGATCTCAGAATGGCTTTTACTGTCCATATATCTACCAACATTGTGTTTATGATTGTTTAGATGTTCTTTGGGAAGACAGAATCTTTCTCTACAGTTCTTTTTTCTTTCTGAAACTTTAACAGAATATCCTTGAACATTCATAATTTTAGCACTTCAAAACTCTTCCAGCCTGTACCCCTTACTCAGTTTCAGAGCCACTTCTACATTTTTAGGTATTTTTTATAGCTGCACCCCTACCGCTTGGTACCAATTTCTGTCTTAGTCACTTAAGGCTGCTATAACAAATTACCATTGATGGAGTGGCTTCAGCAACAAACATATATGTCTCTTGTTTCTGAAAGCTGGAAAGGTTATGTTCAATGTGCCAAGAGATCCATTGTCTAATAAAGGCCTGGTTTCTATTTAGCAGAAAGTCATGTCCTTGTATCCACACAGCAGAAAGAGAAAGAGAGCTGTCTGGGGTCTTGGTTAGAAGGGCACTAATCCTATTTATGAGGACTCCACCCTCATGACCTCATTACCCCCACAAAGCCTATCCACATATCATACATTGGACATTAGGATTTCAACATATGAATTTTGGGGAAACATAAACATTCAGTCCATAACAAATGTTTTTATTCTTGAAGAGAATCAGTAATCAGGAGAGAACTCTAAAAAAGCTCATCTGTCTTTTAAAAAGAAATAAGTATAACAATTACTGAGCACCCGTACATTTCAGGCTGAATACTAACCAATTTACTCACTTAATTCAAACTATTGTTTTGCATTTCCATATTACAACATGATTCACTTCCAGTTAAGTTCTAGAAAACCATATATGGTTTACAGGGCTTTATGCAGACACACACACACACACACACACACACACACACATCCACATATACATTCAATATTTGTTAGGTATTCTCCAAAATCTGCTGCCTTGGCAATTATTATGTATTAACCTAACATTATTTATCAGCCTTTTATTTCTGAAGCCCTTGGATGTTCTGTTGATAATTACAAAAGTGGAAGATGCCTGGTGAATAGATTCACAGGTTTTTTTAAATATGAACAGTTATTGAAAAAAATATTGAAGGTTGCAACAAAAATAATTAAAAGGTAAATGAAGATTAATTGAAACTCTCTGCAGGTCAATAAATAAGAATTTACATAGAGAAACTATGTATCTAGAGTAGAGAACATGCTATGTTGTTTAATTTACTGTATGTTGTATTTTGAAGACATAAAAGAATGATGATGCCAAAATGTTAAGAAAAACAAGATTTTAAGGCAATACTTAAGAACTAGAAAAATCAAAAATTTCCTAAGTAAAAAACATTATTAGGTAAAGATACACATTCCAAATTCAAGAAAATTGTTAGAGTCAAGACCCTGGTGTGAGGAACAGAGAAAGGTTAACATGAAAGAAATTCTCCTGCTGTAAGTGTGTTTTTTATTTTGTACGTTGTATGTCACAGTAGCTAGTATCTGACAAGTGCTACTTTATATGAAATAAAGTAGTATACCAAGTCTTAGTTCTAATGAGTAGCAGTCGGCCCACTTGACACAGATGGATCTAATTGATCCCCACAAGAGGTTGTCAAAAGACAGCTGTTTTTGAATCAACATGAAACCTGTCTTTGTTCCATGTCCTTGGAGTGAACAACAAACTTGAATAATGTCAGCCAAGGAAACATGGGGTATGAGGCATCATCTTTCCTTGTTCTGAAAATGTGTTTACTCACTTAAGAATGAGAGTGAAAGTACGTTGTGAAAATGAAGAATTAAAGTGTAAAATTACTTGACATGGTTAGATACGCTGTTTGTTTTGTTTTCCTTTGCTTAACTGTCTTTTCACAGTTATTGTGCAAGATATTAATTTAGGACCTTGGGTACTTTATCATCATCATCTTCATCATCATCATCATCATCATCATCACTAAGCACAGCAAAGAGCCACATCAATGCCACAACCAAGGACTGAGCCCGTTTTGAAGAAAGGTTCTCTTAGGTTTCATGACTAGCAAACGCACCCTGTCTGGTTCCTTACTCTCAACCTTTGGCCCCAGCTTAATTTCTAGTTATTCTTTGCTTTTCTAGCCTTTGCCTTTTGATGCACTGATTTCTTGTTTCTAATGCTGTGTATTTTTTGAGGTGAACACTGCTATTATATGGTTCACAGAAACAATTTCTAGTGAGTCAAATGAGACTGGATTAAGTATATCCACCATTAGTGAAGTAGGGGCTTTTCGTAACAGCAAGTTCTTGAGTTTAGAAAGTTAAAACTGTTGATTATCCAGTTACATTGAAAGATATTATTTACTTTGAGTATTAGTGATTTGGGTTACAGAAAGATTTCAGTGGGTACTTTTGCTCAATATGTACCACTTTTCTTTTGTTCCAAACGTGTAAAATCTGTTATCCTTGGAATAAATTTAAAAATATAACTTAATCATATTTTTATTAAATCTAAAAAATTGATTATTTAATTTGAATCCATGTCAAAAGTATTAAATAATAACAGAATGATGATGTAAAGTAAATCTATTTTATGTATGTAGACTTGCATATATAAACTTAAAATAACAGTGGTTAATAGTACAATTTAAAAGTGTACAGATTGTTTCCCGACTCATAAAGATTCATCTTACAATGTTTTCACTTTGCAATGACGTGAAAACGGTATGCATTCAAACTTTACTTCGAGTACCTATATATCCATTCTTTTCTTCCCTTTCAGTTCAGCATTCAATAAATTACATAAGATATTCAACTCTTTATTATAAGACAGGCTTTGCACTAGATGATTTTGTCCAAATGTAGGCTAACATAAGTTGTTCAAGCAGGTTTAAGGTAGTCTAGGCTAAGTTCAGGAGCTTAAGTGTTTTAGATGCATTTTCAACTTAAGGTAATTTCAACTTATTATGGGTTTGTTGAGATGTAACCTCATGGTAAGTTAAGGAGCATCTGTTTTTGTCATCTTATCTACGCTTTTGTTTAATGATCTTTCTAACCAAAACCCATCACTTAAAATCAAGTAGGTAATTTAAATAATAATCAGAAAACATTTTCAACTACTAAAAAGTAGAATACAATGTTAAATTTTACTAATTAGTTGTTAAAATAAAAATGCCTGTTTCCACAAAAATGATCTTATATTCCAAATCTAGTCTTTTTACCATACTTTTGTAAAAATTGCTGTAATCAATTGGAATTGATTTTTAAGAAACTCTTGATTAAGAAAGTATCAAAGTAGCTGGTTTGCATTTGAAGTCTCTTTTCAATATGACAGAAATCTTAGCATGTGTGCAAAAACCTAAGTTCAGACACAGCACACTTTGGGAGAGAGACAAAGAGAGGCCCAGCTATCATGTGACATTCTATAGCAGTATGTATAACTTCTATTAAATGTTTGAAAAAATGCCCATGCTCTCTTTCACATCTACCTCACAAGATTTTTGTGAGAATTAAATGAAGTATTGGTATAAATGTTTCTAGAGCAATATCTGGCATATTTAGTGCTACATATGTGATTTATTTTGTTCTGCTTCCCATTAGTACATAAACTGCACAGCGGCAGAGATTTTTCTACATTTTTATTGATAGATCCCACACACCTAAAATATTGCCTAGCACAAGTGGATAGTTAAAAAATATTTGTTCAACGAATGACTTGACCTATATAATACTAATTTCAGCTAAATATTAAAATGGCATTGTATTCATTTGTGTTGTCTGCATGGAGAAAAATCAACACAGCTACTTCCTTTATAAATCTAGAAAAATATCTGAGAAACTATGATAATTTCAGTATTTCAACCCTCAGATTTGTTCCAAAATGTTGGCTCACGATTGTCTCTAATAATTAACTGATAAGAAATGCTATCTTAAAAAAATCACATTTATTTTTATATGGATTATGATCCTGTAGCTTTGCAAATAATCATGAACTTGTTGTCAGATGCTTCTTTGATGATTTTGAGAATATATACATTATATTAAGATTCACATTGTGAATACTAAAGGAAATAGATAAGATATGGAGGGCTCAAAAAAGATTAACTCTTTTATCTTAATGAATGTTCTATAATGTGTATGGATAATATTCTTCTTCCAATACCTATATGAATATTTAGTACTTTCTCAGAAAGCATGCCATGAAAAATAAAAGAAATTTTCTACCAACTGAATAATAAAATGTAAAATGAGAAAAGCTGATTAGAATTATACAAAATGAGGAATTGGGCTCTACATAAAAAAAATCTTAAAGTTCATGTTACGAAAAAACAGTGTGCTAGTTTCTATAACAAAACTATTCTTCATGAATTACTTTACTAATTCTAAGTGAAGGTAAACGCTGGCTTTTAACAATAGCTAGGACTCCAAGTACCTCCAAAGAATATATTATAAATTCTTAGATCATTTGACTGTATACAGGAAACAAATATACAGAAACAATGCAAAACATGTTAAATGAAAAAAATAGATATTTTGTACAAATTGATGGACATAAAAAGAAAAAGAGAGGGTTTGATATGGAATACCTCAAAGAAACTCAGAAATAAGCAAACCAATAAAAGGAGATGTAGAATTTAGAAACTGCAGGAGAAGCTGAATGTGTTAATCTCTGGGGATTTTGCCCTATTCATCTTTTTCACAACTGTGGTATACTGAGTGTTTAGGACCCACAAGAGAATTATTTCTCTGAAGTTGGTTTTTGCATGAAGTCTCTTTGCAAATGTGCTGATGGTATTTAGCGTGTATTAACTCCATTTATAGAAGCAAAGAAGTTGAAAAATCATTTTACTAAAAGAAAAATGAAAAAAAGCAAACAAGAGAAAGAAGAAGAGAAAATTTGCTAAGAAAATAGATATCAACTGGACTACAATTTGCTAACAGAGGTTAATCCCCATAAAGATCATGCCAGAACACCCAGGTGTATGAACCCTTAAGAAAAAAGACATTATATTTACACATCTAGATATAGATCTACCTATATTAGATTTGAAAAAATTCACATGCACATATCCACATACATATACATACTATATTTTATTAGAACATTGCATTATACACTAGAATATACCTTCTACATCAAGAAAAATTTTTAAATTAAATTAATTTTGCACACAATATATGAAACCTTATTCAGTATAGTCCCAACTCTCAGGTGTCTTTTCATTTTTCACATTATATGTATTTCTGTCCTAAGTAAAAATCTGGTAAGTACCATGACAGAATTCAATATGGTGGTTTCAGTGGATATGAAGGACATGAAGAAGATACGGGGAAATGGGAGAAGTGAGTTATAAGCGATAAAATATACATACCCTTTTGATATCCAAGATGGCAGAAGTCTAGGATGAAGAAGGTAAGATAGAGGGTGAGTAACTATTTTTATTGGAAGAAATAGAACTGAGAAGAGTTGAGTTTTGGTAGACCACATCTTCAAATTTCTTTATATGAGTTCCAAATCTTAAAATTTATCAATAACTTAATTTGCCTATCTTTAATCTCTCCTTAACCTCTTTGGGTAGCTATTGCACACAAACTCAGCAAAATCTATCCCCAGTGAGACAGTTGAGTATATATGCTTTAGACATGCTGTTATCAAGTTATTGGTCTATGTGAATCTGCTCTTTGGAATGGAATTCTATCTGTCGTTGACAATATTAAACAAAGTTGGCAACTTTACTAGCATACATGCTTATTTTGTTTGCATTGGAAAAAAAATAGCATTCCCTCCAAATTTACAACAAATGAAGAGTTAAGGATATATCCCTTCAGAATTTGTTGTTGTATAATAAATGATGGAGAACTACATGTTTCTCTATAAATAAAGTTATTTTGCTTTCTTTTCAAATGACCAACTCACTGACAGTCAATATACAAGGAACTATTGCAAAGAATATGTATCAAGATAAACACGTTCACTTTTATTTATGTCAATAGCAACTGATTATCTACATATAGTAACATGTAACAGGTAAATTGTGTTGGGTACAGAGCTTAGCACATTGCTCAGATTTGTTTAAACATTGAAGCTAACATTAGCTGACAGAGTGGGACACTGAGGCCCAAGATCATATTGTGTCTTCAGAAAGAATAAGAAAATGATTTTAACAAAGGCTGCCAAATTTCAAAGGTCACACTACTAATCACTCTGCTACTTAAATTTAATTGAAATGCTAACCTGAATTTTTGAGTTGCTTTGTAATTCTACAATTGATGAAAATAAAATTAAAACTAAGTAAAGTGGCTGGAATGTCAACACAAAGCAGTAAAAATATATGATATTTGGTATTTTAAAATATGTTAATTATGGACCCTACTATATACCTGAAAGTATTATATATACTTTACATATATTTAAAGGTAATTACAACAACCTAATTAAACCCGAAAAAATGTTAAATTGCATTATGACAATAGCGACATTGATCAGGCTGGACACACAAAACTCAAAATTTG
The DNA here is from genome assembly GCF_028885655.2 of Pongo abelii. Lineage (NCBI taxonomy): Eukaryota > Metazoa > Chordata > Mammalia > Primates > Hominidae > Pongo > Pongo abelii. The sequence goes on along the minus strand of NC_071989.2, from coordinate 22,151,115 downwards.
TAGTTGTTTTATTAATATTTCTTTTTGCATGTAAAAAAATCACCATATTATACCTTATTATGTGAGATTAAGTTCCTTTTATTTTTCTTGAGAACTACAAAGTTCTTATACAATTTAGGCATAACTAAGGGTTTAGAGTTGACCAAACTCAATGGGTTTGTGATACAGATCTACAACTCCAATTTTGAGGAGGATGGGAGGCTTTCAACGAAATAGCCAATGATGAATTTGCTTTAATTTTCAAATAGATTTTACATTGTTCTATTGATACACCTAAGGGAATCTCTATGACTAAAGTGTCCAGATATTTGTTAGAATATGAACAATTTTTTTTTTTTTTTTTTTTGAGATGGAGTCTCGCTCTGTCGCCCAGGCTGGAGTGCAGTGGCACGATCTCAGCTCACTGCAAGCTCCGCCTCCCGGGTTCACGCTATTCTCCTGCCTCAGCCTCCCGAGTAGCTGGGACTACAGGTAGATGCCACCACGCCCAGCTAACTTTTTGTATTTTTCGTAGAGACGGGGTTTCACCGTATTAGTCAGGATGGTCTCAATCTCCTGACCTGGTGATCCACCTGCCTCGGCCTCCCAAAGTGCTGGGATTACAGGTGTGAACCACCACGCCCGGCTGGATATGAACTATTTTTGTGCTGTCCTGTTGTGCTCTTTGTAACTATCCCCAAATGGGAGAATGTCCTTGTCTTTGTAGTTTACATATTCTATATTACTGACCTGGACTATTTGGGTTTAACTTTTGCCTGCTAGAGATTCAGTTTTGTTGCTTTACCTGCAAGTGCTGAGAGAGTATCCTATATAAGTACAAATGTCATAGCTCTTTTTCTTCTCTCTACAATTTCTTTTGTAGAACAGCCCCTATGTCACATGTATTTGAGATTTTATACATTATTTATATATTAAAATAGTTATTTTAAATATATAAACAATAAATAGAAAATGCTGTTCTTGAAAAATACTGTAATAATCAGTGATCAAAAGGAAACAAGAGAAATGAATCCATTTCATAAGCTGTTCCAGAGCATTCAGTTAAGAGAATATGAGTAATTTTCAGAGTGCAGATTAGCTAAACAGTAGGCTAATCACAAGCAGGAAATGCAAGCTTAGGTAGAAGGAAAAGGAGGAAAATAAAACCTTTCTTTCAAATATGATGTCTATATTTGGGTTTCAAACGGTAAGCAACTCTACATAAAATGGTGCTGTTCTTCAGAGCCATTTGGCCATGACCTAATAAGAGTAAATAAATCCAGAGGTGACCTGGGATAACAGGCATTGGACTTAGTTCAACAAAATAGTTATAATGAAGCTCTCTCAAAAGGACTTCAGAATAAATACGTTTGAATATTCAAAAATGTAAATTAAGGTATTCCATGCTTGAAATATGACCAGGACATTATCAATAAGAAAAGTCAGATAAAATAATTCAATTCACACATAAAAGTGCACTGTATTATGAATAGAACAATACATTCAGTAAGGAACTCTTCATACTTGAAAGAAACTCCCTGTATAATGAACAACACAAAATAGTTTTTTTGCTATTCTCATTTGAGAGAAACTGTTAACACCAATTCAAATAGGTAGTAAGTAAAGTTTTAAAAATGGTACAGTTTTGTAAGAAGGAAGTAATAGATGCTATCTAGAGGGATTTGGCAAGTCTTTATGGGGAAAACATGAGCAAAGCAAAAAGGTGCCTTTGATTTCTGAGTAAATTAGGAAAGTTCTGTGACATGAATGGGAGGAAAAAAAATTGAAATGATCTGACAACCAAGTCCAAAATAAGGGACTTCTGAAGGTCTAGAGTCAAAGATACTTCTAAGCAGAAGATATCAGATATCAACATTTACTGAGCACATTCTTATTTAGTCAGGTATTACAGTCTGCATTTTTTAATATCTGATAAAACTGAGACTCAGGATGTTTAAAGCTATAAATACAGAGCCTGGACTTAATCATTATTTGTCTAAACCTCCTTTTCTTTCTATTAGAGCAAGCTGCTTCAAGGTGTCTGCAGAGTAAACTAAAGGACAGGCATAAAGCTTTGGGGGCAGAAGAAGTTCTTGTCAAAGATAAAATTATTTTTGCTCTGAGTTAAAGACAAAATATGTTGGTCAGATAACCAACAGAATGGCAGAGTAGAAGAGAGTTTTGAAGTTCTGTAAGAAAATACAGAGTGAGAAGACCGTGTATGACTGTTCCAAAAAAAAAAAAAAAAAAAAAGGCAGAGGAAAGTTTAAGCAACTTGGAGGAAAATACAAACATAACAATTATAATTTCAACATTATGTAGGTTATGGTATATTTCTTCTTCTTTAGAGATCTATTTTAATCATATTGCATATGTACAAATGGGAAATTTAAAGACAGAAGACTTACTTTTATTAAACGATATACTTTTGCAAATAGTTGGTTTCTCATCAAACATTTAAAGCAAGCAATAGAAACCATTTAAGATACAACTTTTAAATCTAGTAAGGGGAATGTAAAAATGAGGAGAAACATAAGAAAAAAGAGAAACTGACAGGAAAGTAGGAACTGGTAGTTTAAAAAGTTTGAGAGGAACATAGTGGGATTTATTTGTGATTGCTGATGGAGAAATTACAATTGACGTATTGTTGCAGGTGGCTTAGGTGCTCAGTAAAATGTTTGTTAAAGTGAATTGAACTGAATTTACTTTCTTTAACTGTCTTCCAAAAGGCAAAACAAAAACATTGGCAACTAAGAAGAGATAAGAGTAAAGACATTTTGATCTACTATCATTATCTTAACAAAATAACATTTTCTACCTTGACCTGTATCATTATTACCAGATTTTTATTGTTTAAACAATGAGGTGTAATACTTTCAGAGTAATTGTGTACCATCAAGTTCTTTTTACACATGTAGTTGAAAACTGGGGCAGGGTCAAAGTTAGCGTTTCCATTGATGGTGAGAAAATTATTAAGCAAATTGAAAAGTACAGTTTTAAGGGAAATGCTTACCTAATAAATACAATAAAAATTTTAAAGGCATTTCTGAAAACTAATTTACGGTATAGGAATAAAACCATACTCTCTCAAATGGCCTGCGCAGACTAGGTTAATGTTTTAATTTCTGATTTCTATTCAAATGTTAAAACCTTTTTTTAGCAATAATCACTGTACATAATTGTATGAACTGAGCTTTATTTTATTATATACAGATTATAATCATATAATTGTTTTTTCTCTTAAATCCCATCTACTCACCAAATAAGTATGAGATGAGTCAAACATACTTTCTGTTTAAATCTTTTGCTCATTGAAACTCATCTGTTGGGCCAAATTACACAGTTCATGTTATACCGTTGTGATTAGTTGCAATTCCAATAATATTTTATCCTTAGATTGTAAGTAGACTGTTGCAACCCGACAGCAGAAACGCGATGTTTCACTCTGTGAGGTTGTAACGCCTCAGAATTTCTATGCCTTTAAGAACTGGGCCATATCTTTTCCAAAATTGTCCAGAAAATGTAGGAATGGTTTCATTGCAAGTTCATTGATGGTCTTTTCTTATAAATGTCTCTCAGTTGCTATACTGGATAAAATGTCACAATAGAAAATATTTGCACTTTAGTCAGGCATAGGTTTTAGTCAGTCACATATAGACAGAGCACTGAGAAGATGCCAGGAGCTAGTATTAGGCCTGTAGTCTAAGACCTGGCTAACTATGAGAAGATGCTGAAGATGCTTAGCTGAGTAGAAACTGTTCAAATGGGTTTCAGCTATATTCCAGAAGATACAAATCTTTGTTGAAGGATATCGTGCAGAGAAAGGAGCTTGCCAAGTCTCACAAGGTGACAGAGATAAAAATTAGATACCAGAAAGTAGCGAATGACTGCCAAACAGAAGCACCATTGTGTGAAATAGAGCCTGGATATTTGTGTTTATGGTTTGTACTTTACGAGTTTGTGTGGGAGCTTTGTAGTTCAAGTACTAGAAAGTTGAAGGTTATGTGTGCCACGACTTGATGCCAGATAAGAAAATGTGTGGGTAAGGAAGAGTTTTTATCTGGGAAGTAATACAAAATGGTATGAAAGGAGAGAGGGAGAAAGGGGGAAAAGGACATATACACACACTCACACGCTGATACACATGACTCTATCCCTGTGCAACATATACTTTATTTTATTTCATTTTTATAACAACATTCATGGTTATACTATTAGGGAGGTATTATTTTCCAAATTCTATAGAACATAAGGAGAATAGATATTGGAATGAAAGATCCCTAAACTAATTGCACAATGTAAGTAAATAAAATGTATATCACCCTAATTCTCTCCATACAAAAAAATTACTGTGCTTCATGCTACATTTCATTGCATCTCAGTGGTGGTTAATCTATGTATTGCAAATTCTACTTCAGCATTAGGCTGAATTAACTAAAAAATTAAATATGTTTACTAAGCTTGCAAGATATTGGATCCTAGTGGATTGATATACAGAAACACATAACTAAGAGATAAACATATTATTTGATGTATATATTATGTAAGTCCTTGAATTTTAAACTGGTTATCAAAAATACCTAAAATTACAATTAAACATAACCTGTATATGTGATGATTCACTGTATGAAGTTAGACTTCTGTTTGAATCAATTTGTTAAATTATAACATATGCTACAAATATTAACTATAAACAAGGTGATCAATTTTCCCAATCTTATCTGGGAAAACTCTTGAGGAGTTTTCTGGGCCTAAAGACACTCACTGTAAAAACTGAGAAAGTCCTCATCAAATCAGAAATAATTGATTGTCCCAAATAAGACAGACTTAAAGCTCTAAATATGTTCCCTTGATGTAGAAATACGTAACTATTATATAGGCTGGAAGAATAGGATCTGTGCAAAGAATTCAATGCAATATTTAAGTGGCAGGTGCTACGTACAAACAACATCCCAGGTCCTTGGCAACACAGAGATGAACAAAGCTAGTCTCTGCTCTCAAAAAGTTTAACAAACTTTGGGTAAGTAGGATAATCACGTCACATACACAAAATATATACAAGCTGTGCTATATTTGCCAACATCTACATAATAATTGAATATTATTAGCATTAAAGAGTGATCTGTTCATTGCAGAGATTTTCAAAGACGGAAATAAAGAAAAGCTTTGAAAAATGTCATGCAAGTTAACTGGAATTCACAAGAAAAGAGTAAGGGATTTTCAAAAATGAATGGAGTTTCCACTTAACAAATGGCAGCAGGATGCGGTCTGTAGACACACTCCACAATGAAACAAAAATAAATGACATTCGTTTCTTTAAAAAATAAAAGACACTCATTTACGGTCTCTGGAAAATTTTCTAAGAGCGCGCAGCACATAATGAACAATTTATTCAAGAAAAGCTACTAAAACTTGGTAAGAATGGCAAAAGACAGTGACACTTAACCCAGAACCTGCTCCCCGCTCCCACTCCTATGTCCCAGCTCGGCTTGATAGAAATGCCCACCTGGCAGGTGTGGTAAAAAGACATGGTTTCTCTTCCCTTCGCAACCAGTCAAGGGATATAATACCTTACCAGGAGGGGCAGGATGCAAACATTACATAAAACTATAAAAATTAATAATTGTTACAATATTTTATTGCACTTGTGACATATATGTATGTAACATATATAATATATACAATTATCACACATAACTACATAGAAGAAACATTTCTATTTTTTACTCTAATTTAGTATGAATGTGAATCTGATGAGTTAAGTCACATATGGCAAAACTTAAAGCAGATAATAAGAAAATAAATGATATAATGAAAATCATTAAAGAAATAATTTCACACTAGAAAATATCCACATATTGTAAAAGAAAGGAGTAGAGAAGAAATAAACAAAAAAAGACATGAGAAATATAGAAAACCTAAAAAATAAAAGGGCAAATGCAAATACCATTATATCAATATTAGCTGTTGAATGGGAATGGATTAAACAACCTAATCAAAAAGAAAAGATTAACAAAGAATAAAATCTGATGACTATATGAAGTGCATGTCTGTGGTTTAATGGTACCAAAGTCAGACAACTTGAAATCTTGATTCTACAAAAACTCATGTGCTCATGAGAAGAGGGAAAGCGCTAAAGCAAATGTGGAAAATTATTAACATAATAAGTGTAAATGAAAGGTATTTGGAATTTTATTGTGCAATTCTTACAACTTTATTATAAATTTTAAATATTTTTAAAATATTAAAAATATATAAAAAATCAGTAATTCCTCTCAGTTGTATTTGAGAGTTTGTAATACAAATCATGCACCAAGGACTACTTACAGAGAAATTAATAGTTTTTTAACTATAATGTATAAGATCTTCCTTGACCTAAATCACTCATTTATTTTCATGTCCTTGTGCTTCTCAGATAGTTTTCTATAGTAATTCCGAACAACTGATAGCTCCCTACACTACCTGTGTGGTTTTGCTACTGCTGTTGCAGCTTTCTAAAACACCATCTATTCCTCCCCTCACTTTTTCTGCTTCAACCTCCTCTTGGATTATTTCCATATAGCCTTCTAATGTCAGCCAAATATCATGTGCAGGAAGGATTGCCTGAAGCACTAGGTTTTACATTCAATGTGTTTTCTTGGCACTCCTGCACAGCCTTCTCTACTATCTCTCTTTCAGACATTGAAATAGTCTGTTTATACATGTCTTCCCAACTAAAGTCTTCAGTGATGGGCATCATACTTTACTTATTTTTATATGTCTCATCTCTAGAACAATGTCTAGTCAATAGTGGACACTCAGCAAATACTTAATAAATTGAAAAATTTAACACAGTGAGCCTACATCAGCAATTCTTTCAGAAATACTACATTAAATAAGGAGTTTCAGTGGCAATTTTCTTCTTAAATTAGGCATATGGCAAGTTAAATGAGGTGTTATAAAGCAGTATTTTGAGAAATGCTTTCTTGTTCAGAAAAGAATATGCAGTACGGAGAATTAAGCTCATTATATCTCTGTGTTTCCTGACCTTTAGGCGTGCCTTAACTTCATTTTAAATTTTTGAGAGCATTCGTGTGAGCTAAGGTACCACATTGAAATTGGAAGATATCAATGCTTTCTCACTCCTCCAATAAACAGAAGAAATGTCAAAATTAGATTAACAGCATGGCTCATACCCTATTCTAATAAATATTAAGCATCTTCCGGTTCAGAAATCAATTACAGACACACCTTGGTTACGTTGCAGGTTTGGTTCCAGACTACCACAATAAAGCAAATATTGCAATAAAGCAAGTTAAACAATTTTTTTGTTTGCCAGTACATATAAACATCATGTTTACACTATACCATAGTCTAGTCCGTGTGAAATGGCATTATGCCCAAAGAAGTACATGCCTTAGTTAAAAATATTTTATTGCAAAACAAACCAAAAACAAAACACTGAAGATCACCTGAGCCTTCAGCAAGTTATAATCTTGTTTGCTGGTAGAGGGTCTTGCCTTGAACTGGATGGCTACTGACTAATTGGGGTGGTGGTTGTTGAAGGTTGGGGTAGCTAGGGCAATTTCTTAAGAAAAAAATGAGGTTTGCTGTATCAGTCGATTCTTCCATTCACGAAGTATTTCTCTGCAGCATGTGATGCTGTTTTGTAGCATTTACCTACAATGGAACTTCTTTCAAAATTGGAGTCAATCCTCCTAAGACCTGCCACTGTTTATTAACTGTTTATATAATATTTTAATTATTTTGTTATGATTTCAACAATATTCATAGCATCTTCACCAAAAGTAGATTTCATCTCAAGAAACTACCTTGTTTGCTCATCTATAAAAAGCAAGTCCCCATTTGTTCAAGTTTTATCATGAAATTGCAGCAATTCAGGCCCATCTTAGGGCTTTACTTCTAATTTCAATTCTCTTGTTATTTCCACCCCTCTGCAGTTACTTCCTCCATTGAAATCTTGGCCCCTCAAAGTCATCCATGAGGCTTGGAATAACTTCTTCCAAATTCCTGTTAATGTTTATATTTTGACCTCCTCTCACGAATCACCAATGTTCTTAATGGCATCTAAAATGATAAATCCTTTCCATAAGATTTTCAATTTACTTTGTCAAGAATCATCATAGAAGTCACTATCTTTGGTAGCTATAGCCTTACAAAATGTATTTCTTAAATAATAAGATTTGAAAGTCAGAATTACATTTTTCATCCATGGACTTTAGAAAGGATGTTGTGTTGGCAGTTATGAAAACAACATTCATTTCCTTATACATCTCCGCCTGAGCTCTTGGGTGACTAGGTGCATTGTCAATAAGCCGTAATATTTGGAAAGGATTTTTTTTTTCCTGAGCTGTGGGTCTCAACAGTAGACTTAAAATATTTAGTAAACCGGCTGGGTGCGGTGGCTCATGCCTGTAATCTCAGCACTTTGGGAGGTAGAGGTGGGCTAATCACAAGGTCTTGAGTTTGAGACCAGCCTGACCAACATGGTAAAACCCCATCTCTACTAAAAATACAAAAATTAACCAGGCGTAGTGGCATGCACCTGTAATCCCAGCTACTGACGAGGCTGAGGCAGGAGAATCCCTTGAACCTGGGAGGCAGAGGTTGCAGTGAGCCAAAATCACACCATTGCACTCCAGCCTGGGTGACAGAGCAAGACTCTGTCTTTAAAAAAAAAATTAATAAACCATGCTGTGAGCAGATGTGCTGTCTGTCATCCAGGCTTTGTTGTTCCATTTGTAAGAAAACAGGCAGAGTAGATTTAGCAAAATTAATAAGGGCTCTAGGATTTTTATAATGGTTAATGAACATTGGCTTCAACTTCAAATCACCAGTTGTATCAGCCTCTACTAAGAGAGTCAGGCTGTTTTTTGAAGCTTTGAAGCCAGGCACTGACTTCTCCTCTCTAGCTTTGAGTGTCCTTGATGGCATCTTCTTACAATAGAAGGCTGTTCTGTATACATTTAAAATCTGTTGCTTAGTGTAGCCACCTTCATCAATGATCTTATCTAGATCTTTTTGATAACTTGCTGCAGATCCTACATAAGTACTCCCTGCTTTACCTTGCACTTTAATGCTATGGAGAGGACTTCTTTCCTTAAACCTCATGAACCAACTCTGCTAGCTCACACTTTTCTTCTGCAGTTTCCTTACTTCTCTCCACCTTCATAGAACAGAAGACAGCTAGGGCAATATTCTGGGTTAGGCTTTGGCTTGAAGGAATGTTGTGACTGGCTTTATCTTCTATCCAGACCACTAAAGTTCCTCTATAACCACAACAAAACTAATTTGCTTTTTAATCATTCCTGTCTTCACTGGAGTAGCACTTTCAGTTTCCTTCAAGGACTCTTCCTTTGCATTCACAACTTGGCTGTTTGGCATGAGAGGCCTAGCTTTTGGACTATCTTGGCTTTAGGCATGCCTTCTTCACTGAGCTTAATGATTTCTAGCTTTTAATTAAAAGTGAGATATGTGTGACTCTTTCATTTGGACAGTTAGAGAACACTGTAGAATTATTACTTGACTTATTTTCCATATTGTTGTGTCTCAGGGGCTAGGGAAGGCCCAAGGAGCAGGAGACAGATGGGGGAATAGCTGGTTAGTGAAGCAGTCAGGACACACAACGTTTATTGATTAAGCTTATAATTATATGGGTGCAGTTCATTGTGCCTCAAAATAATTCATTGTTATTCAAAATAATTTCAATAGTAGCATCAAGTATCACTGTTCATAGATCACCCTAACAGTTATAGTATTGATTAAAAAGTTTGAAATGTAATAATTACCAAAATGTGACACAAATATGAAGTGAGCACTTACTGTTGGAAAAATGATGCTGATGAGCTTGCTTGACACGGGGTTCCAACAAACTTTCAATTTGTAAAAACGGCAATAGGAGTGAAGTACAATAAAGTGAACAGCTGTAAAATAAGGTATACCTGCACTAACAGATACAGACTAGTGTGGAATGATATATTTCAGATATATTTCACTTGTAAATGCAAGTGATCTAGAACTGAAATAACATACAAACTGCTACAGTTTCAAAATAATCAGCTTGTCAAAATAGTTTTTTATGTTGAGATACACATCCCTTTACTGACCTTTCACAATGAACACTTTCTTTGGAGCGGTGATTCCAAGGGGCTGACTAACAATGATGCCATCTGCTTTCAGCCATTGTTTGAAATGACCTCTCTTTGGTTCCAGGCTAGAATAAAATGATGACAAATATTTTGTGTATTGTGCCTTTTGATTAGCAAAATCATTTCCCATAAAATGCTATATTTAAAATTGGTAAGACTATGTAATTATAATTATATGGGAAACATTGATGACCTGGTTCAAACATCAACCTAAAACTTTCTAACTAAGTTAATTTGGACAAATTCCTTCATGTCTCTATGCTTTCTCTTTTCTCATTTGTAAAATATATTAATAATACCATTCTTCAGACATTTTTTATTCTCAATGTGTAAGCATTGAGAATAACGTCTATCAAATGGTCATATTTAAAAATGTTAATGATTGTTATGATTGAAAACACATGTTGGAAAAAGAATTCACATAATATCGATCCACATATCTACTGTCACTTAAAGATTTAAATACATGCATTTTCTATTTTGCTATTCATTTTCTTGGAATTTTTAGTCCAGTTGCTTCACATAGGGCAGCATCCATTATTATCAAATATGTCACATAATAAACAAGATAAAGAGACATCATTATCCAAAGTCACTGTTTTTTTAATGTTGACCTGATATGTAGTAAAACAACAATGAAACAACAAAATACATAACAAAATAAAATAACCATGACCCTTTTGTATGTTTTTGAGGAAATGTTTTTGTATAATTACCAAATTGTCAGTTACAAAATTTACCATTTGTTTCCATGATGTTATTTTTTCTATCTCTGGAAACAAAGATTCTACCTCTGTTTTGACCTGGGTTCTTTGTAGTTGTTTCCAGGTGCTTCTCTCAACCCTATTTACACATTCATAGCCACTGTTAAGGAATTTTTTACTGCTTGAAAAAGTTGTAATATTCAGCAGGTTAAGGAAACTCATGGTCAGCTTTAGAATTTTAGTCTCTGCTGAGCTCTCAAGGTGTCAAGGCCCTAAAATAATATGAACAGCAGGAGTACTAAATCTTTTATTATTTCCAGTTTCCCCTTGAGCATACTGACTTTGCAATAAAGAAGCTGTCATTTACACGCTTCTTTATTGCAAGGTGGGTAATAGCTACAGGGAGAAAAATAAGGAACTGTGTCAAGTTAGCCTAAGTGCCATTATGATTAATGTGTAATCATTGCACATTTGCATCTACTCTTTTCATATACAGGTACTTCATAGATTGGAAGAGTGATGGGGACAGCTACTTTACAATAGATGGAAATGAAGGAACCATCGCCACTAATGAATTACTAGACAGAGAAAGCACTGCGCAGTATAATTTCTCCATAATTGCGAGTAAAGTTAGTAAGTATGGCATGGACAGAATCAATGTTATACCGCAGTTCTTTGGATTTAAGACTCTTAAACGAGTCCCTGCTGAGATGTTTTTCATTTTTGGACTGACAGCTGAGTGGTCTTGCGGGGAAGCTCAGAAACCTGTTCCTTTTCCTCACAGCATAAATCCAGAGAAATTGTGACAGCTGCCAATGAGCCCTGTTTGCAGTATTGCATGAGTATCTAGTAGTGCATTTCATTGTGTGACCTCATCCTGTTCTATGCTTTACCCTCAAAAATTCACCCGAGTTTTAATTTCTCTTCCACACAGGTTCCTTTTACATATCATTGGGAATTTCACAGGTCCAGGAGAGCGAAAGTAATTATCATGTAAAATCACCCATTCTGAAATATTTTCTGACATCGAAGAGAGTATTTAAAAACTCATACATCTTCTCTTTCTCTCCCTTTATTCAAATTTATTTTTGGTGACTATCACTATGGAATATACAGGAGTTTCAATTGCAATTCTTCAAGGAGTGGCTCAAAATGTTTATTATTATTAGGAATTATTTGTTGAGTTGGTTTCTGCTTGGTTCAGAAGAGAATCCTCTAGACTGAGTGATTATAGGTTTTATTTGTTTGGCAGAACAATCAAGGTTATTATCACAACTTTCTCAAGTAATGGATCAGGATGAAAGCAGTGACGTTTGGCTCTTGAGATCATTGTTTTTAATAAAAGTGCAGCTCCCCATTCCTTTTACTTGTGGTCTCTTGAAAAGTTTGGAAAAATCTCAACTGACTCTCTTCCATTTGCTTCCTTCTTCTTTTATTTTGTGCATCTGGTGCAAATTTGTAACACTTTAGCAGCTAATTCCAACTTTCCATGCAGGGAATAGCTGTGAGCATTTCTGCTGAAGGGTTTTGATCAGTCCAACTCAGTGGGAATGTAAACATGAAACAGTTTTGTTTGTCTTCAACAACTCCATAGAAACATGAATAGTCAGATACCCGTTCCCACATCTTCGTGATATCTTTAGCTGATCCCATTACTTTTAGTTTATTTTGATTATTAAAAGTAAGTCTAACATAAAAGATCATGCAGCTTCTGCCTTGCTCGTTGGAACACTTAGAGTTCCAAAGTGTCGTGTAAGAAGTCTGACTACCCGGAGGCTGCCATACTAGAGAGGCCACACTGTGGTACTCAGGTTGACAATTCCAGCTCAGCTCTGCCTTCCAACCACACCTCCCAGCATTCTGGAAATGTGAGTGATGCTGTCTTGGAGCCTCTAGTCCAGTCCACTGTACTAGTGGAATACCACATGTAAACTTCATCAATGCCATGTGAAATGGAATATTAACCCAGTCAAATCCTGCCCAAATTCTTACCCACAAAATTGTAATAAATATGCAAAATTGTTTGTCACAATTTTAGAATATTTCACATTTATTAAAACCAACTACATTTTGATGTCTGCTGTTACATGGGAACAGATATCTGAAGAACTCAAAGACATAATCAGAACTTTCATTCCTTGGGGGTGGGGCTATTGATTCTCCAGTTTCTTGCAATAGAAAGGAAAGAGGAAAAATTTTTAAATGCATAAATCTCTATGAATATAGTGCCAATATAGTGCTCCATTGGTTGCCCCCCCCCTTTATTTTTTGTGACATAGTCTCACTCTGTCACCTAGACTGGAGTGCAGTGGTGCAATCTCGGATCACTGCAACCTCCGCCTTCTGGGTTCAAGTGATTCTCCTGCCTCAACCCGCCGAGTAGCTGGTATTACAGGCATGTATCATTGCACCTGGCTAATTTTTGTATTTTCAGTAGAGACAGGGTTTCACCATCTTGGCCGGGCTGATCTCGAACTCCTGACTTTAGGTGATCCACCTGCCTCGGCCTCCCAAAGTGCTGGGATTAAAGGAGTGAACCACTGTACCTGGCCTCGTTGCCACTGTTTTTAGGGCTAAAATGGAATGGCAGTAAAGACAGTTGTTCAAATGCTAATTCTCATGTAATTTTGTGAATTATTTGCTGTTGGGGGCTCTGGGTGTCCCCTCCGCATAGGAATCTGACATGGGCACCCAGTGGTAGACCTTATAACTTCTTAATTCTAGAGCCCCCTTGCTTAGCAGGCAGCCTTTTTGGGTAAATTGATAGCACGATTTCTCAATTTTAGCTCCTTTCTCCTGTGTCCGGTTGACCATGGGAAATTCACTCATCTTTATGACGTTAAAACAGATGCATTATAGGTTGCCACTATATTGCAGGTTTCCTCTGCCTTGCCGTCTTCTTTCGTATCTGCCTTCTTTGGGCAGTTAGGCTTGGGATGATCAGTGAGTTAGCTACCAAGCACTCATATTATAGGGAGAAGAGAATAACAGTCTCCCCTTCTTGAAGGGCTCCCATCCTCATTCTCTTTGTTTTCCCCAAGTCTCCTTTCACACCTGGCATCTATCTCCCCTCCCATACCACATTCTATTATAGTTACATATGTTTTCCTCATTCATTTCATGCTTTCATTTATTTCATTTATGCAGAATTTGGGAACAGCTAAAATATATCATAATTTTTAAAATCCGCTTTCGTTTTCTAAGATCTTTGAGAAATATGGTGAAAATGAGTTGTCTAAGTTACAGAATAGAAGACCTCTGTGAACCATGTTACTTTCACTCCAATGGTGGGGATACAATAAATGACAACTGACCAGAGGTAGTCTCTTCAATAACTTCTACTTATCATAAACATGTTGTCCATAATAAAAGATTATTCAGTAGAAAACTATCTAATCTAACCTAAACCTTCCTATTCATACACAAAACAGGTGCATATTTTCTTGACGTAGGGATAGTAGGCTTATGTGCCTTAACTCTAGATGGATGTCTCAGATAGTTTATTGATTGCTTCTACTGTAGCTATGGCAGGTCTCTTTCTTTCCAAAGGCTCCTTGGGCTATCAAAGCAATTATGGTATTGAAGACACTCGTAACAATAAGGTCTAGTGTCTCCTTTCAGAGCCTTGAGCTTCAACAATTTAGAAAATGGAAGGAAGTATGAACCTTTATAGTGGAAGCAAGTGTTAGTCCCTGAAAGTTTAGATCTTAGAATCCTAATTTGTTAGTTGTCAATATGATTGGTGCATATGCGGGCTCTGTCACACTGCCACCTGCTGGCTAGAGTTTTTACCTAAATGAAAATTAGGAATCCACAGGGTATGGTTGCTAATAAGTTATGTTGCTCCTCACTGGGTCATAGGCAGAACTGGGACTTAGACAGATTAACAAAATATATGCACAATCTAAGAGTGATACCAAACTAATATTCCTAAAATGGACTTCTGGTTAATTCCAGTATCTACTCAGTGGCCAATGTAAAGATATTGGAACTATAAAGGAAATCGGGTATGACAAAGACTATATATCTGTATGAAAAATAAAGAAGCTAAACCCTATCATGTGGTAATTAAAGAGTCTATAAGAAGAGTAGGTAATCATAGGTTTTTATTTTGTTTGAATGCACAGCTTAAAAGTAAACTTTATTCATATTCTAGTGCCAAAGACTCTCTTCATTGATCACACTAGCCAGCTGAGCAGGGAATATCATCATCGTGAATAAATGAGAAATGAATAGCCCACACTTGCCCTGCCAAGAAGAATGAAATTGCTTAAGTATACCTTATTGCAAATTGAACTAGCATATGTTTTGGCTCTGACCCTTTTATAAAAACTCTCAGGTGAAATGAAATGGCACGATGATTGAACAACTTCCAATTAATTAAAAAGCAGTCATTAATCAGTGTTGCTATAGTTGGAGGTCCAAATAATTTTATTAGAGTCCTAATAATTCTTTTATGCATTACTGCTTTGCTGTTTTTATTATATTAACCTTGAGTATTTTCAATGAGACAGAGACTCCAAACTTTACTTCATTCAGATTATCAGAAAGTTTCAACAGGCAAATGTTTCTAGGATTGTTCTGTTACTTTAACAAATGTCATTAATTAAAGATAACTAGCCAGACAGGATGGCTTGCAACTGTAGTCCCAGCTACTCAAGAGGCTGAGGTGGGAGGATCACTTGAGGCCAGGAGTTCAAGACCAGTCTGAGCAACATACTGAGACCCGTCTCAAAAAAGAAAAACAAAATTAACAAAAGGAAAAAGAAAGTGAATAAATAAATATAACTAAACATAACTTCACTAAATCCTTAGAATATATTTTATATGATTATAAAATAGAAAGGTGATGCCAGAGACAATGCTTTTCTTGGTCCTATTAGTTATCAAAATGGCAGTGAATTGGTCCAATTTATTGTGTAATAAGTTACAAAAAAACAGTGAGTTCCCTTACTAAATGCTTTATTGAAAAATGTTTACATACAATTGTATCATTATGAGTTGTGATTAAGTTGTTAGATAATTAATTTTTAAGGTTATCTTCTATATAGAGCTATTTTATATTGTAACTTTTAAAATTTTCACATAAATTAATATTATCCTCATAGGTATGGAAAATCAAATTTCAAGATTGGTACCTATAATTCAGATTCAACATAAATTCATGCATTTTTTGGTATCATCTGTATAGAGTACTATCTATGAACAAAACATTATTTGTTGTGGGTTAGGAGAAAACTGATTAGGAATGATATCTATTCTTAAGGGCATTACAATTTAGTAGTAGTTATAAGTTGACCAGATTTGTAAATTTGGAAAGTAATAACTATGTAAATTATGCTGAATTCCAGGGAAATTAGATTTAAGTGAGCTGTCATATAAACTTCAGAGGGGGGTTGCAAAAGGTTAGGACTGACCACAATGTGGTCATGAAGAATTTAAACAAAAAAATATATAGATTTTTCTGGCAGAATCTTCTGAATTTTTTTTTTTTGGCTTATATGCCAAATAGTCAGCTATGGAATGATATTATCGGAACATATGAGAAGTGAGTACCTAATTTTTCTAGAATAACATTAAGTAACAATAGAATAAAGTAATAAACTATATTAATAGCTTTCTATGCATTAACTCATCTGATCCTTTCAATGAACCTGCAAAGTGAGTGTTCTTGTTCACATCGTAGGCATGAGGAATGGACTCTCAGAGATATTTTGTCTATAGCTCAGTGTCACACAGCTAATGACCAGGCTTAGACCAACACCCTGGAATCTCTCATTCCAAAACACATTCTGAGGATGATACTGACAACAATTTCACAGGGAACATATTCACCATGCTTCATTTATTTATTTTAAATAATTTAGGGGGTGTGATTGGGAGATGTTGCTCAAGTAATGAAAACATTTGAGTTAGATAGGAGGAATTAATTCAAGAGATCTATTGTACAACATGGTGACTATAGTTAATATATTGTATTCCTGAAAAATTCTGACAGAGTGGATATAAAATGTTTCTACAAAAATTATAACTATGTGAGGTAGTGCATATGTTAATTAGCTAGAGTTACTCATTCTACAATGTATATATACTTCAAAACAGCGTATTGTACATGGTAAAGACATACAGTTCTACCTGTCTGTTAAAATGTTAACTTAAAAATGTTAGTGGTAGGCTGGGCATGGTGGCTCATGCCTGCAATCCCAGCACTTTGGAAGGCCAAGGCAAGAGGATCACCTGAGGTCAGGAGTTCAAGACCAGCCTGCCCAACATGGTGAAATCTTGTCTCTACTAAAAACACAAAAATTAGCTGAATATTGTGGTGGGCGCCTATAATCCCAGCTACTCGGGAGGCAGAGGTTGCAATAAGCCGAGGTCATGTCACTGCACTCCAGCCTGGGTGACAGAGTGAGACTCTGTCTCAAAAAAAAAAAAAAAGTTAGTGGTAACAATTATCAAAGTAATTTCCATTGCATAGATAAATAATAACATAGTAAAAAAGACTAAATATCTTTATTTGCAATGTACATATAGATGAAGTGAAATTCATATTTATTATCTATCTATATTTAAGGTTATTAGATGGCTTACATATCAAAATTCGATAGAAATTTGCATTTTAGAAAGAAAAAACAGAGACTCAGAATAGAAAAATATGTATATAATATTATGTACATAACAGTGATACAGTTAGGTAGATTTCTATCTCTGCCCAATAAATGTGAATTACCAGGATCTCAAGCTACAGTAAGAGTTCCTAATAACTTAATTGTGAAGGACCTTTTTTGATAGTTTCCCTTGTACATTAAAAGAGTTTGTCTACCTGACATCATACTCTTATTTAAGCAATATCTATTAAATAACTTTATGTTTAATTAATCAGAGTGACAGACAATTTGATCAACATAATAGCACACTTAGTTGATATAATTACAAAATGATGTGTCAATTAACCTTATAACGAAATGGTATGTAATATCTAACATGCCAGACTTTTTGAAATATTGAAAAAATACAGCCTCATTATCAATAATTTCTCAATACCTCAGTTGGGAACTGATGAACAAAAACATACTTGGTAGTTATGATATGCAAACTATGTGTTTTTCACCTTGTGCTCAATGGTGTCATCACAGGTCCTGTCTTGGGGTGATTGAGTGATGAGAATTAGTTAAGACACAAGACATATGAACCAATGTAGACCTTCAAAATCAGGGCAGAGTGTGGGAAGGAATAAGAATTTCTGGCAAATATGTTCAATGATGCAGGCAGCATATGGCACTCTCAATATGGTGCCCTTGAATAAGGCAATCTTAATTATAAATGGGGTGGAGGATGGCACATAAATAGAAGATGAAGTCACAAATATCCTAAAAATAGGTGGAGCATAATACTGGTAATCGGAAGTGGATCATATTTAGATTTTAAGGGTGGAAAGACAGCAACATTTCTTTGAAAGATGTTCTCAGGTACTACACTGCTAGTCATGAACAGGTCTTCAATTCTTGGGGAGGAAGAGTGCAAGAACTTAGGAGAAAAACTTACTCTTTATGTATGAGGTATTAGTTACTTATGCTATGTTACAAATTTGGTAGTTTAAACAACATGTATTATTTTACAGTTAGGAGAGTTAGGAATCCATTTATGGTGAATTTTTGTTCTCTAAGGTTTCTCTTATAAGACTGCAATTAGGTTGACTCAGTGGTTGATAGCGAGATTCAGTGTGCTGTAGGCTGTTGGATGAGCAACTATTCCACACTGCTGTTTGATCCAAAGCTGCCCTCAGTTTCCAGCCACAGGAGCATCTACATAGAGCAGTTTGTAACATGGCAGCTGGCATGATCAAAATGAGCAAGAGAAAGAGAAAGTGCCAGCAAGATGAAAGTCAGCTTTTTATAACTTAATGTCAGAAATGACATCTCCTCTTTTCCCACATTCTCTTTATTGGAAGCAAGCCACTAGATTCAGGCCATACTTAAAGGAAAAGAGTTACACAAGGGTGTGAATATCAGGAGGTGGGGATCATTGGGAGCCATTATAGAAACTTGCCTACCATATGGGCTCTTGGCAATCAGACAACTCAACTGAAAAAAGAAAAAAAATTAGAAACCATATTCGTTGGCCTCTAGGCACTAAAAATGTCATGAGAAATGCAACAATCTGGCTAAATACATTAAATATAAAATCAAAATTCAGAGTGCTCCCAGAAAGAATATAATAAGTAATTATTTTTGAAAAAAAAATTACTTTGAAGACCTGAACATCGTATGTCACATAGGAAGCTCCATATGAGTTGAGGATTTAAAAGATTAAAAAAAAAGAAAATCATCATGGAAGGAAGGAGGCTATTCTAGGTTGAGGAAACATTTTAAGCAAAGGCATAGATATGAAAAGTCATGTTGAGGTCCGATATTGCAAGCAGTGTGGTATAGTTGCTGTCAAGGAGTAGACATTCAGAAAGGAGGCTGAGGCTTCATTCAACAATGAATGAAGACTTGTGAGAATCTGCAGTTTTTCAGGTGCTACTATGAGTCTGCCCTCCTTCTCATTGTATCTCCTCTACCTGTGTGCCCCCGGCTTACTATGGATCCAAGAAGCATTTCACTTCTCCAACTTTTCCTATCTGTTCCTAGGCCTGCATTTCTGTGAGCCAACACTGATTGGCTTACAGTGTATTCACCTGGGTGACTGTATAGTTAACCCTGTGAGCAACCATGTGACAAAGAGGTGTGGATTCTTTGTGGTGTTTGGGCAGAAATATTCTCCTCTTAATTTGGCCAGACTTTTCAAAAAAGTTATTAACAGTTCTATTCACTTTGAGAACAGGAATCCTTGGTTTGGCCTTTTCTTCTCTACTGGCCTTCCTCAATGTGAATCACAGCCACCTGCCTCAGAGACACCTGGAACATTTCCTAAAGGGAAGATTCTTGTACCTCTTTCAAGTCACGGTGAATCAGAATTTCTGGGAGTACTGCCAAGAAATCTCCATTTCAAACAAGCTCCCTGAGTAACTCCAAGGAACACTGATTTGGGACCCACTGTGTCATTCTCAAATTTGAGTAAACAAAAGAGTGGAATCAGTTACCATGAATATATGTACTTACTCAAAGACTGTAGTTGACTTTTCAGGACTAAACATAACCATTGGTGTCAATTCCAAATTGATGTCAATCCTTTCTTCTTTCAATTGCCCAAATTATTGCTTTCCTCTTATTTTTCTAAATGCCTTGTTTTACATGAGTGTAGGTAGTTTATTTACTGTGTTCTGATTTCCTTTCTTTTTCCCAAGTAACTATATAAAACTATTTTGTATTCTCAAAGAGAGATAAGTGTGGCTTATACTAGAATTGCCAATATTTTCTTAGTACTTGTATATTAGGGTTCTCTAAAGGGACAGAACTAATAAGATAGATGAATGTATGAAAAGGAGTTTATTAGGGGAAATGACTCACATGATCACAAGATGAGGTCCCACAATAGACCATCTGCAAGGTGAGGAGCCAGGAAGCCAGTCTGAGTCCCAAAACCTCAAAAGTAGGGAAGCCAATAGTGCAACCTTCAGCCTGTGGCAGAAGGACCGAGAGTCCCTGGTAAATCACTGGTCTGAGTCCAAGAGTCCAAAACCTGAAGAACTTGGGGTCTGGTGTTTGAGGGAAGGAAATATCCATCCAGCACAAGGGAATGATGAAGGCAGGAAGACTCAGTGAGCTTATTCCTTCCACATTCCTCTGCCTGCTTTTATCCTAGCCACGCTGGCAGCTGATTAGATGGTGCCCACCCAGACTGACGGTGAGTCTGCCTCTCCCATTCTACCGACTCAAATGTTAATCTCCTTTGGCAATGCCCTCACGGACACACCCAGGAACAATGATTTGCATCCTTCAGTCCAATCAAGTTGACACTCAATATTAACCATCACAAGTCTAGCCTTTGTCAACTTGAACCCATACACATCTCCTGAAATCATACATAATCACCAAATGAAGACAATAATAAGGTCATAATTATGCCTAACATAATACAGTTATCCTTCTTACAACCAGAAGCACACTAATCATTAACCTAAATGCTATTATATAAAGTTAACAATATTTAAATGCTGATATGAAGTCAATAAATCTTATGTCACATGATAAAGAAAAAAGGAAATAAAATAAAGATATTTTCTTAGTACAACTGTATACATGTACAAACATGTTCTTAACAAAATAAGGGGGAAATACTCATGACAATTACAGTCCTCATTTCTTCAGCTGGTCACATGGTCGTAGCTGGTATTGATGATTACCTTCTCCTACTACCCCTTCTGTGTTCCCTTCAGCAAGCACCTCAGCAGGTCATGGTTTTTTTCCTGGTGGAGTGACCCAAACCTTCATTCCTAAGATGTCTGGGCCATCTGTAATCCTGCCTAGATTGGGCTGTTGTTTCCCATTAACTTTAATTACAGAGCATAGTAATACTAAGAGATGCCCTAAAGGATCTCCTGTATTCCACGCATACTCTTCTTTACCTCCATTGTGGAGTAGTGGACCGATTTCTTCTTGATAGTCCTAGTCAATCACCCCAGCCAACACTGTAACTCCCTTCTTAGCCTGTTGAATTAGAGGTAGGAGGAGCCCAAAGTGGACAGGTGGTATCTTAACTTCCAGTTTAATGGAATTATTGTGTCTCTTGGTGGTAGCATTCCTCCCTCTGGATCTAAGACCTCTAGGCCAGCAGAATGTAATGTTGCAATAACAAGAAGCAAAAATTTTTCTAGTGGGTCACTAGAAGTGATGGTGAGTGGTGCCATTTCCACTTCCACCCTTTGATTCCTGGACCCGTGAACCTTGGCTATGGGAGAAACAGTACCATATATTGGACACTGATTCAGAGCATACACAGTCTTCTGGAGACCTCTGCCCCAGCCTTGCAAATTATTGTCACCTGTTTGGGCTTGTAATTGTGACTTAAAAGGGCCATTCCACTGTTCCATCAATCCAGCTGCTTCAGAATGATGAGAAACATGGTAAGACCAGTGAATTCCATGAGAATAAGCCCACTTCTGCACTTCTTTAGCTGTAAAGTAAATGCCTTGGTCAGAGGCAATGCTGTGTGGAATACCATGATGGTGGATAAGGCGTTCTGTGAGTCCACGGATGACAGTCTTGGCTGAAGCATTGCGTGCCGGATAGGCAAACCTATATCCGGAATAGGTGTTTGTTCCAGTGAGGGCAAACCAATGTCCTTGCTATGATGGAAGAGGTTCAGTATAATCCACCTGCCACCAAGTAGCTGCCAGATCACCCCAAGTAATGGTGCCATATCAAGGGCTCAGTGTGCTCTCTGCTGCTGGCAAATTGAGCACTCAGCAGTGGCCGTAGCCAGGTCAGCCTTGGTGAATGGGAGTTCATGTTGCTAAGTCCATGCATAAACTCCATCCCCGCAACCATGGCCACTTTGTTCATGGGCCCATCAGGCAATGACAACAGTGGCTAGGGAAAGAGGCTGAGTGGTGTCCATAGAATGAGTCATTCTACCCACTTGATTATTAAAATCCTCCTCTGCTGAGGTCACCCTTTGGTGAGCACTCACATGAGTTACAAATATCTTCATAGTTTTTGACCACTCAGAGATGTCTATCCACATACCTCTTCCTCAAGTTTCTTTGTCATCAATTTTTTAATCGTGCTTCTTCCAAGTCCCTGACCCTCCAGCTAAGCCATTGGCCACAGCACATGAATCAGTATATAATCACACATCTGGCCATTTCCCCTCCAAACAAAGTCACAACCAGGTGGGCTGCTTAAGGTTCTGCCCACTGGGAAGATTTCCCTTCACCACTGTCCTTCAGGGATGTCCTAAAAAGGGGCTGTAGTATTACAGCTGTCCGTTTTCAGGTGGTGACTGCCTATCAGGCAGAAACATCTGTAAAACAGGCCCTTGTCTTGTCTTGCTCTGTCAACTTCTCATAAGGCCACCAGTGCAGGCTGAGGGAGAGAAGGCAGGGTGGCAGGAGTGTGGACCATGGACATTTGAGCCTCTTCCTCATGTAACCTACTTGTGCCCTCAGGACCTTCTTGAGCCCAATCACATATATACCACTTACATTTGAAGATGAAATGCTGCTGTGCATGAGCCACTTTATGGCTACACGGGTCAGAAAGCACCCAGTTCATGACAGGCAGTTCAGATGTCATAGTGACTTGATGACCCATAGTCAAACATTCAGTTTCCACCAAAGCCCAGTAACAGGCCAAGAGAGAGAGACAGGAGAGTAGTTATCTGCAGAAGCAGAGCAGATACCAGGAGAGTAGTTATCTGCAGAAGATGGCAGGGCCTTGCTCAAAAATCCTAGAGGCCTCTGCTGTGTTTCAGCTATGGGGGCCTGCCAAAAGCTCCAAGCAGCATCCATGACACCTCAAGCAACATTGGATCTGCTGGGTCATATGGCCCAAGTGGCAGACCTGCTTACACAGCAGCGTGGACTTGTTGCAGAACCTTCTGTTCTTGACCCCATTCAAAACTGGCAGCCCTTCAGGTTACTTGATAAATAGGATGGAGTTACCCACCCAAATACGGAATATGTTGCCTCCAAAATCCAAATAGGCCTACTAGGCATTGCGCCTCTTTCCTGGTTGTAGGAGGGACCAAATGCTGCAACTTATCCTTCATCTTAGAAAGAATATCTCAATAGGCCCCACACCACTGGACCCCTAGAAATTTTACTGAGGTAGAAGTTCCCTGAATTGTAGTCTTATTTATTTTCCATCTTCTGCATGCAAATGTCTCACCAATAAGTCCAATGTGTTTGCTACTTCTCACTCACTGGATCCAATCAGGATAATGTCATCAATGTAATGGATCAGTGTGATATCTTGTGGAAGCAAAAAATGATCAAGGTCTCTCTGAACAAGAAGATTATGACACAAAGCTAGAGAGTTTATATACCCCTGAGGTAGGACAGTAAAGGTATATTTCTGGCCTTGCCAGCTGAAGGCAAATTGCTTCTGGTGGGCCTTATGGACAAAAATAGAGAAAAAGGCATTTGCCAAATCAATGGCTGCATACCAGATACCAGGAGATGTGTTAATTTGCTCAAGCAATGAAACCACATCTGGTATAGCAGCTGCAATTGGAGTCACCACTTGGTTAAGCTTATGATAATCCACTGTCATTATCCAAGATCCGTCTGTCTTCTGCACAGGCCAAATAGGAGAGTTGAATGGGGATGTGGTGGGAATTACTACCCTTGTGTTTTTCAAGTCTTTACTGGTGGCACTAAACTCTTCAATTTACCCAGGGATGCAATATTGTTTTTGATTTACTAATTTTCTAGGTAGAGGCAGCCCTAATGGCTTCCATTTGGCCTTTCCCACCATAATAGCCCTCACTCTACCAGTCAAGGAGCCAATATGTGGGTTCTGCCAACTGCTAAGTATTTCTATGCCAATGATGCCTTCTGGCACTGGGGAAATGAACACAGAATAAGTCTGGGAACCCACTGGACTCACTGTTTTAATTATCTTTATATTTAATTAATTATCTGACCTATTACTCATTCTATTAATTATCTGACCTCCATAAGCCCCTACTTTAACTGGAGGACCACAATGACGTTTTGGGTCCTCTGGAATAAAGGTCAGCTCAGAGCCAGTGTCCAATAATCCCCAAAAAGTCTTATCATGTCCCTTTCCCCAATGCACAGTTACCATGGTAAAAGGCCAGAGGTCTCCTTGGGGAAAGATGGGAGAAAGATTAACAGCATAAATTGTTGGTAGAGTAGTGGGGTCCTTCCTCAAGGGGACTTGTCCTCCCTCCATTCAAGGGGTTCTGGGTCTGTAAACTGGTACAAGTCTGGAAATTGAGTGAGAGGCCATGGTTCTCTGTTTTTAGAATTCAAGTTAGTCTTCTGTTCACTTGATTGGGAAGTTTTCTGCTTATATAAATTAAGTAAGAATATAGTAGGCTTCCTGTTTATTTAAATTCTAGGAACACTGTGATTAATTAGCCAGTGCCAGAGCTCTACACATGTCTATTTTGATTGCTGCTTTGCCTCTGCTGTCCATTACAGTAGCTATGCCCACCTTGCCTTTAATGATTGAGTGCCGTCTCTTGGCCCCTGCCACCTTGGAATCCAATTATTCCCATTGCATTTAAATTTTATAGTTGAGTGACTGTGGTTCCCAACATAAGATCCCACATACAGAGAACAATCACAGAACTCTTCAAGGATGCAGGTGCTGCCTTCACAAATCTATTTTGGAAATTATTGGTGAAGCGTATGTCTTCTAGACCCTCCCAGCTGGGATGAATAGGTGACTAATCTACTCTAGCATCACAATCTCCCTAAGTCTTTGGATCCCTTCCTCTATATTAAACCAAGGGAGATTATGCATTTCCAGCTCACTCATAGTGGGCCATCTTTTAATCCATATTTCAGCTAACCAAGCAAATAAAGTATTAGAACCTTTTTGAACTCCACCAACTGCAACATTAAATGTAGTATTCCTGCTTAGTGGGCCCAAATCAATAAATTCAACCTGATTCAACTTTATACTCCTTCCACCATTATCCCGCACCCTTAATATCGATTCTCATTCCTGTTTTCCAGATTTCTGCTCATATAAATTAGAAAACTCAAGAAGTTCTGTGGGAGTGTAGTGCACCTCCTTGTGGGTTACCCTCTGAAAATCACCTCTAGGGTCCTGCAGGGACTTCAGTCTAGTTATAAGTCTAGAAACAAACAGCGGTGTTGGGGGTGGGTCCTGAAGAGAATCAGCATTGTCTTGCCTGACAACTGCCTCAGGGGAGGCCATCATTGTTGCCTTAGGCAGCACGGGGTTTATCTCCTTAGACAAATGTGGAAAGGTTGATGGCAGTGTGGGTGGGGGAGGGGATGTTGCCACCATTGGGGTTGCGAAAGCCGTTTCCTCTGACAATAAAGGCTTATCAGGATTTACATTTGCTATATTGGTTTATATCTACCCATAATAAAAGGTTTTAAAGAAAAAAAAAAAAAAAAAAAAAGGATTTACAAGCTCAGTGTCCTTACCCTTATCAGGGCCCTCTCATCGGTTCCCATTCCAAGTTGCAGGGTCCCATTCTTTTCCAATGCCCTCACTTTAAAAGTAATCACCGACAAGGCTGTGCATGTACTTTTTTTTTTGAGACAGAGTCTTGCTGTGTCACCCAGGCTGGAGTGCAGTGGCTGATCTCGGCTCACTGCAAGCTCCACCTCCCAGGTTCAGGCCATTCTCTTGCCTCACCCTCCCAAGTAGCTGGAACTACATGCGCCTGCAACCACGTCCAGCTAATTTTTTGTATTTTTAGTAGAGACAGGGTTTCACCATGTTAGCCAGGATGGTTTTGATCTCCTGACCTCGTGATCCGCCCGCCTCTGCCTCCCAAAGTGCTAGGATTACAGGCGTGAGCCACCGCGCCCAGCCTGTGCCTGTACTTTTTGTTGCAGGTCAGCCACTCTCATGATAAGACCTTTTGTCTAATTTTCCACAATTTCAGCTTTTTCTCTATAGGAGATAAGACTCTCACTCAGGGCAATCTTAGAAGATTCCAGGCTCAGTATCTGCTTCTGGAGCCA
The DNA here is from genome assembly GCF_028885655.2 of Pongo abelii. NCBI lineage: Eukaryota > Metazoa > Chordata > Mammalia > Primates > Hominidae > Pongo > Pongo abelii. The sequence continues at coordinate 22,124,704 of NC_071989.2, read as the reverse complement.
GGAGTTAGACTCTCTGAGTTTATTGTTTTCTTTCACCACTGTGTCCAGCAAACAACTAACTTCATTATGTTTCTTGCTTCTCCACATGTGGTCAAAGGTATTAGGTATAGAGTCACAAAACTCCTTGCCTCTCATGAGCAATGAATCAGGAGTATAAAATTCATTTATTTTGCATAACTCTCTAAACAGTTCACATCAAGGACTATCAGTGTTCTGCATACTATTAGAAGCAGAGTCCTTAGCATTTTTGAGTCTAATCATATAAGCAGCCAACTCCAAAAGCCCCAAAACCAGCTAAATAAACCCATCTTTATAATTCTATTTATCTAGAACCACTCCTGGTACTAAAAGCTGAATTAGTCAGGGTTCTCTAAAAGGACAGAACTTCTAGGAATGATGAATATCTGAAGGGGAGTTTATTAAGATAATTGATTCACAGGATCACAAGGTGAAGTCCCACAACAGGCCATCTGCAAGGTGAGGAGCCAGGAAGCCAGTGCAAGTCTCAACACCTCAAAAGTAGGGTAGGCAATAGTTGCAGCCTTCAGTCTGTGGCTGAAGGCCCAAGAGCCCCAGGGGAATCATTGGTGTAAGTCCAAGAGTTTATAAGCTGGAGAACTTGGAATCTGATGTTCGAGGGCAGGAAGGATCCAGCACAGGTGAAAGATGGAGGCCAGAAGATTCAGCTTGTCCAGTTCTTCCACGTTCTTCTGCCCACTTTTATCCTAACCCCACTGGCAGTTGATTAGATGGGGCCCACCCGAATTGAGGGTGGGTCTCCCTCTTTCAGTCCCCGAATTGAGGGTGGGTCTCCCTCTTTCAGTCCACTGACTCAAACGTTAATCTCCTTTGGCAACACCCTCACAGACACATCCAGGAACAATATTTTGAATCCTTCAATCCAATCAAGTTGACACCCAAATTAACCATCACAACTTTGAAGAGTAATACTTTGAAGAGAGAATCACTAATAAAGTTTTCACATCATTTCATAAAGCACTGTAATGTATCATATACATGGGAAATAATAATCATTAACATCAGCATAATCATCAGTGTAATTTAGAAATAATACCATTTTTCTCATTATTATATGCTATGTAAATGTAATGAAATCCAAATTTGTATTGTGATAGACTATATTTTATCTTAAATTTTCAACTGCTTTTACGTACATTACTGTAATCAAACTGCTTAGGAATACTTTAAATCAATCTAATTGCTCCATCAAAATCACATGTACAACTATAATGCCAGGCTTATATTTTTCTTAATTAGTATCTGATTATCACAGGAAATTAAAACTACATGATGGACTTTTCACCTGAAGGTTGAAATTTGGATAAAAATTATATTTAGACACGTAGATAAAATTCTTTTTAGTATCACATACAAGACAGAATTCACAATTAGAAAATGTTTTTACATGGAGATGTTATTTTGTTGACATCATATACTATATCATATTGAATCTAATTACTATAGGAATAGATTCAATATGATATAGTATATGATGATACTTATAAGTTCATACTTCTTAGTATCAAAGACCCTATTTGGGCCAGGCACGGTGGCTCACACCTATAATCCCAGCACTTTGGAAGGCCGAGGTGGGTGGATCACCTGAAGTCAGGAGTTCGAGACCTGCCTGACCAATATTGTGAAACCCTTCTTTACTAAAATTACAAAAATTAGCCGGGCGTGGTGGCCTGTGACTGTAGTCCCAGCTACTAGGGAGGCTGCAGCAGGAGAGTCACTTGAACCTGGGAGGCGGAGGTTGCAGTGAACCGAGATCACGCCACTGCACTCCAGCGTGGGTGACAGAGTGAGACTCCATCTCAATAATAAAAAAGATGTTCTCTCATATATCTTTAAATCTCATGGTCTATGATACTTTCTGGAACTTACGGATATGTACATAATTAATATATCTTAAATCAACGTTATTATATCATAACTTTTATGTATTAATATTTCAAGAAAATATTTATCATCAATATAACAACAACATTTTGTACTCATTTGTTTATTTATTCCCAAGACACAAATTTTACAAAAAAATTAATGTCTTCCTCAGATGAGCTTCCAGCCTAGTAGACTTCAGAGATAGTGAACTGGCAATTAGAATACTGCACTAAAATGGTTTGTTTTTGTTGTTGTTGTTGTTGCTGCTTTTGAGACAGAGTCTTGCTCCGTCACCCAGGCTGGAGTGCAGTGGCATGATCTCTATTCACTGCCACCTCCGCCTCCCAGGTTCAAGTGATTCTTGAGCCTCAGCCTCCCGAGTAGCTGGGATTACAGGTGTGTGCCACCACACCTGGATAATTTTTCTATTTTTAATAGAAGTGGGGTTTCACCATGTTAGCCAGGCTGGTCTCGAACTCCTGACCTCAAGTGATCTGCCAGCCTTAGCCTCCCAATGCACTAAAATGTTAACACAGAAAAGAAGCAAAGCAGCAGGGTGTTAGAGGAGCAGACAGAAGGATACCTGGGAAACCTGGTACAGTAACATGGCATCTAAACGGAGAAGTATAAAACTTAGGGGAAAAATAGTAAGAAGAAGATAAAAAGATATTTTTGTTGGCAGAAATAGCATACATCAAGCTCTAGAAATGGAAGAAAGCATAAAATATTCAGAAAAATATACAGGATTTCAGAATAGGAAAGAGAAAAGAAACCGAGGATGAGTACAAGGTAAAACTCCTCTCCCTGTGGTCTGTGTGCCTCTGTTTCTCACCATACCCTTTGCCTCCCAGTAATGAAGAAAATCCAGATGACAAATATGATTTTTTCTTTCTCAGCATGTTCTGATATTTTGATTTTTATCCTGAAGCAAAGAGGTACACATTGAGGAGATATAATCTAAGACAGAACTTGATCTTACTGGTATTTTTGAAAATTTATGTTGGTTACAGTGTAAACCAAAAATAAAATTCTAAGTCCAACAACTCACTGAATGGACCCCTCCTCTCAACCAAGAGGATTCCAAAGTAAATCTGAAAAACTTAGCTCAGGCTATGATGATGGGAAGGGGAGTCAAACATGTCTCACAATACTCTCTTCCTTTTGGAAATCAGGCACAACTGATCAGCAATAACATTAAAACAAAGATCTTACGAATGACAAAACAGACTCTTTGTAGCAATAAGATACCAAATTTCATCCTGACTCTAGTGACATCACATGACATGACAGATAGCTAGGCCCTAAAAGGAATCAAAGTAATTTACCCCAAAATATATTTATTTGACATATTTTGAAATGGGCCTGCAATGCTATTTCTCATGGGGGAAAATTTACATTCTGTACATCGTTTTCTTTCTTTTTCAGGTCTTTTCCTGATCCCGGAGAGATTTAACTAAGAATCTAGTACCTTTTTGGGTCCGATAAGAGACATTCACCATCTATTCTCTCTGAAGCCTTCTACCTAGAGGCTTCATCTATATAATAAGAGCCTTGATCTCCACAACCCCTAATCTTAACCCAGACACTCCTTTTTATTGATTCCACGTCCTTAAATAATAACTTAACACTCTCAACCATTGCCCATCAGAAAATCTTTGAATCCACTTTTATGGAGTCACAGAAGTATATTGGTGAATAAATTATCTTTATGGATTTCCCAGACTAGCTACAGATTATATTAGGCATGGAATAATTTAATGTGCCATTTAAAAATAACTGAACTAAAGAGAAAAGTCAAAGAAAACCTGTATCAACCTATATCATTCATTTATTATATCTTACTGAGTTTGCACTAATATAATTCAGTTTTGTGGCATAAAAGGCTAAGATTCCATTCTAGAATTTATTGTAGTTGTAATTTAGAACACAGTCACACAATTGAATTTTAACTTTTTTTTTAAACTTTTATTTTAGGTTCAAGGGTACATGTGCAGATTTGTTATGTATGTAAATTGCATATCATGGGAGTTTGACGTACAGACTATTTTGGACTAGGTAATAGTTTTTTAGTTTTTTGATCCTCACCCTCCTCCCACTCTCTGTCTTCAAGTGGGCCCTGATGTCTCTTATCCCTTCTTTGTGTTCATATGTACTCAAAGTTTAGTTCCCACTTACAATTGAGAACATGTGGCATTGGGTTGTCTGTTCTTATGTTAGTTTGCTTAGGATAATGGCCTCCAGCTCCACCCAGGTTTCTGCAAAGGTCATGATCTTATTCTTTCTTATGGCCCCATAGTATTCCACTATGTATATGTGCCACATTTTAAAAATCCAATCTACCGTTGATGGACATTTGGGTTTATTCTATGTCTTTGCTATTGTAAATAGTGCTGCAATGAACATACACGTGCATGTGTCCTTATGGTACAACAATTTAGATTCCGTTGGGTATGCACCCAATAACGGGATTGCTGGGTCGAAGGGTAATTCTGTTGTAAGTTCTTTGAGAAATCACAATACTGAATTTTAACTTTTTTTTTTTGAGACGGACTTTTGCTCTTGTCACCCAAGCTGGAGTGCAATGGCACAATCTCAGCTCACTGTTACCGCCACCTCTCGGGTTCAAGTGATTCTCCTGCCTCCCGAGCAGTGGAGATGACAGGTGCCCACCACCATGCCCAGCTACTTTTTGTATTTCTAGCAGACATGGGGTTTCACCATGTTGGCCAGGCTGGTCTCAAACTCCTGACCTCAGGTGATCCACTCACCTTGGCCTCCCAAAGTACTGGGATTATAAGCGTGAGCCACCATGCCTGGCTGAATTTTGACTCTTATAGTTATTCCGAAGAGATGTTATTTTTAAATAAAGAAACAAAATAACTCCAGTGTATTTTAATTTAACAAGAACCTTGTGTTCATTAGTACTTTACCGTTTTCAAAACATGTTCAATTACACTTTTCATTTGGTTCCTGGAAACACATCTACTAGGTACAATTTTAAGAAGCTCTGCCTTGTCCTTTGAATGTAAAGTGGGCTTCCTCATAGCCTGGTGGCTAGATGAGCTCCAAATATGACTCAATGAGGACACTTGATCATCACATATGTTGGTAGATTTCAGGCATTCCATCTTCTTGCTCTCTGAGTTAGTTAGTAGCTATCATAGAGCATTGAGAAACTGTGAGAAGATCTGGATTCCCATCTTGACTCCAACAGAAATCATAGGAAAGATTATATCAATGTTTTTCATCTATAAATAGATGTCTATGCATCTGTAGTTTTCAAACTTTGTAGATGATCAGGACACTTTGTCAAATAAAATCTTATGTGGAATCTCAATAGATTACATCAAGAAAATGGTGGTTAATGCCAACAGCTTATCTTTAGTCCTCATGAAACCACGTAGCATGCTAAGAAGAATAGCATGAGAACTATAAGTTTATATAATGCCTAAATTCTCTTTTATATTTAAACTTCAGGTTTTCTAGGGTTTACCAAAGGTTGCAATGGTAGTTCCCAGTGAACCCATTTCTAAAAAGGATTTCTGATTAAAAATTCTAATTATGTCACACCTAAAAATCTATCCTATATGACATGTTCTTCTGACAATGAAGCTGACATTTTTTTGGTCAAGAAGTGAGGTCTATCCTCCTTTCCTTTGAGTATGGAAGGGTAATTAATATACTAACAAATTTGGACTTTGCTCGTATATTAAGTGTACAATTGTCGTTTTACATTTATCTCCTATCCCATGAACTTGATGTATTCCTTTATTATATCTGTAAGTTTATTTGCAGATACTTTAGCATTTTCCATCTACGAGGTCATGTCATCTTTAAGCAATAATCATTTTATTTCTTTCTTTCCATCTGGATATCATTTAAAAATTTATATTTGGGTCTGATTTCAATGCATAAAATCCTCAAGGACAATGTTGAAGATATATATGTATTTCAAGAGCACATATTCTTATTCTGTGCACAGTGTTAGAATAAAAAAGTCTTTTACCATGATATTAGTTTCTCATAGACATACTTTATCAGGTTGAGGAAGCTGCCTTTTATGTATTGTTTCTTGAGAGTTTTTATCATGAATGGACTAGGGTTTTGTCCAATGCAAATTCCAAGCCTACTGAGATAGCCTTGTAACATTTTGTTCTTCCTTGTATTAATACGGAGATTGTTCTTGGATGTTAAATCAACCTTGTGTCCCTAGGATAAACACCCATTCATCATAATACATTATCTGTATAACTTGCTGCTGGAATTAATTCGCTAATATTTTGTTAAGGAGTGTTTGTACTTATGTTTATAAGAAATAATAGTCAGTGATTTTGGCTTTTGTGATGTTTTAATTGGCTTTGGTATCAAGGCACATAGGATTAGGCGGTAAGTGCTTCCTCCTCTATTTCTGAAAGAGACTGTAAGAAAATGATATTATTTGTTCCTTAAATATTTGATAGAATTCCTCAGTGAAGCCACCTGGGTGTGGGCTTTACTTGGTGGGGAGATTTTTCATTACAAGTTCATTTCTTAACTGTTTTAACTATGTTAAGATTTTCTGTTTATTCTTGAGTCAGTTTTGGTAATTTGCATTTTGTTGGAATTTGTCAATTTCAGCTGTTAACTATGTTCTTGCATAAAGCAATTTAAAAGATTCCTTTATCATTTTTTATTTCATTTATAATGAGAAGTAATTAATTCATTTCAGATTTAGGTAATTTATTATTTTCCTTTTTTTCTCTTAGTTTAACTGTACTTTAAAATATTCATGAAACAGGTTCTAAATGAAATAGACTCAAAATGCTATAGGATCTGACTCTGATATTGAAAGATAGAGAGAGGAAGATCTAACAAAGCATTGTGAAGGTATAAGGGTCAAATATAGAATTATTTCTTTGTTATCTGATATGAGCCTCAAATTAGTAACTAGCTATTAAATATAGGTAATGTGGAACAATAATAATTGAAATTTAAATGGTTTCACTATTAGGAACTTAACACTTAATTGTGTAAGACTTTGATTATTTAATGTTTACTGGGTTCATAATTAAATTTCCTTCATAAGTATTCAACAGTAACTAATTTCCATATGGTGTTATTTTCAAATAATTGCATAATAATACTCATGCTGAATCAAGGTGAAATGAATTTCATCGTTGCTTCCCCAAATATTGATTAGATGAGTCAATAAGAAAATAGGTCATTACTTTTCAAAATAATTTAGTACAATATCTCTCTATATAAATTAAAGTATGCTGTATTACTCCTATGCATTATTCATTCTTGTGAAAATTTCAATTCATATTTGAGTACAGTAGTTCTCAAACTGAGATGTTATTGCTTCTTAAACGGCCACTTAAAAAAATTAGGTGACATTCTTAATGTTTAACTATGGAAAGTTTTGAAAATATATGATAGAAGAGAGAGTAATATTATTAAACAGATGAACTTGTTACTCATTTTCAACAATGTATACATCTTTTTTGTTATTTTCTCTCTATTTGGACACTTATTTTGTATTGCCACAATGATGCCTTGTGACGTTTAATCTTCAGGAAATTTAGATATTTCTAAATTAGATATTTCTAAATATCTGTAGGGTATCTAATGATCAGGGAAGTTTCACACAACAAAACACTGTCATAGCTAAAATGTCAATAGTACTTTTGGGGAAACACTGTTAATAAAAAAAATACAATATTAAGAATAAGTTTGGAACAATTTACTCATAACAGATATTAGAATCTATTTTGCAGGATAGAAAATAATTTACAACTAGCAGAAGATAATTAATTTCTGATAGATAAACCAGGCCTAAATTCATTTTAATAACCTTTTCTTATATTATAAAATACATCTCCTGTCCCCTGTGGAAGATATACCATTGTCACACCAACTTAGTAAAACAAAACCGTAATACTGAAAAAAAGTAAAAAAGACATTCTCGTTTTCATGTAGCTGCAGGACTCATACATGATATACTATGTAAAATAAAAAATAGAAATTGAGTTTTACATTACCCAGATGTTGAGTAGTTTAAGTTATTCACATTCATTTACTAAACTTTATGAAATGAATTAGTTGTCTTTTTGTAAGTACCTATATAATTATCAAAGTGGTTTATTTTTTCACCTAAAGCTCAATATATAATAGCTTTTAAGAGCATGAGCTGTGGAATCAAAATAGCTGGAATCAAAACCTAGCCTTACCATTTTCGACTTATGACATTTGAGAAATTACATCCCTGTCTCTTCAGAGTTTCACATACACAATGGAGATAAAAATAATGCCTATATCATAGTTGCTGTAAAGTCTAAATGAGTTCATGTTTGTAATGTGCTTTTGAATATTTGTACATTGCAAGCATTCTAAAGTACTAGGCATTAGGCATTGCTGTTGTTCGTAATTTCCAATTTCTTTAGAAAAGTAAGCTTAGTTTAACCAACTTGTTGACCTTTATTTATATTTTATAATATGTAACTAATGGATAGCAATAACAGAAACAGATCTTGATCATCTCCACAAAGTATAAATGGTAATGAGTAATTATATTTACCAAAATTTATCAAACACCTTGTAAAATACCATCTCATTTAATGCAACAGCACTATGAAGCAGGGCCTATGAAAACCATGTATTTCATACAAGGAAACTGAGTTGAAGAAAGGTGAAATAACTTGTGAAAACCGGGCCAAACAGTTTCTATCAAATAAGATAGTGGCTTGTGACCAATATCAATTTTTAAATAATATGTATTTTCTGAATAATTCTCCAAGATTATTAATCTACCTTTTATAAGCACACCCGGTATTATAAGAACATACCATTTATATGCAATTTGTGTTATCTGTGTCGGTATTGGTACAAATAATGAATTTTGCTGTCATATGTGAATATGAGAATGCTGTTAAAGCTATTGTGTCAAAAGCTTGTTATGTATTTTTTAAATGAATTTTAACTAAGCAATGTATTGTATACCTTTCAAAATCAGTCATGTGGAATGATTTTTTATGCATTCTTTGAAGTATTCTAGATAGATGTCTAAAAGAATATCATGTCTTTGGTGCCATTGCACAAGAGTTTAACTCATAAACCAATCAACAGGGAAGGTATGATGGACTAAACATGGTCTTTGGATTTTTGTAATCCTGGGTTTGGATCTAAACTCCCCATTCATCTAGCTTTCTGCCTCTGGGCAAGAGGTCTTTTCAGCAAAACAGTTTATCCATCTGCAACACTTCATAAGGTAAAATTATATATTGCACAAGTTCAAACAGGTGCAATATTTTATGCTTTATTTGTTTATTTAATTATTTTCTAGTTTTATTCAGTAAATGACAGAGATGCAGATAATAATCCATAGGTTGGGACCAAAACCTGTGATGGAATTTTGGCAGAAGCATCTTGTCAAACTGAGTCTTTCTGATACTAGGAAGTAGGAAGAAGTAAGTTATTGCATAAAAGTTTATTACTTCCTTTTTTATCACCAGCAAGTAATTTAAGGAAGTATACTAGCTTTCCATAATCCAGCTCTTATTTCTACTTCCTTAAGTTTATTTTAATACTTTTCATTTATAAAGAGCCTTCTTTCCCTTTTTTTTTTGTTATAATTCTTCTTTTCAGGAGGAATCTTCTAGGAGGAATCATTTTGAGTGAGTCATTTAAATATGTAGATTATTCAACCAATAACATTTTCATTATGTGGGTCCAACATAGACAATTTTTTTATCTGGGGAAAAATATCACTGTTGGTAAAGATTGGTTCTGTGAACTAACCCTGGTACGATGGCTAAGTCATTCTTTTTAGAAAGGGCTACACTTATGCTAAAATATCAATTAAATAGTTGGCCTTACTTTGGTATTGAATTCTAAAGATAAAAAGGATTCTTTTATCATCTTGTAGTTGGAACCCCCAGAATTTCCGATAAGAAGGATTTTTTTTCATTCTATATGAAGGCTGATTTTTAAAAATTTAAATACTATTTATTGTAGAAGCAATAACTGACCAGATTTTGTAATCATCTTTTACCTTTATATGTTTTTAACAGGTAACCCTTTATTGACCAGCAAAGTCAATATACTGATTAATGTCTTAGATGTAAATGAATTTCCTCCAGAAATATCTGTGCCATATGAGACAGCCGTGTGTGAAAATGCCAAGCCAGGACAGGTATCTTATAAATATTGTTTCTTGAGTGTATAAAGACCCACCATATGCATGTGTTTTAAGTTATAAATCCAGACATGAATATACACACACATATTTGTTTTTCTGAATCAGACCTTTCATAAAAGAAACCATAAAACAGTAATTAAACTCTTGTGAATTAATGATATAGATGAATGGATGTGGAGGTGATACCACATGGATGAAGTACTGATTGCTTACTGAAAGTTCTTTGTATAATTAAAGGTCTACACTTGTGGATTCTGCTATGTTTTTCTATTCTCCTACTGTTGAATTTCTTTCCTTTTCTTTTCTTTTTTTTTTTCTTGATATGAAGTCTTGCTCTGTCACCCAGGCTGGAGTGTAATGGCACATTCTTGGCTCACTGCAACCTCCACCTCCTGTGTCCAAGTGATTATCCTGTCTCAGCCTCCCAAGTAGCTGGGATTATAGGCATGCGCCACCATGCCCAGCTAATTTTTTGTATTTTTAATAGAGATGGGGTGTCTCCATATTAGCCAGGCTGGACTCGAACTCCTGACCTCAAGTGACACACCCGCAAATTTCTTTCTTTTTTTAATTTGTATTTATTTATTTATTTTGAGACAGAGTCTCGCTCTGTTACCCAGGCTGGAGTGCAGTGGCGTGATCTCTGCTCACTGCAACCTCCACCTCCAAGATTCAAGCGATTCTTGTGCCTCAGCCTCCCGAGTAGCTGGGACTACAGGCTTGCGCAACCACGCCTGGCTAATTTTTTGTATTTTTAGTAGAGACGGGGTTTCACCATGTTGGCCAGGATGGTCTCAATCTCCTGACCTTGTGATCTGCCTGCCTCGGCCTCCCAAAGTGCTGGGATTACAGGCATGAGCCACCGCACCCAGCCCCCACACACAAATTTCTAAAGAACTTGTGACTGTAAACCTAGTCAGCAAGCTACTTTAGAGTGCATTTTCCCAGTATATTTCTTATTTTGCTCATGTGCTTGTATTAGTTGAACAACAAATCTTTTAATCTAACCTGAAAATGCAAAGCTTCCCTCTCTGGTGGCCTTGAGGGGAACATCTGGGTTATTTTAAATGTCTGACTTTCATTTTTCTTATGAAGTTAATATTATTCTGTGAAGATGTAGTTGTGGGAAGATGTTATGAGGAAAGAAGACCACAAAGTTAATGAAACTGATTGTGAAAGGTTTTATGTTAGGTGGTGGTAGGTTGCCATTTTTTCTTCTTTTTTTCCTCCTAAACTCTTATGAATGAATTTAGGAATAATATAAAAGGAATCAGGCATGGTTATATGAAAAGAGTATGTCATGAAACAAAAATATGTTTAATCTAATATTGTGGATCTGCATTCCAAATAGAAAATGCATTGGTATGCTTTGGTTTGCTCTAGTTTTTGATCACCTTTAAATAGCATAACTATTCACTTCAGTAAATTCGAAGTTTTATTTCTTACTTGAAATAAGTCTTGATATTTAAAACAATATTTTTGTTGAAAAAAGTCGTTATTTAATCTTTAGTATCTTTTTCAATTTCCATGCTTTACATCACTTAGTAGAACCTTTGTCCCACAGTTCTAAATCTGTGTGTGATGTCTACTAGTTGTATAGCTATTAAAATAAAATTAAAATTACATGAAACTAAAAACAATATTCTCATTCATACTAACCACATTTCAAGTGCTCAATTTGTGGTGAGTAGATATAATTTTGGTGACTGCAGACATAGAGTATTTTCATAACTATGGAAATTTCTAGTGGACTGTGCTGCTCTACTCTTCCATTTGATAATTTGGGGACTCGTTAATCTTCTGACATCACAACTTATTTTGTGATATTTTCTCAAGTAAGAAATCTGCATCCTTAATTTTGGATCGGCACAGAATGCCCTTAAAATTTATCACCTTAAATGCATCCACAATTTATATGGGATGAGCCTACAGCTTTCTTTAGTTTCTGAAATCCTAGGTGCTACAAAAATATTTGGGCCTGTATAAATAACCTGATTTGGTTGTTTTGGGAGTTTGAAGAGGTTTACCAAAGTTCCTCAAGTTAGCTATTTTCCACTTTCAGGATGCCTCACTAAACAAAGACCAAAAAAAAAAAAAAAAAAAAAAAAAAAAAAAGCCAGTGCTTTAGCTTTAGGTGGTTAAGGATATTAGTGATTTCAGATCAATTAGAATTTCATTTGTAATGCTCCAAATGGAAGCCTTTGGGAATAGAGCTCCATTTAATGTTCTATGTTTGTCCGATAAATTAAAGGATTTGATCAGTTGAGAAAAGGAAATCAGTTGAAATCAGTGTTATTTTTTCATATCTGAACAAAATTTTGAGGAATATCTTGGATTCTTAGAGGCTCTTATTCTAAAATATATTTCTGGGGCTTTTTGTGTCCAATTGAGCCACACTTTTCTACAAAGCATAACCCTGAAATGTCCATTGAGTTTTCAGGGATGTAATATATGAGAAATTAATTGTAATATATTGTAATATATGAGAAATGTATATATTTTCTGTTTTTGAGCCCTGCCGTTCTGCCCCTAGTCTAAGAACTATGCATAGGAACTGTCTCTCCTGGATTGTGCTGCTATCTATTATCTGCCTATCTATCATCTACATTTCATCTATTTATTCTGAAAAAATAAGAAAAGGAGGAAAGATTATGCTATGTAAATCAGTAGAGATTTATATGGTAGTTGTTTTCCTTGGGGCAAGGACTTCCAAGTGACACTTCCAGATAAGTGCCAGTCTATAACAAAGTCTTTATATCTATATGCTGTTCTAAAGGACTTTTCTTTATTCTAGAGTTATGTTCTTGATAGATTTTGATGCTATACATTTAATTTAGTAAATGGTGCTAGTTTATAACAGAAGGAAAACAAAGCAAAATTTGACAACCAGGTATTAGTCCCTGGATAATATGTAGAAATTTTATCAATGAAATCGAGCGATTTGCAGACATTGGTCTAAGTGAAGGAAAGTTGGTTTCACAGGGTCTATATGGTGATTCATTGACTAAGTTGCCACATTCCATGATTTAGACTTTGGTGCTGAATAATGAAATTCTCTCTAGGACAATTTTAAAGCTTAAATAGAGTCTGTGTGACTAATTCACACTAAGATGAGAAATCAAAATTCATACGAGAGGAACAATTAATTTGTTAAATTAGAAATTACTAACGCTGCACTGGATATCCAAGGTCCCAGTGATATCTGTCATCTATCTATCTATCTAATCTATCAATCTATCTATCTATCCATCCATCCATCTACCTACCTACATATCTAACATCTATCTGTGTCTCTGTGTGTGCAGATGAACAGGAATGTAATCATAGTCATAGATTGGGTTTTAACTGAATCTCATGTTTAATAGCATCAGTGTAAGATCACATGATGCATGCTTTACACACTGGGACCAGGATATCATGTGTGAAATCTATGGGACCAGGATATCATGTGTGAAATCTAGAGCCTTCCTCCTGCAGATTCAAATGTAGTCTGAGAGCATGATTATCTGGCCAACACTCTGCCCTTGTCATCTCTCACATACACTTCCTGAAATTCTGTCTGATGCACAGCCATTGGATATGTTAATAAATAAATGCCTCAAAGCCATTCTTACTTGCTTATCTATTTAATGGATTGTAAATTTCACAGGTTGATTCTCAGAAGTTATTTTCATTCTCCAAGTATTTAAGGGCATTTTATTGAAGTACAAGGCTTTTAACTGTAAGATACACATGGTATGGAAGCAATTTAGGAAAAATTTTGTAACAGGAACGATAGTGCTTACTCTTTTAAAAACTCTTTGAAAACACAATTTGTATTCCTACCGAATGAACAAAAACATAACAAAAGCAGATATACAGCTTTTTTATCTCTCTTTATCATCATTTTATTTATTTATGAAAATAGAACCATTGTTACAAAACATAACTCATACTAAAATTTTGCTATCACAAGGGCTTTTAGATAATCAGAGATTTTGTTTTTAGTAAGCATTTTCATATTCAGGCTAGAAAGCATTTATTTCATCTAATTTAAAATGCAAGCAAGTACATTTTAATTTTACTTGGCTTATTAGTGTGAATTTTTAATGCTGGTTGCCTTTTTAGTTACGCAGGTATCAATTTGAAATTAGCCCATGTTCTGTAATTGTGCCTGTCGTTATTCCCTGTAAATGTTAGAAATTTGTTTATAAACATTGTGTGTAAATAACTGACCTACTGGTATTGATTGAAAAAGTGCCATTTCTGTCTACTTGCATGCTTCATTAAATACATTTAGTAGCCTGGTGTGTAAAGTCCTCTTTGAAACTGATGACCGACTTCAAGTTTAATCTCAACTGTTTCAGATAATTCAGATAGTCAGTGCTGCAGACCGAGATCTTTCACCTGCTGGGCAACAATTCTCCTTTAGATTATCACCTGAGGCTGCTATCAAACCAAATTTTACAGTTCGTGACTTCAGAAGTAAGTGTAACCACAGAAAAATTTACCTCTTATCATGTATCTTTGCAAAAAGGCACAAAGGGAGGAATCAATACTTTTCTTTGAAGCACTCAATTTCATGAAATATGAAATCCTTACATGAGAAAGGCAAAATTCTGTACCTAGTAGTAAATTAAATATTTAATCTATATAGACTGTCTAGTAAGGCAGGTTGCTTGCATTGTAAATGTGGACAGTCTCTCAATGAGTCAAGCAAATAAAAGACTCTCTGAGAAATTGAATGCTTTCCTTGTTTTAAACATATCATTTGTCCCAAATGCACATTACTTATACTTACTAACAGGGAGCTCTTTAGTAACTGTTTTATTAGAACAGTTTTTTATTAGAACAGTGTTTTATTAGAACACAGTACAGCACAGGCTAAGAATGCAGGTATCATAAAGACACGTGCACACAAATGTTCATTGCAGCACTATTCACAATAGCAAAGACAGAATCAACCTAAATGCCCATCAATGACAGACTGGATGAAGAAAATGTGGTACATATATATACACCATGGAATGCTATGCAGCCATAAGAAAGAATGAGATCATGTCTTTTGTAGGAACATGGATAGAGCTGAAGGCTATTATCTTTAGCAAACTAACGCAGAAACAGAAGATCAAATACTGCATGCTCTCACTCGCAGAATGATAAGAACTTAGGAACTCAAACAAAGAAACAACAAACTCTGGTCTACTTGAGGGGTGAGGGTGGGAGAGAAGTAGAAAAGATAACTGTTGGGTACTGGGCTTAATACCTGGGTGATGAAATAATACATACAACAAACCCCCATGACACGTGTTTATCTAGGTAACACACCTTCACGTTACCCTCAAATCTAAAATAAAGGTTAAAAAAATAAAAAATAAATTTAAAGAATGCGGGTATTATATTTGAAATGACATAGGTTTGCATTTCTGTTCCATACTACCAAAATGACAGACTCTTAATGTATATGATTTTACTAAATCAAGTCAACCTCATAATATTTTTTATTAAATAAAATCATATTTGCAAAGCCTTAACAAAATGCCTAAAACATGTTACCATCAAGATCATTTTAGCCACCACCAATGCCATCATGGTTACACTTACACTTTTATTTATTTATTTATTTAGAGGGAGGGAGAGACATGGTTTGCATAGTTTATAATGAGAATTTGCTACTTAAAGACTAATGAAGAGGAAGGAAAGAATGAAACTTTAAAAATAAATTTGTGTAAAATTTGTTTTTACACATTAGTTTAAATGAAACTCTAGTCATTAAAAAAAAGCCACTTAACAATTACAGATAAAAAATTCTACCTGCAAAGAATGGAAACATTATACTTTAAATGTGGACTATATCTATTATTTAACATGATATGGAATAAAACTTTTTTAAATTTAATTTTACTTTTTAAAATTTTAGATTCAGGTGCAGCACTGAATCCTAGCACTTTGTTGCATGGGTATATTTCATGATGCTGAGGTTTGGGCTTCTATGATCCCATTGCTGAAGTAGTTAACCTAGTACCTGAAAAGCAGTTTTTTTTTAACCCTTTGTCTCCTCCCTTTCTCCCCCTTTTTGGCATGCCCAGTGTTAGTTGTTGCCATCTTTGTTCTGTGTTCCCAAAGTTTAGCTCCCTTTTATAAGTGAGAGTGTATGGTGTTTCGTTTTCTGCTTCTGCATCAATTTGCTTAGAATAATGCCTTCCAGATGCATCCATGTTGCTGCAAAGGACATGATTTCATTCTTTTTCATGTCTGTGAAGTATCGCATGGTGTACACTTATTCTTCTACTACCACAACTATTGCCATCACTCCTACTGCTGCTACTACCGCTAATGCTATTACATCTGCTACAATTACAACCATTACAAAAATATAAAGGACACTGGATTAGAAATATTAAGGTTGAGTATCAGTCAGTATCTCTGACTTTATTAGGTCTGTAACCTTGGGTATTTTATGTCCTGTAAGTTTCCATATTCTGTAAAATAATCATCAAAACACCTGACTTTATAACCCGATAATAAAAAGATAAATTTTTATAAATTCTATGCATATAGAACAAGTGAACAAATTTTATTGAGATGGCGATGATGATGATGGAATCAGAGGATATTTTGAAGAGATTAGTTTGCTACAATGATTAGGCAAAGAAAATCAGAGTCTCCACAAAATCAGTCTCCACATTTTATCACTGGAGGAAGTTGCGTAGGGTTTGTTGAATAAAATATGCAATGTGAGAAATGGCTGTAAGTGAAACAGCGGTCCAATCTTGAAGTTATTTATCATGAGAGTGACCACATATTTTATCATAAAAACTGGAACACTTATAAAAAAGTGGGAAATATTTATAATGTTATGTTACAGCAGCACACATAAAATAGGTCTGTCTAAGACAAACTGGACCATACGAGGACCCTATCCAGAAGCCATTTCAGGAGATAACTTAAACCAATAATGTTAGTAGTCTTTGAAAGGTTTAAGCAAGAATATAAAATATTCATATTTACATTATAGGGAAATCTGCTTGGATGTAGCTTGGAAAATATATCATTGGGAGATAAAACTAGTTCTGACGTCATTGCAGTAAACGGGTGAGAGCCTTAGATTAGGGTACTGACTGTGAGGATGGAGACAAATGGATGGAAATAGAATTGATAAGACTTCATGATAGATGCCCTAGATTCAATATGTGTATATCATGTAATAAGACAAAATAGATTTCCAGGTCTTAGGCTTCAGCAACTAGGTAGACAGTCACATCATTCACCAAACCCAAGCGTTGACTATTTTCCACAATGTATCTTTGCTGAAAGAGCTATTTCAGATTAATCATGTTAATGGGAACCAGATGATACTGCCTCATAGCAGAGTGCTTTCTCATGGACTAGACATGTACTTGTCACAAAATTTCAGGTGCCATTTACCATCTTCCTTGTTTTATAATGAATTAGATTTGTAAGGTATTTTTAGTGAAAAGAAAGCATTTATAGAGGAAATACAATATAGAATGTCTTTTTCTTCTCACTATGGACATCACAATAAATTTGTTATGGTCAATTTTCAATAAATAATAAATTGGGCTGGGTGCGGTGGCTCACTTTGGGAGGACAAGGTGGACAGATCACCTGAGGTCAGAAGTTCGAGACCAGCCTGGCCAACATGGTGAAACCCCATCTCTCCTAAAAATACAAAAATTAGTTGGGCGTGGTGGCAGGCACCTGCAGTCCCAGCTACTTAGGAGGGTGAGACAAGAGAATCGCTTGAACCCAGGAGGTGGAGGTTGCAGTGAGCCAAGATTGATCCATTGTACTCCAGCCTGGGCGACAGAGTGAAACTCCATCTCAAAATAAATAAATAAATTGAAAATAAACATTTTAAAAAGGGTTAGGCTGCCATTTGACACATACACTGAGTTCAAGAATACCAAATCCCTACCTCCTCCTAAGTGCAGACACACCAGACATTCTATTTCTATTAGTCATTTTCACTCAGATTATGAACTTTATTCCTAGCCTGTTCCTTTACCGCAGACTCAAGTGTTCAACCATCAATTGCTGAAGATTTAAATGTTGATTCAATTAATATCCATTTGTTCATCCCTAATCATATCCCATAAAGTTTTCTCATCTTGGTGCTTCCTATTGCTGAAGAACCTGCCTCAATTTCAGCTGTTGAATTTAAAGTCTACCAATAGAAAAATGAAATCTGATTGAAATAGTAACATATTTGTGACAGACCTGCACAATTGTAATATATTATACACTTTTTAAAATTATCTTACCTTATTCTCAAGTATTATGCATAGCTATAATAAACTACATATTGATATATTTCTAAAAATAACAAGGCATTTCTAGGGGTTACTTTGACACACAAAGGAAATATTGTTATGAATAAAACAAAATTTCTGCTTACTTGTGTAGAAATAAAAGAGCAAATGCATTCAAAAGAGCACTTTCAATAGAAGTATTAATTGCATTTATATAAAAGTAGTAATTTTTATTGTCTCTCATTATTGCAAGTAAATATTATTGTTTTTGAATTAACCAGAATTACGATGAATTACTTTTTAAATTATATTAAAGTAGTGATTGTTATAGTTCAAGGTGTTTACAATTTTTAATGTTTTTAACAAATCTTATTTTCCTTTCCATGTTTCTTATTCCAGCTGATATGCAGAGGTGAAAGTATTCCCATACATACAAACATATATAACATATATTTATAAACATATGTACATATACAACATGTAGATAGAAAAATCCTTAATTTAAAATAGTCAATTGGTTTTAATGTAGTTTAAAGAATAGGTTCTTAGGTGAGATAATTTACAGATTCATTGTTTGTAATATTTTCTATTATGCATGAAACTATTTAGAAAACTATTTTTTAATGAGATTGCAATGTCAGCAAAAAAATTGATCAATTTAACACACTTTCTGTCTTGTAAAGCATTCCATAATCTTTCTGAATAGAAAATTTAATTCTTCTACCAGACAAGATTAATGTTTATTTTTCCTCTAATGATTATTTTGATTATATTTTGGCAGTTTTCATAATGTGAAAAGAAATTTAAAAAATAAGAATCCATTTTCCTGATGCAAGAAGAGCTTCTTACTATTGAGCAGATACCAACTTGAAGATTTGAAGTGAAGCTCATAGTAACCATGTTACCATAAATGTCATGTTTTGTAGACAACACAGCTGGGATTGAAACCCGAAGAAATGGATACAGCCGCAGGCAGCAAGAGTTGTATTTCCTCCCTGTTATAATAGAAGACAGCAGCTACCCTGTCCAGAGCAGCACAAACACAATGACTATTCGAGTCTGTAGATGTGACTCTGATGGCACCATCCTGTCTTGTAATGTGGAAGCAATTTTTCTACCTGTAGGACTTAGCACTGGGGCATTGATTGCTATTCTACTATGCATTGTTATACTCTTAGGTTGGTTTCAATATTAGTCATTGTTAATTTTTTCTCACTCTCTCTCTCTTTCTTTTTTCCCCCTCTCTCCTCTATCTCTCTCCTCAATTTATCATGTAGACAAGTTTTTATTTACTGACATGTCATACATAGCTAGAAGATAATCTACGTGTATTGAATTAAATTGTTATTAATGCTATTTTTCTATTTCATACTTCCTGGATATATATTATTGGGGATAAATAAATAACATCATCAAATAAACACCAAAAATATGTTCAAGACCTAAGAGATTTTCTAGTAATAATAGTTTGTGACCCTTGTCACAATGAAATCCTCTTTAATAAATATCCGTTTACAACAACTTCTCAATTTGTTTTACATCCTAGTAATTGCTGCTAGTAAGAGATTATGTCAACTTTTACATCTCTTTTGTATCTTTTACATCCTAGTAATTGCATCCTAGTAAGAGATTATGTCATCTTTTAAAAAATATACTTGATGAACAATGGTTCTCAAATTCCAGTTCAATAAAGAAAGGAAGATAAAAGAGAGAACAGAAAGAAACAGAATGTAAAGTAATCCTCAAATTTGTCTTTTCTGTTTAAACTGCCATCCATAAGTAATTCTTCCACTTTCTTGCATCCCCTTACATCAAAATTCTAACCATTCCCACTACAACAGAACAGACTAAAATATCTGGAAACACTCCAAAGCAAAATGATTGAAGTAAATGTATTCTATAATATCTCTGTGAGAGTAAATATAAACCTATTAGGAGGTTCCCTCTTCATGAACTCTGTTCAGCTTCTCCATTCATTAATTCATTGCCAGATTGACAAAAGTAGAGAGAGATTTTCTATTACGCCCCATTCCTTT
Organism: Pongo abelii; assembly: GCF_028885655.2. NCBI lineage: Eukaryota > Metazoa > Chordata > Mammalia > Primates > Hominidae > Pongo > Pongo abelii. The sequence continues at coordinate 22,104,335 of NC_071989.2, read as the reverse complement.
AAAATCAAATGACAACAGATATACAATTGGGTATTGTGGAATCAAATTATGTATGCATATTTACTGTTTAACCAAAAATAATCTGACAAATATGGACACCTGACTTTATCTCTAGGAAAGAAAAAAATAATAATTAGTAAGATGTAAGGCACAGAGTAACGTGTTATATGGTAGCTTGTGGAGAGCACTCCCTGAGTCAGAAGCTCATGCTGACGTAGAAGGTGAAATTCTAGTCCAATTGGCATGCTGTAGATATTAATTCCACATGAGAAACTTTGGTGTGCAGAACAAACTATTCTTTATATCCTTATAATTCATAATAAATTATCCCTGGCATCTTTTGTGTTAATATAAACCTTAAGGACACATTCCAAGTAATATTTTCACATCTGAAATTTAACAAGATCATTTAAGTGTCTAACATCAAATGAAGTATTTCTCTCTCATATGCCTCTCTTCTCTTGTAGCTGAGTCCTGGAGTATTCCTATATTTTGAAAGTTGTCAGAATCAAAATGGAGTCACTAATGTTAAGAAAACCCTAACAAATAGAGCTGGGGAAGACCATGGAGAGAGGGTTTTTGCCCTTATATGCCTGATAATGAAAAAAGACTGTAAAAATCACAACCCCACACAAAGGCCATCACAACCTTATACAAAATCACTTCTGCCGGAACATCTGCCCAGCAACTGCCTGTCCAATGTTGGACTGGCGTCACCCTTGTTATTAATCTTTGTAGTCAAGGGTAATTATTTAAAACAATTATGTATCCTCCTCGTTTTTTTCTTTGAAAATCTTTGTCTTCCTTTATCTCCTGAACACACACATAGTTTACTATGGCACTCACATTCCCATTGCTATACTCTAGTTTCAAATAAATATATTTTATTTCAGAGAAACTCTTTCTGTTTGTTATTTGGGTCGACAGTATCAACCTAACAAGGCTTGGTATGTTCTGGCCATCATACACTGTAGCAAGTAATCTGCTCAGGTCATCTTTATCATATACTACCACCTGCCACTCATTTATACAAATACTTCCAGACCATCCACAGAGCACCAGCACTATTCTAGGAATTGTGAATTTTTGCTATACAGCAGTCTATATTGACACTCTTTGTCCTGCCATAGGGCCTGCTTAAAAATCCATCTAATCTTTGACCTCCTTGAGCAATCTCACACTCCTTTAGGTCTGCTAGCTTGTTCTCAGCCATTCTCATGTCCTCTGTGGGGTGAGAGGAAGAACAGAAAGTTATGGTGGTTGGGTCCCTTTTAAATGGACCTCAGGCACATCCAGCTAGTTTCTTTCTCAGCCATGGTGATTCTGAACTCATTTTATATATGGGGCTGCTCCATGAGGTCTGCAGTCTCTCACATACTCGGTAGAGGAACAAACAATTGTGTCCTTTGTTCTGAGATTCCATAATCTCTTGGGAGGAGTGCAGGGTGCTAAACATCTCCCAAGTCCCACTGCACAGAAACTCTACCTAGATCTCCTCTCTCCTTCCAACTGGTCCATCTCTAATTTTGGAGGAAGAGAGAATAAACGAAATTTTATCATTATGCATTCTTCTCTACTTTATTATTCTATGACAGGTGTCTTCCAGACTCTGCTATGGTAAATCAAACACACATTAGCTTTCACCTGTTGACACCACTATGGAGGAGAGGGGTTATTATGACAAGAAAAACTGAGCACTGACGTCGTCATTTGTATCTGTGCCTATTCATGCATAGAAGAAATAAACACCATTGATTTAGTGAGGAGCTTTAAATCAACTAGGAATAAAGAGAGATTTTAATAATAAAAGTACATAAATTAACAATTTTAAAATATTGTTTCATGAAGGTAACCTGAATTCTAGGCACTTGATTTAAAAACTTTCTCAATATGGCAGGACACAGAATTGAAATTAATGCTTTAGTTTGTAAGATTTATAAAACTAAGATCCTTACATCTTCCTTCCTTCCTTCCTTCCTTCCTTCCTTCCTTCCTTCCTTCCTCTACTTCCTTCCTTCCTCTACTTCCTTCCTTCTTTCCTTTCTTCCTTCCTTCCTCTACTTCCTCTACTTCTCTCTTTCTTATTTATTGCCTTTAAAAATAATGGTCACAGTGAAGATTTGGGCTTATCGCATAAGAAACAAAAATTTCTAATTTAAAATTAGGAATTGTTCCAATTGGGAAGTTAGCAATGAATGATAGACTTATTTAAGGATGATAATATTCAAGTTTTCTTATACTAATTCTTACAATTTTCTGTATGAGTGGAAGAACTATTATTTCCTTTTTTCTTTTGTTGCAACACACACTTTTACCTGACCCTAAAATACTTTAATATAAAGACATACTTGTTTTATTTTGTGAATAACTTTGCTATGGTTTCTTGTTAGTTACAATTTCAAAATTTAAAGATATGCATGATCCTATTGATGATGGTATGTTTACTATGAAAGTAACAGGAGGTCATTCACAAAACTCAGCCACCCCTAATCATTTTTAATTTTTATGGAGAGACGAAATGACCTATCTGCTTTCTATTCTCAAATTGCAATTTTTTTCTTGTTCCAGCCATAGTTGTACTGTATGTAGCACTGCGAAGGCAGAAGAAAAAAGACACCCTGATGACCTCTAAAGAAGACATCAGAGACAACGTCATCCATTACGATGATGAAGGAGGTGGGGAGGAAGATACCCAGGCTTTCGACATCGGGGCTCTGAGAAACCCAAAAGTGATTGAGGAGAACAAAATTCGCAGGGATATAAAACCAGACTCTCTCTGTTTACCTCGTCAGAGACCACCCGTGGAAGATAACACAGACATAAGGGATTTCATTCATCAAAGGCTACAGGAAAATGATGTGGACCCAACTGCCCCACCTTACGATTCACTGGCCACATATGCCTACGAAGGGAGTGGGTCCGTCGCAGAGTCCCTCAGCTCTATAGACTCTCTCACCACAGAAGCCGACCAGGACTATGACTACCTGACAGACTGGGGACCCCGCTTTAAAGTCTTGGCAGACATGTTTGGCGAAGAAGAGAGTTATAATCCTGATAAAGTCACTTAAGGGAGTCGTGAAGGCTAAAATACAACCGAGAGGGGAGATTTTTAAAAAAAGAAAAAGAAACACAAATATTAATAGAAATCACACACACACACACACACACACACACACAGACTTTCTGGGACGAGATTCCTTTGATTACCTGGTTTCTAGTAAGTTGTTAAATTAATCATGTTGTCAGTTTTGGTTTATTCTGCCAACACGAGATACATCCTATAATGTGTACTTGCTTTGTTTTGTTGTTTTGTTTTTTCACAATCACACAGAGACAAGCTCAGGCCTATTCAATACAATCTACTGACATGACAACCTAGAACGAAGATAGCTATGTGGCATCATGGTGGAAGAGTGTTAGATTTTTCTTAATTCCACTAAAGTGCCTATTGAAACTCTTATCATTTAAAGTGGTGTACAGTACACTCTGCTGTGATGGTATTGCAGGATTCAGAGATAAAGAGGACATAAAACAAAGATACTGTCTTTATGTCAAGAAGCAATAGCGACACTCTGACTCTCCTCATTCCTTTTGAGAACAAAAGAAGAACACTTTCTGATCTCCATCTTCTTCTAATTCAAAAGGTTTTCTTTTTCTTTTTTAAACTGTATGCTAAAACATATTTGTTTATCCTATCCTTTCAGAAAATTGAAATATATATGAAAATATCAAGTTCAATATGTAAGTCCCGAATTGTAGAAACGATGTTTGATCTTAACATTAGTTCACATTAAAGCTGTTCATTAAAATGTTACTTTCTTTTCCAAAAAAATTAAATAAAAAAAAAGAAAAGAAAAAATATTCCTCTTTATAAAGAGAGGCCTCAGGACTCAAATTACACATTAAAATAAATATTCATTTTGCTTAATATTGTACTGGTGTGTGGAAAATTGGTTTTAACAGTCACCAGATTCAGCTTTTAGTCACAGATGTAATTTCAAGTTGTGTTTCTATGAAAATTCTTAGAAGAAAAAAGTGCCATTCATTTAAGCATGGAAAGAGAAATTCATTATACAGTTTCTCAGAGTTTCTTACAATCTAGTGATTCTTTGATGAGCAGCAAAAAAAAAAAATACATATCAAATAATAGAGGATGGATTTATAAGATGTCTAAAAATATTTGTTATACGTTATTGAAAAAAATTAAAAATCAGGGACTTAAAAAATTCAAACCAATGACTGAATCCCAAAATGAATGTAAATTCAATTTCAGGCAGCTGATATGCTTACTTTACTTACATGGGCTTCAACTTTGTGAACACCATTATTATATTGGAGCTCATAGTTACCTCTTTGTTCTCTCATCTACAAAAATCTTAATGTAAATTATCCCTTACAAATTCCGTGTAAAGAACTTTCTAATTTGACGCAAATTTCTAAGTAATATTAGATTTTATAAGCGCATTAGTAAACTAAACTCACATACATTGCTTTCAAGTGGATTGCCCACTAGCTTGGAAAACATAAAAAGATGCAAACTAATTATAAAATAATATATTTTATATGACTATGATAACTACTTAAGTGACTACTGTAATATTGACACTATATATAAAAAAAATTAAAGTTGCTTATGGGTCCATCCTGAAGATATGGTCAATATCTAGCCGGGTTTATGAAATACTTATAAATATATTTAATATTTGCAAGGTTTTGAAGCTAAAAATTTACACATGAGAAAAACAGGCAGAAATATAGACAAAACAAGAAAATCACATTCACCCTTATTCATTTATAAATGCATCCTTTAAAATGATCCGACTACACATTATACTGTGGCAATGGGGGCACTTGAATTCGCATTCCCCATTTCTTTGTTGGTATCTCCCAGTTGCATATTCTCATTTTCTCCCTCTCAGGAATGGCTGTTGAACTTGTTTTCTTCCATCCCATCCCAATTTTACCTTTGCCTATCCCAAGAACTGCATTATAATATTGATGTAGTGTGATAATTTATAGTATGTTTGGGAAAGTATTTACATAGCATGTTTTAAAAGCTGGTGATGCCATAACCATCCTGGAGAGAAAAATTAGGACAATTTTGGGATTTGCCTTAGCAACATGATTTGCTATGGAGTGATACGTAACCCCTGAAGAAGCTTACTATGCAAGATTGCTTCTGGTAGACAAAAGGATTCCCATCAGGAATTGCTGCATTTTGCATTTTGCTAGGAAATCTAACTGCCTCTGCATGAGATCATTTAGCAGAAGCAACGGTAGCATGGAGAAAACTTGTGAGGGGTGGGTCATTTCAAACCTCATGGCTGAGATGCTAAACAAAAATATGAAATAGGTAGATCTTATTTTCACCAAACTGTTAAATACTTTTTAGTACATCTGGCTTTTATTTTTGCCACACCACTGCATTCGTTTGCTAGGTCTGCCATAAGAAAATATCACAGACTGAGTGACTTAACCGAAATGTATTTTCTCACAATTCTGGAGGAAAAACATCCAAGATCAAGGTGTTGACAGAGTTGATTTCTCCTGGGAGTCCCTCCTTGGCTTGCCCATGGCCGTCTTCTCTCTGTGTCTTCACATGGTAGTCCCTCTGTGCTTACTCATGTCCTAATTGCTCTTCTTATAAAATACACCAGGCCGGGCGCGGTGCCTGTAATCCCAGCACTTTGGGAGGCCAAGGTAGGTGGATCACCTGAGGTCAGGAGTTCAAGACCAGCCTGGCCAACATGGTGAAACCCTGTCTCTACCAAAAACACAAAAATTAGCTGGGCGTGGTGGCAGGCGCCTGTAATCCCAGCTACTTCAAAGGCTGAGGCAGAGAGAATTGCTTAAAACCCAGGGGGCAGAGGTTGCAGTGAGCTAAGTTGTCACCACTGCACTCCAGCCTGGGCGATAGAGTAAGACGCTCTCTCAGAACAAACAAACAAACAAAAACAAAAAAAGATGCCAGTTATACTGTATTAGGACCCACCCATAATAGCCCTTTTTATCTCGATTACCTCTGTAAAGGCTCTGTCTCCAAATATAATCACATTGTGAGTTACTGGGATTTAGGACTTCAACATATGATTTTTGAAGAGACACAATTCAGCCCATATCAATCACACAGCTGTTCATTGTATTTTCTTTTTTAAAAACTGGCTTGGTTTAAAACACACACAAAAAAACCCAAATATATGGAAAAAATGAATAGAAATGATTTCAGATACAATGGGACACCAGAGGAGAGATATGGGGAAAAGAAGTCTTTGGTGCTCATAAATATAAATATTATGGGATACCTTTTATGCTATGACATCACACTAGGCCTAATATTTCAATACTTATAACATGTTGGGTTCTGTTTTATTTATAATAACAAAATTACTGACCTTCATTTAAGCATTAAGCACTATGAAAATGTTTAGAATTTATATGGGGAATTTTGACTATTAATAATAATTAAACCATAACTTTGTTATTGCTTTGCATGTTTACTTTTATAGAAGTATATATGTATGTATTATATGTAACATATGTGTGTTACTTATATATATATTTTAAATGTTACATTTAATTATTTTCAATGAAGTATTAGATCAAGACATATGAGTGAAACGATGTGATATACTAGAAATAATCTAAAATTACTTTTGTACTAAATTCTCACCAGAAATATGGGGCAAGCCCCTTAGCCTCCCAGTGTTCTGTTTTCTTTGGCAAAATTAATTTGTTGAACTTAGTGTTGTATAAATTTCCTCTAAAATGTCTTGATTCTTAAATTCTAGTTACAATCTTATGAAGTTCACTAAATCATTTAAATATTGACTCTATATAATTATGAGAATCATAGAGAAACTTAAAGCATAATATAAATATTAGGAATCTATGAACTGTTGGATTGCTTATACATTAAAACTCACCACTTCTACAACATAAGAGGAGCCAGACAAACATTTCCTAGGTGCAAATGTCAAAATTCTTCTGCAAGTTTGAAAAGCAGAGGTGTACATATGAAGAGAGAGAAAAAAGTGTTAAAATAATTAGGCCCAGATCTTGAGCCAAACAGGGTAAACAAATGGTAGGAAGAAAAAATTAGAAGGGATGTGCTATTGCCCACAGAAATCCTTGGAAAAGTTTCAGTAACTCTTTTATTAAAAATGGGAATTCCTAAAACCAGATGTCAATACGCAGGCCTTATATTTGAAGTGGCCCCTAAGTTATTACTAGGCCTGAAGAAAGAGTTTATTAAGTGTCAATAAACAGCCTGAGTTTGATTATTAAAGGAAGGGACATGTGTATGTGGTGGTAGGTGTATGTTATTTTCATAAATTACTCCTTCCTTGAAGTTATTTATTTATTTATTTATTTATTTTTGCCTCACCAATCTGTAGTTTGGCTAGGTACATAATTCTCTTTGAATTATGTTTTTTAAATGATTTCCTCAACATTCTGAAAATAGTTTCTCTCATATTTTAGCATCCAACTGAGGTGATGAGATAGCATAGTGACCATGTCATTCTTTTCTATGTGATATGCTTTTTTGCATAATGGTCTTCATATTTTTTTATCCTTATTGTTATAAAATTTCACATGGACGAGTCAAGAGGAGTTTTTCTGATCATTCTCAGGACTTGGTATTCCATGATCCCTTTCAACAGAGAGCTTCAGAACCTTCGGTTCTGAGAGATTTTTCCTGCAATCATTCTTCGATACTTTCCTACCTTGCGTTTTTCTGTTATCTCTGTGGAATTTTGAATCTTTGGTTTTTGGATGTTCTAGGTTTAAGCACTAATTATCTTTTAACTATCACTTTCTGTCTTATACTCTATTTTCGTGGTGATATTTTCCTCTTTGTCTTCTAGTTCTATTGATTTTTTTGTAGTGATTTTTTTTAAAAAATGTTAATTTCAGGAGTATTTTGTTATTCTGTTCTCTGTCTTTTTTAATATTATTTTGCTTTTACTTTTAGATCAGTCTTTTCTTGACTCACTCTGATGATGTTAATTGCAGCTTTTTACATTTTGTAATCCTATTTTTTTTCCTCTGAATTATGTTCTTCAAACACAGCATGGGAAAGGGAGCTATAGACTTCCATTCTACTTTACTCTAGTTCACCCTCATGTCTCATTCCAGTTTACTGCCATATGATATGTCCAAATCCTGACACATCCTAGGATTGTGGTGAGAAGATAAGTTTTCTACTGAGCTGCAACACTGATTCCCTAGTCTGCAAATTTTCTGCCCAGCTTCACCCACTACTGTTCTGTTAGCCTTCCAAACACTTACGCAAAATACTTGTCTGCTAATGGACCTTATGGCATTCTCTTTATTTTTGTGGGGATATACACATATGCACACACATATACAAAAACATGTATATGCACATATACATGACATAGAAATAATATATAGATTTTATAAATATATATTCTTTTATCTTTAAGTTACAATATCATAACTTTTTCTTAGTTTGAAAAGGATATAAAATAAAATACAATCAGTCATAATGACCCAAAATCTGAAAAAGAAACCTGATCATTTTACTTTATATCCATTGTTATAAAAAAAGAGGTTAATTCTAGTGTGTATGTGTATTACACACACACACATACACATACTTATGTATGTATTTACATGTTTATAAGTCCAATTTGCATTGTGGACTGCCACTTAAGCCTTTAGTTATTTATTTTCTTAAAAACCAATTGTCAAGGAATTTTCATAACAATCGATTTTATTTACTAAATTTTTCAAAAGTTCTTAAACTTTATTAGGTTTTAGTTGTATGTCATTTCAATTGTCCCATTTTAAAATAAAAAGAAAAATAGAAGGCAAGAGTGCCCAAACGACTTGGGCAAAACCATGAAATAATGAACTGCTATAGGGTAAAGCCCTTTCCTTAATTGTGAATAATTAAATAACTCATCTCAACTTTCACTCTGATGCTTTTTCCCTTCTTTTTGTAACTTCTACACTATTATTTGTTACACTGTAATGGCAAGGTAAATTAACATGGATCTCTGGGAATTACGGATCATACTACAATATGTTGTTATACTTCCTTATAAAGAAGAAATAACCTAAACATTATTTATTCTTATGTCAATATCTTACTCAAGAAGCAAGAATGAAGGACACAACAGGTTTCCATAGTACAGGTGAGAACTCTATTATACAACTGAAAATATTCATGTCTATATTACCAAGAATTCAATGTATTTGAAGCTATATCACTTTGCACCTCCTTTTAAACATTGACATTTACCATCTCAACACTACCCTGACCTTCACTTAGTTGGACTTTTCAATCTAATTATGTCTAATTTCATTTCTTTTTAGCTTCCCATAGATGTAGCTATACCTTAGCCCACATCATCACTTAAATCTCTAGAATGGAATTTATTTAGTCTCTTCCTATCCATTTTTCTAAGGATATGGTGTTTGCCGTGATTCAAAATTACATGAAACAATCAGTAATTCTTTCTTTCTTTCTTCTCTTCTGCTCTGCTGGGTTTTTGTAAGTAATAGCAATAATAGAGCTACTAATCATTGAGCATATGCTGTGTAGACAATTATGCTACAAGCATTTAAGGCTTACTTGATGAGACACATATTACCATTATATTTATTTTACACACCAGTAAATTAGGCTTGAATAGGTGAAATAACATGTCTGTTTAGTCACAACTGACAAGTGACAGAGCCAGAACACTAACAGAATTATGATATGCACATGCCACCCCTTTACCCATGAGATAACAGCATATTGCACTCTCCTGCCTCACTCCTTTATAACTGTGTAACAACCTGAAATCTGTTTCTTTGAAGTTCACTAATAACTTTATAATTTAAAAACTTCAGTGTTCTTTTCTTTCATCTCCCTGATGTTTCTGTAGAGTTAATCACATGTTCATATCTCATATTCAAGCTTCTTCCACCTTTTTGTTCACACATTTTTTCTTTCCTCTTTTAAGGCTTCATATACCTCTCACACAGCCTACAAAAATAATCCCACAGAGTTCTCCCTTCTGTTCTCATTTCTTTTTTATATCATTGACATTTGGAGGCCTCTTGTTATAATAGCAATTTTCATCTCTGTATAAATACTATTCAAATGATTCTTAAATGTGTATTTATACATTTTCCCTTTCAGTAAGATGACGGAGTTTTAGTTGCACATATTTGCTATCTTCTGAATGCCACCTGGCCAATCTAATCCATTGGTTTTGAATTCATGAGATCCAAGTCTATATCCTCCTTTCTCCAAGTTTAGTATTTCTGTTGTTACTTGGGATCTGAACTATCTCCTGTGCTTGCTCTTTCTCTGTCTCCTCTCCTCTCCTCCCCTCTCTTCTCCTCTCACCTTCCCTCTCCTCTCCTCTCCTCTCCCATCCTTTTCCCTGTTTTGTCAGTTCTATTTCTGATGGGATATTTCTGATCTTCTTTTCCATGCTGTTGTTAAAAAAAACAATGCATTGCTATTCTACTCTTCAAATAACAGTTTAAAACATACACTCTTAAAATTACTAAGATGGTATAGAAAATAACTGTGCATTTCATGCCCAGTTTCCCCTATTAACCACTTCCATTATTATAGTTTGGTTATCATAATTAATATAATTAATGAACCAACATTGATGCCTTGCTAATTACATTCTATACTATTTTACATTTTTTTTTTACCTAATATGCTTTTATTGTTGTTGTTGTCTTAGGATCCTATCCACAATATGCTATTGCCTGTAGTCATCAGGTTTCTTTAGGGTTCTCTTGGCTGTGCTACTTTTGCAGGCTTTCCTCATTTTTAATGGTCTTGAGAGTCTTCAGGATTAGTGGCCAGGTATTTCATAGAATGTCTCTCAATTGGTATTAATATGATTTTTCCCTCTCTTGATTAGACTGGGAGTATGGGTTTTAGGGAAGAAGACCACAGAGGTAAAGTGCCATTCTCATCACATCATATTAGAGGAACATGCTCTCAAAATGACTTATCACTGTTGACGTTCACTTTGATCATCTTGCTGAAATAGTTTGTCAGCTTTCTTCACTATAAATTATTCATTTTTCCCCAACTGCTTACATTTCACTTCCCTGAAGAAAGTCACTTTGCACAGCCCTCACTTAAGTATTGCAAAGTTATGCTTCGTCTCTTGAGGGCAGAGTATCTGCCTAAAATATTGGACTTCATGTGTATGGGAGATGTGTCTATTCTTCATTTATTTATAAGATCACTTATTTATATTAGTATGGACTCATAGATATTTGGTACTTTGGTTTATAAGTCAACACTACTTTATTTTTTCATTTTTTTAGTGTTTATTTTTTTGAGACAATCTGACTCTGCTGCCCAGGCTGGAGTGCAGTGGCACAATCTCAGCTCACTGCAACCTCTGCCTCCTGGGTTCAAGCAATTCTGCTCTCAGCCTCATGAGTAGCTGGGGCTACAGGCACCCACCAACACACCCAACAAATTGTATTTTTAGTAGAGACGGGGTTTCACCATATTGGTCAGGCTGGTCTCAAACTTCCGAACGTAGGTGATTCACCTGCCTCAGCCTCCCAAAGTGCTGTGATTACCAATACCACTTTATTTATAAAGCTATTTCAGTTGGCTCCTGTACCCTTTTTCATATCCCATAACTGATTGATTTTGTTTTTGTTCAGTTTGTCTTAAGCACTATTTTACTTTCTGCTACTGCAAAATTCAAGCTTTTCCTTGAATATTTCCTGCCCAGTTCTAGAATCAGCCATAGTTCTCTAAAAAGCCTTGTTTCTGTTTGCTGGAAAATTGTATGCAAGCCAAGATCTTGATGGTAGGTATGCTTCTTGCTACTAAGGTGTTTGTGTTTCTATGTCCTCTCCAATGATAGAGCAAGAAAATATATGTTTATACCAACTATGCATCTATAATCAATATCCATATATATTTCCATGTGTAACCATCTGTACTTACATTAGGCTAAAATGAGTTAATACTGATGTCCTCCACTCTAATCTATTATTATATAGAAAATTACACATACACTTCTCTCTTGCTTGTATGCTCCCTCCCACTCCAACACTGACAAACCTGCCTCCCATCATCTGCCATTCATTTACTTTTTTGTTCAATCCTAGTATATAGTTGACCCTAGAACAACACAGGGGATAGGAGTACCTATGCCCCACACAGGCAAAAATCCATACAGAACTTTTGCCTCCTCAAAAACTAAACTACTAGGAGCCTACTGTTGACCAGAATCTGATTGATAACAGTCAATTAACACATATTTTGTATGCTGTATTTATTATATACCGTGTCCTTATAATAAAGTAAGCTAGAGAAAAGTCAATGTTATTAAGAAAATTATAAGAAAAAGAAAATATATTTACTATTCATCAAGTGAAAGTGGATCATCCTAAAAGTCTTCATCCTCACCATCCTCACATTGGGTATGATGCAGAGGAGGAGAAGGAAGAGCAGTTGGCCTTGCCCTCTCATGGGTGGCAGAGACAGAAGAAAATCTACATACAAGTGGATCCATGTAGTCTAAACCCATGTTGTTCAAAGGTCAACTGTATATTTTAGGATTGTTAACTTATATTGTCTTGTAAAACAACTTTATCAGTTAGAGTTCTTTTGCCTTTAGTCTTACAGACTCCACTCATTTCCAAATTTACTTAGGTCACAAACTTTATACCCCTTCCCCATCAGTGAGGTGGTTTCATTCGTTTGTTAATAAGCGAGATTCTTTTGTCACCTTCTTCATTCGATTCTTGGATCCCTTAATCTCCTAAAAGATTATGTTTAAATTTGCATACATTAAGATTTATTGTTTGTGCTGTGAAGTTCTATAGATTTCAACAAATGCATAGTGTTGTTTATCCACCATTACAATTCCCTGCAGAATAGTGTCACTGCTTTAAAAAACATCCCCTGTGCTTCAGTGACTCTATGTGAAGCTCCCCCTGAACTCATGAAAAAACATTGATCTGTTTTCTGTCTTTATAATTTTGTCTCTCAGTCTGTCATGTAAATGGAATAATACAGTGGGTAGACTTATCAGACTAGCTTTTTCATTTAGCAATATGAATTTAAGACTCATCTCTGTCTTTATGTGGTATAACAGCACATTAATATTTATGGTATCACGTCCCATTGTCTGGATGTACCACAGTTTATCGTTCACTTACTGAAGGATACTGAGTTTGCATTGAGTTTTTGGTGATTAAGAATAAAGCTCCTGGCCTGGCGCAGTGGCTCATGCCTGTAATCCCAGCACTTTGGGAGGCCAAGGTGGGCAGATCACCTGAAGTCAGGAGTTCAACACCAGCCTGACAAACATGGAGAAACCCTATCTCTACTAAAAATACAAAATTAGCCAGGCGTGGTGGTGCATGCCTGTAATCCCAGCTACTTGGGAGGCTGAGGCAGGAGAATCGCTTGAACACGGGAGGTGGAGGTTGTGGTGAGCCGAAGTCATGCGATTGCACTCCTGCCTGGGCAACAAGAGAGAAACTCTGTCTTAAAAAAAAAAAAAAAAGAATAAAGCTTCTATAAATATTTTTTACAGGTTTTTTTTTTTTTAACATAAGTTTTAAATCACTTGGAAAAATACCTTAAAGCTCAATCATTGGATTGCATAAAAAGATTATTTTTAATTTTGAGTGCAACTGCCAGAGTGGCTCTACCATTTTATATTTCCACCGGTAATGAATGAAAACTCTTTTTGCTATTCATTCTCATCAGTATTGGTATTGTGAGTTTTTTTTTTTTTTTGGATTTCAGCCATTCTGACAGATGTGTAATGGTACTTCATTGTTTTTTTCATTTGTTTTTCTAATGAAAATGATATTTAGTATCTCTTTATATGCTTATATGTCATGCCATTTGCATATCTTTTTGCTGAAACGTCTGTTCAGATATATATTTTGAAAATATTTCTCCCAAACCTGTAGCTTGCCTTTTACTTTTCTCAAGGTATCTTCTACAGAGCAGACATTTTTATTTTTAATAAAATCTACCCTATCAATTTTTTCCCATAGGTCATGCTTTTATGGTTATCTCAAAGCCATCACCAGACCCATGATCACCCAAGTTTTCATCAATACATGTTATAGTTTTTTCTTTTTTTCTTTTTTTTTTTTTTGAGATGGAGTCTCGCTCTGTCTCCCAGGCTGGAGTGCAGTGGTGCGATCTCAGCTCACTGCAACCTCCACCTCCCGGGTTCACGCCATTCTCCTGCCTCAGCCTCCCGAGTAGCTGGGACTACAGGCGCCCACCAACATGCCCAGCTAATTTTTTGTATTTTTAGTAGAGACGGGGTTTCACCGTGTTAGCCAGGATAGTCTCGATCTCCTGACCTTGTGATCCACCTGCCTTGGCCTCCCAAAGTGCTGGGATTACAGGCTTGAGCCACCGCACCCAGCCAATACGTGTTATAGTTTTTTCATTTTAATTTTATGTCTAAGTTCTAAGATCAATTTTAGTTTTATTTTTTGAAAGGTATATGATGTGTGCTAAGTACATCTCTTTGTTCCAGCACATCTTGCTGAACAAACTATTTATTCTCCAATGAAATTTTTTGCACCTTTGTTAAAAACTAGCTGACCATATTTGTGTGGTTGTGCTTCTGCACTCTCTATTCAATTCCATTGATCTTTATGCCCATTCTCTTGTAAAACCATGTTGTCTCGATTACTGTCACTTTATACAAGTATTGAAATCAGAGAGGGTGAGTACTCCAACTTTGTTTTTCAACGACTTGTTGGATACTTCAGATTTTTGATTTCCATATGAATTTTGGAGCCAATTTGTTGATATCTATAGTGTAGCTTGCTGGAATTTTACAGAAATTGCGTTGAATCTAGAGATCAAGTTGTGGAGAATTAATATTTTAAAAAATCGAGTCATCTAATCAATAAAGTATAACTACATTTATTTAGACAGTCTTTGATTTCTTTCATAATTTCTAGTTTTCTGTATGAGATCTTATACATAATTTACTAGATTTATAGTTAAATATTTCTTTTTTGGTGTGTATTATAAATGATACATTTTAAATTTGAAATTCTAATTTTTACTGCAGTATGTAGAGAAGTGAGTGGTTTTTCTATTAAATGATGTACTTCTGTAATATTGCTATATTTACTTATTATTTCAGATTTTTTCATAATGTGGATTTTATAAATAATCATTCATATTCAAATAAAAAAATTATTTTTTCTTTACAATCTATATATTCCTTTTATTTATTTTATTATATTAACTAAGAATTTCACTATGATGTTGAATAGCAGTGGTGATAGCAGGCATTCCTGTCAGGTTCCTAAATTTAGAAGTGGTGCGGAGTCTCTTATTAAGTGCAATGTTAGATATAATATTTTTCTTGATTTTTAAAAATCAAGTTAGAAATGTTCCCTTTTTCTCCTAATTTCTTGAAATTTTAGAAATCATGAATGAGTGTTGAATTTTGTCAACTCTTTTTCTCCCTTAAATGAATGAGTAAATGATTTTTCTTTGTTAACCTATTGAAATGGTAGATTACAGTCACCCCTTGGTATTTGTAGGGGATTGGTTCCAGGACTCCTTCAGGATATCAAAATCAACAGATGTTTGGGTCTCAAATAAAATGAAGTTGTATTTGCATATAACCTGCCTACATCCTCCCATATACTTTAAATCATCTCTACATTATTTATAATAACTAATATAATGTAAATGCTATGTAAATAATTGTTATACTGTATTGCTTTTATTTCTATTTTTGTATTATTACTTTTTATTATTTTTTCCCTAATATTTTCAGTCAGCAGTTGGATGAATCCACAGATGCAGAGTCAGCAGATACAGAAGGCCAACTGTGCATTGATTAATTGTTGAATATTGAAATAGCCTTGAATCTGGAATGACTGACACTTGTTTATGATATATATTTGTTAAGGGTTTTTGACTCTATATTCCTGAGAGATATTGGCCTGTATTTTTTTCTTTATTTTAATATTATTTCTGGTTTTGATATGAAGGTAATGATAGTCTCATAAAATGAATTATCTAGTATTACTCCTCCCTGTGTACTCTGAAAAAGATTGTGTAAAATTAGCAGTATTTCTTCCTTAAAGGTTTGATAGAATTCCCAAGTGACATAATCTGGGCCTGTTACTTTTTTGTTGAAAGTTTATTAACTGTGAATTTAATTCATATAATAGATGTAGAGTTATTCAGGTTATTTATTTTCTTCATGTGGGTTTTTGTAGTTCGTGTCTATTCAGGAATTCATCCATTGAATCTAAGTTATAAAGTTTGTGGGCATAAAGTTGTTCATAGTTTTTATTATTGACATCTTAATGTCTATTAGATCAATAGTAATGATCCCCCAACTTTCATTTCTGATATTGTTAATTTCTGCTTTCTCACTTTCTTTCCAGATTAGTCTGGTAGAATTTTGTCAATTTTATTTATCTTTTCAATGGAGCCAGTTTTACCTTTATTGATTTCTCTGTTTCTTAATTTCAATTTTACTGATTTCTAAACTTCAATTCTATTGAATTCTGTTCTAATTTTAGTATTTTTTCTTATTTGTTTTGTGTTGAAATTGTTGTTTTCTTATTGTACTTTAAGATGAAATCACAGATTATTTATTTCAGATGTTTCTTCTGTTGTTCTATATGCATTTAATGCTATACAATTCTGCTGCACACTTATTATATATCTAAAATTTTGATAGTCTGCATTTTCATTTTCATTTAGTCTAAAATATATTTTTAGTTTCTCTGGAAACTTCTTTAACCTATGTACAATTAAGGGAAGTTTTGTTTAATTTATAAACATTTAAATATTTACACAGTTTTTTTGTTGTGGTTGCTGAGTTCTACTTTATTTCCATTGCAAATTGAGACCATATTTTTTCTGCTTTCTATTTTGCAAAGTTACTAAGGTGTGTTTTATAGCCCACAATGTGGTTTATCTTGGTGGCTGTTTAATGTCAACTTGAAAAGAATGTGCATTCTACTGTCCTTAGACAGAGTATTCTATAAATGTCAATTAGATAACTTTGATTGATAATGCTGTTCAGGTCATCCATGTCTTTATTATTTTCTGCCTGCTTGATCTATCATTTACTGACAAAGAGATGTTGAATTCCCCTATAAAATTAGTGGATTTGTCCATTCTTCTTTTTAATTTGTATCAGCTTTGCTTCATGCAAATATGTAGGATTGCAGGTCTTCTTGGAGAGCTGACTCCTTTATACCTGATAAAGGCTCTTTATCCCTGATACACTTCTCTGTTTTGAAGTCAGCTTTGTCTAAAAGTAATATAGCTACTACAGTTTATTTTGATTATTGTTAATACGGTCTGTGTTTCTCTATTTCTTGACATTATACCTCTCAGTGTCTTTATATTTAAAGGAGTTTCCATGTACATAGAAAATATGATTATGTCTCTTTAAAATCCACCATGATAATCTCTGACTTTTAATTGACATATTTAGAACATTATATTAGAACTCTTTTGTGTATTGAGAAGATGTGGAGGAGAAAGACAGTGCTATAAACTTCTGATTAAACCTCAATGTTACTAAAACTGTGTCTCAAGTGTGTGACCTTCAAAAGCATTTTTTCAATGGTATAACTCTTAAAAAAAAAAAATACTGCCCCTATTCTTTTCAGTGTTTTTTGAACCAATTTTTGAATTGCTCTCTAAAAAACCTATTCCATGCCACTATACACTCTCATATCCTGTTGCTATAACTTTCTCCGTGTAAAAATTTATAGTTGGGCTGGGTATGGTGGCTTGCACCTGTAATCCCAGCCCTTTGAGAGGCTGAGGCAGGAGGATTGCTTGAGGTCAGGAGTTCAAGACCAGTCTGGCCAACATGACGAATCCCTGTCTCTACTAAAGATACAAAAATTAGCCAGGTGCAGTGGTGGGTGCCTGTAACCCCAGCTAGTCAGAAGGCTGAGGCAGGAGAATTGATTGAACCCAGGATGCGGAGGTTGCAGTGAGTCAAGATGGTGCCACTGCACTCCAGTTTGGGCAACAGATGGAGACCCTATCTCAAAAAAAAAAAAAAAAAAAAAAGAAAAGAAAGAAATCATAGAGTCAATATGAAGAGCCAAAATTGACTTTATTAAAATTTGCTAGAATAAAAAAGTAATTGAGGACACTCTAAGAAAAAAAAATGTACTAAACATTCAATTTTAGTATTATTTTCAGACGATTTTTACAACGTAATTGCTTATTTGTGTATATGTGTGTGTATATGTACATATATGTATCACACTAAACATTAAATAAGTTAGACCTATTCTTACTTAAATCCAGTATTAGTAAATGAAAGTAGGATCTGGTGTTTTATAACTGCTATATAATTATATATTATAAGAATATAGCATACCATGTTGTTATTTAGGAAAATAACATAAGAGAAGTAAGTTTTTAACAAGTCATTAAGCTGATGGACAAAAAGAATGAGCAGAGGAAAACTTTAGCTTCCCCTCATTATCATTTATAATGAGGATTTATTATAAAATCCTTTAAATTCTTGAGATACTGAAAAGGTCATATGGAAAATAAAACAATAAAAAATATGTCAGGTGCCCAGCCTATGAATGTTTCCAAGCATATGAACTGTAGGATCAATTACAAGGAGATTTAAAATAATTACCCTGAAAGTCCAGGTTTATTATGGCAACTGTGAACTAGTTAGATAACATAAAGTCAGATTCCCAAAGAATATTACATATATGCTTATATCTTTTGTTCTCATGAGGATGTTACATTTTAGTTGGGAGCATTAGCTCTCTTAAGACTGTTACCTTGTAAACATTCAAGTAATATGATTGGTTTAAAAAGCTTAAGAAAACCTTTTATAAGAACAATAGTACCATTCATAAATTTTAAAAACATATTTAGAAGCTAGTCGGTTTCTTATTTGAAGAAACATAAGCATATAATTTTAAGTATTGGAAGAAGATTTGAACATTTAGCAACAACATAATGTGTTTTAGTCACAGGTATGTGCTTTTATTTTTCATTTCATTAACACAAAAACCCTATAAAATTAGTACTTAGTCAATAATGCAAATACAATATTTCAGCTTAATTAAATTACACCTGCGGTCATACCACTCTGAAGTTCATTTTGTGAAAAAAGGTAAAACCAGCCGGGCGCGGTGGCTCACGCCTGTAATCCAAGCACTTTGGGAGGCCGAGGCGGGCGGATCACCAGGTCAGGAGATCAAGATCATCCTGGCTAACACGGTGAAACCCTGTCTCTACTAAAAATACAAAAAATTAGCCGGGTGTGGTGGCGGGCTCCTGCAGTCCCAGCTACTCAGGAGGCTGAGGCAGGAGAATGGCCTGAACCCGGGAGGCGGAGCTTGCGGTGAGCCGAGATCGTGCCACTGCACTCCAGCCTGGGCGATAGAGGGAGACTCTGTCTCAAAAAAAAAAAAAAAAAAAAAAGTAAAACCAAGTAAAAACAGCAGCAACAGAAAACAATGATAGCAACAAAACCTCCCAATGTGATACCTCCCAACGAATTGTTTCTGCATGAAAGCAAAGAAATGTATCTGCACTCACATCTGTTCACTTCAGTCTCAAACATGCGTGAATTCTGAAGTGAACCATTCTGTCAAAAGAATTACAGTCTTAAAGAAAATCAACACATTAGAAATGTAACCTCTTTCTTACTGAAACACATGTAGTGTTTTACCCTGCAGCACTCACTCAAAACGAAAAATGCATTTTCATTAATTTCTTAGTTATCACATATGAACCTTTAATTTTTTTCCTCTAGATGTGAAAACTGAGACACTGAGAAGTTATCTAATTTCCCATAGTCTCAAAGCTAATAATTTTCAGAGGCCTGATGTGGACATTTGTTGGACTGACTTCAGTGTTTAAGCTCTTTCTATATTTCTCTGTCTCTACATTTCTCTGTCTCCCCTTGACATACCTAAGCTGGATAATCTTTTACTTATCTCTAGCCTATTTCATTTTCCATTCCCTATAGAAGCTGTTTTAAAATTATCTGCTAGATTTATTTCTAGTCACTGCCATGCACAACTCCTCCTCGTCCAAGTCTCCACAGAAAATCAAACTCCCAACTTTACAGAGTAACTATTAATTATCTTCGCTCCACAGTTTTCCTCTCATCCTTCTTTCCTTGTCTTTTAACTTATAGAGAATATTTGTAAAATTTCCAGGAGTGCCCATACTACAATACCTTGCACCCAAACATAGTATTTGCAATCTCAAAGTGATTTTAAAGAATGAAGTTACAAATAATATAATTGTCAGGTCACTGTATTTTTTTTTATAATCCTCTTTCCTTCTACAAATTGATTCTTTTTACCTTTTATTTCTTTGGCTCATTATCAAGTTTTCAAGATTTCTAAGTCACCCTCAGCAATAATATGTTTATATTCTCTTGTGTGTCTTCATTGTTATCCATTTATTCTTACAAAAAAAATCATTAATTGGTAATCTAATTTGTACCAGTCAGTAAAGAAGCTACATTGGAAAAATCTACCCTTCAGTATTTATTTTTGTTTGTGTTTATGTGGACAAAGAACGATAAACTATGAAGAATGCTCGCTAAGGAAGTGCTGACACCCCCATACACACACCATAATTAATAAATATCTGATTGTTCTTTCTTCAAGTTAGTACTAAGAAAGAAATAAGGCATAAAAACATATTTTAATGCAATCCACTTTTGTTCCTAATTATCAAGTGTCGGCCTTTATGATTTCTTAATAAATGTCACTAGAGTATTTAAAAATTATTTGTTCAAAAAAAATTTTAGATTCTGGATCAGCAAATCAACTATTTTTATAATATTATGTTGGTGCAAAAGTAATTACGGTGTTTGCCATTAAAAGTAGTGGCAAGAATAGCAATTACTTTTGCACCAATTTAATAGTTATATAAAATATGAGCTCACTTATTCAAGCAGGCACAAAGTTTACTTAAAAATAACTATAGTAATGTAATAATAACATTTCAATGTACTAATTTTGTTTTTCACATTTTTAATATTTGATTAAATGAGTTTACATACATCTTTATTATTATTATTATTATTATTATTATTATTATTATTATTATTTTGAGATGGAGTTTTGCTCTTTTGCCCATGTTGGAGTGCGGTGGTGTGATTTTGGCTCACTGCATCCTCCATCTTCCAGTTTCAAGGTATTCTCCTGCCTCAGCCTCCTGAGTAGCTGGGATAACAGGCACGTGCCACCACGCCTGGGTAATTTTTGTATTTTTTTTGTAGAGAAGGGGTTTCACCATGTTGGCCAGGCTGGTCTCAAACTCCTGACCTTGTGATCTGCCTGCCTCAGCCTCCCAAAGTGCTGGGATTACAAGTGTGAGCCACCGCACCTGGCCTTATTATTGTTTTAAATGCATTTATTAATGCAACAAATATTTATTGATAATCTAGTTTGGCTAGACATCATGCTACACAATGGAGAAATAAAGGTTATTTAAAAATTCACATTTTCTGCTATCTGAGACATTAAATCAATTTCCTAAATTATACACACAGACACACACACACGCACACACACACACACCTCACTCTTCTAAGCTTGGGGCCTAAGCTTGGGGCCTGCAAGAAGGGATTGCTTTTCTATGCTTTAGTCTTAGTGATGGATTGACTGATTGCATGTTTTCCCCTCTGTTTAGAATCCATGAAAAATAATTTGTAAGAATCATGCAATGCAATCATTATGAACTATGCAGTTGTACAATTAATGGGATGATATTTTTGGTTACTTTTTAGACTTGTGCTGTTTGTTTAACTTATTACATGTAGTTTTTTGTTGCCCTTCCATTTAGAATACAGTCTGGATCATCTCATCTTGGCATTGTATCCATTAATAAGGAAGAAAGCAAATTCTTAGAAAAATAAATCAAACAGCCAACTATCTAACTGCCATCTTTGTGCTTAGATTACAATTTATGATGTTGGGAAAATAGTAAACACAGTAGTGGATTTTAACAAGAATATTCAGAGAAGAGATATATTTGACAAGAAATGGCTTGGCCAGCCTATGAAGAGAGCATGGTATCTGATACCATCCAAATTCTGGAATCTCATCCACCTTTATTATGTATTCATCTTTGTTAGTCTTTCTTCCCCTATGTGTCCAAGAAATTGTCTCATAAACTCTTTTATAGGGGCAATATTTTTGTTCAAAAATATTTTATTTTGTTCAATGACATTTTGAATTTTAAAAAGGGTGGATGGAAGCCTTTTGCTTAGCTGAAGATAACATAATGAAGTTTTAGTTACAGAGTAGTGAGCACTAGTATACTGGGTATTTTCAAGGAGAGATCTTTTCTGTAATAACAAGTAAGAATTGTCCTAAATTTTTGATATAAAATAGAAAGCATTTTACTGATATCGCATACAGTATTTTAAAAGGAGGAATGTGAGAAACTGTTGTAATATTAACACCCAGTGATTCATGCTTCCCTATATCCATGCCCTGACCATTGCCTGAGAACCTTGCCATGTGATTTGATTTGGTTAACTGGGAGCTAAAATGTATAATTTAAGAAGAAGCTAAAATGCTTAATAAGAAGAAGCAAATGTATAATTTAAGAAGAAATGTGTAACTTAAGAAGTCATGCCCTTAATCTCTTGTTGTCTTTGGACTTAGCCAGTGAGGATGTCTTGGTTGGTATCCTGAAAACATGTGGCCAGCAGCAAAATCAACAGTATTATAAACAACACAATCATGACCATTTAGTCTGAGTTTATCGTTTGCAGCAGCAGAATCACTCAGCAAGGCTCAAGCCACACTGCTAATCAACAAATAAAATGTTATAAACCACCACATTTTAGAGGTTTTCTTATGTCACAACATGATACAAAGATATATTTAAATTGATTAATCAAGTACATTATCATTATTGTGGGATAAACATAATAATAAATAACATCTGCATAGCACTATATAGGTAACACATCTTCACAGTCATGGTTTCATTTGGTCCCCAAACCTTCTACATTCTCATTCATTTTTTGTTTTTGTTTCCATTTTTGTTCATTTGCTTCTAAGCGCAACATAAGTTAAATTAACTGCGCATAGTATATGACAAAAATGCAAAGGGTTAAATGGACCACTCAGTAGAGTCAAAGTTGTATAATAAGCTTCAACAAGACAAATAATATAATCATTCTGACAATAATTTGAAGATTATGGAATAGTGCTTGAATTTATTGGGGCAGTGAAAGAGAAAATCTTGGCGTTTTAATATAAAGACTATCATAATACCTTAACAGATGTTGACACTCAGATATTTAATAAATTAGTTTGAACTTATTGTAGCATGCTGAAAAATGTTTCTCTAGAAGATATCAACTTCCCAATCCCTAGAATATTTGAATGTTACTTTATTGGAAATTTTTTTAAAGAAAGGTTTCATAGATGTTACTGGTAAGGATCTTGAGATGGGGGGATTATTCTGATTTATCTCGTTGAAACCTAAATGCGATTATATGTATCCTTCGAAAGGGGAGGCAGAGAGGCACCTGACAAGCACAGCAGAGAAGGCAATGTCAACACAAAGCAGAGGGAGATTTGAAGACACCAGCCAAGGAATTCCAGCAGCTATCACAAGCTGGAAGATGAAAGAAACAGTTTCTCTTCTAGAGCCTCTGGAGGAAGTGTGACCACTTTTGGCCAAGTGAAACTAATTTTGGATTTCTAACCTCCACAACTATAACAGCATAAATTTATGTTGCTTTATATCACCAGATTTGTGGCAATTTGTTATAGCAGCTATAGAATACTAATAGAATTTTGTTCTGTAAAAATGAGAAATCAAATTGAAAATATCTGTATAATTTATATTTTTAAGTTTTTCCAAAAAAATTAACTAATTAATCAAGATAAGTAATATCTTATGAACACTAAAATGTTAATAACTTAGATCATTCACTTTATTGTTTTAGTAGCTACATCATTGTATGTGATTTCTTTGATTCCACATCAAGTAAAGGGTGAGGGACACATTCAGAATGGTGAGCCCAGTGTCATATTATCATCACTATAATATGGCTATGAACTTCCAATATTATTTTCAGTGTGATTAAAAGCAAAAAGAAAACAGATAATTTTTATTGGAGAATTGACATTTTATTGATACTTGGAAAATTCTACTGACTGCTTTAAAAAATATATCTAATACGAAAAGAAAGGGAACAGAACAAAACGATTAGAAAATTGTTACTGTAGACCAAGGGATGATATTACTTTGAACGGACATAGCACAATTAGTATTCATTCTCTAGTTATTGAAAATTTGGGTCATGTCTGGTTTGAGGCTATTAATAAAGCTGTTGTGAACATTTTTTTAAAGCCTACTTGCTTGTTTTGTTTTCATTTGTCTGGGGCAAATAACCAGAAATGAATTTTCAGGTTATAGAGTAAATAGATGTTTAATTTTTTTGAAACTGTCAGACAAATTTCCAAGTATTTTACTTTCTTATTACCCTGTCTTTCTTCTTCATTGAAGACCCTAATTATACATTCATTAAGAGTTATATTTTGACTCATAAATCTCAGAAGTTCTGTTCATTTTTCATTCAACATTTTCCTTTCTGTATTTCAATTTGGATGGTCATCCTTACTGACCTTGATTTCAAGTTTATTGATTTTCATTTACATTCTTCAGTGCCTAAATCTGCACTTAAGCAACGTAAGTGAATTACATAATTCACTGGAAATTCATTCATAGTTTTCACTTGCCCATTGAATTATTTTATTTGCTTCTTTATTATGCTTATATTTTCTTTAAAACTTGAACATATTTTAATATCCATTTACATATGTTAATTTCATTATCTATCATTTCTGGATCTGCTTTTATTATTTGGTGTATCTCTTGGTTATAAGCCAAATTTTTCTATATTTTTACAACTTTAGTACTTCTTGATTGTGTGCAAAACATTATGGATACTATATTTGTATGTATCTAGAATTTGTAGTTTTTTTAATTGAACATTGTTTTATTACACATTAGTAACTTAATTTACTTGTAGAAAGATAAGATTAATGTTTTTGAAACTTGTGATTACACACTGTTAAGGTAGGTGTAGTATGACCTTTACTCTAGGACCATAATAGTTTGACTACTAATCTGGGTTATTACACAAGTCTGTACTGGATAACTATGATGTTCCTAAAGGACTATTCATTTTGACTGACTTGAAGAACTCAAATATTTCACAGCCTTATATGGACTCTGCTGTTTGTACAGCTTACAGTTACACAATAATGATTATTTGACTGGTTTTGTGAAGTCTTACTCTGTGCATACATAGTTTTATATTCTGGCAAAGACTAGCACTTCCTTGCAAATTTCTGGAAGTCTTTGTCAACTATCTTTTTTTGATACTCTGGCTCACACACATTTTACCATGTCTCTATGCTCTGTCTTCTAGGTTGTTCTTTTCTGTGCCCCAGTCCTGAAAGTGGCTTCATAAGAAAAGCCTAGTCGAGCAGGAGCCTTCCTCATTTCTTTTCCTTTCATGAGGAGATCACAGTCACATGCCGCCCCCTCAATCATGAAAACAGTTATCTTGCATATTTTGTCAGAATTACAGGGGTTTAGAGTGGAGGGCTAGTATATTACTAGCTGCTCTACTATACATGAAACAGCAAGTCTCTGGAGTAAAGTTTTCGAACAAGTAAGAAAAAATGGATCCTGTGCACAGGTAAAAAGATTAGCCTTAAATAAGATACAGAAAGGTTAATCCAGAAAGCTTGAACACATACACAATCAGATGTATAGTGTTTTTCTATAATTCTCTTGTTTCAGGGAGAGTCATACACTATTTCATACCAACAAGCCATGTGATAACTATGATAGTATCCTACCTCTATTGCCTTCCCGCTCAAATTAGGTATTAAGTTACATGGATTTCTATGCTATTAACATATCTGCCTCTTCATCTGCTTTCCCACTATAACTGCCTTAGCATAAGGTCTCATTACTTTTTGACTACTTTTTATATTATATTCAAATATAATTCTAAATTTCAAATATAATTCTAAATTTAATAATTAGGTTACAATAAATTCTAAAACTATTATTTGTCTTAGTATATGCTAACAGAAAATAAGATATTGCTGGAAAACAATGGTATTAATAGTATGTTTTAGTCTGCTTGGGTTGCAACAACAAAACACCACATACTGGGTGTCTTAAGTAATAGGCATTCATTTTCTCACAGTTCTTGAGGCTAGAAGCTCAAGAGTTGGCTAGGTGCTAGCCCATTAGGTTTCTGATAGAACCTCTCTTCCTGGCTTGTAATGTGTTGCCTTCTCACTGTGTTCCTATATGAATTCTCCTCAGCAGGTTTATTGAGAAAGATAACAAACTATCTCATATGCCTTCTTATAAGAATATCAATTCTATTATATCAGAATCCCATTGTTATGACCGTATTTGGCCTAATTACTTTCTTGGAGACCCCATCTACAATCCCACACTGGGGTTAGGGCTTCAACATATGAATTTTGGGGTAACATATTCCAACCATTACAGATTATCACTAAAATTTAATTTGAAATGCCATTTTTTAAAAATTGCCAATTTGAAGGATATTCTTAAAGAATGACATTCAACAATGACTGCAGTTACAAAAAAAAAAAAGTTTCTTCCAATCTATTCTATAACAATGAATTTTTTTCACTTATTGGTGTCATAGAAAATCATCTTTTCTATATATTTAGATGTAATAATGTATTTTTCTTTCATTTTGGAAAACTACCTATTATGCACACACATATACACACATAGATATAAATACACATACTAATTGTGCATACATATTTAAGGTTGTTAAGAGTATAGCTATTTCATAAGGGTAGTCAAAAAATCGTAATTAGGCCAGGCACAATGGCTCATTCCCTTAATCCCAGCACATTGGGACGCCAAGGTGGGCAGATTACTTGAGGCCAGGAGTTCAAGACCAGCCTAGGCAACATGGCGAAATGTCATCCCTACTAAAAATACAAAAATTATATGGGCATGGTGGCTCATACCTGTAATTCCATCTACTCAGGAGGCTGAGGCACAAGAATTGCTTGAACCTGGGAGGCAGAGGTTGCAGTGAGCTCAGATTGAGCCACTGTACTCCAGCCTGGGCAACAGGGCAAAACCCTGTCTCAAAAAAAAAAAATGAATTAATCATAACAATTTCTCCAAGAATGAATACATTTCACAGATAATTTTGTATCTTAGTAGTAAATGTTTGAAATTAAATAATTTATGGGAATGATAAAATCATATAGTATAGAAGTAAATATTGATATATTTAATTAAATTGTAATAATAATACTTTTTACATGAGTAAGCATTTGCACCTCAATATATAAATTACTTGCATGATATATAGGCTATAATGCAATTGCTAGTTAATTTAATTGATGCTAATTATAAGCTCTTTGCATAAAACGATTTGATTAACAAACTTTTATTTATTCTCTAATATTGTGTTGAATTATTTCACCGATAGCATTATACAAATTTGAACACCCTATAAATCATAATATTACAATTATGTAACACATTTTTCACTTTGATCATTATTAATGAATAACTCGTTTTTTTCTTAGTGTTCACCACAAAGTTATTTAAAAGCAAGTAAGGAATAAAATGTCTACCTGAGGACCAGTACATTGTTCTACAGATTTGGAGAAATAGCACGTAACTTTTAAGTAATAATTAAAAATCCTGAGCTTTCATTAAAATTCTAAATCTTGTTTAAAATCCTAAAGGAAAATTTTTACTCACAAGACTTTTGAAACAAAGTGTTTATTTCCCCACCTACCCCACCCCCAAACAATTTTCCAACTCTTCAGACACTAATTCGGTGTCTATAAATCAGGAGTTCCCACAACACCTTTCTCAGATGTGATAATTTGCTATAACAGCTCACAATACTCAGGAAAACACTTCCTTACTTTTACCTGTTTATTATGAAGGATACAGATAAAGAGTTAGCTGAAGAGGTCCATGGGCTGAGGCAACAGCCCAAGTGCAACAGCTTCTGCCCCTGTGGAGTTGGGGGAGCCACCCTTCCAGCACATGGATGTGTTCACCAACCTGGAAGTTCTCTATACCATGTTGTTATGGAGGTTTCATGATGTAAATGCGGATGATTAAATCATTGGTCATTAGTAATGGAACTCAATCTCCAGTTTCCTTCCCCCTCTCAGAGGTGAGGAAGAGGGGAAGAAAGTTCCAACCCTCTAATCCCATCATTAGTTCCTCTCGCAACCAGCTCCTTTTCTAAAGCTATCTGAGGGATTCAGCAAGTCGTCTTATTAGCATATAAAGAGATACTCGTACCTCCCCAAAGGTTTCAAAGATCTTAGCTGTGCTTGTGTAAGGAACACACAACTAAAAATGAAGACCAAATATGATAGTCAAGGATGCTCCTATCATCCATGTCACTCAAAAAGTGACAAGAAATTAGAAGCTCTGTGCCAGAAAATGGGGGAAGAGACTAAAGTTTACGTCACAGATCCTGAATAACAAAATAGCCAAACTTAAATAATCAGTATAATTACCTAAATTAAAATGGAACTAAAATGAGTATATACAATTAAAAGGAAATTTATTCTGTACACTTTTATTTGATGTAGCACTTTATTTTGTATGGAAGTATATGATTAGAGCTATTCATTGCTTTTACTCATTGATATCAACTGAAGTCGTAAAAGGTTATTTCTTGTAATACATATCTTTCTGTACCAAAATTGATTAAAGATAAGTTTTAGCTTAAAAATGACAAAACTATTTTCATATTTATTTGCTATGAAGCAAATGCTGAATACATGTTCTTGGATTTTCTCTATTTCTTTGTACTATATTTTATTGCACTCATATATTCACAATACACACACATAAATTACACAGACATAAATTTGTTCTTGCTCTTGATGATTATATAGTAATTTTATATAAAGAATCACTAAACAGAAATTTTTATTTTCTTTACATTCTCATATAAAATTATTTATACATGATTCATAAAAATGTCCCAATGTAGAAGGGTAGATATGTTGGGATTCCTTCCCAGAGTCCATTTCTTCTCAGCAAGCACTCCTCCCACACTATTGGCCTGCTGTTCTGGCACTGCTGCCCACATACCCCATGCTCGCGATGGCCATGTCATCCAGCTCTGACTAAATGGGGAGACCACAATTCCATGCACACTGAAAGGTGGGAAGAAGACTAACCTCATGAACAAAATATTTTCAGAGACTCTTGTTAGAATTTTTTTAAAGATAATTTTACTGTTGCGTGTTACGTGGCTTAAACTTGAAGGCAGCTGACAGCCATGTGCTCACATCGAAGCACGACATTGTGTGCGTAGGGGAACAGAGAAGAGGAAGGCTAAGCAGACGTGGAGATAGCACCGCTGAGCCTTAATGCCATCTTTTTAGATGATTTCAGCTTCTTAAGAGCCAAATACTTTTTCATGTTGCTTAAAAGAATTTGAATTGGATTTTTAGTGCTGTTATATGGGTGAGAAGACTTTAGAGTTACCACGTTATTTGTTATATGTTAACAAATATGTCCTCTGTCAAAGAGTGAGAGACAGAGGTGATAATCAAACGTCATGCTTCTCTTTAGCTCTATCTCAGTTCATGATTCTTAATATCAGTGTTAGTTACATTAATATAAATATAATATATACATAAATATTGAAAGGAATTATATTAAATCTATTGCAAACTATTAATACAATCAAAAAGTTGTATTTTGAAAGCTAATACTACCATGTTTGTTTTATTTTTGTCTTATTCTATTTTTCCTGAAATATAAATTAATTTAATAAGCTATGTGACTAGAAATTAGGTTACATAGAATCTGAACTTAATTTTAATATAGTTGCTAATATATTTTTTAAAGTTTTTCATTATTTGAATTTTTCTAACATTTTAGTCAAATCAGAGAGAGAGGTAGAGAGAAACAGGGGTGTTCTTGGTTCTGAGAGCTGTCATTATCTAGTGATTTGACTTTCAGTTAAATAACCAAAAATTTTTGGATTTCCATATCTATATGTCAAATAAAGGAAATTGACTAAGTTACCTATAAAATACTTTGAGGTTTTGTTAACTTTACTATTAAAATCAGTGTGTAATTAAAGACACGTGCACTATTTCAATAACAAACTATTACTCCATATCGAAGCTCTCAAAAACTAGATGTATTTCATTTGGACTATGATAAAGGGCTTTTAAAAAGTCTTTGCTAACATCTAACAATTTGGAGAAGGAACAAAGAAATTAAAACTCTGCACCTCCTAGAAAAAAAAATTAAAACTACAGAAGCTCTGGCTATACTGAGTCACCAGGACCATACGTGAAAAATTAACTAGCGTCAAAAAGCAGACGTTCTCTTTAATTGGAGTCTATATTCAGAATCACAGTCCCCACAAACTCATATATTTATTTAAACAGACTGATTATTAATAGGGTGTGAATAGACATGTTTTCCAGCCTGAGTATTTCACTACTGTGCTGCTCGGACCCGAGGACATTTGGATTTGTGACCCCTCAGATATACAATAACTATGGATGGTGTTCTTTATAAACACAAGAGTCTGGTATGTAGTTGCAAATTATATCCTGAGTCGAATTAAGAGTCTGATCAACCTTCAACATCCAAACTACATGTTCACAGCATACAGTGTGGTTGCAGGGGTTAATTGTGTGATGGAGTAAACAACATGGATACAAAGCTGTTTATACTCTAGAAAGTTATATTTGAGAATAAGCGAAACGGGCAGAAAAGTGCACAGAGGAGAGAGTGTGACATTATATTACACTGATGTAAACTGTAAGAAAATAGTAACAACAATAATCTGCTGTGAAATAGAAAATGAAGATTATGCAAATACAAAATTAGATGTATAGTTGTTTACAACTGTGTTTAAAGTACTCATGCTGAAAATGGGAAAAAAAACACACAACAATCCAATACTTTGCTTAATTCTCTATATTTCTCTTTTGACGACAATAAAGTAGTAAAACAAGTAATTTGATTTGCGAGTAAACAGCTGTTTCGGCCAGGCGTGGTTGTCCACAGCGCCCCAGCTGTCCATGCTGAGGGGTGGCTGTAGGCCCGTGCTGAGCTGCCCTCAACTTTCCCCAGCTCCCTCCCATGCTCCTGCGTGTCCAAAGTCTGGAGCGGGCGGAGGCGGCAAGGGGCTGGGGTGTCAGCAGTGCCCTGAGTGTGCACACACCTGACTAGGTTGCGACAGCACCCGGGGGCTCAGCCACAACTGTGCTCTGCCCTGTGGCAGGCACTGGGAGGTGGGAGAGGTCAGGAACTGGGAACAGAAACTTCTGAGCCTGTGGGGGTAGGGAGGGGGCTTCCCGGGCCCCTGAGAGTGCTGGGATGCCTGGGTCCAGAGCCACGGCTGGGCGGCCGCAGCTGCACCTGGAAGCGTGGGGCTCCTGCCCTGGCAACTTGGTAGCGGGTGGGGCTCCCTCCTGTTCCCGGCCCGCTGACTCCGTGGAGCAGGCAGCTCCAGCCATGTCTCCCCTGATGTAGTCAGTGTCTTCACAGCAGCTGCTCCAGATGGGCCACTGCTGCCATCACCAGCACTTCGGGAGACTGAGGCAGAAAGATTGCTTGAAGACAGGAATTCAAGACCAGCCTGGACAACATATCAAAACCCCATCTCTATTGAAAAAAGAATAAATAGTTGTCTTTATATTTCTGAAAAACAGCATAATAAATTTATTTCAATAGAATTTTATTGTAGACCTACTATGTCATACACTTGACTAAACATTCATGATTCAAATATAAATAAAACATATTCTCAAGATGTTTTATGTACAAGAACAGTACTTTCCACATTTCAAAATTAGAAATTACAGGGTAAAATTGGATTTGTTCATTTTTATAATAAAGATGAATAGTAGACAACACTTGTAAATTATAAACTTCAATTGCAGTCAACTTCACTATGAAATATTCATGGAACTTAATCTTTGTTGCCTTAAGATTAAAACTACGTGTGAATAGAAGATCTAGTAGTTTCTTTGTATTTATGGATCGTTGTTTAAGAATCTGGAGAACTTACCATGGATGTTGTGGTAATGTTTGTGCTCTTTCAAAATTCATATGTGGAAACCAACATGGTGGTATCAGGAGGTGAAGCCTTTGAGAGGTGATTTGGTCGTGAGAATAGAGCCTTCATGAATAGGATGTGTCCTTATAAGAGACTAAGAAAACAGGTGTTCACTCCTTCCACTGTTATGTGAGGACACAGCTAGATGTCATCATCTGTGAACCAAGAAACAGGCCTTAACCACACATTGGATCGGCCAGAGCCACGATCTTCGACTTCCCAGCCTCAGAACTCTGAGAAATGAATTTCTGCCTGTTTATAAACTACCCAGTTTATGGTGTTTTGTATAGGAGTCTGAAGGGACTAAGACAATGCGAAAAGCATATAAGAACCTTAGAATGGGCCAGTCATGGCAGCTCACTCCTGAAATCCCAGCACTTTCGGAGGCCAAGATGGGAGGATCATTTGAGGCCAGGAGTTTGAAAACAGCCTGGCCAACGTGGTGAAACCCTGCCTCTACTGAACATACAAAACTAGCTGGGCATGGTGGCATACACCTGTAATCCCAGCTACATAGGAGGCTGAGGAATGAGAATCGCTTGAACCCAGAAGGCAGAGGTTGCTTTGAGCCAAGATTGCACCACCACACTCCAACCTGGGCAACAGAGTGAGACTCTGTCTTAAAAAAAGCAAAACAAAACAAAAAAACAGTTTTGAAAAGGCAGGCAGGCACGTCTGTACAGAGTAGCAAGAAACACATCAAGAGTTCTACCATGTCATGTAAAGTCTAGAGGACATTTGTGATGATATTTGAGGAGGCAAATACAAAAGATACTTACTAAAACTCACATTCATTTGAAAGACAGTTACAGGAGAGAGGAAGATAAATATTCTCACCCTTATTACTGTTGTATATGACATCAGTGATATGGTACATCACATCGGTGATATGAGACAGGGTCTGGGGATTTTTTTAGCAAGGATTGCAGAGAAGTTTGGATAAGTGACTTTTGTAAACCTAAGTTCACAAACAAATGTGAATGTGAATATTTGAGCCTGGAGAGTATGAAGGATGTAAATAAGCTCTGTGCTCACACCTGAGAGTACTTCAAGTACTCTGCACTACAACACTCATTTTTACTTACTATAGAAACCAAATTTTTAATAAATTAAAACTATGATATCCCCTGGGCTTAGTTTCCAATTTCTCGAAAGTTTTAAAAATTCCTTGATTCAAATTTAATATGCTAAAACCATTAACTGGAGCTACCTTATATCGCTGTATTGCCAGTTCATTTCCAGGCAGAAAATCTTATTAGCTGAAAATAGTTTACACTCAGAAACAATATGTGTGAATGAAAGACAATGAAAATGTTGATATCTACTGCAATCAATGTAAAACAGTGACTGACTTGAAAATGTACTCAAGTGTAGCATGTGTTAAAGAAATCATTTGTCAATGTACTGCTGCTTTGTAAAGCACTGCGTGAAGATAATTTGGTTTTGCTTAAGAAACTGTTCTGGAACAAAAGTTTAAATAGAAGATAATTATAAACTCGTGTTATATGGATGGTGGAAATAATAGGCTTTTGAACTGAGCAGTGTTAAGTAGGCTTTTGGGAATTAATACATAAAAACATAAGCATATAGGTCCCCAAAGTTTAGTAAAGCAATGAGACTGTGTAGTCTGATTCCAGTTAAAGTCTCCTGTTCACAGCTCATAACTGAACATCAAACTGAAGAAACTGTCTTAGTAAGTTCTATCGTAAAACACAGAACATTTTTCTTCAAAATAATTTTAGTACTTGAATTTAGACAAAATAGTTATGCAAGTTGAAGAGTATTCAACGGCTACATACACTATACATAGTGTATAGTGTAAAATGTAAAATTACATTTTAGCATGTTGCGTTCCTGTCTTCCCCTTATGGTTATGGTTCCTTGATGAGTAATTAGGAGATAAAGAACTGAAGCTAGTGGCAGTAGTTAGAACTGACTTGAGAAGATGAACATGTTCCCGGATGGAGTCCTTAGGCTTGGTTTATCGTTTATACTTTTGATCTTTTCCTCTTCCCATCACTTTAAATCTTTGCTTCTCATTCTAGGATGCCTCTATCATCCTTCCTCTTTATTGCGTTTGCTATTAATTTATTTACATAACTCTTTTTTTTACATAATTTATTTAAAAAAGAAAACTAGGCCGGGCGCGGTGGCTCATGCCTGTAATCCCAGCACTTTGGGAGGCCGAGGCGGGCAGATTAAGAGGTCAGGAGATCAAGACCATCCTGGTTAACAGGGTGAAACCCTGTCTCTACTTAAAATACAAAAAATTAGCCGGTCGTGGTAGCGGGCGCCTGTAGTCCCAGCTACTCGGGAGGCTGAGGCAGGAGAATGGCGTGAACCCGGGAGGCGGAGCTTGCAGTGAGTCTAGATCGCGCCACTGCACTCCAGCCTGGGTGACAGAGCAAGACTTTGTCTCAAAACAAAAACAAACAAAAAAAACCAGCACACTATTTGGTAACCTCAAATGACTGGCAAAGGGAATCATGTTGACACTCTCATCTGTTTCAAGCACTGCTGTAATAAATCGTTCCTCTCTCATTTTTTATAACTTGGAAATAACATGGCACACTTAACATATTTTATTGTCTCTTAAAACCTACCTCGTTTAGTGTGTATGCACTACCTGCATTTTACATTGGCCTTTGATCAGGTTTCTCAACCCTTTAGTGAACGCTATTTTGTCTGAGACTGTCCTTGAACAAATTGTGACTTAAGAATTTGTTGGTGGCTCACACCTGTAATCCCAGCACTTTGGGAGGCCAAGGCAGGTGGATATCTTGAATACAGGAGTTTGAGACCAGCCTGGGCAACATGGCAAAACTCGGTCTCTATAAATATATATGCATATAAAAATAAATTAGTCGAGCATAGTGGTGTGTGCCTGTAGTCCTAGATACATGGGAGGCTGAGATTGGAGGATCACTTGAGCCCAGGAGGCTGGGGTAGCAGTGAGCTGAGATTACACCACTGCACTCCAGCCTAGGTGACAGAGCAAGACACTGTATCAAAAATAAATAAATAAATACAATTTAAAAAAGGAATTTGACATGAATAGTCTTTCAGGTTCGTTATAATTAATATTTTGAAATATATTTCTTTATAAAATGTCATGAGACAACACTTTCTTCGGGATTTAACAATTTTTGTTGAGATATTTTATCACGAATGATCAAATATCACCTTGTCTTTTGTCCTTACGGGTTGCATTACATTCATTGATTTTACAATGTAAACCACCCTTGTATTCCTAGGGTTAAATTACACCAACTTCATTTAGTCTATAGATCTGATAGCATCCTGGAAATTCCCATCATTTCCAACACTCCTACAACATTTCAATATATAATACAGGCTGGGTGTGGTGGCTCACACCTGTAATCCCAACACTTTGGGAAGCTAAAGCAGGTGGATCGCTTGAGCCCAGGAGTTCAAGACCAGCCTGGGCAACATGGTGACACCCCTTCTCTACCAAAAATTCAAAAAATTAACTAGACATGGTAGTGCATGCCTGTATTCCCCGCTACTTGGGAGGATCACCTGAGCCTGGGAGGTCAAGGATGCAGTGAGCTGTAACCATGTCACTGCACTGCAGCCTGGGTGACAGAATGAGATGCTGCCTAAAATACACACACACACCAGCAACATGCACTCTAAAATTATCAGAGATATAAAAAGGTATAAAATGTATAGTTTTCCAATCCCACTTCGCTACCACCCTGTCTCATAGAAGAATGTAAAGTTTTTTTAGTAATTTTTAAATGATTTTATAGAATATATTTCTTTATTAGGCTGAAGAGGCGTATTATCTTCCTGGATAGTTTTCCTGAATAAATATGATGTAAAAGTAAAACATGAAATGTGTAAAATGATTCAGGCTAAGGCCATCTCTTTTTATTCAGAACAAGACTGTGAACCTCTAACATTTTTATACTGCTGACTTAAGGCAGAATTTTAAAATTAAAATGCCAAAGTGGCATGTTTATCATTTTAAATTAATTTAGTAACAAATTGCAATACATTATGAGAAGGCAGTAAAATAAATGTTAAATGTTCCAGTTATACCCTTTATAGGATGTCTCCTGTTCTGTATTAAATTGTAACTTAGATATTTTTGTTTGTGTTAAATATATTAATTGTTTTTTATGTCCGAAAAAAGTCTTATATTAAATAAAGTGTTGTTACCTTTATACCATAACAGGAATGAAAAGAGTTTCATTAGGTACTGGCAAATTATGTTATATAACAATGTTGCAATGTTATGAATTGTACTACGGCACAAAAAGAAAATATCAGGAGAAATGGAATTCACAAGATAATTTTGTGGAGTATTGTGGAATTAATTGTACAAGGTAATTGAATTGATGCAGTTGCTCATTTGCTGATTACCAACCCTATGGACTTCTGGAACGGTAAAGTGCCTGATAATCAAGCATCATTGATTATTGAATTCATAATCAAGAAGCAAAGTTATTCTTTGTTTGCTTGTAAGTTATATCAAAGATCAAATTTTGAGGAATGAAAAGCAGAGAGTGACTAAATGCTGAGAGATGCACTTCTTTTCATTTTGAAGTCTCCCTAGCTTGAGGAAAGCTTCCATTTGTATAATACCTAAAAGAAGACAACATTTGAAAGATATAAAGGAGAAACTGAGGACCAATTCTCTAGTGGAAACGAATGGATTGATAAGAAGGAAGGAAAACTAGGAGAGAGAGGAAAGGTATAAAGTAAAGCTTTGTGAAGCAAATTGTGAGATATTGGAAAGATTAAGGACATCTGAGTGTGAGGAACTATGAACTTTGAATGCTTGATCCTCCAAAGGCATATGTTATGAGGCGTACCTCCTTTCTCCCTTGGGGTTGAATGGAGATTGCGAATTAGATATGGTCTCTATTCCCTGTTCTTATACACCATGATATCCTAGGAACTTTGACTTCTAAGTAATAATCTATTTAAATCTCCATTGGTTAGGTTTTCAGCCTGTTTCTGACTGTCACGATTCTATTCAGAAGTCCAGAGCCCACCTAGTGGTTATGCAGATTCCAGCCAGCACAGGCCTGAGGAAGGAGCAATGACGAGCTCTCTCACAAGAAGGTTTTCAGCCACAGAGGCCAACAAAAAATTCTCCCAAAATAGAGGCCATCAGCTCTGATATGCAAGAGAGTTTTACCAAATTATAACATTCCTAAAGTTACTGCAAATTATGTTATGACTAGTGAATTTAAAAATTACACCAATTTAGAAACTATTATTGCCTATAATCTTCATAACTACTAAATATTTTTAATAAATAGAAATAACATACTTCAGTTGAGAGGAGTCAACATTTAGTCATAAAACAATTTAATGTCAAGGCCATTCTTATAGATTCACATTAAAGGAAAGAATAACATAAACCCAAAAAATGGATGTTTTAAGATATATAGCAAAGGATGGCTATGTTTGAATCAGTATGATTAAATGGTGAACTATAATTTTTGTATAGTACAAAAGTGTTTATATTTTAGTTGTTTTTAGCATATAGGAAATATTTATAATGCAGAATCATAATTTTAAAAATTATAGTAAACACAATACTTATATATAAATGTATTATATACTACAACGTATAGTATAACATACACTTAATACATACTATGTACTATTCTAATGTCAATGCTAATTAATTATAATTACCAACATACAAATTAATAATTTTTATTTAATTAGGGCTAATCTTTTCTTCAAAGGAATGCTCACATTTGTGATTTATACTTATCCTTCTCAAAGAGAAAATTTATATTTTCTTGCTGCCATCTTAACAT
The DNA here is from genome assembly GCF_028885655.2 of Pongo abelii. Classification (NCBI taxonomy): domain Eukaryota; kingdom Metazoa; phylum Chordata; class Mammalia; order Primates; family Hominidae; genus Pongo; species Pongo abelii. Next base: position 22,066,363 of record NC_071989.2, on the reverse strand, counting down.
TGCTAATTAGATCATAATTTTAAACTCATGCTTTTCGGGTGAAAGTACCAAGCAACAGAGGAGAAAGGACTAACAAGGAAGACAGAGCAAATTTTCCATTTTGATGGGAAGGAGGAATTGCTCAGGTTTGAAAATATTACATGGACCTGCATCATAGAGGGAAATCTGATTTCGTTCGGCCTCACTTACACAGTATTTATATACTATATTTGAAATATTTAAATGTATTCTTTGTCTCTTTCTCCCTGCAGAACAGAAACCAGCCTTTTTAGAACTAATGCTTATATTCTCAACTCCTACTTTCTTTTATTTACCCTATGTTTAATGTCTTTTGGAAGTAATTTTTTCTTTATTTTTTACCTGAGAACTTTATGTTCTTAGTTTTATGTGTTGAACATTGATAGTTTTATGAATTTTCTTAAACTTTCAAGTCAGAAACTATAAACTATCAGTTAATACCTCACAGAAAATAAATGCTGGATAATATTTTATTAAAAGTATATTTAAGATAACTTAGCCACTTTTGTCTCAAATTCAGAAAATTTTAACTCTCAAAATATTTAAAATCAGTATAGAAAATACATAATCTTATGAGATAATTAAAAAGTTAAATATCTCTAAAGTTTGAACAGACAGTGGCTCTGGATTTGCAAATTTCATCTGTGGTGTGGCTGAACCATCAGAGCTGATATGAATATTTTCTCAGGCATGATTGCATTATGATATCAAATATCAACAGCACCTAGGATAACATGTGAGCATGTCCTATTCTAAACTCCACCATGTCTAAACATGAACACTAACCTTTCAATTTGTTCATTACAGATGAGGTACATTTCCATAATTACAATAGTAAAAAAATGGTGTCAGCAGAGGGTGAAAGAACCAAAGAAATGACTATGATTTTTGTTTGTTTGTTTGTTTTGAGATGGAGTCTCACTCTGTCACCCAGGCTGGAGTGCGATCTCGGCTCACTGCAAGCTCCGCCTCCCAGGTTCACGCCATTCTCCTGCCTCAGCCTCCCAAGTAACTGGGACTACAGGCGCCCGCCACCTCGCCCGGCTAATTTTTTGTGTTTTTAGTAGAGGTGGAGTTTCACCATGTTAGCCAGGATGGTCTCAATCTCCTGACCTCGTGATCCACCCGCCTCTGCCTCCCAAAGTGCTGGGATTAAAGGCGTGAGCCACCGTGCCCAGCCTATGATTTTTGAAGAACATGAACATACAGAATTTTCTTCTAAATTGACACATGCATTTTCCAATATTCAACCAAAAATATGATACAGAAATATAAAAATATAACCAAGACACAAAAAATCACATTCTTCAGAGTCAGTTCATCCTGAATTTTTATGACTATGTCAAGAAACTTGAGAAAAAAAAAAAACAAGATGATTTTGCCTCATGAAATTATGTGTGTTGCTTTATTTGTTAATTGTTGATTTCTTGATAGCTTGCAAACACTATATTGGTCCTCAAAAAAACTACATCCCACACACCCCATTATCCTAATTAGAAAAACAATATATTGGGAGGCCGAGGTGGATGGATCACCTGAGGTCAGGAATTCAAGACCAGCCAGGCCAACATGGCGAAACCCCATCTCTACTAAAAATACAAAAATTAGCCAGGCGTGGTGACCAGCACTTGTAATCCCAGCTACTCAGGAGGCTGAGGCAGAATAATTGCTTGAACCTGGGAGGCAGAGGTTGCAGTGAGCCGAGATCGCACCATTGCACTTCAGCCTGGGTAACAAGGGTGAGATTCTGTCTCAAAAAAAAAAAGAAAGAAAAGCAAAGAAAAACCATGTATTTATTATACAAGTGATAAGTTTTTAGAAGACGTAATTTCTTCATCCCCTAGTTTTTGCACAATGTACAAAATACAGATAACTTTTTGCTGGGAATGAAGTCCTGTTTGTTTTAGGTCATAGCTCATACATAGACCTAACAAAATATCTAGATGACAGGGATTTTAAGTGGGAAACACTAATCATTCAGGACTGTAAAATTTCCCAAATTATTTCAATTATAGCATGTCCAAATGGGTTCATACAAGTTAATGGGTACAGACTCGTAGAGTCTATTCACAACTCATATGGCAAAAGACAAAAATTAAATGCAAGAAATTGAATTTCATCTTAATAGATAGACACCATTTATTTTTTCAGTTTTCAATGCATTTTAAATGTGTTTTTAATTCAATTGGAAGCAAACCGGTGACTGATTTTCTCTCTAGAATTGGAAACATAGTTCCAGGGAAAATGAATGTATCTATCGTTGGTAAGAGGAATCCAAATGATTCATTCGTATCCTGAATGGGGGCTACATTTTTATGAAAATTAACACAGAGAATGCGTCCCTGGCATAAGAGGAACTGCAGGTGCCATTCAAAAAGTTTAATTTGCAGAAACTCCATTCTGGAAGGACCAGACAAAAATTTATGCACTTGAAACAGTGGCAAAATTAATTTATACAGATTCTCCATAACAAACTTGGTAATGGCTGAATTTCTGGCAAAAAAGGTAATCTGGTTATGAATCCATATCCTTCATTGATTGGCTTCCTCTTGTAGCAAATAGCAGAGATTTCAAATCTTGCCAAAGGCAACTTATCCAGATTCTTGCCAAAGAGTTTGATTTTTGGCATGATCATCAATTTGATTTATTTCTAGTAACATTTTCCAAAGGTTGCATGTTTCCAGGAACCTCACAACTATAACTGGCTTTATACGGTCAGACCAGAAATAGAAATGACCAACAAATTAAGCTGTGTGATTTACTGATTTACTGTGGCAAAGCTTTATATTCTCAGCCGTGTCTGAGACCCACAATAAACGCCTTCTGTCATAGACAATTCTTAGAGTTGATGGTGAGTCCAAATGGCTATTTCTTTAGATTTCATCAGTTACATCTCAAACATATGCAAACATTCTTTTTAAAAAATTGCTTGTTATCTAGAAAAATGTATTCATGGGCTTCTAAAGTTAAGTGCATCATGTGAAAAATATTTTTTATTCAATAAGACGAAAATGATGCACATATGAATTTATATTGGGTATATATTGAACTATTTTCTATATAACCTAGTATTGATTGCCTGAAGTAAAGTTGTGATTTTATATCTTTATATCTTAATATTGCTTTTTTTTCTGACTTGGTGATGATATCAACTGTTTTTAAAGTTTTTCAAATAAATGGATTTATTTCAGTTTTGATATACATCATAATTTAACAAGTTTTATTTTCTTTTGTAGGTTTACCGGAATTATTAATCCAGTTATACTTCTTTTTCTTTCTCTCTTTCTGTCTTTCTTTCTTTCTTTCTCTTTCTTTCTTCCTTTCTTTCTTTTTTTTTTTTTTTTTTTGGAGATGGAGTCTCACTTTGTAGCCCAGGCTGAAGTGCATTGGCGTGATCTCGGCTCACTGCAACCTCCACCTCCCAGATTCAAGTGATTCTCTGCCTCAGCCTCCCCAGTAGCTGGGATTACAGGCGCATGCCACCACGCCTGACTAATTTTTGTAGTTTTAGTGGAGATGGGGTTTCACCATCTTGGCCAGGCTCTTGAACTCCTGACCTTGTGATCCACCTGCCTCAGCCTCCCAAAGTGCTGGGATTACAGGCATAAGCCACCGTGCCTGGCCCAGTTCTAAACTTAAAAAAATACATAGTGGCAGTATTTTTTCAAGTCACTAAATGCCATTAATACATTAGTGTTTCCTTTTGTGAGGTTTCGCCCACATCTTAATTGCTTTTTTTTTTCTTTTTGAGAAGGTCTTCCTCTGTTGCCCAGGCTGGAGTGCAGTGGTGGGATCTCAGCTTACTGCAATCTCCACCTCTAGGTTTCAAGTGCCTCACCTCCCAAGTAGCTGGGATTACAGTCCTCTACCACTACACCACCCATAATATCTTAAATATAATCAGTTCAGTATAGAAATGTATTTGTACCATGTTTTTGTTTTATATTAATTCTCCAAACATTAATGTCATATAAAATGCTTCCTTTTAATAGCTACTGGGGAATTGGAAGTATAGAATTAGTCTAAATAGGAACCAATGGTGGATTGTCTTTTCTATCAATGAGTGTATGGGATGACTTCCATTTGCCATTCTTGATCTATACTACAATATTACTTGCCCTACTCATTGGCTGGGAATACGAACTATAGAGATTAGGTTAATAGACCTTGTATTATCTGGGTCCTGCTGACATTGACCAGTGAGGAGCTCCAGCAAGAAACCAAAGAAAAGAGAGAAAGAGTATAAGTTTCCTTGGTTCTTTCCTTGTGAGGTGGCATCAGGAAAATCAGATTTCTTTAATGGCAGGTCTCTACTCCTCTCAGTGAAGCCAACCCTAGAGGACTCTCTTTTCAGATTCTAATGATTTTTTTCTGCCCTTGACTCTTTGAGCCTAGAGATATTGATAGCCACTGTAGCTATGTCTGAGTTCCTGCACTATCCCTTGAGGTTTCCTGCAGTTAACCGATTTTTTTAAGTAGGTAATTCCTTTGGAAATATGCTTTTCACCTATTATACAAATTAGAATGTGTCATCTGTTTCTATCAACACTTGAATATATGGGTACATGATTTTTTTCATAATTAATTAATAATATAAAAATGTTATTATTTTACCTGAAGCCCTGAATTCAAAATGAATGAAGCACTATTCCCAGCCTAACTTCTGGTGATATAGCTAGGCTTTGTATCCCCACCCAAATCTAATTTTGAATTATAATCTCTATAATCCTTATGTGTCAAGGGAGTGACCAGGTGGAGGTAGTTGAATCATGGAGGTAGTTTCCCCCAATGCAGTTCTTGTGAAAGTGAGTGAGTTCTCATAAGATCTGATGGTTTTATAAGGCACTTCTTCACTCGGCACTTCTCCTTTCTGCTGCCCTGTGAAGAAGGTGTCCTGTTTCCCCTTGTAAGTTTCCTGAGGCCTCCCCAGCCTTGCTGAACTGCGAGTCAATTAAGCCTCTTTCCTTTATTAATTACCCAGTCTCAGGCAGTTCTTTTTTTTTTTTTTTGAGATGGAGTCTTGCTCTGTCACCCAGGCCAGAGTGCAGTGGTGCAATCTCAGCTAACTGCAAGCTCCGCCTCCCAGGTTTGCGCCATTCTCCTGCCTCAGCCTCCTGAGTAGCTGGGACTACAGGTGCCCACCACCATGCCTGGCTAATTTTTTGTATTTTTAGTAGAGACGGGGTTTCACCGTGTTAGCCAGGGTGATCTTGATCTCCTGACCTCATGATCCACCCGCTTCGGCCTCCCAAAGTGCTGAGATTACAGGTGTGAGTCACCACACCTGGCCTCAGGCAGTTCTTATTAGCAACCTGAAAATGGACTAATACAGTAAATCCGTATAAAGATAGTGGGATGTTGCTATAAAGACTTTGGGAATGTGTAACAACACGAAGAGGGTGGATCAACTTGGAGGGCTCAGAAGAAGGCAAGAAGATGTGGAGCAGTCTGGAACTACCAAGTGACTTGTTAACTGGCTTTGACCAAAATGCTGATAGTGATATGAACAATGTAGTACAGGTTGAGATGGTCTCAGATGAAGATGAGGAATTTGTTTGGAACTGGAATAAAGGTGACTCTTGCTATGCTTTAGCAAAGAGGCTGGTGGCATTCTGCCCCTACCCTAGAGATCTGTGGAACTTTTAATTTGAGAGAGAAGATTTAGGGTATCTGGCAGAAAAGCAGTAAAGCTTGTTCAAGAGGTGACTTGGGTGCTCTTAAAAGCATTCAGGTTTATGTATTCACAGAAAGATGATTTGGAATTGAAACTTATGTTTAAAAGGGAAGCAGAGCATAAAAGTTTGGAAAATTTGCAACCTGATGATGCAATACAAAAGAAAAACCCATTTTCTGAGGAGAAATTCAAGCAGTCTGGAGAAATTTGCATAAATAATAAGGAGCCAAATGTTAATCACCAAAACAATGGGGAAAAAGTGTCTACGGCATGTCAGAGGTCTTCAGGGCGGCCACTCTAATCACAGACCTGGAGGCCTAGGAGGAATAAATGGTTTTGTGCACTGAACCCAGGGACTTACTGCTTCATGTAGCCTCAGGACTTGGTGTGCTGCATCCCAGCTGTAGCTAAAAGGGGCCTAATACATCTCAGTCCATTGTTTCAGCAGGTGCAAGCCCCAAGCTTCGGCAGCTTCCACATGGTGTTGGACCTGTGGGTCCACAGTAGTCAAGAACTGAGGTTTGGGCCGGGTGCGGTGGCTCACGCCTGTAATCCCAGCACTTTGGGAGGCCAAGGTGGGCAGATCACAAGGTCAGGAGATGAAGACCATCCTGGCTAACACAGTGAAACCCCATCTGTACTAAAAATACAAAAAATTAGCTGGGCGAGGTGGCGGGTGCCTGTAGTCCCAGGTACTCGGGAGGCTGAGGCAGGAGAATGGTGTGAACCATTCTCACCACTGCACTCCAGCCTGGGTGACAGAGTGAGACTCCATCTCAAAAAAAAAAAAAAAAAAGAATTGAGGTTTGGAAATCTCCACCTAGATTTCAGAGGATGTATAGAAATGCCTGGATGTCTAGAGAGAAGTTTGCTGCAGGGGTGGAGTTCTCATGGAGAACCTCTGGTAAAGCAGTGGGTAAAGAAAATGTGACCATGCAGAGTCCCCAGTGGGACACTGGCAAGTGGAGCTGTGAGAAGACTGCCACCATCCTCCAGACTCCAGGATGGTAGACCCACTAACAGCTTGCACTGTACACCTGGGAAAGTTGCAGACACTCAACACCAGCTCATGAAAACAGCCGGAAGAAGTCTGTATCCTACCAAGCCACAGACGGAGGGCTGTCCAAGGTCATGAGAGCCCACCTCTTGCATCAGCATGAACTGGATGTGAGACAAAGAGTCAAATGAGATCATTTTGGAACTTTAAGATTTGACTGCCTTACTGGATTTCAGGCTTGCATGAGATCTGTACCCCCTTTGTTTTGGCTAACTTCTTCCATTTTTGAATGGTGTATTTTCCCAATGCCTGCACCCCAATTGTATCTAGGAAGTAACTAACTTGCTTTTGATTTTACAGGCTCCTAGGTGGAATGGGCATGCCTTGTCTCAGATGAGAGAGATGAGACTCTTCTCCCTTCCCTCAGCAATTATTCTTCTTCCTGCCACCTTGTGAACAAGGTTCCTTGCTTCCCCTTGACCTTGTGTCATGATTGTAAGTTTCCTGAGCCCTCCATAGCCATGCTGAACTGTGAGTCAATTAAACCTCTCTTCTTTATAAATTACAGTCTTGGGCAGTTCTTATTAGCAGTGTGAAAATGAAGTAATACAACTGGCTAAGAATTTCATATTGATAAATGGGTGGGGTGTGAAGAAAAGTAACTGAATACATGGTACCTACAGGTTCCCAATATCCAGAAGAATAGGAAGTCTTGGAAGAAGAATCACTCAGCAGGCAACACACAGAGGGTAGTTTCTGAGGATAAAATTTGAGGAAAACATCCTAGCAAAACTGGGCAGGATAATTTGGCAAAGCAAATATGCACATAAGCCCTCGAGTGAGAACACAGTAAAAAAACTGAGAAACAAAATACAAACATCAAGACCAATGATATAAAAAGAAGATAAAAATAAAATTCATAGACAAGAGTAAGAGCTAGACAAAGCTGCCATCAACCTAGATGCAGTTGGAAGTTGAACAAACACTATCATGTTTTCTGCAGAGGACTTTATGTCTTATTTTTTATTGATCATTCATGAATACATTTATTCATTGACTCATCCAATTATTCATCAAATATTTATTCATTGATACAATTTTTGGGCAGTATACCAAGCTATGAGTATGCAATGGTAAAGAAAATACTGACACTGCTCACAAATCCATGAGTGAGGCATAAGGAAAAATATTATGGGTACAAAGAAACACAAAGGAGAGTCAGATAAGTCAGTCTTCAGTAAATCAGAAAGCTAGCCAAAAGACAGGGATTTGTATGGGCTATTTCAAAAAATATTTATTTTGCTCAATACCCATGTATGCCCAGGAGTATTGGATGATGCAAAGACACTTCTGTTATTGAAGGAAGTTCTACTGGACAGCAGTGCCTTAGACATAAAAGAATAGTGGATTTTAAAAAGTAACTCAAAGTTGTAGTGATTCCAGGAACACCTGGTAGAGTAGTGAAAAGTTGAATTAAGAAAAGGAAGAAAGTTCAGAAGTGTTGATAAGTAAGTTATCATAGTGGGCAACTGGAGTGCAATCCCACTGCAGACCTTTGGGACCAAGTATAGAATTGGCCTGAGAATTTTCCCACTGTGAAGTGAGAATGATGGAGTCTTTTTTCATAAGTCCACTTTTGTCATTATTGAGGGATGCACCCTGTGGAAATTAACTTCCCTGAACCAGCCTATGCGTGAGCCAAGATCATTCTGAAAGTACTGGAGCAATATAATGCCAAGGGTATATGGCTGGGCACAGAGAGCATTTTTTCACAGATTTCTAAATAAAGTAGCTCTCACAGAAATATCCATACTTGCTACATTAGACCTGTGATGTCCATGTGGTCGCCACAAGATGCAGTACGCTATTTGAATTAAAATTGATGAGAAAAATAAATATAATTTAAAAATTCAGTTTTCTTTCATCAAGCCAACCATATTTCAAATGTTCAATATTCACGTATCCCTAGGAGTATTGGGAAATGCAAAGACATTTTCATTCATTAAAGAAGATCTATCGGACAGCAATGGCTTAGACATAAAAGAATACTGGGTTTTTAAAAGTAACTAAAAGCTGTCATGAAATAAAATAAGATGTACTCAATGAACTGGTTCACTAAAGAGAAGGAAATAAGTGGAACAAAACATATACAAGTACTCATATCTAGCCTGAGAGTTCAAATCAGAGCCCAAGATTATTCACTTTGTTTTGGAGATTTTTAAACTATTATTTGAGTTATTTAACATTTTCATAAAATTATATTCATTTGCTGATTAATGTAAAAATCACGTTCATGCTCACTGCTCTCAATTGCTTCCTAATATAATGTAAATGATATAAATATGCCTATAATTTGTGTGATATTTAAATACTTCTGAATGCATTTTACAAACTTTGGATTCCAAAACTCAAGAGGGCTTTTTCTAGGCAGAATCCTCTCACACTTGTCCCTGCAGTTGGAAGCTAGAGGGGAAGATACTTTCTTGCAATTATCACAGATTTGGGACAAGAAATCTGCATTCAGCTGCTCTGTCTTTTGTCTGTGTAAATAGATTTTCTGCAGGTCCTATACTGTAAACTTTGATTTTATCTGTGAGCATCACCTTATGTTAAGTCATGTTAGTACTTGTAGCAATCATCAAGCTGGTAGATGGCCATGGAATCACAAAGACAATATGTAATACTTCAAATCTTAACATGTTTTAGAAATTAATGTTTAATTTAATTTACTGTAATTTTGAAGATCTTTCTAGAACTATTAATGAAAATAATTTTATACTGGTTTTTGTTATTTTAAAATTATAGATATAGTTATTAAGGATGCTCAATAGAAGTTAGATAAATGAAAAAAGAATAGTGAACTATATAAAATTTATCTATTACCATCCGTATTCAAGTGGTAACAAAACACAGAGAAGTATGTATATAAATATATGTTCAATGGTAATTACGAGTTATTATTTTATATGGTATATAAATGCAGCAGCCATAGTTAACTATAAATCAAGGTAAAAAATCTAATTCAAGGTTCATAAAATATAATTCAAGTAAATATCCTTAGAGAAGACAAATATATCTCACTGGAGCTAAGTGTATAAAAAGCTTTGTCTATAACATTACTATATTTACTAAAATAAACTAACTTGTTATATTACAAAAATAGTGAAATGCAATAATCCATATGATGTATGAGTATAAAAATTATAAATGACACTATGAAGTAAGTTATTTAATTTGAAAAATGTTATGTTTTATAATTTTATGAATATTGCTGACATTATTCTTATAAAAAATGGCCATATTTGGGATAGCATTGGGAGATATACCTAATGCTAGATGACGAGTTGGTGGGTGCAGCGCACCAGCATGGCACATGTATACATATGTAACTTACCTGCACATTGCGCACATGTACCATAAAACCTAAAGTATAATAATAATAATAATAATAATAATAAAAGAAAAAAAAAATAAATAAATAAATAAAATAAAAATAAAAACACCAAAAAAAAAAAATGGCCATATTACTGCAAAGATTAAAAATTTCTAAGACATATATCATTCTGGGTTTTTAGATTCTTTTCTCACTGTTATTTTCACTAAGTCACAATTTTGTGGAACTTGGAAAAATGCAATGTTGAATTCCAGAGTGAGTTTCAAAGAGAGAAATATTAACCTTCAGATTAATTTTTAATATATAACATTATGAATATGTATATATCAATTCCTAAGTTTCAGAGAGAGTGAATAAACAAAATGCTACCCTTTACACGTCCTCAATTAGCATGGATACAGGAATAGTTTATTTATTCATCCTTTCTTAGAAGACAGACACATACATAAAGAACATATTCACACATATCTAATCCAGACTTACCTCAGAGACATTGTGGGTTTAATTCCAGAGCACTGCAATAAAGATTATTTTACAATAAAGCAAGTCATATAATTTTTTCCCAGTGTATATGAAATTAGGTTTATACTATACTATAGCCTATCAAAGGCTCAATAGCATTATATCAAAAAAATACATACTATAATTAAAAAGCACTTTATTGGTAAAAAATGGTAATGATCATCTAAGCCTTCAGTGAATTGTAATCTTTTTGCTGGTGAAGGGTTTCGCCTTGATGTTGATGGCTACTGACTGATCACAGTATTGGTTGCTAAAGGTTACAGTAGCCATGGAATTTTTAAAAATAAGATAACAATGAAGTTTTCCACATAGACTGACTCTTAATTTCATGAAATGTTTCCATATAGCATGAGATGCCATTTGATGGCATTTTACCCACAGTACAACTTCTTTCAAAATTGAAGTCAATCCTCTAAAACCCACTGTTGCTTTATTAAATATGTTTGTGTAATATTCAAAGCCTTTGTTGTCATTTCAACAATCTTCACAATATGTTTACCAGGAGTGTATTTCATCTGAGAAAAGCACTTTCTTTGCCCACCCGTAAGAAGCAACTTTTCTTCCATTCAAATTTTATCTTAAGATTGCAGGAATTCAGTTACATCTTTAGCTTTCCCTTCTAATTCTAGTTCCTTAGCTATTTCCAGCATGTCTGCAATTACTTTCTCCACTGGAGGCTTAAGCTCTTAAAATCCGTGAGAGATAGAATCAACTTCTTCAAAACTCCTGTTGATATTTTGACCTCCTCCTGTGAATCACAAATGTCCTGAATGGCATCTAGAATGATTAATCATTTCCAGAAGGTTTTCAGTTTTCTTTGCCAGGATACATCAGAGGAATCATTATCTATGGCATCTATAGCCTTATGAAAGGTGTTACTTAAATAATAAGACTTGAAAGTTAAAATTACTCTTTGATCTGTAGGCTGCAGAATGGATGTTGTGTTAGCAGCCACAAGAACATTAATCTTCTTGCACTTTTCATCAAAGCTCTTGAGTGACTAGATCTATTATCAATATGGATATATAAGAATATATTCTTATATATACTTACATATATTCTTATATATATTCTTACATATATATTCTTTCAAACTATTACTGCTCATTATACTATATAATATTACATTATATATATGAATATTATATATAGATGAATATATTATATATATTCTTTCAAACTATTACAGTTTTCAAACTATTACTCCTCATTGTCAATGAGCAGTGAATTTTATATATATTCATATATATACACATGTATATATGTACACATATATATACACATATATATATATTTTAGCATCAGTCTCAACACTAGGCTTAAAATATTTGGTTAACTGTGCTGTATACGGATCTGCTGTCACTCAGGTTTTGTTATTCCATTTATAGAGCATAGGTAGAGTAGATTTAGAATAATTCTGAAGGTCCTTAAGATTTTCAGCATGGTCAATGAGTGTTGGCTTCAACATAAAGTCACCAGCTGCATAGGGGATAATAAAAGAGTCAGCCTGTCCTTCGAACTTTGAAGCCAGGTATTGGTTTCTCCTCTGTGGCTCTGAAAGTTGTAGAAGACATGTTCTTGGAATAGAAGGCTGTTTTGTCTACACTGAAAATCTGTTGTTAATGTTGCCGCCTTCATCAATGATCTTAGCCACATCTTCTACGTAACTTGCCACAGCTTCTATATCGGTACTCACTGCTTCACCTTGCATTTTTATGTTTTGGAGATGGCTTCTTTCCTTAAACGTCACAAATGAACTTCTGTTAGCTTCAAATTTTGCTTCTGCAGCTTCCTCTTCTCTCTTAGCCCTCAGAGAATGGAAGAGAGTTAGGGCCTTACTCTGGAATAGGCCTTGGCTTAAAGGGAATGTTGTGTCTGGTTTGATCTTCTATCCAGAACATTCCAACTTTATTCATATCAGCAATGAGACTGTTTCACTTTTTACCATTCACGTGTCCACTGGAGAAACACTTTTAATTTTTTTAAAGAACTTTTCCTTTGCATTCACAAGTTGGGTAACTCTTTGGCACAAGAGGCCTTTCAGCCTGTCTTGGCTTTAGGCGTACCTTCCTCACTAAGCTTAATCATTTCTAGCTTTTGATTTAAAGTGAGAGACATACGACTCTTTCATTCCATTGATCAATTAGAGGCCATTGCAGGTTTATTAACTGACCTAATTTCAGTATTGTGTCTCAGGAAATACGGAGGCCTGAGGAGAGGGAAAGAGATGGGAGAACAGTTGGCCAGTGAAGCAGTCAGAACACATGTAGAATTTATTAAGTTCTCCGTCTTACATGGGTACATTTCATGGTGCCCCAAAACAATTACAGTAGTAACATCAAAGATCTCTGATCGCTTGTTACCATAACAGACATAACAATAATGAAAATCTTTGAAATGTGAGAATTACCAAATGGGATGAGACACTAAGTGAGCACATGCTGTTGGAAAAATGGTGCCAGTAAACTTACTAGATGCAAGGTTGCCATAAATCTTAAATTTGTCAAAAGAATGTGATATCTGCAAAGCACAATAACACAAAGGGCAATAAAATCAGGTATGTCTGTGTGATATTTTACCACACTGTGTGCAGGTCCATTCTCTGCGTGGCCTTGAACCAACCCAGTTCTCACTTGCAGTTCTCAAGAATAGGTGTAGACTATTCTGGAAATATCACATCCTGATATGAGGGGGAGATGGCCAGAACACAGCAGACTGTTCAAGTCCTTCCAAGAAACAAAATGTCTGTCAATGCTTTAGCCCAGTGGGTCATGTAACCATGAGATATATAACCGGGGCAGACTGCCTTTCAAAGTTTCTTATCTGTGGTGCAAGTGGGGTACACACGATTGAGACTCTGTCTGCTCTGAGTGTCTTTCTGAGCTTCAGAAGACCAACTCAAAATAAATCCTAGGCTTCCGTTGTCCCTTGCTGCCCATCTGTAAATACTACATCCACTTAATGTAACTTGTTGCTTACGAGCATGTACTGTCTTTTCAAACTCAGACCTGTCTTGCGTAAGTGTGTCCTGTCTCCACCAGACTCTAACCAGAGAACAGTGAACCTCCTTCACAATATGCAGCCTAGATTTCATTTTGAAATGGTTATTTACATAAATTCTTAGTGAGGGAAATTATCAGAGGATTCTTTTTTTTTTTTTTTTTTTGAGATGGAGTCTCGCTCTGTGGCCCAGGCTGGAGTACAGTAGCACAATCTCAGCTCACTACAAGCTCCACCTCCTGGGTTCACACCATTCTCCTGCCTCAGCCTCCCGAGTAGCTGGGACTATGGGCACCCGCCACCATGCCCAGCTAATTGTTTTGTATTTTTAGTAAAGACGGGGTTTCACCGTGTTAGCCAGAATGGTCTCAATCTCCTGACATTGTGATCCACCTGCCTCGGCCTCCCAAAGTGCTGGGATTACAGGTGTGAGCCACCATGCCTGGCCTATCAGAGGCTTGTCTTAACTCTGCCCTGTCATCTTTCTCCATCGGGATAATTTTCATCCAAGCAAGTTTCCTTTATTGGCTTTTTCATTTTCATAATAAAATTCTAACCATACCATCTGTTTTTTTCTTGATGTTTAAAACAGATAGTTCTGCACTCTAAAAGCAATACACAATAACAGCATAACAGCCTTCCAACCAGAGAGTAAAAATCATAAACTCTTGCATATACAACCAATAGAGAAGACAATTTGGAATTCTCCTTAAGTTCCCTTAAATAAGAAGAATATTGTGCCAAGTTATACAATGCATCAGAATGACTGCAGTATTTAGTTCAGACAAGAGAAAGAAAATTTAACATCTTCAGTTAAATTATTGTTCTACTCCTCCTATTAATAATTATATATATATATATATATGTCCAGGCATTGTCAAAAAGCTTAATAATACATAATGAAATACACTATTGCCTATAACTTAATTGAATTGTGCACTTACAATAAGTAAACATTTTATGGTTTGTAGAATGTATCTCAATAAAACTGAAGATAAAGCATGACTTACTGGTTGACTTTAGAATATGTGGCATATTTATAAAGGATGGAGAGCACATATAATGCTAAAATTGTTGGTTGGAATCTAATGACTTGTGTGCGCTTATCATGGACTATTTAACTACATATTCTAATAAGAAATAAAAAATTGCTGAAGAAATTTTCACATTCTATACACTAGGTACTCTAAACTCTATCCTTAAATTATATAGGACGAATAGGTGACAATGCATTTTAGCATATGATCTTATCTTTAATGAGTTGGTTTTATTAGAAACTTCCCTGCGAATCTTGTCACCAAATGTAAAGTAAGATTGTCGATGAGGACATTGCATGATCCAGACATTATTTTACTTAAGGTGAGATGTATGAGAACATCTTGGTATTCATCCTTAGATTAAGATTTGCTTTGTTTCAAGATTTGCTATTCTTTCTACTTTCTACTAATACACATTATGTGACTTTCCATAGAAGCAGATAGAGTAAGAAAGGGAGATACTTAAAATTGAGATTGTATTGTCATTGCTGTGGCTGGTAATGGCTGAGTCTAGATGACATGAGTGAGTGGCTGAGGTAGACTGGAGAATAAGATTAAGGAGACAAGGTTGGGGGAAGGTAGGAACAATTGTATGAAAGTAATAGAGAAAGTAATAGAGAAAAGGAAAAGAGACACCTACATCTCCTGCCATAGATACACAAAAGCTACTTACTAGTACCTCTGGGTTCTGCTGCTATTTTAATTTAGAATACGTATGGAGAGCTTGACTCCATTTTATTCCCTGTCTTGTCTAGTCAATAATGGACTAAAGTCTGGCAGAGGTAATTTACTTGTAAATTACCTGTCTCAATAGTCCAGTGATGTCTAAACACTACATTGTGACAATGTTTACCATTTTCCAAAGCACAGACTTTTCTGTAACTTCCAGGATTATGACAAGGTGTCACAAATATTGTTAAACTTAGCACTCTCAGACCACTCTATTCAATATTGTTCACATTCTAGAAAGCAAAAAGTTGGGCAGAATGGGCAGGATAAAATGCATTTCTGTCACATATTCATTTTTCTCTGTTTTTGAAGATGTAGATTATTTGAAAACAACTAAGAAATATTTATATTTACAAAAGAGTTGATAAATGAACATTGTATATGCAGAACAAATAATAGAAGTAAAATTAGTATTGATCATAATTAAGTATAATTAATAATGAATTAATGATTATAGTGGGCAGACAAAAAATGTGTTTGACCTAAGACTTATAAGCAGTTAGCATTTTAGAAAATGTCTTAAAATTATGGACTTTAATACACTATTCATTAATTTGCTTTTTGTTCAGTAACTATTTTTTAAATCACTTAATATATAGGATGTACATAAGACTTATTTTTGAATTTATATTAACCTCATAATAAATAGAACTATGTTTTTATTTAGGTAAATATTTTTAAGTTAAGGAAATACATACCTTTTGTATTAAAATTGCATGCATAATTTTAAATGTAATATGTAAATTTACTTTTATAGTTGTCTACTGAGAATGTCATAAAAATAGCATTTGATTCACAACCATTTTATTAATAGTGATGTACTGCAAGTGACTTTATAAAGAACTTGGTTGAAGATTAAAAATTATTCTGACAGGACGGGCGCGGTGGCTCATGCCTGCAATCCCAGCACTTTGGGGGGCTGAGGTAGGCAGATCACGAGGTCAGGAGATCAAGACCATTCTGGCTAACATGGTGAAACCCATCTCTACTAAAAAAAAAAAAAAAAAAAAAAAATTATTCTAACAAAGACCTAGAAAATCAAGATAAACTTAAATTGTATTGCAATTGTTTCATTTAGTGATATATTGTGATCATTTCTATGATATTAGAAATATAAGCATTGTTCTGCCAAATACTTTAGAAGATGATTTATTTTCCCTCTTTTGGTTATAGCATAGCTTGTTTCAGATTAGGTTGCAGCTATGTGACGGGTTGTTAAATGAAAATTTAAATTCCAGTAGGTTTAAAATAGAAAATCACTGCCTGACTTCAGGCTGTCTGCCTGGTAATTGAAGAAAAAACTTTGTTAGGTCCGTGTAGAATGAGTGAGCACAGGCTCTATGAAATGCTGTTCAGACAACCATCCAGCAGAGAAAAGACTTTGAAGATGATTGCCTTAGGAGTTCTTGAGCACACATACTGAAGAAGTAATTCTAATTCAAAGAATGCAAACCTTCTTGATTTTTATGAAGATAACTTACTAGAACCACTGGAAAGTAACTACTACATTCAGCACATAATTGGTATTTAAGAAACATTTTATCTGACTGAGTTAGCAATGTAGGTTGAAATGGAAACCAATTTACTCTTGTTGGAGTTTAATAACCACATCTATGTTACACATTAAAAATAAGAAATATAAGGATGCTGTCCTGAATTGAAAGTTGAATAATAAAATAAGGAAATGATAAAAGTGCATGGCCAATATTTTGATGTCTTTGCATATTGCAAACTAATCATATTTTTTTCAATTTAAATAAATCAAATGGCGATAAAAAAGAAAGTATAAATAGTAAAGATTTTAGAGACCACATTTGCTGTAGATACTTATAGTTATGAGCTGACATTCATGTTTTCCTTCTTCTTTATATAATCCTTAATTATTTTGGTGGATAAATGGCTGCCTATTGGGAAGGGAGAGCTCAGATTTAGCAAATGCTTCTGCAGTTATGCATGACCATGTGGTTAAGTTCTGGTCAAGGAAATCTTAGTTGATATGGTAAGTAAAACTTATCCTCAAAGAGAAGAAGAACTGCTCAGGTTATTCCTTTCTCTTGCTGCTAATTGGAATATGGACTTAATGGTTGAGGCTCAAAAATCCTTTTGTGGAAATCCAAGCGGAAACTATATGTAAAACTGAGTGATTAAAATAAGATGCTACTACCTACCTCCTTAGCTTATCTACTTCCAGATTGCTGTATATGACAGTGAAACATCTACATTGTTTAAACCATGGTCATTTTATCACTCAAAGGCAAACTTAACCCTAATTTATTCAGCCTTGTATACCATTATAACCTGCTTATCTATTACACTGATAAACAAATTTTAAGAATTCGTAGTTTTGAATAGACATTACACTAAACTACCTCTCCTGTCATTTTTTCCTACTTATGGACTCAATTTCTGATCGGGGTAAATAAGATGCTTTCACATTTCTGACAATTCCATTTAAAAAGCCATCACTGAGATTCTTGGTTGGAAAACTTATGTTCAATGCCTAAAGGAAAAACTATTCAACACATAACAAGGCTTGGGATGCTAAACAAAATCATATCTCCTACTCTGATTGGGAGCAGTATTTCATAACACGATGAACTATGATGCTGCGGGGCCACATTCTAACCAGTAGAAACCGGCTAGTGTGGAGGAGAGGTAATTCAAAGTGTTCTCTATCCCTTAAAATGCTCAACAGTCTATATTGCTGATGAGAAAGAGGAAGAGAAGTCAACCTAGGCAGCCAGAATGGAAGAGCAAACTTTTGTTTGAGGTAATAGGTACTCAGCAGTTGTAAATTATATTTAAATAACTAAAATCCCAAAATTCAATGCATTTCTCTTGTGGTTTGGTCATGACAGGTTTTCCGCATAGCAATGATTCTCAAATTGAAGAAAGCTGCAGTCATTTAGCAGGTCTTAGGAAAGCATGGGATTCTGAGTCCCACTCCAGAGTTTCTTATTTGGCAAAGGTAGATGGGGCCTGGGGATGTGCTAAATTTCTAGATAATAGCAATAATTCAGATACAGGATTCACATTTCAGAACATTTTTTAAGTCATTGGAGATTCATGCCTATTAGCTCAAATGAAGGTACATTACAAGGTGAAAGGGAGAGCAACCTTGGGAGAAAGCCTGTTAATTCTACCAAAAGTTATCTACCATATATGTTCTTTAAAATGTGTGGCAGCAGTGCCAGAGATGGACTGAATAAAAGTAGACTGATTTGAAACCCCAATGATAGCCAGAGCTCAGGGCTGACATCAGACATGAAGAAGTTAGATTAACTTTAAAAAAATATATTTCTAAGGCAGAAAATTACCAAGATCTGAGAGAGAAAAGCCAGGAATGATTCTGAATGCCTGGCTTCTCTGACCGCCATTAATGGTACTGACAAGACTGGAAGTGAAGTTCTATGTTGGATGTGGAGTTTTAAGACTGGGCTTTCTGTAAAAGAGTGTGTTTCAAACGTAAGTGTGTGTGACAGTTACATAGGGTGCTTTGAAAATACAATTCCGAGTCATTACCCCAAACCCACTGATGAAGTTTATGGGTGTGACCCCAATTTATTTTAAAGAATTACAGGTGATTTTGATTCAAATGGTCTGTGGCCACTGTTTGGGGAACAACAGTATGGAAAAAAATCGCTTTTAGAGGTAGCCCGCATTCGTTGGCACTTGTCGCCTTCCAGCAATAGAATCACTCAGACCTCTGCTGCCTTCATCAAATTTCCCTTCGCTGACTGACAATCTCCCTCCCTCTGATGAGGACCCCTGTGATTAGATTGGTCCCACATGGATAATAGTAAGAAAAACCGAATAACAACATGGCAAAAATTTGTATAGTCATTTTGCCAAAGAAAATATACCAATGTCTAATAAACACACATGATTTTCAACATCATTAGTAATTAGCAAAATTCAAATTTAAACCAAAATAAAATAGCACTATGGTAGGCAAAGAATGGCTATAATAAAAAACACTGTTAATACCATGTGTTGGTGAATATGTGAAGGAACCAGAACCCTTATACATTGCTGGTGGGAAGGTAAAAATGGTAAAGCACCTTTGGAAAAGTTTGGTAATTTCTTCAGCAGTTAAACATTTCCTTGTACATGACCCATTATTCTACCTCTAACTACCCAGCCAAGCAACATTAAAACCTATATCCACACAAAGACTTGTGGTAAGCGCTCCTAGGAGCAGTATTATAATAGCCAGAAGTTGAAAACATCTAAATAGCCATCAACTGGTAAATAAACAAATAAAATGTAGTCTATCAATACAATTGTATACTCCTCAGCAATAAAAAGAGACAAACTACTAATGCCTCTAATAACATGGATAGATCTCAAAAACATGATGCTAGGTGAAAAACCCAAACAGAAAAACTATTATTACATTATTCTACTTAAATGAATTTCTAGAAAAGACAAAAAATATATGTATATATGTGTTTGTATGATATATATTATATGTAAATACATAGAGAGAGACAAATCAATAACATATATCAGATCAATAGTTGTCTGGTACGAAATGTGAGAGCTGGGCTTGACTGAAAACACAAATATCAGAGTATTTTAAGGTAGTAGAGATATTTAAAAACTATATTGTGATGATCATTGCACAACAGTGTACATCCATGTAGTTATAGAATTGCAGTTATGAGGATGAATGTTATGGCAAGTACTTTTTATATACCTCAAGAAAGAGACATGACAACTAAAAAAATAGATACACAGATACACTTAAGCTAAATTAAGAAGAACAATCCATAACATATAAGACAAGATAAAACCTTGACCAAATTAGTCAACATAATCTATTAACAAAGAGCAATATAACTAGGGTTAGTAATTCTTTCTCCCTACCTCCTGTCTGTGGATTTATATACTTGTATGATTTTTCCAATTGAAATGTGTTACCAGTAAGAAGGGAGGATCAAATATCAACATTTTGAGTGATTATTTTCTTTATCTAAAATATTTAAAAATCATTTTAAAGGACGTGTATTAAAAATTAAGATAAAAAAATCAAAATCCATTGATATATATTAAAAGAAACTAAAGGTCATGTACATAAAATACAATTTGAAGTGGGTTCCCCAGCTTCCCACCAAGAAAAGCTTTTTCAAGAAACACATTAAGAAGCTTAAATTTATAATCCTTCAAAACTGACTGGGTGCTTGAAATTTGAAAATGCCACAAACCAGTAAATTGAAACTAGCCCTGTATAACAGAAAACCCATGGAGGGGAACCACAATTGAGAAATAAAGTGCAAGATTTAGAAACAAGGATTAAGCATTTGAGCAGGAGCTATCAGCTTACAAACTGGCAGACAATGGAAAGAGCTAAGCAAAAAAATTGCCCTTAGGCTTTTGAGTTTCTGCACTTCTCTATTATGACAAAAAAAGTACTTACGGGAATTAGTCCTTTTTAATATAGACGTTCTAGGTACATTGGTAAAACTCTTTCGGTTTTGCTTCCTCTCAAATGCGTACGTGTTTATTTGCCAGTACTGGTGGTTTGATTTGGCTGGAAGCCTCAGGATGCGGGAGTTGTACAACCAAACATACCTGGGATTACATTTAGAGGCAGCTAAATGGACTAACAAAAAATTCTTGGTCAATCTCAATTTTCTCATTTATTAAGGAGAGTAATGCTATTTACTTTGGCAAAGCCTTTATTTTTAAGAGTTGAGATATTTATTTAATAGGCTCCCAAGTAATAAATGTTCATGGTAGTCAGATTCTAAAGATTCTTGCAGTATTAATTGAAACAAACATGTAACTAGGTGCTGCCATAAAGGCATTTTGCAGATGTTATTAAAGACGCAAGTCAGTAGAACTTCAAATAGTAAGATTATCCAGGTGGGCCTTACCTAATTCCTTTTACAAACAGAAAAGTTGCCCTAGCTGGTAGCAAAAGAGAAAGTCAGAAATTCAAAATATAGGAGGGGTTTGATGCACATTCAGCATCTTGGAGATAGACAGGAACTGCAGAACAAGGAATGCCGATGGCCTCTAAAAGGTGAGAGTGGTTCCCAGCTTCCAGCCATCAAGGAAATGGAGATCTCAATCCTAAAACCACACACAAAAAAATTTGGCTGACAACCTGAATGAGCATGGAAGTGGATTCTTCCCCTAAATTGTCCAGTTTGTGTGACCCTAAACATAGAACTTAGTGGTTCCCACCCAGACTTCTAAATGATGTGAAATAAAAAGGGGGTGTTGTTTTAAGCCAGTAAATTTGTGCACAGCAATAGAAAATTGATACTATACTTAATAAAATTTAGTTTTTCTCTCTCTTTCATATAGCTGGGTAGAAGCAAAGCCTATTAGCTTTTTTTTTTTTAAACACAGCAGTCTACTGCGTGTGATGACTACATGCTGATACTTATGTTTATTACAAATAATTACTAAAATGTGTAGAACCCTTTTATAGGACTCTTTTAGTCCCTAACAACTGCTATATGCAAGAGTTGCAACAGTTTTCAATATCTTGCTGCACATATGAAATCATTCTTAGAATGAAAGAATTTTAATAAGGTGCTTCCCAATCCTTATATAGCCCTTTTCCACCAGATGATACAACAGGCATATTCTGGTAAATTCAGTAAAATGTCAAAGTGGAGGTGTATATTCATAATGTAAATACTTAAAACCGTGGTGAAGCAAAATTATAATTTACCTGGCAAGTTTTTTGAGCCCTTAAAATGGATGATTAGTTAAATAATTTATGTTTGTCTTAATTCAGGGACATGTATGTTATAGAGATACATTAAGCCACAATATATCTGTCTCTAATCTGTCCTTACTGACTCTTTCTTCCTATTTGATTAATTTTCCAAGTGAGAGTCAAAGGGAGTGCTTGGATCTGTGTAAGAGTCTAGCTTGGTAGTAAAAGACTTGATAAGCTAGTGTACACTTTCCAGTTTTCTGTAAAGATTTACATACCCCTAAAGTAATTACAGTAATGTAGATCCAAGCCTAATTACTTTTTATATCCTTAAAAGGTTACTTTCACCCAAACCTTCCAGAGCCTGGCTGGCCACCTCCTTGGCTGACTTTGCCTTGGCTCTATCACTGCAGCCACTGTTGCTGTGACAACTATTAACATGTATTATCTCTAACCCCTGTTGGAGAGATCTTCAAGTTTAACACAATTATGGTGACTGATGACAATTAAGTGACCATATTAAATCTTGAAGGCCAAACGATATGGCACATGTAAAAGAAGAAGGACAGCAAGGTGGAGAAAGCAGGATATGCTGGTTGTGCTAAAGGCCATTGAAGAAGCTGTGGACACTGATGATTCTGAACAGATCAATATGAGGGTGAAGAGTGGGAGAGTGGAAATGAAGGAAATGGAAGGAGGGTAAAACCCTTTGTCTGGAGTTGATTTAGAGGGATAAAAAAAAAAAGATGTCTTTTGGAATCCATTTTGCCTCTGAACGTTTTCAATTTGTTATTAAACATTTTGCCTTTGGCCGGGTGCAGTGGCTCACACCTGTAATCCCAGCACTTTGGGAGGCCAAGGCTGGTGGATCACGAGGTCAGGAGTTCAAGACCAGCCTTGCCAAGATGGTGAAACCATGTCTCTACTAAAAATACGAAAATTAGCTTGGCGTGGTGGTGGGCACCTATAATCCCAGCTACTTAGGAAGCTGAGGCAGAGAATTGCTTGAACCTGGGAGGAGGAAGTTGCAGTGAACAGAGATCGTGCCACTGCACTCCAGCCTGGGCGACAGAGTGAGACTCTTTCTCAAAAAAAAAAAAAAAAAAAAAAAAAAAAAGATTTTGCCTTTGTGGAGGACAAGGAAGAGGGTTCTGACCATGATTTCAGCACATAGCACCTGCCTGGGCAGGGAGCCCAAGCCAAGGAAACAGGGAACCTTCCAGTACTATAATGTGCCCAAAGGGAAGCCACATACCAAGTGGAAATGGTTTATCTTCAACAAAAGCATGCTGACCTTAATCAACATCAGTAAGTGGCAAAAATTATAAGTTTAACTTAAAAGAGCATGGAAGCCCAATGTCGGAGAGAGATTTTCGGTGTTTTTAATGAAAGAGGAGAAACTTAAGGAGGATTATAAAAGTAAAGATCCCCAAGCAAGGGCTCTCAACCTCCACTGCACATTCGGATTATCCAAAGAGCTTTTCAGCATTCCAATAGATCAAACTTGTGGTAAGTTGAAGCTTTTCCCAAAAGTGAATAGTAAAGTAATAATCATTATTTAGAAAGTCTGTCCCTAGTCCAGTAATAAGGAAAAGTGGTTTCTAAATTTATCACTGCTGTTAACCACCTGAGTAACTTATTGTTCTTCCAATCAGCATTTCATTTATAAAATAAAATATTTGATCTAGGTTATATATCATATCTCTAGTTTTTTTTTTTTGTTCGCAATGTCTCTATATATTACTTATCTATATATGTTGCTATGCATGTAACGGGTTTGGGGATCAGGTTGGCTAGGTTTAAAATGGGAATTTACTTTCGGTTGTTGTTGTAAGAACATGGTCCAGTTCTCAATTTCTTCCTCTGTAAACTAGAAATAGTTTCTACCTCATAGCATGAGAAAAAAATAAGATAGTACATGAAGTAATTAATTAATACTTGGAAAATACTGGTTTTTTTAAACCTAAGCTCATATATTTACGTAAATTTTAAAATAAAGTGATAAAATATTTGTGTCTTGTATGCTGTCTGTGTAAATAATATATAGCCAATTTTGTATGTCATAGTATAATATCTATATAATGTTTATATAATTATTAATAATATATACATTTTTCTGACTCCCATAAACTTGCATATTTCTTATGTTAAAGTATTTTTACATGACACTAATTCTCAGAATGTGAATTAGGAATCACAGTTTTTTCATTTTTTAGGTGATTATATTGGAAGGTGTGTTAATAACATTAACATGAACGTCATGTTTACTAGTATTCAAATCTTCCATTTTTTTGTAAACAATTATAAGTTTCCATTTAAAGCCAACTCAAAACTGTTGCTAAAATTTATCTAAGGAAGGGTACCAAAAAATGAACAATGAGAAAATCCGAACATGAACTCCACTAACAGTTTTATGTATTATAATCTATTTGACGCTATCGGCATCAAAAGTAAACAGCATCATTTGTATGGATTTCAAACGTAAATGCTGCTCATTTTATTTTCAAAATTGAAAAGTTTATTCACAAACTATTAACATGCTTAGATTTTTTTCGCCATCAGAGAATGTAATTGCTCTGTTTTATAAGCTATTAATGAAATAGTTATAAATATCAGCAGAAGTAAACAAAGAAGTTTTCTCTAATTCCATGAGCTATTGTTTAAAAGCTTATAATTGAGAAAAGAGATAATTGAATGACATTTTTATTAGTAGTACTCACAGCACCAAATTATTAAGTTTTAGCCTTAATAATTCAAGTATGTGGTGCCTACATGTGCTTTTCACAAAGCTTGAATATTTATTTAAAAGCAACAAACCTACGTAGAATGATCTGATGTCAATATGTATATCTCTCAATATATATTTCCACAATATTAGAGTGGCTTACTAGAAAGTATTAAAAAACATATTTAAGGACAATGGAAAAGATTATCTATGTTTGTAAAAACACCAATGTGAATGTTAATAGTACAATTATTTTTAAAGTCATTATCTTTGCTTTAAATTAAATGTTTAATCTATTTTGCTTAACTTACAAGCACTAATGTATTACTAATTGTTTTCATCATTAAAAAGTTACCTTATTAATCAATGTGCAAAAATCACAAGCATCCCTATACACTAACAACAGACAAGCAGAGAGCCAAATCATGAGTGAACTTCCATTCAGAATTGCTACAAAGAGATTAAAATACTTGGGAATACAGCTAACAAAGAATGTGAAGGACCTCTTCAAGGAGAACTACAAATCACTGCTCAAGGAAATAAGAGAGGACACATACAAATGGAAAAACATTCCATCCTCATGGATAGGAAGAATCAATATTGTGAAAATGGCATACTGCCCAAAGTAATTTATAGATTCAATGCTATTTCCATCAAACTACAATTGATATTTTTCACAGAATTAGAAAAAACTACTTTAAAATTCATATGGAACCAAAAAGAGCTGATTTGGTCAAGACAATCTGAAGCAAAAAGAACAAAGCTGGAAGCATCATGCCACTTGACTTCAAACTATACTACAAGGCTACAGTAACCAAAACAGCATGGTACTGATACCAAAACAGACACATAAACCAATGGAACAGAAGAGAGATCTCAGAAATAAGATTGCACATCTACAATCATCTGATCTTTGACAAACCTGACAAAAACAAGCAATGGGAAAGGATTGCTTATTTAATAAATGGTACCAGGAAACCTGGCTAACTGTATGCAGAAAACTGAAACTGGAGCCCTTCCTTACACCTTATACAAAAATTAACTCAAGACACAGTAAAGAGTTAAATGTAAAACCTAAAAACACAAAAGCCCTAGAAGAAAACCTAGGCAATACCATTCAGGAAATAAGCATGTGATTTCATGATGAAATCACCAAAAGCAATTGCAACAAAAGCTAAAATTGACAAATGGGATTTAATTAAACTAAAGAGCTTCTGACAGCAAAAGAAACTATCAGCAGAGTGAACAGGCAACCTGCAGGGTGGGAGAAAATTTTTGCAACCTACCCATCTGACAAAGGTCTAATATCCAGAATCTACAAGGAACTTAAACAAATTTACAAGAAAAAAACCAACAACCTCGTCAAAAAGTAGGCAAGGGGACAATGTGCGGTGGCTCATGCCTGTAATCCTAGCACTTTGGGAGGCTGAGGCAGGCAGATCACCTGAGGTCAGGAGTTCAAGACCATCCTGGCCAACATGGTGAAAACCCATCTCTACTAAAAATATAAAAATTAGCCAGGTGTGGTGGCTGGTACCTGTAATTCCAGCTACTCAGGTGGCTGAGGCAGGAGAATTGCTTGAACCCAGGAGGCGGAGGTTGCAGTGAGTGGAGATCATACCACTGCACTCCAGCCTGGGCAACAGAGTGAGACTGTCTCAAAAAAAAAAAAAAAAAAAAGTGAGCAAAGGATATGAACAGACATTTCTCAAAAGAAAACATTTCCGCAGCCAACAAATATATGAAAAAAGTTCAACATCACTGATCATTACAGAAATGAAAATCAAAACCACAATGAGATACCATCTCAAACCAGTCAGAATGGTGATTATTAAAAAGTCAAGAAACAACAGATGCTGGCGAGGCTGCAGAAAAATAAGAATGCTTTTACACTGTTGGTGAGAAAGTAAATTAGTTAAACCATTATGGAAGTCAGTGTAGCAATTCCTCAAGGATCTAGAACCAGAAATACCATTTGACCCAGCAACCCCATTATTGGGCATATACACAAAGGAATATTAATCATTCTATTATAAAGGTACATGCACACATATGTTTATTGCAGCACTCTTCACAATAGCAAAGACTTGGAACCAACCGAAATGCCCATCAATGATAGACTGGATTTTAAAATATGTGGTACATATACACCATGGAATATTATGTAGCCATAAAAAGGAATGAGTTCATGTCCTTTTCAGGGACATGGATGAAGCTGGAAGCCATCATCCTCAGCAAACTAACAGAGGCACAGAAAACCAAACGCTGCATGTTCTTACTCATAAGTGAGAGTTGAACAATGAGAACACATGGACACTGGGAGGGGAACAGCACACACCAGGGCCTGTCGGGGGATGGGAGGTAGGGAGAGCATCAGGACTAGTAGCAAATACATGTGGGGCTTAATACCTAGGTGATAGATGGATTGATAGGTGCAGCAAACCACCTTGCCATATATTTACCTATGTAACACACCCGCACATTCTGCACATGTATCATAATAGCCTAATTTTTAAAGTTGCCTTATTTATCTATTATAGTCAAAGTGCTATGCTTATTACATTGCAAATGGTTTGCTTCATCGAAATAACTATAATAATAGCAAAATAATTTTTTGGAAAGCTTAGTGTAATTGTTTTGTGAAAATGAGCAAATATAAACAGAACTTAAATGGTTTAGTGAGTGTTTCAGATATAGCGAATGAAAAACAAGGACTGAAGTTTATGGTATATCGAAGGAATGTGATGGTAAAAGGATGTTCCAGGCATATTATGAATAGCTGATTAAGGAATACAGAATTCCTTAATGGAGAGAAAGTGGAGTCTGTTGAGCAAGATGGTAAACATCTCACTGCAATACTTCCAGAAAGGATAAGAAATGACATTTATTGAACTCCTCATTTTCTGAGGGTTTAAGGTCACACAGTGAATAAGTAAGTTTGGAAGGGGAACTAAGAAAAATTTCACTCCAGAACTTGTGTTCCTTCTATTTATACTGCATTGCAAGGCAATATCGAATGAATAGAAAAAGAATCAATGTTTAGATTACTAGAAATATCCAAGTCAGTTAAAGGGCCTGCTTCAGAATGTAAAGTCAGGAAAGAGAGAAAAAAATATTTTTGAGTTTTGTATTTTCACAAGAAAATAATGATGAAGTGATATAGAAGCAAGGATGTCATGATCCACAGCTTGTAATTCGTTTTGCTAGTGTGTGCTGGGGTGGGTGGTGATGGGAGGCCATAGGGCAGAGAAAATAATAAAAGCAAACGTCCTGAAAACACAGAATGGGAAGACGTTAAAAGTAGAAATTTGATTTTAAGACAGAATTAGACCCAGGACACATATGGAGTGTATTAAGATGCAGTAAACCAAGAAACATTTTTTTTTTAAGTGACAAAGTTGAAAAGGACAATAACTGAGAAAAGCTGCTTTATTTGTAAATTAAAAAGACACTGTTGGCCTTTAGATAAGGAATCAAATGTCAACATTGCATCACTCAATAGAAATAAAAAAACAAGTTGCAGTTTGATGAAATGAATTGCTAGAACTAGACATTTCTTTCTCTGAACATAGTGTAGCAGCTTCATGAAATTTTGGAACAGGGAGAGAGAATGCCAGAAGTTCCTGACACATTGAATTGACTCTATAAATATTTGTTGAATTGACTTCAATACAATTGAAATGTTGATGAAAAGTTTTAACAGCAGGTCATAACTTGTTCACTGTTTATTTCAGTGGAGGAAATGAATGATCCTGACCAGACATCCTTGTAAAAATTTTAATGGTAAGGTACTATCAGAAAGAAACTGGGAGTCCTTATCTGTAAGATATTTTAGAGGGATATATCTAGTCTGCATAAATTGCTTAATGTCAATCTAGAAGTTATGGATTTATGAGATCTGGCTGACTGAAGAATGGAGGACAGTGATTTAAGTGTAGTCCTAATGAATTAATAGAGTATACAAAGAAAAAATTTTAAAATCAGAATGACTTTGTTTTATGGTCAGTGACTCAAAAAAACTATTCTATTAATAGGAAATTATAATTTGTTTAAACGAGAGATAAAGGAACATTCTAAGAAGCTATATCAGATCCTTTTGGTTCCTCCAGAAAAAGAAGTTTTCTTTGCATCTGTTGCTTTCCTGTTTCATATGGATCATTAGTGAAGTTTAGTGTGAGAATGTTCCTGAGACTGATTTGACAGCTAAACCTTTATAATAGCACAGGTGGTTACTGGGGGTCTTTCAAGACATTTAGTATTCATCTTTATTTATTTAGAATAAAGGCAGTATTTGGTGTCATTAATATTACTGTTATACTGTTAAAATTATACTCGTGTCCCAAGTGAAGGCTTCTTTTTTTCTGCCTCTTTCCATGCACTGAATAATTACCCTTCCACTGGGATTTCTTGTTTAAAAGTGCATACCATATTTATATTTGGCTCAATTATTTTAGAATTGCCTTGTACTTCCCTTTGATTCCATAAATCTTATCCAAGATAAAACTAAGCTCCACTGAATACCTAAAGTGTCTCTGGGGACAGGGATATTTAATATGTGTGGTTATTTTGCACACATTATCAGAAATGAACATCAGAGCACTCTGCTGAAGGGATGTTGGATTTTACCTAAGAGGCAAATGGGATATTTAAAAAAAAGCTTGAGAAAAAATAATTTAAGTTATTCTCAGAAAATCTGAAACTTTTTTTTTGCTCTGGGGTAATATCTTCACTCAATTTTTTGCAAATGTTGGAAAATATGGCACATAAAATAACATAATTTCTGCATTTGAGCCAATGATCTCTCCCTTTTATTTCACTTACCCTCTTACAGTTTTCAGCATGCTTTTATTTTTATAATCTCTTCTTTTTTACTCTGTCAAATAGGTCATTTTTGTTTTCTACTTTTGTCTCACTCACCAAATATCTTTAGAAAGTTGTTAATTTAATCAAATACAGATTTGATATGCCTCTAAAGGCAAAAAAAGTAACTTGTCAGGAAATATGTGCCTGAGGTTATATGTGTAGTTCTTTGTTTCCTCACTGATTTTGGTCTTTTTGTAAGTCAAGATAACCTAATGATCTAACTGTTATAAACACTGCACAGACCTCAAATCTCAACAATTTGGGAATTAGGCTATGAGCTTTTTCCTTGACTTCTCATTCCGGGATCTACGCTTCATTCATTTTTTTTTCCTATAAAAAAATAATACTCACCACCGTGATATAGTTTGCCTGTGTCCCCACCCAAATCTCATCTTGAATTGTAGTTCCTATAATCCTCATGTGTGGTGAGAGAGACCCAGTTGGAGGTAATTGAATTATGGGGGCAGTTTCTTCCATAAAATTCTTGTGATAGTGAGCAAATTCTAATGATATCTAATGATTTTATAAGTGGCTTCCCCCTTTGCTCAGTTCTCATTCTTCTCCTTCCTGCTACTATGTGAAGAAGGACATGTTTGCTGTCCCTTCTGCCATGATTGTAAGTTTCCTGAGGCCTCCCCAGCTCTGCGGAACTATGAGTCAATTAAATCTCTTTCTTTCATAATTAACCCAGTCTCAGGCAGTTCTTTATCGCAGCGTGATAACAGAATAATACACATTGCTTCATCAATTCAGTGATTTTCATGTAGTATGCAGTCGTGTAATTAATAAGTATTTAACTACTAACACTTTGCCAGGTTGTTTGCTATCTGTTCAG
Source organism: Pongo abelii (assembly GCF_028885655.2). Taxonomy (NCBI): domain Eukaryota; kingdom Metazoa; phylum Chordata; class Mammalia; order Primates; family Hominidae; genus Pongo; species Pongo abelii. The sequence goes on along the minus strand of NC_071989.2, from coordinate 22,035,893 downwards.
AATAAAAAGGGTGTTAATTTATGTAATATTTTCCTCTAATATATTCTTATATATATAAAACAGCTCATTTTAGAAATACATATTTACTTCTGCTTTTAAAAAACTGGAGCAATTTGGGGTAAGCCAAAGCTTCCACAATTTAGGCTGCAGAATATCATTAAGTATTCTTGTTCTCAACTTTCAAACCTACATCCTCCCCCTCCTGTGCCCCATACACTCCTTTTTAATTTGTTTTTTCATTCAATTCAGAGAATAAACATGTGGCTTCTCTGGATTAAAGTTTTCCCATGTATCAGATACAACTATCCAATCTACAGGCTTTCAAACTCTTTCCTTATTTGTAGCACATAGTCTACCCTTATTTTTTCTCTGGTACCTCCAAATGTTTATTCTCCTAGAAGCTTTTCTGGGTGGTTTTGATTTACTTTACATTTTTCTCCTTCTGAATACATGCCATATTGAATATCCTCCAGTCTTTAAAATTAATATTAATTGCTGCATATATTTGGCAATGGGTTTTAGTATAAAATGTAGAGTTTCTGGTTAAATATGGCCAATTGGCTATGCTTTAAAATAACTTCTTTTTTTGCAAAACTCTATACAATTGGCTTAATTCAATAAAAATTTTAAAAGATCAAGATGAAAGGAATAGGGTAAGAAACATATATATATATTTGTGTGTGTACATATATATGTGTATATATAGGTGTAAAAACATAGTTTTAAGATGAAAATTAGACTTATGATTGAATAATTAGGTATTATTAAATTTTACAAGTGTAGAAATTGCAAGGTAATATTTTTAATATTGCAGGTATAGAAACTGGGTAATACCAAGCTTAAATTACTTGCTTAAGGGTCTTCTGTTAACAAGAAAATCAAGTGGACCTCAAAACAAAGTCTATTAACTCATATGATATTTTTTCCCAGTATAATACACAATCATGTCATTTGACTAGATAAATCTAAATCGCAAATAGCCTTATTCTTTCAGCAAGAAAGATGTTTCTTATGTACTTTTTGTGTTTCATATGCTGTGAAAAAAAGAAACACAGAAAACATTGCTGAAACATGTTGGGAAATATTTCAGTACCAAAACACTGAAAGAATAGACATATTATTCTTTGAATTAAAGTATCCATAACTAGTGAATGAGAAGAATTATAAAAATATTTTGTCAAGTTCTTCTAAATCTCCAAAGAAAATGGTAGGCCTCAAGGATGAATTTTCATTGCATATTGAATTTTAAAGTAAAATAAATTTTAATCAAAGCTTTTGCTTGAGATTGGGATTGGAGTAGGTGGATGGCAACAAGAAATTACTATGAAAGTTTCAAAATTATTGCTAGGAAGGTATACTATTTTCTGTTTAATTTAAAAATATTTGCTCAATAAGAATGATCTACGTATCAGTAGTTCCTATGATTCTCTATTTCAGTGATATTTATGCTATTTAAAATGAGAAAATAATTTATACAAATTTTTTTCTACTCAAGTCAAGTGCTCAGAATTGAGAAAATAAGTCTAGGATCTTTACTAAAATATATTGATCATAATTAAGGAAAATGACTAAAGAGAGGAAGTATGAATAAAAATGATAGATCTTGAGTTACCAAATCAAACAATGTTAATTGTTTCCATATTTCCAAAATTATTTGTGGTCAATTACAGAAATACATACACCATAGGAACATAGGAATCAGCAAGATAGAAATAACAGAATACTTTTAAACCAGTAAGAGCCTGAACATAGAAATGAGTGCCATGAAATTCACTACAGCTTTATAACTTGGAAAGCAAAATCAACTTGTAGCTTTCTGGCAGCCAAAGTACAATTATGCTCAGTTACAACTTTCAAAACTTATAACTGGTGTTAGTTTTATGAACAAGTTTCAAAATTCATAACTCGTTCAAAAAATTAATATACCAGTACACTGAGGAATCATAAAGAGGGAAATGGTGCAATTCTGGCTTAAGTAAGGTGGAAATGCCAGCAGGAGGAAAAACAACACCATTGCCCAGAGATAAACAAGACAGTATTGAATTCACAAGGTTTCTCTAGAAGCCCATAAATAACTGAAATTACTTTCCCTTATAACTGAGTCGGCTTGCTCCAGGGTAAACTGCTCTTCTTGATAGTTTCCAGCAAGCCAGTTTGCCAAGGGAGGGGAAAATAAAACAAAACAAATTTGTACATGTTTTTCTTTTCCATTGACTTTTTTGTTCATTTGTAAATCTCCATTTCCCTTTGATGAAATCTACATGTGACTAATTTCTCTTGTGTATGACTAATTCAGTTGTAGATTTAACTAAATTAAATACCTATTTCTTCTTAATACTACTTGGAAAAATAAAAATTTTACTTTTTATTGTGATCTGAGAAATCAGATCTTGAATTTTTCCTTAATAAAAAGGCTCTTTGTGACTTATAATAATCAACAATCTTACAACGTATATAATACAAATTTCTATACGCAATTTACTATATTCCTCAAGTAGCTCATTTGTGCAACTACAAAATATATTTCCAAAAAGCAGTTCTATAGAGGAACAAGCTACTTGTGCTGCTGTTTGATAGTCAGCATGATTTAACAATCAGATTTAGAATATCTTTACCAATAGCGCTAAAATTTTAGTGTGAGTTAGATTCACTTTGACAGTTTTAAAGTGCAGATTATTCTCCCACAATCTCCAACCACAATTCTGCTTAGTAGGTTTGACATGTAATCAAGAAATACGACTGTTTAATAGCTAACAAGATAAACTTGATGCTTATGACCCAGGACAACACATTGAGAAACACTGATTGAGGTTTTTAAAAAAGTAGTTTGTACATCTCTAAGAAAACTTTTTGTACATGTTAGTTATCCTAATTGAAAATTTTATTAAAATATGAATAGCAAAGAATGTGTGATTATAGTCTCAAGCTTGGGTTGAGGTAATCTTGGTTTGTGTAAATACATTCTATGACGTTTGCATGATTGAGTCATGAGTCCCTTAATCACATAGATACATTCTGAGAAATGTGTCCTTAGGCAATTTTGTCATTGTGCAAACATCATTGCATGTACAAACCTAGATGGTACAGCCTACTACACACCTAGTGTACCAGTCTGTTTTCATGCAGCTGATAAGGACATACCTGACACTGGGAAGAAAAGAGGTTTAATTGAACTTACACTTCCACATGGCTGGGGAGGCTTCAAAATCATGGCGGGAGGCGAAAGGCCCTTCTTACATGGAGGTGGCAAGAGAAAATGAGGAAGAAGCAAAGGCAGGAACCCCTGATAAACCCATGTGAATAAGTCGTGAGACTTATTCACTATCATGAGAATAGCACAGGAAAGACCAGCCCTCATGATTCAATTACCTCCCCCTGGGTCCCTCCCACAACATGTGGGAATTCAGGAAGATACAATTCAAGTTGAGATTTGGTGGAGACACAGCCAAACCACATCACCTAGGTTATAGTGTGTAGTAGGCTATACAATTTAGGTTTGCACATGCAATGATGTCCAAAAAAAAATCATTGTATGTTTATACATGCAATAATGGTTTAGCCTATTGTTCCCAGGCTACAACCTGTAGAGAATGTTAATGTACTGAATACTGTAGGCAACTGTAACACAATGATAGGTATTTGTGTATTTAAATATATGTAAGCACACAAAAGCCTCAGTAAGGATACAGTATAAAAGACAAAAAAAAAAAAAAGGTACATTTTCATAGTGCATTCTACTAAGCCAGTCTTGCTTTGCTATAAAGAAATACCGAAGACTGAGTAATTGATATAGAAAAGAGGTTTAATTGGCTCACAGCTTCTTCAGGCTGTGCAAGCATGGGGCTGCCATAGCTTGGTTTCTGTGGAGGCTTTGGGGAGCTTTTATTCAGGGAAGAAGGAGAACCTGGAGCTTGTGCATTACATGGTGAAAGCAGGAGCAAGAGAGAGAGTAGTAGGTGGGGGAGGTGTCACACACTTTTAAATGACGAGATCCCATGTGAACTCAGAGCAAGAGCTCACTTACCATCACCGGGGGAATGGCACAAGTCATTCATGAGGGATCTGCCCCCACGATCCAAATACCTCCCACCAGGCCCCACCTCCAACATTGAGGATTACAATTCAACGTGAGATTTGGATGGGGCATTCAAATCATATCAGGCACTTACCATGAAATATGCTTACAGGATTGGAAATTGCTCTGGGTAAGTCAATGAGTGAGAGGTGAGTGAATGTGAAGGCATTACTGTACACTACAGTAGACTTTATAAACACTGTACACATAGGCTATACTAAAGTTTAAAAAAAGTTTTTTCTTTCTTCAATAATAAATTCGCCTTAGCCTACTATAATTTTTTACTTTATAACTTTTTTTAATTGTGACTGTTTTATAATAACACTTAGCTTGAAACACAAACACACTGTACTGCAGTACAAAAATGTTTTCTTTCCTCATATCCTGGTTCTATAAGCTTCGTTCTATTATTAAATTTAATTTTAAAAATTTTCAATTTGTAAACATTTTTACTAAAAACCAAGACACACATATTAACTTGGGCCTACCCACTGTTGGATCATTGATATCACCATCTACTCCTCCACATCTTGTCCCACTGGAAGGTCTTCAGGTGCAATGACACACATGGAGCTGTCATCTCCTGTGATCACAATGCCTTCTAGAATGTCTACTGAAGGAACTGGCTCAGGCTGTTTCACAGTTAACTTTTTAAATTTACAGAAGTGGAAGTGTACATTCTGAAATAAGATAAAAGGATCGTATAGTAAATACATAAGCTAATAACATAGTCGTTTATTATGAAGTATTGTGTAAAAATGTATGTACTAGGCTTTATACGACTAGCAGCGCAGCAGGTTTGTTTAACCAGCATCATCAAAAACGCATCAGTAATGCATTGCTCTGTGAGGTTAGCAGGGCGATAGGAATTTTTCAGCGCCCTTATAATCTTATGGGATCATCTTCCTGTAAGAGGTCCCTTGCTGACTGAAACATTGTTACGTGTCATATGACTGTAATTGCATTTACGATTGCATTGTAACAAACACATGAAATACTCAGAAATAACTTTAAGAAAATTATTAAAATTTATACACATGGCTGATAGAAAGATCTAAATAAATGAAAATCTAAATAAATGAAGACATACACCATGATCATGAATCATGAGAATTAATATTATTCCGTTTTTATTTTTTTGAATTTTATTGAGGTAAAATTGACAAGGTATATTTAAGGTGTTCTGATGAAAAGAAAAACTAAGGGTGTGTTTTTCCTATTCTCAACACTCACATACTCAATACTTCTGTGACCCCAGATGTGTGATGGTTTTTCCTTATACACCAATCAATTATCCAGCAAATTCTTCAGTGAACTCCAGCTGGCTGTCCTCTAATTCAATTTAATTCTGATACTATTTACCTGGATACAGCATCAGCTCTCTCAGGTTGAGGTCTCGGCAGCACAAGACTTTCCCCCGACTTCAGATGCTAGTTACAAACACAGGCTGGGAGCTGTGTCTCTGACCAACCAGCTAGAAATCAAGGTTCCCTCAATCTCCTTATTGGGTTTTATTACCTTGCAACAGTACTTCAGAGAAAAATGTTGTAATTACATATATTCGTTTATTATAAAGGATATCACAAAGATACAGATGGACAGCATGATGGAAGAGATACATAGAATGAGGGTATGAGGTCCTCATTAGAATGGGGCAAGTGGAAAGAGGGGTGGAGCTTCCATGCCCACTTCAATGATCACCCTCCAGAAACCTCCATGTGTTCAGCTATTCAGAAGCTCTCCAAACCTTGTCCCTTTGGGGTTTTATGGAGGCTTTAATTACATAAGCATAATTAATTAAATCATTGGTCTTTGGTGATCACAACTCAAGCTTCAGCTCCTCCCACCTCCTTAGAGGTTGGAAAATGGAGCTGTCTTGCTCTTTCTGGTGACCAGCCCTATTCTAAAGTTATATAGAAGCTGTCAGCCACCAGTCATCTCATTAGCATACAAAAGACATCTTAATCATGTAGGAGATCCCAAGAATTCTGTGAGTCATATGCTGAAAAGGAGGAGAAAGACCAAGTGTCTATCTCACACTATCACACGTGTACAACTCGATGTTTTGATATATGGATACATTTTGAAATGATCACCACAATTAATTAAATTAATGTGTCACATTATTTTACCATAATTACCATTTCTTTGTGATGAAAATGAGTAAGATCTACCCTCTTAGTAAATTTCAAGTATACAATACAGTATTGTGACCTATAGTATAGTATAATTATCAACACTGTTTAAATATCAGTGCTCCCAAAATTGATTAAAAGATCAAGCAATACTAATCAAAATTTATATAGTAAATGATTTTTCTTGCTTAAAGAGAGGTTTGATCTTTTGTTTGGCTCCTGAAAAATAACTTCTAAGCCTTTGGAATGTCCTACCCAATAAAGGTATCTTTGTTTAGCTGCATCTTTATGGCCACACCAGATAGTCTGTGCTAACAATATGATTTATATTGTATAGCAGAGGATCTTGAGTCACGTGTTATCAGCTTAACAGCTGGACATCTGAAGGAGTTGGAGGCTAAGGTCAGTAACATGGTGAGCAATAATTTCTATGTGATTGAACGCAATAAAAACTCTAGACATCAAAGCTTCGCTGAGATTTCAGGTTGGTATAGTCCATGCATATTGTCACACATTCCTGCTTAGAGAAATAGATTCTCTACCCAAGACTCCACTGGGAGAGTAGAAAGGGAAGCTTCATAGCTAGGTATATCCTGGACTTTCATCTATGTGCTTCTTCCCTCTGCTGATTGCCATTTGTATCTTTTTTGCTGCAATAAACCATAATCATGAGTTGAACTTGAGAGCAGTCTTGGAGATGTGGGAACCTGGACTTAAAAGTGAAAGTGTTCTTGGGGACCGTACCAAGTTAAATAATATCCCATAAAAATTCATGTCCATTTAGAACCTGTGAATATGGCCTTATTTGGTAATAAGGTATTGGGAAATACAATCAAGTTAAAATGAATTAAACCTAAATCCAATGTTACTGATGACCTCATAAGAAGAGGGAAATTTTGACACAAAGACGCAAACACACAGGAATAATGCCATGTAAAAATGGAGGCAAAGACTGTAAGGATTCATTGACAAGCCCAGAAACTCCTAGGATTGCCTGTGATCACAAGAAACTAGGATAAGGCTGGGAAGCATAATTCTCTAGAGCCTACAGAAAGAATGGGGCTGCTGACACCTTAATTTTGCACTGATGGCCTCCAAAACTGGGAAAGAATGAATTTCTTTTAAACCATCCAATTTGTGGTTATTTATTATGATAGCACTAGAAAACTAATATGAATCCCACATTTTGCAAAATTCTGTAAGGATTTTTGTAGAAACTGACTGATTCTAAAATATTTATGAAAAACAAATAACCTAGAATAACCAAAACAGTTTTGCAAAGGAAGACCACAGCTAGGAGAGTTACGCTACTTTACTCGAAAGTATACTATAAAGCTACTTTTATCAAGACAGAATAGTATTAACATAGAGATATACATGTAGATCAATGGGGCAGAACAGAATTCATGAAAAGACCCACAGATATATAATCAATTGATTTTTGTTAGCATGTTACCAAAAAAAGGTTGGGGAGAAGAGAGATAGTATTTTAACTTATAGCTCTGGAAAAACACAACTATTGAGGGAAAAATGAATATCAATTCACTTTTTTTTTTTTTTGAGACAGAATCTCGGTCTGTCACCCAGGCTGGAGTGCAATGGCATAATCTCGGCTCGCTGCAACCTTTGCCTCCAGGGTCCAAGCAATTCTCCTGTCTCAGCCTCTTGAGTAGCTGGGATTACAGATGCGCGCCATCATGCCTGGCTCATTTTTGTATTTTTAGCAGAGTCGGAGTTTCACTATGTTGGTCAGGCTGGTCTCAAACTCCTGACCTGGTGATCCACCCACCTCGGCTTCTCAAAGTGCTGGGGATTATAGGCGTGAGCTACCGTGCCCAGCCGTATCAATTCTTAAATAATAAACATTTACTTGACATGAATTATAGATCTAAATGTAAACTGTTAACTTATAAAACTTATGGTGAGGATAATACATAGGAGAAAATCTATGTGTCCCTAGTAGGAAAAAAATACAATACAAACACATGCAAAAATAAATAGAAATGTAAAAACTGATTTTGTAAGAATTGAAAACATCTACTCTTTGACAGACATCTTTTAAAACAAAAAGAAAAGTCGGAAAAAAACAACTCAGTTCATGTATTTGGCAGGTTGATTTCTATCCAGAATATGCAAATAATCTTTATATCTCAATAAGAAGATAACAAAAATTTTTTAAAAATACGAGTGTGTAAAATTTAATATGAAATTTCATGAAATAAATAATATGCTATACATGAATTGCTAATAAGCACATATAAAAGTGTTAAGCATTTTTCGTAACAAAAATGCAAATTAACATTGCAATGTGATACACTACACATCTATCAGAATGTCTGAAATTATTATTATTTTTTTCTCATCCTATTTTATGGTGCTATAAAATGTCTGAAATTAAAGAGTGATAGTGTTGTCAAGGATATGGGGAAACCAGAACACTCGGACTTTGCAGGTGGCAATCTAAAGTGATACATCCGCTGTAAAAACTGTGTTTTTCATCAATTAACACATACACTAACTATATTCCCAGTCATTCTACCGTGATGTGTATGCACAAGTCTGCCCATGGATGTTCATAGCAGCTTCATTTATAATAGCCTCAAACTGGAAAGAAACCAAAAGTCTATCACCAGGGAAATGGACAAACACAATGTTACATGAACATACATTGTAATGCTAATCAGCAGTAAAAAAAAAAAAAAACCTACTGCATTTTTGCACCAACTTAGATGAATCTCAAAACATAATTTTCTTGAGTCAGAGAAGCCAAAAAAGTACACAGTGTGTGATCCCATTTTTATAAGACACTAGAAAATGTAAACACATCTATAGTTAACAAAGCCCATCAATGTTTGCTTGGAGTAGAAGTAGTAGGTGGGATAGACTGCAAAGAAACATAAGCAAACTTTTCACAGTGGTAGAAAGGTTCTCCATTTTGGTTGTGGTAGTGGTGTCGGGTGTAAATAGATGTTAAAGTTTATTAAACTGTACACTTTAAATGGGTACAATTTGTTGTACATAAACTATATCTCAATAAAGCTTCTCTTTCCTAAAAAAAAAGTGCCTAGTCAAAGCTTTCATTTATTAATTCTTACTTAGGAATAACAAAAGTTTTCCAAGTAAATTAGACTATAGTTGTTTAAACAGCCAGAAAACAAGCAAAGTCTTATAATTCTACATTATAGAAAATGGCTTTTTAAATTTTAAAATGGAATGTTTTTAAAGAAGTTATCATCAATTGCCTGGCTCTATTATCTGAAATTCATTACGAAGTATAGATTTGTTTTATACCTTTGTTACACCACTTTTACAGATAAATTATTTATATGGACTGGGCAGAGAAACCTCTTACTTAAGATACATAAAATGGATTAAAGAAATTTATGACAAAATTTGGTTACTCTTCTCAGTTTTTGATATTCCACCAGACCAATTTGGATTTCCTGCTGGGTAGACTTACTCATAATTAAGCCCAGACCCTGATTCTATGGGATGAAGAGTTGCAGCCTCATTCATATTTAATACTAACAGATTTCTTAGGCTATGGAAAGTGTACTAAAGGGGAATAAGTGGAACCTTAAGATACAGGATTGGGATATACAGACATACACAGAAGAGGTTGAAATATTTGAACAAACAAATTCTCAAAATTCTCTTGCTTTAGAGACAGCTTAATGACTTCTCCTCCAAGAAAGTCAGCCTTAACATGCGTACAAAGAAATAAAGAAAGAAAAAAATAGTGAAAGAAAGAAAGAAAAAAAACAATGACAAACACTTTTATTGACTGCCCTTGGGTAATTTATAATTTTTCTCAGGACAAATCCTCATGGTGCCTCATTGCCTGGGCTTTTAAGAAGAGCTAGAGCTCTTCTTCTTTTTTATTTTCTTTTCCTTACAATTTTCTTAATAACATTTTCTTTTCCCTAGCTTACTTTATTGTAAGAATATGGCATACAATCCATGTAACTTATGAAATATGTGTTAACCAACTGTTTATGTTTTCAGTAAGGCTTCTGATCAGCAAAAGTGTTGCAGGTTTTTCGTATAATTTATTGGTAGAAGGCTGAGGAGAATGTGTGAAATTCCTAGGGTGTTTTAAGAAGAATGAAACATAATGCTCAATAGGGCCAAATACCATTATAGTTACCCTCACTCTGCATTCAGGGTTTAATGCCACAGCCTAAAAAGATGGAAGTGTTGGCCGGGCGCTGTGGCTCATGCCTGTAATCCCAGCACTTTGGGAGGCTGAGGCAGGCGGATCATGAGGTCAGGAGATCAAGACCATTCTGGCCAACATTGTGAAACCCCGGCTCTACTAAAAATACAAAAATTAGCTGGATGTGGTGGCATATGCCTGTAATCCTAGCTACTCGGGAGGCTAAGGCAGGAGAATCACTTGAACCGGGGAGTCAGAGGTTGCAGTGAGCTGGGATCACGCCACTGCACTCCAGCCTGGCGACAGAGAGAGACTCCATCTCAAAAAAAAAAAAAAAAAAAAAAGATGGAAGTGTTGTTTATAGTCTACTAGATTGGCTAATCAAATTCTGGACTTAAATGACTTTCTATTAATGAAATTGAAATACCAGCACTCTTCTGGTAAACAGTGAAGTTGCAAGTCTCTGAGAATGACCATATAGCAATGGATCTATTTTGTCAACTTGTTCAGTCAATTCTTATCCATGCCCGGGAGGACCTGGAGACTATTACTTACATAAGACATTGAAAGTGTAGTAGTAAGAGGGCACTAGTATCCTCAAAAACTCTATGGTGCTTGTCCTTTGTAGGCAGGAGTTAATGGTGATGAATGCTGTAATTAAGTAGTTTTTCCTAATTCCAAAGGAAATAATGAAATTCAGAAACTGTAGAGGCCAGGGGTAGCAATTAACCGTTTGAAAAAAATTCAGGTGGAGTGATCACAATAGGCCTCAGAAACACACTACTAATGAGAGTACCTTATCATGCAGATATTGGAGACCTCTAACTAATCACCGCATCATAATAAATGGAAACAGCTTAGTCATTTACTAAGATGATATACAGAAGAGAGGAATTTTAGATTTTGTGTGAAGGCCCCATTCTTTGAGGAAGCCCAAATAGCCCTGTAAAAGGGTATGGCTGAGTTCCCAGTCACAGTAGCCTTAATCTGTCAGTAATGTGAGTTAATCATCTTAAAACCGGATCCCTCTGCCCCAGTTGAGTCACTCTGTCTCATGTCATATGAGTCAGACAATATTTTCCACCCTCTGAGATTGTTCCAGATTCACGAGCAAAGTAAATTATTTTTGCTATTTTGTCATTAAGTTTTAGAGTAGCTTTTAATACAATAATAAATTATTAGAGCAGGCATATTGGAGTTTTCCTCCACACTGAGATATAAGCTGCTATTCCTTGCACTGCTCACTACAAGATAAGATGGCATAACCTCTGGTGAAACTCTTAGAATTTTAGAGATAACCTATACGACATGGGGCTACAATGCATCAACCTATTTTGAGAAGTATGACACAGTTTCCTACTAAGCACTCGTAAGAACTAATATCTAACCTTGAACCCTAAGTGACTGTGACTTTACCTGCTCATCATGAACTTGCTAATATAGCATCTACCACATAATAAGTTTGGACAGGAGTCTGCATAATAAGTATGCACCAGGAGTCCATTGTTAAATGGAAATGATATGTGTGAGACTCATTCTATGCATCTTGTTCAATCTTTATGTGAAGCCTCATGATGAGTCCTCCATGAGCTAATAAATGAAGGACAAAAAGCATGGACCTGAATTAAGAATCAGTTTGCCCAGCATACTGCTCCAAATGCATGTGAGTACCTCCTTTGTCATAGCCCTACACAGAGGTGACCCTAAAGACAAGGTAAAGTGAAATCTTCCTAAAGAGCAGAAATATCTACCTTGTAGACAGTACATTAGGTGGTCCACACTGCGTGGAAGGGAATAAGGTCTGAGGTTTGTATTTTAACACATGGACAGTGATTGATGGCACAGATGCCTGAACAAGAGCTTGGATAGAACAAAATTATTTAATTGGTAACATAGACTCCTAGGGGAATGGTGCAAAGGGTAATTGATTCTGATTATTTTGGAGGAAATTAACTTGGTATTACAAAATGGGGACAAGAAAAGCTATTTCTGGAAATCAGGGCATTCAATGAAATAACATTCAGTTCTCTCTCTTAATTAAAGCCTTGCAGCTATTCAGGGAACCCTTACTTAAGAAAAATGGATGAGGCTGGGCGCAGTCGCTCACTCCTGTAATCCCAGCACTTTGGGAGGCCGAGGCGGGTGGATCACTTGAGGCCAGGAGTTTGAGAGCAGCCTGGCCAACAGGGCGAAACCCTGTCTCTACTAAAAATACAAAAATTAGCTGTGTGTCGTGGCGTGTACCTGTAATCCCAGCTACTCGGGAGGCTGAGGCAGAGAATAGCTTGAACCTGGGAGGCAGAGGCTGCAGTGAGCTGACATCCCAGCACTGCACTTCAGGCTAAGCAACGAAGCAAGACTCCATCTAGAAAAAAAAAAAAGAAAGAAAAGAAAAAGAAAAATGGGTGAATCTCAGTAACAACAGCAAGCATTGTGGCGTTCTAAGTGGCCCTCTTTTTATCTCCTTTTTCCCTCTTCATTGTAGCCTTAAAAACCAACACTCTGCAAACAACTGAATAATAGCTACTGAAGAGGGGTAAGAAGTTGGGCCTCCTGAACTTGCCTTTTCCCAGAGAACCATCATTGTTCAACGAGTCTGCCATATCCCCACACCCATCTCCAAAGTAGTCTTTATTATGTATGACTTGAAGCTTACCTAATGAGAATAAACTTTTCCAATGGTGCATTTTCAAGAACAATCAAAGAAAATAGTTTAAGACTGTAAGTGCCCAAGAAAGGAAATGATGGTTGGAGACAACAAGAGGTTAAAGGAAACACTTAAAATAAAAATAAAAAATCTGGTGAAATGAGATGTCTGTAGAGAACTTCAGAATGCTCCAACATATTCTTGGAAATATAAAGTGCTATATGCATACTTAGGGCTGTACCCAGACCTGTGTGTATGCACAGGATAGAGCTGAGAAGGCCCTAAGCTCTTGCTGACAAACCTTAGTGCTCTTTGCAAGCAGAAAGTGAAGGCTAAGTAAGACAAAGATGTAAACTGTCACCTGAGTAACGAAGGTATGCATCAATATGCCCAGAGACCCACTCAGCGAAGACTGAGAGACTTCTTGGTTTCTGGAATTTAAGGAAAGTCTATCCACTTAGTCTAACCACTAAGCTAGACAAGCAATGACTTCAAAATCAAGTAGGACAAAGAATCCACACTTTACAGAATTATTTTATAGAAGTCACTAAACAACACCAACAAATAGCAACAAAAACAAGTCCTGGGGTGGAAGAGCATCTGTTTTCCAGAGTTGCCACAATATGTCTGTTAAAATGTCAAATTTTCTAACAAAATTTAAGGGACATTCAAAGAAAAATGAAGATGCGACTCATAGCTACAGACGTGGGGGGCAGTTAATAGAAACTATTCTCAAGAAGTTTAGATATTAGAATGACTACACAAAAACTTTAAAATCAGCTATTTGAGTATATTCAAGAAACTGAAGGAAACTGTGTTCAGATAACTAAAGGAAAGCATAAGAACAATGCCTCACCAAATAGAGAATATCAATAAAAACATAAACATAAAAAAATCAAATCAAAATTCTGTACTTGAAACTTACAAAAACTTCCATGAAAAAAGTTCAGTAGAAGAACTCAACAGCATATTTCAGACAGAAGAAAGAATTCACAAAATTGAAGCTTGGTCCATTAAGATTATGTAATCTGAGGGAGAGAGAAGAAATAAACAATAAAGAGAAATGAACAAAGCCTTAGGGACCTGTGTGATTCAACAAGCATACCATCAGATGAATGAGGGAGTGCCAGAGGAGAGTATAAAAAGAAATGGGTAGAAAGAATATTTGAAGATATAATGGTAGAAACACATAAATTTTTTTATTTAAAAAAATTAATCTACACATCAAAGAACCTCAACAAATTCTAAATAGGATGAACTCAAACAGACCCACACCAGACACATCAAAATAACACTATTAAAAGGCAAAGAAAAAATCTTTACAGCAGCAAGAGAGAAGTAGCTCATCACATACACAAAAACCCTTAGTAGGATTAATAGGAAATTTCTTAGAAGACACTCTGGAGGCCTAAGCCAGTGAGAGGACATATTCAAAGTGCTAAAAGAAAAAAAGTCAACCAAAGATTCTATAACCAGCAAAATTACCCTTCAGAAATGAAGAAGCCTTTTAATACAGTCTTATATAAGCAATTAAGAAGTAACTTGTTACTAAGCAGACCTGCTCTATAAGACATATGAAAGGAAGCCCTTCAGGCTGAATAGAAAGGACATTAGAGAGTAACCCAAATCTACAGGAAGATATAAAGAGCACTGGTGAAAGTAGCTACACAGGTAAGTATAAAATATATAAATATATTTTTTGTTTATACCTCTTTTTTCTCTTTTCTGATTTAAAAATGCAACTCTTTAAATAAATAATTATAAATCCGTGTTGATGAGAATACAATCTATAGGGAAGTAATTTGTGTAATAATAGCACAAAATGAAAGGAGGAAATGGAGTAAATGTTTTGTATAATATTGAAAATAAGTTAGTATTACTCTGTATTGTACTGATATAAAGTAAGGGAATAATGATAATTCCCATGACAATCACTAGGGGAACAATATCAATAGGTATTTATAGATAGATATGGATAGATAGATATAAAATTAATGATTAGGAAATGTAAGTAACTACACCGAGATATAACTTCACACACAATAAGATGGGTATTAAAACACAGACAGGCAATAACCAATTTTGAAGAGCATGTGGATAAATTGAAACTTCATACATTGCTGATAGGAATGTAAAATGGTACAGCTTCTTAGGGAAACAATTTGATAGTCCATCAAAATATGAAGCCTAGAGTTATCACATGACCCAGCAATTCCACTCTTAGGAGTGGAACCCAAGGGAAATGAAAACGAAGGACTGCATAAAAACATACACATACAGGTACATAGTAGCATTACTCACAATAACTGAAACATAGAAACAACTGAGGCTGTATTCAATTTATTTTCTGAGTCCACGAACAAGTTCAGTGCTTTGAGGAGAGAGTAATTGTAGGAATGGTAGCGTTTGAATATGTGTTTCCACTTCAAAATTCATTGAAACTTGAATTCCCAATGTAATAATATTAACAGGTAGGCCCTTTAGGAGGCAAATAGGCCATGAGGGTGCACTCATGAATAAGATTAATGCCATATGTGAAGACTGGAGGGGACTAGCTAAGCCCTTTTGCCCTTCCATCTCTGTTGTGGGATGACATAGTGTTTGTCCCCTCTGGAGGATGCAACAACAAGGTACCAACTTGGAAACAGAGATCAGGTCCTCATCAGACACAAAACTTGCTAGTGCCTTAATCTTCCATTTGCAGTCTCCAGAACTGTAAGATAGAAATTTTTGTTCTTTGTGAATTACTCAGCCTCAGGTATTTTGTTATAGCAGCTGGAATGGATTAAGACAATAACACCCAGCTACTCGGGAGGCTGAGGCAGGAGAATCACTTGAGGCAGGAGAATCACTTGAACCAGGGAGGCAGAGGTTGCATTGAGCTGAGATTGCACCACTGCACTCCAACCTGGGCAAGAGAAAGAGACTCTGCCACAAAGAAAAAAAAAGAACAAAGTTGAAAATGCTATTCTCATAATTAGTCTTATAAACACACAGTATAGTCTGTGCTCATTAGGATTTTTTATTTTTAAATATGTAATTGACAAACAGTGTATATGTTTAAGGTGTGCTATATGATAATTTGATATACATATATACATTGTGTAATGTTTATCACAAACACATTCATCACCAATCATGCTGTATATTACAACCTTAGAATTTGTTTTGCTTACATAGTGTTTTTCATAATGGCTGGACTAGTTTATACCGTCATCAACGGTGTACAAGGATTCCCTTTTCTCCGTACCCTCACCAACACTTGCAATCACGTCTTTTTTACAATAGCCCTCCTACCAGGTGTGAGATGATACCTCATTGTGATTTGATTTGCATTTCTCTGAATATTAGTGATGTTGAGCATCTTTACACTTACATATTGACCATTTGCATGTCTTCTTTGGAAAAATGTCTATTCCTGTTCTTTGCCCATTTTTTAATTGGGAAAATTATTTGTGATTTTTTCTTTCTTTTACTTTTTATTTTGTTATGTTTTTACTATTGAATTGTATATATGTTATACATTATACATTTTGAATATTACCTCTTTAACAGAGAGATGGTTTGCAAATATTTTCTCTCATTTTATAGGTTGACAGGCTGTGCTCTTTGATTCCCAGGTGAACAACTATTATCTAGAATGGCAGATTTGAACATTGCTTCTACTTATTTTGGGGAAAGAGAGCTTCCTGCTCTCCCTTGGCCTCTGGTGCACCAGCTGCTATATGCCATGAATCAGGACTGGAGCAACAAGCAGAATAAAATTTGTCTTTGAGTGTATCTGAAACATCCTCTGCAGATGTCCAGAAATCTCTTAGGGATGATTCGCAGAGAACAAAAATACATTTGTCAAGGAGTAGGGATGACACATCAGCAGAATGTAAAAGTTATAAAATGCGACCATGTATGCCTTAGGATTTGAAGTATGTTTAAAATACACAGGAAAAAATTCAGGCCAGGGGCGGTGGCTCACACCTGTAATCCCAACACTTCGGGAGGCTGAGGCAAGTGAATCCCTTGAGCCCAGGAGTTCGAGACCGGCCAGGGTAACATGGTAAAACCCCATCTCTACAGAAAATACCCACCCTCACAAAAAAAAAAAAAAAAAAAAAAAAAATTAGCTGGCATGGTGGTGTGTGCCTGTATTCCGTAGTCCCAGCTAAACAGAAGGCTGAGGTAGGAGGATCGCTTGAGCTGGGGAAGTCAAAGCTGCAGTGAGCCACGATTGTGCCATTGCACTCCAGACTGGGTGATAGAGCGAGACCCTATCTCAAACAGAAAAAAAAAGAGAGAGAGAGAGAAAAAAGTTAACTATGATATGATATCTCCAATGCTGACCTCAACTGTCAAAAAATATAATAATCCAAAGAGTAAACAAATTTGTTGTTCTATTTTGTAGTCACTCAATATATTCAGTCTGTTAAGAGAACACATGTGAGCGAAGTCCTCCTATTTTTGTAAGTATTAAAATAGGCCCCTAACATGGAAGCTTTTTCTATATTCTGACTTTAAGTTAGGCTCTATCATAAAGACATTGTAAATGTATCACAGATGCACATACTAAATGACTGAATAAGATGAATGCTTCATACATATTTATGGACAAACCCCAAAAACCTTTTGAAATTTTTCCATATCTGGAGTTAAAACAAAAACCTCAAAAAACTGTTATTCCTAAAAGCAAATTCAATGGTTACTAAAATATATGATAGTTGACTAAAATTACTGCTTGAAAGTTACCTTATGGTTTTATCTCAAGATAGACACAAAGAGCTAAGTACTTATTTCTTTTTCTTATAAAATCATGAAACTCTATCATCACTTTATTTATAATGATTTTCTGAGAGTAAAAGGCAGAAAGGAAATTGCACTATATCACCCTAATATCAGTGTTCAGGGACACTGAGAAATTTTAATAGTTATAAACCAAATTTTAGAATTAAAGAGGTCAGAAGGAGCAAAGTGTTTTACACTCGACCTTATACCTCTGATTTCAAGTACCTCAGAAAATAAAACTATCTTGGAAGCGGCTATAAAATGTGAATTTTAGAAGGCATCGACACAAAATTTTATTTTTAATTTACTTAATTCAAGCGAAAATTCTCTTGCAAAAATTCAAGCAAAAATTCTCTTCATCTATATCACCTCTTTAGTAGGTGATTAAGAAATCTAACATATATTTCACTCCTTTATAATGTTCTTATTTGCTTTATGATTGATTATTCAAATATTTTGCCTTCTATTTATATTAAACATATTTTGATATAATGGACGTATATTTTGCTATTAAAATAGTCAATATGGTTTTAATATGAAATGTGGTAAATAAAAACAAAGGCTTTCAGGTAATTGTACATCAACCTTCAGCAATTGTTCTTAAGTAATCTATTTAGTAATGATACATAATTTAAGCTCAACTTCATTTAATCTATTTTTTCCCCAAAAACCTTGAGGAGGTTTTCAATGCTTACTAGGTTAGGGACAAAGTCCTTGGGTAGGCATTTTATTTCTTCTACATTTTTCTTTCTTTCTCTTTTTCTTCCTCTCTCATTCTCTCTGTACTATGCTTTCTTGCTTGCATTTAGCTAAAATATTTTTCAAGTTTTCTCTTCCACGTTAATCTCTTGTTTTGAGAAGACACATTTCAAACTTATCATAAATGCCATCTGTTTTATATATTCTATATGTAAATTCCTGATTATATGACTAATATGTGCTCATTGTAAGCAATGTTAAGTATTGTCATAAATGTCATGTGTTTTATATATTCTATATATAAATTCCTGGTTATATGACTAGTATGTGCTCATTGTAAGCAATGTTAAATATTCATACAAAATGAACAGGACAATCTATCATAACGTCAGAGAGATATAATAATTTTCTGACAGCTAAAAGGGCAAAAGAATAACATGCTATTTTAGTTTTTTATTGCCGCTATAACAAATTATCATAATATTTCTGGCTTAAAACAACAAAAAAGGATTATCATACAGTTCTGGGGGTCAGAAATACAAAAATCCAAGAGTTCTTATGGGCTAAAATCAAGATGCTGGCAGGGTTGTCTTCCTTCTGGAAGCTCTAAGGAAATAATACTTTTCCTTGCTTTTCACACATCTAGAGGCTGCCTGTGTTCCTTGGCCTGTGTCCTCTTTACATCTTCAAAGGCAGCAATCTCACTTCTTTACCTAATGCTAGGATCATAGCATCTCCTCTCTGACTCTGATTTTCCTGCTCCTCTCTTCCATCTTTTAAGGGCCTTTGTTACACTGGGACCAGTGAGGTAATCCAGGATGACCTCCCAGTCTGGAATGTCCTTCTGCAAAATTCCTTTTGAATGTAAGGTAATATATACACAGTTTCCAGAGAGTAGGATGTGTGTATGATTAAAGACCACTATTCTGCTTACATTATGCACTAAAATGTAGCCCATGGAATTAATATAATTAGCAAAGAGCTGACAATGGAGCCTCTAATCAAATTAATTTTTGTTTTGATTGTGTTTTTAAGTCAATATTTGTTGATTTCTGTCATCTGCAGCAAAGAATCTCAACTGATTGGAGTGCTTCTTAGCCTGATATGAATCCCATTCGTTATCCCTCATTTTTTTGTACAATTGTGTACACACCAACGTTGTATCAGTGGTGCTTAGAGAATAAAAATAAGGAGAGCTTGTAAACAATCATATGGGGAGTGGTACATAGCCAACAAGGGTGGTGATGAACAGATGTGATTAAGATTTAGGGAAGAGGCCCGGTGCAGTGGCTCACACCTGTAATCCCAGCACTTTGGGAGACCGAGGAGGGTGGATCACCTCAGATCAGGAGTTTGAGACAAACCTGGCCAATATGGTGAAACTCTGTCTCTACTAGAAATACAAAAATTAACCAGGCATGGTGGCGGGCACCTGTAATCCCAGCTATTTGGGAGGCTGAGGCATGAGAATCACTTGAACCCGGGAGGAGGAGGTGGCAGTGAGCTGAGATCGCCTCACTGCACTCCAGCCTAGGTGACAAGAGCGAAACTCCATCGCAAAACCAAAACAAAACAAAACAAAACAAAAAAACAAGAAAGGGAAGAAGGAGGAATGGAGGGAAGGAGGAAAGGAGGGAGAGAAGAAGGAAGAAAAAGAGATAAAGAGGAAAGGGAGGAAGAAGAAAGATTAGGATCAAACCTTAGATCAAGAATTCTTAAAACTATTTGGTAAAAAACAGAACTCCCTGCATAAATACTTGTGGCTTGGATTGTAGTTGTTTCTCCTGCCTTCCTCTCTTTCACTCTCTCTCTCAATGTCATCTATCTATCTTTTTATCTAGTATCTGTCTCTCATGTATATATTTATACACATACTGAGAGACATCTTCTTATTCAGAAGTAAAACCATTCAGAAACATTCAAAGAGAAGTTTATCTGCTGCAAGTTTTCTCAAAAAATACACACAAGTGCATACAATTTTTTCTGCCTAAAAAGTAGTAATATTAATTTGCTGCTTGAGAAAGAAAAATGTGAAAATGAGAATAAGAACATCTTTTTAAAGAAAGGATTCAATTTTAATTAAAGAATAACTATAAAGCTATTCACTTATGTGTAAAACTGTTATTTATTCATACACTGTGCTATCAAGGAAAACGGAATTTATGGCTAGTAAAATAAATAAACAATTCTACTTGGCTCTCAAGATGAAGTAAAGGTTTTACTTGTAATGTTAGTATACGTTTGACCTTGTAATATTCAAATTATTTTGACCGGGTAATATTACATGGTCGCATTTTATTATAATTTGACCATCTTTTTTTTTCTAGAATAACAGGTGAAAGCATTCTTTCTTGTGTTTTCTTGCCATACAATGGAAAGAAATAAACACTTGCTATAGAGCTATTTTTAATATAGATAATGTTGCCTATTAAAATTATAAATATATATGTATAGATATCAATATTTGTGAAATATGACTTGTATAATTTTAAAAAATAGAAGAAGAAAACAGTGCTGGCCAGGCGCAGTAGCTCATGCCTATAATCCCAGGAGTTCGAAAATAGCCTGATAAACATGGTGAAACTCCATCTCCGCAAAAAATACAGAGGCAGAGGTTGCAGTGAGCTGAGATCGCGCCACTGCACTCCAGCCTGGGTGACTAAGCAGGACTTTGTCCCAAAAAAGCAAAACAAAACAGGGCTGATGTAAGAGTTAATGATAATTCTTAACTACCTCCCAGACAAATGAGCTTCTAAGGACCTTACTGTTGAATTCGTCATGTCTTTTTGCCTTGTGTTGAAAGTTACATATATAGCATCACCATATATGGTGTTTTGTTACCGTATCCTATATTTTCCTATTTATATGTTTAAGTTGTTTATGTGTTTTGAAAATTTAGCATAACACAAATTCAAGTTATTATTTGTGCATGTGAATTTGTGTCTAAATATGTATTTGGTAGTGTTTTCTAGCAGTGATGTGGTTTCATGCACTGTATTGCAGGAATCTTTTTCAGGAGCAAGAGTGAAGGAAGCAAGACAGGTACAGTGAATAGGTACATGCCGAGAGAGAATATGGTCTCAGAGAACTCAGCCTTGGCTTCATCCATAGGAGAATCTGGAACATAAATCTCACCAAAAAGTTGCCTTCCCTTTGAGGCATTGTGGCCAGACTTTTGTATTTCCGTATAATTAAATATTGAAAGCAGTATGCCCACGGCATGGGAAGGAGCTCTCCTAGGTAAGGAATCTCTTTTCAAACAAGGACTATGGTCCTAATGAAGGGGATGGTTGTGAGCCTGTTAGCAGCCAGCACTAACAGCAGCTGCAGAGTAGGTAAGTTACCAGAAGGCATTGGCTTCAGCTCACCTATCACCCCACTGAGAATCATTTTGTTCTCAATTTATGTTCATTGGATTCGGACACAGCTACTCCAGGATTCTAAATCACCACAATTCCTAGGAAGTGTTAAAAGGGGAAGGTTAATACGATGAATCACAGCCCCTAGTGCTGCAGTCAGTCCTGAGGACTGAACTGATACTCATCTCCCTTCTCTACCACAGTTAAATGACACTGATCTTTGCTAGCACTTCTGTCGGTCTAGGTGGCTTGTGGGTGAAGATTCATAGATACTATGGCCTATCTACCATCTACTATCATAGATTCCTGGATACTATGACCTTATTAAGTTGTGGTTGTTCCACTTTCATATTGAGAGTAAGAAGTGAGCATGGGATTATCAAGAAACCCTGCAGTAGATCACCTGATTGCCAAACACTGTCCATCTTATGTAGCAGCCATCACCTGCCAGGTAAGAGGCAGAGATTGCAGTGAGCCGAGATTGTGCCACTGCACTCCAGCCTGGGTGACCACCTTCCTGTCTGTCTTAAGTAGCAGCCATCTTACCTGCCAGGTAAGAGGCAGAGATTGCAGTGAGCCGAGATTGTGCCACTGCACTCCAGCCTGGGTGACCACCTTCCTGTCTGTCTTATGTAGCAGCCATCTTACCTGCCAGGACCAATTGCCCTGGCTGTTTTACTAATACCTTTTTATGCCTGCTAGATTCCTTTTTATGCCTTCATTCCTTTTTTGGCATGAAGAGTTCAAGGAGAACACTTGGCAACTGTAGCTTTAAGTATAATGAGATTCTTATTGTGTTCCCTGCAGGAAAGTGAAGCATAAATTCTGCATGTAGATATGATGGAGAGCAGTGCCTGGCTACCTCCACTCCTGGATCCTGAATCCACACATTCTACCTGCTGGAGACAGTACCTCATAACCATCGTTTTAGGACTGTATGGAAGCATGAAGCATAGCTTCCCATTAAATGTGGCTATGATTAATGTGCATATGATGGAATCCATGTATCTGCATCCTTAAAGTCTTTGATAGTGGCATTAAGTTCTGCTATTCCTCTGGGATGAAATATTGTTTCTAATTTACTCTCTTGGCCAGGGGCTGTAATGGCGTGGTGTGAAAATTTCAGGGACTTCCATTTGGCCTTTGCTATGACAATCACTCTTACTCGAAAGATCAAGGAATCAATGTGAAGAATAGATTAACTGCTAAACATACCCATTTTGATTTTATTTTCAGTCAGAAAAATAACCATTGTGTTAGTTCCTGGCCTCAGTGAACTGTGCTGAGGTGGACCTGAATCAAGGCTCCGTGAATTAGCTGAGTTCCATATGTCACTCCACTAAGCGAAAGGTCACGGTGGTAACTGGGGTTTCAGGATAAATTCAGAACACATGACTAGTAGTCCCTACTATAAATTTTGCATGTTGCTCTTTTTATAGAGTATTGTTGTTTGAGCAAATGATTGTGATGCTTTTGGAGAGACTGGGAAAATAGCTAGTGCATATCTTCGCCAGGCTGTTACAATGGCCTTCTCTGAGAAACAGCTGCTCCTTCAGTAGTAGAAAGGATGATGCTCAAATGATTTTATTGTTTTTGTTGTGGTGTTTAAAAGGAGCAACATATACACAACGCACACACAACACACACACACACAAGTGCACAAAACTTATTACCTCAAATCTTTATTAAAATGTTGCAATATGAGAAAAGCTCTAATTAGAACTCTAATCTGAAAAGTGGAAGGGAATTTAAAGATTTTTATACTGATTGGGATAATCGCTGAAATTCAGGGTATTCCAGGAATAGCTCACAAATCTCATTATTCCAACATTGACTTTACAATAATTACCCAGAAGTCAAACCTATTTTTCAAATGTAAAATCTTTATTTGTTTTAAATCACAACATACTTACTTATACTTTAAATTGGCCAATGATTATTTACTTCTCACTTCTTACACACCAAAATTTTCTAGGCACAAGGAAGAAAGGGAAAAACAAACAAACTTTTTTTTTTTTCTTTGAGATGGAGTCTTGCTCTGTCACCCAGGCTGGAGTGCAGTGGCATAAATCATCGCTCATTGCAACCTTAAACTCCTGGATTCAGGTGATCCTCCTCCCTCAGCTTCGTGAGTTGCTGGGTCTACAGGCACATGCCACCACATTTGACTAATTGTTTTTCTTCTTTGTAGAGACAGAGTCTCACTTCATTGCCCAGGGTGGTCTTGCACTCCTAGGCTCAAACAATCCTCCCAAAGTACTAGCATTACAGGCATTAGCCACTGCACCCAACACCAAACTCTTGACCTAGAGCAGTTTAATCAATATGTTGTATTCTTTGTGGATCCAGATGTATTATACTGAACTTATAAAAGTGTCATTGCCAATTAATTTCAACAAATACTAACATAGTAGTTATACAATATAAATTCAAAGACGATACAAGACCAGGAAAAGAATCAGTGAACTTAAAAATAGGTCAATATAGACTTTGCATATCAAAATACAAAAAAAAACATTTAAAAATACAGAACACAAAAATCCAAGAATGGGACAATTTCAAAAGGTCAACATGTATGTAATAGAATACCAGAAGGAGAAAAAAAAGAGAGTAGAGAAAGAGAAATATTTGAAATTATAGTGGCTTAAAATTTCCAAAGTTAATGACACTTACCAAGCCACAGGTCCAGGAAACTCACACCACCAAGATAAAAACAAACAAACAAAATTTTGAAAATAAAATAAAAATACCTAGACATATCATAATCAAACTACAGAAAACCAATGACAAAAAGAAAATATTTTTAAAAATGGAGATTCAGGACAGCTTACCTACACAGGAAAAATGACAGGAGTTAATGTGGACTTCTCATCGGAATCACATTAGCGAGAAAAGAATACAGTAAAATATTTTAAGATGTGAGAAAAAAACCAAAACACTAATCAAGATTTCTATTTCTGGGCCGGGCGCGGTGGCTCACGCCTGTAATCCCAGCACTTTGGGAGGCCGAGGCGGGCGGCTCATGAGGTCAGGAGATCGAGACCATCCTGGCTAACACGGTGAAACCCCGTCTCTACTAAAAATACAAAAAAATTAGCCGGGCGTGGTGGCGAGAGCCTGTAGTCCCAGCTACTAGGAGGCTGAGGCAGAAGAATAGAGTGAACCCGGGAGGCGGAGCTTGCAGTAAGCCAAGATCGCGCCACTACACTCCAGGCGGGGCGACAGAGCGAGACTCCGTCTCAAAAAAAAAAAAAAGAATTATATTTCTGGAGAAATGTCTCTTCAAAAGAGATGAATAAATAAAGATTATCTCAGATAATATAAACTGAAGTTATGCATCAGTAGCAAATCAGTCTTGCAAGATGTGCTAAAAGAAGTTTTTCAGGGAAAAGCAAAATTATATAGGTCAAAAAATTAAAAAGGAAATAAATAAGGAAAGGAAGACCACTGATTATGAAATAAATGAAAGAAAAATAAAGTGTTAATTTTTTTAATTGATCAAAAATATAACTGATTTTAAAAATTGCATTTAATTTTAAGTTCTAAGATACATGTGCAGGACGTGCACGCTTGTTACATAGGTAAATGTGTGCCAGGGTGTTTTGCTGCATCTATTAATCCATCACCTAGGTATTAAGCCCCTTATGCATTAGGTATTTATCCTGATGCTCTCCCTCCTCCTCCTATCCCCTGACATGCCCCAGTGTGTGAAAAATATAACTGATTTTTGAAATAATAATTATAACAAGGTATTGGGAAGTTATATATCGTATGGACAAGTTTTATGAGTCACTGTAATATCACAGGCATAAGAGGGGGGAATTGTGTACCTTACCTTGACGTGAATGAACTGGCATAGTGTTATTTAAAAGTAGACTTATTTAAAATGTACAGTGTGAACTAAAGCAACAACTGAAAACACTTAAAAGAAGAATTAATATACTAAGAGAGGAGATAAAATGGAATTATAAAATACACAAAATCAGAAGAGGCAGGGGAGAAAAGGCAGAAAAAAAAAACCAAATACAACAGATAGAAAACAGTTTCAAACATATAGACATTAAAATAACTCTATCAATAAGCATATTATATATTTTAACAGTCGAGTTTCTTTCATTTTTATAAAATAAATGTGGGGAGCTTCATGTACTTACTTCCCAGAATAGCAACACAATTGATGAAAATTATTATAAACAAGAAAACAATCATTTAAAGTGTCTGGAAATTGTCACAAGGACATCCAGCAAATGAAAAACATTCATTCAATAAAACTTACTAAAACTCAGTAAGAAAATATCAAGTCTGGGGAACGTGAGCCATAACACTTCCCTTCTCCACCCATCGCATTCTGATGAAGGCTTTACTCCACATGGGAGTGGCTGAAACAGGATCCCTCTTCCTTGAGCCGCTAATCAAGGAATATATTGTCTCACCAGGAAGGAAAAGCTGCCAGCATATCTCATCTATCCCAACTCCATGTTAGTGTAGTAGAGAGGTTGGGGTGTCCTTGTGCTCACAGCTTTTACTCACAGGGCAGAGTGTCTAGCCCATGTGCAGAAGACTGAGAATATTCTGGGCTCCAATAGTGCTCATCTCAATTCATTCATAGAGTAGAAGTTACACATAGGCGAGAAAACCTGAGAAGACCGGAGGCCACTATTGCCTCCTGAATATTCCCAGGGTTTATTTCCAAGGTGGGTGCAGCCTATCAGAATGGAGAGCTTCAAAGCTCTTCACAAAGGAATTGACTCTATTTGAACATAGAAGTCCAAACCATGAGAATAAGATCACAAAAGACGCAGATGGTAGTAAATCTGTATTAAGATAAGGACATAACAGTAGGTGGTAACCTGAATGCACGGGAACAAATGAAGATGACCTGTAATGATAAAGAATAATGCTAATTGTCTTTGTCCATTTTTTTTTGCTACGAAGGAATACCTGAGGCTGGGTGATTTATAAAGAAAAGATGTTTATTTGGCTCACAGGTCTGCAGGTTTTATGAGAAGCACAGAGCTGCTATCTGCATTGGGTAAAGACATCAGGCTGCTTTCACTCATGGGGGAAGGCAAACAGGAGGCAGTGTATGCAGAGATCACACCTGAGTGGATGTGAGGCTGGAGGGAGGTGCTTTCATGGGAACAACTGGCTTTCATGGGAACCAATAGAGCAGGAACTCATTCATTACTGTAAGGACTGCACCAAGCCATTCATGAGGAATCTACCCCCTCAAAGGCTTTCCATTAGGCCCCACCTCCAACATGGATTATCAGATTTCAACATACGGTTTGTGGGACAAACGACCAAACTATAGCTATAATATAACACATTGGTATGGTTTGGCTCTGTGTCCCATTCAATTGTTATCTTGAATGGCACTCCCATAATTCCTTTGCATTGTGGGAGGGACCCAGTGGGAGATAATGGAATCATGGGGGCGGTTTCTCCCATACTGTTCTCATGGTAGTGACTAAGTCTTATGAGAGCTGATTATTTGATAAGGGGAAACTCATTTCACTTGATTCTTCTTCTCTCTCTTTCCCGCTGACTTGCCTCTCACATTCTGCCATGATTGTGAGGCCTCCCCAGCCACGTGGAACTGGGAGTCAAATTAAACCTCTTCTGTAAATTACCCAATCTCAGGTATGTCTTTATAAGCAGTGTGAAAACAGACTAATAGAGTAAATTGGTACCAGTAGAGTGGGGCATTGCTGAAAAGATATCCAAAAACGTGGAAGCAACTTTGGAACTGGGTAATAGACAGAGGTTGGAACAATTTGGAGGTCTGAGAAGAAGACAGGAAAATGTGGGAAAGTTTGCAACTCCCTAAAGACTTACTGAATGGCTTTGACCAAAATGCTGATAATGATATGGACAATGAAATCCAGGCTGAGATGGCCTCAGATAGAGTTGAGAAACTTGTTGGGAACTGGAGCAAGGGTGAATCTTGTTATGTTTTAGCCAAGAGACTGGAGGCATTTTGCCCCTGCCCTGCAGGTTTGTGGAACTATGAACTTGAGAGAGATGATTCAGGGTATGTGGTGGAAGAAATTTCTAAGCAGCAGTGCATTCAAGAGGTGACTTCGGTGCTGTGTTAGTTTTAAAAGGGAAACATGGCATAAATATTAGGAAAATCTGTAGCCTGATGATGCAATAGAAAAGAAAATTTCATTTTCTAAGGAGAAATACAAGCTGGGTGCAGAAATTTGCATAAGTAACGAGGAGCCAAATGTTAATCCCCAAGACAATGGGGAAAATGTCTCCAGGGCATGTCAGAGGTCTTTACCACAGCCCCTTCCATCAAAGACCCAGAAGCCTAGGAGGAAAAAATGGTTTTGTGGGCTCAAGGGTCCTGTACTGTGTGCAGCCTAGGGACTTGGTACCCTGTGTCCCAGCCTCTCCAGCCATGTCTGAAAGGGGCCAACATAGAGCTGGGGAGGTGGCTTCAGAGGATGCAAGCCTCAAGCCTTGGCAGCTTCCATGTGGTGTTGAGCCTGCCAGTGCACAGAAGTCAAGAACTGGAGTTTGGTAATCTCCTCCTAACTTCAGAGGATGTATGGAAACACCTGGATGTCTAGGCAGAAGTTTGCTGCAGGGGCGGGGCTCTCATGCAGAACTTCTGCTAGGGCAGTGCAGAAGGGAATTGTGGGGTTGGAGCCCCGACATTGAGTCCCTACTGGGGCAATGCCTAGTGGAGCTGTGAGAAGAGGTTCTCACACTGTTCTCCAGACCCCAGAATGGTAGATCCACTGACAGTTTCCACTGTGCACCCGGAAAAGCCACAGACACTCAGTGCCAACCTGTGAAAGCAGCCGGGAGGGGGGCTATACCCTACAAAGCCACAGGGCGGAGCTGTCAAGGCTGTGGGAGCTGACCTCTTGCATCAGCATGACCTGGATGTGAGACATGGAGTCCAAGGAGATTATTTTGGAGCTTTAAGATGTGACTGCCCCTGTGGATTTTGGAGTTGCATAGGGCCAGTAGCTCCTTTGTTTTTGCCAATTTCCCCCATTTGCAATGGCTGTATTTACCCAATGCCTGTATCTAGGAAGTATCTAGGAAGTTGTATCTAGGAAGTAACAAACTTGCTTTCGATTTTACAGGCTCATAGGTGGAAGGGACTTGCCTTGTCTCCGATTAGACTTTGGAGTGTGGACTTTTGAGTTAATGCTGAAATGAGTTAAGACTTTAGGGGACCTTTGGGAAGGCATGATTGGTTTTGAAATGTGAAGACATGAGATTAGGGAGCGGCCAGGGGTGGAATGATACGGTTTGGCTCTGTGTCCCCATTCAAATCTCATCTTGAATTGTACTCCCATAATTCCCATGCTTTGTGAGAGGGACCCAGTGGGAGATAATTGAATCACAGGGGTGGTTTCTCCCATACTCTTTTCATGGTAGTGAATAAGTCTCATGAGATCTGATGGTCTCATAAAGGGAAACTTGTTTCACTTGATTCTCATTCTCTGTCTTGCCTGCTGCAAGGTAGAACATGCCTTCACCTTCCGACATGATTGTGAGGCCTCCCCAGCCACATGGAACTGTAAATTGAATTAAACCTCTTTATTTTGTAAATTACCCAGTCTCAGGTATATCTTTATCAGCAGCATGAAAATGGACTAATACATGTATTCTATAAATACATACTTGCCTTTTTATCTCTTCTCAGCTTCATTAATTTATCAACATTTATATAATGTAATACTTTTAACAATTTATTGCTGGATCTTATATAGAAAAGCAGAAAGACCTAAGATAAATAACCTGAGGTCCTACCTTAGGAAACTGTAGACAAAAGATCAGTTTAAAGCCATAACAAAGAAAGAAATTATAAAACATTAGAGCAGAAGTCGACGAAATTGAAAACAGACTAAAAGTAAAGAAAAATCAAAGAAATGAAAACTGGCTTATTTTAAAAAATCAGTAAAATTGACAAACTCTTGTTGGGTTAAACAGGGAAAAAAGTGAGATGACACAAATTAACAATATCAGAAATGAAAGAGGGTTCTTCCCTATTGATCCCATGATCATGGAAAGAATTATTGTTATTGTTTTATTTCAACTTCTATTTTCAATACAGGATGTACAGGTGCAGATTTGTTACATGGGAATATTGCATGATTGTGAGGTTTGGAGTAAAGATCCTGTCACCCAGATAGTGAGCATAGTACCTGATAGGTAGTTTTTTAACCCATGTCCCCACCTCCCTCCACCTTTTGGTAGTCCACAGTGTCTATTGTTCCTATATTTATGTCTACGTGTGCTCAGCAGTTAGCTGCCATGCATAAGTGAGAAATACAGTATTTGGTTTTCTGTTCTCGTGTTAATTTGCTTAGGATTACAGCCTTCAGCTACATCCATGATGCTACAAAGGACATGATTTAATTCTTTTTTATGGCTGCATAGTATTCCATGGTGTATATGTACTACATTTTCTTTTTCCAAACTACTCTTGATGGACACATGGATTGATTCCATGTCTTAGCTATTGGGAATAACAGCACTGAACATATGAGTACATACGTCTTTTGGCAGAATGATTCATTTTCTTTTGGGTAGATATCCAGTAACTGGATTGCTGGGTTAAATGGTAGCTCTGTTTTAAGTTCTTTGAGACATTTCCAAACTGCTTTCCACAGTGGCTGAACTAATTTACATTCCCACAGTGTATAAGTGTTTCCTTTTTTCCATAACCTCACCAGTAATTATTGTTTTTTGACTTGTTAATTATAGACATTCTGACTGGTATGAAATTGTATCTCATTGTGGTTTTTATGTGCATTTCTCTGATAAGTAGTGATGCTAAGCATTTTTTCATATGTATGTTGGCCACTTGTATGTCATCATTTCAGAATTGTCTGTTTATGTCCTTTGCCAATTTTTTAAAAGAAGTTATTTGCTTTTTTCCTTGTTGATTTAAGTTCTCTATAGATTCTGGATATTAGGCTTTTGTCAGATGCAAAATTTGTGAATATCTTATTTCATTCTGTAGGTTGTCTGTTTGCTCTGTTGATAATTTCTTCTGCCGTGCAAAAGCTCTTTAGCTTAATTAAGTCCCACTTGTCTATTTTTGTTTTTGTTGCAATTGTTTTTGGGGACTCAGCCAAAACTTTGCCAAGGCTGATGCTGAGAAGAATATTTCCTAGGTAATCTTAATGGTATAATATGAGTGTCTCGATGCCTACAAATTTAATAATTTGTCAAATTATTTTGAAGATACATACTTCTAACATGTACACGTAAAGGAATAAGTAAATACCATGCTTATGGCATAAATAAGGTTTTGATTTAATGGGTGTGTGTTTATCTCCAAACTCATGATGATGTACACTGCAAATATGTACAGTGTTTTGCATATTAATCACACCTCAATAAAGTGGTTCAGAAAACAATTAAAATGTACTAATACTCAGTAGAAAAATAGGAAAAAGTCATGCATGCTCTGTTAGTTTAAAAATTAAAAAATTCAAATCTCCAATAATCATATATCCATCTCACTACAAATTTCTAAGTGCAAAACAGGGTATCTGTTTTTAATTGCTCTTATTAAAAGAATAGCAAGCCTGATGGTATCTGGTTCTAGAAAGTATTCTGGAAAATGTATATTCTTTAAACTGTAGGAAACATAAATAATACATATATTCTGGAGGGTATATTTTCCACACGTATCAACATCCTTAAAATTTCACATGCCATTTGACACCAAAATTCAAATTATAAGAATTTATATTAAGAAAGTTATCTTAAATGTGAGAAAGAATACACATTAAAAATGGAGAAAACCTTAAATATGTATTTATTGGATGTATTAATGATGGCGTGTTCAGTCATTAAAAAGATGATATACCATCATATGCATTTAATTTAAAAAGATATTTTATGAATAGAAAAACATTGAACATAATAAATGATGATAGCTGACATTTGCTGACGGCTGACATTGTGTCAAACATTTTTCAGTGTTTAACCTGTATTGAATTATACCATTTCTCTCTCTCTCTCTCTCACTCACACACACACACACACACACACACACACACGCAAACACAGAGTGAGATTTTATAGACCAGCAAATTTGACTACGTTCTCCAAGGACACATAGCTAGGAGTTGTGGCTGATACACTAACTCAGGAAGTTCAGCAACAGATACCATTAGAATCACTATCTTAATATGATTCTAGGTAGACCGAAGATACAGAAAGTGACCCAATTTGTATTTTTTAAATTTCACTTTCATTTTAAGTTCAGGGGTACATGTGCAGGTTTGTTATATAGGTAAACGTGTCATGAGGATTTCTGGGTCAGATTATTTTGTCACCCAGGTATTAAGCCTAGTACTCATTAGCTATTTTTCTGATCCTCTCCCTCCTCCTACTCTCCACCTTTTGATAGGCACCAGTGTGCATTATTCCCTTCTGTGTAACCGTGTGATCTCATTATTTAGCTCCCACTTATAAGTGAGAATATGTGGTATTTACTTTTATGTTCCTGCATTAGTTTGCTAAGGATAATGGCCTCCAGTTCCATCCATGTTCTTGCAAAGGACGTGATCTCATTCTTTTTTTATGGCTGCATAGTATTCCATGGTATATGATATGGTTTGGCTGTATCCTCACTCAAATCTCCCCTTGAATTGTAATAATCCCTGTATGTTAAGTTGGGGGCAGGTAGAGATAATTGAATCATGAGGGTGGTTTTCTCCATACTGTTCTCATGGTAGTGAACAAGTCTCGTGAGATCTGATGGTTTTATACAAGGGAGGAACTGCACAAGCTCTCTCTTGCCTGCCACTGTGTAAGACATGACTTTGCTCCTCATTCACCTTCTGCCACGATTGTGAGGCCTCCCTAGCCATGTAGAACTGTGAGTCAGTTAAACCTCTTTCCTTTATAAATTACCCAGTTGTGGATATGTCTTTATTAGCAGTGTGAGAACAGACTAATACAGTGTGTGTATATATATTATATATGTAATGCATATATATTATATATTATATGTAATACATAATATAATTTAATACAATATATAACATATATGCATATATATACATATATATGAGTGTATATATATATATTTTATATATATATATAAAAACATTTTCTTTGTCCAGGCTACTATTAAAAACTAGGCAAAGGACATGAACAGACACTTGACAAAAGAAGAAATACATGTGGCTAACAATCATATGAGAAAAAAGCTCAACATCACTGATCATTAGAAAAATGCAAATCAGAACCACAATGAGATACCATTTTATACCTGTCAGAATGGCCATTATTAAAAGTCAAAAAATAATAGATGCTGGCAAGGTTGTGGTGAAAAAGGAATGTTTATACACTGGTGGTGGAAGAGTAAATCAGTTTAACCATCGTGGAAGATAGCATGGCAATTCCTCAATTTGTATTTTAAAATGAAGCAACACATGTAACATATACACGTACATCCAAGAAAAAAAATCATCAAAGCAAAAATAACTGTTCCACGATGGTTATACATACCCAAGAAAAGGTTTTCTAACTCCAGTCCAAGGAGAAACTTCTTTTATTAAATGATGATGAAAGCTCTGAAGTGAGTCAATGAGATGTCTTTTATCCGGACAGTCAATTTTTGGTTCTAATATATCACACATCATATCGCTTACCTTTATTTTTGCAACATTTATTCTTGTCTCTAAGTAAAAGGAAGCTACACTTTGTCTCCTGGCTGTCCAGGAGCACTGATTGTTAGCTGAATTTCTGCCAGATACTTTCTTTCAACAAAGAAGGAAAAAAAATATTTTTCAAGCAAGTGCTTTGTAGTTCAGTCAGCTTGGCTTTGAGAGAATACTTTTGGGTGACGTTTCAAGAAGTATTTGGTCTAAGAATAAGGATCTTCCCCCATCTTGACCACAAAAGCACTCTGCAGCTAGACAAATACATTAATGGGAATCAATATTGAATTAAAAATCATTTAACTTGTGGAAGTGTTTGAGTTTTGGTTTTTCCTCAGTTTTACAAATCTGCATATTTATTTAAATCTGATGTATGTCCTGTAATAAATTATTGACATATAATTGAACAAAACCCTAAGTAGAAAATTCAGTTTATGTCATAAGATAGTGAAACAGTCTCTAGTTATCTGTTAATATGTAAAAAGCTGTCACAGTAATTGGTGGCTTCAATTGATATCATTTTGCTAAATTTGAGAATTTTGTGGGTTAGGATTTTGCCTGGGTGACTGTCCAGCTCCACGAGGGGTAAACTGGGGTTCTTGGGCAGCAGCTCTGGTCAGAAAGGCCCAAGATGATGTCTCATGCTCCCAGGACCTTGGCAGGATGGCTGGAAGGCTGGGCTCAGCTGGGCTCCTTTCTCTTGTCTGACCAGGGCCTCCACATTTTCTATTCCACAGAGTACTCAGACTTTTTACATGACCTCTTAAAACTCCAAGATTCCAAGGCAGAAACTGCCCATCCTCTTAAAATGCTAGGTCCAGGACAAGAATGGAGTCACTCTGCCACACTCTAGCGGTCAAGTCAGTCACTACTAGCTGGTTCACATTCAAAGGAGAAGAAATGGCCCTACTGCTCTACAGGAATAATGCAGAAAAACTCTCAGGGATGTCATTGCAGTACAATGACTTCGCTCTGTCTACTTTTTAAAACATTGGTGGAGTCACAGAAAGTGTATGTTATCCAAATTAGTTTGTGGTTTTTTCTTTTCATGATACTGTAACATAAAGTTAGGAGTACTTTGACCTATACACATTTAAATACCTTTCAGTTGCCTTAAGATTCAGCTTTAATACAGTCTGAAAGTGTTTTTTTTTTTTTTAGACAAAGTCTTACTCTGTCACCCAGGCTGGAGTGCAGTGGCACCATCTCGGCCCACTGCAACCTCCGCCTCCTGGGTTCAAGCAATTCTCTTGCCTCAGCCTCCAGAGTAGCTGGAACTACAGGCACACACCACCACGCCAGGCTAATTTTTTGTATTTTAGTAGAAACGAGATTTCACAGTGTTGCCCAGGCTGGTCTCGAACTCCTGAGCTCAGGCAATCCGCCCACCTCAGCCTCCCAAAGTGCTAGGATTACCGCACCCCGCCTGAAAGTGATTTTAATAATCAACTTTTCACAGCAAACAGCGAGTCTTGAAAATAAAGTTTCATTAGTATTAACTGGTGGAAGATCCACAAAGCTCAAACCATAAACTAATGCTATAATTGAATTCCCATTTTCAACACTAAGACTGAAGTAGCATCAATCAGTCCTTTGTGATGATTATTAAATTTTATACCCAATTGTGCCAAACTATTTCTCATTTTTCTTGTAATGCGAAGTGGTTTCATCACATATTAGGAATTTTTCTTGGCAAGCAGGCAGTAAAAGTCACCATAATAATTGCATATGTTGTTAGAATGTTTGCATAATTAATCCATCTGGTAAATTATGTTTTATGCTCATGCAGCTGTTATACTTACAGAACATATATTTGACCCTCTTAGAATTTTTAATAGAAGCATTTCTACCTATCAACAAAGGATAACATGTAGCAATGTTGCATTAAACAAGAGTTGAGTTTTTGATCAATTTGAATAAAACACCTGAAGAATTTTTAATTCAAGCTTTCCCTTCATGTCTTCACTTACAACCTCAGAGGAAAAAAATGCATCATATCATTGGAAACTATAATTTGCACTCTGTTCTACTTGTACTGTATAATCTTAGAGAGCACTTAGAAAGTTTTTTGGCAAATATTAGTTTTAGTGCCAGCTTTCTTACCAATTAATCTTATGATCTTGATTAGCTCAACCTTCCATGTCTCAAATTCTTCAAATAAAATAATATTGATTAGATGACTTTTTCAGGTCTAACATTAAGATATTATATAATAACTATACACCCATAATGCTTCTTTTATGGGTTGATTTATGTGACGTAAATTTTATTTTTAAATTTAATATAAATTACTCAAATTGCCATATTTGATTAAATGTACTTTATTTATTTATTCCCTTATTCCCATATTATACAATTTAGAATGATAAACTAAAGGGACTAAAGAGAAGATTTTTATTTGTTTTTATTTCACAGAATTTAATTACCAAAGCAATTTGCCTAACTGTAAGTGAAATATAAATACAATGGACTTTAAAAGCAAACAAATCTGCACATTTGTCTGCACATGAAATTGACAGAAAAATTGACTTTATCCACTATTAATGAATTATATGTTGTCTATGCATGAAATTGACAGAGAGTTTGAGTTTATTCACTATTGATAAAAATTAATCATTGGTCTATGAATGTCTGGAATGACATAATATTGAATAATTTGATAAATATTTTAAATGAATCTCAATTTTGTACAGGCATCACTGCATGATGTGTTGGAAATCTAATATTCTAAAAGGCTAGGCTTTAAAATCTGAATCATAGCCGGATCTTTTTAGAACAAAAAAAATGGTTTACATTAATCAAAATGACAGTATTCAACATATGGTCATGATGTGGGTCATTCTTTATGATTAGAGAATGCTTCCTAACCATGGCCTTGTGCTGATTACTGATGATACGGTTTTTCTGATTCCATAATCTAACAGATTCACTCTGATTCTCCAACTGCCCATAACCCCAAACACTATAGACAAATCACTCTCCAGTTCATCCACAACTGCCCACTATTTTTCCTAACCACAGAATAGTGAAACTGAGCAGGACTTTTATTCAACACTTAATTCCATCACAAGATTGATGAAATTTAGGCAATTTGAGATCCTCATTTTCTTCTCTGTAAATATAAGTACATGGGAGAGTTGGGCAGTGCTGTAAAGGATGCTGGGCTTGGAGAAGAATGTCAGGAGTTGGGGGGACTGGGTCATTCGCATAGCAACAAAGTATAAATGGGAGCTGGGCAAAGGCTGACTTTAAGTGAATCTTTGGTGACACTTTTCCGAAGAGAGGATAAGTTTCCTGTAGAGGTATTCCAGCTGTTCTAAACATTAAATCTTTCAGATTCACTCAGATAAATGGGCCTTGACCCTTCCTAAAAAACATACTAACGCTTCTTTAGATTTGAATGTAATTCTCATTTATATGTCTTGCTTCTCACTTTATTAAAATTAAATTAAATGCTGCATTTGTTCTGAGCTTCATGATGGGTCTTCTGCCCTTCGGTGTCTGTCACGCCTGGCAATCATTAAGCCTGTGTTTTCAATTATAATTTAAGAACTTCACTGAACAAACTATGGTACCAACTATCTAAAATCTGCTATCCACATACACACGGTGGAAAAAAAAAGTTTTAAAAAACATTTAAAATAGAAATACGAAAGGAGTCACAAAAGACTCATATTTCATATGCTAATTTCTTTCATGTCTTTTAAAAATAATCATTATCAAATATTTATGATGGTAGTGGTGTGTATGAATCTTCTGGCCTTGTTTGTACTTTAAACTGTTTGTGAATTTACTGGGAAATCCATCTATCTTCATATAGGTACATGACTTAAATTCCATAGCAAGAGAAAGAAAGTTATTTGTTATCTAGGGAGAAATATGACCAAGTTTACAGCCACATATTCTAATTAA
Source organism: Pongo abelii (assembly GCF_028885655.2). Classification (NCBI taxonomy): domain Eukaryota; kingdom Metazoa; phylum Chordata; class Mammalia; order Primates; family Hominidae; genus Pongo; species Pongo abelii. Next base: position 21,998,483 of record NC_071989.2, on the reverse strand, counting down.
CAAGCTGTTGACCTGTTAAAAATACTAAATTCAAAGAATATAAAAAATTTAGTCTTCCCATTGCAAAACCTGTTATTCAAAGAAGTCCACAGAATCATTAATAAGCCCTTAACACAATTAGCTTTATCAAGTAGCTGATAATTTTTCTAGAGACAAATTTTTACATTATAAAGTTCTATATAACTTTTAGTTACATGTCAGCACTTAATATTTACTTCCCAAATTTTATTAATTTTTAGATATAAATGAGTTGACAGAATTGTACAATAGACACCCATAAGTCTTCCACTTAGATTCAACAACTATTATTTTTGTATATTTGCTTTCTCTTATTCTCTCTCTCTCTCAATCTGAATTTATGTCAGAAAAATCATGACAATTCATCTCTAAATATTTATGAAATATTTCATAAGAATAAAGAAACGCTACATCCCTACATCTATAATATAATTACAATTGACTAAATTAAAATAATCATCTTATCATCTAATATCAAGTCCAAACTCAAATTTTTCTCAGGAATTTTGTTTTATTATCAGAAATATCTTTCATAGAGTTTGCTTTTCTAAACCAGGAACCAAAACAAAAAAGCAACATGAGTTATGTTTGATTGTTTTGCTTTAAGTAACATTTTTTGTGTTTTTTTAGCCTGCAATGCAATGATTTCTTAGTGACTCTAACATTTTTAAGAATTTTTCATGACTGTGATATTAGAAGATTTTACATTAATTGTCAAGTTCTACATTCTTAATTTCTCAGATTATTTCTTCATATTTAACATCTTCCCTAATCCACTATATTTTCTGTAAACTGTATTAAATTTCTGGGTTCTTGATTAAACATAAGATTTTTTTTTTGGCAAGAATACACAGGTGATGTTTGTATGATAATATTGACTATATAGTTTCCATTATCAAGCAATAATCTATTTCCCATATGGTCTCCTCAGAGAAAATAGAAAGTCTTTTTTTTTTTCAATTCAAGATGTTTTCACAGATTGTATAAAAGAAGAATAGCTTTTGAAGGACTCTTCATGAGCTCTTAGTTTCAGAATCTCATTTTATACTAGAGAATACCAGGTAAACACTAACAGGCATAAAGGGCGTGAGTGATTCCTATTCTCTCTCTTGCTCTTGTTCCTGATCTCCTAGTAATGGGGCTCTGCTCTCTCACCCCCATGCCTTGCAACGAACCAAGCAGCCTATGTACTCAAGCTATCTATTCTCCTCCCAACAAAAATGGAATTGCAACAATTTCAGGATTTTTAAAAAACATGTTAAATATGTTATTTTTAAAAAATTTAAACTGGTTTATCACTAATAATTAAATGAGAATAACACAGAGGTTCAGCAATAAAATATTGGAATTATAGAATAATAATAACATAAGAATATTAATACAGATACTAATAACAAAAATTAAAACTCTACAATTTATTCTCTTATCTTTGGAAAAACGTTTTATATAGTTACAACTACAACATAATGGACAGCCATATTTTGTATCATGTTCAGCATCAAAAGTTATGGGGAAATTTTCACGATCAGAACATATAGATGTATTTCATTTTACTAAATATGATATGTGCAGTATTTTGTTGTAATGAATGCATCACAATTTGTATCACTGTTCTTCTATGTTCATTTTTGTTTTTTAAATTTGGTAGTATGTGTGTTTCTGTTATAACCAATGACAGACTAATAGCTATGCACATTTTTGCTGTGTTTTCACCAAGGTGAATTATTAAACATTTTTAATTAAATGTAACTAATATGATGAGCCAAAATAGCATTCTATTATTGTTTTCTGCATTTCCATAGATTTAATTCTTGGTGACTATGTTCTCATTTGTTTCACAATCACTTGTATATTCGTGTGTGTGTGTGTTTGCAAGAGAGATTTTTCAAGATATTTTCTCAATATTTAAAAAATTGGACCACTTTTTTTTAGCCCATTCATTTATATTTTCTAGAAATTACAACCTAGTCTGTCATTTTGGGTTCAGTTACTTTCCTAGACTTATCATTTGCATTTACAATTTAAAGACTTCTAAAAACTGCAGTAGTTGTTCTGGTTGGTTTTACACTTTGACATCATCATCCAGTTGTCAACATTGTTTATGTAATAAAATTTATCAATGTTTACATTAATTAGTGCTTACAGTTTTTTAATTTTCATTTTTTGAAAAACATCATACTGTGAGATTATTTTTAAATGCCCTTGTATTCTTATAGCCATGAAGTTTAATTAAAAAAAACATTATTTTTATCCTGGAAATTACTTCGAGGGAAGAAAGTGGTAGATTTACAGTTTTATTTATCAATGTGATAGTTCTGGGACTCATATGTATTATACGTGATGGAGCCACCAATCTCATACTTAACATGTAGCTAACCACATTTCACTTAACTAAAAATGTAAGTGATGGTAGGTTAAGAACATACATGCTATTATTAAGCTTTTACTGAATTGTGTTCTTTATCTTCACCTTATCAATTTACTAGAAATGTTTGTTTTCTAAAATCATATTAATTGATCATTATTCTTTGTTTTTTTAATTCTATATTCCAATGCTTTATATGTATTTACAAATGGCATTTTTTTCAGTACCAGAATAATTTTTTTCCACAGCTCATCAGATATTCTGAATTCTAAACCTAACTTGTACTAGGAAGAGGAAAGAAAAGAAAGAAAGAAAGAAAGAAAAGAAAGAAAGAAACAAAGAAAGAAAGAAAGAAAGAAAGAAAGAAAGAAAGAAAGAAAGAGAGAGAAAGAAAGAAAGAAAGAAAGCAGGGAGGGAGGGAGGGAGAGAGGGAGGGAAGGAAGGAAGGTCAAAAGGAGGAAGGAAGCGAGGGAAGGAGGGAGAGATGGAGGGAGAGAGGAAGAGAAAGAATGAAGGAGGGAAGGAAAGAAGGAGAGAAGGAAGGTAAAGAAAAGAGAAAAGCTAGTTCTTAGAGTTAATGCCATAGTTTAAATATTTTTAAATTAGTTGATGGTATCCAGTGTATTTGGGTTTATTATTTAGTTTTATATTTAACACATTTTCAATATCAATATTGAAAATACTGGGCGATAACAATATCAGAGTAAAACATACTTTTCACTATGTTTATTCCTCAGCATTTTTACTCACTGCGGACAACTTGCCTTTAGGTGATTAGAACTTCGTTATATCCAAGAAGACATGATCAAATAAAACCAAAAGTGATGACATTAAAATGAAGATTACTACTTTGCATGACATGGATTTATGAAATGTATACAAACATTAGGAGCCAACAAACATATATTTGTTTATTGCAAAAGTTTAAAATTTGTTTAATTTAAAAAATCTTTACTATTTTCCCCTGGTGTTAGACCAATATTCATGTTTTAAAATTTAAAATGACTGCTCCTTGCTGTCTTCACCTTAGGGGGTCTTATTATTCACTTGTGGATAAATGCCAATGCCAGTTCAAATAAACGATGTTGACTGTCTGATTCATTTCCCAAGATACTCAAAATACAATGCTGTATTTGGGTTGGAAGCTCATAAATCTTTGAGGTTGAGTGTAGAGAGATTCCTAGGTGCACTCTGTTCTGATAGCATTAAAGATGAGATTTGAAGCTCTCCCACTGCAGCACGATAGTTTATCTGTAGCTGATACTATTGTAAATGACAGCCTAGTGGTAATCTAATCAATAATTTAAGATTTCTACCCTGGACCAAAATATCCACGAAGGAAGGAGTTCCTAAAGTAATACATTTAATGTCTGGATAAAAGAGATTTGGCATTTCAGAATACAGGTTCACCCAAATTGAAGTGTTCTATTGCAAACTCTCCCACATTCATTAATGAAATTTAAGGACATCTACTGTTTTTCAGCAATATGTTTTTCCATTATTTATTTCCACCAAGGTGGGGATAATTAACTGCTCTTTCTCCAGTCCAGGTTGTGATTGAATAAAAATAGTTCATGGCAGGTTACAGTATATCATTGTTTTCTCATCCTATAAATTTCTCACCTGACAGGAATGTTGAAATTTGGGCTGAAAAATTAATCATTATCTACTTTTGACCAATATATTAGTATTTTAACAACTAAGACCCATTCATTTATTATTTATATCTCATCTACTTCCAAATTTTGTTTCAAGTGAATTATTAACCCAGAATTACAAATTGTAAAGTTTCAAGGGAAAAATAAGTGAAATATTGGATAAAAACACGTGTATAAAACTATAAGTTTCTCCCCCAAAATAGAAGAAAATAAACACTATTCAGCAATAAGTTTCAGCTTACTTTTCTGGTAGAGAAATATGAACTGAGCTAATCACTTGGCATGTATTTTATATTTGCTTGTTGTTTAATATCTTGAAGAGATCTTTTTTTTCAATCAGGGAAATAATAAATTCATTTTCATAAGCCTATCAGAAATGTATTTGCACTTATTTAGTTACTTCAGTCTAAACTACGTGTTTTTCAGCTTATGTTAACTCTTTTTTTTGTCCTAAAAGTTGCAACGTGCTATGTTAGTTAACGGAAAATTTATGAACAAGTAAAAACTTTTGCAACAACGGGAGCACCATCTAATCAATTGTAAAAATGATTCATGTGGTGGAAAATAGGAAACCTAATGATGTCCTAGCCTATTTGTAAATATATATCTAAGAATGTGTTTATGTTTTAGAAAAACATTAACCTATTTTTTTTAGAAATATTTGTTCATTTGTTCTTCTACCCAATGAAGCAAGTCTTACTAATAAAGGCACAGATATATTTAGAAATGTATTAGAAAGAAAGATCAACAGCAGGTGGTTTACTGCAGCAGTCTTTTAATAAACCAGGTATCATTATTCTATTTTTAAAACTTTTTAATCAAACTATAACATGTGTAGGAAAGTGCAAATGTCTTAACTCAATTTTTCAACTAATTTTAATAAATTGATGAACACTTCATGTAATGGACATTATGAGAAAAAGATGAACATTGCCAACACTTCAATATCCCCTTGTGGTCACTACCAGACTAATGATGAGTAACAATTATCCTGACTTTTAAACTACAAAAGTAGTTGTATTTACTGTTGTACTTTACATACATAGAATCAAATAACAAGTGTCTGTCTTCTTTTGCTCAACATTATAATCGTAATGGTCCTCCATATTCTTGCATGCTATGTACATCATTCATTCTCACTGCTATATATAATTCAATGTGAGGAGTATTTATTAGTTTGTGTGTTTATACTGTAATCATCTGATTGCTAAGAAAATGAACATAAGACTATCCTCAAGCATTTCCCGTTACTTTTTAGAAAAAATACTTCCTTCTGGACCAGGTGTTTCCTTTATAAGATTTTTTTAAACAACATATTCAATTTATTTAACATATATAGGAATATTTACATTATTTATTTTTTTCGGTGAGCTTTTTAGTATTTGTGTGTTCATTTCACTAAGTTATCAAATGTATTAGCATCAAGTTGTTCATGTTATTTTTATTATCCACCTAAAATAGGTATGATACGTAGTGATATAACCTCTTTTATTATTAATATACTGGTAATTTTTGTCTTTTCTATTTCCCTTAATCAGCCCACCTACAGGTTTATCAATTCATTTTTAATCTTCACTGAGAACCAGCTTATGATTTCTTTATTGCTTCTCTGTTTCTATTTGTATGGTTTCTTCACTGATCTTTATTATTTCATTTTTTTGTTTATTTTGGTTTTCATTTGCTCTTCTCTTTTTAGTTTTTATGGTTGAAACTGAAATATCTTTCCTGTTCTACCACAAATGCTCAGTGGTAAAAATATATAAATATTGCTTCAGTTGCATCTTAAAATTTTGATAAGCTCTTTTCATTTTCATTAAACTCAAATACTTTTTAATTTTGCTTTTAATTTGTTATTTGACCCATGGCTTTTTTGGAATTATAACGTTTTGTTCCGACATTTAGGGATTTTTCAGATATGTATTGATTTCTAATATAATTGCATTACAGTTAGAGGAAGTAATTATATGATTTGAATCTCTTAAAATGTATTGGCCCTTGTGATATGACCCAGAATATTGTGTTCTTGCAAATTCCCCATGAGTATTTGCAAATAATGTGCATTTTTGGAAAGTTCTCTAATGGTCAATTAAATCAAATTGGTTGATAGTTTACTTCAGTTCTCCTATGTCTTTGCTTAAGTGCTGACTTATTTTTCTATTAAGTATTGAAAAATCAGGCCGGGTGCGGTGGCTCACACCTGTAATCCCAGCACTTTGGGAGGCTGAGGTGGGCAAATCACCTGAGGTCAGGAGTTCAAGACCAGCCTGGACAACATAGCAAAACTCCGTCTCTACTAAAAGTACAAAAATTAGCTGGGTGTTGTGGCGGGCGCCTGTAATCCCAGCTACTGAGGAGGCTGAGGCAGGAGAATTTCTTGAACCCGGGAGGCAGAGGTTGCAGTGAGCTGAGATTGTGCCACTGCACTCCAGCCTGGGCGACAAGAGCAAGACTCCATCTCAAAAAAAAAAAGAAAAGAAAAAACAGTGTTGAACTGTTATTATACTACAACTGTAGATTTGTCTATTTCTCCTTGAAGTTATATTAGTTTTTGTTCATATTTTGAAGCTTTGTTACAAAGTACATAAACAATTGAGATTGCTGTGTATTCTTGATTAATTGACCACTTTATCATCATAATAAAAATTTTCAAATTATACAATACTATAAAAATTCGTCAGAAATTTAATTGTTAACACAGTGTTTAACTGGTTACATGTGAAGGAAAATGGAAGAAGATAGACCAGGTAATACAATTGTTAATACTCAAACAAAAACAATGACAAAGCTATAGAATGTGGAATATGTGTGTGTCTGTGTGAGCATGTGTGTGTGCACATGTTTGTGTATAGAAATATTCCAGTTTTCAACAACAAAAACCATAAGTCATTGTAAGTCATATAAAGAAAGAAAAACAGGAAAGTGTGATTCACACAAAAGAGCCGAAGCCAAAACCCGAACCAAAACATAACAAAGGAGGCAACAGAAATTGCTTGTGAGAGGGCTCAGATGTTGGAATTAGAAGATAAACACTTCAAAGCAGCAATTATAAGCATGTTCAAAGAACTAAAGGAAACCATGTTTAAAACAGTAAAACAATATATACTACAATATATTTATTTATGTATTTCCATTTTTGTGGGGTTGGGGGGCAGAGTCTTACTCTGTCACCCAGGGTGGAATTCAGTGGCATGATCATGGCTTATTGTTGCCTCAACCTCCTGGGCTCTAGTCATCCTCTTGCCTTAGCCCCCCCGAGTAGCCAGAAGTAGAGGTGTGCACCACCATGTCAGGCTATTGTTTTGTTGTTGTTGTTGTTAGAGGCAGGGTCTCACTATGTTGCCCAGGCTCGTCTTGACTCCTGGACTCAAGAGATCCTCATGTCTCAACATGCCAAAGTGCTAGGATTACAGTGAGAGCCACTGCACCTGGTCAATATAAGACAATATGTTATGAAATATGGAATAGGAATAAAGAGATATAACTTATTCTAAAAAGTCAAAGGGGAATTCTGGAATGAAAAAGTATGATAATCGAAATGAAAAATATACTAGATTAGCTCAATAGGGTATTTGAACTGGCAGAAGAATCAGTCAATTGGAAGACAGATCAACAAATTATAAAATCTAAGAACACAAAAAATAAAAATGAATAAAAAAATGACATAGCCTCAGAGACAAGTGAGAAAACATTAAACACGCCAATTTAAGTGTAATGGAAGTACCAGAGGAAAGCAAAAGAGAAAGGGGCAGAAAAGATATTTTAAAAAGCACGAAGGATGAAAACATTTTAAACTTTGATTTAAAACAACATTAATTGATAACTTCAAGAAGCTAAACAAATTCTAAGTAGGATAAACAGAGATCCACAATTAGACACATCATAGTAAAAATGGTGAGAGGCAAAAACAAAGATAAATTATTGTAAGCTGCAAAAGAAAAACCACATGACATGCAGAAGGTAACCCTCACAAATTTATCAGCTCATTTCTCAATAGAAACAATGACATCAAGAGAAAGTGAGATGACATATTCAAAGTTCCGAAAGAAAAAAATTCTAACCAACAATTTTATGTCCATCAATAATACCTTTCAAAATCGATGGCGAAATAAAACATTCCTAGATGAACAAAAACTGACCTAATATGTTGCTATCAAAACCAGCTGGAAATAAATACTAAAGAGAATTTCTTCATGCTGAAAGCAAGTAACCTCAGACATTAATTTGAATCTACATGATAAAAAGAGCAACAAAAATAGGGATTGTTTAATTATGAATGATATTAGAAATGTATGTCTTGTCTTGATGGATTTAAATAGCAATTGCATAAAAATTTATGTAAATAATTACACGGTTTGTGTTATAATGTATAGAAATATAATTTGACTAACAGCACAAAGAAAACTAATAAGGAGGAAGCTGTACTGACAAAAATAAATGACAAATGACACTAGATAAGATGCTAATTCGAATCCACAAGAACAAATAATAACAACAGAAAAGATAAATTAAAAGGTTAATATAAAAATAATTACAAATATATAATTGTTCTTTTTTGTTAACTTCTTTAATAGTCATACAATTTTGTAATGTAATAATTATAACAAAGTATTTTATGTAACATATGTATGTGTAATGTTTTTAAGATCAATAACACACACACAAAGCTATATAGCAGTCACCTTTCTATATAGTATTAGAATTACATTCACATAAATGTGAAGCACGTGAAGCATATCCCAGTAAGGTAAGATCTACATGGTAAACCCTAGAGCAACTACAAGGAAAATAAATTTTTAAGATGTAGTGAAAAAATTGAAAACAAATGATTAAAATGTTTCACTGGTTTCATTCTATCCAGGGAATGAAAGTGTTACACTAGAATATATTCAAATAATGGAAATGAATGCAGTAAAGGAAGGATAAAGAAACATGAGACGAAGAAAACAAAAGCGTAAAATAGCAGATGTAACTCTATCAATAGAAGTATTAAATGAGAATGAATTAAACAACAAAGTCAAAAGGCAGAGACTCTAAGACTAGATAAATACCAAGTTCCATATACATGCTTTTTATAGGAGACATGTTTTAGAGTCAAAGATCCAAATATTTTTAAAGTAAAAGAATATAAAAATGTATATCACACAAAGGACATCCTTAAGTAAACTGGAGTGGCTATACTAATATGAGTCAATAGACATTACAAAAATTAATGTTACTAGAGATAAAGAAGGATATTTTAAAATAATAAATGTATCAGTTCTTCAGGAAAAATAATAACAATCATAAATTTGTATCTACAGAACAACAGAGTTCTAAAATACATGAAGTAAAGCTGATACAATTGACAGAAATAAACAAGTTAGCACAGACAGTTTGAACTTCACTTCCTCTTTTTCAGTAACTGACAGAACTAAAAAGATCAAGAGAAAATAACCTACTTGAACACACTATAAACCAACTATACTTAGCAGATATCTATAGAAGATGGCACTGAACAATATTAGAATATATATATATATAGTTTTTCCCTCAAAAACACATTAATATGATTAATGATAGAACCCTTGATAGGCTATAAAATAATTCTCAAAAAGTTTAAAGGATTGAGATAATACAATATTCTCTGATCACTTGTAGTAGAATTAGAAATCTATAATAGAAGAAAATTTGAAAAAAAATCCCAAATATGTGAACACTACAAAACAAATTCCTAAATAACCAATGGATTAAAGAGGAAATCACAAGGAAAATTAGAAAATACTTTAAAATGAGAGCAAATGAAGACAAACATGCCACAAATTAATGGTGCTTAGCTAAATCAGTGCTTAGAGAGAAATATGTAACTTCAAATGCCTAAATTTAAAAACAGAACAATCTCAAAGAAATAACCTCGCCTTTCATCTTAAGACCATATAAATAGAAGAGCAAATGAAACCCAATATAAATAGATGGGAAGAAATGATAAATATTGAAATAAATTAATTAAATGGAGAATATAAAAACAGGGAAAATCAACTACATCAAATGTTGGCTATTTAAAAATATAAACTAAGCTGACAAGCTTTTAGACTGACCAAGAGGAAAAGAATAAAGATTCAAATTAAAGAGGGCATTACAATCAACCTTACAGAAAGAAAAACAATAAGGAAGTGCTAAGAGTAACTGTGTGACTACTATTAGACCATTCCTAGAAATACACTAACTGTCCAAAGTAACTCAAGACAAAATAAAGTATCTGAACTTCTTTACTTATATAATAGGTGTTTTGGTTTGAGTGTGTACCCTTCAAAATTCAGATGTTAAAATTTAATGGACAATGTGATGGTATTTAGAGATGAGTCCATTAAGAGGTTCTCCTCACATAATGTTTGTCCCCTTTAGAGGATACAAGCCTCACCAGACAACCAAATCTACTCATACCTTGATATTGGACTTCCTAGCCTCCAGAGCTCTGAGGAGATAAATTTCTGTTCTTTATAAATTATCTAGTCTGTGGTATTCTGTTATAGTGGTGCAAACAGACTAATAAAGAAATTGAGTTAGTAAAATTAAATAAATAAATAAATTCTACCAATATAAAAAAGCCCACATGTGGATGTATCCCTGGTGAATTTTACCACACATTTAAAGAATAATTGATAGCTGTTCTTCACAAAGTCTTCCAAAAAATGGAACTAGAGGAAACATTCTGTAATTCACTCTATCATCAAAATGTATTGGATTACCCTGAAATCAAAATAACACAAAGACACAAGGAAAGGACACAGCGTGACAGCTCTTATAAATATACATACACAAATTCTTAACAAAATAATAATAGATTCAGTAAATATAATAGGATTACAGACTATGACAAAGTATGATTTATCCATGCAAGATTGGTTTAACATTTAAAAATCAACTAATATAATATGCCATATCAATAGAATAAAAGAAAGAAAACAAATCATTTTCTCAATGGATGCACAAAATACTATTTTTAAAATACAACACTGTTTCAAGAGAAAAAACACTCAGCAAACTAGAAATAAAAGGAAACTCCTCAGTCTGATAAAGAACATCTCATCTACAATAAACCCACAGCTAACATAAATACTTAATCGTGTAAGACTGAAGGCTTACACAATTACTACCATTTTACTATCAGGAACTGGACAAGGATGCCCACTTGCATTAATTGTATAAACATTGTACTGAAAGTTCAACCTAGAGTTAATTAGTCAAGAATATGTAACAAAATATATCAATATTAATCCGTGTTCCTAGTTATGTGTTAGTGTATTGGTCAAGCATCTTAGCTGCAAACAGAATCCACTGTAGCTAAGTTAAGCAGGAAGTAAATTATTAAACAAAATATATCATTTGAAGATGCTATAGAAGTAGTCTCTAAGATGAGTTCCAAGCACATTTTTTATTAAAACCCTACATAGCTGAACTGATTAAAAGTTGCAATCCCACATACACATAAACAAGTAAATTAATTGTTGTGAAGTTTCCTCATGAAAGCTTCCAAGGACATTTTGAGACAGCTCTCTTATCTTACAAGCATGTGCTCCTGCAAGGAAAAAAAAAGTATAAAAAGGGAAAAATAAGGAAGGAATCAAGGGTGAATGTGATGGATAGACTCAGACGTGGTCCCTCATGATCCCAGACTTAGTGCTATGCCACTGTGTTTCCCTTCTCCTTGAGTTTGGGCAGGATCTGTGGCTTGCTTCTAAACAATAGAACACAGCAAAGCTCTTGTGATGTTACTCACATGACAAGGTTACTTTTATACATTCAAGACTCTATCTTGCTAACAGATTCTCTTTAGAAACACTCCTTGCTGTCTTGATGAAGTAAGCAGACATGTTGGAAAGCCACATGGAAAGATATTCTAGGAACAGCAGACAGCCACTAATAACTGAGGGTCACCTCCAGCTGACAGCCAGCAAGAAACCAGTGTTGTCAATCCTATAACAACAAGGAAATGAACTCTGCCAAGAACTCAAAGAGTCTGGAAGTGGATCCTTGACAAGTCAAGTCATGAGATGACCACAGCCTCAGTCAACACCTTGACTGTAGCTTCGTGAAACCCTCAACAGAAGACTTCGCTAAGCTGTGCCTAGAATCCTGTCTCAGAGAAACTTCAGATAATAAATTTGTGTTGTGTTAAGCCACTAAATTTGGATATTTGTTACATAGCAATGAAATACTAATGCAGGAAGTAAAAAAAAAATCATCAAGATATACCATTTCTTAAATAAATAATGAACATAAAAGATATACTCTTAACAATCTGGAATTTAAGACAAGTAAATATTAAGCAAGGATAAATGGGATGGTGAGGACTATCAGAGAGAGATAAAAGTGTGCTAAAATACTTATATTGCTTAGGAAGAAAATATAGATACTGGTAAGCTTTATGCATACTTAGGAAAATATTACTATGGTAATTAGTAACTTATAAGTAAATATTAAAAGAAATGTACATGTACAACTATCAATCAGTTAAAGCAAAGTTAGAAACCTCTTTCAATGTAATAAAACAAGTCAGAAAAAAATGAAGAAATAAAACCATGAAAAATAGTATTTACAAAATAAGATGTCAGTACCTAAGTCCTAACATCAATAATTAAAACAAATATAAATGTATTAAGAAAGTAAAAATGTGATAATCTTAGGCATTACAAAACCAACAAGAAAAGACCTGGTGCTATGTTATTTTAGGAGACATGCTTAAAACTAATGAACAGAGCTAATGAAGATAGATAATGAAGATAGATCATAGACAATAGAAAAAGATAGATAATAGAAGATAGATAATATGTGATAGATATACAAGGAATAGATGCACAAAAAGAAATCTGGAAAAGAAATTTTAATGTAAGACAAAATAATGAGGAAAAATATTAAAAGGTAAAATGGATAATGTCTGATGTTTGTGAAAGGAAGACTAAACCAAGTTGACACAACCTTCCTGAACATGTGTGTCTATAACACCATAGTCCTGAAAAAGGTGAACTATCAGAAAATATGGAAAAATATTAAAATCTATAAATTGAAGATGAATGTATTTTAGTAATATAATGATATATAATATTCAAATAACATTATTAGCAAGCTTGACTAAACGGATGTAGGTAGGACTTTGACATAAAAATAAGTTAGAACAAAAATCATTTGTTATAAAAGCATTCATTGGATGGCATACATGTTGATTTGACCTGAGGTCAAATAATTCAATAAAGGATCATATGTTACATTTATGGGTCATGTCTTGTTTGTCTTGTTCAAGCTGAAAAATTCTAAGACTTTCCTTGATTTTTATAATGTTGTGATTTTCTAAGATACTCACATGTTTTGCTTTATCTGATGTTTATCATAATTATATTCAGATTATGCATTTATTGTCAAGAATATCATGTCATCCTTTCAAGTGATATACAATTTTGATTTCTCACATTAGTGATGTGCTAATTTTGATCACTTGATTTGGTGAATTAAGCCAAGTTTCTCCACTGTAAAGTAATTGTCTCTTTGTAATTAAAAAGTGCTTTGTGGAAATTATTTTGAGACTATCCAGTATTCAATTTGTATGAAACTTCTACTCACAGTATATTCATTCATTGACATTTTGTACCACCAATAATCATTCCAATAGTTATCAGGTGGTGATTTTTTATTTCCAACATTTCTTCTAAATTTGTTAGTTGTCTTTTTACTTAAGAAAGAGCATTCTCTTCTACCTATTTATATATTAAGATATTTATATATAATTTTAAATACATTGAGCTATTCTTCTAAAGAACCCTGATTCCTTCTAGTGGAGAATAAAATTAGAGTCCATGATTTCAGTGCTAATTATGTTCCTGGCTCTCTCACTTTCTCAAAGAACAGAGAGTTAGGAAACACACACATACAGATTTACAGTTATAATTATTTCTATATCTATCCATCTAATCTATTTATCCACCTATTTAAGTACTATCTATCAAAAACCAAATTCACAATATCTCAAATTTAACTTCCAATCCTACAACAGAGAGAATATTCTAGCTTTCTGTTTTCCATTTTTGTATCCTCTGACAGAGGAGTACTATATTGGAACTCACTGATCTCTCTAAAATAAGATGTTTCACAAATAAATATTTCATTAATTTTCAAAAGTTTGAACATTTTACCCTCCTGATATGGGTTAGTCATCTAAACAAAATTGACTTAATTTTAAATTTGTGACGGCCTGTATTCTAACTCACTTTTAGTATCTAATGTCATTCAACTTCATGTTACCCAAAACTTATATCTTAGTTCCTATTACATTTTACTTTTTATTGAAATAGTAAAAAAAAAAGAAACCTCATGTTTACCTTATGCATTTTTTTTAAATAGAAGAATTTGAGGTAGACTATCTGAGAAATGTTGAATATAATCACTTTACAGCTTGTTATGTTCTGAGAGGCTGAACTCTATGAATACTCTTAAATGCATTAGTGGAATAACATCAGATTACCAATAATTGTATTCTCTGTTTCTATTTTTCCTGCATAATACCACCTCATATAACTTTCCATGATTTGATTCAAATTAGATCTGAGTTATAACTGCAAAGTTCTTGATACGGTTTGGCTCTTTGTCCCAACCCAAATCTTATCTTGAATTGTACTCCCATAATTCCCATGTGTTATAAGAGGGACCCAGTGGGAGATAATTTGAATTATGGGGACTGTTTCCCCAACACTGTTCTCATGGTAGTGGATAGGTCTCACAAGACCTGATGGGTTTATTAGGGGTTTCCGATTTTGCATCTTCCTCATTTTCTCTTGCTGCCACCAGGTAAGAAGTGCCTCTTGCCTCTTGCCGTGATTCTGAGGCCTCCCTAGCCATGTAAAACAGTACATCCCTCATGAGGAGGGAGGCCATTGAGGGGAGGGTTGATCGTGGGGAGGGAGGCCATTGAATGTGGGCAGCCTTTTGAAATTAGAAAATGGATTTCCTTCTAGGACTCTCAGAAAGTCTTGCTGCCTTGCCAATACCTTGATTTTAGCTCAATGAAACCTAGGATAGATGCATAATACCATAAAATAATGAATTTATGTTGATTTAAGTCACTAAATTTGAGTAATTTGTTACCGCAGGTATAAACAACTGATACAAATGTAAATAGTAATCATGGGTATAGATGTAGAGGCAAATGGTAAGCTCTCTATGTAGCTAAAGTGTCAATGAATTAAAATCTAAGTTCAAAAATATGTGCAGCAGGAATAAAGAAATATAAAATGTGAAACAAAAGATGTTAGAATAGAATGTTAAAGTGAAACTTATTTTAAAATTATGGATATATATATATGTATGTATTCTTCAAATTATTATATAAAACTGTAAGCACGCCTTAAACTTTTTAGGTGCAAGTGGCAGTGAGTAGGTAAGTTGTATAAGTTATCTAACTTCTCTTAGTTCCAATTCTCTCATGGATAAAATGGTGACAATAGTGCTATCTCTTCAAAGTTGTCATAATGAAGAATAAATGATCTATGTCAATATAGTAGCACATTCACTGGCACATAGATACAATATGTTAATATTGTAAACAAAATGCTTATGTGTTGTATATAATTCATTACATAGTGGTTTCCAAAGTCTCATCAGGTCTAGATAACATCAATAGAAAGTAAATTTTATGTTTATAATCCCATGCCTATCTAATTAA
Source organism: Pongo abelii (assembly GCF_028885655.2). Taxonomy (NCBI): domain Eukaryota; kingdom Metazoa; phylum Chordata; class Mammalia; order Primates; family Hominidae; genus Pongo; species Pongo abelii. The sequence goes on along the minus strand of NC_071989.2, from coordinate 21,982,753 downwards.
TCCCTTTAAGTATCCTGTGTCTAAGGTAGTAAACTAAACTCACCTCCAGACTCTTTAAAGCCCAAAGTTCAGAAATAATTTTTAAATGGAACTATAAAAACACATGTCCCCAGGATTTTAATAACAAAATTTAATTGCAACAATCACATTGGCTTAGAAGAATTATTTAAAATATACATGTTTATCATTTTATAGGTTCCTTTATATCTATAACTATATACCAATATTGTCTTCAATAAACAGAAAAATTAACCTTTGAACTCAAAATATTTCTTGTTTTACATTCTTGAATCAACCTATTAATTGGTGTAGGTCTTATTTATAGGATCAGACTATTTTATCCAACAATCCCTATTGTCAAAGTATAACATAATAACTTCCCATTTTTAAATTCCAGGCAAAACTGCACTGTTTATCCTATTTTAGATAGCCTATTATCTTACAGTACAAGGCACAGAGTTAAAAATAAACTTGTATTCAACAATTTGACTAAGGTATTTGTTCCCTACCAGACATTATTAATAGAAACCTTCCTACTACATGTAAAATAAAGCCTCTGCAAAGATTGAATTTTGGACAAAAAAGAAATGACCTGATTAAAATTCCATAATGAACAATGAAAAAACTCTGCCTACATTAAATATCAAACTCCCTGAAGGATAAGCTCAAGAAGCCACTGAGAAGTGGGTGCTCCTAGTTTAAAGGAGCTATTATCTTCTCATTAATTTCAATAAAAGAGAAACGTTGTTAGGCTAAAGACAAGTTCAAGTGGAAATTTTATCTTTGTTGCTTGTGTAGCTAAAACTTTCACTTTCTTAATGCCTTCAGTTTAGCTATGGCCAGGAGTACATAAAAAATTACCTCCTAGATGTAAAAACAAAGTCAGCAGAACAAGAACAACCAAACAGCCTTTGTCTGATGTCTCTAGGAAGCATTCCGGATATCCCTCCTCTTCTTTGCTTAGTTCCCTTCTGTTACAACGCGTAATCCACAAAGAAGAGCCTACCTGCCCTTGTAAGAATAGGCTGGGAACCCCCACAATTAAGTGAACAAACTATTAAAAGCTGAAAAAAATAAATTATTAAGTTGCCATGATCATGTGAAAGTTGCAGGTACCTGGGTGAAATCACTTTTGTCAGATCCCGACAAAATAGGGACTGGAAAGCCCGAAGGAGAGGAGGCTCATGCCTACGTATCTAAGTAAGAACTATTTCCAAAGACTTTCTAAAAAGCCTTTTGAGTCCTTCACACATCTCATACTTTGATAAGACAGTCTTTAGGATTGCAGTAATTCAGAGAAGATGTTCTCAGAAGAACACTTGCCCAGTAACGGCATCTCCACCAATGAGCGGACAACAACTCTGGCTTCGAACCTCTGAAACCAATGAGCTCTCTTTCTAAGCAGCTATATAACTCTCTTTTCACTAATAAAAGCTCCGCTTACCTTTCCTTCCCCAAATGCACTGCTGGCTTAGCCCTTCATGCATTCCAGGTTATATTTCTTATTTTTATTTCTGAGTAAACACAACACATTTACAGACAACTTTCTCTAGTGTATTATTATTATTATTATTAGGGTGGCAACAAGACATGTAAAGAATGTAAAGAGGCTTTCACTAATTTGTCATGTGTCCTTTAACCAGGGAGAGCCAGCACTGTTGAGGCTACTTTCCCACCAAATGCAAGTCCGCATGAGGCAAAGCCACTTGCTGCAGACACCTGTGGCTCTCTAAAAGTTTTATTTCTGGGTATGTGAGCATGTCGTTTACCTGTTTAGGATACTCTTGGAATGTTGTAGAAGTAATGGATGTTGGAGAAGTGAAAGATGTTTTTCTGATAGTTCTTCAGCAGTAAGTGGAGTTTTCAGGTTGTATGGAGGTGAATGGTATTTCTAACTTATTTTTTGATGCAGAAAATCATGATGGAATACTGTGCAGCCACAGACGCCATCAACTCATCAACTAATAGCAGATGGAGCGTGTTCCTTGACCCCATGAGGGGCTTAGGTATTTGCTATGTTTCCCTGAGCTCGCTAGCAGGACCAATAGCAATAATTTGTTTGGTAACGTACACTCTACTGAGTTTGAGTTTTTGCCTATTACATATCATTTTTACACTCTCCTCTATTGTCGCCTGCATTCCATCCAAATACATAACTTGCACTCAAACCATTGTCTCAGTTTCCACTTCTAGAGGAACTCAGCCTAAGAAACCTGGCAATAGCATTAACCCTCCTCAAATGGCTCCACTAAGATTTTTTTTTTAATGTTATTTTTCCTTGAAATGCTGAAAACGTGACCTGTAAATTATACATAAAATTATTTAGATGTAACTTTGCTCATTTAGTCCAAAATATGCTTTTTCTTTTTCCTCTAGCATTTAGAAGAAATCATTCCTTTGTTGAGCATCAGAGGAAATAATCGACTTTCATTGGAGAGACATATTATATAAAAGAAGTATCTTTATTTTATTTTATTTATTTATTCTTTATTCTTTATTTATTCTAAACATTGAGTTCATATGGACATAAGGATGGGAACAACATGGCTGGGCCTGATGGCTCACACCTGTAATCCCAACATTTTGGGCAAGATGGGAGGATCACTTGAACCCAGGAGTTCAAGACATGCCTGGGCAACATAGAGAGACACTGTCTCTACAAGAATAAAAATAAAATATTAGCCAGGCATGGTGATGTATGCCTGTGGTCCCACCTACTAGGGAGGCTGAGGTGGGAGGATCGAGGCTGTAATGAGATGTAATCTTACAACTGTACTCCAGCCTATGTGACAGAGTGAGACTCTATTTCAAAAAATAATAAAATAAAGTAAAATAAGGAAAACAGCAGACACGGAGGACTAATAGGGGAAGGAGGGTGGAGGGGACTAGGGTTGAATTACTATGCTCACTACCTGAATGATGGGACCATTAGTACCAAACTCCAGCTTTCTGTAATATACCCACATATGAAACCTGCATGCATACCCCTGAACCTAAAATAAAAGTTGAATTTTTTAAAAATAAAACATTATGGTCCTTTCAAAATATGTTATGAAAGAATTAAGCAGTCTTGATTCAATTTTCATGGATTACATGATATCCTTTAACTCTTCGCAATGACTTACACTGAAGTGGTCTGGCCTCTTTATGAGATTAGTGCATGTAGTTTATTCCCTGAAACAGTCTGAGAATATTCTACAACTCTTAGAATTAATGTTACAATTGTCAAATTCCCAGTTGACAAATGACAGCTTAAAGGAAACAGACTTTGGACAAACAGTAGTAAAGGAAGTATATGATAAGGGTATCTATATTTCCAAAAATAAATAAACAAATGAGGTGTGAATTAGCCAGGCCTTCAAAGAATGAGGACTATGGTAATATGCATATATGCTCAGCGGACCTTCTGAATTCAAAAGCAGTCTGAATAAATGGTCAATTAACTTCAAGGGAAAGGCTTATAGTCAAATTGTAGTGTCCCTCATTTCCAAGACACTTCAATATAGAATGGGGATGTATATTGCTTTTTCTTTCTAGGTAAATAATATATTGTTTCATTAGCTACCTAGATTTGAAATGGTATATGAACACAAGTCACTGAAACGATGCTTATTGAGCTGATATTGTAAAAATGCAGACTAGAAAGGGAAAAAAATAAAAGGACTACAGGGAAATTGTTTTCTTACAGGAAACCACATTTTCTTCTTCACTGTTTTCATGATATAAATTAGATGATCCTTTGTTTAGAGTCTGTCTGACAAATTATTCTTATTTCTGTAACTATTACTAGAGGTAGCAGTGTGGCATAGCTTTACAGTCATAAAATGTAGCCTCACAAGGAAGGGATATAAGCATTTCTTGAATATCTACTATATCTCAGAATCTATGTTAGGTGTTTTACATTTATTATCTAGTTTAATTTGACCTTCAGAGCAACAATATGATTCATTATAAATTATGGTAAGAGCATATTTGAAAACTGAGTCTTTGGGTTATAATTGTGACTCCACTTCTAAGGTGTTTGTAATCTTGCGTAAATCACTTAACTTCTCTGTGATTCAATGATTAAAACTGTAAAAAGAAAAGAGAGATGGTAACAATGGTACCTACATCACAGAGTTATTAGGGAATTTAAATCAGTTATTTTTTTCAAATGTTTAGATTACCATCTGGCAAATAATAAGCACTAAATAATATTTGTTTTAACCAACAATTTTAAAGTTAATAGGTGCTTAAAAGGGTAACCAGAACTGTGTGAATGGGTTATTTTTCTAATAGATGAATCCAGGTTAGGATTGACTCTGGATCTGTCTGAACAGGTGTCCTTTCCTCCTATATTAAAAAATCATGATGCAGTAAACTGCTCAATGTCCTGCAGATGAAAAGAAGCAAAAGACAAATTAAAACTCAGCGCCTGTGACATAGAAGACATTCGATGCATACTTACGTGGGAGATGAATGAGCCAGTAAGTTAATAATGTGTCTGACTTCTGACTCTTTTTATTATATTAGGTTGCTTCTAGCTCAGGCATATGAATATCAATTTAAGGAAAGCCTTTGATCTCCCTGTGACATGTCGGATGAGTTGTATCATCTGTCCTATTAACCGCAAGCCTGTTATAGGACTTTGAAATGATAAATGTGGTGAGGTATAGGAAAGTACTTTAAAAACCATAAAACACCATTTAGGTGTCTGTATGCTGTTATCTGGCAGGTGATGTGGTACATGTTATAAAACAAACCTAGGATTAAATCTTACTAGTTTTATGACTTTGGTAACTGCCTAAACTCTCTAAACTTCATATATCTCATGGAGAAATGAGTGTAGTAGTTCCTACTAAGAGTGAAAAGTAAATGTGTCAGACAGTGCATATGAAGTCCTTAACTTAAACCTTATCATGGTGTTTATCAGTGCATAAAGTATTCTGCGTCAACTAGACCTTCCCATCATCATATTACTGTTGTTATCATTATTGTATTTTTAGCAAGACACATCTGTAGGCAGCATTTCTTCTGAGAAATAGCAAATATCAGGCATACTACTAGGTCCCCACCCTGTGACAATGGCAGATGTTGCTGATTCACAATAACCTTTCTCTTCCTGCTGTATCAGGCAGCCACTACTGACTGGAATGATAAATGGGATGCAAGTTACGTGCTGCCGTTCTCTCTTAAGTTTATTTTCGTAGACAACATTAAATATGGGCAATAAAGATCATGAATGACTCAAATGCAATTTTTATAACATTCATGGTTTCTGTGATAATCAAATCTTGAAGATACACTTTTGATATAGAAGTGGAGTCCGCCAGTAACTATTAGAAAATAGCAACTTTGAAAGTTTGTTTCATTTAATCCTTTTACATATCTACAATAATTATTATTTCAAGACCAGAAAACTCGTACTCAGAAAGGTAAATAATGCAACCAAAGTCACACAGCAATTACATATTGGAGCAAGGGACCTGAGTCCCATAATTACAAAAAACACAAAATAGCAAGTTTTTATACAACTGGAGGATTCCTAGGGGAGGAGGAAAGCCATGCTTACTCAGAGACTGAAAAACCCAATTCAAATCTAATCTCCTTTCCTGCAGCCTTATCTACATATCTCAATGTTTAATTCTCTTTTCAACATTTTTTCATTTAAATATCATTCAGTCATTACTTTAACAACTATTATAGAGAATCTTAAGTCACAGTCTCATAACGAGATAAGATTTACTTATAATAATTCTAGTAAAGTGCCATAAATATATGGGGTTATATTAAAACATTCTCAAAGAATTCAGAGACAAGAAATGTCATTTTCACTTGTTTGATTGGAATTTTCGTCATATAGAAAGTGGTATTCAAACTGAGCTAAGAACACAACAAAGGCATGAAAAACAAGGGGTTTATGAAACAATTGAGTGTATTTAGTTTTTCTAGGTGATACGGTTTGGATCTGTGTCCCCACCCAAAACTCATGTTGAATTTGTGAACCTAGAAAATCGGAGAGAGGTCTCAGCTAATTAAAAAGTTTATTTTGCCAAGGTCAAGAACACACACCCATGACCAGCTGCAGGAAGTCCTGACAACATGCGCCCAAGGTGGCCGGGGTGCAGCTTGGTTTTACACATTTTAAGGAGGCATGAGACATCAATCAAGTACATTTAAGAAATACATCGGTTTGATCCAGAAAGGCAGAACAACTCAAAGTGGGGACTTCCAGGCTACAGGTAAATTTAAACATTTTCTGGTTGACAATTGGTTGAGTTTATCTAGAGACCTGGGATCAACAGAAAGGAATATTTGGGTTGTGATAAGAGGTTGTGTAGACCAAAATTTTATCATGCAGATGAAGCTTGAAGCTAGCAGGCTTCAGAGAGAAACAGGCTGTAAAATGTTTCTTCTCAGACTTAATGTCTGTGTTGATGTGAATGACAGAGAGGTATAATAAGGCATGTCTGAGCCCCACTTCCCTTCATGGCCTGAACCAGTCTTTCAGGTTAAATTTTAAGAGCACTGGCTGAGAAGGAAGTCCTTTTAGGTATATATATATATATTTTTTTTTTTTTTTTTTGGAGGGGTGCCTTAGAATTTATTTTGGTTTAAATTCTCCTTCTTCTGGCTGAGATTTGCCAGAGGCAGCATCGAAGGCCAGCAATACTTACACTGTCCCATAGCATTGGTAGAGTGGCATGACTGCCTACCCTGGGTCCATGTTGTCCCTCGTTGGGACTCGCTATGGCCGAGGGCTTTAAGAATCAAAAGACTTATAGCCAATTAATTGTTGTAGGCCAGATAGAACTGGATGTGGACAGACATTCATTTACCTCTTAAAATTGTTGTTTTAGGAGGTGGCTGTCAACATGGCCAAATTGGAACAGCTCTGGTCTGCAGCTCCCAGTGAGATCAATGCAGAAGGCAGGTGATTTCTGCATTTCCAACTGAGATACCCAGCTCATCTCATTGGGACTCATTAGACAGTGAGTGCAGCCCATGGTGGGCAAGCTGAAGCAGTGTGGCCATCGCCTTACCTGGGAAGCTCAAGGGGTTGGGGATCTCCCTCCCGTAGCCAAGGGAAGCCGTGAAGGACTGTGCCGCAAGGAACAGTGCATTTCTAACCCACAGACCAGGAGATTCCCTAGGGTGCCTATGCCACCAGGGCCTTGGGTTTCAAGAACAAAACTGGGTGGCTATTTAGGCAGACACCAAGCTAGCTGCAGGAGTTTTTTGTTTTTGTTTTTGTTTTTTCATACACCAGTGGCACCTGGGATGCCAGCAAGAGAGAACTGTTCACTCACTTGGAAAGGGGACTGAAGCCAGGGAGCCAAGTGGTCTAGCTCAGTGGAGTCCACCCCTCTGGAGCCCAGTAAGCTAAGATCCACTAGCTTGAAATTCTCGCTGCCAGAGCAGCAGTCTGAGGTCAACCTGGGATGCTAGGGCTTGGTGTGGGGAGGGGCACTTGTCATTACTGAGGCTTGAGTAGGCGGTTTTCCCCTCACAGGGTAAACAAAGCCTCTGGGAAGACACAACGTACCAGAATCTCTGGGACACAGCTAAAGCAGTGTTTAGAGGGAAATTTATAGCACTAAATGCCCATAGGAGAAAGTGGGAAAGAACTAAAATCAACACCCTAATGTCACAATTAAAAGAACTCGAGAAGCAAAAGCAAACAAATTCAAAATCTAGCAGAAGACAAGAAAGAAGTAAGATCAGAGCAGAACTGAAGGAGATAGAGACACAAAAATCCCTTCAAAAAATCAATGAATCCAGGAGCGGGTTTTTTGAAAAGATTAACAAAAATGATAGACTGCTAGCCAGATTAATAAAGAAGAAAAGAGAGAATAATCAAATAGACACAATAAAAATGATAAAGGGGATATCCCCACTGATCCCACAGGAATACAAACTACTATCAGTGAATACTATAAACACCTCTATGCAAATAAACTAGAAAACCTAGAAGAAATGGATAAATTCCTGGACACATACACCCTCTCAAGACTAAACCAGGAAGAAGTTGAATCCCTGAATAGACCAATAACAAATTTTGAAATTGAGGCAATAATTAATAGCCTACCAACCAAAAAAAGCCCAGGGCCAGACGGACACACAGCCTAATTCTAGCAGAGGTACAAAGAGGAGCTAGTACCATTCCTTTTGAAACTATAACAATAAAAAAAAGAGGGACTCCTCCCTAACACATTTTATGAGGCCAGCATCATCCTGATACCAAAACCTGGCAAAGACACAATAAAAAAAGAAAATTTCAGGCCAATATCCCTGACGAACATTGATGCGAAAATCCTCAATAAAATACTGGCAAACCAAATCCAGCACCACATTAAAAAGCTTATCCACCACGATCAAGTCAGTTTCATCCCTGGGATGCAAGGCTAGTTCAGCATATGTAAATCAATAAACGCAATCCGTCACATAAACAGAACCGATGTCAAAAACAACGTGATTATCTCAATAGACGCAGTAAAAGTTTTCAATAAAATTCAACACCCTTTCATGCTAAAAACTCTCAATAAACTAGGTATTGACAGAATGTATCTCAAAATAATAAGAGCTATTTATGACAAACCCACAGCCAATATCATACTGAATGGGCAAAAACTTGAAAACCTTTGAAAACTGGCATAAGACAAGGATGCCCTCTCTCACCACTCCTATTCAACATAGTATTGGAAGTTCTGGCCAGGGAAATTAGGCAAGAGAAAGAAATAAAGGGTATTCAAATAGGAAGAGAGGAAGTCAAATTGTCTCTGTCTGCAGATGACATGATTGTCTACTTAGAAAACCCCATCATCTCAGCCCAAAATCTCCTCAAGCTGATAAGCAACTTTAGCAGTCTCAGGATACAAAATCAATGTGCAAAAATCACAAGCATTCCTATACACTAATAATAGACAAACAGAGAATAAATTACCTAGGAATACAACTTACAAGTATGTGAAGGACTTCTTTAAGGTGAACTACAAACCACTGCTCAAGGAGAGGTACACAAACAAATGGAAAAACATTCCATGCTCATGCATAGGAAGAATCAATATGGTGAAAATGGCCATACTGCCCAAAGTAATTTATAGATTCAATGCTATCCCCATCAAGCTACCATTGCCTTTCTTCACAGAATTAGAAAAAACTACTTTAAATTGCATATGGAACCAAAAAAAGAGCTCACATAGCCAAGACAATCCTAAGCAAAAAGAACAAAGCTCGAGACAGCATGCTACCTGACCTCAAACTATACTACAAGGCTACAGTAACCAAAACAGCATGGTACTAGTACCAAAACAGATATGTAGAACAATGGAACAGAACAGAGGCCTCAAAAATAATGCCACACATCTACAACCATCTGTTCCTTGACAAACTTGACAAAAACAAGCAATGGGGAAAGGTTTCCTTATTTAATAAATTGTGTTGGGAAAACTGGGTAGCCATATGCAGAAAACTCAAACTGGACCCCTTCCTAACACCTTATACAAAAATTGATTCAAGATGGATTAAAGACTTAAACGTAAGACCTAAAATCATAAAAAATTCTAGAAGAAAACCTAGGCAAGACCACTCAGGACAGAGGCATTGGCAAAGACTTCAAGACTAAAACACCAAAAGCAATGGCAACAAAAGCCAAATTTGACAAATGAGATCTAGTTAAAATAAAGAGCTTCTGCACAGCAAAAGAAACTATGATCAGAGTAAACAGGCAACCTACAGAATGGGAGAAAATTTTTGCAATCTATCCATCTGACACAGGGTTCATATTCAGAATATACAAGGAACTAAAACAAATTTACAAGAAATAAACAGCCCCATCAAAAAGTGGGCAAAGGACATGAGCAGACACTTCTCAAAAGAAGACATTTATGAGGCCGACAAACATGAAAAAAAGCTCATCATCACTGGTCATTAGAGAAACACAAATCAAAACCACAATGAGATCCTCGATCTCACACTAGTTAGAATGGCGATCATTAAAAAGTCAGGAAATAACAGATGCTAGAGAGGATGGGGAGAAATAGGAAAACTTTTACACTGATGGTGGGAGTGTAAATTAGTTCAACCATTGTGGAAGAGAGTATGGTGATTCCTCAAGGATCTGGAACCAGAAATACCATTTGACCCAGCAATCCCATTACTGGGTATATACCCAAAGGATTATAAATCATTCTACTATAAAGATATATGTGCATGTATGTTTATTGCAGCATTATTCACAATATCAAAGACTAGGAACCAACCCAAATGCCCATCAATGACAGACTGGATTAAGAAAATGTGGCACATATACACCATGGAATACTATGCAGCCATATAAAACGATGAGTTCATGTCCTTTGCAGAGACATAGATGAAGCTGAAAACAATCATTCTCAGCAGACTAACACAGGAACAGACAACCAAACACCATGTGTTCTCACTCATAAGTGGGAGATGAAAAATGAGAACACATGGACACATGGAGGGGAACATCACACACTGGGGCCTGTTGTGGGGTAGGGGAAATAGGGGAGGGATTGCATTAGGAGAAATGCCTAATATAGATTATGGGTTGATGGGTGCAGCAAACCACCATGGCATGTGTATACCTGTGTAACAAACCTGCACGTTCTACACATGTATCCCGGAACTTAAAGTGTAATATAAAATATTGTTATTTTAAGTAAAAAGCCAACAAACAAAACCAAAAGGCAAAATTATGAGACTGACTTATTTTTAACCTCTATGTGTTGAGTTACTGTAAGCTTGATTTTTGTTACAGACTTATGGCAATTATCTATATACAAAATAAGCATTGTTCTGAAAATCATTTTTTTATATATATATATATATATATATCTTCTTAACTTATAACTAGAATATTATACCCAGGAAGCTTTGTTACAAGGTATTTTTACCCTGTAAGGAAATGTTTTTCTTTAATTCTATAGTAAGCAGGAAATTCTTTGTGGTTGGGGTGGATGCAAAGTTGATACATAATTGTTTAGAAGGCAACTAAACTTGTTTTACTAGTTGTTTAGGCATATCTGTACCCCTTCTTGATTTGGAGCGTTTGATCTTGACCTAATTTTATCCCTCAAAACTGGCCCTTATAATCTTACGCACTCACCTCTTCTGCAGTATCCCCTGGGCCTGGAGGAAAGGTGCTTGTACGGTTTTAGCAGCAGGGCATTCACAGTGAAAGAGATCCAGGCCTCATGGGATGCCAAATGAGGGAGATTCACATATCTGGTATGATGATTTTGGTTTCCTGGAAAATAAAACAAGGAGAGACAAATAACATTTATAATTTGACAATGATAAGACCAATTTGTATGTCAGAACAGGAAAACAACCTGTTCCATTAGGGCACCAACTAAAAATATGAAGAAAAATTATAATCTGGTACTCTCTAGAGAATTACTGTAGCCAGTAAATAATGATATATTCTGCACTCAAAAAAAAGCTGGGGCTGAGATTTAGCATTAGGTGTTATGCTTTTCCCTCGAAACAATTTATTGAGCTGCTTTTTTTTATTAAAGACATATTATAGCAAGACCATTTTGTGTACAAAATAAGTTTTAGGCTTATTAAATTCGGTCTGATTATTCTGCATAGAATGCAGCAAGAGTTGATGGCCATAGAGGCTTTTTAAAGTTAGCCTTCCCTGAACTTTACCTACAAATATGCTAGTTTAGTTAAAGTCTTAGAAAAATAACTGGTGTCTCCAGTTGTTTCAAAATACTCTCATTGAATTTATGCAGATAACTATATTGTCATAAAATTACAAATTGAATTTTAGAACTTAGACAAAAAGGTAAACTTGCTTATAAAAACATATGTTACCCAAATAACTTAAAAGCAAAATATTTTTTGACCCTTCTTTAACTAGAGCAGCAGCTTTTAAAACAAGACATTTATTTACCTTGGAAATGCCATTTACAAACCAAGCAGCTCATGAGAAGTGCCTATTAGGCACTGTAGAATTTAGTAGCGCCTCATAATTAGTCTTTGGAAAGAGTCTCCTGCTTATTAGGTGGCAAGATTTTATGTAAACCATTTTTATTTTATCATGGAACTCTTTTGAGAAACATTGTTTCCATTAGCATAGGGGTAGCTTCAGTTAATGTTCCATAGCAAGGCAGTAAATGCTCTAAGCAGAAATTCTGTAGTTCAGTCGTTATTGAAAAGTACCCATAATTTTTGGCATCAGCCCTGAAAAAAGCTCCACATAAAGGGCTATGAAGTGGAGGTTTGTCCCAACTAGCAGTCCAATTTTTACCCTATATTTTGTGGGCTCAGGCAATTTACTAGTTCCCATTTAGCATGTGCAATTAACACTTCTTAAAAGAACAAATTTATATGTCTTCTGTTTAGGAAACATCCCCCAGTTAGATATAGTACCCATTTTCGTAAGACTTTTCATAAAGGGGTTACAACTACCTTATATAAAGCTTGTTTAAACATCTTAAATTTCATAATTTTATTAACTTTCATGTTTTTATGTTCTGGGTCCCAGGTTTTTTATATATATATATAATACACATATAAACTTCAGATAACTATTTTACCTTTTCTGGTGAAAAAAAATAAAAGGATTTGGGTTCCCAGCAGGGAGTTGCATCTGTTAGACCTATGAGGGACAGCAAATTTGATAAGGCTTCTTAAACAGTCCTATGATTCTATGGGAGGGGCACCCATGAAAAAGAGACCCCTTAACCCTCAAATTCACCATGATTTGGGTCATAGACATATTTGGTGGGAGGGTGTTTCAGTTACCATAAAGCTAGTCCAACATGGCTTGCATATGAAGCATATTAACTGCTTCATCTGGGGTGCTTCCCTTAGTATTTTATAGGAAGAGTTGGGTAGTCCCCTTCTCAAAGCAAACAGACCTTACTTTGGCATTTATCCAGCCCATTAGGATGATTGCTTTTTCAGGAATAATCCCCTGTGCATTTGGATCACATATACTCATCAATGATTGTAAAGTAGTGAGCTGTGGGTCCTGCATTAATCCAAACTAGCTCTTAGATTCTGTACCATTTAAAATTAAGAAGCTGAATGATACCAATGTGCGTAATGAATTTTTTTTTTTTTTTTTTTTTTTTTTACATTACACCCTCTGGTTTTACATAGTTACTTGTTTCACCCTTCCTCCATATCAACTATTTTCTTGGGAACCACAGTGTTCAGAGTGAACTGCTGTTGCCCTGGCTTGTTTTTTATTTCGTTTTTGTTTTCCAATTCATTTAGTTTTATTTGTATAGTTTTCTTCATTATAAAGCAACTCTTCATAATAGTTTCTTAACCAAAAGGAAACCTACATTTTTGAATATTGACATCTTTGTGTTTTACACAATTTTACCAAAAGCGTATTTTATCTCCTACTTTTTTAACTTTTTAGTAACCCAAATTTCCAGTGGCAAGGGGGAAACTCGAGCGTTTAACATGACTTTAAGATTTTAAATTACTGGAGGTTATTGAGATTAAATTTACTAAATTACTTTTACCAACGATTACCAAGGTCATGTGAATTGAAAGTCAGCTGGGTTAGTTTCTACCAATCCGATAAGCACTTACATTTTTTAAGTTACTTGATTAGAGCCCTTTCATGTGGTTTGGTAGTGATATATGAGGTCCACATGACGAAAATAAAGATAGGGATATAACAGGCACTCAGGGTAAAATGTATGTCCAAAAGATACTTTACTTGCCTGTATTCAAAAAAAATTTTTTCTCCCTTACTTTAGATAGTTAGTAAAAGTTACAGAAGCCAACAAAAGGTGAAGGAGAGAGCCATCATTCAAGGTCTTTTCAAAAGAATAAAAGTGGTACTTTTAAGATATCAATATGAAAAATGTTAAAGAGGCAGATATTAAATTTAATAATTTTTCATATTAAAAATAAGTTAATATTTGTAATAAAACTTGTTTTAACCAATTATTTAGTTTTATATTAGAGCATTTTTAAATATCAACACTCATCTCTAGAGAGACTATTATAATTTCTTTTTAATCACAGCCAACTGAATTATAAAATCTCTTTAAAAATTACTTTAATTAATCTATTATGACCTACATAGACCATTCACAACATGCTTAAATTTTCTGTTTTTCCCCAAATATCCCCCTTTCTTGAACAAACCAGTCATTTTATTTTAGGGTAAAAATCCACCACAAAACATTATTTCTTACATAAAATTCCTTTCCTTTTTACCTTCTTTACCAAAAAATACCTCTTTGTATCTTTAGCTTTCTTTATGTCTCATTTCCTGATTTCTTTACCTTGTCTTATATATATCTGTTAAATAAGCTTTGAATTAGACAAAGATATTTGCCTTTTAATGAGAAATTTAAAAAATGTTTTAAATTGGAAATGACCCAGGTACTTAATATCAATTAATGACCTTCGATCTTAAATTGTGATGTTCGTTTATATGTATTTATTCCATTATTTGCCTGATTAATTTATTTAATAGTTTAACTAGATTATTTACAAAAACTGTGATAGCCAATATTTAAAGTTATTTGCCTATTAGCAATTTTTTATATCTGTGAATTTCAGGTATTTACTTACTTAAGTAATACAACATACGGTTTCATTAAAGGGTACTTATTCCAATAACTCAGGATTTAGCTGTTTTCATTAAGCCAACAATATTTCATAAGCATACACAAGCAAAGATCATTCTGTCTTGGGCCGGGTTTTATAGTTTTATAACCCTTATGGCAAATCTTATAGTATTCTGCAGGAATAAACACGAAATCATTTGATAAAAAAATGCTAACAATTCATAAGACATTGCTAATATCATTTTATCAATACTTTTAAAGACACCTTATTTATTAAAGACTTTACTTAAGTCACGTGAACAAAAAGCATTTGACTAGTCTTGTTTTAAAGTATCTGATTTAAGCACTTGTATTTTTTAAGCCAATTAATTAGAGCTTTTTTATATATTTTTAGGAGTGAAACATTGTGTAGACAACACATAAATAGATAGATGTATTAGGCATGCCAATGGAAGTACATTTTATTGATTCATAAAGACCCCCTCCTTTTTTTTTTTCCTGTCTTAGACTTTCAGATTCTTGATAACCTGCTGACAACCCTAGGCAGTCGTCAGATAATGACTTATATTTGCATAATAAAGGAAACAACTTAAGTGAAAATCAAATAGCATAAGTAAATCATAAGGTACAGAGAGAAAAAGTCTGGTAGTGCTAGAGAGAGAGATGCTAAAATCAGACAAAAACAGAATTCAGTCAACTAAGAAGAAAAAAACACTTTTGCTCAAAAAAAAAAAAAAGACAAGGTCTTAGAAGAGATAAACAACAACAAGAAGAAAACAAAAACATGAAAGCTTTTAAAATACAAATACAAACATGCACACATATACGCACACATCATGGATGTTAGCCTTTTAATTAAGCTGACTTTTAACCATTGAGTTCCTTTTAAATAAATATTTTAAAATCTCTTATTACCGTATTTCGGCTAGGACAAAATGCTGCTATTTCAGAAGTACAGCCATTGCTCTCTCAGGTTGGTCTGGCTGGCAAAAAGGTGGTCTTGTTATATAAATAAAGCCCCTTTAGTAGTCAAAATAAAAAATCTTCCCTTTTTTTTTTCCGTTTTGCTGGCCATTTTCCTCTCCTAACCATACCACCATTTTGTGTGTGTGTGTGTGTGTGTGTGTGTGTGTGAGTTTTTAGCCATTTCAGCAGTCTTGTTCCCCATGATTTGGCATTCCCCTTCAGATTTGACCAAGCTGGGACATGCGTTGGACTCAAAATGTGCCGCTCGCAGACCTAGCTTTTTAGGGCCATTACTCCATGAACCGATTCAGACCACCTGTATTGTGGCTACCTGGCACAGTGGGTTAGGGGCTCAAGGTGCGGGAGTGGTCATCTCCTTATATACACCTGCCAGCCCTAAGTACATTCTTTTTAGGGGGAAATCTATTTAGAGCCAATGCACATCTTAGGGAATGTTCCTCCCAAACACTCTTATGTGATTCTCAGTTGCCTGAGAATGCCCCAAAAGAGTGAGGCAAGTGAGGTGCTCTTATTTATTTGGAGTAGAAGATTCCACACTCATGAGCTAGAGGGTTATAAGTTGGTCAAATCCAATAAGGGAAAGGACAAAAACACACACACATACACACACACACACAATCCAACAAGACAGAAACAAACAACAAAACAGTTAAGCAAAACTAACAATGATCACACAAATTACAAGGTTTCTGAGTGCTCTAAGAGTAAGCAGAAATTAACACCAGGTGGTTGTTAATGCTAACTTTAGTCATTTAAGAAGAATTTGCAAGACAGAATCCCAAATCAGTTTCTTACCTAATGTTGGATCTCAGGCTATAGACTGCTCTCTACCATCTTAGAAGCAGGAAACAAAACAAAACACTAATCTTTCCTGTTGGAAGTGAGCTCAAACTCCATAAAGGAGTTACCGGCCTTCCATCACTATGGAAGCAGGAAAGCTTGCATTCCTCACTGGAAGCAAGTAAAACTCCTAAAAAAGAGGAGTTGTACAGCAAAATAAACTTCAGAAATTGACAAAATGTTGGAAGATCAGAGATTTTCCGGAGGGATGTTCTTAGATCTCAGCAAATTGTCCTATTGGTGTGAGCCATAAAATCTCATGCTGGTACCAAGCACCAAGGGAAGATTTGTCAAAGGTCAGAGTCATCTCCACTCAGAATCCCTCTGTGGTTACAAAAAAGGTGAACCCAGAAAATCTGAGACAGGTCTCAGCTAATTTAGAAAGTTTATTTTGCCAAGGTTTAGGACATGCACCCATGACATAGGCTCAGGAAGTCCTGACAACATGTGTCCAAGGTGGTTCCGGTGCAGCTTGGTTTTATACATTTTAGGGAGGCATGAGACATCAGCCAAGTACATTTAAGAAATACACTGGCTTAATCCAGAAAGCTGGGGCAACTCAAAGTGGGGGCTTCCAGGCTACAGGTAAATTTAAACATTTTCTGGTTGACAATTGGTTGAGTTTGTCTAAAGACCTGGGATCAGTAGAAAGGAATATTTGGGTTGTGATAACAGTTGTGGAGACCAAAGTTTGATCATGCAGATGAAGCTTTTAGCTAACAGGCTTCAGAGGAAAACAGCTGTAAAATGTTTCTTAACAGACTTAAACTCTGTGTTGATGTTGATGCTGGAGAGGTATATAATGAAGCATGTCTGAGCCCCACTTCCCTTCATGGCCTGAACCAGTCTTGCAGGTTAAATTTTAAGAGCCCTGGCTGAGGAGGAAGTCCACGTAGATGATTGCGGGTGGGCAGGAGTGTGGTTAGGATTTTATTTGGTTTACAAATTGTAATCCCCGATGTTGGAAGTGGGGGTTGGTGGGAGGTGAGAGGTGAGTGGATCATAGCAGTGAATTTTCCCCTTTGATGCTGTTCTGGTGATAGAATTCTTATGAGATCTGGTTGTTTAAAAGTTTACAGCAACATCCTTCTCTCTCTCTTTCTCCTGCCCTGGCCATGTAAACATGCTGCTTCCCCTTTTGCCATAACTGAAAGTTTCCTGAGGCTTCCCCAGAAGCCGTCAAGCTTCCCGTAGAATTTGTGGAACTCTGAGTCCATTAAAGCTCTTTTCTTTATGAATAACCCAGTCTCAGGTATTTTTTAATAGCAGTGTGAGAATGGACTAATACTGGGATACTTGGATTCATACTAGGGAGTTGTAGAAGATAAAACAATATAAACATATTAGGGATAGACCGGGCATAGTTTCCTTTTTTTATTTTTATTTTTTCATTTACTTTTTTTTTATGCTTTAAGTTCTGGGCTACATGTGCAGAACGTGCAGTTTTGTTACATAGGTATACACGTGCCATGGTGGTTTGCTGCACCCATCAATCCATCACCTACATTAGGTATTTCTCCTAATGCTATCCCTCCCCTAGCCTCCCATCCCCCAACAGCCCCTAGTGTGTGATGTTCCCCTCCCTGTGTCCATGTATTGCCATTGTTCAACTCCCACTTATGAGTGAGAATATGTGGTGTTTGCTTTTCTGTTCTTGTGTTAGTTTGCTGAGAATGATGGTTTCCAGCTTCATCCATGTCTCTGCAAAGGACATGAACTCATCCTTTTTTATGGCTACATAGTATTGCATAGTGTATATGTGCCACATAGTTTTCATTTCCAAATCTAGACTTTGGATTTTGTGTGTAGTTGACATTGTGCTGAGTGAGTCAGGCTCACCCTCAGGAATGAAAATTCAGTTTCCATTTGTTGGGAGGACTGGCTCCTTTCCTCAGTTAAGGATGATGCTGATGAGTTACCTCAGGTGTTGTGAATGCCTCATGGATCACAGCTGAACTCCTGCCTTCATCCCATCCTACTCACTTCCCTGCCCCCACAGGCATTTATCTGGGCATATCTCTGAATAAGGAAAACATGCTGTTTTTAACACTATACTCTCGGCTATTCTCACTTCTGACACCAAATGTTAATTTTCGTTTTCCCACACCAAGCAATTCTCCAATTTTTTGCAGACACAAACTGAATGCCCTACAAGTTAGCTCAATTCGGACACTGTCTACCTGGAGAGAGCATTAAATCCCACAGATTAAGAGGTCAGATCCACAAGACTTCCCCCATGTCAGATATCAATAACAAGTCCAATTTGTTACCTGTGCTTTGGACTGACTGGCTGTAAGTCAGAGATTCCCATGTCCCCTTTCTCAGGTTCCATCATTTGCTAGAATGGCTCACAGAACTCAGGAAAACTTCGCTTAGGGTTAGCATATTGTTATAAAGAATAAAACTCAACAGCAGCCAAATGCAAACGCTGTATAAGGCAAGTTATGAGGGAAGGTGCACGGAACTTTCATGCCCTCTCCATGTGCTCCACCCTCTGGATGCCTCCAGCACATCCAAGTGTTCGCCAGCCCAGAAGCTCTGCAAACCTCATCCTCTTTGGTTTTTATGGAGGCCTTATTACGGAGACATGACTGACTCAATCATTGGCCATTAGTGACTGACTCAACCTCCAATCCCTCTTTTCTCCCAGAATAGGGGCTTAAAGTCCCAATCACTTAGTTGGTTCCCCTGGCAACCAGCCCCTATGCTAATGCTATCCAGTAACTGCCCCCCAGCACCAGTCCTCTCACTAGCATACAAAAGACACATCATCTCAAAGATTGCAAGAGTTTTAGGAGCTGTATGCCGGCTCATGGGGCAGAGACCAAATATATTTCTTATTATATTACAACTTCCTAATAAACTTGATGCACACTAATCCCTATTGGAGAATCTATTTTCTTGGGAAGTTGATTTTTAATAATTGCAAAATATGAAAAAAAGGTATTATAGAATATTTAAGATGCAAAAAAGTACATAAGAAAGTTAATACAATTGCTTCTTTTCTTTTTTGCAACAGAGTCTCTCGATCTGTCGCTCAGGCTGGAGTGCAGTGGCGCTATCTCGGCTGACTACAACCTTTGCCTCCCAGTGAGAGACAAGACTAGCTGGATTTCCTAGGCAGACTAAGAATCCCTAAGCCTAGCTGGGAAGGTGACTGCATCCACCTTTAAACACAGGGCTTGCAACTTAGCTCACACCCGACCCATCAGGTAGTAAAGAAAGCTCACTAAGATGCTAATTAGGCTAAAACAGGAGGTGAAGAAATAGCCAATCATCTATTGCCTGAGAGCACAGGGGGAGAGACAATGATTGGGATATAAACCCAGGCATTCCAGCCGGTGACGGCAACCCCTTTTGGGTCCCCTCCCATTTTATGGGAGTTCACTCTATTAAATCTTGCTACTGCACACTCTTCTGATCTGTCTTTGTTAAGGCTGGAGCTGAGCTGAGCTGAGCTGAGCTGAGCTGAGCTGAGCTGGAGCTGGAGCTGGAGCTGGAGCTGGAGCTGGAGCTGGAGCTGAGCTGGAGCTGGAGCTGGAGCTGGAGCTGGAGCTGAGCTGGAGCTGAGCTGGAGCTGGAGCTGGAGCTGAGCTGGAGCTGGAGCTGGAGCTGGAGCTGAGCTGGAGCTGGAGCTGGAGCTGAGCTGGAGCTGGAGCTGGAGCTGAGCTGAGCTGGAGCTGGAGCTGAGCTGGAGCTGGAGCTGAGCTGAGCTGAGCTTTCGCTTGCTGTCCACCACTGCTGTTTGCTCGTTGCAGATCCGCTGCTGACTTCCACCCCTCCGGATCCAGCAGGGTGTCCATTGTGCTTCTGATACAGCTAGGCGCCCATTGCCACTCACCATTGGGCTAAATGTTTGCCATTGTTCCTGCGTGGCTAAGTGCCCAGGTTCGTCCTAATCAAGCTGAACACTAGTCGCTGGGTTCAACAGCTCTCTTCTGTGACCCACGGCTTCTAATATTGCTATAACACTCACCGCATGGCCGAAGATGTCATTTCTTGGAATCCGTGAGGCCAAGAACCCCAGGTCAGAGAACAAGATGCTTGCGGCCATCTTGGAAGTGACTGCCACCATCTTGGGAGCTCTAAAAACAAGGATCCCCCGGTAACACCGGGTTCAAGTGATTCTCGGGCCTCAGCTTCCTGAGTAGCTAGGATTATGCCACCACGCCAACCTAATTTTTGTATTTTTAGTAGAGATGGGGTTTCACCATGTTGGTCAGGCTGAATTGCTTTTCTTTTAACATGTTTAATTGAGTTTAAGCTTCTCCTCTTCTTTCCAAAGCACCAATAAAATGATATAAAAAAGAAAAAATTATAAAAGAACAGAAAAAAAGATAAAAGAAAAAACAGTGAAAAATTTCTACAAATTTCTGCAAAGCAGAAAGAACATGAGAGTCAATAGTCATGAAAAGGAAAGCAATAAAAAGAAGTAGCCCAAGATAAAACAGGAGTGGGCTACAATGGGGGAGAAAGCCAAGGGTTGTTAAAACAGAAAGTACAACCAAAAGTCCTTTTCAAATTCGATGTATATTACAATGGTAAATATACAATCAATAAAAGGAATAAAATAACAAATTTCATTGATTAAGAGGAAGTGGGGACAGAAGGCTTTGTATATATAAGATAAATCTCATCTTTCCTTGGAAAGCCTCAAGAGACATTGTTGCTGAACACAGGTTTGCCCACTCTCCGCTTGCAAAATCAAATAACAAGCACGAGGGCGGTAAAAAGGAAGTGACTTAATTCCCAAGTTTAGCAGTGGGAAAGGGCTAGATTCATATGTAAATGACCCACTTCAGCTTTGTGGGCAGAAAGCAGGGTTTTAAGAAGAGAAATTTTGGTATGCAGGGTATGCAGAAGAGGCATGGAGGTGGTGGTTTATGTGACTTTCTTGGGGACTCATCTCAATTAATAGGTCATCTGGTAGTCGGGCTGGCACCATTGCAGACAGATTGGGCCTGTAGTTTCCTGGTAGGGGAGAATTCTGGAGGGTGCTTGGTTTGTTTCGAGACTTGGTCCCTGGATCTTCTAAGCAAACATATAGCTAACAATGCTTGTAGGCAGTCTGGCCAGAGGAAAGGAAGGTAAAGGTTACGTTTGCATTCCTGAGATGCTAAGTGAGAGGTGAACACAAGGAAAAAGAGAGAAGTAAAGATAACTTTTGTCCTTGCGATAGTTTGCTGAGAATGATGGTTTCCAGCTTCATCCACGTCCCTACAAAGGACATGAACTCATCATTTTTTATGGCTAAATAGTATTTTTTTAAAAAAAGAAGAAACATAACTTTTAAGAAAATGGCATACTCAGTTACAGTACATTAAATTTATAACTTTA
The DNA here is from genome assembly GCF_028885655.2 of Pongo abelii. Classification (NCBI taxonomy): domain Eukaryota; kingdom Metazoa; phylum Chordata; class Mammalia; order Primates; family Hominidae; genus Pongo; species Pongo abelii. The sequence goes on along the minus strand of NC_071989.2, from coordinate 21,961,034 downwards.
GACTGGTATATGGTAACTAAGGCTAGATAATGGAAAACAATTCTATTCTATATTCAAAATGTATTTAAAAAGTAAGATATGTTTGGGGTAAGAAAGGTTAGGGAAAATATATGGGTGTGTGTTTTGTTTGTTTGTTTGTTTGTTTGTTTTGCAACAGTGACTTTGCCTAGTTTAGAGGTTATTTAAAGAGTGGATTAAACTGAGAGAATAAAAGGAAAAAGAATGAGATGGATTAACTGAATGGATATAGCACGTTGGGAAAAAAGAACAAAAATTGTGAAAGCTTAGAAAATGTTTACAGAAATCTTGTTTAGTCAAAGCTAGTTGAGGTTTGATGGATCTGTTTAGAAGCTTCCATTAAAATTAGGTTTACTATTTATAATACACTGATGCAAAGTACCATTTCATTTCTTCTTTTGAACACGATGTTTATATATTATTCATAAGATAGTAAAAGAGACTCAGTTTTCCAAACAATCAAAAGACCTAAGAAAGATAGCACGAGACCAACAGAATCTGTTTCTCTTTCTCTCTCTTCCCTTACTCCCTTTTTAACAGATTACTCAAAAGATATACAAACAACTCTATAATTAACCTAACACTCTATGGTCATTCAGTAATGATAGTCAAGCTCATCAATGTTATTTCTGTAAACCAATTAGAATTCCTTACAAATAACTTTTGTAATTGCAGCTATTCAGATTCATCCTTTTTTCTTTAAAGACTTGAGCCTCTCCTTTGTTCTCTTGAGCACTTCCCAAGGTAACTTGGAAGTGTTTCTGGGCTTCAGCCCTCAACATTCACTCAAATCAACTATTTATTATTACCTTAGCCTCAATTTCTTTCTTTATATTGACAGTATTGCTATTAGTTTTCAAGATTGGGTGACTGAGTAAACAGAAGTAGGACATTTTTTGTCGTTGGTAGTTTTTTAACTACCATTTCAATCTCACTGCTTGTTATTGGTATGTTCAGGGTATCTAATTCTTCCTGATTTAAGCTAGGAGGGTTCTATCTTTCCAGGAATTTATCCATCTCTTCTAGGTTTTCTAGTTTATATGCATAAAGATGTTCATAGTGTGGCAGGCCAGGTTTCACTAATGAAGGATTCCATCACCACTGTTTCAGTACTGACTGAGTGGTTAAGTTCAATATTAAAAGCTAAAAAAAGAAGCCAGTGCTCTTATACAAAGACTGGGATAGAACAAAAGCCCATCAAGAGTTTTGCCTAGGCCTTTCCTGGGCCTTAAATCATGACAAAATAGCGAAGGAATTCTTAACAGGACTTATTTTGGATTGAACAAGTTTTATTGGAGTCTGAAGAAAACTCCGCAGGCCTCCACAAACAAGTTTATTGGGGGTCTGAAGGAACTCCCCAAAACTCCGTGATGTAGCAGGTGGCAAGATAAGGGTAATCACCCCAGCACCTGGACCCATTTAGAGTCGGTAAACTTACTGAGGCTCCAGAAGAAGGTCTTCAGGACTGAGACCTTAGGTACAGATGAAAAGAAGTCAATCACTTATGTCTTTAAATGAATGCACACTTACATGTATATGTATAGCTTAGAAGGTATATAAGCTCTGGAAAACTTTGTAATTTTGAGTTGGTCAGGTGATAATTTCCAGGCCTTCTTCCTGTAACCAGTTACAGAAATAAAACTCTCTTCCTCCCCAGTTCATCTGCATCTTGTTATTGGGCCAAGAGAAATAGCAGCCTGACCCTCAGTTTGGTCCAGGAACCATAGTAGCCTTGAATGATCTTTTGTATTTCTGTGGTGTCAGTTGTAATGTCTCCTGTTTCATTTCTTATTGAGGTTATTTGAATTTTCTCTCTTCTTTTCTTGGTTAATCTTGCTAATGGTCTCTCAATTTTATTTATCTTTTCAAAGAACCAGCTTTTTGTTTCATTTATCTTTTTTATTGTTTTATAGTGGCACAGTTTTCAAGTGCAAAATCATAGAACCAAGCCAAATGCCCATCAAATAAAGAGTAGATAAAGAAACTGTGGTATATATATACAATGGAATACTGCTTAGCCATAAAAAGGAATAAATTAACAGCATTCGCAGCAACCTGGATGAGATTGGAGATTATACTCTAAATGAAGTAATTCAGAAATGGAAAACCAAACATCATATGTTCTCAATGATACATGGAAGCTCAGCTATGAGGACGCAAAGGCATAAGAATGATACAATGGACTTTGGGGACTTGGTGGGGAAAGGTAAGAGGATGGTGAGGGCTAAAAGCAAATAGTGTGCAGCGTATACTGCTCAGGTGATGAGTGTACCAAAATCTCATAAATCATCACCAAAGAACTTGTGTAACGAAACACCTCCTGTACACCAATAACCTATGGAAAAATTAAATAAACAAATAAAATAGCTAATTAAGTTAAAAGAAACAAACGAAAAACAAACAAATGGAAGAACTAGGACAGGAAGAAACAGTCATCAGTAACAGCAGCTGTTTAGAAGGATCATTGTAAATATTTTTGGTTTAGATGCATGTAGAATAGATGCTAAAACCTGTTCAGCAGGCCACTGGAATGGGACAATAATGTATTGGAAACAGTTAAACTGTATATTCTATTATGTTACTTTAAACAAAATATTTTGGAATATTAATCATCAGGCTTCTTATACATTCTTCTCTTTCCCTTTTGATTTAAGGGGATGGAAGTACCTTGAAATTGTCCAGGATTGTTACAGCAGAAATGCAAAGAGAGGCTGGGTGTGGTGGCTCACCCCTGTAATCCTAGCATTGTGGGTAACCCAGGTGGGAGGACTTCCTGAGCCCAGGAGTTTGAGACCAGCCTGGGCAACATAGCGAGATGCTGTCTTTGAAAAAAAAAAAAAAAAGAAATGTAAAAACAAAGACACAGCACCAAAAAAAAAAAAAAATTAAAAAGTCCTAACTAAGCCCTTGACAGTCAACAGTCTAGGAACAGACAGGATGAGAACATCAAATTGATCACATAGAAAACTTTAGAAAGTGTATGGAAAGGAAAAGAAGGAAATGATTGGTGGCCCACATAAGAGTAAAGGAGAGTCATATGGAATTGAACAGGGTTGAAAGAGTGACAGGGTCATGGTCATGAAGGAAGCCCAGTGTCAAAGACAAAAGGATATGTTCTGGAGGATTTGCATACGCTCATCAGAAGATAGGAGCAGCTTATGTGGCCAGCCAAGTGCAAGACAAAGTAACAGCTGAAAACTTTAACTCTTCATTCAAGCAAGCAGCTCACCCCATCTGAAGAGAGGCCAGGTGGGCTTCACCTTCCTACAGAACAAATGCTTCCCATCAACCATTGCTTTTCAACCACCAGAGCTTCTTTCAACAGAGGATGCCCTTTTGTGCTGTGAAATTTGTTGAGTCCCCATCAAAACTCCCTTGTTTGCTTTGCCAAAACCTTCTGTGCGAAAGCACAGAAGGCCCTTGACTTCTAAAGGGACTGTGGTAAGATAAGCTTTGGAGGGTAATGGGGCTGGGCGTGGGGAAAGGCATACTTATATCATGCAACTTAGCAGTTAATCTTATATTAGGATATTGTCACTTTATTTTACAATGTCTATAAATGCTGGGGTTTTTTTTCAAATTTAGTAAAGTCTTGATGTAAAAAGACACTTCTTCTGCAATAATCCCATGTTCTCACATAGAACAAGGCCTATAATGAACATTCATTAACACTTGTTGACTTAATTCTTAAAGATCAGAAATGTTTCATTATATTCCCATTATATTCCTTGAGGACTTTTTAAATCCCACTTACAGTTATACTGTCTTCTGAAAAAGATTGATTTAAAGGATAAGTATGAATACCTAAAAAAGTATTAAGTATACCCTGAAATGACCAAACATTGTTGAAATACATTTTTTTTTTTGAGACAGAGTGTCACTCTTGCCCCGGCTGGAGTAAAGTGGCACGATCTCAGCCCACTGCAACCTCTGACTCCCAGGTTCAAGCGATTCTCGTGCCTTAACCTCCTGAGTATCTGGGATTACAAATGCGTGCCACTACGTCTGGCTAATTTTTGTATTTTTTGATAAATACAGAGTTTTACAATGTTGCTGGTCTCGAACTCCTGACCTCAAGTGATCCGCCCACCTCAGTCTCCCAGTGTTGGGATTACAGTGTAACCCACCGCATCCAGCCAGAAATACATTTTTAAACAGACCTAAATTGATGGAAAGACAGCCTGTGTTCATTGATTGGAAGACATACTACTGTTAAGATGGCAATACACACACATACACACACACACACGCACACATGTAACCCATGTTTACAGGCATGTCTATATTTATTTCTCTATCTAGCTAGCTGTACACACATCAGGGCATACTGATGAAGCCAATTACCACCCACAAGAATCATTCTAGCCTTCCTTCCCTCACTTCTCATTTGTAACTTCTTTCTTCAGCAGTGAGAAGCCTGGCTCTTATCACTTATAGTATATTTACTTATTTGTTCAACACTTGTATACATATAGTTTCTCCATATTCCTTTCAAAACCTAAATCAGACCACTCCTTTGCTCAAAGCCCTCCCATGCCTCCCATTTCATTGAGTAAACTCCCAAGTCCTCGACCTCCTCTGACCCACAAGGCCTCATGTTCTGTCCATCCTCAGTACATATTGATTGACTTACCCCTCCTTTTGCTTTCACCTGAGATACCTTGACCCCCTTGCTGTACCCCACAGGCTAAGTGATGGGAAGGGATTTCTTGAGAATTGGAATAGGAAACTCCTCAGTATAATAGAACTATTTTGCATTTTGACTTTGGTGGTGGTAACGCAACTATATACATCTGGCAAAGTTCCTTGAACTACACATTAAAATTAGTGAATTTCATTGTATGTAAAGTGTGCTGCGATGTTGAATTTTTTAAGAAGACATTTATTTCAAGCCATGCTGTCTGTGATACCACCCATTTGAAATGTTAGTTTGATGTTTCCAAAGTGCTTTGAAGTACTTTGGGAGGCTGAGGCAGGAGGATCACTTGAGGCCAGAAGTTCAAGATCAGCCTGGGCAACATAGTGAGGCCTCATTTCTAGTAAACAATAACAACAACAAAATTACCTTGGCATGGTGGTGTGCCTGTAGTCCCAGCTACTCAAAAGGCTGAGGCAGAAGGATTGCTTGAGCTCATGACTTTGAAGATGCAGTGAGCTATGATCGCCACTGCACTCCAGCCTTGGTGACAGAACAAGACTCTGTCTCCAAAAATAAAATATTTAAAATAAATAAATAAATAAATAAATAAATAAATAAATAAAGTATTAGTATACAGAGAGCTTATGCTTTCCTTTCTCACTCTTTTTCATTTGCTGTTCTTAGTAGGTCTCTCTGTGGGAACAGAACATTCTCTTCAAACATAAAAAATGCCCAAAGAAAGAACATATAACCCAGTTTGTGCTAGTCTCTGAAATATTTCAAACCTGTGCTCATTTCCTTTATCTCTTTCTTTTTTTTTTTTTTTTTCTGGTATTCACTTCTTTGCTACTTCAGTTTTTTGGTCTTTCTTTTTTTTATATTGAAAAGCCTGGGAAAAAGCGAATGCATTTGAAGCCTAAATATTTTTAAAGCAAGCTTTGCTAGTAAAAATGACTGAGGTTTCTTTGACCTCTAACTTCTTCTGCTGTTAGGGCTTACATATTTTCTCATCTTATTTGGCATAAGGTTCATAAAATCACCTGGTAGTGATTTTGAGATACCACTCAAAATCACCAGGTGCCTTTTATCATGTGCCTTTTATCATGAGGCATTGTCCAGCACATTTACATTATATTTTTATATATAGAAAACTAAAAAAGTCTCTGGTTGGTTTCATAACTCCTAATAATAAGGCGTATGTTTGAACTATTCTACATGGTCGTAAACAAGTAGACACAGAATTAATTTTTGCGTTGCTCTGTACCCTTAATGCACAGGTATTACATATACACTTTAAGCTATGGGTAGAGTAGAAAATCTATCTTTCTTAAAGAGCCACAGATTACTATTACTATTATTATTATCATTATTATTGTTATTAGTTTAGAGATGGCATCTTGCTATGTTGCCTTGGCTGGACTCAGGCTCAAGAGCTCTTCCTGCCTCATCTCACCAAGTAGCTTGGACTACAGGAACACTACTGTTTTTATCCAACGTCTTTGATTAAAAGAATGAAGCCAAGTCTATTCACATGAAAAATACTTAGACTTTTACTTTGTCAGTGTTTTATTTTAAAGTCTTTAACTATTTTTTCATTTACTTCCAGAAGACTGTCAAGTATAAATTTCACAGTCACTAGAATCATACATAAATTGATTTAAAAAGTCTGTACCCTGGCCGGACATGGTGACTCACACCTATAATCCTAGCACTTTGGGAGGTCAAGGTGGCTGGATCATTTGAGATCAGGAGTTCAAGACCAACCTGGCCAACATGGCAAAATACCATCTCTACTAAAAACACAGAAAAAAATTTAGCCGGGCATGGGGGTGGGTGACTGTAATCCCAGCTACTCAGGAGGCTGAGGCAAGAGCATCACTCGAACCCAGGAGGCAGAGGTTGCAGTGAGCTGAGATGGTGCCACTGCACTACAACCTGGGTGACAGAGTAGGACTCCATCTCAAAAAAGAAAAAAAAAAGTCTGTGTCCTATATGTGCCAGACATCAAAGCGAGCATAAGATTAGAAAGTTGAGTGCTGTGATTAGTGAAGTACATACTGACCTGGTGTATCTGGTCTCCACATATGTAGACTGGCATATTATTGGGTCAGGAATTAGTAGAAATCAGTAGGGAAAAAAAGCTGCAGTGCTACTGATACAGTTTTAGGACCTGTGCCTGCATCAGCTTATGTTGACCTCTTTAGTACTCCCTACTGTGTAGCGATATATGAAAAATGTAGTCTGTCTATGTATGTGAGTCTCCGCTGTCAGATTCGGTGTCCATGAGCAAAGTTTGTGAACCTTTCATTTGATCTTAGGTTAATAGATAACAAATACATGTATCTTTTTTTTAAGTGTAGAAAGCTTTAGTTTGAGAGACATCTTTATATTATTTCTAATAGGAAGATGGACAAGTATTAGCATATTTTGAACCCCAGTAGATACCGATCGACCGTTTTACTCAATCTCTTTGGGAGCTCAAAAGATTTCTCTGAAATTTATATCTTATACTATTACCTTATTATAATGTTTATATCATGCACTCTGAATTTATCCTGTGTTTTATTTCTAGCTCTGCTCACTACTAAAATTGTGAATTCAAGCTTATTTGCTACAGAAGTTTGATATTCTATAAAATGTGATGGATAATAATAATGCATACCTCAGGGTAGAGTTTTCGGGAATAAGAATTTACTTAACAAATTTAGTTCAAAGCCTACAATATATAAGCATTAAGAATGTTAACTCTAGTACAATTATTATTTTTATTACTCATTTATTTATTTTTAGACAGAGTCTTGCTCTGTCGCCCTGGCTGGAGTGAAGTGGTGTAATCATAGCTCACTGCAAACTCCACCTCCTCTGAGCTCAAGTGATTCTCATGCCTCAGCCTCCCAAGTAGCTGGGACCACAGATGTGCACCACCATACTCACCTAATTTATGTAGTTTGTTTTTAGAGAGGGGGTTTTGCCATGCTGCCCAGGCTGGTCTTGAACTCCTTAGCTCAAGTGATCCAACTGCCTCAGCCTCCCAAAGTGCTGGGATTACAGGAGTGAGCCACCTTTCCTGGCCCAATTATTATTTTTAAATAAAAATAAAAGTTAAATGAATAAGGATATTTATCTAGTTACAAAACTAGTTTTACAATCAAGTTGTACTTCTGTGTCATCCTTTAGGTTTTGAATTCACCTCCAAAGCTCTTCTTTTGTATTGCCTAGCTCTAAGCATTCTTCATCACTTTTACCTAATTTCTTCTTCTCAAATTATAATTTATTGTTCAAAATTAAGTCATAAATAATAATAGTCAACAGAACATGACATAACTCTATAATCCTTGGTGAAATAAACAGTATTTGTAGCCCTAATGTTTTGGATTAAAAGAATGAAGGCCAGGTTGTACACATGAGAAATATTTAAGCTTTTCTGTTATAGTATTAGATTTTAATCTTTGAAGATAGAAACAAATGTATCACCCATGCCAACACAGGTCATGACATATATTGGGAACTCAGTAAATATTTCAAAAGAAATTTTGCCTCTGGATAGTACATTAATTTTGGTAACCTAATGATTTCTGTAGATAGCTGCACCATCAGATTGATGATGGACATTAGTAAAATCATTATTGTAGCTATAATTACTATCTTCTCTGTTATATAATTCTACCATTAACTTTAAATTATTCTTAAATAAAGGATTTTATCTCTAAAAATTACTGAAGGAAAAGATTTATATGACAATGGCTGATATGAATAACTGTACAAATTAATAATGAAGAGTGTTTTTCCAGATACTTGGGTGGTCATATATTTCAGAGATAAAATGATATACATGTGGAAATATATATGCAATCATTTCCTCAAAAGCGATTAGCTTGAAGTGGGCAACAATGTTGTTCCATTGTAACTAGCATTTTGATACAAAATTGAGGATTAATGACTACCCATTATTTCTCAGAAATAGTCCTAATCTGACTGTAATCCAGGGTTTTGAGGAGTATCACATAGTTCATATATGATATGGTTTGGCTGTGTCCACCCCCAAATCTCATCTTGAATTGTAACTCCCATAATTCCCATGTGTTGTGGTAGGATCTCGGTGGGAGGTAATTGAATCATAGGGGTAGGTCTTTCCCATGCTGTTCTTGTCATAGTGAATAAGTCTCATGAGATCTGATGGTTTTAAAAACAGGAGTTTTCCTGCACAAACTCTCTCTCTCTTTGCCTCTCACCACCCATGTAAGACGGGACTTGCCCCTCCTTGCCTTGCACCATGATTGTGAGGCCTCCCTAGCTATGTGGAACTGTAAATCCATTAAACCTATTTCTTTCATAAATTGCCCAGTCTCTGGTATGTCTTCATCAGTAGCATGAAAACAAACTAATACAATATGGACTGATTCTTTCTATTATTTGTAGTTGATTCTATGTGTGTGAATTAAACTGTAATTACTTGAATAATATTAGCAATAATTTTCGATTTCTAGACATCTTTCTACATTAAAATGATTTTGAATATTATATGTGATATTTTGAAATAGACAATTGAAAGAAAAAGATTATTTCTGCCCAAACATTCTAGTTCATTTCTAATATACAGACAAAAAAAATCCTTACAGTAGCATAACTTCTTTGAATCTTTTAAAAAATTTGCTGGAAATAGCTTTATCTATCCAACAGCTATGTAGAAGACACATATAGGCTTTTAAACAGTGAATTTCTCTTTTTTCAAAAAGAATGCTGGAATTGTCTAACTCATTTCACCATCTAGCCTCTTTGGAAGACTAAGAAGAGGTGAGTAATAATTTCTATGTTGGAGTTATAAAACATTTTATAGTACATACAGATGCTTTTTTAAAAACACAATGTGAAACACGATTTCCCCTCTGGGATTGTGGAGTCCCTCAGCAATTGAGAGAACTAAGGTTAATGTTAACTTATTCCCAAGAAAATTATTACTGTTAATATGCTGATAATTTTATACACAGTAGCCACCAGGCTCAAACAGTATAACACCAGAGTTAAGAGACCAGATGTCTTCTTTTAAAATATGACAGTTGTGTGAATTGGTCTTTTCTTTAAGTATGCCTACTCTAAGCCACTGGCTTTGATGTTGCCACCTCTGTGAAGACATGGAGAAAACTGAACCAGGGCCAAGAACTTCATGGGAAATGTGATTTCAAGAAATCTCTACTATAAAAAAAGTAAATATACAGTTTCTTCAACAGTTGAAAGCTCAACCTAAAATAATTGGAGAAGAGAAAGAAGCAAGTGACTCAAGAAAACCAGCTTCTAAGCGTATACTTTATACCAAGTCATGTATTCCTGAGTAGTAGGAGTGAGCCTTGAACCTCATTCTCCCTCACATTCTGTAACTTTTCACTAAACACTTTTGAGTTTTATCTTCAAAATCTCTTTCCAGTGCATTTGTCTGAAAGCATCAAGTTAGAGAAGAATAAACTTTCTCTTGGATGAAAAAACTTTCATTTCACTCTTGTCTCCCTCCAATATTTTTACTGGATCCAGAGAGATATTTTAAAATGGAAATATAAATACTTCGCATCATGCTTTTTACTGTTGCTCCTAGGCAAAAATTAAAAATTTTTATTGTGGAACATGGGACCTTAAGTAATCTGACCGCTGCCTCTCTTTACGGTTCTAGCCCATATCATTCTCTCTCATATTTTTTATTTTTATTTTTTTAATTTCTTCACACAAACATGATTTCTCTCTTTATAAGAATTTGCACACACTCATTTGCTTCAAACACTCTTTCCTCTTTCCACTACATCATTTTTGGCTAGATAACAGAGTGGTCCCTTGGTATCCATGTGGAATTGGTTTCAGGAACTTCCTGCTCCCAGATACCAAAATCCATGGATGTTCAAGTTTCTAATATAAAATGGCATAGTACAGTATTTGCAGGTAACCATATATGTTATATTTGAATATAACATTACTGAAGTAGATGATTTTAGTACTCTAAATCATCTCTATTTATAATATTTAATACAATGTAAATGCTATGTAAATAGTCATTATAATGTATTTTTATTTATATTTTTACTTGTTATACTGTTATTAATGTTTCCAAATATTTTTCATCCATGATTGGTTGACATGAAGGGCAGACTGAACATATGTATCTCATTTGCCATTTGCTCTGAAAATTTTCTTGAACCCTGATGTTATATCACGTACTTAATAGCACCTACTTGTTTCCTTTAACTATACTTTTAAAATAATTTACTTATAGATGCATTTGTGCAGTTGTTTGATTAGTATCACTCACTGCTCCACTCCATAACAAAAGACACCATGTTTATTTTTTTCACTACTGTATCTGTAGTACCTTTCCTGGTGCCATCCATATCCATATAGTCAGCTCTCAGCCTATATATTTTAATAGAATGACTAAATAAGCAATTGAATGAATGAGTAAATAAACGAACTGTGTAAAATAAAATATCATTTGCAAACATTTAGTCCACTCTTTTTCATGAGTCTGGCTGTGGCTAAGAGATTATGAGTGATGTAACACTGTGCCAGTTCCAAGATGAGACCTCGAGAGACATAATGTCTCATATTCTTCTGTGTTCTGCCATCTGCCATGAGAAACATACCCCAGGTAGTATAATCCCTGAATGTGCACACACATGAACTCAGTTTATCGCTTAGAGTCAAGATAGCTGATCTGAGATGAGCTCAGATCTGAGTAGATCCAGAGCTGATCCACATGTGAGTGAGAGATCAATTCTTTGTATAGGCTGCTCAGTATTTAAGACACTTGCAATAATAAGTGACTGATACATTTCTAAATATATCAACGTATTTGATTATGAATTACAGTGGGAAACAAGGCCATTCATTAAAGTTAGTCAAATATAGTACTTTAACCTATTTGATATACATATATTTATATATAATTTATACATCAAGTAAAATTACATGTTATAGGTACTGTTTATTTAAATATATAAATATTTAAGTATATATTTAAATATATACTATTTATATATTAATATATAACAATATATATTTAAATTTCCTCTTGCTGTTTAAGAAAATTGCTCTAATTCTCATTAAAATGCTTAATTAAACCTTATAAAAGACAAAATTGCATTGCATTATTTTATACTTATCAAGAATTTTGTTTTCTTTATTTTAATGTAATACTTTTTACAAGTTACAGCCATATTAAATTCAGTATTGCTTTATTCTTTTTCACTAAAATTAGGCACTAGAAGTTGACTTTTGTAGAATTCTCAGTTGTAGCTTCTAAACCACGTACATATGCCTGACACAGAAATGTCTTTGAAACTTAAACTATGGCTAGATTTTATTTTTCTTGTTCCCTTCCAAGAACTGCAGAGAAATTGAAACAATAAGTTTATGTCTGCGGCACTCATTGCATTGCTGTAGCGAATTTCTGTGACTTCTCATGAGAAGACCAACTGTACAGTGGTTACCTGCAGGGCATGTGTTTCTAATGAATGGCAAGTGTGGGAAGCTTCAGTCCTTAAAAACTCCAGGCAGAATCTACTTCTAGGAGCACATGCTGATGCTCACCAGCAGTGGTGCATAATAGTAAAAAACAAAAAACAACAACAAAAAAAAACCAGGAATTACCTTTTTATAAATAGCATATACATTTCAAGTTTTCCAGAAAGGCATATTTTAGATTCCTTAGTATCTAAATACTATACCTTCTTAACATCTTATTAGTCTCTTTTCAAATTTCTTTGGACTGCAAGAAACATTAATGTTCATCTAATCCAGTTTTATCAACTGTGACTATAAAATCAAATTATCTGTGTACTTTCAACGTTTACTGATTCTCAGACTACCCCAAGACAGATTCTGATCATAAGGCCTGAGCAAGGATAGTTTTTAAAAAGCTCCTAGATTAATTTAAAGATACATTCATGTTTGAGATTGTTGATACTAGTCTAATACCTTTAATTTATAAAGGAGACTGAAGTCCAGAGAAGTAAGATGATTTACCCAAGGTGGCCAAGAAAGTAAGTATAATTGTTAGAAAGACCCAGTTTCATAGCACAATATTTTTTCTAATAGGGAAAAGGCTCATCTTGATCTGCCTATATGCAAACCAGGATTTGACTCTTATCTTTACTAATCATAGCATGTCTCCACATAACTGAGAGTTCATAAGCATGTCTGTTACATTTCTTTAGTATATGGTGAAGATTATGAAAATGAAAATAGCAGAGAAGCGAGGAAAAGGTTGAAGAGGTAGGGTTTTCATAAATGTGAAGTAACAGTCACAATAGTATGATTTCAAATAAAAAATAAGATTGTGTACAGAAAACAAATCTAAGCAAATATTGAATCTTCATTAGTACACTATTTACTTTGTAAATTAACCTCTTCTGGATTAACAGAATGGTAATTGCTGATGAAAGAGGATTAAATGTAAACATTGACAATTAACGGATACATTTTCTAAACTTCTTTTTCTTTCCAAAGGAGAATGTATTGTATTTAATGCAATACAATTCAATACATTTTACTATGGAACTTTGTGATTTTTGCATACTGAATGAAACATACATATTTGTCATAAGAGGGAGTATGGACACTGACATCGTAAGGAGAGTGAAGAACTCTGTGAATATTAACGTGCTCACTGTTGAAAAGCAGTCATTAGCATTATTGGACAAATGAATCATCTTATTAAAGATGATATTGTTAATAATGCCATCAGAATTCAGTGTTGTCTGAGTCATATGACTGGAAGGCTCAGAGTGTCTAAAAGTTCCCTTCTCTTTTGATGACTTCTAAATGTATCTCTGGGAAAGCTGAGTCTGTGTTAATGCCTGCTTAATTGCAACAAGGTCATTTTTAATGAACAGAAGTTAATTAGGCCCAAATGTATTTATTTTGGTGCAAAGGATGCTATCACAATTGAATAATCTTAGACTATTGGGCACAGAAAGAAAAAATTAGAAGTGTAACTCACTAACAATGTCAATCTAGCATTTTTAATAAAAGAAATACCACTGAGAGGAAAAGGAAAAAAATGAAAGGCCTAAAAATTATTCAAGGTGGAAGAAGAATAGAAATTTGCAGAATGAGCACAAGAAAATTATAAACTAGAAACAGAATATCTATAGTAATTAAAATGATTATGGAAGGCAATTGTATGTGAATGTTAAATACAGATTCCAAAACATCACTAAGAGAATGTTGATGTATTGATTAAACAGACACACATACACACACACATGCACACACACACACACACACACACAAGGTTGAAATAGAAACACATTAGTAGTCTCAGTTAATCCATATGTTGGCCAAAAACCTTAATCTGAGTCAACTGAATTTTTTTGTTTGCTTATTATTATGTTAACAAGACTGTATTATTAGTTTCTCTTGACAATTAATCATTATTTTTCAGTTAAAATATCTTCATATTGACCTTTCAACTATTCGTTAAGGAATATGATGATCTGTTACTAAAAAGTAAGGAACTAAACAGTGAAGACTATTAATTTTATAATAATAGGTGTGAATATACAAACTTATTTATTACTGGAGGTTGAACTATATAAAAATGCTCTTTATGTTAAAAGTTGTCAATTATCTGCGATTCTGTGTGATTCATCACCTGAGATGAGATATTTGTGCTTGAGAGTAATGGAAATACACACAGATAAGTATCAAACATGAGATTTATTTTAATAAGAGACATCAGCATATGCCTTGAAAAAAATAATTTCATAATAAGCTTTGTTCCACAGAAGTCTTGAGCATCTCCTTATAGCATCCAACTCTGTTGATGGTAGTTTATCCAATTCCAGTGGTTTTCAGATTCGTTAGAATGAGTACCTGGCATATTGTACCCTTTTTCTTCCTCTTACCTACTGTCCTCTAGAGTCATAAAAAGGTAAGTTTTCCAGGACCCTGGCCTCATGATCTATTTGCCTTCACACACAGCCACATTTTCATGCTTGTTATTTCTCCGTGAAATTTCGACTATGAATTTTTGAACTCTGGAGTTTCACATATGTAAGGCAAAAGAATGTTTAAGAAGTCTACCTTTAAGTCAAAGTAGAAGCTTAGAAAAATTGAATTCACTCAGTCACATTGTATTTTCTCGAAAATGTGATCTTAGATATTTGAAATTTAATTTAAGAAACATAATCTACCCCATGACTCATTTACAGCCTCTTTTAGGATTGCCATGCACATGAGATGAGGGAATGGAATATGAAGATAGAATATGGAGGGTAGATTGGCCCAAAGAGCTGAATAGATTAGTTTTTAACATTTAAAGAAGAAGATGTATATAAATGTGAAGATGACTTCTTGGAATAACAAAGAAGTCAGCCGACTAAATCAGTATAGCTTAATAAAAATTTCTAGTTGTTTTGTTTATGTTTTTAATATTAGCATGGGAAAAGTAAAATTATAGGTTGTAGTCAAACAAAGTACAGTCATGCATTGCCTAATGACAGGAATACTTTCTGAGAAATTTGTAATCAGGTAATGTCACGATTATGTGAACATCAGAGAGTGTACTTACACAAACCTAGAAGGTATAGCCTATTACACCCCTAGGCTATGTGGTTTAGCCTATTGCTCCCAGGCTACAAACCTGTATAAGTTACTGTACTAAGTACTGTAGGCATTTGTAACACAATGATATGTATCTGCCAATCTAAACATAGAAAAGATGCAGTAAAAATACAATATTATAATCTTATGAGAGTACTGCATACATGTGTTATATGGTGCATGACTGTACATGCAATAGCATTTTCCCAGTAGCCTTAATGTGGGATTAACAAATCTCATTAACATCTACATATAGTGGTTTTAATTTCAGTTAAAATTATTCAGAATTCTTTAATTACATTATTACAAAATTTTAATGATGTAGTCACCAATTAAGTAGTGTTGCTCTGAAATGCACGAGCAATGTATCCAATTAGTTTTACTCTAAACTCTATCATTGCAAGTATTTGAAACCATCCTATTCTGTGATTAAGTGGAAATAAAAGAAAAAATATTATCTTATATGAAGATGTTTAAAATAATTTAAAATTGGATTTAGGACCAGGAATATAGTGAGGTATAATGTCATGAAACATGATTGCATTTCTAAATAAGAATTGCTCTAAGTTGGTTTATTTTGGTAAATTCAAGCATATCAATTAACTTTTTGTTAGTAGTTTCCTCATATTTAAAATGAGTAGGAGAAAAAATTTTGAGTCCCTTACAGTTAATAAATTGTTACAATTATTCTAGTTACATAGTAAGCTATTTCAAATGACTCACTGTTCCTTTAACCAAGCATATTTTTTTTCATTTTTATTGATACAAATTTGTCAAGAAATTATAACTATATTATGTAAGAAAATTTATTTATGACCTCTTATTGACCATTCTCAAGAGAGTAACATATTGAGTTTCTTAGAAAAACCCAACATTAATAGTAAGTTAGGAAAGAAAATAATCAGTATAAATTTACCTAGCACGTTACTCTCTGCAGATATGTGATTATTTGTTGCTCTACAACATAACAAGGTGACATTTATGACTCCTAAATCAACGCATGTTAGAAAATAATTTTCCTTGTAAATCTAGATATAGAACAGGGCTGAATTCTCAAATGCATACTAAGACTTCGAAACTTTATCTAGTTATGTATTTTTTATTTACAACAAGAGATACAGTATAGGGGCAAAGCATATATTTAAATCTAAAGTGTAGATTTTATACCTCTGTTAATTCATGTGAATTCATGCATTTATAACATTTTTATCAAAGAGCCCTTATGACTAACACTCTGTGCATGTCACTTAGGTGACATGACATATATGCTATCCTTACATGATAGTAAGAAACACAAGAAATATAATTGCATTTCAATAAAAAATAACATTCAAGTGACAAGGAGTTCCTATTGAAACAGGTGATAACATGTAAAGAAGGAGACAACACTGTGGGCAAAAATGACCAGGACAGAGAAGAGAAAGATTCTTGAACTTAGTCTTAAAGGGTATACATGCCTGAATGGGGAATAATAAGCAGAGTGCGTGTAAAATGTAGGACATTGCTGTACAATGAATGTTTGAGTTTCCTCCAAAATTCATATGTTGAAATCTAATTCCCAGTGTGATGGTATTTGGAGATGGAGCCTATGGGAATTAATTAGATCTCGGTTGGGGCCTTCACGATTGGAATTAGTGCCTTTTTATAAAGGGAGCTAGCTCCCTTGCTCCTTCTGCCATATGAGGACACAGTAAAAACATGCTATCTATGGGCCAGAAAGTGGGCTCTCACCAGACCCTGAATCTGCTGAAACCTTGATCTTGTACTTCCCAGACTCCCCAACTATGAGAAAGGAATTTCTGTTGTTTATAAGCGACCCAGTCTATAGTGTTTTGCTATACATGCCTGAAGGGACTGAGATAAACATTCTAGAAAGAACAAGCATTCAGAGGCAGAAAAGTCCAAGATGGTGACATTTTAACATAGTTAACAGTATAGACTTGACTCAGCTAGTCTGGTTTGGAATCATCACTTTGATGGTAATAATATGTGTGAACCCTGAAAGAGTCAATCCTTCAGGATGGATCCTACGTGGCTGAGCGGGCCTAAATTCAAAATAGAGCCAAGCAGCCATTTGGTGACTGGAGGCCATACACATACTCTATGTTCTGGGAAAACCCCCACGCCTCACCTAACTTTGGGACTTTCATAGCTACCTATTCCTGTTTGTGCAGCCTGAATCAATCAATAGACTGTGACCTGCATCTGCAATCAAAACTCAACAAGCATCAGCCAATCAGAACTAAACAATTTTGCATCCTTCATTTGCATAAGTAAACCAGAGTGAGAACCTGGGAAGAAACTTTCTCTATAAATAAAGACAGTCCTTCTCCTGGTTCTCTCGAATGCACCTTTGTTTTGTACTGAAGGCTGCATTTTCCTGGTTTGCAAACTCTTCACCGAAATAAAGTCTTTTTACTTCTCTCTCTCTCTCTTTTTTTTTTGTTTAAGAAAATCCTCTTTAGTGGATTTGTTGATATATTATGGCATTGAGCATGTTTTTTAACTTCAGTTTTCCCATCTTCACATTGGCAATAACAGTGTTTCACTATTAATTATTGTAATTATTTCATGGAGCAGCTTAGAGAGGTGTGTTTATGGAAATGTTTGAATTCTAGGCTAAAGGGCTTAATATTTCATAAAGAGTGCCTATCGTTTGTTTTAGATGGAGTCTCGCTCTGTCGCCAGGCTGGAGTGCAGCGGCACAATCTCAGCTCACTGCAACCTCTACCTCTCAAGTTCAAGTGATTCTCCTGCCTCAGCCTCCCGAGTAGCTGGGACTACAGGCACAAGTCACCATACCCTGCTAATTTTTGTTTTTTTTTGAGACGGAGTCTTGTTCTGTTGCCCAGGCTGGAGCGCAATGGCGCGATCTCACCTCACTGAAAGCTCTGCCTCCTGGGTTCACTCCATTCTCCTGACTCAGCCTCCCGAGTAGCTGGGACTACAGGCGCCCGCCACCACACCCACCTAATTTTTTGTATTTTTAGTAGACACGGAGTTTCACCATGTTAGCCAGGATGGTCTCAATCTCCTGACCTCGTGATCCACCCGCCTCAGCCTCCCAAAGTGCTGGGATTACAGGCGTGAGCCACCGTGCCCGGCCCTAATTTTTGTGTTTTTAGTAGATATGGCGTTTCACCATGTTGGCCAGGATGGTCTCAATCTCTTGACCTAGTGATCTGCCTGCCTTGGCCTCCCAAAGTGCTGGGATTACAGGCATGAGCCACCGCACCTGGCCCCCAAGTGAAGTATGTTTCATATTAACTAGTCATTTTAATTTGGGGCAGTATATACAAGCCATTAAGATTGATTATAGCAGCAGGGGTAAAGGAAATAAAGTCATGAAATAGTTGAGAAATACTAATAAATAATAATCAACAGCGCTTGGCAACTGGGTATGGAAAATGTGAGAACAACTTAGAGTGAGGACGGATTCCAAAATGTAGAATGAAAATGATGGAAAGAAAAGGCCTTGGACAGAAATAAGGAAGCCATAATGAGGAGCTAGTTTTGACAGCAAAATAAGAAGTTTAGTTTAAAATATTTTGTTAGAAATGGCAGCTAAATGGCAGCATATGTACCAATTCGACTTAGAGATATGTTTTTGTTGAAAGCCAAGTTACTTTCATCACTTTTGTTGAAGTTTCGTGATAGACGTGGGTTACTATCCACACAAAACTTAAAAAAAACTCATTTTCAAGTGCTTACACTTTACACAGAGGAAATTGAGGGCAAGCAAGTGATTTACTAGCAGAGCTAGATCCTCTTAGCCATAAAACCTTAACTTTTTATTCCACCTTATGATTATATGTGAAAAACAAGAGAAAATTATGAAGAACTGTGAGAACAATTTCAAAGTATTAGAAAACATAAGCCCTGCATACTTAAAGATAACTTCCTAGTGAAGTGTGCCTGTTGGTTTAAAGAAAAGAAGATTTAAAAAGATAATATAAGGAAGCAGTTTCTAAAACTTCATGTTATTTAAGTAAACAATTTATAACATATATTTATATCAAACCCTTTTTCTTTATAGGAAGAAACTTAAAATATTTAGATAAATCTGGAATTACAAATAAATCTATTAAGTGGAATAAAGAGTTAAAACGGTCCCACTTCCAAACCTACATCTGTATGTGCAAACAAAGGCAATGCTTAAAATCTCAATGGAGTAATGGGACGCCTGATTCTGTAGCTCTGTGCCTAGGTCTGCTCATGGATATATTTAAGAAGTTCTGCAGGTGACTGTTACTCTCCAAGAGTATTAAGAATCATCTATCCCCAGCTACTCAGGAAGCTGAGGCAGGAGAATTGCTTGAACCCGGGAGGCAGAGGTTGCATTGAGCTGAGATCACACCACTGCACTCCAGCCTGGGCGACAGAGTGAGACTCCATCTAAAAAAATAAAATAAAATAAAATAATTAAAAAAAATCATCTATCCTATAAAGATTGAAGCCTCCCAGATAATCCAGCTATCTAATAGACTCTTATTGAGTCCATATTGGAACGACTATTGTGTGGCAGGCAGAGACCTTATTCCTCAATGCATGGCCCAGCACCATGGTTACCAAGGTTTCATTTACAATTTGTTAGAAAGCCTGGAGTCCGCTAATTAGGCTACAAAATGCTAAGCTCATCAAGCTTCTGCCTCTATCTGGAATCTTAACTTTTGTCTCCTTGGAATCCAATCTTCTCATAGATTTTATTTCCCCAGTTATTCTTTAAGTTAACCCTTAAGGAATCAAAACTCCTCACTAAACCTATGGTCTATGTTTTTATAGTAGCTATCCATTTGCACTTCCCTTCTCAAATATTTCCATTCTTTCCTCTGACACCTTTGTTATGTGATTAATCTCTTCATCTTCCCCACCCCAGGGAGTATGCTGGGACTCTAAAAAGAGGGAGTCCACAAAAGGTGAGTTGATATTCCCCCAGGGGCTCCACTCCTGAGGAACAACTCAGACACTCACTACAAGGAAAGACAGTTACTACAGAGACTATGTGTAAGACCCATGTGGTCTCACAGAGATGCCTTGGCACCCCTGTGCCCCCAGGGGAAGTTCCTAGCCTAGGATGGTGGTCAGTTACTATGTAGGTAACCATAAGAGAGCATTCCAGAGGGGAGTGAGAAGCACAAAGGCCCTGAGGCAGAACCATACCTACCAGCCCTGCAGATTGAACCGCAGAGAGGCCAGTGTGCCTGGGGCACATTTAGATGCATTGTCCACACTAAAGGAAACTCTAGAGGCATGGGAAAGTGAATCTTGGTGAAACAGGCAGATGCAGAATCAGAAATTGACCATAAGCACAGAGCAATTCAGGGAAGGCATTTTTCTGGAGGAAACTTTGGGAGCCCAAGATTCTAGAAGTCTATGGATTTCATGGATTTAGTGGTTTCAGTTATACTTACAGCAGTATTACAGTTTTTACATAACTTGCTCAAAGGCACAGCTACTTACAGCAAAGGATATACTTTATTGGAAAGTAGATGTGGCTCTGGTAAGAAGATAGTTTTTTGTAGCCAGAGCCAAGTAAAATTCTGACTAACTGGAGGAGGCACAGAGACTAGGGAGGTTTGGTCATTAACACTTAGCCCCAGCCTCTGCCTTACAGGTCTCATTGGCTTTTAAGGCAGAGGTTGAAGTTACTTTGTAACTGCCACAGTCATCCATACCTAACTTCCAGGTCTCAGGGGTCAGATTTCCAGCCAGACCTTAGAAGAGCTTTTCAGGTTAATAAAGGATCCCTGATGTGATACCAGTGCCTTCTCATCTGCATGTCTGCCATGTCCCCCTATGCAGATTGCACTGCCTTCTATGCCCGGTTTTTAGTGAGGTGCCTTTATGGTTTATGTCTAGAATTCATGGCTCTAAGAAAAACATTGAAAAACATGGAAAATGAATGTTTCTCCTTGGGGTTTTAACAGTTTTAATTTAAATAGAGTGACACGAAAATTTCAAAAGCAATTATCTCTGTTCTGTCGTTTAGCCATGTTTTTATCATTCAAGTCTAAAATAATGAGGCCAAAGAGTCTCTTGTAGATTTCCCAGGACTCTCATCCAACACAAGTCCCTAAACTCTATCTAGAATTTTTAGATAGCAAGAAAGTCAGGCTGTCTCCAGGCAGTCCCTTCGTGTTGGCTAAACAGAATGCAGCCACTTTGGAGTTGAGGATTGGGCTTAAAGAACTAACAAGGGGTAGTGGGAACAAAACAATAGTACAGCCTCAGTTAGAAGTGAAGTATGCAGAGGTAAAGAAAAAGGAAGAGTTATCTTGTCTATAGGAAAAGTAAACTATACTCTCTGCACTCCCTACACTATCCTCTCACTCTCAATACTTCACTTCTGACATCAGATGTGTAGGGTTTTTCTCACACCATCAATCCTCCTACCAGCCGTGCAGACTCAACAGTAAAATTAAATTAAATTTTAAGATGCCAGCTCCACATCTTACAATTCAATTTAATTTTGATAACAATCAGAGTTAGTGCAGACCCCACAGGTTAAGCACTCAGTCATAACAAGATTCCTCCTCTCCCACTTCAAGTCCCAGTTACAAGTAGTAGTGTATTTGTTAGTTCTTGCATTGCTATGAAGAAATACCTGAGGCTGGGTAATTTATAAAGAAAAGAGGTTTAATTGGCTCACAGTTCTGCAGGCTGTACAGGAAGCACAGCAGATTCTGGGGAGGCCTCAGGAAACTTACAATTATGATAGAAGGTGGAGGGGAAGCAGGGACATCTTACATGCCTGGAGCAGGAGGAAGAGAGCTGGGAGCTGCCACACACTTTCAAACAACCAGATATCATGAGAACTCTATTATGGTGATGTGGTTTGACTGTGTTCCCACCCAAATCTTATCTTGAATTTCCATGTGTTGTGGGAGGGACTCAGCAGGAGGTAATTGAATCATGGTGGCAGATCTTTCCCATGCTGTTCTTGTGATAGTGAATAAGTCTCGGGATATCTGATGGTTTTAAAAAGGGGAGTTTCCCTGCACAAGCTCTCTTCTCTTGTCTGCCACCACGTGAGACGTGCCTTTCATCTTCTGCCACAGTTGTGAGGCATCGATAGCCAAGAGGAACAGTAAGTCCAATAAACCTCTTTTTTTTTTGTACATTGCCCAGTCTTGGGTATGTCTTTTTCAGCAGCATGAAAACAGACGAATACACACAGGAAGAGAACCAAAGGGGAAATTTGCTTCCATGATCTAATTACCTCCCACCAGTCTCCACTTCCAACACTGAGGTTTACAATTCGACATGATATTTGTGTGGGGACACAGATCCAAACCATATTAATAGATTTACAGATTATCTACAACTTCTGTCTAACTTGGCTACAAATCAGAGTTGCCTGGGATCTTCTTCTCATGCTCAATAATTTGCTAGGGCATCTCACAAAGCTCAGAGAAATGCTTACATATATTCATTGGTTTATTATAAAGAATTTTACTAAGAATACAGGTGAACAGCCAGATAAAGAGATTAATAGGGCAAGGTATATAGAAAGAGCCTCAGAGCATCTATGGCTTCTCTAGGTATACCACCCTCCAGGCACCTCCATGTGTTTAGCAACCTGGAAGCTCTCCAAATTCTATGCTTCTTAGTTTTTATGGAGGCTTCATTAGGTCAACATGATTGACTAAATCACTGGCCATTGCGATCAACTCAACCTTCATCCCTTCTTTCCTCCCCAGAAGTGAGGGGAAGGAAGGTGACACTTCCAATCCTCTAATTATACAGGTGGTTCCCTTGACAACCAGCCCCCATCCTAAGGTTATCCAGGAGCTTCCAGTCAGGAGCCAACTCATTAGCATTAGGGGCTGTGTGTCAAGAAGTGAAAATAACACCAAAGTTATTATAAATCAAAATATCACATATTCTACATTTTTCCATTTGCCTTTTTGTAGTATATGTTGGTATCATTTCTGAGCAATCAAAGATTATAGGTAGAGGGAAAGACATTGACAGGTAATGCAAAAAACCTGAAGTCTTACATTGTTTAACCTGCAATTTTTCTATCACTTGATTTAGGATTTTGTTATTTTTATAAAGGGAGTCTCAAAAACACTGTACATTATATTTACAATACTAAAAACCCTTCCCAGACACATTTTTATCACATTTGTCCCCCTTGATGCTTTCAGTGGAGGGAATATAATACATTTAGTTAGCACTTTACTGGAGAGCTATTTAGGGTGAACATATGAAGGTATGTATAATATGCTAACCAGCATGATTAGACATACTTTAAAAGTTATTAAGCATTACATCAATCATTTGATTATAGAATAAAGAATAATATGTGCACACACACATTTTCTTTTTTTTTTTTTAATTCAATCTGTGTATATATGTTCTATATTGTTACCTTTGGCAAGATTCTTAACATGTCTGAAAATTCCTGTGAATATTTGCCTATTTAGATGTTATGCATCTATTAATTGTAACTAATTTTAAAAATAAGAGTATAGTGATTGCATCTCATGTCATGTAGTGTTTGGCATGTGGTAGGTTACTTAACAAATGTATCTTGTTTACATGGAGAAATGTATAAATAACATGATTTTTAGTTGAAAGATATCTAGCAGAAACCTGGGAACCAAACACATATTTAATCAAGGTAAATTTTTAAAATCAAACATATTCTAATTCGTTTCATTAAAAAGCTTATATAAATATGGCAAAATATATGTTAAATTAAATGATGTTATATATATATAGTGTGTATGCATTGCTAGTGATTAAAAATAAACTTCACTAAAACTTATTGTGATCCTATTATGTATGGGATATTTACACATCACATTTACTCTTCACAGCAATCTTTGTCCACATATAATAAGTAAGAAAAATTGAGGCTCAAATATGTCAAGAGACTTTCATAAGGTCATTGAATTTATAAAAGGGTGAGCTAGGATATGAGCCCAGTTTGCTTAGATGTCAAGTTAATGACATTGTATTGATGTAAAAATGCTTTTGATTTTTCACAAAGCAACATGGATAAAATGCAACGCAAGAATGCCATACGGTGCCAGGCATGGTGGCTGACACCTGTAATCCCAGCATTTTGGGTGGCCGAGGCAGGCAGATCACTTCAGATCAGGAGTTCAAGACCAGCCTGCCAACATGGTGAAACCCCATCTCTACTAAAAATACAAAAATTAGCCAGGTGTGGTGGTGGGCACCTGTAATCCCAGCTACCTGGGAGGCTGAGGCAAGAGAATTGCTTGCCTGGGAGGCGGAAGTTGCAGCTGTGAGCTGAGATCATGACACTGCACTCCAGCCTGGAGTCTCTAAAAAAAAAAACAACAACTCAACAATACAAACAACAACAACAACAACAACAACAAAAGAATGTGTAGCCATGGTGGATTCACACTGGGAATGCACAATAGGTATAGTTTACCCAAGACGTATATATACCTGTTTAATTGGGAACAAGCTCACACATTAACTAAACATTTCTAACTCTCATATCTAATTTCAAAGAAGTTTAACTGTATCTATTCTCATGTAATAGTAATGAAATAGCCAATAATTAATTTAACAAACAAATGAAACATTGTTTCTGGGTTCAAGGACCTCATGGGCCACAGTGAAGACAGACGGTATTCAAATTTTCATAATAAATTTCACATAAAAGATTAGGTAACTAGATAAATAGATCAACAGATCAATAGATGGATGAAGATAAAATAATACAAATGTAAGTATTTACTTCCATGTATACATAAATATATTTCATAGATAATCGAGTCATTCTAACCTTACTGAGTTTCCTAATCAATCACACCTAACATAATTTAATGTTATACATTTGGTATTTTCATCTATTTGATGAAACTATTTGAAGTATTTTTAACTATTAGCTCTTGAATTCATCACATAGGAAGCAACTGCTTTTGTTTTACTTCTAATTGACACATACCATTGCCATCTTTATGGAGAAACATTTTGGTTCTAAACTGATATTGAATTCATTATTATTGTAACCTAATATTTTTAAGCAATATTTGCTTCAAGATTGCTAAAACCTTTTCACAAATCACACTTTATAACCCTTCAATATTTTGAAAATTCCCTACTGCTGAAAACAATTAAACCAGAAACATTTGTATTACCTCAGGGTACTCTCTACCTTAATGCTAACCACCTAGAGGTTTACAATTTAAAAAGAAAAAAAAAACCACTTCATTCCATTCAGGTATTCTGGTGTGTTTGTTCTTTGTTACTGATTCTTTACAAATGTATTTGGTTAATGCCTTGGCACTGCCCTGTTGGTAGATAATTGTTAGAGATTACACTTATATAACTCAAGTATAATATTTTAGCTTTAATCCAAAGAGATAATGTAACTAATTTGCTTTCAAAAAGATACCAGTTTTATGGCTTTTCCAGTGGTGGAGATCGTTTAGCAGCAACAATTTCCTACCATTGTACCAGTTTGTTTTTTGTAGGTTTGTAAGTGTGCAAGCAAAATAAATATGAAAACAGAAATTGTGGCTGTGAAATACTTTATTTGTCTTCAGATTGGTCTGGCTTATACATGGATTGAACCTCAGTTAGGGCAGCACCATCTTCTATGAAATTCACTGTGACAGTATCACGTCTTAAGTAACCATATCCCCAAGATATTTCATTTCTCTTGAGCCCTGCATATCCTGAGGATCTAGTCATTATCCACCAGTCTGTTTATACAGGTTCTTGAGCAAATGTTTATGTAATCATGCATTTGTATTGAGAATTATTGGAAAGCCATGAAGGTGAAAGTAGAAAAACCATTTCGAAGATAATTGTGATAATTCAGAGGAGAGATAGCAAAAGCCTCCCTGTCTTAGTTTGTGCTGCTATAAGAATATGCTTGATACTGGGTAATTCCTGAAAGACAGAAATTTTTTTCTGACAATTCCGGAGGCTGGGAAGTTTAAGATCAAGGTGCCAGCAGGTTCAGTATCTGGTTAGGGATGCTGTCTTCATCCAAGGTAACATCACCTATCACTGGGGAGCCACTTGATCTCCTTCCATTGGTGACAAGCAAAAACATCTAGAGAACCATACGGCATTAAAGAAAAATGCAATTATTTCTCAGGAAATACTGCTTTAAAGGTAATTTGAAATATTGCTGTGACTTTGAAGAGAAGAGCATGAAGACAAATTATTCTATGTGGGAGGTTTGCTACACAGCAAATGAGAGCACAGATACTTTTAAGATGAATCTCCTTAATGTATTTAGTGGATTATCCTTCAATAATGAAGAGATACTTCTATGGGGCACTAAAGATTATCTATCTATCTATCTATCTATCTATCTATCTATCTATCTATCTATCATCTATGTATCTATGTATCTATGTATCTATCATCTATATATCTATATATCTATGTATCTACCTATCATCTATCATCCATCCATCATCTATCTATAATTTATCATCTATCTATCTATCTATCTATCTATCTATCTATCTATCTATCTATCTATCATCTATCTATAAACCTATCTATCTATCTATATCCGAGGTACAAAACATCTCAGTAGTAAACAACTTAAAAACTTCTATAAATACTGTATGTTAGAAGAAAATTGTACGCCTATAACCACTGGTGGAGGGCCTACATGACATAAATTTTTTAAAAGAAAAATATAATAAACAAATATTACATATAACAAGAAAGTATTGTTTTCCTATCTAGTGCTAGAGACATTCTATAGATTTTATGTTGTCAAAATATATAGATATAGATAATTTCATATTTAGTACGAGTCATATTTTGGATAATATACTATAATCAGACATTATATCTTAGTTTAACAAGAAACTTCTTTTATGTTAGCTAATGGGTTTTACGTATTAGACAATGCTTTGTAAAATGCTAAAATAGCAGATCTATTTCCATACCCTGAAGGTCAGCAATTTGAACTTAGTAGGATAAATTGAGGGAAGATGTTGTAGAGCTAAGAATACTCTATGGAACATCCTATATATCTCATTCTCTGAGATCCACCTGGTAACAGCATAGTTTTTGAGCCAGAGAAGTAAAAGCATGCTGTAGATATGTTGTTAAGGCTAACATGACTATTGTTGAATGATTTTAAAGCCATTTCAAATCACTTCAAAAGTGAATCTGAAGTTCTTTTGCTGACCTTAAGATAGATAGATGGTTATATCTTTGGACATATAAGTGAATGCAAATTGGAGAGGTCGTTTGAAATCTCACTTTCAAAATAGGTATGGCAATAGCTATCCTGCAGTTTTTACTTTAAATGATTCATCAGTAATCAGTACTATTTTTTTTACCATGATGATCTAAGGTTGACTTTCTTCCTTCTTTCCTTCCTTCCCATTTGCCTTTCTTTGCTCTTTCCTTATCTGCCTTCGTTTTTTTTTTCTATCATCCTCCACACTTTAGTAAATGATAATGATTAATTCTAAAAGGATCCAGATGGAAATTCCTGTGAACAAAGAGTGGTAGGTTGCATGATACTTTTCCTACAACCACCCCCGCCCACAAATGGGCATGGCCTCATCCCTGAAACCTGTTAATATGTTTACCTTGCATGCCGAAAGGGGCTTTGCAGAGATAATTAAGGTAAACGTCGTGAGATGGGAGGATTATCCTGAAGTATCCTGGTGGGCCCAGTGTAGACACTAGGGTTTATGTAAGAGGGAGGCAAGAAGCTCAAGTCAGAGAGAAAAAGATAACGATGACGAAAGCAGAGGCTGGACTGTTGGGAGGAAAGAAGGTTTACAAGAGCAAGAATGCAGGAAGCCTCTAGAAGCAGAAAAAGGCAAGGAAACAGATTTTCTCCTGCAGCCTCCAGAAGAACCCAGCCCTGTGAAAACCTTGGTTTTAGAACTTCTGACTTCCAGAATTGTAATATAATCTATTTGTGTTGTTTTAAGCTGCAAAAGTGTGACAATTTGTTAGGGCAGCAACAGAAAAGTAATACTGGGAACAACATATGCAACTGCATGAAAGTGTCAACTTTAGTAATGGGATATGTGAAGAAATGTAGCTAGAACATCGAATGGATGAAGAAAAATACCAAGTTCTTAGGCACAATTTGCTCCATTTTTTTTTTTTTTTTTTTTTTTGACCTGGTTAGGTACCTCTGCTTTGGGTTCTCATATGCAATTTTCAGACCTGTTTTATTTAACTGATTATTTTTCTGTTTCCTCTGATCTGTAAATTTACTGTGGACAAAGATCAGTGCTGTTTTGCTCACTGGTAGATTTCTGGCACCCAGCACAGGCCCTCAATTATGATATTCGTTAATGATTGAAATGACTTATAAGTAGTTTGTTCTCAGAGAGGGGTCCAAATATTTATGACATGTTTGAAAAAATAGAATGTAGTTTTCTATAACAGATATTTTTCTCTTAATGACAGCAGGATAATTTTGATTTTTCCAGTGAAAGTTTTCTCAGGGAAATCTAGTTTAAAACAGTCTAGGTCAGGTGCTGTGGCTCATGCCTGTAATCCCAGCACTTTAGGAAGCTGAGTCTGGAGGATTTCTTGAGGCCAGGATTTTGAGGCTGCAGTGAGCCATGATTGGGCCAGTGCATTTCATCAAGGGCAAAGAGTGAGACTCTGTCTCAAAAATAAAGAAATAAATAAAATAAGAGAATATAGAAGAGTCTAGTTTGTAAATTACTTAATGTTTCATGGTTTCTTCCTTTTCTGAAGTCCTTCCTTCTTGGTTCTCCTTTCCCAAGTGGCATCTGGGCCTTTGGCTTTCCTCATAATATTGGGGAAGTGCTAAGCTGTCTCATGCTGTCCCCCAGAAGCTCTCTGTAACCACGATGGAAGGGTCCAGGGTTTAACTCCTATAATAGCAAGCCCATTTGCTCTTCATGACTGATGCTTAGTGGTTCTGCCACAGTGACTCACTATGGCTGCTATGAGTGCAACTCCACTTCCACAGCCCAAAATTAGGCCCTCTTTGTCCTTGTATCTATCTACTCATCGGATCCTTCCTAGTGGAGAACTCCCCTTCCACATCATTATTCTTCCATCTAGCTTTCTCTGTTTCTGGTTTTGCCCTAGTGGGGTATATGGGAAAGTTATGATCATCCATATGTTGTGTGTTGTCAGTGAAGAACCAGTGGAAATATCTCAGGTCCATCTGTATAAGTACTGTCATTGGAATCAATATTCCTACATCCAGGCATTCCATTAGACGAATTGTCAGGGAAACTAGAATTTGCTTAGAAGGGCACAGACTTTCAGCATTGCAGGGATGGGAGAAATCAGCCTTGTAGTCTTATAAGCAATTGCTCTTTCAAACTAACTCTTTGCTAGGTCCAGAAATAAAGACAGCATTTATATTTACATTATGCCTTTTCTTTCCTTCTTCTTCCATCTTCTTTCTGTAACAAAAAAAAAAAAATAGATAAGCATTTACCTTTTATTTTTCAGCAAAATGCTCTCTAAAGCCTTTCCAGCTGCTTTATAGACTAAAACAGCAAACAAAACAAAGCAAAACAAACAACAAAACCAACAACAAAACTCTCAATGATCTTAGACAATTAGGCTTGGATCTTAACGTGAAAATTCCATTTTGGGTGAGAAATGTCTTTACCAAAGAACCGTAAAACATCAAGATCATTTGTTGGAACCTATTTTCTCACCTGTACTTTTAATACTCAACCCCAACACTATTTTGATGTTCACAGAGAAGCATTAACTTCCTCATAATCAAATTCAGCCAAACCCCATGAGGCATACCTTTTATTTGATGAGTAAAAAAGCCTTAAATCAGTTAGGAACTAGGAATTACCTGAAACACAAATGTTTTGATTTAACATCTTCCTCCTACACAAACTTTATTTTGAAGGTGGTTGAAAGTCCTTAAAGGTTATTAAGCAGGTGGCTGACATGGTTATAACTATACGTTCAAAAATCACTGGCAGTAGATTGAAAGGGGTTACTGGGTCAGGATAAGCCTAGATGATGGAAGTCCATTCCATGCTAGATCTAGAATGCAAGTGGGAAGCAAGATTGCCGGGACCTAAGACAATGATCCCAAGATAGAGAGAAGAAGGTAACATTGAGATAATTTTATAAAAAAGAAATAACTCATTGGATATGGCAGAAGAAGAGCCGCAGAAGAGTCTATTTTAATTCCTTGGCTTTTGTGCCATTTAATGACACAGCAAATGGAAGAAAAAGAGCAGATTTTAAGAATACAGGCCGGGCGCGGTCACTCACTCCTGTAATCCCAGCATTTTGGGAGGCCAAGGCGGGCGGATCACGAGGTCAGTAGATCAAGACCATCCTGGCTAACATGGTGAAACCCTGTCTCTACTAAAAATACAAAAAAATAGCGGGGAGTGGTGGCGGGCTCCTGTAGTCCCAGCTACTCCGGAGGCTGAGGCAGGAGAATGGCGTGAACCCGGGAGGCGGAGGGTGCAGTGAGCCGAGATCGTGCCACTGCACTCCAGCCCGGGCGACAGAGCGAGACTCTGTTTCAAAAAAAAAAAAAAAAAAAGAATACAATTATCTAGTCTCCTTTGGACATGTAGATTATTAACGATATAAGAATTCAGATTTAGACTCAGAAATGGAGTCTCAGCAGGAGATACGAAGACTTGGGAAATGTAAGTGTATGGAAAAGACAGTTTTAAATTTAGGGACACCATTCATAGAAAACCTGATTTTTAAATATTTTATGAATAAAATCAATTTTACTTTATTATAGCATAAATATAAATTTCTAAATGGCAGTAGTCAACAAGCCAACATATTAGACTCATATTTTCCATATGTTGGAAAATATTTTTATATAGGCATAGATCACTATGGGCACAGTTACTTGCCACTTTTTATACATTTATTTTTCTTTGCATAACTTTCATAGCTCTAGACTTCTCTGGATTTTCTTATTCCTCATCTTTAACTCATAAGCCCTAAATGTTTCTAATGTGGTCTAAGGTAGTTGCCATATTATGGTTTACAAACATGGCTACAAGTTATAGAACTAATAGATACATAGAAATCTATGGAACTCATTCATGTTAAGTGGACTTTTTGCTTCATTTTTTGTGTATACAACCTGGACTGCATGCAGCTCCATTAGCTTCTTGAGTCCTACATAAAAGACATTTTAAAAATATTTCTGAAAAGATAAACATTTCTAAAAGTCTTAAAGCAAATACTTTTTTGAAAGCATACTAATTAATTAGTAAAAATACATCAAAATTTATGCATGTAAAAGCAAATATACTTTAAATATGATATAAAAAGAAATGAAAGTGCTTGTTTCTAAATTTATGTGATATTTTAAAAATTTAATTCATATATTGGTATTCAAATATTGGATGGAAAGTAATTTTTCAGCCTTTGATGTTTGTGGCATTCTTTTTAATATTGAACAAGTTTAGTAATTTTATAATTAAATAAATACAATATTACTCCTGCTATAATACAATCACCATCATTTTTCATAATATCTTAAAATGGGTGCCTTTATGATAAGAATTGATCAAAGAAACAAGAAAGAGATCATATACACTTTGTTAGTCAAAAAACTGAAAGGGTATTTTATATTTCAGCTTTAGAGGAGGCATAATTTGATGACATTTGAATGTTCTCTCTATTTAGGACTTTGTCATGAAAATTGCCCTATTTTGTATGCACATTAATGTTCTTTCAGAGAAAACGTAAAATATTCCTGGATAAGTTCCCAGGTGCTGTTAAATAAGTTCATTCTGCCTCATAATTTGCACATCGTTCTCTCACACGGTGCTATTTGTGTTATTGATGGGCCTATGCATTCTCAGTTGCAGGCTTCCTGTCTTTGTAAATTCTTTAGATGATCCTGCTTGTAATTACCCTTGTGCTGGGCCCTTTCGCTGTTACCTGAAGAAAGTTTTATAAGTCACATTATGCATGCAGAACAGCAGTGCTGTGTGTGGATTCTATTCTTGTTCCATGTCTGAGGCCTCAACTGAATGTTGCAAAGGAGCAAAACAAATGGACAGTGACCCATCTATCTCCATTTCCTTCTGAAGCTGACATCAGTGGATCTTTTTGATATTATTTAATAACCTTCCAAGACCAACCTCATTGTTTAGAGATACATTTGTCCGTGTCTTGTTTGCTTTATTATTATAAATTAATCATCCCAAATTGTATGTGGATATCACTGACATATCCAAATTTACATAGAAAATGAAATATTATAAATATATAAAAACTCATTATATCTAAACTCGTTATATCTAGAATAATGAGTTTCACCTGTTTATTATCTTCTCTTTTAAGCAGAAATTTTAGTTCCTTCAAAATTTGTACAATCTGCTAAAATATTCCCAGTTATGAGAATAGTAAGAGTTTCAATGTATCTATCAACTTACTATGTTTATAAAATTGCAACTAGTCAAATTTTTATTTTTTCTACTGAAATAAAAATATTTAGTTTGTTGTTCTGTGAATACCAGTATTCATTTTTTAACATTTCTACAATTCAGGTTACCATATCCCTAATATCTTTTAGCTGAGTTATGTCTAAAAGAAGCTCATTGTTGAATTCAATGTTCTGAATTTTAATTCTGTCTCTTTATTCTTAATAAATGTGGTCATTTAATTAATGAAAGATGCATTGATTATTGAATACATACCATGTACCAAGCATTTTGCCAGGCTCTGCAGATATTGTGATTTAAAACTTAAAAAATGAATGAGATAGAAATTACCTTTATTCTACTTTGCACAAAGCTTATAGTATAGTGAAGGACATGGAAAGTTAAAGAGGGGTGTTAATTTCCAATTGCTGTTGTGAAAAGTTACCACACACTAAGTGGCTTAAAATAACATGAATTTGTTATCTTAAGTTACAGAAGTCAGAAGTCCAAAATTAGTTTTACTGGGTTAAAGTAAAATGTCAGATGGACTGGCTCTTCCTGGAGGCTCTGAGAGGAGAATCCATTTCCTCGCCTTTTTCAGGTAACAGTAACTACCTGTATTTCTTGGCTTGTGGCTCCTTCTTCCATACTTAAAATGTATTATTCCATTCTCTGTTTCCTATCACCCTCTCTGCTGACCCTCAGTCCTCTGTTCTACCTGCAACGGTTATTATGATTATATCAAGGCTATCTATGTAATTCAAGATTATCTCTCCATTGCAAGAGTGTTGATTTAATGACATCAGCAAAGTCTTCTTTGCCATATATCTCAGTACATTTGAGCTGCTGTAACAGTACACCACAGACTGGGTAAATAATAATGTGCAGAAATTTACTGGCTCACTGTTCTGGAGGCTGGAAATATCAAGTTCTGGTTTCTAATGATGATTTTCTTTCTGTATCATCACACGGCACAAGGCAAAGGGTGAGAGAGCAAGAAGGAACCCAACTTGCTGTTTTATGATGTTTTGATCCCAGCTATGAAGGCAGGGCCTTTATGTCCTAATCACTTCTTAAATGTCTTACCTCTTAATACCATTGAAGTGGCAAATAAATTTCAACATTAATTTTGGAGGGGACAAACATTTAAATCATAGCACCATGTAAAGTAATATGCACAGGGTCCAGAAATTAGGATCTGTATATATTTGTCTCAAGAAATAAACAGATGCTTGCAATAAAGGAAAATAAATTTTACAATAAGAAAAACAGATATTCTTATAGAAACATAGAGGAGGGTAATCTAAAACAGGGATGTGGCAAAAAAACAAACAAACAAATAGCATTTTCCTTTTGTTTGTTATGGTTCACTCTACCAAATTGTTTACATGCTGTTCTTATTTTGCAGAAGACTAGATCATTTGTTGTGGTGCTTTTGCACATTCTTCATAGGTGTAGCCCCCAGGTATCGGCTTCTGCCTGTGCTTCTCTCAATTAGCATGATTTCATTGCTGCTGGGTTGGTTGCTTGCAAGACCTGCTACATCCACTCCCTTAGATCCAATCTCATTATTTTCTAGCTCCTGTCAGAACTGTTGTATGCCATCATATGCTGCTTTAAGAAAAAAATCCATGTCAATATACTTATTAAAATGTATTTGATGCTCATTGCCAAATAATAATGGGCAATTTTCCTGTAACAGGTATTATATAACCTGACTGTGACTTATACTTCTACCCTTTGCACTAATGTATATCCTGAAGTTTAGCTCAACTTGAACAATATCCATTTGGTGTGAAAACCTTCCATGTTCCTTCCTTCATGAGATTATAATTGTACACAGTTGCCTGGTTTTAAAAGCCCAGCTTAAGTTCATATTGACTGAAGATGACTTTCAAAATTCATCAAATCTGAAGTAAACTTTACTTTTTGGGAGTTTCTTAAATACATCTCAATGTACTTTCTACCTTATGTTGTTATTATTTACATCAGTTTTCTATCACTATAACTGGTATATATGCTTTTTGAAACAATCCATGATTTATTCATCTCAGTGTTTTTCAAAACACCTAATACTACATTTTAGAAATAAGATATGATCAATAAAGATAGGGAGAATGAATTAAATCTGTGATATATATTTTATTCTCAATTTATACTATGTTTTCCTCCAAAAGGTATTTTAAACAACCAATAGCAGCCAAATATAACATAACAAAGGAAAATAAATTTTAAAAATTGCTAAGGAGGCTGGCCGCGGTGGCTCACGCCTGTAATCCCAGCACTTTGGGAGGCCGAGGCGGGCGGATCACGAGGTCAGTAGATCGAGACCATCTTGGCTAACGCGGTGAAACCCCGTCTCTACTAAAAATACAAAAAATTAGCCGGGCGTGGTGGCGGGCTCCTGTAGTCCCAGCTACTCGGGAGACTGAGGGAGGAGAATGGCGTGAACCTGGGAGGTTGAGCTTGCAGTGAGCCGAGATCGCGCCGCTGCACTACAGCCTGGGCGACAAAGCGAGACTCTGTCTCAAAAAAACAAAAACAAAAACAAAAACAAAAAAAAGTGCTAAGGAACCCAAAGGAAAAATAAAGACCATGAACACTAAATTAGATCAGAAAAAAATCGTTTAAAAATCCAGAGGTTATTATACTGTTGTCAGTAATGAATAAGTATTAATCAAACTATCAATTTATTATCCAGTTTTACTATCAGGTAGGATTCCAGGGAAGAATGGCATAGGTAGAGTTGGGGTTGGAGGTGAGGGAAACTTGAGTTTGACCAGTGTAGAATATTCAACAGATAGCTCCCACTAGCATTGAGGAGGTAACAAGAGGAGGAATAAAGTTCAAAGCCAGTGTAGAATTTACAACAAAATCATTAATCCAAAAAGATCAATAGAGAGTGGGAACCAAAGTAAGGAATAAGTCTGTGGTCTATAAAACTCAGAAAGCCTCATGCCCGTAATCCCAGCACTTTGGGAGGCCAAGATGGGCAGGTCACCTGAGGTTGGGAGTTCGAGATCAGCCTGACCAACATGGAGAAACCCCATCTCTACTAAAAATACAAAAAAAAATTAGCCGGGTGTGGTGGGCAGCCTGAAGTCCCAGCTACTCAGGACGCTGAGGCAGGAGAATCGCTTGAACCCTGGAGGTGGAGGTTGCAGTGAGCCGAAATCATGCCATTGCACTCCAGCCTGGGCAACAGAGCGAGACTCCATCTCAAAAAAAAAAAAAAAAGAAAAGAAAAAAAAGGCTAGGGTGCAGTGCCTCACACCTGTAATCCCAGCACTTTGGGAGGCCGACTCTGGCAGATCACCTGAGGTCGGGAGTTCAAGAGCAGCCTGACCAACATGGAGAAACCCCGTCTCTAATAAAATACAAAATTAGCCAGGTGTGGCGGCCTATACCTGTAATCCCAGCTTCTCTGGAGGCTGAGGCAGGAGGATCGCTTGAACCTGGGGGATGGAGGTTGCAGTAAGCCGAGATCTCACCGTTGCACTCCAGCCTGTGCAACAGAGCGAGACTCTGTCTTTAAAAAAAAAAAACAAACAAACAAAAACAAAAAAACACACACACACACGCCTCAGAAAGCAAAGTTCTTCAATGTATGTAAAATGAAGATAGGTTTCAAGATGAATTGTCTTTTTATTCTTCTGCTTTGCAGATGTGCCTACTGGCTATCCTAGATCAATTGAAGAGAACAGACTTTGAGGAAAAAAACTAAGTTTTCTTTTCACAGTATTCTATTTTTCCCCCCATGTCAGCCACCACAGGAATGAACTGAATGGTACTGGTAACTAGTTCTCTTGAATACTCTGAAAGTTTTCTAGAAAATCGGAAGTTTATTTACAAATCTGAGTCCCAAAACAATGTATTTTAAGATGTGAAACACAAATACAGTTTGCCAGCCAATCTAACTAAAGAGATGTTACATTAGCTGCAGGATACAAACTGAACTTTTTGATATAAGCTGCAATTTTACCACTAGACCACAGCCAAAAAAGAAAATAAATCCTTATATTGACTTGAATGTTTATATAAGACCCATAATATGTTTTTTAAAACATTCAACACAAGTGACACATAATATTGAATTTGGTTGATGTGCCTGTTTTTAATATACCTCAATATTAAGGAGTTTAATGTCATGTCGTCAAATGTTATTCAGTCATCAAAATGACAACATAAACCTGATTGGATCTTCAGTATCTTTTAAAATCTGTCTATGAGGTGGACACACATTTCTCAAAGACTTATTTAGTGGCAATTATATGTGTGCCTAGAGTTTGACATGCTGCTAAATGAAGTTGATTTTATGCCTCCTTGTACCTACACATCCAGTAGGGGAGGTAAACAAGGCAGTACCCAGTTATAATATTTTTAGGAAGCAAGGAAAGGGGATTATGGAAGCAAAATAACAATTATTTCTTCCATCCAGATTAGAAAACATTTTTAATTTTCAGTCAGAAAGAATAATTTTCTCTCTTGTGGAATTACTATGATGGAAATGAATTCATAATTTAACTTTTGTTTGCTTTTTATCTGAGTCCAGTGTAGCAAATTGACTCAACACTTTCTTTTGTCTTCCACGGGTTGTAGCTTATGCATACACAAACACAGAGTCATTCACATACATGTGTACATACAAAATTTTGAACATGTTCTGAGAACCGGTATATCTCTTGATTGTTAGAATAAGCATCTTATGTAGATAGGAATTATAAATGAGAGAAAAAAGCTACATTGTCTCGAGACATTTCTGCATCTTCACACTTAGACAAAGTGAAGCAAAATTACTTTATTTTAAAATGAAAAAATGTGTCAAGAATCATGAGTATTTATTGTCACTATACGAAGTTTAAATTACTACTTTATAAGCATAGGGAAATCCAGACTTTATAAAAGCATATTTGTATACATTCAATTGCCACCCAACTAACATGCGCAAATAAAAGAAGCAATTCACATTCAATAAACTGGTGTTAAAAGGAAAAATTTAAACCTCATTAGGAAAACAAATGACTTAAAATACCAGCAAACATAAATGGGACGATCATAGCAACAAATAAATCAAGTGGTCTAATATTCATTGTTTGCAGGAGTCGAAATAGTGTATATAATTACTAATTTATCACACACACACACAAATTCACCAGCTGAGAAAACTCCTATTATATCCAAACAAATTCAAACTTGATGAAGCATAATCAGTTGGATCATAAGGGACAAAATAAGTGTCTGCAATTCTATTCTCCTAAGGAAACAAACTTAATTATAGCTATTAAATCTGTGGGCTATAGTACCAAACAGAATGATGCCAGATGATTAGTTCTGGAAGTTTTTGTGCAGCTGTCACCGAGGGTCCACTTGATAGTGGCAGACTTGGTATTTTGTATGTGTGATAAACTGACGTGTCAGAATTGACCTGAAAATATCTCTTGTAAATCTAAATAGGTTTGATATTTAGATATAGTACAGAGTCAGAAAGGGACAAAATGCCAACTCTAAAACTAAAGAAAACATCTCAGAAATTTTGAAACGATTGTTAGAGACAGGAAAAAATGCCTTCTTTTACTAATTGGAAGGGAATTACCTGTAGTTAAAAATCTACCTGGATGAAATCATTTTACAAACAACATATAAAGTCCTGCTATGGTTGGAAAAAGATAGAACCAAAGGAAGTTTAACTATGCTACATTATAATCAATTAACATGATTTTTGGAATTAGGAGAATAAAGTGAAATAGAAGAGGTTTATCAGTCAATGCAGCTGGCCCTAAAAGAACAACTAATACGAGACTGTTGTTCAGCAGATAAGCAAAAAATAAAAAAGGTCGGACATTTTAAATATGTTGCAATGCTTTGATGCAAAGCCCTTCTATTGCTCCCAATTTTTATTCTTATCTATCACACCCATTAGTGTCTTAAGTAGTGATAACGTAGTAATAAAAAAAAAAAGAATTGAGGGAAAAACTCATATCTGCATCAGTTTGGGACAGAAAAAGGGTGGAAGGAAGTGAGTCTGACTACCTAGCTCTACCAGGATATATACAAGTGTTTGAAAATCATTTTATTTTCAAAATAAATGGCTGTATTTTCCTGTAACATTTGCTGATGTTTCTATAATGCTCTATTTCAGAAAATTGCGTGGCCGTCCTCCTGTGCCAAAAATGGAAGTCCTGTTAGACTCTTCTCCTTTCCTCATGCACGTCTTATCAGTCAATTGTACAATTTTATTTTCTAACATTTTCTTAAATTCATGCTCTTTGCTTTCTGCACAATATTCTTGCTCTGCTTATTTTGTCATGTCTCCATGGATTAAGGAAATAACAATGAAAACTATTTGCCTCTATATGGTGTTCACAAATCCCCCCCACCCCCTCCACCACCACAGCTGCCACATGAATTATCATGAATGGAAGGCTCAATAAGCAGCTCACTCTTCTGCTTAGAACCCTTTAGGGACTCATTATTTCCAAATGCTCTTTTTTTGGACTGGGTAAAGAGTGGGGTTATTCTATTCAGGCAAACGTCAAACTTTTATTGAAACTTCAGAATAAATTCAAGTGATAAGTTTTGAGATTGTGATTTTAGGATATGTCATCTGCTCATGTGAGTAGTCAGATGCAAAAAAATGGATTTAGAGAAAATTCATTCTCATGTTTGTTTTGTCTTTAAACTTTTTCCTGCTCTTCATCTTTTCTTTTCTTTCAGCACCAATTAATATTTCATGGATTCCTGCTTACAGGAACATTATTGTAGAAATATGCCCTGGCCTAGACTATAAATTCTAAGTTATTTAGAGTGGCATAAAAGGAATCTTGCCTTTGGCTAAAAATCCAATTATATCTCCCTTTAATCTTGACATTATAATTTATGTTTTACTAATGAAAAATGTTTTCAATTCTCTGTGAAAAGGATGCTGTTTCATGAATCGCTAGCCTAAAAACTTCTCTCTTTTTTCTCTACCCCTTCCTTTATTTGATGAGCTCAGCACTGTCAAATTGAACTTTCTGCAATGAAAGAAATTCTGTATCTCTTTGTAGCCATGAACCACATGTGGCAACTGAATGCTTGACATGTGGATAGTATATCTCAAAGACTAAATTTTAATTATATATATAATTATATATTTTATATAAATTTATATATATTATATATGTACATAAATTGCCAAAGCCACCTCAAACTTTAGCAACCACCATCCTGATCAGTCAGCAGCCATCAACTTGAGGCAAGACCTTCCACCAGCAAAAAGACTTTCTGAAGGCTTAGAAAATTGTTGACATTTTTTAAGCAATAAAGTATTTTAAATAAAGGCATGTACAGTGTTATTTTAGACACAATGCCATTGCACACACACATACACACACATCTCTTTATATATATATAGTCTATATATATATATGTGCTTTGTCTGTATATACATATATACACATATACAGGCATAGCACAGATATAATGTGGGTTCAGTTCCAGACTAGTATACTAAAGCAAACATTGCATGGTTCAGTTCCAGACTAGTATACTAAAGCAAACATTGCATGGTTTCCCAGTTCATATAAAAGTTATTTTGACACTATACTATGGTCTATTAAGTGTGCAATAGCATTGTGTCTTAAATAACACTGTACATACCTTTATTTAAAATACTTTATTGCTTAAAAATGCTATTCTAAGGCTTCAGAAAGTCTTATTGATGGTGGAAGTTCTTGTGTCAAGTTGATGGCTGCTGACTGATCAGGGTGGTGTGCTAAAGGTTCAGGTGGCTTTGGCAATTTAAAAAAAACAACAATAAGGAAGTTTGCCACATCAATTGAATCTTTCTTTCAGTAAATATTTCTCTGTAGCTTCTGATGCTGTTTGATCACATTTTTATCCACAGTTGGACTTCTTTCAAAATTGAGGTCAATCCTCTCAAACTCTACCCTACCGCTGCTTTATTAACTCAGTTTATGTAATATCTTAAATTGTTTTTGTAATTTCAACAATGTTCACATCTTCACCAGAGGTAGATTTCAATGCAAGAAACTGCTTTGTTTGCCATCCGTAAGAAGCAAATTTTTCATCCTTTAGTTTTATTAGGAATTCAGTCACATCTTCAGGCTTTACCTCTAGAGTTCTCTTGCTATTTCTACCACATCTGCAATTACTTTCTCCATTGAAGTCCTGAACCACTCAAAGTCATTCAAAAGCGTTGGAATGTACTTCTTCCAAACACTGGTTAATATTTGTATTTTGGCCTCTTCCCATGAGTCAGGAATGTTCTCACTGGCATCCAGAATGGTGAATCCTTTCCAGAAGGTTTTCAATTTGCTTTGCCCACATCCAAGAAAAGAATCACCATTTATGGCAGCTATAGCCTTAGAAAATGTATTTTTAAGTAATAAGACTCAAAAGTCAAAATTACTCTTTGATCCATGAGCTGCAGAATGGATGTTATGTTAGCAGGCATAAACAACCTTAATCTCTTTATAGATCTCCATGAGAGCTCTTGGGTGACCAGGTGCATT
Organism: Pongo abelii; assembly: GCF_028885655.2. Lineage (NCBI taxonomy): Eukaryota > Metazoa > Chordata > Mammalia > Primates > Hominidae > Pongo > Pongo abelii. The sequence continues at coordinate 21,919,926 of NC_071989.2, read as the reverse complement.
GTCAATGAGCAGTAATATGTTGAAGGAACTTTATTTTTTCCTGAGCAGTAGATCTTAAGAGTGGGCTTAAAATATCCAGTTAATCATGCTGTAAACAGATGTACTGTCATGCAAACTTTGTAGTACAATTTGTTGGGCACAGGCAGAGTAGATATGACATAATTCTTAAGGAACCTAAAATTTTCAGAATAGTCAATGAACATTGGCTTCAGCTTCAAGTTACCAGCTGCATCAGCGTCTAACAGGAAAGTCAGCCTGTCTTTTGGAGCTTTGAAGCCAGACATTGATTCTGTAGCTATGAAGGTAGCCATGTAGATGGCATCATATTCTGTAGTTATGAAGGTAGCCATGTAGATGGCATCACAAACCAATAAAAAGCTGTTTTCTCTACATTGAAAATCTATTACGTTAGCCATCTTCATCAACGATCTTAGCTAGAACTCCTGGATAACCTGCTGCAGGCTCTACGTTAGCCCTTGCTGCTTCCTCTTGCATTTTTATGTTACAGATATCACTTCTTGCCTTAAACTTCATAAACCAACCTCTGCCAGCTTCCAACGTGTCTTCTGCAGGTTCCTCACCTCTGTCAGCCCTCATAGAATTGGAGAGAGTTTGGGCCTTGCTCTGGATTAGGCTTTGGCTTAAAACAATGTTGTGCTGGTTTGCTTTTTTTTTTACAGACTACTGAAACTTTCTCCATATGAGCAACAATGCTGTTTCACTTTCTTATCATTTATGTGTTCACCGCAGTAGTACTTTTAATTTTTTCAAGAACTTTTCCTTTGCATTTACATTTTGATTAACTGTTCTGTGCAAGAGGCCTAGCTTTCAGCCTATCTTGGTTTTCAACAAGGCATCCTCACCAAACTTAATCATTCCTAGCTTTTGATTTAAAGTGAGAAAGATGTGACTTCCTTTTATTTGAATATTTAGAGGCCATTGTAAGGCTGTTTATTGGCCTAATTTCAATATTGTTGTCTCTTAGGGATTAGGAGGGCTTGATGAGAGGGAAAGAGACAGGGGATGAGCTGGTTGGTGGAGCAGTCAAAACCCAGACAACTTTTATCAATATGTTCACTGTGTTATATGGGTGTGGTTTGTGATGCCTCAAAATAATTACGATAGAAATATCAAAGATCACTGACAAAAGGTCACCCAAACCAATATAATGATAATGTAAAAGTTTGAAATATTGTGAGAATTACCAAAATGTGACAGAAAGACACAAAGTAGGTACATATGATTGGTAAAATGGCTCTGATAGACTTGCTTGATGCAAGGATGCTACAGACCTTCCATTTGTAAGAAAACAAAAAAGAAAAAAAATCTGCAAAGTGCAATAAAGTGAAACACAATAAAATGGGGTATACCTGTGTTTAGAATCTAATCTACTATGTATTCTTACACCAATAGTCCATGATTTGTAGGCAGCAATCTAAATCAGAAGATGATAGAGCTGGTGAAGATGCTGTAGCATTACCAAATATCTCTTAACAGGACTTTTGTGTTGGTGGTAAACATTTCTGCACATAAAAAAAATCGAGGCAAAACTATACTGTGCATTATCTAAAATGGTCATAAAATTATTTCTGCTGTTCTCTCTGTTGAGAACAACACATTAGGCCCATTTACCAAAGGTCTTTGATGTTGAAGGCTTTCAGTTCTAGAAAAGGTCATTTTTTTCCCCAAGAATTTCTTCAGAATGACTATAATTTGCCTTCGCCAAATTGTATTGTAAGCTCACGGATTTACAATTGCTGAGGACTTCCAATGGTCTCTGACATTATTTGTTATCTGCAAACTTCATCTTTATCGACTGGTGTTTCAGAAGATTAAGTCTTAATGATAAGAATTGTATTATATAAGTTCCTAAAAGACAGGAAATTTTGAAGGGTAATTTCAGTGTCAGTCTAATTACACTTTTAATTCTCATGTATTTCCAGGCAATTAAATTTAATTTTTAAAGTTCTGCTTCTTTGATCACTTTATATGTAATGTAAAAATCTTTGTAAATTAAATTGAAAGTTTTAACTGGAAACCATTTAACTGGAAACCTAATATTCAAATAAAAAATACTGCACGAGTAGAGCACAATTGACTTTATTTGATAACAGTTGCATTTAGCAAATGCATTTATGAAAATAATGCAAGCTTTAACAATATATACAGTAAAATAAGATAAAATAAGCTTTAGTGTACACATTGCCCAACCTCAACAACTCATTGTCAGTCTTGTTTCTACTATGTTCTCATTTTCTTCCCAACCTACAAGATTCATTTTGGAAGAAATCCCAGGCATACCTTTTCATTTAAAAATATTACAGAATAGATCTCTAAATTACTATAATTCTTTAAAATAACTAAAATGTTATTAACCTTGATTTTAAAGTTAACTATAACTGCATCAATGGTCTGTGTTCAAATTTTCTTATCTGTCTCATAATTTAACTTATTTATTCCTATTACAATACAAACAAATCTATACTTTGCATGTGGATGATACTTCTACGTCTTTTTCTCCGTCACCTCTGTTTCCCTCTAGTTATGAATACAAATTAAAACACAACATACTAAAACATGGAATGCAGCAGAGATGCTCCTCAGAAGTAAATTTATAGTAGTGAATGCCTACATTAAAGAACATACAGATTTCAAATAAATACTTAATCTTATACAATAAATAACTAGATTATCAGGAAAAAAATGAGACCCAAAGCTCCCAGAAGGAATGAATTAATAAAGATAAAGTTTAGAAATGTATTCAAATGAAATACAGAATGGAAAAACAATAGAGAAAATCAAAATCAATGAAAACAAAAGTATATATTTTGAAAAGACCAACAAAATTGACAAATTTTTAGCTAGATTGACAAAAAAAAAAGGAGAAGATTCAAATAACAAATTGGTAACAAAAGAAGGGACATTACTATTGACGTTACAGAAAATTTTAAACATTTTAGAAAGTTCTATATATAATTTTATACGTCAAAAAATTAGAAAACCTAGATGAAATGGACAAATTCCTAGAAACAAATAAATTACCAAATTGACACAAGAAGAAGTGGAAAATCTGAACACATTTAGAATAAGCAAAGAGATTGAATCAATATTAGAAAACCTCTTAACAAATAAAAGTTCATGACCAGATGGCTTCAATTTGTTAACTTTACTAAACATATAAAGAAAGCTACTACCAATCCTTCTCAAACTCTTTGATAAAAGAGAGAACACTTTCTAACTCATTCTATGAGACCAGCATTACCCAAACACTAGAGCCAGATAAAGACTTCATAAGAAAGGAAAACTAACAGACCAGCATCACTTATGAATGTAGATATAAACATTCTCAAATACCAGTAAACCAAATATAACAGCATATTGTATAGATTATATACTGCAGCCAATTGGGATTTATCTCAGGAATGCAAATTTGATTCAACATGAGAAAACCAATCAGTGTAATACACCACATTCATTGAATAATAAAAACAACAATTGATTATCTCAACTTATCCTGAACAAAAAAATCCTATACTCTTCCATAATAAAAACATTAAATAAGCAGAAACAGAAAGTAGCTTCCTCAACATGATCAAGCCCGTATTTTAAAAATCCTTAGCTAATACAATTGTTGTGGTGAAAATCTGAAAGCTTCCCCTAAGATCAGGAAAAAGACAGGGATGCACACTTTCACCACTGTACTAGAATTTCTACCCAGGGAAATTTAAAAAGAAAAAGAAATAAATGTCATTAAAATTGGGAAGAATATAGTCCAACTTTTTCTACTGGCAGATGACATGATCCTAAATACAGGAAATCTAAAAAAAATACAAAAAAGCTACTAGAATTAATAAATAAAATCATCAGCATTGCAGGATACAAGATCAACAAGGAAAAATCAGTAGTGTTTCAAAATATACCAGAAATTAAAAATTTAAATTTAAAATTAAAAAAACTATGATAGTAGCATCCAAAACAATGAAATAACTAGAAATAAATTTGGTTATGTCTAGTGGGGTGTGTGATGGCGGTCATTAAAGACTTGTATACTGAATTTTTTTAATTGCTAAAATAAATTAAAGAAAATCCAAATAAGTAGGAAAAATATCTTGGGTTCATGGATGTGAGACTTCATATTTTATTAAGATGTCATTACAACCAAAAGTGATCTACAGAGTCAATGTAATCTCTATCAAAATTCCAATGGCCTTTTTTTTGCAAAATGTAAAAATCATATATCAAATTCATATGGAATTGCAAGAGGCACAAGATAAACAAAACAATCTTTAAAAAAAATTGAGGACTCACACTTCCCTGTATCAAAACTTACTATAAAACTATAGTAATCAAAGCAATGTAGTGCTGGCCTAAGGACAGAATTGGGAGTCCAGGAATAATTCCATATGTTTATGGTCAGTTGACTCAAAGATCAAGAGGGCCAAATGACTAAATGGGAAAAAGAAAGTCTCTTCAAAAATAATGTTTAGACAACTGAATATCTACATGCAAAAGAATAAAACTGGACTCCTACCTCACACCATATAAAAAATTAACTGAACATGGATCATTGGCATAAATATAAGCACTAAAACCATGAAGGTCATAGAAGAAAACATGATTAAATCCAAATGACCTTAGATTTGTCAATGAATTCTTTAGCTATAAGGCCAACAAAATTAAGCAATAAAAGAAAAAAACCAGATAATTGTACTTCATCAAAATTAAAACCCTTTGGGCATTAAAAAAAAACATGTATTGTTTTTCTAGGTTTCCTAAGACTAAATGCTACAGACTGGGTAGCTTAAACAATATAAATTATTTTCTTATAGTTTTGGAAACAGGAAGTCCAAGGTCAAGGTGTCCGCAGGTTTAGTTTCTCCTGGGGCCTCTCTTTTTGGCTTTCAGGTGGTCACTTTCTCATTGTCTTCACATAGGTATACCCCTATGAGTACATCCATGGCTCTTCTTCCTCTTCTTATAAGGACACCATTCCTATCAAAGATCCCAAAGGTATAACCTCATTTAAACTTAAATTCCCTAACTTCAAATACAGTAACATTCTGGGTTAGGGTTTCAACATACACATATAGAGTAACACATTTCACATTATCAAGAAAATGATAACCTAGAGAAGAGGAGAAAATGTTTGCAAATCATATTTTTAATAAGTGCCTCATACCCAGAATATACAAAGAATACGTACAATCAACAACAAAAAGACAAACAACCCAATTTAAATAAATAAACCATGGACATGGGTAGACATTTCTCCAAAGATATATAAATGGCCAATAAACACATGAAAAGATGTTCAGTGTCATTAGTTATTAGGCAAATGCCAATCAAAACCACATAAAGTTACTACTGTCAAACCTGCAAAAGTGGCTATAATCAAAAACATGGAAAATAATTATTGATGTAGATCTGAAGAAATTGGAAACCTCCTTAATCACTGGTGGTAATGTAAATCGTTCAGCCTCTGTAAAAATCAGTCTGAAATTCCTCAAAAAGATGAATATATGACCCTCACAATTCCACTCCTAGAATAGAAAACTATGTGCACATTCGTGTTCACAGTAGTGCTATTCACAATAGTCAATGGTGAAAACAGCCCAAATGCCCATCAATGGTTAAATAGATAGACAAAATGTGATATACACATAAAATGGAATGTTATTTGGGATATTATTCACCCATGAAAAAGAAATGAAGTACTGAGACATGCTGTAACATGGATGTACTGCCAAAACATTATGCTAATTAAAAGAAGCTATAGAAAAAAGGACATATGTGAGTATATTTACATAAAATATCCTAAAATACATAGAGAAAGTATTCAGATTGGTGGCTGTCAAGGAGTGAGTAGGAGCAGAAGGATGAGAATCTGCTTAATGGTTGTTTTAGAATTTGACCTGATGGAATTGTTTTGGAACTAGATAGAGGTGGTGGTTGCACAACACTGTAAATGTACCAAATGCCACTGAATTGCTCACTTAAAATGGTGAATTATATGTCATAAAATTTTCACCTGAATAAGTTATTTTTTAAAAAATAAGTGAGATTTCTCCTAATTAACTGTCTTATGGAAAATATGAATGAGAAGTGTCTCTATTCACATATTGTTCCTGAATCCCAAAGGAAAACCAAGTGCTAAAATACAACAAATAGTTTGTGAAAAGTAATCTGTGCAAACTCATATTTATAAATTCTCTAAAAACCATCACAGTAACAAAATTCATATTTCATTTAAAAAAAAGCAATACTTCTCAAAATTTAGAAAAAAGAGGAACTCTTTCTAATCTCAGTGGAAAAGGAGCTCTATGCAACCACACTCAATCAGAAAATACATTCAGGAAGTAAAGTGACTTGTGCTCCTGGAATTAGATGAAAATTGATTCTGGATCAATGTTAGAATTGTGTTTTCTTCATGCCAGGGACTCTTCTATAATGTTGCAAAGCTAGTTTCTAGCATGATTTAACTGGAGCTTTTTTGTATATATTGCTAGTGAGAGGCCTTATGTTTTGAGAGTATTGTTACCAGTTTATGGTCATTTACAAAATTAAGAGAACTTTCTTTCTGGAATTCAATTTTCTATCCCTAGGATGTGCATCTCTTCATCATCAGACAAATAGACTTAAAGCAAACTCAATGTTACTCTCGTCATCAATAAAGGAAGAAGAAGTAAAGGAGGTAAAGGTAAAGAGGATGTAAAAGTTGTCACTTCAGGACATTTTCCAAAAGTTTTCACATAATGCCACTGTTTACATCTGACTTGCCATTATGTGGACACATGAACACAACTAGTTGTAAAGAAATCCTATTATATGTCATTGTTATCATTACATGTGCGCATGCACCTAGGAAGAAATCAATGTCCAAATGTAGGGGGATTGGCATTGGGATAGGCAAACAGCAGCCTTTACCCATAGTCTGCTCCTTTGGTTACCAATATATCAATGGATATCCATTCTCCTGTATATAGAACACATTTGTCTGCTCCCCAAGGAGAAGAGTTAGTATGCCATCCATTACTCATATCTATTTGCAGCCAAATGTTCACAATCACTGAGTAAGATGCAGTTCTTTCTACTAGATGCAGATAAGAGATTGCAGTATCCTGAAACCAGATGCAGATAAGAGATTGCAGTATCCTGAAACCTGCAAACTGAGACACTAGTTACTTGCACCATACACAGGTAATAAAATGATGATATAAGAATACATATTTCATTGAGAAAACCTGGGAAACACATTAGCTGATAGCCAGTTGGAATTAGCAAATAATGTTCAGCATAAAAAAATAGAGACTCTACTTCGGTAGTAGAGCAAGTTTTCTGTTTAGACTACACTCTAAGCTTTTGATTCTTCTCTTTGGGAGGATATCCTCTCTCCATTGTACATTGTGACCTGTTCATCATGTGTTATACATTTGCCTTTGGGTGCACATTCTTGAGGGTCATAGAGATTTCATAGCCCATTTCATGCTGATGAAATTTGGACATGCTATAACATGGATGTACCGTCATGGGGATTCCTTAAGGCTTTTAATATTTGGTCCAATAATAGGGTCCAATTCAGATTTATTTTTCAATAAAATTTCTTGAAAAATGTAGTAAATTTCTATTTGCTTCTAGTCAATTATATACGCAAATAATCACAATCAAAGTCTTTGTCTAAACAGATTTTTTTTTAAAGTGTGAAATCTTCCTAAATGCTTATTTTAGCCCCTTGGCTCTGGTCATCCTCCTTGTAATGTGGATGCCATCTTTATTACCAAGCTCGTAATCTTTACAGAGGGGGATGCAAGTCTACTATATTTGTGGCTATGCAGACACTCTCTCTTTGGCTACAAGTTGAGATAACAGTGAAATTAGATATTTCAACCTTGAAAGTTTTAAAATCTCCTATTGTAGATTTCAGGCAGAGAAAAGCTCCTTTAGCAAAACTCTGTTTTCTTTCTCTCTTTGTATTCCATCTAACCTAGGCATCAATCACTCAATCATTTGTAGGATTTTTCTAATAGATTCAAGAAATAGCACCAATAAAATTTCAAATATAAGCAGTTATTTTTCCTAATACTATACCCTAAGTTAATATGTAATTTGTCTTCCAAGGTAAGAAGATAACTTATTCAATAAAACATGACAAGGGTCACCTGCTTTCCTATCTGTGATATATATGCTCCTAACTCCCACCACCCTACTAATTACACAAACCAATTACATGGCTTAGTTTTCTTGAAAAATAGCCCTACTGGTATCATATTCTATAATTTTATGTGTTATATTTGGCTGTGAATAATAGAAATACAATAATAGTGGCTTAAAATCTAGGAGTTTATTTCACTCTTACAGTAATATTCACATGTAAGCAATCAAGTCAGCCATGAATCAAGCTACTTTCCACTTCCTTCTCTATCGTGGCCATCGTAGATCTCACCCTCATGATCCAACATGAAACTCCAGCCATGATATTGGCTAATTGCCAACAGCAGTGTAGATGATACAGCAATACACTTCATGAGCTCTGTAGAAAATTTCTCAGAAGGAATTGTTATGTAATAGTTCTACTTTCATCCTTTTAGTCACATGCCACTACTCAATGCAAAGATGAGAAATGTATCTTTCATTTCAGTTGGCCATGACGTCAACTAGAAATTAATGGTGTTGTATGGAGGAAAATTCCATAGGGAAGACAACTAGCAGTCTCTGCATAGATTTCTTCATTGTTCTTTAAATCCACCGTATTATACAATCATTTTAACAATTAATGAAATAACCTTCACATGATATTAGGAGGCTTTAAAAGGAAATTGACCCGCCTGACTTTGTGCTTTTTGAAATTTATTTCTATTTTATAACTTTTATCCATCACCATGCCCTGTTTCTTGTGATATTTCATGGGTCTGACCTCAAATATAAGGAGAATATTAAACAAATGGTCTTGATTATTCAGTTGGCAAATATTAAAGGCAGATGTAACATAGATTTTAAAAAATGAATTTTTATATGAACAAATGGAGACTGAGTTATTTGGCTAGATCTTTGCTGATGTGATGTAAAACAAAGAAAACAGAGATAAAAACAATGTTTAATATACAATTTAATTATTCTTTACCCAGTAAGAAATAAAAATTAATTTCTTGACATGTAAGTGCGAATTGACAATTTTCTGTGGTTCTTTAGAATATATATGTATGTTATAAACAGTGAGATTATTGGCAGATAGAACTTAACTTTCTCTTGAGTTAAGCATTTATTGCACATCCAATGTGTGACAAATGCTATAATAGGTAGCAGAGCTCATAGGGACCAACATATACATGTGCCTGCCTTTTACCATCATTTTTACTTGTGGTTCAAGGTGCAGTTTTTGATTCTACGTCCCCAACATGCTGCCTCCAAACAGTTTCTTAAAAGGTTCTGTTACTATTAAATTGCATGAAATCTTAGAACTTCATATAGTGCTTCCATGAGGGAATCCCTCTCTTGCACTAACGAGGAAACTAATCTCCTCCCAAATCTTTAATCCTGAAAATATGAGTCCAGAAATTTGAAAAGTATAAGAAATTATTGTAAGCTTAGCTATCAATATAGAGAGGTTAATGGACCAAGGAATTCACTGACATCAAATAAAAAGCAAAAACAGGAAGTCTTACAGGCAGGACTAATAGGCTAAGCTCACACTTTCTGGGAAGCTGGAAAGGATCACCTAACGGAGAAGCAGTCAGAATCCAGTCAGTTTTGCTTGCAGCCTTTGCACTGTTACAACAGTGTGATCCAGGCCTGCTTTACTGCTAAAAGTGAGTCATTTTGTGTGTGTGTGCGAATAAAACCAATAGTAATAGATTTGTGCAGGTAGCATTCTTTATAAAAACCTATGAGTGGTGTTCCAAGAAATAAGTTTTGGAAGCAAAATATGACCTTAATTAGGCAATTCTGCATATGAGTATGTGTAGGAGGCTAATGCTGCTAAGAGATGCCAATGTTGCAATAATCAAACACTATCTTGAGTGTTTCCTGGAACTTTCAAGAATTTGGGTATTACCTGTAGACTATAATTTTTTGTAGCTACTATTAAATACAATTTATTAAGCATTCTTGATATCCATATTAATGAGTAGAATGTAAAGAACACTGAAAATATTTAAGAATAATTTATGATTTTGTGATTCTCTGATAATTTGGGAATTCTGATATCTCCTCCATGAATCCTGAAAATTAGTATCTGTCAGGAATTTGAGACACCGTGAACTCCTTTGTAATTTCTGTTAGACTATAATTCTGGTAGACCGCAGTTATCATTTGTTTGCAGGCTTCCCGATCTCTCCTCCAATTTGAATAACTCTATTTTCTGTTTGAGAAACGGCCCTTTTACCATTGCACATGGTCTTCACCTGACTAACTGTCATTCCTCATTTGTGTGACCACAGAGGATAGGCCAATGCCCCACCTGTGGCAGATCATGCCCAACTCAAGCATGATCTACCATGCCTTTCCCTGGATGCCGAACTTAGCATCAAGTTCCTTCCAGAGCCAATATTGAGACAATACCAATAGAAATAAAAGTTTAAAACTAGAGGAACAATGGGGCTGAGTACACAGATTTTGCCTTCTTGACAGATAGCAGCTATAGCAATGAGCATAGATGTTTTGTTTCCCACTTTCTCCTCAGGCCCGTGAGTGAAAACCTCAACACTCCATAGCACCGACAGCGTTCTGTCAATTGAGTGAATGAGGGAGAGAGTATAATGATTGGCAAGATGATGACCAAGAACATATTCTTGAGAAACTGTATTATGAATCCAATTTAAGATTGATATTGGTGTAATCTCTCATTTATAACACAAAAATGTTTCCATAGCAAGTAAAATAAAATTTTGTCTGTGTGTATATTCATTTTCTTTCCACTTGCTGGAAATGAAATCAAGTCCAAGAAAGAATAATATTGAAGCTAAATTGATTCTTGCATATATAAAGTTATTCCAATTGCTAAAAGTAATTTCAGGAGTATGTTTGAGTAATGAATGTCTCTCTTTTTAGCCTGACTATATCCATAATAAAATATCACTAAACACATCTCTGTTAAATGCATTTTCTTCTTAAAAGATTGAGGAATTAAACTGGATGTGGTTAATGAAACTTACTTTAATCCGTCTTGTAAAACACACTGATAAAAATCTGTTAAATTCCCCATTTAAAATATCACACGTATTTAGCTACTACCCTCCTGAACTTTTTATTCACAAACTAAATTAAAAGTAATAATAAATTAAACTAGTCTATAGCTTTAAAAGAAGAAAACTAACATTATTTTTGTTCAGTTCCCATATGTTCTTAAGTATTGCCATTTGTCATAAATTTCATGTTTTCCTTAATTAACTCTATAAATAACACATTAAAGTGAAATACTTGATGAATATTAAAACGAAAGACTTGTAAAAGCTATACCTGTCTAAAGGTTTGTCAGCTAAATTATACCTTCCACCATAGGTGTCAGTATGATGCCTCAGTTGTGTTTCAAAATTAGAAAAACAAAAGACTAAAAAGACTAAAAGCTCTTTTTTTTTGAGATGGAGTCTCCCTCTATTGCCCAGGCTGGAGTGCAGTGGTGCAATCTCGGCTCACTGCAACCTCCACTTACCAGGGTTCAAGCAATTATCCTTCCCTAGCTTCCCGAGTAACTGGGGCTACAGGCACCCGCTTGGCTAGTTTTTGCATTTTTAGTAGAGACAGGGTTTCACCATGTTGGCCAAGCTGCTCTGCTACTCCTCAACTCAAGTGCTGCCTTGGCCTCCCAAAGTACTGGGATTATAGACGTGAGCCACTATAGCTGGCTTAAAAACAATCTTTTTAAGAGAAATGCTATAGATTAATACTTCGGTCATGTTACTTCTTCTTTTCTCTTTATAAGTCATATCCACCTTTAAAGAAATATTTGAAGCCTGACTTCACCTATGACTCTAGGCCTTATTTTCATCTTACTTGTAGTGCCACATAACAGAGTTTGCTTCTGAAATTATAAATTATTTTGTAATATTTCCTCTTTGTAGCTCTCCAATTATATTCCTAACTATTTGAAGACACTGACTTAGGTAAATATTATTTAGGAATCTCTATTGTGTCTGATAGAAAACATAAAAATATACTTCTTAAAATAGAAGTATTATAGAAATACTATAGTAAAATAAAAGTATAATATAGAATACATTATGGGTGATTTTAAATAATGTTGAAACAGGAAAATTATTTTCAATATTAGAAAATCCCAGAAGTCATGAAGATTCATAATTTTGTCTATGTAACATTTTTAAATCCCTCATTTGGAAGAAATTATAAATAATTAGAATAAAGTATAAATGATGGCCTGGAAAAATATTTGCAATTATCTCAGAGACCAAAGGGCAACTTTCCATAATACAGATTTTTAAAAATGTTATACATTACTGAGAAAAAGAATAAATTTGCCAATTACAAAATTGGTGAAGGGAAAAAAATAATTGGGGCTTTAGTAAATAAAAATGATATTTATGATCACTCCTAATAAAATAGATGCAAATAAAAACTATAGTAAAATATAGCTATTTTAAGAAGTAAATGATTAGCAAAGACAGAAAAACGTGGTAACAGATAACAAAGTTTAACACAATTTAAAATAGTGAACTTTCCCTCAGCTGCTCATCACATGCCAATTTAAAAGAAAAATTTACTCCATAGCACCTATCAACATCGAACACACTCTACAGTCTATTTAAATAAGCTGCACATAACAAGTGTCACATAGCCTACATAAGCACAGTTTTTCAACTTTGAGGCTCCACCTTTCTCCATGAACTTCAGGCCCTGGGGCCAGGAATGACAGTGCTTCTATGCCAGGCCTTCTCCTCCTCCTTCACTCCCTTCCTCCTTCTTTTCTCTGTCTTCTTTTTCCTGTTCATCTTCAACTTTATCTCCTTACTCTTTCTTATCCACATCTGCTTTGCATAAAACTCTTTTGTCAAACTGGTGAGAAACAAAGCTTCCTTGAAAAAATTATCCACAAAATGCAAAGCTCATTGATAATGTAAAAAGTTAAATTCTAAAACTGTTTGTGTTGAGGTGAGACACAGATTTTCATTTTCTTTTATTGCTTTATGGCACAAAATAATTCTATCAGGGGAGGAAGAAGATAGATGGCTGCTGTAGTTGTGCTGGTATAATCTGGACTAGAACTCAATAATTTATAAATGTTAAGTTAATTTACAAGCAACATTCTAGTGAGTCTCCTGTCAGTAGAACTCACGGTAACTCTGATAATTTTAATGATCATAAAACTGAGGTAGGAAACAAATATGACCATTGTGTTTAGAAACCATGATCCTTCAAAACTTGTATTTCTTCCTAAATAAATACTAATAGGGACTAAAAATTAAAATCAAATGGTTTGTAGGGAAGTCTTTACCAATTTATGTGATCAGAGGTATTCTCTTAATATTAACATAAATCTTTATTGATTCATTAGACATTTTTAGTTTTAAATAAAATGATCAGAAATGTCAGCAAGGGCTATGGGAAAAAAGGGCTGGGTAAGAAAATTTGAAGTCTCATCTAACTGGAATGTAGCAATTTCAGAGAGATTAGTTGGGATTTATTTTATATGAAATATAAAATATATAAAGGTCACTCTGGTCTCTTATATAAAATACTCAGTAGAAGCCATACCACTTTATAATAATTCAGTAAGTGTTAACATCTTATAACTAAGGTATCATTCAATTCTAAAATCATTTAAGGAAGTTTTGAAATGGATGTAGTGTGTATATTTCCAGGTTAAAAATGAAGCATTTTTAAAAAAATTACTTTTATTTATTTTAACTCCTTTGAAGTACTCTTTGAAAACAATAGAAGTAAGGAAGAAATTTTGGGATAGAACAGAAAGGGAATAAACTAAACAACCAACGGACTTACTGGAAAGAGTTCACCTGTAACCAGATAAGGTCCGCTCTGAGACCAAAAACTTGCTGTGTTCTACCTCCCTCTCAACCCTTTCTAGTTGCTCTTCTGTTCTGTTTTCATAATCTCACCTTCAGTATCATCAAATATTGACACAGAATGGCTGGACTCTCAGCTCAACTCCACCCTCTAACCTAGAACCTCGGCCCTAAGTGAACAGCTGACCCCATTTTTCCGCCCAAATGATTGCTTTTTTGGCCTGCCCTGCCCCCTATCTTGGGAGTATAAAAAGACTTCAGCTGGCCAAGCAATAGAAGCGACTGATGCAACAGGTTGGGGATGCAGGCTGCTGAGTGTTGAGGATACAAGCGGCTGAGCATCTCAGACTACAGACAGATGCAGCTAACTTCAGAGGACGCGGCTTCAGGGAAAGATCACCTTCTTCCTGCACCATCCCCTTTCCAACTCCCCATTCCACTGAGAACCACAACCATTGCCCAATAAAATCCTCTGCATACACCACCCTTCAATCCGTTTAGTGACCTGGTTCTTTCTGGGTGCCAAGAGGGCGGGGGATTGGACGCTGCTGTGGAATGCATAGAGCCTGCTCCTACCAGAGAGAAGCAGCTAGCTGATTCCAGTGTTCCTTTCTTCTGGTTCCTGCACTTGCTTGCTCGCACACTCCCTCTTGCAAGGAGTGGCCAGCAGCAGGCTAAGGGTAACAAGCCACTCCAGTTCCCGCCCATGAAGGGAGGTCAGGGGAACAATCCTGTCTCAATATGAAATCTAATTTCAATAGAGGATTAAGTAGCTACCAAAAAATGATAGATTAGCTGGATAGATAAAGACATAGATATAGATAATATTGATAGATATAGATATAGATATACTGCATCCATCTGGTGATAGATTTCTGTCTTCAGAGTTGGAAATAACAGGGCGAGATGGGGGTACTAGATCACAGAGATCTCAATTGTTTAACTCCTCAGTTTGCACACCATGATAATAAGGGACAGAGGCTGTATTTTCCATAACATATTCAATGACTTTATTTTGCAAAATCTCATTTCTTATCATTGATCATTTTCCAACATCAGATGTTAACTTTTTCTCTTTGACCAAAAAAATATATATTATCATGTGTTCTTTTCATAACTGTTTATTTCAGTAAAAAAAAAAACTATTAATTTCAAAGATGAAAACGAGGTAACACATTAAATTATGGAATGCCATACAAAGGGGGTATTATTTGTCAGTTTCAATATTATATATGCATTTCTAGGAGACAGAAATATTTCTGCTTTAGTTATGTTTATTTTACTGCACTGTTCCATACAAGAACATATTGCAAGGTTAACAGTTTTTAAAGTGACTCATAATTTTGTGCACATCTCTGCTATATTATTGCAATCTGCATTCGGTTTAAGTTTTAAATTTAAAAATAATTGCTTCTTATTAAAATCTCCCACATTGCATTATTGCTGGTCATGCAGAAAATTACTTTGCTGCGGGAAATAAAACTATCCAATATAATCTTTTCTCCTTATAGCAGAGGAATAATTGGATTAATCACAAGTCAAAATCTTGGAAGTAGAGTGCTTGGTTGGCTAAACTGAGCCATGCCTGTCGGCGATGATAGATGATAGAGATTCGATAACACTAGATAATCGAGTGAAGCTAGTCACCATGATAATGATTATTTTTTAAAATATTGGAATTTGTTAATTATCCACCAAATATGAGGGGAAGCTGGGCTTGCCCTTTGAGGGAACTAGTTGCCTTGTTAAGACATCATCATATATCCACGTCCACTTAGGCAACTTGCTCCTCTGCTTATCTAGAACTATTCTGTCAATGTTGAAAGCTTGTGATGAAGTAGAGGTCTCTCATATTCTGAATCTTAGCCATGATTACTGCAAATGTTAATTTTTTTGCTAAATTTTTCTTTTTTCTTCTATTAAACGAATTCAAAGTATGATATATTTCTTGAAACTGTCTTACAGCTCTTTAATGTTCTCTTTTGTTTTGTTCTTTTCATTTTTTTTTCTCTTCTCATTTCAGTTTGGAAATTTTCTGTGGCTTACCTACAGCTCACTCATTCTTTCTTCAGTCATGGAAGTTGATTAATAAACCCATCGATGGGCCTATTCTTTTTTCTCCCTTAGCATTTTCTTTTGATTCTTTCTTAGTTTTTTTTTTTATTTCTCTGTTTATATTACACATCTCTATTTTTTTTTCTGTTAAGAGCCCTTAACATAGTAATCACAATTATTTTAATTTCTCTGAATGATGATCCTAACAGTTGTGTTGTACCTAGGTATGGTTCTGATTCTTGTTTTGTGGAGTAAAAGTAAAGGAGTGACTTGATGAAAAATTACAACTGCAAATGCTTATATTAAAAAAGAAGAAAAAAGAATTAAAAAATTAATGTTTTCAGCTCCCACCAAAAGAAGCTAGGGAAAGAGGAGCTTGATTATTAAGTAAAAGTAAAAAATAGATAAATAAATAGAAAAGACATCTCTGAAAGAAAAAACAAACTAATGATAAAGTAAACAAACAAATGTTATTTTAAATAAATTATTAAAAACAATTTTTAAAACTAGATTGCTCAAACAAAAGCAATGAAAGAGTAGGTTGCACTATATTTGTAACACACAATGGCTAAGAGAATATTATCTAACAACTTTATGCTACCAAGTCTGGAAACTTAAAGAAAAGTGGCAAATAGCTTGAAAAACACAAGTTATCAAAACTAGTTTAAAAAGTAACTGAAAAGCTAAGTAGTCCAATTTCTGGTAAAGATATATAACTGATGATTAAAATCCTTTATACAAAGAAAGAAAAAAACAAAAAATAAACAGCCTTATGTAAATGTACTGGTAAATTTTATTAAATATTTAATGAATGAAGCATATAACTCTTAGTTGATAAAGTACAGTAGGAAATGTTTACTTATTTAATTATGATTACCATAATACCAAAATTAGAAATTCAAATAAATATTTAATGGATGAGTCATATAAATCTTAGTTGATGAAATAGGGTAGGAAATGTTTTGAGGTGGGAAATTAAAGAAATAAAGAAAAATAAAATTAAAAAGAGAAAGAAATAAGCTTTCATGTATTAGGCTGACTGGTCCCAGAGGCAGCAACAGGCACAGCCCAGACCCAGGAAAAGGCTTGATAAACACTATCTAAGAAGCTAGGACACAAAGGAATGTGCTCTGGAGACTCTCCCAGCACTCCTTCAACATATGGAGAAGAAAAACAAATTTTCCTTTGCTTTATGGTATTAGTTTATAGATTCTTGTTTTCTGTAACTAGTAACTTCAAGTATTCTGTTTTATCTAAGAAGTATACTGAAGGTCATGAGAAGCCTGAGCAGGCCTGAACTACAGCTGTCTGGGCACCATAGTGAAGGTTATGAGATAAACCAGTGCAAGACTCTTTAGAGCAAAACCTGGACAACAGACAAATGGGTTGCTTGGTAATGGTCATGTGTAATCCGGAGTTATGAACCTGTCACAATTTAATTAATTGTTCTGCCTCTGTATCCTTGCTTTCGTGCCACTGTAAGCCTGCTTCAAGTTAGTCCACCCCTTTGTGAAGTGTGTATGAAAGTCAAGTGCTGTTTTTGTTCTGGACCCAGTCTTTGGATGTTGAGTCTGCTGGGTCTGAGTGCACTCAATAAAGATACCCCCGTGTATACACCCCAAGGTCTCTCTCTGGTCCTCCTGATTCCACAATATTTCACTTATTTAATTATGATTACCATAATACCAAAATCAGAAAAATTATAAAAGAAAACACAGATGTAAAAATTGATATATACATAGATGCAAAATTGTAGAACCAGAAAAGCTTTAGCAAAATATTAGCTAATTGAAATAAGAAATATTGGTTTAATATTAGAACATCTATGGCTGTATTTCACCATTATAGTAGAGATTCTAGCATGTGCATTAGAGCAATGGAAAAATATGTAAATTAAGAGTAAAGCTGCAAAACACTATTTGCATTTGACATTATTGATTTTGTAGGAAATTATAAGGAATCTACAAAAAATGTTATTAATATTTAAAGAACATAGTGGGTTCAGGCTGGGTGCAGTGGCTCACGCCTGTAATCCCAAGACTTTGGGAGGCTGAGGCGGGCGGATCATGAGGTCAGGAGATCGAGACCATCCTGGCTAAAACGGTGAAACCCCGTCTCTACTAAAAATACAAGAAAAAAAAAATTAGCCAGGTGTCGTGGCGGGCGCCTGTAGTCCCAGCTACTCGGGAGGCTGAGACAGGAGAATGGCGTGAACCTGAGAGGCGGATCTTGCAGTGAGCCGAGATCTCACCACTGCACTCCAGCCTGGGTGAGAGAGTGAGACTCCAAAAAAAAAAAAAGAAAAAGAAAAAAGAATGTAGTGGGTTCATAGGAAACCTGGCCATCATACAAAAATCTGTCTTTCCATGTCCTATAATTACAATTAAAATACAGAGTAAATTACAATTTACAGTAGCATCCAATACAGAAAATACTTGGAGACACATTTAATGTAATATTTGTAAAAGCTCTAAACTGAAAACTGTGATACATATCTGAGAAAAGTGAAAGAAAACATGAGATGGAGTGATATATCATATTCATTGACTGTAAGACTCATTGTAAGATGTCACAAATCTACAACTTAAATGAAGTTTGGATCAGAGTCCTGGTAGCCTTTTTTTGTAGATTGTCAAGCTGATTCTAAAATGTACGTAGACATTCAACGAACCTAGGAGCGCCAAAATGTTTGCACAGGAAGAACAGACTTGAAGGTCTTTTGCCGTGTGATTTCAAGCCTTAGTATAAAGTTACAAGTACCGGGTGGTATTGCTGTAAGGGCAGACATAAAAATAAATGAAACAGCATAGAGACTCCAGAAATCGGGCCATGGATATTTGTTGAGCTGACTTTCAAAAAAGGTGTCAAGTCAATTCAATGGGGGAAAATAAAATCTTTTCAACAAATGTTGCTGGGACAAGTGGACATGGAAGAAAAGAAAACTTTAAAGTCATGACATATACAACGTTACTTAAATTAATTCATAGAAATATCTATGAATTAAGTGTTAAGCTGTAAAATGTCTAAAAATTATTTTTGTGAGTTTCGAATAGGCAAAGATTTCTTACGCAATTATTATAAACGTGAAAAATAAAAGAAAAAAACAAATTGAACTTTGTCAAACTTGCATGGAAATTATACTTGTGTAAAGGTGATTTAAAAAATTAATCCAGTGATAGTACTGCAAATTACGAGAGAAAAAGAAATACATAATGTGACTGAAAATACCCTAATAGAGAAATGATGAAGTTTTCCTATGAGAATATCTGAAAGAAAACATAAACTGCAAAGACAATTACCCAGTTGAAAAAATAAAATAAAACGAGATTGGAGGCAGAAATTTAAAATAGCTTTTAAAAATGCATGAGATAAAAAATGTGGAACAAGGGTTTAGCCCTAGCAATAATTTTGAACTATATTTTTAAAAAACAAAGCAAAACAAAACTTGCATATCTGAATAATTTGTGTAACAGACCCATCAAGAAATGTTTCTTGTGGAAAAGCAAAGCGTGTTCTTGTTAAGAACTTTCCCTAAAGCAATACTTTGACCAAAGCAAACTTTCTCTACACAAAATGGGTGAGTTCTACAGCTGATGAATCATTTTTAATTCAGCATTATGCTTATAACTCAAAAATCTGTTACTATTCAGGGCCCATGGACTCATGCGTGACTCTCTTAGAGGGGAAGCTACAAATTTTGATTAACAAAAATAACAGGAGAGTTTTGCCACAATTTCTCTGTAAGTTACTAAAGCACTGGTAAACCTACTTGATAGAATGTGTAATGGACAAATGCACAAGTGAGGGAGGAAGCCAGTTCCTACTCTAGATTTCTTTTGGTGTACACTGAAACATGGTAATAGCATGGTTTCTAAGGATATGGTGGTGGTTGGCAATTGGCAGACATGGCAACTAGTTTATACTCTCAAATGGACATTCATTCTTTGTGCATGTACAAAATCTTTTTTCCCAGCTTGTCTCTCTCTCTAGAATGCAGGGCCTTGTCCAAGTACAACAATGTGATTCAAAGAGGCCTTGCTTCATAGCAAAGGCACAATCCCAGCAGGACCAAGGTATGTATCAAAATAGGACACATGTGCTATCTGGTATTATTCATGTAATTTTCAGGAGGTTTTACCTGACGGTATATATTAGGTTGCCATGCAAATTATTACCTCCAAACCTGATCAAGGCACCCATCATACAGTCAAATCATTGCCGTATATCAAACACTATCTGTTCATTTTTACAGAGGAGTCCTTTTTCTATCAATGAATCTTCTCAAGTCCTAAGAGGAAACTCCTCCTCTGTTTCTTGCATCAGTAGATTGTTCAGTCTTGACCCAAGAAATCTAACTGTTCCCTACTTTTTTTTTGTCATTTCACTT
Organism: Pongo abelii; assembly: GCF_028885655.2. Taxonomy (NCBI): domain Eukaryota; kingdom Metazoa; phylum Chordata; class Mammalia; order Primates; family Hominidae; genus Pongo; species Pongo abelii. The sequence goes on along the minus strand of NC_071989.2, from coordinate 21,899,514 downwards.
ACTATGACTGCAGACTTCTGAGTTCTCCTTATCTTGGAGTTTCTTCAATCTTTCATGCCATCGGCAACACAATGGTGTGCTCTGTGTATTCAATTCTAAGACTGCATACAGCTATCGGAATATAGTGAGATTTACTAGATTATAATACAGTCATAATTAGGTTCACATATTTGGGCAATAAGAAACATCTTCGACATGAACAGGGTACTGGTTAGTTCTGTACCAATGTAATTCTACATGGGTTGTCAGATCTAGGGCAAATATAATTTATTGGCTGTTCTCTTCTTTTGACACCAGCCACTGGAGGTCATTCTCTACCTCTAGCCTCAGAAGCTTATGTTCTTTTAAAAAAAAAATCCAGAATCTGAATCCCATTGCTACAGAAACCGATTTGTCAATGCATTCTGAAACTGTGCAAAAGGGACAAAGGAAATACAAAATACAACTCCCACTCTATGTTCCTGTATTTCTTTTTTATTCCCCTCAGAATTGAATTTGCAGGATTTACTGGCTGGATGCCAGTCCTATCCTAAGGCACTTAAAAATGCTCGTGACAATGCTGTTCATTCATTATGCGAATACAAAAACTGTGCAAAAAAAAGCCTGGAACTCAGATCACGGATAATTGCTTCTTTATTTTCCTGAATGCTTCTTTGCTAGCATAGCCAAATTTAACATCCTGGTTTCTCTTTAGCTGGTTACAATCTAACTGTTCCCTGAACAGTGTCTTTCTAGCTGTACCCAGGAAATGTAGACTTTGCTACTTCAACTCCATTGGACTAGCACTGCCATGCAAGAATATTTTAATTTTAATAATTTCTTTTGATTACTTTGATGCTTTCCTTATGAAACCAAATATTTCTCTTTTTTTTATTATACTTTCAGTTCCAGGGTACATGTGCACAACATGCAGGTTTGATACATAGGTATACATGTGCCATGTTGGTTTGCTGCACCCATTAACTCATCATTTACATTAGGTATTTCTCCTAATGCTATTCCTCTCCTTGTCCCCCATCCCCCAACAGGTCCTGAGTGTGATGTTCCCTGCCCTGTGTCCAAGTGTTGTCAGTGTTCAATTCCCACCTATGAGTGAGAATATGCGGTGTTTAAAACCAAATATTTCTATTAGAGGTCTATCACTTTCTGTAGAATTGATGAATCTTCATAGAAAATGTATTTTTAAAGCAAAATCTGTTAAGTCAGTTTTCCATTTTGGGTGTATATATATATTTAAAACATTCTTATTTACTTTCCCTATTTCGTTGATATTTTGCACATAATTATTTTCATCAGGATATTGAAAATTAAAATATAATACTTGACTCTTCTATTAATTTTACTCAATATAACATTTCGACAATTTTACATAAGTTATTGTGGGTTAGCTCTTCTAGACGTTATTCTGTCAAGGCTCATTGTCCCAGGTAAAAACATTTGCAGATTTATATTTTGTAAAAATATTTTATTCTATCATCAGTTTTGAAAAATAAAAACAATTCCAAATGCAATATTAAACGTTTTCATTTGTATTTATTCTTTGGATACGATAATCTGTGTTTTCTCAGATAACCAGAATGACAACTACATCCTTTATCTTCAACACATTGCCCTAATACCCATCACAATCTGCTGAGTTTTAAGAGTACTCTTTTCCTATACTGCTCAGTTGCATTTGTATCTTTTTTGACATTTTGAAGCCACAAGTTCTTCAAGTAGTTTATTACGATCATAGTTACTAATTATTATTGCATCTATATTTTAGTAATGGATAATGCTATTTGTGATGATGTAGTCTAGCAGTACTTTTCACTATGAATTCAATAAGAAATTATTATTTCTTAAATATTACATAAGAACTATTTTATGTTTTTCTCATAAGAGAGAATTTTTTTAATTCACTTATTTTGGTGCCCATTTAAGTCATCAGTACAGATGTGATTATTTTATACACTTTGTTTTAATGAGTCATACAACTACCAGCAGAAGAAAGATAAAATTGTTAGAGTCAAACATGATGGCTAAATGTCCTTTGGGTGAAAATATGAATGTTAAAATATTAATTGTGATCTGAAGCCATAAAACTTTCTACTAACAATGGAGTTTGTCAATTTATGTGCTTTATTAGGAGTATTTTGAAGCAAAAGGTATGACTCAAAAGACATTTTATAGTTTTGGATTTGTTGAAGATGCTACCTTAAAATCTTTTAAATTTATGTGAGAAAGCTATCCACTAGTTTTTATTCAAGAACTCTTCAAGACAAACATTAATTAACATGTTCGAGACTTGTTGAGAACATGATTGGAAAATGCTGTCTCTGAACCAAAGGGCCTTGGGGCATCGGCTCTGTGATAATCCTTCCTTCTAGGGAAAATGGAATGAAACTTGTCACTCTTTTTTCTGATACAAGATGCTGCAAATATCTCTAGACAATTCAACCCTGGAGAGATAATTTGTACATGTTTCAATAAAGTAGAGTGAATGAAAATGTATTATTCTTGGTGACATTCTTACAATATATTTGTTCTGACCTGAATAATCATATTTGATACTTTGATATTTCTAATTTTTAATGGCAAAAAAATCTCAGTGACTTGAATAAGGAAAATATGTTACAATTATATAGCATCACTGCCCATAATGTCTGCCCCAGTGTAAGTGATTAAAAATAGAATACTTCTTTCCTTTGAAGCTGTCATCATATTCTGCTTCACTAGGTCGGGGAGGCAGATGCCTTTTTATTGGGCACCTTAACTCAATTCTAAGGATATAAGATGTTTCTTATCTGGTAGTTCTAGTTTTTAAGGTTTTTTTTGTTTTTTTTTTGTTTTTTTTTGTTTTTTTTTTACCTAGACAATCCCTTATTACTCCAATCCTCTGTTAGAGTTAATTATTTTAAATATAAAATTCTCCCTGTGCAAATTATTTTATGGTTTCGCTCTGCTGATAGGACCTTTATTGATAGAGTAGAACATCATAATTTATTGAAAGGAAGAACTACAATCAGCAACAATATTGGATAGCAGGTATTTGATACTGAGGTAAGTAGTCTCTAAATATGGCAGCCGACAATTCCTTCCATCCTGGTACACTCATGCCCTTCCTCAGATAATGGATGAGTTTATTTATAGTATCCTTTATTTTGGAAGAAATTATGTCTGGATTTGATAGATATAATGTGACAGAAGAGTGCACTATCATGGAATCCAGAAGACATGCCATTTGGAAGCCAGGCTAGACTATTGAACAATTAAATACTATATGGAGAGAGACAGAGAATGAAAAATCATCTCCCAAACAGTCTTTTCAGTCTAGTGGAATTATGTAAAAGACTCCAAGTGAGACCAGCAGAACTTCAAAACTGACCCTGGGTAACTCAAAGAATCATAATTAATAGTAAGTTATTATACTGGATTGTTTTGTAAAACAGAAACAAATGACTCAAACAGTAACCTAGAAATCATGGGCAAATGTGGATATTACTATTCTCAGAGACTTGAGTAGGCAGGAACAAGACAATCAGCCGTCTCACAGACCAGACCCTCATCCTTCTTTCTTCTTCAAGAAATATCTATCTTAGGCAGGAAATGTGTAAAAGTTTATGTAAACACCCAGAATCCTACAATAATTTCTATTACTCACCTGGTACACCAATAATTAGTTAAAATATATTGCTGATTTCTTGTAGGCATGGCAGGTGGCATGCTAATCTGCTGGTTATAAAATTAAACAAGATACACAGATAAACTGAATAGGGTTGAATTAGGGGCTTTGAAAGACCTCAGTAAGGATGCTCCCACCACGGCAATACAGCTCATTAAGAGATTAAGTGCTCAAGGCTGGTTATAATGAGTAGTGAAACAGCAAGAACACAATGTCCCAATTTGTAAATGTAATGGTGCTGTACCTATGGAAAACCTTTAATATTTTAGAAAGTTAATGAAAGAAATCCCCATGCTATATCCATCACCCTGATTCGATTATTAAGTGCCCGAGATGATTCGCCTCTCACTGAAATTGAAATAGATTTGTTTTCTTAAATACACCTTCCTGGCACCTTTTAAAGAAGGCAAAGCTAAAGCTGAGAAAGTTCACAGGAATTGGGTAATGAAGAATTTGCTCAGCTAGCGTGACAGTCACATAGTCTAGATGGAGACAAATGTCTGCTCAGGAGTCATTAGTTTAGGAGCTCCAGGCATCAGGTCTTGATTGGCACATGTGATCGCTTCTGCTTACAACAGCAGCTATAGTGGAGTAGCCTGCAAGGACCACAACAGCCACATTGGCGATTACTCCTCCTAAAGCAAGACGCCAAAGGGAAGAAAATAAAAGAGGTTGCTATGTGTTTAATTGTGTCCCTAAGAACAAGATATGTTCTAGTCCTAACCCTAAGTACCTCAAAATGTGAACATACTTGGAAATAAGATCTTTGCAGATGCAATGAGTTAAATTAGAATGAGGTCATGTTGAAGTAGGCTAGTGTCCTAATCCTAGAAGCCTGGTGTCTTTAAAGAAGGCAGAGACACAGGCTCTGTGAAGACTGAGAATTGGAGTGATGTCTCTACAAATTGTGGAACGTCAAATAGTGCCAGCCAACTACCAGAAGCCAGGTAGAGCCAGGAAAAGATTCCCTTATGTTTCAGTGTGAGCATGGCCCTGCAGATACTTTGATTTTGGACTTCTAGTATCCTGAACTGCTAGACAATAAAATTTTTTTTAAGCCACCTATTTTGTAGTACTTGGTTACAGCAACCCTAGGGAACTTAATACAAAGGTCCATCTCTGCCTGTACAACATAAACAAGAATAATTACAATCCCCAGGCCCCCAATCCACATACACAGACACACACACACACACACACACACACACACTCCCTACAGAACAAGAACAGTAGCAACAACAACAAAAATGAAATGTACCTTCTTTTGATTTATCCTCATGTCTATTCCTCGAGAACAATCACATAAAAATATTTTCACAGACGATGTAACTCTATGTCCAAGTCCAAATGACCCTAAGAAACATTAATATACCAAAAATTGAGGAGGTTTTGAAAGTAGTGATTATATAAATAATAAAGAATCTTGAGGAGAAAGAAGCTGAAGCTACAGAATTTTATCAAGTGTCCAGGTTAGACATAAAGAACTAAGGCAATGAAGCTTTCCCCATTCCTTCAACTCCTACTGATAATTTGTTTTTATAATTCTGGGGAAAGGATTCTTAAAAGGACAAAAAGAAGCAGTTCAGGAACTTCATTATAAATCATAATCATGAAATTATAATGCAATATTTTAAGGAAGACATGTAATGTTTTAATTCTAATATGGAAATCAAAGGGGTAGCTTATATACAATGCCAATCATCATCCCAATTATGGTCTCAGTTTGGCTGGTACAAAAGTCAGATGGGTTCTGGCAATTATTTGTAGAATATAAATAGAATTATTTATAGATTTTAAACAAGGTTACAGCAATTAGATGAAAACTGTGACCATATTTCTACATTGAAAGACAATTTTTAATTTCTGCTGATTGCTATGCAGCCATTGATTTGGCTTATGTGATCTTACGAGTCACTGTTAATGCTGGCTATCAAGAGCAATTTGTTTTTCTCTTTTATGGCCAGAAGTTTGATTTAGTGTTTTCCCAGCCACCTGGATATTTAAATTATCTGGCATGATATCATAATCCACTAAGATAAGCTTTAAACAGATGGCCTCAACCTAACTCAAATGCTAAAGTTGCCCATTACATTGGTGCCGTATTAACAGCAGTAATTGTGAAAAAATTGTGTGATGCTCTGTCTGTATTGATTTTATTGCAAAAAAGGGTGTGTTATTCCATAGAAAATCATATAGAGGGCTTCCCAGACAGTATAGTCCCAGTTATCAGGGACAAATATGCTCAAGACTAGACAGAAACTATTAGCCTTCAGCCCCCTAAATACCAAAACTAATACTTAGAAAGAAACTTACTAATATATTTCTAGGAGCAGCATTTATCACATCTATATGATCATGCCTCTTAATATGGTTGCTTTAAAATTTTTTAAAAAAATTTTTAGATAGTATCTCATTCTATCACCCAGGCTGGTCTGCAGTGGTACAATCATGGCTCACTGAAGCCACAACCTCCTGGACTTAAGCTATCTTCCCAACTCAGCCTCATGAGTAGCTAGAACGTAAGACACATGCCACCATACCTGGCTAATTATATAAATTTTTTATAGAGCTGGCATCTTCCTATGTTGCCTAGGCTAGTCTCGAACTCCTGGGCTCAAGCGATCCTCTCGCCTCGGCCTCCCAAAGAGCTGGGATTACAGGCCTTTTTATAAGATTAATAAAATGTATCAAAATCATTTCAGTTATGAGCTATGTGGGGTCTTAAGATAACAAGATGCCTCCCAACTTTTGTGTTCATTTATTCATGTATTCAACAAGTGTAAGCACTTACTTAATGCAAGCACTGGTCTAGAAACTAGGATCATAATAATGAAAAATTGAAAAGATAGCCTCAAGGAGGTTATATTCCAGTTGAAGACAGACATTTTTAAAAGTATAAATGCATTACATATCATAGGATAATGAACACCAAAGATAAAAATAAAGCAAGAGATAGAATTAGGATGTAATAAGAAAGATACATTGCTTACTAATAGAGAATTGTCAGGAATGGTTGCACTTACAAGTGGTATTTAAGTAGAGATATCACAGTGGCCAGAAAGGCTACAGTGGAATGGAATGAATGGGGTGACCAGAAAATGAAAACTTCAATCTGAATAGATGTGGAACACACAGGATAGGACAAAATGTGGATCCACAACTTGCCATTACTTCCCTTGATATTGGCTAGTCTCCCAGTACAGCACTGGCAGAGATCATTATTGCTACCTCTTGATATCCTAGGAACTTTGTAGTCATCCTCAGAAATGTTGCCAAGCTCATGGGTTGCTTTACTAACATTGCTTCCCAGATCTTTGCAAATGACGAATCAGCCTTGTAGGGGAACATAGAATTGAACATCGTTTTCATAGCATGTATATGCATCCTAAAGTGTTAAAATTATTGAAACATATCCCTAGTCAGGAGCCAATGGATTGTACTATTGTTCTGGTCATTGGCCTTTCAAAAACTGGAATTATCTATCTAAATCTCTGTGAACAGCTCCTTCTAGGCTCAATTGGCTGACATGTGTGACAAAGTTGAAACCCTTGGTTCCTATGTAGATTTTGCAGGTGAAATTTCATATTAAATCAACACTTGATGCTTTGACAAAGCCAAAAGCTTTTTATGAACAGTCAGATCCACAGATACAGTCCAAAGTATGCATGAGTGGGTTGCCCATGGATGAAGAACTGCTCTTCAGTATCTTTAAAACCCAATTTAGAAGTTACTGCATGTATCAAAAAAACAGTTTCAAGGTACCAAAGATGGCAACAGAGTTGATTGTCTTCTATGGGTCTATATAGTTGGTTAAGTGCCTGGGACCCATGTCCTTATAGGGGCATTTTAGGAAAGGTATCAATATTACATAAATATATACAATAATCTGGTTGATTTTCCTATTTATAATTTAGATCTTTATCTTCAGACAGGTTGCTGCTACTTCTCAAAGTATAAATAAGCATGTGAGGTGTTGCATAAACATTAAATACCTTAATTTCACCATGCCATAATATATACATATGCAAGATGTCATGTCACACATCATAAATATATACAATTTTTGCTGGTAAATTAAAACTATTTTAAATCAACTGTATGATTTTATTCACAGCTATTTCTCTTAGACCTAACAAGGCTTTTAGCAAACACTTGTTGAATGCATGGCTAGAACAACAAAATAATTAATTAATGATCACATTCATTTTCTACTTTTTCCTTATGTAGTACATTGCTTTGTTTTATTTTCCTGTGACTTCCCTTCATATCTCTTGGCGGAGAAACCTCAAAACTTTGTCTCCAGTAATCATTATCCTGAAGTCCAATACTATATTTCTAATAGCCCATTTGGCAAGTATAATACATTTCTCTATGAAATGCAGAAAGCAATTGCAACAAAATCAAAAATTGACAAATGGGATCGGATTAAAGAGGTTATGAATAGCAAAAGAAACTATTAACAGAGCCAACCTACAGAATGGGGGAAAATTTTTGCAAACTATGTATCTAACAAAGGTCTAATATTCAGTATCTATAAAGAACTTAAAGAAATTTACAAGAAAAGACAACTCCATTAAAAAGTAGACAAAGGATGTGAACAGATAATTTTCAAAAGAAGACATGCATGCAGCCAACAGTTATATGAAAAAAAAAAAGCTCAAGATTACTAATCATTAGAGAAATGCAAATCTCCTAGCAGTCAGAATGGCTATTATTAAAAAGTCAAAAAATGACAGATCCTGTCGAGGTTGTGGAGAAAAAGGAACACTTATACACTTTTGGTGGGAGTGTCAATTAGGTCAACCATTGTGGAAGACACTGTGGCAATTCCTCAAAGACCTAAAGGCAGAAATACCATTCGACCCAGCGATCCCATTACTAGGTATATATCCAAAGGAATATAAATTGTTCCATTATAAAGACACATGCACTTGTATGTTCATTGCAGCCCTATTCACAATAGCAAAGACACGGCATCAACATAATGCCCATCAGTGATCAGTAGATAAAGAAAATGGGATACACATAAACCATGAAATACTATCCAGTCATAAAAAAATGATATCACGTCATAAATTGTTCCATTACAAAGACACATGCACTTGTATGTTCATTGCAGCCCTATTCACAGTAGCAAAGACACGACATCAACATAATGCCCATCAGTGATCAGTAGATAAAGAAAATGGGATACACATAAACCATGAAATACTATCCAGTCATAAAAAAATGATATCACATCATAAATTGTTCCATTATAAAGACACATGCACTTGTATGTTCATTGCAGCCCTATTCACAATAGCAAAGACACGGCATCAACATAATGCCCATCGGTGATCAGTAGATAAAGAAAATGGGATACACATAAACCATGAAATATTATCCAGTCATAAAAAAATAATGAGATCACATCCTTTGCAGGGACATGGATGGAGCTGGAGGCCATTATCCTTAGCAAACTAACGTAGGAAGAGAAAACCAAATACCGCATGTTCTCACTTACAAGTGGGAGCTAAATAATGAAAACACATGGATACATAGAGAGGAACAACACACGCTGGGATCTGTTGGAAAGCGGAGGGTGGGAGGAGGGAGAGAGGAAAAATAACTAATGGGTACTAGGTTTAATATCTGGGTGATGAAATAATCTGTACGACAAACCCCCATTACACAAGTTTACCTATATAACAAACCTGCACATGTAACCCTGAACTTATAGGTTAAAAAAATACACAAAATGTACCGATGAATGCTAAAAAATAAAACAAAATAAATTCTAAATCCATATATCTTAAAATGAAAATTATAATGACAAATTAAAATAATTATTTAAAATATTTTTTCAAACTTTCCTCAGTATAAGTTTCTGTAAATTCAAAATGTGCATTCTGTTTTTGAAAAAAATTTCGTGTAGTACATTGTTTTCCTTGTTGCTTAAAACACATTTGTAGGAGGAATATAATGATATTATAAACCACTTAACTTTCATTTATTGGGATAATTAACAATTCAAAATAATTAGCTTTAGATGTGGTTTATGGGAAATATGCTTTCCAAGAATGGCCTGAAACTTTATCTATCTGGATTTTTTTCATAGCATTTTAATAAAGAAACAGACTGATTTTAAATGACAGTTGTAACTTTCAACTTCAGTTCTGAAAAGCAGTGTTTTATAATCTATTTTTCCAAGTCATATATCTGAAATACGATCTCCATTTTTATTTGCATTTGGTTTATATACTAAGTATAAGAAGTTTGCTTTTACTTACATAAAAACATTAAAGAAAATTAAATAGTAGACATCAAATGTTAAATTAAAAATTTAAATGTTTTTACATATTATAATAGTATTACAATATATAATTAAGAAGCCATATAATAGTATTTTGTAACATGCTCATATAAAATACTGACTTTAAAATTAACATCATGTAAAAATGATAAAGACATATAAAAATTCCTTCCAAATTTGGTAAGACTTCATATTGCTATAATATACCAAAAATCAGGACATTTTTGCTATAAGTGAAAGTATAAGTAAAATTTTTGCTGTAAGTGAAATTAGATACTGTAATTATTTATATGTTAGAAAAATCTCTCTATCTTAGTGCATGTGTGAATGGGTCTCTAGATAGATAAGAATGTATTGTAATTTTTGAGACCAGGTAACATATAAGCCTGAATTATGACACTACAGTGACAATGGGGCTAGAAAATGATGATTCAATATATAACATCTTAAGAAGGCAGGACCTTTAATATTATAGTAATGACTAGCTATAGCTTTAGGGAGAAAGATTTTAGAATGTCTTGCATTTTTGCTTCTTTAAGTGGGCTTATTGTATTCTCACTCACTCAAATAACCCATGCATGACTCAGAATGTTTAGAGAGGACTGCGTATCATTGTAGAAGGAAGGGAGGAGAAAGAGCTAGAAATAGATGAATTAGTATGAATTTAGCTCTGAACTTACTGAGTTAGAGATTCTATGAGACATCAGGTTGTAGTTGACAAGTGTGTGTGTAGGAAGCCAAGCTTGGGACAGAGAATTGGGAGTTATGGTGGTCATTCATATTGTTTTCTGGGTACCATGCTGTGATAATTATTTTATATTTATTATTTCTTTTAATCTTCCAAATGGATTCAGATGTTAAACTCTATTTTCCCATTTGAGGGATGTATTCTCAGATGGACATGGATATAAAGTGTGTTTCCCGAAGTTGCAAAGTTGAGTGGTAAATGGCAGAACTTCAAGTTCCGGTCTATCTTATGCAAATTCTGTGTGAGTACCCCCTGCAATATACTGATCACATTTAGTAGCACGAAGACATGAAGAGATGAAATTAGCTCTAGGAATCCTCAACATTTAAAATGCAGAAAGAAACATCTGCAAAGAAGACAGAAAGTTAGGGGGAAACCCAAGAAAGAGAAAAGTCTGGAGAAAAAAAGTGGAGTGGCAAATATGTGCAATTTTTCAGTGAGCTTGATTTTGAACACCAAAAATAAAAAAGAGCAAAATAATGAGAATATATTGCAGAGAATGAACACAACAGCCACGGATGACTATGTTACAAGTTGAGTCTTCAATTATGACATAAACTGTGATAGAAGATTATCAAAACTGTTTTACTCTTTCAAGTAAGTTGCAAGTGTCCTCTGGTGAGAGACAGTTCTCATCAGTCAGAACAGTACGCATTCTACAAGTGACAGCCTTCTATTTTTGTTAAAAGTGATTACATTGTTTTTGAATAAGGTAGGTTAGAAATAAACACAGGTGATAATACTTTATTCTAAATTTTCTACTGTTTGCTCAAAAGATTGCAACTGTGTGTGGCCAAAAGGCTTAGGGATACAATGATGTCTATTATAGACATATCTGATTCTCTGGCTCAAAAGCCAACTTTTTCTAATATTACACACTGAAAAGAAAGGATCCTTATTTCTGTAATTTTTTTTCTTTTTCATAGGCACAATTCAGGTGCAACATAAAAGGAACTTCTCTTCTGCTTAAAATGGTCTAGTATTACTTTAATGTAAAATGTTTCATGGAGGGTGACAAAGAAAATTTAACAGATTGAAATTTGAGAAATATACTGCTGTAAATGAGAAGTCTTGATATACTAAGAACTCAGAGAGCAATGATGAATTTCAATCTTAACTTTCTGTTTTTATTTTATCTCTGATTCTATAAGTTCAAGTATCAAGCTTTTCCTAATAGCAGCTCCTAGTACTTATTGGGAATTTAACTCTCTTATGTATTCTTTATTTTTTATACATCGTGTTTAACTTTTTTCTTTTATTAAGACAATTAATAAAAGTAAAAATCCATACATTTTTGGTGATGCTTTGGTATATGTATACATATGAAAAATTAAATCAAATTTAAATTAAGCTAAGTGACATAACCATAACCTTAATATTTATCTTTTTTGCTGTGAGAACATTCAAGATCTTCTTATTTACCAATTTTCAAGAATACAATGCATTGTTATTAAATCTAGTCACCATGCGATATAATAGATATCCAGAACATATTCCTCCTATCTGACTGAAGATGTTTACCCTTTGACCAAAATCTCTGTATTTCCACTCCCGTCCCCAAGATCCAACAACCACCATTCCGTATCCATGTGTTTTCATCATTTAGCACCATTGTGTCTGCCGCCTATATGAATTCAACTTTTTTATATTCCACATGTAAGTGAGATCAGGCAGTATTAGTCTTTCTGTTCCTGGCTTATTTACATAGCATAATGTCCTTCAGGTTTCTCCATGCTGTTGCAAATAACAAGGTTTCTTTCTCTTTTAATTCCATTGAGTGTGTGTGTGTGTGTGTGTGTGTGTGTGTGTATCACATTTTCTTTTTCCATTCATTTGTTGATGGACACAGGTTGATTTTACAAATTGGCTGTTGTGAATAATGCTGCAATGAACATGGAAATGAAGATATTTCTTCAGCAAATGGATTTATTTTCCTTTGAACATATACTCAGCAGTAGGATTTCTGTATCATATTGTAGTTCTAGTTTTAATGTTTTGAAGAAGCTTTATACTGCTTTCCATAAATGCTGTACTAATTTGCAATCCCACCAACAGTATACAAGGTTTCTCTTTTCTTCACTTCTACATCAATACTTATTTTCTTTCATCTTTTTGATAATAGCCATTCTAACAGGTGTGAGGTGATATCTCTTTGTGGTTTTAATTTGCATTTCTCTGATAAATAATGATGTTAAATATATTTTTATATATCTGTTGGCCATCTGTGGGTCTTCTTTTGAGAAATGTCTATTCTGATTCTTTGCCTATTTTTTAATTAGGGCATTTGGGAGTTTTATTTGCTATTAGAGTGTGATTTGCAAATACATTCTTCAGTTCCCTAGATTGTCTCTTCACTCTGCTGTTTCCTTTGCTGTACAGAGCTTTTGAGTTTTAAGTTTTATTTAATTCCTTTGGACTATTTTTGCTTTTGTTACCTGTGATTTTTGGGCCATGCATCCCCCCAAAATATTACTCAGACCAATGTTCTGGAAGTCTTCCTGTATTCCATTAGTGATTTCATAGTTTCAGGTCTTAGATCTTGTCCATTTAGGGTTGATTTTTGTAAATAGTGTGAGATAAGGGACTGTTCTTTCCCTACTATAGATTTTTGGTAACTTTATCAAAGAATCATTTCACCATAAATAAGTGGATTTATTTAAGAGGCTTCTTCTCTCATATTGTTCTATATATCTGCATTTTGCCAGTAGAATGCTGCTTACATTATTATAGTTTTGTAGTAAATTTTGAGATGAGGTAGTGTGATGTCTTTAGCTTTTTTCTATTTATTCAACAGTGATTTCGCTATTTAGAGTGTTAAGTGGTTTCATACAATTTTAGAATTTAGGTTTGTTTCTATTTCTGTGAAAAAATGGAATTTTAATAAGGATTAAATTGACTCTGCAGATTACTTTGAGTATTTATGGCATTTTAACAATATTAATTTTCCAACTCATGAACATGAGATCTCTTTCCATTTATTTGTGTTTTCATTTTCTTCTATCAGTGTTTTATAGTTTTCAGTGTACAGAACTTTCACCTCCTTGGTTAAAATTTGTTCCTAAGATTTTTTAAATACTACTGTAAATGGGATTGCTTTCTTGATATCTTTTTCAGATAGTTTGTTGTTAGTGTGTGGAAACACTACTGAAACTTTTATGTTAATTTTCTATCCTCTACCTTTACTGAATTTATTAGTTCTAACAGTTTTTTGGTGGTGTCTTTAGGGTTTTCTATATAAGATCATGTTATCTGCAAACAAGGACAATTTGATTGCTTCCTTTCCAACCTGGATGCCCTTTATTTCCTTTTCTTGCTTGATTGCTCTGGCTTGGACGTTCAGTAATACGCTGAATAGAAGTGGCATGAGCGAGTATTCTTGTCTAGTTTCTAATCTTAGAAAAAGCTTTCAACTTTTCACCTTTGAGTGTGATGTTAACTTTGGATTTATAATATATGGCCATTATTATGTTGATATAGATTACTTCTATCTCTAATTTGGTGAGAGTTTTTAATCATGAAAAAATGCTAAATGTTGTCAAATGCTTTTTCTGCATGTTGTAAGATAATCATTTTGGTTTTGTTCTTTGTTCTCTTAATGTGATGTATCACATTTACTGATTTGCATAAATGGAAACATCCTTGAATTCTAGTGATAAATCCCACTTGATGTTGAAAGATGTTTTAATGTGCTTTTGAATTCAGTTTGTTAGTATTTTGTGGGCAAGTTTTAGAACTATGTTCATCAGGGATATTGATTGGCCTGTAGTAGTTGACTTTTTTTCTTGTAACATCCTTGTCTGGCTTTCATATTAGGGAAATTCTGGTCTCATAAGATGAGTTAGAAAGTGTTCCCTCCTCTTCAATTTTTTGGAAGAGTTTGAGAAGGACTGATATTAATTCTTCCTTAAATGTTTCATAGAATTCAGTAGTGAAGGCATCAGGATCCTAGACTTTACTTTGATGGAAGATTTTTATTGCTGATTTTGCTGATTTAGTCTAGTTACTTGTTATTGCTCTGTTCATCTTTTTTATTTCTTAATGATTCAGTCTTGGTAAGTTACATCTTTCTACAACTTTATGCATTTCTTCCATATTATCCAATCTGTTGGTATATAATTGTTCATACAAGTCTTTTATGGTTCTTTATATTTATGTGGTATCAATTGCAGTGTCACCTTTTTCATTTCTGATTTTATTTCTTTGGGTCTTCTCTTTTTATTTCTTAGTAGTCTAGCTAAGGGTTTTTCAGTATTTATTTTTTCAAAAAATCAACTTTTAATTAATTTTACTGTCTTTCTAGTCTCTGTTTCACTTACTTTTGCTCTGATCATTGTTATTTTTTTCCTTCTACTAATTCTGGGTTTACTTTGTTCTTCCTTTTCTAGTTCCTTGAATTGTACTGTCAGGTTATTTGAGAGCTCTCTACTTTTTAATGTAAGCATTTAATTTATTGGGTATTTATTTATTTATTTATTTTGAGATGGAATCTCACTTGGCCACCCAGGCTGGAGTACAGTGGCTCAATCTCGGCTCACTGCAACCTCCGCCTCTGAGGTTCAAGCTATTCTCCTGCCTCAGCCTCCCCAGTAGCTGGGACTACAGGTGCTCACCACCATGCCTGGCTAATTTTTGTATTTTTAGTAGAGATGCTGTTTTGTCATGTTGGCAAGGCTGGTCTTGAGCTTCTGACCTCAGGCTATCTGCTTGGCCTCCCAAAGTAATGGGATTGCAGGTGTGAGCCACTGCGCCCGGCTTATTGTTATAAGCCTTCCCTTTAGAATGGCTTTTGCTGCATCCTATGTTTTGGTATGTTCTTTTCCTTTTTTGTTGACCTCAAGATATTTTAAAATTTTTCTTTTACTTCCTTCGTTGACCTACTGGTTGTTCAGGAGTTTATAGTTTAATTTGCATGTATTTGCAAATTTTCTAAAATTATCTCCTTTTGTTTATTTCTACTTTATACCTCTGTGTCAGAAAAAATGCTTGATGTGATTTCGATCTTCTTAAATTTTTTGACTGATTTTGTAGTCTAATTTTCAATCTATCTTGGAGAATATTCCATTACACTTGAGAAGAATGTGTATTCTACTGCCGTTGGACAGAACGTTTTGTATATGTCTGTTAGGTCTATTTGTTCTAAAGTGTAATTTAAGTCCACTATTTTCTTATTGATTTTCTGTCTGGATGATCTATTGCTCTTTAAAATGGGGTATGAAAATTCCTACTGTAACTGTATTTCAGCTTATCTCTCCCATTGTATCTGTTAATATTTGTTTTATATATTTAGCTGCTCCAATATTGGGTGCATATATATTTACATTTGTTGTATCCTCTTCATGAATTAACCCCTTTATTTTTACATAATTATTTTCCTTGTTTCTTTACAGTTTTTGATCTAAAGTCTACATTGTCAGATATAAGTATAACTTCTCCTACAATATTTCGGCTTCCATTTGCATGAAATATCTTTTTCCATCCCTTCATTTTCAGTCTATGTGTTCCTTATGGGTAAAGTGAGACTTTTGTAAGCAGCATATATTTGGGTCTTATTTTTCTTTTTTATATATCCATTCAGTCACTGTATGTCTTCTGTTGTGCTTACTAGTGAGTATTGTACTTTCATGTTACTAATTATCATCCATTTTTTTCATCTTCAAAAAGTTCCATTAGCATTTCTTGAAAGGCATATCCGGTGATGATGACCTTCCTCAGCTTTATTTGTCTGGGAAAGACTTTTTTTCTCCTTCATTTCAGAAGGACATCTTTGTGAGTTAAAGTATTCTTTCTTGGCAAAATAACCACATTCTTGTTCCCTTTCATCACTTCGATTAGATAATCCCACTGTTTTCTGGCCTGCAAAGTTTCTGCTGAGAAATCCACTGGTTGCCTTATAGAGGATCTCTTATATGTGAATAACTGTTTTTCTCTTGCTGCCTTCAATATTATTTGTCTTTGATTTTTGATAGTTCGACTGTAATATGCCTTGGTATATCATTCTTTGGATTGTAAATGATTGAGGCATTTAAGCCTCCTGTGGCTAGGTATTTATATCTTTCTGTGGACATGAAATGCTTTAAGTCAATATCTCCTTAAATATGCATTCCATCCATTCCATCTATTCTCTCCTTCTTTTTAAAATTCTATAATGTAAATGGTAGCTCTTGAGCTATGTCATAAATCTCATAGGCTTTCTTCACTTCTTTCCATTCTTTTTTTTCCATCTGACTGTACACTTTTAAATAACTGTCTTTAAGTTAACGGATTATTTCTCCCACTTGATCAATTCTGCTGCTGACTGAATCTTTTTCATTTTATTCATTGCATTCTTCAGCTTCATAATTACTATTTGGTTCTTTTTGTATAATGCCAATCTCTCTGTCAAACGTTTTCTTGATGTTGTTTAATCGTCAATTTGTGTTCACTTGTAGTGTGCTGAACTCCTTAAAACAATTATTTTGAATTATTTATCTGACAATTCACATATCTTAATTTCTTTGGTGTAAATCATGGGAAAATTATTGTGTTCTTTTTGTGGTGTTGTTTCCTTGGTCTTGTATAGTTCTTGTTACCTTTCATTAATGTACATTTCACCCCTTGCCAAATTTATGGATTGATTTTACACTGGAAAGACCTTCCCTACAGGTAAAAGTGATGGCACTGTCTAGGATGGGTGCAGAAGTTCTGGCTCTGGTGAGAATGCAGTGGTCATAGTCTCTGTGAAGCTTATCAGCTGATGTTGGTGTCAGCAAAAACCCCAGGGATCTTTAACAGCCAAGGCTGTTGCTATCTGCACCAATAACAACGGCTTCTGGAATCTTTTTTTCTTCCACTGGGAAGTCATGGCTAAAGGAGTCTCTCTTGGCATTGGGTCTAGCTTGTGGTTGTGTTCCCAGTAGCACTGGCCACAATGTCTAATGCACACCATCCTTGGAGTGGCCACAGACCTGAGGCCTGAAGCACAGGTCTGAAGGGACCTAAAAGGCCTGAAGAGACCAAGTTTCTAGGTCCAGGGTGGTGGTGACACCAGTGTTTGTGACACAGACACACACCTGCTGCAACATTGGTAACAATGTGTGAAGCACAAGTGCTTGTGGAGCATCTGGGAAGCCAGAATTAAAAGGGTGAGCATGTGCTGAGTTACAGTGACTTGAAGCCAGAGAGGTGAACTAGCCCATAGCAGCAATGACTCTGGCATCTGAGGTATGGTGCTCACAGTCCATCTCTAGAGCCAGTATATGCAGTGCAGGCACATGAGGAGGTACGGTGGCTCCAGGGACTAGCTTCTTGTGATGATAGCTCAATTGTTAGCAGCGCAGACACTCACAGAAATGTTGTAAAACTGCTCTCCATAGTGTGGGTGCACAGAGCAACTGGGGCCCCAAGGCCTGGGAAAGTGTTAGGCCTATCAGTGGTGGCTTCTTTGTTTGAAGTATGAGTTCATGCAATGTGGCCACAGACCTGTGGTTTTGAATGTAGGCAAGCACAGAACATCTACGGACAAGTGTCTGGGGTGTGGGCTCCCACAGGGTGAATATAGCCCCGGGACTGGGGTGCATGCAGGGTTGAGAGGGGTACTAGTTTCTGCCCTGAGTTGCCACGACAGCAGTTCTTTTTTCAGTGGAGAGAACACAGCACTGTTTCCTTCTCAGGGGACTCTATGATGGAGATGGTTGTCTCAGTGACGAAAGCAGGCATTATCTTCTGCAGAGGTGAGTTCTAGGGACTGTGGTGGCAACCACTGTGTGACTGAGGCTGTCAGCTTACACACTTCTTTGTTCCCAGGGATCTCCATATATCTCAGGTATGACAATCTCCTTAGTGATCATTTCTGTGCTTATATATAAATATATATGTATAAATATGTTGTGTGTATATGTGTATGTATACAAGTACATATGTGTATTTATATATCAATATATATATTGATTTTCTTTATGGTTCAATAAGGAAGGGTCAAATTTGCTATTAGCTATTAACATTCAATATTATTATGTTACAATATCTAAAGTAAGAAACAACTTTTGACCAGTAAGATTATGTGTAGATGTATCATGTATCACTATACATTAAGTATTACAAATTTTAGAAGAAGTAGAGTGAGGGAAAATCAGTTAGAAAGGTTTCTGTTGCAGACACACAATTGGTTCCTCTAAAAAAGGAAAACATGTTTGTTTGTTTGTTTGTTTTTCTTGCTTTCGTACGACCCAACTTTCATTACTACCAATGGAACTGTAGTTTGAAGCCTATCAGTTTCAATTAGCTCACCTCAAACCTGGTCAGAGAAGACAGAATACAAAAAAAAAAAAAAAGGTTATTTCTCCTTTATGCCTCTGAAGAAACATATCTTAGTTTATTTTCTGTTGCTATAACAGAATACCACAAACTGTGTAGCACTGTAAACAATAGAGGGTTATTTGGCTTACAGTTCTGGAGGCTGTCAATTTTAAGAGCATGGTTCTGGCATCTGGTGTGAACTTCATGCCATGGTAAAAGGTGAAAGAGATGGCAGAAACAAGCTCAATTGACACAGAAAGCAAGAGAGGACAGGCTCCCTCTCTCTCTCTCTCTTTTTCTTTTTTTTTTTTGTTGTTGTTGTTGAGAAGGAGTTTCGCTCTTGTTGCCCAGGCTGGAGTGCAATGGCGTGATTACAGCTCACTGCAACGTCTGCCTCCCGAGTTTAAACGATTCTCCTGTCTCAACCTCCTAAGGAGCTGGGATTATAGTCATGCGCCACCACGCCTGGCTAATTTTGTTTTTTTTTTTTTTTTTTTTTTTTTTTTAGTAGAGATGGGGTTTCACCATGTTGGTCAGGCTGGTCTCGAATTCCTGACCTCAGGTGATCTGCCCACCTTGGCCTCCCAAAGTGCTGGGATTACAGGCTTGAGCCATCGCGCCTGGCCCAGGCTCTCTTTTATAACAACATGCTTTTGTGATAACTGACCTATTCCTGCAGTAACTATTATTCATTATTCATTAATCTATTCATGAGGACAGAGCCCTCATGACCCAATAACCTTTTATTAGGCCCCATCTCCCAACACTTGGGATTTGCATTGGGGATCAAGTTTCCAACACGTGACTTTCACAGTGGGGGCACATTTAAAACCTAGAAACATATATCTTCAGAACTACTAACCTTGAAAACAACCAAATTCTGTAAAATCTTTAAATATATATAGAAGATTATTGATATAAATTGATTAAAAAACTTTATTTCATTTGTTAACATGTCAATGTTTTCAAATTATTAATTCATTCAATAAATTTATTAATAAACACACGCTGTGTATGTAACTAAATGTATGTTGACAAAATAAATTCTGTAGTTTAATATTATTTTATGTAGAAAATGTTCCTTGAAGTCATGCAGGCCTTCTGTTTCTAAGGTTCACCTTAGCAGTCCAGAAAAATCCTCATGAGTCAACAACAGGAATCTGTTGTTGAGTTGTAGAGTTTGAAATAAATAGTAATAAATAACGAAGTTTGTTGCTAACTGGATGGTACGTATTTTCTCATTTTTGTAAGACTATTGAAGTTCAAATCTTGTAGAGTTTGCTGTTACTATAAGATATCTTCATTGGGAAAAGCAGAGAAGAGCAATTGGGTGTTCATACAAATAGAACTAAAAATAAAACAAAATATTTTCCTCCCTTTGTGAAATGAAAGATTGCATGGGTGAAAATGATCAATTTTATTGACTCTAGTTTCCTATCTAAAGACTCCCAGACCTTGCATCTATGATGTAGTAGAACCTGTTAGAAAGGAAAAAAAAAAGTTTCAAAAGTAAAGACAGCTGGCATTACATGGTGATTTATTGGAGTCTAGCTTACACACACTGTTTCCCTTACTGATGGTAACTGGTCTGTACTCCTGAGATTACTTTTGGTAACCTCTTAGTGACTTCTACTTGAGTTATAAAAATAACTTGGCTAAATCATTTGATAGTCTTTGTGTTGAAAATTTATTATTTTTTATAATATTTAAAGAACTGAAGGGTATCTATATTTAGAAACACTAAAATCACTTCAAAATAAACAATGCTATATTTAACATATATTTAGGAGAAATTAAGAATTCACATGTTTTCACAAGCTCCAGAGTGAAAGAAACTATTTATTTTGAAGAAAAGGGGATTGATCTGATGATCAGGAATAAAGCCAGGGGCAAAAATTCAAACTTCATTTCTTCACATATTCAAAATGGATTGTGCTAAAAATCTATCCTTTCACTTAACTATTATGTGAGTCTATGAAATATCAAGTAATTGTGATCTTTAGTTCTCTACAAATGTTTGAAATAAATCTGAGATTTAGTGTAGTTTTTGAAGATAAATTCTAACGAGGTACATATTATCTTTTCATTTAAGTGAAGTAAAATTTATTTTATTAATAAAATATACTAGTAGAATATTATTACTAAAGATGAAACTAAATATGCTTTTTTTTTCAGTTCTTACGTCTCTGAAATACAGCAGGTGTTCTAAATGAGGCAATAAAATTGGCACTACACCTCACAGTATTATTGTTCAGACTTAATTCCTGAAAAAAAGCAATGATACATGAAACATATTCAATAATGTGCTCTAGTTTGTCTTTGTATTGTATAAAAATAATCTGGGCCAAGTGCGGTGGCTCACCCCTGTAATCCCAGCATGTTGGGAGGCCGAGGCAGGTGGATCACTTGAGGTCAGGAGTTCGAGACCAGCCTGGCCAACCTGGTAAAACCTCCTTGTTAGTAAGAATACAAAAATTAGCCAGACGTGGTGGCTTGTGCCTGTAGTCCCAAGGCTGAGGCAGGAGAATAGCTTGAACCCAGGAGGCAGAGGTTGCAGACAGCCAAGACTGTGCCACGGCACTCCAGCCTGGGTGACAGAGTGAGACTCCATCTCAAAATAATAATAATAATGATCTGTTTGCCTATTATTTTTTATAAGTCTGTGTATTTATTCCATTATACTGATGATTGAAGGGATATAAAAATGATTCTATCACTATCTGAAAAAAGTTAATTTATAGATTTACTAATTAATTTTCTTACAGAATGATTTATATGATATTTACTTTCAGAATTAAATGAGAATGTTCGTATTTTTAAAAATGTAAAAGAGTTACTTTATTAAATAGTTTTTTTTATCATTGTTGTGTGACAGGTTGTTTATATGCCCATTTAATTAAGCTTATTAATGCGTTTTTTTTTTAAGATATTCCTTATTCATTACCAATGTATTCTTGGCCTATCAGATCATAATTTTTTACTGTGAGTATGGATGCTTTCTAACAGTTCTAAAAAGTTCTGATTTATTTTGATACTGTTAGATGCACATACAGGTTTATGAATGTTGTATTTTAAATTATTTTAATAATAAGTTACTAATTTTATTACTATTTTGCTTCAATTTCGTTCATGGTCAATGTAGGAATAGAAACTCTGAGAGGCTATTTCTCAAAATATTGACTTTTTCAAAATCTTTTTCCTTTGCAAAAACACACTTATTCTCTACATTGCATCCACTTCGTATGCTTCGGTTTGAGTGATTTTCTTAATAACAAAGTTCACATGTTCACTGAATATCTACTCTGTGCCAGGGACTGCTGTTCTACATGCAATCAGTCATGTCAACAAACGTGTTTGCCTCCATGGAACTTGAATTCCAGTGAAGTAAACAGAGAATAAATGGTTCAAACAATAAAAAATAGAATACACTTGATGACAATAACTGCACTAAAAAAGTCAGATGAAGGAAATAGAAATGTCTGGTATGAGGCTGGAGACTCCAGAGTGTAAGTAGAGTGGCTAAGACTACACTGAAAAAAAAAATGACGTTTAAGGAAAGACCCAAGAAGATGAGAGCTAAGGCAAGAGATATCTAAGGCAAACTGCTCAACTTAAAGACACAAAAGAAGCCAAGGCTATAAGCTTTTGGGTCCTTTTTTAAGGGCCCGACAATAATACTGTATGCCTGAGTCACATATGTAAGAGTCACACTAATAGACAAAAAAGGTAATTTCACCAATAAAATCAATATTGGAGAATATGGCTTAGTTTTTGCAAATTAAAGGCCAAATCAACATTACTCAAAGTGTAGATAGAGCCAATGCCACTAAGAGAGTGCACGGCCAAGAGCAAACTAGAACATATTCTCTTAGCAGCTAACAGATTTCCAAAAGAGAAGAGAAGAGGGTGCTAACTCATGCATTTTAAGTCTCTTTTCCCCAAACAGCCACCAGAAAAGATAAGGGGCATGAAACCACAAGTTTAGGAAGCTCCATCCCCTAAGAGCTCTATGAATAAACATGCCAAATTACATGACCAGAACATTTAACTTGTAATCTAATATCAACACATAGATTTATGGTAATTCTTACAATTTCTTCAAGAACAATGAGTAAGTAGCTGATTTTTTCACACAGACACTGTGATTTACAGAAATAAGAAGGAAGACAAAATAAACACTACTTATAGTCCACTCATAATGGTATGGAATTACACATAGAATGTAGAAACTTTGTTATACTTAAATGTGTTTATACATTTAACCACATACAGTATTTTAATAACAAAATGAAGTATAAAGTATAATTTTAATACTAGTTCCTAAAATATTCAATTTTTAAATAATTTTTAAAACAATGTTAACTTTTCATATCTCCTGTCTCTATTTTTCTATTATGCTTCTAATCAATGTCCAAAAGTACTTTCTTATATTCTTTTTTATTTATTTATTTATTTATTTATTTATTTTGGGACAGAGTCTCACTCTGTCACCCAAGCTGGAGTGCAGTGGTGTGATCTCGCCTCACTGCAAGCTCCGCCTCCTGGGTTCACGCCATTCTCCTGCCTCAGCCTCCCGAGTAGCTGGGACTACAGGCGCCCGCCACCGCACCCAGCTAATTTTTTTGTATTTTTAGTAGAGACGGGGTTTCACTGTGTTAGCCAGGATGGTCTTGATCTGCTGACCTCGTGATCCACCCGCCTTGGCCTCCCAAAGAGCTGGGATTACAGGCGTGAGCCACCGCACCTAGTCATTTTGTTATATTTTTATTGGAATTTTCGGAATTTTCTTCTTAGTATCTACTTTGAGTAAACCAGACTCCAGCATGCTACATCTTCTGCCTAGTCTGTACAAGTATGTTATTAACATTTCCATGAAAAAATAAACTCAGTGTATTAGTCAGAGTTCCCTATGGAAACAGAATCAATGGGATATTGATATTGAAACAGAAACAGAGATTATAGCCCTTGGCTCATAGTTAAGGCCGAGAAGTTCAACAATCTGCCAACTGCAGGCTAGAGAAACAGAAAACTGATGGTATGATCCAGTCCAAGTTCAAAGCCCCAAGAACCAGAAGCTCTGACATCTGAGGACAAACAGAGAGAGTGAATTCACCCTTTTTCTACTATTTTGTTTTATTCAGGCTCTCAACGGGTTGAATCATGCCCACTCACATATCTTTATTCAGTCTAACATTTGAAACCGTCATAGACACACACAAAAATAATGTTTTTTCAGCTATCTTGGCATCCCTTAGCCAAGTCAACCTGACATATAATACTAATCATCACACCCAGTAATCGCAGTTTAAGTCAGTCAACTAATACATAACACAAGATGTGCTCTTACTGTATATGAAACGCTGGGAAAAGACCAAAGATTATTTTAGCTTCACTGATGGAGTGAATATATGCTGTTATTAATGACTTTTTTTTGTTTACAGTTGTGCAAACATTTATTATTTACATAGTAAAATATTTTTCAATAAAGTTTTATCTGAAACTTTTATATGACTAAGATAAATATAAGAAAATGTTGGTAATAATAACAACATATTAAACAACCTTGCTAATCTACCAAAAAACAAAACTAAACAAATAAATTTGGCCTTAAAGAAATGTACCCCAGATATAAAAGCCTTCAGCATAGAAAAAAAATAGCAACACTAAAGAAGACATTGATGTCAATTATTTGTTGTCAAATCTGGTGTAGGTTATTGATAAAATATTTACTGTACTTTCTGATATGTTTACAATACTCTAAAATGTGGAGATTTAATGTTCTATCTAGACTATGTTTTGAGTAATAAACATTTAAAAGTTATTCTAAATATGTTTATTTAAAGTTGACTTGAAAAACTGGCAATAGATGGTAACATTTTATTGCTTATTTTAGTTAATTTTGGTAATTTAAGAAAATTTTTAGACTTTGGGATAAGGTCTTCAGACATTACCTAATATATTTTCTATGAATATAAAAGAATATCTTTATAAAAAATAAAGCTCACTTATCACATTTATAAGGTAACTTTACCAAATTGGAAATATTGAGAAAATAAACTTGTTTGTTCATTGATAGAGGAACTATCTGATAGATTTATGGTTTTGAACTACCTTACATATAAATAGATATAGCACCTTAGTCTACATTGTCATTTAATTATTATTAACAATAATAACCACTTACCTTATTTTTCAACTAACATATAACAAGTATGGATATGTATTAATGGTTGTAAGTCTATAAAGAATAATTAACCCTGAGGAAATAAATGAAACAAGAGACAGATGGAAATCAATGGATGAGATACAGAGTTGCTTGTCTTGTATTTGAAAATTTAATTTGGCAATGATACTTTTATTGTTGATGCCTAAATATATTTTTCTTTCTAGGGATTTGAATGTTCAATGAATAGTCAAGCAATAAATAATAAAAATAAAATATTATTGTTTCTCAAGCAAATGGATTATTTTCTTTAAAATTCCTTCATTTTAACAAGGTAACTATAGGCATTCATATCTATTAGACTCAGGAGGATTCTGGTTCACTTTTAATACACTCTTTGGTTAGAATTTTTTCCTCTCTGTAAATAATGACTTGAGAAAATTAGATTAAGTTCACTATGTTTCTTATCACCAGAAAAGGACATTTAAGGTAATTTCGGTTAAGAAGTTTTTCTTACTAAATATAAAATGTGAATAAACTCACATTATTCATTTTGTTCATGGGCCTAAGTAATTAAGGCAATTACCCAATTAACTATGTCAAAGTATTAATTCTCCACCCCTTGAGTCAGGGTTTAGATTTCTTTATGAGCTCCATTCAATGAAGACTAATGTCTCATATACTTCTTCCATTTGAGGTAATATAGTGAGCACACAGTAATTGTCATCAGGGAGTTTATCATCTAAGAAAAATGATGAGCTAAAATCAGCAACATGAAATAATTTAATGCAAGCCAAATCCAATAGTTACCCTTGCGAATTAAATGCAGTTCATTGACAGCAGTGACTCTGATTGAATGAAAAAATGATTTGCTGTGAGCAATACTGATATTGGAAAAGTGTAATCTTCCTATTTATTCATTATCCCCCACATGGGAAGGGCATATGGTAACATAAGGTACTTAAATTTAAAATATCTAATAGTTTACACAGAAAGTGTTAGATATTTTCTAATCGCTTTATATAGTTACACTAATTGTATGGCATTCAACAATTTAGTTCAGCAATACATGATTATTACCATTTTGGGGCACTTATTTCATGGTGACATTTTATATTTATTTGATAGAAAAAAATCAAGAAACACATCCAAGGAAGTTGAGATATTTATTGATATTTATACAAATATATAATCATAGAAATCATTCCTCAGGTGTTTAGTAGAGTCTCATCATTGATACTGTCTAAATAATAAAAGGGTGGCTAATATTAGAAAAAAATTATGTAATATATATGTTATATTTATGATTGTCCCTTTTGCAGTATGTATATATAGTATACACCCTTATTATTTCTGGTGCTGGAATATTGTCTTCATCTGACAGAAAAGAGGAAAATTAGCCTTATTGTTTTAATATTGTTTTAAATTGTTTTAATGTTTAATAGTTAACTGTCTGCATTTAATAAATGTAACTCAGCTAAGATATATTGCAATTAAACAACGAATAGAGAAATTTCCATAAAATATATTTTCATTTGTGATGTAAACCAAAAATATAATATCCAATCAAGCTCTTACTTCCATTTAAATTTTTGCTGTTGAATTAAAAATAATTTAAAGGAATTCATTTTGGAAGGTAGGTAATGCTATTTTTAATGA
This sequence comes from Pongo abelii, assembly GCF_028885655.2. Taxonomy (NCBI): domain Eukaryota; kingdom Metazoa; phylum Chordata; class Mammalia; order Primates; family Hominidae; genus Pongo; species Pongo abelii. Next base: position 21,872,711 of record NC_071989.2, on the reverse strand, counting down.
GTAATTTGATATATAATTACATAGTAATTTAAAGTATAGTGTGCTTTTGAGACATATGATTTTGACATTAAGTAGATATGTTGCTCAATTTGTATTATGTATTTCAAAATTAAATGACAATAGGAATAATTTTAGGATGTTTATATTGCTTTATCAAATTATCTATAATTCCATGGGAACCCCCTCACGACCATTCTGGTTACAAAAACACTCAAAAATTTATTGAAATCTGTAGAAGAATGTTGCAGATGTAAATAAGTAAACGATTAAAAACTGTAGTTAATAATTAATGAAACTCATTTGCATAGCCTTTTTATTATGAAATAGCAATGAGAAAAACTAGTAATCAGAACTCTAACACAATCAATTCAGATGAGCTCAAAACAAAAGTGTAACTATATTTTATCTAAAATGTTTATTAGCAGAATTTGTTAGTAGTTTTTGGCTTGAATTTTTTTTCATCAGGATGCAGTATTTTATAACCTATTGTCTATTAGAATTCATTTTAGTGTTGCCACCATCTTGATTTAATAAAAGGCAAAAATTAAGTATATTAACAGTTCATACCTCTAATAAATGTGAAAGACCGATTTCTTTAAAGGTGCAAATTCAGAGCCTTAGCAAAGGACTTTGCAATCCATTGATATTTATTCTGAATTAACTGTGGATAACTCAAGGTTTCCTTGAGAATAGTCCTGCCTTTATACCAAGCACAATTTCTTGTGCAGAATGTAGTAGTATACACGTTTGCAAAATGTCCATAGGTGCTAATTTGTTACCAATGAAGGGAGCTCTCAGCTTTTGGAACTTACCTAACTTTATTTTTGCTGCATCTGAAAGTGAACATATTGATAGTACACATTTCATGGCAGGTAGTCCACAGAAAGTCTGTATTTCAGATATTGTAGGTGTGGGAGTAGAGTTAGAAGGGATCTTTCTTACTAAAGAAGAACAAAATTGAAATAATGCCATAGTTTTTCTTCCCAACCATTTTTATTTAAATGACTAGGATACTGTAGAAGCAACATGTTCCAACTCCAGATATACTAACAGTAAAAGGAACTGAGAGAGACACACCTAAAATAAGTGCAATTAACAGTAATAATGAGATAAAAACAGATGTTACTAAGTGTTTCAATATGTCATCTCATTTGTCTCTCGGAAAGACTCAGCGCTTCTACTCTCATTGGTGGACCAAGGGATTTTGACCCTCTAGTTTTCCTTGCAGTGATGTTGGCCATGTGACTAGGTTTGGCTAATGGACCGTGAGTGAAAGTAATATTTCTCACTTTCAGTTAAAACAATTAAATCTGATGTGTCTGATCCATCTTGCTCTTTTGGTGGCCATCATAAAGTTTACATAAGCTAAAGCAGCAATATATATGCAAAAATTTCTTTATTAAATTTTATTAACCTGACTGATTTTCTGTTCTATGTCTAATGCATAAAATTTTAGATTAGTATAAACTAAAATTTTAAAAATATTAACAACTGTATCTTTTAATAAAGATATTTGCAGCATAAGATTTATTTTCTATTATTTCTCAACTTTTTAATTTATTTCATTAATATATAGTAATAGACATACATATTTTGAGGTTATATGTGATAATTTAATACAATGATATAATTTGTAAAGATGAAATCAGTATAATTGGGGTAGCCAATCACCTCAAATAAATTTCTTTTCCTTATGGTAGACACAAACTATAGCTATATCTTCTAGCTATTTTGAAACATAGAACAGATTCGTGTAAACTATAGTCACCCTACTAATTTATGAAACACTGAGTCTTATTTCTTATATCAAACTGTATATTTGTACCCATTAATCAACATTTATTTAATCCTTTCATCTCCTCATCTTTCCTGACCTCTGGTAACCACCCATCTATTCTCTATCTTTATGAATTCCTGAACTTCAAAATCTGTGAATGCTTTTCCATGTAGTGTCTCTCCCAAATCATTTTCTCCTTCTGATGATGGCATATTTTCATTGCTGAATAATAGTTTCCTTGCAAACAGAGAAATCTCTTTTTAGTTAAATAAAGCTTGGGTATAGACTTTTTTTAAATAGACTTTATTTTTGAAGAAGTTTTATGTTCACAGAAAAATTGAGTGAAAAGTGCAGATTTCTCACGTACCATTTGCTCCCACCCACTAATAGCTTCTTCCATTGTCAACATATTCCGCACATTGACACCTAATAATGATCTGAAGTCAATAGTTTACCTTACAGTTCACTCTTGCTATTGCAGATCATATGGGTCTTGGACAACTGTCTGATTACATGTATCCAGCATTATAATATCATACAGGGTAGTTTTACTATCCTAAAGATCCCCCGTGTTTCACCTTTTCATCCCTCCCATGCTCTAGTCTCTGGCAACTGCTGATTTTTTTACTGTCTCCGGAATTTTTCCTTTTTTGGAATGTCATATGGTAGGAATTCTATAGTATGTGGCCTTTTCAGATTGGCTTCTTTCAGTTAGTAATATGCATTTAAGAGTTCTCCATGTCTTTTCATGGCTTGAGAATTCTTTTTTTGTTAAGTTGCTGAACAATATTGAACAAATGGCTGAATCACAGTTTATTTAGCCACTTACCTATTGAAAGACATAATGGTTTACTTTTAAGTTTGGGAGATTATTAATAAAGTTTCTACATACATCTGCATGCAGCTTTTGTGTGGACTTTTGAAAGATGTGGAATTATCATATTTTATTATAAAGGATCATAAAGCACATTATAATGAAATCTGTGAGCCTCATTTTTTCCATAAAATATTAAAAGACATACAATTAATTCTGGAAAAAAATAAGTTAATATATACTAAATATTTAATGGCAGATATACATATTGGGATAGTTTAGGTTTCTAAACTCAAGTGGGCTCAAAAATCAGGGGAAAAAAATGGCTCTTAAAAAAAAGAAGTCCAAAAGTAAGTTAAGCTTTACATTTAGCTGGTCATTTTCCTCCATATTTCCCTCAAGTTAGATTCTATTTGTCTTGTGGTTCTGCTATCTACTTACGGTGGGAAATTTATGCTCAGCTGAATAAAATTTGATTTCTTGTGACTCCTGGTTGAGAGCCAGACAGCTCCTTTCACAGATGCTCTGAGCAATCTGCTCCTTCATTAAATGAGCTTAAGGATGCTCATCTCGGAACCAATTAGAAGGTTACAAGGAAGAGAGGAGGATGCCTGAACACCATCAGGGTCTGTGAAGGAACGTGGACTAGGAAATTGATTTTTGGCAGGCAACCAACTATGCCCTTGGGATGAGATTTGTGCCCAGATTGCCAAAGGATTGTGCAATGACTACAAGGTCGTAACCGTGAAGATGGTCATGGAGACGATGCATCTGAGTGTCAGAGCACTGAAGAGATGGCAAAGACCTACGGATGCATGAAAACATTCCCATGCTGAACACCCCAGAAATATTTACCAATGTTACCAAGATATAGATATAATTACGGGTAGACTTCTTAGAAAAAAAACAGAGTTGCATGTAATTTCATGTTAGATGTCTTTCTCAGAATACACCATGAGCACATGAAGAATAAGAAGCAGAGACCAAAAGAAAGTAAGCAAGCTGTGCAACTCACAGGGAACAATTTGAATTGGCCCAGATACTGGAATTGTTCTGACCACATTTTATAAATCTCTGAAAAGCTCAGAGGTCCTATATGGTATATTAATTATAACAGATATACAACTATTATATATGTGTGTGTAAATATATATATATATCTGTGTATATGTGTGTGTATATATAGATGTATATGTGTATATATGTGTGTATGTGCATATACATGTGTATATATGTGTGTGTATATATATGTATGTGTGTATATGTGTGTGTATGTTTATATATATAGGTGTGTGTATACACATATATGGATCTTTGTGGAGAAAATTAACAAATATACGAATCTTTGTGGAGAAAATGCACGAGGAATTAACCAGGAATAGAGGAAAAGTTATGCCACCTTCCAAAAGAAAAACAAATTCTACTAAAGACTTCCAGAATCTTCAGTGGAGATTCCGAAGATTCCGAAGATTCCTCCACTGAAGATTTTGCAAGTCTTTAGTAGAATCTGGAGCCATGAGGAGAGGGAAGAAATGGGCAGTCAGAAATTTCTGCATGGTACATAGTTTCGAGAAAATAGGAAAAAAAATTGAGTATGTTATTTTCTATTTCGCTTCATCATACAATACACTCAGACCAAATATTCAACAGAGCATTGGGAAAGACAGATGGCATGGTGTAGAAGTCTCATGCACAGCCAAGGAAGCCATAAAATGTCAATGTTCGTTTCTGAGAGGGATCCGGATTAGAGATAAGGGTCATACAGGAATTCTCAGTACCTACATTTACCTTTTTTAGTGCTCAATCCTTACTCTTCAAATGGGGGGTTTGAATGGAAACTGCTTATATGGGAGTAGCAAGGTTTGATTCGCGTCCTTCTTAAGCTGTTTTTGCTATACTCCTAAGAAACGCCAGTTAGGGAGGCAGGAGTCTCATCTAACTTGAGAGGTCTCCATTTATCATTAATTAGAGAAGAACAAGAAAGCATTATGATCCGACATACAGAGAAAAATGTGCTAATAATGAAAGCAGCCTATGAAATGCAGAAATTTTAAAAAAAATGGAATAGCAGAGGTACATGCCTGAAGGTGACCGTGACCAACGACAGTGAATTGAGTTATCATTTGTGTTCACATTCATATTTAATATTCGTGTTTTGGGTTGACAATGGAAAATAAATGGATCAGACACAAAGTTAAAACTTGAATTTAGCCATATATTTTATAATATTTACCAAATACTCAAATTCTACATATCCTGAAAAATCTTGAAATTGATGGAGAAAAAAAGATGTTTTAGCTAGCCATATTCTATCTCTTAAAGGTAATAATATATAACTCAATCATGACAATATTACAGCAGTGTAGGATATGTCAGTTTAAAGCCAAAGTCTTATATATTTAGTATAAAAGTTATTAAGCTGTTAGTATCTTATTTTTTTCAAAATGGAATCATTTTGAATAAAGTTAACTATAAATTAATGATAAAATCAATGATCTTGTGTCCCTTATTAAGATATTGTGGAGAGAATATTTTGTTATTTAAGGTTCACTATTCATTGGGAGGAGGGGGAATTAGGGGTGGCCCTGGTGAAAGTACTACAACGTAGAAATTTGGTAGGCTTTATAGTTACTGCTTTATGAGAAAGAAAACAGACTCTGAAAAGTTCAGTAATCTTACCTATGGTAACACAGCTAGTGAACTGTGGGTATTAACCCTAAAATTTTGTCATTTAGCTAATTCCCTAAGCATTTTTACTATCTCTTCTTGTTTCTCTTTGTTTAGATTTTTCAATCCAATTCACGTTAAGAAAATAACTTTTTAAAATTTTTTTATTTGATGTTTCTTTCTTTTTTTAAAAAAAAACTCAATAGTTTCAGGGAACAGGTGGTGTTTGGTGGTGATTTCTAAGATTTTGATATACCAATCATGTGAGCAGTGTACACTGTATCCAGTATGTAATCTTTTTATACCTCTATTCTCTCCCACCCTTCCTCCTGAATACTCAGAGATCATTTTATCATGCTAATACCTTTGCATCCTCATAGCTTAGTTCCCACTTATAAGTAAGAACATACAATGTTTAGTTTTCCATTCCTGAAATACTTCATTTAAAATAATTGTCTCCAACTCTGTCCAGGTTGCTGTGAATGCCATTATTTTGTTTCTTTTTATGGCTTAGTATTCCATTATATATACATCTATCTATAAAATAGAGTTGCATATAACTTAATATTAGATGTCTCCCTCAGAATAAACCACGAGCACATGAAGAATAAGAAGCAGAGACCACAAGAAAGTAAGCAAGCTGTGCAAGTTACAGGGAACTCTCTCTCTATATAATATATATATATGCGTGTGTGTGTGTATATATATATATAAAACATTTATATATAAATTTATATATTATTTATTATATATATTACATATAATATAAATATTATATATAAATGTTATATATATATTTTATATATAAAAATGTTTATATATTTTATATATATATAAAAAACATTTTCTTTGGTTGATGGGCATTTGGGTTTGTTCCATATGTTTGCAATTGCAAATTATGCTGCTATAAACACGCCTGTGCAAGTGTCTTTTTCATATAATGACTTCTTTTCCTCTGGGTAGATACCCAATAGTGGAATTGCTGGATCAAATGGTAGATCGACTTTTCAGTTATTTAAGGAATCTCCCTACTATTTTTTAAAATGATTGTACAAGTTTACATTTTCACCAGCAGTGTAAAAGCGTTCCCTTTTCACCATATCCATGCCAACATCTGTTTTTTTTTTATTTTTAAATTGTGTCCATTCTTATAGGAGTAAGGTTATATCCCATTGTGGTTTTGATTTGCATTTTCCTGATAATTAGTGATATTGAGCATCTTTTTATATGTTTGTTGGCCATTTGTATATCTTCTTCTGACAATAGTCTATTCATTTCCTTTGCCCACTTTTTGATGGGATTATTTGTTTTTTTTTCTTGCCGATTTGTTTGAGTTCCATGTAGATGCTGGATATTAGTCCCATGTCAGATGCATAGTTTATGAATATTTTCTCCCACTCTGTGGGTTGTCTGTTTACTCTGCTGATTGTTTCTTTTGCTGTGCAGATGCCTTTTAGTTTAATTAAGTCCCATCAATTTATCTTTGTTTTTGTTGTATTTGCTTTTGGGTTCTTGGTCATGAAGTCTTTGCCTTTGCCTAAGCCAAAGTCTAGAGGGTTTTTCTGATGTCATCTTCTAGAATATTTTTATGGCTTCAGGTCTTAGGTGTAAATCTTTGATCCAACTTGAGTTGATTTTTGTATAAACTGAGAGATAAAGATCCAGTTTTATTCTTCTACTTGTGCTTTGACAATTATCTCAGCACCATTTGTATAATAGAGTGTCCTTTTCCCCACTTTATGTTTTTGTTTGCTTTGTCAAAGATCAGTTGGCCATATGTATTTAGCTATATTTCTGCATTCTCTATTCTGGTCCACTTGTCCGTGTGCCTATTTTTATACTAGTACCATGCTGTTTCAATAACTATAGGCTTATAGTATAGTTTGAAGTTGGGTAATGTGATGCCTCCAACTTTTTTCTTAGTCCTGCTTTTACTATGCGAGCTCTTTTTTTGTTTTCTATGAATTTTAGGACTGATGTTTCTAGTTCTGTGGAGAATGCTGGTGGTATTTTGTTGGGAATTGCATTGAATGTGTAGATTGCTTTCAGCAGTATGATCATTTTTACAATATTGATTCTATCCATCCATGAGCATGGGATTTGTTTCTATGTGTTTGTGTCACCTATGATTATTTTTTTTCAGTAGTGTTTTGTAGTTTTCATTATAGAGGCCTTTTACCTCCTTAGGTATATTTCTAAGTATTTTTGTTTTTTTTTTTTTGCAGCTGTTGTAAAAGTGATTGAGTTCTTGATTGGATTCTCAGCTTGGATGTTGTTGGTGCATAGCAATGCTATTGATTTGTGTACATTAATTTTGTATTCTGAAACTTTACTGAATTCATTTATCAGATCTAGGAGCTTTTTAGGAGTCTTTACAGACCAATATCTCTGCTGAACATAGATGCAAAAATCCTCAACAAAATACTAGATGACCAAATCCAACAACACAAATAGATAATACATCATAATTAAGTGGGTTTCATTCCAGGGATGCAGGGTTGATTTAACACACATGAGTCAATAAACGTGACATACCACATAAACAGAATTAAAAACAAAAATTATATGATCATCTCAATAGGTACAGAAAAAAATTAGACAAAATCCAGCATTTCTTTATGATTAAAACCCTCAGCAAAATCAACATAGAAGAAAAATACCTTAAGGAAATAAGAGCCATATATGACAATCCCACAGCCAACATTATACTGAACAGGGAAAAGTTGAAAGCATTCCCCCCTGAAAACTGGAATAAGACAAGAACGTCCACTTTCATAATTTCTGTTCAACATAGGACTGCAAGTCATAGCCAGAACAAGCAGATAAGAGAAAAAAGTAATGGGCATTCAAATTGTTAAAGAGGAAGTCAAACTGTCACTGTTCACTGATGGTATGATCACATAACAAGAAAATATTTTAAATTACACTAAAAAGTAAAGCCAATTGCAAAATGGTGTTGCTACTTTGGAAGACAATTTAGCAATTTCTTATAAAACTAAACATACTTTTACCAAATGATCTGGCAATTGTGCTCCTTGGTATTTACCCAAATGATTTTAAAACCTATGTTCATACAAAAACCTGCAAAGGAATGCTTACAGAAGCTTTATTTATAATTACACAAACCAGAAAGCAATTAAGATATTTTCCAATACATAAATAGACAGCCTAGTAATCCATACATTTAAATATTATAATATTATTTAGCAGTTAAAAGAAACAAGTTCTTGCTGGCAAGATGGCCAAACAGCTCCAGTCTGCAGCTCCCAGTGAGATTGATGCAGAAGGTAGGTGATTTCTGCATTTCCAACTGTGGTACCCCATTTATCTCATTGGGAATGGTTGGAGAGTGGGTGCAGCTCATGGAGGGTGAGCCAAACCAGGGTGGGGTGTCGCCTCACCTGGGAAACCCAAGGAGTCAGGGGCTTTCCCTCCCCTAGCCAAGAGAAGCCATGAGAGACTGTACTGGGAGAAGTAGTGCACTCCAGCCCAGATACTGCACTTTTCCCACAGTCTTCACAACTGGCAGAACAGGAGATTCCCTCTGGTGCCTATGCCACCAGGGCCCTGGGTTTCAAGCACAAAACTGGGTGGCCGTTTGGTCAGACACCAAGCTAGCTGCAGAACTTTTTTTTTTTTTCATACCCCAGTGGCACCTGAAATGCTGGCGAGACAGAACCATTTACTCCTGTAGAAAAGGGGCTGAAGCCAGGGAGCCAAGTGGTCTGGCTCTGTGAGTCCCACCCCCACAAAGCCCAGTAAGCTGAGATCCACTGCATTGAAGTTCTTGCTGCTAGCACAGCAGCCTGAGGTCGACCTGGGATGCTCAAGCTTGGTGGGGGAAGGTTGTCCGCCATTTCTGAGGCTTGAGTAGGTGGTTTTACCATAACAGTGTAAAGAAAGCCCTCAGGAAGTTTGAACTGGGCGGAGCCCACTGCAGCTCAGCAAGGCCTCTGTGGTCAGACTGCTTCTCTAGATTCCTCCTCTCTGGGCAGGGCATCTCTGTAAAAAAAGGCAGCAACCCCAGTCAAGGACTTATAGATAAAACCGCCATCTCCCTGGGACAGAGCACCTGGGGGAAGAGGTGGCTGTGAGCACAGCTTCAGCAGACTTAAACATACCTGCCTGACAGATCTGAAGAGAGCAGCGGTTCTCCCAGCACAGCATTCGAGCCCTCATAAGGGACAGGCTGCCTCCTCAAGTCGGTCCCAGACCCAGTGTATCCTGACTGGGAGACACCTCCCAGTAGGGGATGACAGACACCTCATACAGGAGAGCTCTGGCTGGCATCTGGTGGGTGCCCCTCTGGGATGAAGCTTCCAGAGGAAGGAACAGGCAGAAATCTTTGCTGTTCTGCAGCCTCTACTTGTGATACCGAGTCAAACAGGGTCAGAGTGGCCCTACAGCAAACTCCAGCAGACCTTCCACAGAGGGGTCTGACTGTTAAAAGGAAAATTAACAAACAGAAAAGAATAGTATCAACATCAACAAAAAGAACGTCCACTCAGAGACCACATCCGAAGGTCACCAACATGAAAGACCAAAGGTAGATAAATCCATGAATATGAAGAGAAACCAGTGCAAAAAGGCTGAAAATTCCAAAAGCCAGAATGCCTCTTCTCCTCCAAAGGATCACAACTCCTCACTAGCAAGAGAATAAAATTGGACGGAGAATGAGTTTGACGGATTGACAGAAGTAGGCTTCGGAAGGTGGGTAATAACAAACTCCTCAGAGCTAAAGGAGCATGATCTAATCCAATGCAAGGAAGCTAAGAACCTTGAAAAAAGGTTAGATGAATTGCTAACTAAAATAACCATTTTAGGGAAGAACATAAATAACCTGATGGAGCTGAAAAACACAGCATGAGAACTTCATGAAACATACACAAGTATAAATAGCTCAATCAATCAAGTGGAAGAAAGGATGTCAGAGATTGAAGATCAACTCAATGAAATAAAGTGAGAAGACAAGATTAGAGAAAAAAGGTGAAAACAAATGCACAAACCCTCCAAGAAATATGGGACTATGTGAAAAGACCACATCTACGTTTGATTGGTGTACCAGAAAGTGACGGGGAGAATGGAACCAAGTGGGAAAACACTCTTCAGGATATTATCCAGGAAAACTTCCCCAACCTAGCAAGGCAGGCCAACATTCAAATTCAGGAAATACAGAGAACACCACAGAGATATTCCTCGAGAATGGCAACCCCAAGACACATAATTGTCAGATTCACCAAGGTTGAAATGAAGGAAAAGTTGTTAAGGGCAGCCAGAGAGAAAGGTCTGATTACCCACAAAGGAAGTCCATCAGACTAACAGCAGCTCTCTCTGCAGAAACCCTATAAGCCAGAAGAGAGTGGGGGCCAATATTCAACATTCTCAAAGAAAAGAATTTTCAACTCAGAATTTCATATCCTGCCAAACCACTTTATAAGTGAAGGAGAAATAAAATCCTTTACAGACAAGAAAATGCTGAGAGATTTTGTCACCACCAGATTTGCCTTACAAGAACGCCTGAAGGAAGCACTAAACAGGTAAAGGAACAACAAGTACCAGACACTGCAAAAACATACCAAATTGTAAAGTCCATCGACACTATGAAGAAACTGCATCAACTAATGGGCAAAATAACCGGCTAGCATCATAATGACACAATCAAATTCATACATAAAAATATTAACCTTAATTATAAATGGTCTAAATGCCCCAATTAAAAGACACAGATTGGCAAATTGGATAAACAGTCAAGACCCATTGGTGTGCTGTATTCAGGAGATCCATCTCACATGCAAAGACACACAGAGGCTCAAAATAAAGGGATGGAGTAATGTATACCAAGCAAATGGAAAACGAAAAAAAAAAAAAGTAGGGGTTGCAATCTAAGTCTATAATAAAACAGACTTTAAACCAACAAAAATCAAGACACAAAGAAGGGCATTACATAATGGTAAAGGAATCAATGCAACAAGAAGAGCTAACTGTCCTAAATATATATGCACCCAGTACAGGAGCATCCAGATTCATAAAGCAAGTTCTTAGAAACCTACAAAGAGACTTAGGCTCCCACACAATAATAGTGGGAGACTTTAACATCCCGCTGTCAAATATTACACAGATCAGTGAGACAGAAAATTAACAAGACTTGAACTCAGCTCTGGACCAAGCAGACCTAATAGACACCTGCAGAATTCTCCACCCCAAATCAACAGAATATACATTCTTCTCAGCACCACATTGAACTTATTCTAAAACTGACCACACAATTGGAAGTAAAACACTCCTCAGCAAATGCAAAAGAATGGAAATCATAATAAACAGTCTCTCAGACCACAGTGTAATCACATTAGAACTCAGGATTAAGAAACTCACTCAAAACAGCACAACTAAATGGAAACTGAACAACCTGCTCCTGAATGACTACTGGGTAAATAACAAAATTAAGGCAGAAATAAAGATGTTCTTTGAAACAAATGAGAACAAAGACACAATGTACCAGAATCTCTGGGACACATTTAAAGCACTCTGTAGAGGGAAATTTATAGCACTAAATGCCCACAAGAGAAAGCAGGAAAGATCTAACATTGACACCCTAACGTCACAATTAAAAGAACTAGAGAAGCAAGTGCAAATAAATTCAAAAGCTAGCAGAAGACAAGAAATAACTAAGATCAGAGCAGAACTGAAAGATATAGAGACAGAAAAAATCCTTCACAAAATCGGTGAATCCAGGAGCTGTTTTTTTGAAAACATCAACAAAATAGACAGACAGCTAGCCAGATTAATAAAGAAGAAAAGAGAAAAGAATCAGAGATGCAATAAGATATGATAAAGGTGATATCACCACTGATCCCACAGAAATATAAACTGCCATCAGAAAATACTATAAATACCTCTAGGAAAATAAACTAGAAAATCTAGAAAAAAATGGATAAATTCCTGGACACATACACCCTCTCAAGACTAAACTAGGAAGAAGTAGAATCCCTGAACAGATCAATAACAAGTTCTGAAATTGAGGCAGTAATTAATAGCCTACCAACTGAATAAAGTCCAGCACCAGACGGATTCACAGCCGAATTCTACCAGAGGTACAAAGAGGAGTTGGTATCATTTTTTATAAAACTATTCTAAACAATAGAAAAAGAAGGAATCCTCCCTAACTCATTTTACAAGGCCAGCATCATCCTGATACCAAAACCTGGCAGAGACACAAGAAGAAAAGAAAATATCAGGCCAATATCGCTGATGAACATCGATGCAAAAAATCCTCAATAAAATACTGGAAAACCAAACCCAGCAGCACATCAAAAAGCTTATCCACCATGATCAAGTTGGCTTCATCCCTGGGATGCAAGGCTGGTTCAATACACAAATCAATACACGTAATCCATCACATAAACAGAACCAGTGACAAAAACCACGTTTATCTCAATAGATGCAGAAAAGGCCTTTGACAAAATTCAACAGCGCTTCATGCTAAAAACTCTCAATAAAGCAGGTATTCATGGAATGTATATCAACACAGCCAATATCATACTGGATGGGCAAAAACTGGAAGCATTCCCTTTGAAATCCAGCACAAGGCAAGGATGCCCTTTCTCACCACTCTTATTCAACATAGTTTTGGAAGTTCTGGCCAGGGAAATCAGGCAAGAGAAAGAAATAAAGGGTGTTCAAATAGGAAAAGAGGAAGTCAAATTGTCTCTGTTTGCAGATGACATGACAGCATATTTAGAAAACCTCATTATCTCAGCCCCAAATGTCCTTAAGCTGATAAGCAATTTCAGCAAAGTCTCAGGATACAAAATCAATGTGCAAAAATTACAAGCATTCCTGTACACCAATAAAATCACAAGCATTCCTATACACCAGACAAACAGAGGGCCAAATCATGAATGAACTCCCATTCATAACTGCTACAAAGAGAATAAAATACCTAGTAATACAACTTACAAGGGATATGAAGGATCTCTTCAAGGAGAATTTCAAACCATTGATCAAGGAAATAAGAGAGGACACAAACAAATGGAAAAACATTCCATGCTCATGCATAGGAAGAATCAATATCGTGAAAATGGCCATATGGCCCAAAGTAATTTATAGATTCAATGCTATCTCCATCAAGCTACCATTGACTTTCTTCGCAGAATTGGAAAAAAACTACTTTAAATTTCATATGGAATGAAAAAAGAGCCTGCATAGCCAAGACACTCTGAAACAAAAAGAACAACACTGGAGGCATCACACTACCTGACTTCAAAGTATACTACAAGGCTACAGTAACCAAAACAGCATGGTACTGGTACCAAAACAGATACATAGACCAAGGAAACAGAACAGAGGTCTCAGAAACAACACCACGCATATAAAACCATGTGATGTTTGACAAACCTGACAAAAACAAGAAATGGGAAAAGGATTCCCTATTTAATAAATGGTACTGGGAAAACTGGCTAGCCATATGCAGAAAGCTGAAACTCAACCACTTCCTTACACCTTATACAAAAATTAACTCAAGATGGATTAAAGACTTAAGGGGAGGACCTAAAATCATAAAAAACCTAGAAGAAAACATAGGCAATACCATTCAGGACATAGGCATGGGCAAAGACAAAAGCAATGGCAACAAAAGCCAAAATTGACAAATGAGTTCTAATTAAACTAATGAGCTTCTGCACAGTAAAAGAAACTATCATCAGAGTGAACAGGCAACCTACCGAATGGGAGAAAATTTTTGCAATCTACCCATCTGACAAAGGGCTAATATCCAGAATCTACAAAGAACTTAAACAAATGTACAAGAAAAAAACAAACCACCCCATCAAAAAGTGGGCAAAGTAGATGAACAGACACTTCTCAAAAGAAGACATTTATGCAGCCAACAAACATATGAAAAAACCTCATCATCACTGGTCATTAGAGAAATGCAAATCAAAACCACAGTGAGATACCATCTCACGCCAGTGAGAATGATGATCATTAAAAAGTCAAGAAACAACAGATGCTGGAGAGGATGTTGAGAAATAGGGACACTTTTATACTGTTGATGAGAGTGTAAATTAGTTCAACCATTGTGGATGACAGTGTGGCAATTTCCCAAGTATCTAGAACTAGAAATACCATTTGATCCATCAATCGCATTACAGGGTATATACCCAAAGGATTATAAACCATTCTACCATAAAGACACATGCACAGTATGTTTATTGCGGCACTGTTCACAATAGCAAAGACTTGCAACCAACCCAAATCCACATCAATGATAGACTGGATAAGAAAATGTGGCACATATACACCATGGAATACTATGCATCCATAAAAAAGGATGAGTTCATGTCCTTTGCAGGGACATGGATGAAGCTGGAAACCATCATTCTCAGCAAACTAACACAAGAACAGAAAACCAAACACTGCATGTTCTCATTCATATGTGACAGTTGAACAATGAGAACACATGGACATGGTGGGGGGCGGCGGGCATCACACACCATGGCCTGTTAGGGGGTGGGGGCCTGGAGGAGAGATAGTATTAGGAGAAATATCGAATGTAGATGATGGGTTGATGGATGTAGCAAACCACCATGGCACATGTATACTTATGTAATGAAACTGCATGTTCTGCATATGTAGCCCAGAACTTAAAGTATAATAAAAAAATAAGTTCTCTAGACTGAAAAGACATGGGAAAACCTTAAATGCACATTGCTAAGTGATATAAACTGATCTGTAACTGCTATATACTGTATAATTTTAATTATATGGCTTTCTGGAAGAGGCAAAAGTACAAAGACAGTGAAATGATCAGTGGTTGCTAAGGTTCCAGGTTGAGGGAGGTGCAACTATCCTATATGATACTGGAATAGTGGGTACATGTCATTCCATATTTGTTAAAACCCATAGAAAATATGCACATAGTTTGCACTATTGTTTACTTCACACAAACAGTGAACCATAATGTAAACTATGGACTATAGTTGATAATAATGTATCAGTGTTGGCTTATCAATTGTATAAAAAAATTCACCATCCTAACACAGAATGTTATTAATGGAGAACACTGCAGGGTGAGGGCAAGGTAAATAAAGGGGACATAGGGAAACTGTATATTTCCTACTTCATTTTTTTGTTTACCTAAAACTGCTTTTAAAATGCAGTCTATTTTTTTTTTTAATGAATCCAATAGCATTCACACTGTTTTCTTCATGGTTAATACATAGAGGTTGAGAAGACTAATCATCATCACCATGTCTAGTTAATTATAATTTTAATTATAAATTCTGACCACATCTACAGTGTTTGTTGTTTAATCTTTAATTATTACTGTTTATAATAACATTTTGTATTATAGGATCCTACTCATGCTTGTTAATTTTGTTGTGTTAAATGTTATAATATTTACCAGTTTGAAGGCTATTTCAAAAGTCTCTAGCATTTATTTTAAAAAGATTTCTCTTTAAGAAGGTTGTACTAGAGGGGAGAGGGTGATCTACCATTTCATTATTCACTTTGCTAATTTAGTATTTCGTGATTTTACTACTTTTCTATTCATTGTTTTGTTTGATTGCATGTGCTCTAATTTCTCAGCTAAAGGAAATACATCAAGCTAACAAAGTCTTAGAAAAATAAATTTTTAATCGAAATATGTGACTATCCCTTCATGGAAATGCAAAGTAAAGCAAAGTATTCCCTTTTCTGTTGACCATCTCTAAAAAATAAAGGAAAAATCACTTTTCTGTACTTTAACTTTACTTTTTACCTTACATTATCTTATCTTACCTTATGTCCCCTTCATTCCTCTTACCTTCCCTTCACTTTCTTACTGTTTGCTGTGTGGGATGTTGGCGATTAAGATCATTTACTTGTCAGTGACTCAACTGATTAAAGTCATTTTTTGAAAAACTGAGTTTGGGAGGGGATCATCATGGCAGATGCTAGGCAGGACTAGATTGCAGCTCTGGACAGAGCAGCTTGCGGAAGCTCGCACTGTGAATTTTAGCTCCAGATTGACTGCAAGAACAAACCAGCAATCCTGAGAGGACCCACAGACCCTATGAAGGAAGGCGACCGCTCCTGCAGGACCTGGGAGACACCCTAAATACTCCACCACACCAGAACAGGTGCTGTTATCCACAGCTGAGAGATCCATAGACGGTTCACATCACCGGACTCTGTGCAGACAAACCCCAGTACCAGCCCGGAGCCAGGTAGAATCACTGGGTGGCTAGACCCAGAAGAGAGACAACAATCACTGCAGTTTGGCTCACAGGAAGCCACATCCATAAAAAAAGGGGAGAGTACTTCATTGAGGGAACACCCCATGAGACAAAAGAATCTAAACAACTGCCTTCAGCCCTCGGCCTTCCCTCTGACAGGGCCTACACAAATGAGAAGGAACCATTAAACCAGCCCTGGTAATACGACAAAACAAGGCTCTTTAACACCTCGGAAAAATCACACTAGTTCACCAGCAATGGATCCAAACCAAGAAGAAATTCCTGATTTACCTAAAAAGGAATTTAGGAGGTTAGTTATTAAGCTAATCAGGGAGGGACCAGAGAAAGGAGAAGCCCAATGCAAGGAAATCCAAAAAATGATACAAGAAGTGATGGGAGAAATATTCAAGGGAATAGATAGCTTAAAGAAAAAACAAAGAGCATAAACTAACATTCTAAGGTCACACCTCAGGGAACTAGAGAAACAAGAACAAACCAAACTCAAACCCAGCAGAAGAAAGGAAATTGCCAAGATCAGAGCAGAACGAAATGAAATTGAAAGAAAAATATACCAAAGATAAATAAAACAAAAAGCTGGTTTGTTGGAAAGATACATAAAATCGATAGACGATTAGCAAGATTAACCAAGAAAAGATGAGAGAAAATCCAAATAACTTCACTAAGAAATGAAAGAGGAGATATCACAACTGACATCGCTGAAATACAAAAGTTCATTCAAGGCTACTATGAATACCTTTAGGCACTAGAAAACCTAGAAGAGATGGATAAATTCCTTGAAAAATACAACCTTCGTAGCATAATCAAGAAGAATTAGATAACCTGAACAGACCAATAACAAGCAGCGAGATTGAAATGGCAATTAAAAAATTACCAACACAAAAGTCCAAGGCCAGATGGATCCACAGCAGAATTCTACCAGACCTTCAAAGAAGAATTGGTACCAACCATTTTGACGCTATTCCACAAGATAAAGAAGGAACCCTCCCTAACTCATTTTATGAAGCCAGCATCACCCTAATACCAAAATCAGGAAAGGACGTAACCAAAAAAGAAAACTACCGACCGATATCCTTGATGAACATTGATGCTAAAATCCCTAACAAAATACTAGCTAACCGAATCTAACAACATATCAAGAAGATACTCCAGGCTGAGCGCGGTGGCTCACACCTGTAATCCCACCACTTTGGGAGGGCTGAGGCGGGCAGATCACGAGGTCAGGAGATCCAGACCATCCTGGCTAACACGGTGAAACCCCGTCTCTACTAAAACATAGAAAAAATCAGCCGGGCATGGTGGCGGGCGCCTGTAGTCCCAGCTACTCACGAGGCTGAGGCAGGAGAATGGCGTGAACCTGGGAGTCAGAGCTTGCAGTGAACAGAGATCGCGCCACTACACTCCAGCCTGGGTGACAGAGTGATACTCTGTCTCAAAAAAAAAAAGAAAAAAAAGATACTTCACCATGATCAAGTGGGTTTCATACCAGGGATGCAAGTATGGTTTACCATATGGAAGTCTGTAAATGTGATACACCGCATAGATAGAATTCAAAACAAAAATCACACGATCATCTCAATAGATGCAGAAAAAGCATTCGACAAAATCCAGCATCCCTTTATGATTAAAACTCTCAGCAAAATCAGCACACAAGGGACTTACCTTAATACAATAAAAGCCATCTATGACAAGCCCACAGCCAAAATAATATTGAATGGGAAATAGTTGAAAGCATTCCCTCTAAGAACTGGAACAAGACAAGGATGCCCACTCTCACAACTCCTCTTCAACATAATATTGTAAGTCCTAGCTAGAGCAATCAGACAAGAGAAAGAAATACAGGGCATCCAAATCAGTATAGAGGAAGCCAAAGCATCACTGTTTGCTGATGAGACGGTCGTTTATTTTGAAAACCCTAAGGACTCCTCCAGAAGGCTCCTTGAACTCATAAAAGAATTCAGCAAAGTTTCCAGATACAAGATTAATGTACACAAATCAGTAGCTCTTCTATACACCAACAGCAACCAAGGAGAGAAGCAAAACAAGAACTCAAACTCTTTTACAATAGCTGAAAAAAAATGCTTTTGAAAGAAATCATAGACAAACAAATGGAAACACATCCTATGCTCATGGATGGGTGGAATCAATATTGTGAAAATGGCCATACTGCCAAAGCAATCTATAAATTAAACACAATCCCCATCAAAATACCATCATCATTCTTCACAGAATTAGAAAAATCAATTCTGTAATTCATATGGAAACAAAAAAGATCCTGCATAGCCAAAGCAAAACTAAGCAAAAAGGTCAGATCTGGAGGCATCACACTACCTGACTTCAAATCACCATACTGCTAAAAGCAATCTACAAGCAAATGCAATAAAACAAAGATGAATACCTGGCACCTAATTAAACTAAACAGCTTTTGCATGGCAAAAGGAACAGTCATCAAAGTAAACGAACAATCCACAAAGTGGGGGAAAATATTCATAAACTCTGCATCTGATACGGGACTAATATCCACAATCTACAATGAACTCAAACAAATCAGTAAGAAAAAACAAACAAACAAAAATCCCATCAAAAAGTGGGCTAAGGAGGTGAATAGACAATTCTCAAAAGAAGATATACAAATGGCCAACAAAAATATGGAAAAATGATCAAAATCACTAATGATCAGGGAAATTCAAATCGAAACCACAATGCAATACCACCTTACTCCTGCAAGAATGGACGTAATCAATAAATCAAAAAACAGTAGATGTTGGCATGGATGCAGTGAACAAGGAACACTTCTACACTGCTGGTGGGCATGTAAATTAGTACATCCACTATGGAAAACAGTGTGGAGATTCCTTAAATAACTAAAAGTAGAGCTACCATTTGATCCAGCAATCCCACTACCGGGTATCTACCCAGAAGAAAAGAAGTCACTCTTCGAAAAAGATACTTGCACATGCATGTTTAGAGTGGCACAATTCACAACAGCAAAATCGTGGAACCAACGCAAATGCCCGTCACTCAACGAGTGGATAAAGAAATCATATATATGACACATATACATCATATATATGATGGATATATATACACATCATATATATCATATTTATATACACATTATATATATATGATGGAATACTATGCAGCCATAAAAAAGAAATGAATTAACAGCATTTTCAGTGACGTGGATGAGACTGGAGACTTATTCTAAGTGAAGTAACTATGGAATGGAAAACCAAACATCGTATGTTCTCACTGATATGTGGGAGCTAAGTTATCAGGACACAAAGGCATAAGAATGATACAATGGACTTTGGGGACTTGAGGGGAAGAGTGGGAGGGGGGCAAGGGATAAAAGACAACAAATATGGTGCAGTGTATATGGCTCAGGTGATGGGTGCACAAAAATCTCACAAGTCACCTCTAAAGAACTTACATAACCAAATACCACCTACACCCCAATAACTTATGGAAAAATAAAAAATATATATGGTAAAAATAGAGTTTGAAAAACTCATGATTTTTTAGGCATAGAGAAGACCTTATGTTTGTGAAATAATTAAATATTACAACTGTTGTCAAGAATAACTTCCTATACTTTACAAGGATTGTGTCAAAAATAGCAATTGCCTCTCTCTCTTAAAACTTGACATATGGGTCTGACTACTTTTCTAGGGAATCAGATCTCATAGTTGGATACAGTGGAGAACAGTGTAGCTTTACTAACTGTGGATACATTTGTAAACCAAGGATCACCATGTTGTGTGTGTACTGTGTGATTGTTAGTAATTTTTTTAACTTAATTTGAACCTGTGTTTTCTCAACTAAATTTTTGCTACTCTGTGTCTTTGCCATCAACTATCCAGCTTGCTGGTGCTAGCAAATAATTTATTTCCACTGTTGGGAATTATTGGAATTCTAAGATTGACTGTACATTTTGTAACCATTCTTGCTTTTTACCAACACTGACACTGTATTTCTTGAAATAGAAGTCATTACTGAGGATATTTAAATTTCACATATAAGAGAGAAATCACACTATAATAATACTGATTATAAAAAATATAGAAAACTGTAACTCCTCTAACTGATTGTATTTATGGGAGAACAGGAAACATAAAAAAGCAAAAAATTATCAACTTTGCATACCAATGTTGATCTAATTACAAAATATATGATAACAAGTAAATAATGTTAACAACATAAATGATACAGCTATCCGTACCTGTGCAATTGGCTGACCTGTGAAACTTACTTAACAAAATGAGATACATAATTTTAAAAAACGAGATTATACCTGATGCTTGTGCCATTTTAAGTTAATTCTGTCATCTCAAAAGCAATATTTTGAGGAATTCACATTTTCAAATAATGCAATTTGAGAGTTTTATATAGGTTACATGTTTAAAGTCTTTGTAATATTCAAAGCAACTTTGCTTTGTAATAAATTTCTATAAAACATTTTAAGACAACAAATTATAAATACATTGTTTTTATTGAAAGAAAAAAGTTTAAAAATGCATGTGTATATTGAGCAGAATAATTAAAAAAGTGATTAGTGAAGACACAGTTATTTTTGTTTAAATTGTGAATAAAATTATTTGCATTAAAATGCATAAGTATATCCCAAGTATTGTGTGAGACATAATAAACAATTATGTCTTACATAGCATGTTGAAAAATACTGGACAATGTATATTTTTATATGCTAATTCTGGCAACCCTAACTTGAATCGCAATTTATGTAACCTAAATACATGTCTGGTTGATGCTGAAAATCTACTGCAACATTCTAGTATCAAAACAAATATTACAGATTCTGTCAATGACTTTTTCTTTGCTACAACTGTAAAGCTAATGAAATTATTTCAATTGTTAAATTGATCATTGTTTTTATGCTAACTAATCTCTATTGCTTATGGAATACACCATTTCCACTTACCTTACAATAAAAAAAGTTACTGGTATTAAATTTGGATTATGAAATGCCCACATTACATTTTTCAAGGGCTCCAAGTATTCTGAAAAATAGACCTCAAAGACATAATATAAGGATGTTCAAACTTAAGCAGAATAACTCCACCCAATGTTACAAGAATGGAAGATACTCTAGAAAGTAAATAGTCTAACGATGTGGAATTTTAGAAATGTGTTGTTTAAAAGTACAATCATGAACTATGCATGTGATTAACTATAAGCTTTAAGACTGAATAGCCTAATGAAAACAAAAGAAATTAAAGTTGACATTCTACATGATGTTTCTGGTAAACCTAATAATTTCCCTGTCTTTTGCAATAAAATGTAACTACAGCATAATACATTTACAGGCTGACCTTAAATATTTTAATTAAATCTTATTCTATCAAAATCATTAGAGATCAGTAGATTAGATGATCTATCTGGTACAATTCATGTAAATGGTAAATTTTAACACTTGGTCAGTTTTCCCATTACCATGTCAAAGATATAGCATAACAATTGCACACATGCAAACTCTCACACACTTTTATATAGTGCAAATTGCAAATTACATTACAATACATAATGAAATGCCTTACCATCTATGGACCATCCACTCAAATATGCAGTTATTCTATAACAAGGTCCTATAGAGTTAGGACAATTTATTTTCAACTGCTAAATTTGCCTTGTGGATAAACGCATTTAGTATGTATTTTAAAACAAGAGAAGTGAAACATTTATTCAGTATTTCAAGGGAGTACGTTGATATTCAAAGGAACTGTTTTTGTAAAATTAAGAGCCAAGAGAGGCAAAAATACCATATGTTAAACATCATAGTAGACTTAAGGGCAGAATATCATGGAAGCCAGAAAAAGTGCAGTTAACCTAGTGTGAGGAGAGTGGGAAGGGTCAAGAATTGCTTCCTGTCAGAGGGGACATGTCAAGTCAGATTAAAGGATGTATTAGAATCAGCCTAGCATAAGATATAAGGAAGTTGCTATGAAGAATAACACTGCAACCAAACTGATAAAGCTTCCTGCTTCATTGAGAAGATTAGGGTTGTTTTAGGTTATGTTATAGAACGTTATTGAAGGATTCTTTGGTTTGTAAAAAGCAATATGATATCCCTTAAGTATTATTATTGAAATATATATATATATAATAAAGTCTAATGGAAAATCAAATGACCTGCTATTTGTGAATGAATGAAGATGTGTGTGTTTGGGGGGATAGAGACATGTTCAGGATATATAATTTTAAAGATGTTATTTGAAATCTATAGATTATTAGAGTATATAAAATCAACCAGGTCAAGTAAGCAAATGGCTTGAGACCTGGAACTTAGAGACCATATGTTTGATAAAAATGAATATTGTTTTTATTTAGGATCACGTATAAAATGAGTCTTCAAGAAATTAAATTTTTTGACAATGATAAGAATTAACAATAAACCTTTAAAATATTATTCTTAAATTCCTATATATATTTTAGCAAAAATTGATACTTAAGGTCTGAGATTGAATGAAAACACTTTATGTGAAAAGAGACAACAGTTTGTTAATATATTATTAAATTATTTTTATTTCAATAGTTTTGAGGAAACAGGTGGTGTTTGGTTACATGAAAAAGTTCTTTAGTGGTCATTTCTGGGGTTTTGGTGCACTCATCATCTGAGCAGTGTACACTGTACCCAATGTGTAGTCTTTTTTTTTTTGAGACAGAGTCTCACTGTGTTGCCCAGGCCGGAGTGCAGTGGCATGATCTCAGTTCACTGCAACCTCCACCTCCCAGGTTCAAGGATTCTCCTGCCTAAGCCTTCCAAGTAACTGGGACTACAGGCACCTGCCACCACACCTGGCTAATTTTTGTATTTATAGTAGAGACGAGGTTTCACTATGTTGGCCAGACTGGTCTTGAATTCCTGACCTCGTGATCTGCCCTCCTTGGCCTCCCAAAGTGCTGGGATTACAGTCGTAAGACACCACACCCAGCCTAATGGTAGTCTTTTATCCCTCACCTACCCTCCTGCCCTTTCCCCCCAAGTCCCCAAAGTCTTATGTATTTGCATCCTCATACCTTAGTTCCCACTTATAAGTTAGAACATGAAATGTTTGGTTTTCTATTCCTGAGTTACTTCACTTAGAATAATGATCTCCAACTCCAGCCAGGTTGCTGCAAATGCCATAATTTCATTCTTTTTTATGGCTGAGTAGTATTTCATGGTATGTATATCTGTATATGTTATATGTTATATATTTTATATATATATATACACACCACATTTTCTTTACTCACTCGTTAATTGATAGGCATTTGGGCTCGTTCCACATTTTTGCAATTGCAAATTGTGCCACTATAAACACGTGCCTGCAAGTATTCTTTCGAATAATGATTTCTTTTCCTCTGGGTAGATACCCAGTAGTGGAATTGCTGGATCAAATAGTAAATCCACTTTTAGTTCCTTAAGGAAACTCCACATTGTTTTCCATGGTGGTTGTACTAGTTTACATCCTCAACCAGCAGTGTAAAAGTGTTCCCTTTTCACCACATCCCGACCAACGAGTGTGTGTGTGTGTGTGTGTGTGTGTGTATGCCATTCTTGCAGGAGTAAGGAGGTATCACATTGTGGTTTAGATTTGCATTTTCCTGATCATTAGTGATGTTGATCATTTTTCAATATACTTGCTGGCCATTTGTATATATCTTCATTTTAGAATTGTTTTATTTATGTCTTTAGCCCACATTTTAAAGAGATTGGTTTTTTCTTTCTAATTTATTTGAGTTCCTTGTAGATTCGGGATATTAGTACCATGTCAGATGCACATTCCACAAATATTTCTTCCCATTCTGTGGGTTGTCTGTTTACTCTGATGATTATTTCTTTTGCTGTGCAGAAGCTTTTTACTTTAATTAAGTCCCATCTATCTTTGTTTTTGTTGCATTTGCTTTTGGGTTTTTGACCGTGAAGTCTTTGCCTAATCCAAAGTCTAGACAGGTTTTTCCAGTGTTATCTTCTAGAGTTTTTATGATTTCAGGTCTTAGATTAAAGTCTTTGATCCATCTTGAGTTGATTATTGTATAAGGTGAGAAATGAGGATCCAGTTTCATTCTTCTACATGTGGCTTGTCAATTATCCCAGCACCATTTGTATAATAGGGTGTCCTTTCCCCTGCTTTACGTTTTTGTTTGCTTTGTCAAATATCAGTTGGCTGTAATTATTTGGCTATATTTATTACATTCCATTTGTCCATGTGCCTATTTTTATACCACTACCATGCTTTTTCAATAGCCTGATAGTATAGTTTGAAGTTGGGTAATGGAATATCTCCAGATTTATTCTTTTTTTTTTTTTAGTCTTGCTTTTGCTATGTGAGCTCTGTTTTGGTTCCCTATGAATTTTAAGATTGTTTGTTTTAGTTCTGAGGAATGATGGTGGTATTTTGATGGGAATTGCATTGAATTTGTAGATTGCTTTTAGCAGTAATTTTCACAATATTGATTCTACTTCTCCATGAGTATGGGATGTGTTTACATTTGTTTTTGTCATCTATGATTTATTTCAGGAGTGTTTTATATTTTTCTTCGTAGGGGTCTTTCACTTCCTTGGTTAGGCATATTTTGTTTTTTTTGCAGGTAATGTAACAGGGATTGAGTTCCTCATTTGATTCTCAGCTTGGCCACTGTTGGTGTACAGCAGTGCTACTAATTTCTGTACATTAATTTTGTATCCTGAAAATTTACCGAATTCATTTATCAGTTCTAAAAGCTTTTTGGATGAGTCTTTAGGATTTTCTAGGTGTATGGCTGATATGGTTTGGCTGTGTCACCACCCAAATCTCATCCTGAATTGTAGTTCCCATTATCCCCACATGTCATGTAAGGAACATGGTGGGAGGTAATTTAATCATGGGAGCAGTTACCCTAATGCTGTTCTTGTGATAGTGAGAGAGTTCTCATGAGATCTGATGGTTTTATAAGGGGCTTTTCACCTTTTTGCTCAGCACTTCTTCCTCTCCTGCTGCCACATGAAGAAGGACATGTTTGCCTCCACTTCCGCCATGATTCTAAGTTGCTTGAGGCCTCTCCAGTCATGCTGAACTTTGAGTCAATTAAACCTCTTTCCTTTATAAATTACCCAGTCTAAAGTATGTCTTTATTAGCAGCATGAGAACAAACTAATACAGTAAATTTGGTCCAGGAGTGAGGTGCTGCTTTAAAGACACCTGAAAAATGTGGAAGCAGCTTTGAAACTGGATAACAGGCATAGGTTGCAACAGTTTAGAGGGCTCAGAAGAAGGTAGGAAAATGTTCAAAAGTTTGGAACTTCCTAGAGACTTGCTGAATGTCTTTTACCAAAATGCTGATAGTAATATGGACCATGAAGTCCAGGCTGAGGTGGTCTCAGATGGAGATGAGAAACTTGTTGGAAACTGGAGTAAAGGTCACTCTTGCTATGCAAAGAGACCTGCAGAATTTCGCTTCTGCCCCTCTGCTGTGGAACTTTGAATTTGATAGAGATAATTTAGAGTATATCAGGCAGAAGAAATTTTTAAGTGTCAAAATGTTCAAGAGGAAGCAGAGCATAAAAGTTTCAAATATTTCCAACCTGATAATATGACAGAAAAAAAAAACCTATGGAGAAATTCAAGCCAGCTGCAGAAATTTGTATAAGTAATGAGAAGCCAAATGTTAATCACCAATATAACGGGGATTATGTCTCCAGAGCATGTCAGAGACCTTCGTGGCATCTGCTCCCATCACAGCCCTGGAGGCCCAGGAGGGAAAAATAATTTCCTGGGTGGGGCCAAGGGCTCCCCTGCTCTGTGCAGACTCAGGACATGGTGCTCTGCATCCCAGTTGCTCTGGCCATGGCTTAAAGAGGCCAACGTAAAGCTCAACCCATTGCTTCAGAGGGTGCAAGCCCCAAGCCTTGTCAGCTTCCACGTAGGATTGGATCTGAGGCTGTGTGGAAGTAAAGAATTGAGGTTTGGGAATCTCTGCCTAGATTTCAGAGGATATATGGAAAGTCTGGTATGTCCAAGCAGAAGTTTGCTGCCCTCTTGGAGAGCCTCTGGTAGGTTGGGTTAAAGCCCACACACAGAATCTCCACTAGGGCACTGCCTAATGGTGCTGTAAGAAGAGGGCCACCATCCTCCAGCCCCCAGAGTGACAGATACACTCACAGCTTGCACTGTGTGCCTGGAAAAATCACAGACCCTCAACACCAGCCTGTGAAAGCAGCCTGGGGAGCTCCAAAGCCACAGGGGTGGGGCTGCCCGAGGCCATGGGAACCCATCTCTTGCATCAGAGCACCCTGGATGTGAGACATGGAGTCAATGGACATTATTTTAAAACCGTAAGATTCAATGGCTGCCCCATTGAATTTTGGAGTTGCATCACATCTGTAGGGCCATGCTTTGGCATTTGGAATGGGTGTAGTTATCCAATGCCTTTACCTTCATTGTATCTAGAAAGTAACTAACTTGCTTTTGATTTTACAGGCTTATAGGTGGAAGGGACTTTCCCTGTCTCAGATAACACCATGGACTTGGACTTTTGGGTTAATGTGGAACTAAGTTAAGATTGGGGAATTGTTGAGAAGGGCGTGATTGTGTTTTGAAATGTGAGAACATGAGATTTGGAAGGGGCCAGGGAGAAATAATATGGTTTGGCTCTTTTCCCACCCAAATCTCATCTTGATTTGTAGTTCCCACAATTCCCACGTGTCATGGGAGAAACGGTGGGGGGTAATTTAATCATGGGGGTGGTTACCCTCATACTGTTCTCATGATAGTGAGTGAGTTCTCGTAAGATCTCACGGTGTTATAAGGGGCTTTCCCTGCTTTTCCTCAGCACTTTTCTTTTCTGCTGCCATGTGAAGAAGGATGTGTGTGCTTCCCCTTCCACCATAATTGCAAGTTTTCTTAGGCCTCCGTAGCCATGCTGAACTGAGAGTCAATTAAACCTCTTTCCATTGTAAATTACCCAGTCCAGTCTCAGGTATATCTTTATTAGCAGCATGAGAATGGACTAACACAATCATCATATCATCAGTGAACAGTGACAGTGTGACTTCCTTTTTACCAATTTGGATGCCCTTTATTTCTTTCTTTTGTCTGATAGCTCTTGATAGGACTTCAAGTACTATGTTCAGTGCAAGTGGTGAAAATGGGCATCCTTGTCATGTTCCAGTTATCAAGGGAAATGCTTTCAACTTTTCCCTTTTCAGTATAATGTTGGTTGTGGGTTTCTGCATCCTTGGTATGAAACCCTCTTTATCATGCTGTATTATCTTTTTGATATTGTATTAGTCCATTTTCGCACTGCTGACAAAGACATACTCGAGACTGGGTAATATATAAAGAAAAAGTGGTTTAATGAACTCACAGTTTCACGCGGCTGGGGGAACTCACAAATATGGCAGAAGGCAGAAGTCTAGTCTTACTTGGTGGCAGGCAGGACAGAATGAGAGCCAACTGAAAGGGGAAACCCCTTATAAGATCATCAGATTTCATGAGACTTATTCACTACCACAAGAACAGTATGGGGAAACCCACCACCATGATTCAATTATCTCCCACTGGGTCTCTCCCACAACACGTGGAAATTATGGAAGCTACAATTCAAATGACATTTGGGTGGGGACACAGACAAACTCTATCGGATACACTGTTAGATTTGGTTATCTAGTATTTTGTTGTGGATTTTTGCATCTATATTCATCAAGGATATTAGTCTATAGTTTTCTTTTTTTGTTAGGCTCTTTTCTGGTTTTACTATTAGGGTGATGCTGGCTTCAAATAACAACTTAGGGAAGACTCTTTCTTTCTCTATCTTTTTGAATAGTGTCAATAGGATTGGTACTGATTCTTCTTTGAATGTCTGATATAATTCAGCTGTGAATCCATCTTGTTCTGGACTTTTTTTGTTGTTGTTCATTTTACAAAATTACCATTTCAATTCTGCTGCTTGTTACTGGTCTGTTCGGAGTTTCAATTTCTTCCTGGTTTAATCTAGGAGGGTTGTCTTTTTCCAGGAATATATCCATCTCCTTTAGGTTTTCTAGTTTGTATGCATAAAGGTGTTCATAGTAACCCTGAATGATCTTTTGTATTTCTGTGGTATCTGTTATAATATCTCTAATTTCATCTCCAATCTTTTTTTTCTTGGTTAATCTTGCAAATGGTATAACAATTTTGTTTATTTTTTCAAAGAACAAGCTTTTTGTTTTATTTATTTTTTGTATTGTGTGTTTCAATGTTCTTTACTTCTGCTCTGATCTTTGTTATTTCTTTTCTTCTGCCGGGGTTGGGTTTGGTTTGTTCTTGTTTCTCTAGTTTCTTGAGGTGTGACATTAGGTTGTCTATTTGTGCTTTTTCAGACTTTTTGATGTAGGAATTTAATGATATGGATTTTCCTCTTACATCACTTTTGTTGTCTCCCATGTTTGGATAGGTTGTATCACTATTATAGTTCAGTTCAAATAACTCTTTAATTTTCTATCTTGATTTCATTGTTAACCCTATAATTATTCAGGAGCAGATTATTTAATTTCCATGTATTTGCATGGTCTTGAGGGTTCCTTTTGGAGTTGATTTCTGATTTTATTCCACTGTGGTCTGAAATAGTACTTGAGATAATTTTGGTTTGCTTAAATTTATTGAGACTTGTTTGGTAGCCTATCATATGGTTTATCTTGGAGAATGTTCTGCATGCTGATGAGTGGAGTTATATTCTGCAGTTACTGGGTAGAATGTTCCATAAATTTATGTTGTCTGTTTTAGGATATGGTTTAAGTTTATTGTTTCTTTGTTGACTTTCTTGATGACCTGTTTAGTTCTGTCAGTGGAGTACTGAAGTCTGCTACTATGATTGTGTTTCTGTCTATCTCATTTTTTAGGTCTAGTAGTAATTATTTAATAAATTTTGGACCTCCAGTGTTTGATGCATATATATTTAGAACTGTGATGTTTTCCTGTTGGACTCATCCTTTTATCATTATATAATGTCCCTCTTTGTCTTTTTTAACTATTGTTGCTTTAAAGTCTGATTTGTCTAATATAAGAATAGCTACTCCTGCTCACTTTTGGTATATGTTTACATGGAATATCTTTTTCCACCCCATTTACCTTGAGTTTATGTGAATCCATATGTGTTAAGAGAGTCTCCTGAAGACAGCATATACTTGGTTGGTGAACTGTTACCCTTCTGTCATTCTGCATCTTTGAAGTGGAGCATTTAGGCCATTTACATTCAACATTAGTATTGAGATATGAGGTACTGTTTTATTCTATTTGCTGTGCTAGTTGTTGCCTGAATACCTTGTAATTGTCGGTTTTTTTCATTGTGTTATTGCTTTATAGGTCCTGTGAGATTTATGCTTTAAGGAGTTTCTCTTTTGCTGTATCTCAAGGATTTGTTTCGAGATTTAGAACTCCTTTTAGCAGTTCTTGTAGCGCTGGCTTGGTAATGAAAAATTATCTCAGCATTTGTTTGTCTTTAAAAAAAGACTGTCTTTTCTTCATTTATGTAGCTTAGTTTCACTGGATACAAAATTCTTGGCTGACAATTGTTTTGTGTAACAGGCTAAGATAGGACCCAGTCTCTTCTATTCTGTAGGGTTTCTGCTGAGAAATCTGCTGTTAATCTTATAGGTTTTGCTTTATAGGTTACCTGTTGCTTTTGTCTCACCGTTCTTAGGAGTCTTTCCTTTGTCTTGATTTTGGTTAACCTGATAACTATGTGGCTAGGCAATTATCTTTTTGCAATCAGTTTAACAGGTGTCCTTTGAGCTTCTTGTATTTGGATGTCAAGATTTCCAGCAAGGCCAGAGAAGTTTTCCTTGAATATTCCCTCAAATATGTTTTCCAAATTTTTAGATTTCTCTTCTTCTTCAGAGCACCAAGTATCCTTAAGTTTGGTTGTTTAACATAATCACAACCTTCTTGGAGGCTTTGTTCATTTCTTTAAAGTTTTTTTCTTTGTCAGATTGGGTTAACTCAAAAGCCTTTTCATTGGGCTCTGAAGTTCTTTATTGTACTTGTTTAATTCTATTGTTGAGACTTCCCAATGCATTTTGCATTTCTCTAAGTGTGCCCTTCCTTTCCAGGAGTTGTGATTGTTTTGTATTTATGCTATTTCACAAGATTTTTCCATTCATATCCTGTGTTTATTTTATTTCTTTAAGTTGGACTACATCTTTCTCTGGTGCCTCCTTAATTAACTTAACAATTGACCTTCTCAATGCTTTTTTCTGAAAATTCAGAGATTTCTTCTTGGTTTAGATCCACTGCTGATGAGCTAGTGTGATCTTTGGTGGGGGGGCGGGTGGTTAAAGAACCTTGTTTTGTTGTATTACCATAATTGTTTTTCTGGTTCCTTCTCATTTGGGTAGTCTATTCAGAGGGAAGATCTGGAGCTCATTGGCTGCTGATCGGATCCCTTTGTCCAGTGGTGTGCTCCCTTGATGTGGTACTATTCCCCTTCCCCTGGTGGTGGGGCTTCCTGAGAGTCAAACTGCAGAGATTATTATTTCTCCTCTGTGTCTAGCTACTCAGCAGAGCTACTGGGCTTCAGGCTGGTACTAGGGGAGTGTCCACAAAGAATCCTGTGATGTGATTTATCTTCAGGTCTCTCAGACCTGGATAATAGTACCTGTTCTGGTGGAGGTAGCAGGAGTGTGAAGTGGATGCTGTGATGGTCCTTGGTTGTAGTTTTGTTTAGTGCACTAGTTTTCTGTCAGTTGGCCTCCAGCCAGGAGGTGGCAATTTCAAGGGAGCTCCAGTTGTAGTAGTATAGAGAGAATACAAGCTTTCTCCAAGGTCACATGGATAATTATTCGGGTTTCTCAGGTGGTGGGCAGGACCACTGAGCTCTCAAGATATTATGACCTTTGTGTTTGGCTACCAGGGTGGGTAGAGAAGGACCATAAGTTGATGGCAGGCTTAAGTGTATCTGAGCTCAGAATCTCCTTGGGTGGGGCTTACTGCAGCCACTGTGGAGTATGGGGGAGTGGTTCTCAGGCCAATGAGGTTATGTTCCCAGGGGCATTATAGCTGCCTTTGCTGCTTCATACAGGTCAGCAGAGAAGTGGGGGAAAGCCAACAGTGACAAGCCTCATCCAGCTCCCATGCAGCCTGAAAGGCCAGTCACACTCCCACTGTTCCTCACAACAGCACTGAGTTTATTTCCAGGTAACCAGTGAACGGGGCTGGAACTTGTCCCAGATTACAAGCCTCCCCCTGAGAAAGCAAGCAGGGCTTTCAGGTTTTATGTCTTCCTGACTGCCATAGCTTTTGTGCTGGTATTTGCACTCCTGCTCTGCCCCCTTCCCCATATTCTGTTTGAGAAACTTCATGTTCAGTCAAAACTGTTAGAAAGTTCGGCTTGAAGTTTCCTTCTCCCTATGGTCTTTCTCCAATTCTACTGGCAACCCTCCCCAAGGACCCCTGTGAGACAAAGTCAGAAATGACTTCCCTGGGGAATGAATGCCCATAGGGCTCTTCCTGCTGCTTCCTCTACCCCTATATTTCACTAGGCTCTTTAAATTCTTCTCAGCTCCAGTAAGGACTACTCCTTCTCCCATGATCTGGAACTCCAGGTTCCCCAGTGAGAATGTGTGTTCAGAGGTGGATGTTCCCCTTCACACTTTGGGCACTCACAGATTTTCAGCTATCTCACAGAGTCTGCAGACACAAGTTGCTTCCGTCAAATGGTCTGTGGATTCTCTTTGCTTTCCTGGTATGTTTCTGCATTATTTCTTGGAACAAAAGTTCATGATGTGAGTCTACACACACTGCTCTGTTTGATCAAGTGGGAGTTGCAAGTTTGTCCTGCCTTGTATCTGCCATTTTCCCTGATTATCTCTGATTAATATTAGTCTGTGGAGTCAAAATGTAATTAAATGAATCAAAATAAATATAAATTTACTTTCTTTCAATATGAGTGTTACCTGATACTCTCAACTAAAAATAATTTTTCCAAATATTAGCTTCTAGTGGAGGGCTATCAGGTGAAATAGTTTGTTTATAACTCCATAACATCTGCAGCAGGTACATGAAGGATTTTTTGAGATTGATTTAACTGTAATGGCAGAATGATCTGCTTTTCTATCAAAGTTTATTGAGCATCCAAAGAATAATAAGATCCACCCTAAGTGCATTAAATAAGCATGCCAAGCCAGCAACACTTCATACTTCAAACATTGAGAAAAAGAGGGGAGTGAATTTTTGCAACCATCTTATAATTTCATCTTGTTAATAACAAATTCAAATAAAAATTGAGGTTATCCCTGACATGTTAAAACATCTTTACTCAGTTAAATTCATCACAGTTTTAAAAATGTTTTAATTTCATATATGATTATAACATAACACCTCTATGTTGATCTAGAAATCCATTGCTTTAACCTCAAAATCTTTAGAAATTTTCACAACTCCTTTTCACATTGGATTATCTTCTGAATTCAAAGATTATAATGTTAACTCTTCAATGGAATCTTTTCACTTTGGAGACTCATATATGTTAACTGTGTTCTTATTAGTTTGCACCCAAGTGACACTATTTAACCATGTAATTTATATAATTTTTAATATGCTTTATTAGATGCTGCTACAAACTCAGTGAAGGGAGGCAATATTCACTATTGAATGTGTCTTGAATATGCTTCACTAAAAATATAACAGAGCCACCCTAATCTGCTCAAATCACTGCTCAAACTCTGCATGTTAAGTTAGCTCAATATTTGCAGTGAATATAAAAAAAAAAGGAAGCTTTAAATAAAATCAATTTAGTACATCTGAATGGAGAGATTAACCTCAGGAAATGATCATGTTAGGAATTAGACACCCAAAGCAGTATTTCATTGTAATGACTCCAGTAGGTAACTGTTTCATAAAATCCCCACCCATCTAGATTTGAATAATTTAATTTTTATTGCTCTAATATTGGGACTTATAGCTTGGATCATCCACAAAGTAAACCCGGAGGCAGAGGCCTTTTGAGCTAATAATATATTAAGGAAGCTGATTTTAGTTTACAGGTGTGAGAAATAAGAATAGTGGGTCAAAGGAAGGGTAGAGAAAATGTGAGGATATAAAAATGAAATTAAGTGTGGCTAGCAGATCTCATAGATGTATGTCAAGACTACATCTTGAACGGGTTTAAAAAGGGAAAACTTGATGAGGAAGGCATGCAAAAGTTATTCTAAGTACAATGTCTGTCTTGCTCTGGTGGCTATCTTGGGTCCCAATCCACCTGGATCTTGGGCTGGCATCACCTCAACAATGGCTGGGTTGTTGGCTACCCACCTTGAAGTAATCTCTGACTACTGGGTCTCCAGACTTGGTCTGTCTGTCTCAAGATTAGCCCCTGGAATGTCTAGGAAGACACATAATTTGATAGCAGGGTTCAGTTAGATAAATTTGAAGGGAGTACATATGGTGAGAAAGGGAGGAAAATGGAGTCTATTTTAAGGCTAAGGAAAAAGGCTTCTTCAGTTTGCCTCAAGGTTATATCTTGAAACCCAAGAGACAGAGAGAAAAAAAATGTGTAAAATGCATTTAGAAGTTAAGCTGTCTGGTTACAATTTGAGGGGAGCTATATACTTCTTCCTACCTGAAAATAGCTCCTCAATCAGCTCAAAATTACCATGATAATATTCTATCACTTAACCACCCAGAGTCTGTAATTGAAAAAATACAGACACTGTATGCTGTAGTAAGGTGCACTCACATAACACCTTAATCAAGGTAAAGGATTTGGTAGATAGAGATGAAGAAAATCACAGGCACACATTGAGTTCTCAGGAAACAGTCACGTATGGCTCCCCAGGCTGCTTCCTCAATCCTATAAGACACACTTTATCTTTGGACTAGAGACCATCAAAACTTGTATGAGGAATCTTGTTTTCAGGATAACCCGAGCAAAATTTCTTGAGGCATTTTTGTTGGTTTGTTTGATGTTTCATGTTATTTTATTGTTACTTGTTTTATTTGTAAAATTTTATTTTTTAATTCACAGATAATTATTGTACATATTCATGGGATACATGGTGATATGTTGATATATATGATATATAATTATTACATCAGGATAATAAACATTCATAATTTCACACGTTTATCATTTCTTTGTACTTGGAACATTTAATATTCTTCTAACTATTCGAAGCTATATATTTTTCTTGATTATTTTTTATATCTTATAGGCAAGTCAGTCTGTGTAACTGCTTAAACAAAGTGTAATCCATCAACTTAAACCATGTAAACATGCTAATAACAGTCGCCACTACAGAAGTATGGAACTTTACAGTATGTTATGTATCAAGTCTATCTTTTCCTTTTTTTGGGTCAAGGGTCAGCCAGACTTTAAAATTCAAGGTCTCCCCATATATAAGCACACTGCTGTTTCAGTTCAGATATTGGATAACTCTATCTTACATATATATACATATATGTGTGTATACACATATCCAAGGTCGTATTAAGACATATGTTCTTCAAGAATATCACATAAGTAGAAAAGCAGATACATCTTTTATATTTTTTCATTTGGGAAATAAAATAAGAGCCAAAGGAACATCTGCCTGTGTGGAGGGAGATAAAATAAAAAGGGACAGGGAAGCATGGTAAGTAGAAGATGTTGTGAATGTGCAAAACTGCCTGGAAGTGTGCTTTAGTCATTTAGCATTTTCCTCAAGGAATTTCCACTTATTTTATCAGCACACAGTGGTTTCCCATAAATATTTATTGAATGACTAAATAACTGTTTTCTGCATAAGCTAAGTATACAAAATCAATGATCAAATTCCCCCTTACGGAATCCCCATGGAAAAAGAAAAAAAAAAGTAAAAATTAAGAAAAAGTTGTACTACTGAAAAATAAGTAACAGTGTCATTAACATGCTGCATACTTTTTAGAATTTGTAATAAATAGTAGCGATAAAACTGAACTGAGAGATGACAGTAAAGAAATTCTGAATGGAAATGATGACTGAGAAGAGAATCATTTCTCTTCTTTCTGTTGTTGTGGTGTCTCACGTTTATAGGTTTGCGTGATACACCATCCTTGCATCCCTGGGATAAATCCCACTGAATCACGCCGAGTGATCCTTTCAGTGTGCAGTTGAATTCCGTTTGGAATTATTTTGTTGAGGATTTTTGTATCTGTGTTTATCAGGGATTTTTTTTTCTCTTTCTCATAATGTCCTTGTCTGGCTTTGTTATCAGAATAATGCTGGCCTCATAAAAAGTTTGAACATATTGAGTAGGCAATTTTGGCTTTAACAAGTGGGATGGTGAGGAAAAAGTATGAGGCCTAAAGTCAGAGAAAGGCCAGGTTGAAAAATTATCTATTCTTCAAGGTCTCTAATTTACTATCTCTCTTTGTGAAGTGCCTATTTGAGTCTTTGGCTCAGATACAGGGTTAGCCTTCATTTTATTATTGACTTTAGATATTTGTTATAAATTCTTGATACACACTTTATGTTGGTATTTGAAGTAATCCAGTTCTATTCCTCTGTATATTCTGAAAATCTAAGTTCTTATTTATAATACAGTTTAATTAATCATGTTTCTCTGTGTTTAGTGTTTGTGTGTTATTATAAAATATTTTCCTACCAAAGTCACAGATATATTCTCCCATGCTATTTCTAAAAGCTTATTTATCTTGCCTTTCAGTATACTTGGAGTCATTTATGTGTGTATTTATGTGTATGAATTAGATAAGGTAAATTTTGTTTCCTTGTTTATTCTCCCTATACCTATCTAGCTGTCAAAATATGACTCATTTACCCAAAGCATAATTTTCTCTGTTTTGAAATGCCATCCTTGTGATTGATTGATATATAGGTGCATTACGGGTATATCGGTTTCTGGACTCTTTATTTCATTATAGTGGTGTATTTGATTCTCTTCGATTCAATATCAAATTGTTATAATTTTTCTAACATTAAAATACGTCGATATCTGGTAAAGCTAGTCTTTTCTTCTTTTTCATTTCCTTGGGTTGTATAGACTCTGTTTTCTTTTGTATTTCCACAAAACACACCCTTATATGTGGACACGATTAATATATATATGCATTTTGTATGTAAGTGTGTATTTTTTTATTGTTGAGCCCTATAAAATAAATTTATAAAATGAAGAGAAAACAAATTAGACTGAAACCCACTATACTCTTATCTGAAATAAGATAGTTCTAAACAAAAAAATAGTTAAATAATCCCAGAAGATTCAATATACACTTAGAAAATACTAATTATTAAATATAGGAAACTGAATAATAAGAACAAATTAATGATAAATATAATGAGTTATTTTTAAAAGCATAATATTTTAAAATTTTTCTCCAATAAAAAAGAGAAATCTGAAACATAACATAAAAATGTAGACTGTGGCTGGTTGTAGTGGCGCATGCCTGTAATCCCACCACTTTCAGAGGCCGAGGTGCATGGATTGCCTGAGCTCAGGAGTTCAAGACCAGCCTTGGAAACACGGTGAAACTCCATCTCTACCAAAAATACAAAAAATTAGCCAGACATGGTGACATGTGCCTATGGTCCCAGCTACTCAGGAGGATTGAAGGTCACTTTACCCTCAGAGGCGGAGGTTACAGTAAGCCAAGACTGCTCCACTGCACTCCAGTCTGAGTGACAGAGTGAGACTCTGTAACACACACACACACACAAAAAGAGATTGCCAACATAAACACAACTGTGTAGATTTTAAGAATAACAAAGAATAGTAATATTTTATGTGTATATATAAAGGGGAGTGTATTAAGTATTAACTTACACAATCACAAGGTCCCACAATAGGCCTTCTGCAAGCTGAGGAGCAAGGAGAGCCAGTTCAGGTCCCAAAACTGAAGAACCTGGAGTCTGAGGTTCGAGGGCATGAAGCACCCAGCACAGGAGAAAGACGAAAGCCAGAAGACTCAGCAAGTCAGGTGCTTCGACCTTCTTCTGTCTGCTTTATTCTAGCTCCGCTGGCAGCTGATTATGTGGTGCCCACCCAGATTAAGGGTTGGTCTGCCTTTCTCAGCCCACTGACTCAAATGTTAATCTCCTTTGGTAACACCCTCACAGACACATCCAGGATCCCTTTGCATCCTTCAATCCAATCAAGCTGACACTCAGTATTAACCATCACATCATATTATTATGCACAATTACAGAGAATAGACAAAAAATTGAAATGTTTTCCATTGTATTTAATAATCTTGAATAACTACATGATCTGAGGTCAATCAAATTAATGCAACAAATCATAAGTCAGCTTAATCTTCATTAGGAACATATGTGTAAAAGTTCAAAATAAAAAATGTACTATTTAAAATGTTTTTGTTTATTCAAAGAATGTTGAAATGTGATCAGTTTTTTTTTTTTGAGGAAATACAGGATACATTAAATATTGGAGAATCTCTTACAGTGATGCATCATAACATCGCAAAAGCCCTATGATGAAATTTTTGAAAGGATGGTGCAGTGGATAATATGTCTAGAAAAACAGAAATGATCAAAAACCAGAAATGAAGGCTGGGTTTATTCAGGCAGGCAGGACATAAAAGCACACCTGAAGTAAGTCCTCAGTATATGCTTGTGCGACGCGTGATTAAATGAATGAGTAGAAGAAGAGATGAAGGGCTGATGACTAGCAGCATCACTTGCATAACATAAAACATTTCTTTTAAATCAATGTTCTTCAAATAAAAGTATTTTAAATATTATTTTTCTCATTGTACAATATATTTCACTTAATTCAAGACCTCAGCTTTCATTATGTATACCTTTATGATGTAAACTTTTATTATTACACAGAAAGTGTGATATAATAATTTAATTCATATAAATTAGAATTCATAGACTATAGAATTTTCATATAAAATGTTAATTCTATTCCATATAAACAGAATTCATATAGATTCTAATTATGAGAAAAAAACTCTTATGATGTGTTTTCTGTTTCCTTTATATTTCCTTGCTAACATTTAAGAATGAAAATATAATTTTCTACTATCCAACATATACTAACTTTAAAAACACATAATTTATTCTAATGCATATATTTGTGTTCAAAATGTTTTCCAGGCATTTATTTTATTTTGGTTCATGATACAATGACATATCATTAATCATTAAAAAATCCCCAAGAATAATCCAATATGAATAAATATCCTATAAATTTTGATGCTGTGGCAAGTCATATTTTATGAAATTCTAGTGTATTTTACTGCCTACTACTACTATATGTAAATACATCATTGCAAACTAATTGCAAACATGTGAGAAGATGTATATTTAAAAGACTCAATCCTTAAGTGAGTCTTCTTAAAAGACAAAGGCTATAGTTTATTTGTTTCATCTCTAGAGGCAACAAATATTTTCGTTAAAAATATTCCTCTTCAGGACATTAGGTATCAGTCTACACTGCCTTTATTATACTATTCTTTACACCACTCACATTCACAGAAGTATTTGTAATTTTATTTTTTATTTTTTGAGACAGAGTCTTGCTCTGTCACCCAGGCTGGAGTGCCGTGGTGTGAGCTCAGCTTACTGCAACCTCCGCCTCCTGGGTTCAAGCGATTCTTCTGCCCCAGCCTCCCAAGACACTGGGATTACATATGTGAAATCTTACTGACTTCAAAAAATTAATTTATATTTTTATACTAGTAGCCTCAGAAACATACAGTATCTCTGCACTGTTATTTTTTCTATAAAAGTGGTATCTTCTTTTATAACACAAATAATATAGTTTCTAAAATTACTTATTTTAAAACACAAATTCATCCACCTGTGTTTTTTTATTAACAATTCTTCTCAGAGAATACTATCTCTTAGAAGAATAAGATGCCTTATTATTTGTAGTAACTATTATTCTTACAACTTTGTACAAATCCATTAAGTTTCTTAGTCTTTTCTTTAGCTATGACAATATAGTTTTTACTAACTCATCTAAATTCATATAGTGTTACTCCACTACATATTCAAAATCATACTTACAGTGGTTACTTTTAAAGAAAATGACATCTTGTAAGTTTGTTTGAGTTCTTTGTGGATTCTGGATATTAGCTCTTTGTCAGATGAGTAGATTGCAAAAATTTTCTCCCATTCTGTAGGTTGCCTGTTCACTCTGATGGTAGTTTCTTTTGATGTGCAGAGGCTCTTACAAACAACCCCATCAAAAAGTGGGTGAAGGATATGAACAGACACTTCTCAAAAGAAGACATTTATGCAGCCAACAGATACATGAAAAAATGCTCATCATCACTGGCCATCAGAGAAATGCAAATCAAAACCACAATGAGATACCATCTCACACCAGTTAGAATGGCACTCATTAAAAAGTCAGGAAACAACAGGTGCTGGAGAAGATGTGGAGAAATAGGAACACTTTTACACTGTTGGTGGGACCGTAAACTAGTTCAACCATTGTGGAAGTCAGTTTGGCGATTCCTCAGGAATCTAGAACTAGAAATACCATTTGACCCAGCCATCCCATTACTGGGTATATACCCAAAGGAATATAAATCATGCTGCTATAAAGACACATGCACACATATGTTTATTGTGGCACTATTCACAATATCGAAGACTTGGAACCAACCCAAATGTCCATCCATGATAGACTGGATTAAGAAAACGTGGCACATATACACCATGGAATACTATGCAGCCATAAAAAAGGATGAGTTCATGTCCTTTGTAGTGACATGTATGAAGCTTGAAACCATCATTCTCAACAAACTATCGCCAAGGACAGAAAATGAAACACTGCATATTCCCACTCATAGGTGGGAACTGAACAATGAGAACACTTGGACACAGGAAGGGGAACATCATACACTGGGGCCTGTCGTGGGGTGTGGGGAGGTGGGAGGGATAGCATTAGGAAATATACCTAATGTAAATGGTGGGTTAATAGTTACAGCACACCAACATGGCACATGTATACATATGTAACAAACCTGCACGTTGTGCACATGTACCCTAGAACTTAAAGTACAAAAAATAAAGAATAAGTGAAAAAAAAAAAGAAAATGACATCTAGTTTTAAATACCCCCTAATACTAATTACTGAAGGGTGGTATTAATGATAATGATCATTGTCTATTTTAATTTACTTTTATTTTTTAATGATCATTTTTTGATTACTTCCTATTCTCTAGGCATTATGGAATGGTTTAATATCTATGATTACATCTGATAATTCACAATAAGTCTGAAAAGGAGAATGATACTATGATCTCAATATCATGGATGAGAAAACTGAGGCTTAAAGATGTTACAGGTCTTGTTCCTAGTCACAGATCTGAGTTGTGAGGGAGAGCTATCACCTTCCTGATTCCATTGTCCACAGGCTTTTAGGATTATATTACCCAAACTTCTGAAAGCCTCACCTTTTTTTTTTCCTAAAAATTTTGATACAGTTATTTGTA
Source organism: Pongo abelii (assembly GCF_028885655.2). NCBI lineage: Eukaryota > Metazoa > Chordata > Mammalia > Primates > Hominidae > Pongo > Pongo abelii. The sequence continues at coordinate 21,831,818 of NC_071989.2, read as the reverse complement.
AATCATTATTTTCTGTTAATAAAAGTATCAACCTTGTCTAAAGCAAGTGCTTGTTTAGAGTTCTCAGCCTCCAGGACATCACTAATCAATATTTCAGTTCTAAGCAGAATATAATCTTAGTAATGTTCACGTATTACCTGTTAATGGAACCCCAACCCATCTCCCAGACATTTGATTCATCTTTTTGCTGTATTATACTATCTAGAATTGTTGAAAACCCTGTAGTCATATCCTTTAGAATGACTACGTATACTATCACAAGACAGTGAAATGTAGGCGCAAAATGCAAAGGCAGTATATGGTCATCACTAACTTTAGTAACCAGTTAGTACTCAAAGAAAACAAGTTTTATATTTGATCATCACTTGGACTGATTAGTACTTAATAGATTAAGATAAAATGCAGTCTTTAACTTGGAAGCTCACTAAAATAAATGGATCTGTAATGCCTCCTGGCATCCACCTTACCTTTGATGAGTAGAGTCGGTTAGCACTGCAAAGAGCAAAGAGCTAAAGTCTTAGTCAAACACAGAAAGAGGTCCAATGTTCAGATACCTAGGGACATACAGAGAGCATACTGGCAATGAACTCGGTTTGCTCTCAGTTTTCCAAATATAATTGGCTATCATGAAATATTGCTTGATAATTCTTCGCATCGTGAAATATTGCTTGGTATATATATATATATACACACATGCATATTATATATATCTTAAAACTGTAATAAACTATTTCAACCTATAGTTTGCAACTATGTACAAATATATATATTTAAGATATATATATATCTTAAAACTGTAATAAACTATTTCAACCTATAGTTTGCAACATTTTACTATGACAATTTTCAAAAATACCAAAAATTTAACAAAATTTTACAGAGAATATCAGTTTACTTGACACCTAGATATCAGCATTGATACTGTACAATATTTGTTTTATCTGTCCATCTTTCCACTCTCTGTCCATCAATCATCACTTTTTAATTATGATACCTTTTAAAGTAAATTGCTATCTAAATATCCTTTCCCTTAAAAACTTCTGCATCACCATGTAATTTTTATATGAAAATATAGAAAATACTATTTTGTTTACTTCTGTTTCTTTGGGGTATGAGAAATTTAAAAAATTAAGTAGTTTTGATAGTGTTATCTATTGAATCTTTCAAATTAATGCAGTGATGCCACTGTCATGATTTATAAGTAATAAGGCTTGTGCAAAGGAAATGGCTGTTGTTGTTTTTGATCATCCATAACATGTCTAAATTAAAAACACGGTTGTAAACTGGAGATGCTGTCACTTTTGCTGCAGCACAGCAGACAAATTTAGTTCATAAATCCTTCATCAGTGCAGCCTCAGACCTCTTCTTTAAGCACCTACATCCTCACCATAGAAATATTTTAATTACCTTCTTCCACTGCAAGTTGGTTTATGGCAAGAGACAGGAGTATATGACAGGGGTCTACAATGTCATTGTGTGACCTCTGTGGCACCAGTACAGCCAAAAGAATTGCTGAGGACTTGAGGCACTTCGAGTTTTGATCAAAAGAACTCTACTGGAGGCAGTTAAATAAAACATTTCTCAACATTTTCAATTGAAATTATTTCTGCCTAAAAGGGACTTCAGTTGAATTAATGAGATCATGCTTTCTACGGACTCTTGAGCTTTCACTTGGAGAAAACAGATTTTCGTTGTTGGTTTTTCATGGCCCCATTTAATCAGTAATCTAACCTTATGAATACAGTTTCATTTTACATGACTTTTTGCTCTCTCATTTAGCAATTTCTACTGATGCCTTAAAACATTTCATGATCCATTTATTTCCTTATCAAAAGATTGCCAGCCCCTTATTTGCACAGTGATAGTACTGTGGAGACAAAATTAAACTGCCCTTAATGAGCTTATAGTGTTTTAAATAAACATATAAGCAGTTGTTTATAAAATCTTCAGTTAGAATTTACCTTTGCAATGATTAGCCATTAGTCATTACACGAGAAATAATAATAGTGCCTACATATAGGAGAATTTTTATTTATCTTGATTAGATAAGGATGATGTTTTAAAAATACCACTATTCATATTTGAGAACAATAAAATGCCTTTCTAATTTCCTTTGCTTTTCTTTTCAGACATTTTCCCATTACTTATAAACTACTGATATAATAAAATCATAAGGTATGTTAGTGATAGGATCAAGTAATCTATACCTAGAATGAAAACTAAAAATAAGATAGCAGCTTAGTACATTGCTTAATAGGTAGTAAGTGATATTTTTTAAGGGATGAGGTCTTGCTATGTTGCCCAGGATGGTCTTGAACTCTAGGCCCCAAGAAATTCTTCTGCTTCAGTCTCTCAAAGTGCTGGGATTACAAGTATAAGCCACTGGGCCCAGCATAGTAAGTGACTTATTAATATCAATTGCTACTAGTCCAACTAATACTATCACCATCACTCTTCTTTGTACTCTTTTTAAATTATTTTTTTATTTTACTTTAAGTGCTAAAATACATGTGCTGAACGTGTAGGTTTGTTACATAGGCATACATGTGCCATGATGGTTTGCTGCACCCATCAATCCATCACTTAGGTTTTAAGTCCTGCATATATTAGGCATTTGTCCTAATGCTCTCCCTTCCCTTGCTTCCCACACCCAGAGAGGCCCCACTGTGTGATGTTCCCCTCCCTGTGTCCATGTGTTCTCATTGTTCAACTCCCACTTATGAGTGAGAACATGCAGTGTTTGGTTTTCTGTTCATGTGTTAGTTTGCTGAGGATGATTGTTTCCAGTTTCATCCGTCTCCCTGCAAAGGACATGAACTCATTCTTTTTTTATGGCTGCATAGTATTCTATGGTGTATATGTGCCACATTTTCTTTATCCAATCTATCATTGATGGGCATTTGGATTGTTTCCAAGTCTTTGCTATCGTGAACAGTGCTGCAATAAACATACATGTGCATGTGTCTTTATAGTAGAATGATTTATAATCCTTTGGGTTTATACTTAGCAATGGGATTGCTGGGTCATATGGTATTTCTGGCTTTAGTTCCTTGAGGAATTGCCACACTGTCTTACACAATGTTTTTGAAAAGATTAATGAAATAGATTGACCACTTGCTAGACTAATAAAAAGGAAAAGAGAAGATTCAAATAGACACAATAAAAAATAAAGGGGATATCACCACGGATTCCACAGAAATAAAAACCACTATCAGAGAATATTATAAACACCTCTACGCAAATAAACTAGAAAATCTAGAAGAAATGGGATGGGAGTGGTGGCTCATGCCTTTAATCCCAGCACTTTGGGAGGCCAGGCCGGTGGATCATGAGGTCAGGAGTTCAAGACTAGTCTGGCCATAATGGAGAAACCCCATCTCTACTAAAAATATATATACACACACACACACACACACACACAAATTAGCTGGGCGTGGTGGCAGGTGCCTATAATCCCAGCTACTTGGGAGGCTGAGGCAGGAGAATCGCTTGAACCCAGGCAGCAGAGGTTGCAGTGAGATGAGTTCTTGCCACTGCACTCCGGCCTGAGTGACAAAGCAAGAATCCATCTCAAAAAAAAAAAAAAAAAAAAGAAAAAAAATCTAGAAGAAATGGATACATTCCTGGATATATACACCTTCCCAAGACTAAACCAGGAAGAAGTCAAATCCCTAAATAGACCAATAACAAGTTCTGAAATTGAGGCAGTAATTAATAGCCTACCAACCAAAAAAAAAAAAAGCCCAAACAAATATACTGTTTTTTATACTGATAATAAAAACGATAATAATGATTTTTGGTATTATGTAGCTTATGTTAGAGAGAGTGGTATACATACCAGACATGTCCATCACTAATTTCACTCTGGGGTTTCTGGTTGCTCACAGAAAATGGGAGAAAATTAGGGACATGATTCTGATTGTTTATAATACAAAAACCATTTTGGATGAGGAAGAGATGCAATAACTCCTATTACAGAGCCACTGAAAATAACCTCCCATAAATTCTCATAAAAATAAAATGGTGCAACTTAGTAAACAGTAAGGTCAATACCATTTCATAATACAGGCATCCTAGAACTAGATCTTTTAAAATCCTTCAAATTTGGCACATGGTGTTAAACTAATTTTAGTTCAATAAAAACAATTCTAGGCCAAGTAAGGCTAAAATTGATAGTTCTATGATTATCTGAATTAACTCAAGTACATATTTTGAGCATCTAATGAATGAATAAATCACATATTGTATAAGAAACATGTAGTTCCTTATCAGCATTGTATCACATTCATAGAAATGTCAATCCAGAAACCAAAGTAGATGCAAAAAAAATTTTAATCTCTTGAAGAAAATGAAAATAAATGCAATCTGTAGCACTCAGTCCTACTTTTTAAAGTTTCCTTTTCTTCCAGGTACATGCTGAACTAAACTATTCTAGAAATGGTTGGTCTCTATTTCTCACAGTTTTATCATCTGCCTTTTAACTCCCTTGCACATATCACAGAGCATCCTACAAGACCTTCCAACTGCCTTGACTCACCCCACTTGTTGAAGTTGCCATACTCTGATGCATTTCTGTAACATACTGTGACTATGATAATGTTCTTTATCTCAATCCCTGACGTTTGCTGGCCTATACATTTTTCAAGATGCCAGTAATAATCAGTCTGTAACCATATCAAGTTTCTGAAATCTGTATAATTAAAAGCCTCACCAGAAGACTTATTTCCAGAAAAAACCTAGTCTCCATTTACTGCACAGGACAGCAGCCTTGAGTATTACCATCATCTTGGAAGACAGCTGCCATTTGCTAATTACACCTTCTCCTGGTGATAACTAAAGTACCAGGTTTCTCTGAAGAATTATTTCTCTCAGAGTTAAGTCCCAGTTAGCTAGTCAATAACTGTAACACATTTCCCCCACCAAAGTAATTATGTGATTATGGTGAATAATCACCAAAGTAATTGATTATGTCCACAGTGATGGATAAATAAAATATTTTATGGCCTCTGGAAAGCAAAAATGTTATGGTCTTTGTGGGATTTGTTCAGATGCGACCTGCACTCTAGCCATATGGCTACCTTGTAGATCTTTTAATGATAGATAAAGGCATAGACACTTAATACAAACAAAAACAAAACAAAACAAAACAACTTAGATTAGTGGGGGAAGCCTATGAAAACTCAGTTCAATATACATTCCTAATTTGAGAAGTTCTGAGTGTTTTCAGACTTCCTAATTTACTGACCCCTTATAAGCCACAAAGGTCTGATTCTCCACTTGAAATATCAGTTATAAAGCGCATGGCGTCTCTCCAAATGTAGTTTCTACATCAGTGTATTGCTATAATACCATGCTGACTTGGTAACTGATTTCAAATGTTATGTGTAATTGTCACTTCTTTAATATTTGAATCCAATTAGCATACTGTTATGGTAAAATTTAATCTCTCACTCAAGTCTAGGATGATGATATTATCAAAGGTACAATGGATCATTCATAAGATGCACCATAGACTCAATATCTTAAATGGTCGGCTACAAAATGAATATCATAGAAACCTTAATTGAAAGAGTCTAGTTAAATAATACTAATTACAGCTTTTACTTGCATCTCTTAATGACACTAAAAGTCATCTGATTTATAATGTATACCTTACTTCTGTAACTACTTTTTTATCTTTTTCTACTAATTTTCTGACTTCTAGAAACACTCGATTCTAGAGCCACTCACTTCTCACACCTGGCCTTGACATCCTCCCTCATATCCTACACATAAAAGCAAAACAAAACATGCTATAACTCTGCCCTCCTCAACTGCTCCTTGCAAATAGAAGCACTGGTAGGAAACAGCAGGCACTCTTGGCTATATCTTCCTTTGCTCTGATTGAATTCTAAGGTTTTCTCAGCATGAAACAGTACTACCCACAATTACCATTTGTCACAAACAGGATTTTTAAAGTTATTGAGAAACAGTGATTTGAAGGTAAATATTCTTGTCAAATCATTAGATCATAGATACTCTGTTTCTTCCAGGCAAAATAAAATGGGCAGGGTGCGCTCTGATAAGAGTTTAGAAATGATTCAGACATTTAATATTTAATTTAATTATATAAATTATTTAGTCATTATTACTGATTGTATGTGTATATGTTTCTGAGTGTGCATGTGTATATTGCTTTAAATATGTTTGCCTGGGCTCACAAAGGTATACATGTGGGTATGTATGTACACATCTGCATCTATAATAGCTATTATTATGTGGCATATGGGAATGATTTAGCTACTTATTAAAGGGGATCTGGACAGGATGGTAGCAAATGCTGTCCCAATGTGGTTAGGAAGTTGTTTTGCTGGGAGAATACCTACTGACTCGGTTTATCTCATTCAAGAAAATGTGGGTCAATACATTTGTTTAAACAGTGGATAATTCTACAGACCTGGAAACCACTGATTAAGAAATATTTAAATAGATGAATATTTGGGCCAAAGAGAAAAGGGAAAGTGCAGGGGGCAGTGGAAAGCATTGTAATTAAGCAAATGATTTCAGCCCAACTCACATGTGTCAGAAAATGATAGGAGCTGATTTAAGTAGGTTAAATTATACTACCTGGGTTGAGCCCTTTCCAAAGATAAGAGAAGTAGTAGAAGGTAGGGGAGGAAGAATGACAGAACAAATAAACAAATGAATGGAAAGTTACAGCAAAGAAAATATAGTAGAATACAATATTATTTAAAGTATGGAGCATTCAAATGTGAGGAGAGGCTTATTTGGAGTATGACAAAGCCCTGGCATGGGTCTTCACCTGAACCAGAAGCATCAACAGTAAAGTCAGCTTATGAGGGTGTTTCTCCCAATGAAATAACATAAGAGGTGACGGAGAATTCTGAAGGGGAATTTAATATTGAATTTCTGTTTAGGTATTTTATGATAGTAAGGAATTTTAAATCAAACTCAAGATACATAAATGCTGGCCTTTCATTATTATTGAACCAAGTCAACGTTCACACTTGATTTCATTGCAGACCTTTAAGTTGTGCTGGACAGCGTAGCTGAGAATAACTCATACTGAGGAGAGACAAGGAAATAACCTTGATTACAGAGATGCATTAGAATTATTGTAATCATTATACTTTTCTTAACCATTTCAAAACCTTGTGGTAGAAAACCTACTTAGGGCCAGGCACGCTCATGCCTGTAATCCCAGCACTTTGGGAGAGTGAGGTAGGAGGATCACTTGAGGTTAGGAGTTTGAGACCAGCCTGGCTAACATGGTGAAACCCAGTCTATGCTAAAAATACAAAAATTAGCTGGGCACGGTGGCACATGACTGTAATCCCAGCTACTCGGGAGGCTGAGGCAAGAGAATCATTTGAACCCGGGAGGCAGAGGTTGCAGTGAGCCGAGATCACACCTCTGCACTCCAGCCTGGGCAACAGAGCAAGGCTCTGTCTAAAAAACAAGAAAGAAAAAAAAAGAAAACCTGCTTAGTCTTCAGGGTGTCAGGACGATTTCCGAAGGAGAAGTGATTGGTATTAAAGGAGCAGAAGCAGAAGGTAAAAACAGAACCCTTATGATGAATGCATATTACCCCCAAGGGATACTCACAGCCTACTTGACAAAAATCTTAACAGGTAAGTCTTTCTGATTGAAAACAATGACTGAAAAATTTGGCTTCTTTTGTTTGTATGATAAAAGGAGATGTTTCTTGCCCACTTCTCATATATTTTTATCTCCTGAAACAGATCATTCTAATAGTGTAATACTGCTGTTATGGATGGAATTGTGTCCTCCCAAAATTTATATATTTAAGCCCTAACGCTCATTTTGACTGTATTTGGAGACAGGGTCTTTAGGGAAATAATTAAGGTTAAATTAGGTCATATGGGTGGGGCCCTAATCTGGAAGAACTGGTGTCTCCACAGGAAGAGGAAGAGACATCAGACATCTCTATCTCTCACCATGCACATGGAAAAAAGGTCATGCAAGGACACAGGAAAAAAGACACTTAAGGAGAGAGGCCTCACCAGAAATCAACTCTGATGGCGCCTTGATCTTGGATTTCTGATCTCCAGAACTAGGAAATAATAAATTTATGTTATTTAAATTACCCAGGCTGTAGGATTCTGTTATCACAGCCTGAGCAGACAACTTCTAATCTATTATTTATTTATGTCCCTTTGAAAAACTTTAACAATGGGTTTAACAAATGGGAGTATGGTCATTGAAAATAACTCTCAGGTTTTCTATCTAAAGCATTACTAAAAATCAAATCTAAGTGAATTAGTGAATTAACACAAGAACAGAAAACAAAATACCACATCTCATTTTTAAGTGGGAGCTAAACATTGAGTACACACGGACACAATGATGGAAACTATAGACACCAGGGCCCACCTGAGTGGGGAGTGTGGGAGGAAGGTGAGGGTCAATAACTTCCTATAGGGTACTATGATAATTATCGGGGTGACAAAATCATTTGTACACCAAACCTCCATGACACACAATTTTTCCATGTAGCAGAACTGCACATGTACCCCTGAACCTAAACTAAAAGTTAAAAAATGTCAAGAATAATACAAAATAAATCAATAAATATAATTTAATTATTAAAAAAAAATGAGTTCTAAAACCCTAGTATTTAAACCTTATTTATAAGAACACATCACATTTGTGGCAACCAAAACATTACTTTACCTCTTACCTCTGCGTAACATCAGCTTTAAAAATCCCTCTCGGTGTGGGTGTGTGTATGTGTGTGTGTTATTGCCTTAGACTTATGTGGTGTTAGACAATTAAAAGGTATAAGGATTTAGAATGAAAATGAATAATATTTCCAGTTTGAGACTTGTACATGTAGATTTTTTCTAAGTTCTTTAAAACCTACCTCCAAATCTCAGTGGTTTCACATGATATAAGATATATTTAATGCTAAAAAGTTTAATATTGATTCTACAGGCCAGCTGCCCCACAACCAATGACTTAGTGATCCACGCTGTTTCGAATTTGTGGCTGTATCATCACAACAAAATAAATCTTCTGCAGTTACCACAGTGCAAGCAGAGAAATAAGGATGGTCCTTCCCTATACTTTATTCTTTAGTCCCTGTATGAAACACATCCCTTCCAGGCACAGCTCCTCAGTGAGAATTAGCAACATGGCCCCACTCAACTGCAAGGCATAAGAAAATGTCATTCTCTTGTCTGCTCAGAAGGAGAGGAGAACAAGAGATAGTGAGCAACTGAAGTTCTTTTCTCACCAATTTTTTCAAGTGGCTATTTCCTGTTTAATATGAATGAGCTCAGTGAAATTCTGTAGATTAAACAAATTACATAACCTTGAAACTGCAGCTGTCTAAGCATCTTTTCTCCAGAATTTGATAAAATGGATAGTGTTGAAGACCCCTTTGTTCACTTTCAAAGCTGTGTATTTGTATTTTTTAGTTTAGAATAAATCATTCTAACATACTGTGTCACATGTCACAAATTCATGAATCATCAGAAAGATGTGTTTCTAATTATATCTATAGAGAGAGTTGATCAGAAAAATACTTGGGCCCGAAGGAGGTAAACTATTATCATGTCTTTTCTCAGTAAGAAAAGCTCACTTGTTTGGTGACTGTTACTGGTGCTAACTATGTACTGGGCACTGAATAGGGTGGTAGGAAATTCCTGATTGCTATAAAGTCTTTTATTGCTATAAACTGTTTTGAGAATTTTCCAACTTTAGTCCACTACTTCTACCTTCTATGCAAAATTCTAAATCAATATCAATATTTTAGCTTAATTTAAACAGTCGTGTGCATTTGGCATCCTAGTATGACAGGGTTTTCTACACATTCAGAATTTTTATTTTCTTGAGACAGGGTGTTGGTCTATTGCCCAGGCTAGAGTGCAGTGGTGGATGTCAACTCACTGCAGCCTCTACTCCCCAGGCTCAAGCAATCCTCCTGCCTCAGCCTCCTGAGTAGCTGAAACTACAAGTATGCACCACCACACTTGGCTTTTTTTAAAAATTTATTTGTAGAGATGAGGTCTCACTATATTGCTCAGGCTGGTCTTGAACTCCTGGGCTCAAGCAATCCTCCTGCCTTGGCCTCCCAAAGTGCTGGGATTACAGGCATCACCCACCACGCCAGGTTCTACACATTCTAAATTCACTTGCTACTTGGATGTGACTGAACTAAACGTGCTGCAATCATTTAGGACTAGGCTCAGCTGTTTTCACTGAAAACCTAAAGCCCCAGGCATTTATAGGGTTATAATTTTATTCCTTTTAATAAAAGCCATCCGGAGGGAGGCAGTCTAGGACATGTACGGAAGCTCCAAAAATTCATTAGGTGTTTTTGCAGCTTCTGCCTCTCCCCACTTTCCTCCTTAAAGGGTAAATTCCACCTTGTGGGGCCAAGATGGCAACTGACAGTCTGACCATGGTATTTGAATTCTAGGTCAATCTTTGGAAAAAGATAAGGATTTACTCTCTCCCTTTAATGAAACTTACATCTCATTTGTTGTAACTTAGTCATATGGACATAATCGTTGTCATGGAATGCTGGGAAATACAGTCCCTTAACTTGTTGGCAACGCATACACAAGAATATTGAGTTTCTCTTACTGAAAAAGCAATGGAGAATAGATATTTTGGTAGGCAACTGGAAGTCACTACAGTCAACACCAATTAGAAGTTACGAAGTCTTTTTTGCAATTTTTTTTCTTCTTTTAGTGATTTAGAATACTGAAAATAATATTTCACAATTTTAAATAATCAAGCTTTTTATAGTATTCTAAGAAAAGTAACAGATTTATATAAGTAAACAAAATCATAGTGCTCCATACAGATCATATCAGAGATCCATATATGGTGTTATGTACCTTTATTTTAGTTCCAAAAAGCAATTTAATCTGTATTACTTTTACAAACTAGAACAACTCATTGACCATGTGCTATGCAGGTTAACTGAAATATAGTAATAGATTACATATAAATAAATAATATATTAATATATTTTTCCAAGCATGTAGATATTCAGGGTTTTTTTTTGTTTTTTTTGTTTTTTTTGAGACAGAGTCTCGCTCTGTCGCTAGGCTGGAGTGCAGTGGCACCATCTCAGCTCACTGCAACCTCCGCCTCTCGGGTACAAGAGATTCCCCTGCCTCAGCCTCCCGAGTAGCTGGGACTACAGGCGCGTGCACCACACCCAGCTAATTTGTGTGTGCATGTGTATTTTAGTAGAGACGGGGTGTCTCCATGTTGGTCAGGCTGGTCTTGAACTCACCGACCTCAGGTAATCCACCCGCCTCATCCTCCCAAAGTGCTGGGATTACAGGCATGAGCCACCATGCACAGCCAATATTCAGATATATATTATATAATAGATATAATACATATTATCCAAATATAATATATATAATATACATTATTTTGAAGGATATATATATATCCTTCCTCATCATGTAAAGGTATAAATATAATTTGAATAATTGTTTGGAGTGATTGTCTTGCACAAATCTGTTCTAAATATATCATGCTGTGCAATGGAATAAATGGAGTTTGAATTTGTTAGTAAATGATTGATATACAAGCCTTTAAAACACTATCTTTAGATGCATATTCTCTTCCTTGTTAAAAAAATGTGTTTCTGAAAACAGATCACATAAGAATTAATGAATAATATATTTGTATACAAAGTTAACCCTGATATAATGTCTACCTTAAATATTTTAATATATTTAATTTTAATTTTTTAGTCTCTACAAAATTAAAAAAAAAAATAGCCGGGTGTTGTGGTGCATGCCTGTAGTCTGAGCAGCTTGGGAAGATGAAACAGGAAGATCACCTGAGCCCAAGAGGTTGAGGCCACAGTGAGCTATCATCACATCACTACACTCTAGCCTGGGCAATGGAGTGAGATCCTGTCTAAAAAAAATTTTTTTTAAATAAATACGACCACTCTTGGGTATCATATTCATTACTGCCACCTGCCTTCACTATGTCATTCACACATTAAATCTCATTTACCCTATTCAGTATTTTCTTTTTTATAGCACTTATTTCCTATTATACTAGATTTTTACTCATTTATTGTTTTAATGATTATTGTATATTTGCCAATAAATGTAAGTCCCATGAGGATGCAAAGCTTTGTCTTCTTATTTTTTTTCTGGTATAAATCTAGAAGAGCACCACTATGGATAGAATGCTCGTGCCAATGCTAGTTTGCTAATGTTTGTGCAAAGAGCAACACTGCTCTTCACCATATGTTGAAAACCTACCTCCTAATGCAATGACATTTGGAGGTGGGGTCTTTGGAGTTAATTAGGATATAAGGACATGAGGGTGAAGCCCTGCTGAATGAGATTTTAAAAGTCATGAGAGAGTTTTCCTCTTCTCTTCACCATGTGAGAACTTAGCAAGAAGGCACCATCTATGAACCAGGTTACAACCTGTCACCAGACACTGAATCTTCTGGTACCTTGATCTTGGACTTCCCAGCCTTCAGAACTGTGTGAGATGAGTGTTTTCTTTTTAAGACCCTCGATTTGTGCTATTTTATTATAGCAGTTCAAACCGACAAGCACTAATTAGGTGTTGAATAAAAGTCAATTTAATGAAAGGTGTATATCTTTGCCCACCCCATTATAACTCTCTAAGGGGTTATAAAAAAACATTTATAATGTGGTTTCCCTTTAATTCTCCAAATTCATCTGCCCTTAAGCTCTTACAACAATCCTATGCCTCATCCATAGCAAATTTGATCCACAAAATGTTTTTTTGTTCCTGCTCAGGCTAACTGATAATGGTTTGAGCAATTTCCTTTTGAGTCAAAGGTTGGGCAGCAAAGTGAGCTGTCACTTGGACCTGGTGCCTATTAACCAATAAAGAAAGTGCTACTGTTGGTGCAGACTGGTGTGTATATTTCCTCATATATTCAGGAAGAGTTTGGTGATTCCTCCTCTGTATTTTGTGCTTCTTCTATTATTGCATTTATCATATCATAATATTGTTTACTTACTTTTATATCTCCAGAACCAGAGTGTAAGTTCTTTGAAGAGAGGAGTTTTCTTTTATTATTTTGGTACTGCCTACATCACCTGGATGGCATGATGCATATAAAATACTCTTTAAATATTTACAAAATTTACAAAAGTTGCCTTCAGGCAAACTCTTCTTTCCTCTCATATGGTAATACCTAAGAATCTTAAAATATAACTTGCCAATATTCACTGGAACCTATTCTAGGCTCAGGTCTTCACCAGTCCACTTTAACTGACTTGTATAACTTGACATGACATGCCAAATTAGAGGCACACTGTGTTCTTAGTTCCCTTAAAAGAAATTATGATCTCCATGAAACTATTTAGGAAGGTAAATATATATGTTAATTTAGTCTTAAATCATCATGTATGGCAACAAAAGGAATGATTTTCTTACTGGAGATAGTAGAATTAGGAGGACTAAATAAAGCAAAGTGAAATTTAGAAGTTACAAAATAGATTAGACACATATTCACAAAAAAGTGATGCATTTAATAATAAATTCCTGATTTCTGCAGTTAACTAAAGTCCACCTTTTTAAGAATTTGTATTAAGCACATATATTTCAAATATGTTTTAATTTAAATTATGTAAAGTAAATGTAATTATATCCTGTGATTTTGTGAATATCTTAGAAGGCATTTCACTCTGGCTTTTTACTTTTCATAACAATATTATAATTATTGTTGAAAATTAAATATATATTGAATATGCAGTTAGATATGAACTCATCTAAAATAATGTGGATTTTATGAGATATGTATGTATAACAGATGCTTGTGTTAGCCTAACAAACTAGAATTAGCACTCAGTAAAGAGCTAATCAATTAAGTGTAATCACTTTAATCCATGTTTTTTAATTTATATGCTAAGCAGATGAACTGAATGAATTGTTATTTCCCAATAAAGGACTCCTTACTACTAAAGTTTTTTCTGGATTTCAGATGGTTGTTCATGACATCTAATCCATTGTTCGTAACTAGGCAAATGCCAGCTTTAAATATGCAGTATAAAAATCTAATAAAAAGCACACCATATATCACAAAATTTATGAAGTGATTATATCAGAATAATAGTATATTAGCTCAAGTCCTTTTTAATATTTACTGTGGAATGCAATTATAAACTCTAAAATAAATAATATGTATTAATATAAGAATATAAACTGGAAAGTAACTTTTAGTGTTGATGGTATAAAATAAATTATTAGTCTATAATAACAGGTTATTTTAAGTGTAGTGTTTAGTATAGTTTTAGCTCCATCTTATTGTAAACTATGCAAATAGGGAGACATTCACTAGAAATATCTGTGTTGATTTAAAAAAAAAAGAACAGAGAACAAAAAATTACGGAGAAGCTTAAGACATGTTCAGCATGATTTTCAATATAGGTAGTAGCTATAGATAGAATTAACATATCAAATTGAAGTTTAACTAAATTCTCATTGTTTGAGTTTTACACCATGAGATTTTTGAAATGAATCACCAAAAATACATCTGTTTAGTTTTCTGCACACATTTATTCCCTTAATTTTCCATTTCATCTTTTTAAATATTGGAAATAAATTAGGGCACTAATTTGACTAAATTCATTGTCAACCAATACCCCACTTACCATATTAGGCTAAAGGGTTGTGAGGCTTCAAATGCTCTTATATATGGCAATACAAGCTGAAACTTCAGTAAACTAGAGTTTCTTGTTCATACTTTGTCATCAATGACTAGTCTGTCCATGTATCTTCTAAGTTCTCTTCCCCTAGTGGTCACAAAATGAGGTTTTCTCCCATAAACCTTTCCTATCCTTGCATTAAACACAGTGATAAAACAATATGCTGATGCCCTACCTGGCATTTAAACAGGTATTTTTTTTTTTCTGTTTTTTGTTAGCTTTATCACAGAAAACAAAACTTAACCTGAGGCCATGGCAAGAAATAAAGCCACTGTGAAATTGTTGTATTGTGATCAATGAAACAATTAATAGATAATTCTCACATATAATCTTGTTTTGTTTTTTTGTTTGCTTGTTTGTTTGTTTGCTTGTTTTGAAACGGAGTCTCGCTGTGTCCCCCAGGCTGGAGTGCAGTGGCATGATCTCGGCTCACTGCAAGCTCCACCTCCCAGGTTCACGCCATTCTCCTGCCTCAGCCTCCTGAGTAGCTGGGACTACAGGCGCCCACCACCACACCCGGCTAATTTTTTGTATCTTTAGTGGAGATGGGGTTTCACCATGTTAGCCAGGATGGTCTCGATCTCCTGACCTCATGATCTGCCCGCCTTGGTCTCCCAAAGTGCTGGGACTACAGTTGTGAGCCACCGCGCCCGGCCTATAATCTCTTTTATATACCCAACTGCCTCCTTAATGTTTCTATCTGGAAATCTGTTAGGCAATCCAAACTGATCAGTTTCAAAACTCATTTCTCCACTGTGCTCCTAAATGTACCTTCTGCACATTCTCTCATTTCAGGAAGTGCAGTCACATTTTCTAGTTACGAAATATTCATCTTTTATTTATTTTCTGTCACATTCTATCCCCAATTCATCAGCAAATCTATTAGCTCTACCTTCAAACTACACTGATACAACCATCAGATAGATCGCACGGAATTCCCCTTTATTTCCTCATATATCCTGTTCTTTAGTCTTTAAAAAGAGTAAACTAGAAATTGGCACTTCACATAAATTTTTAAATGGTTTCACACTTCACTCACAATAAAAGATAAAGTTGTTAACAAGCCCTATAAAGCCCCTCAGACTGTCTGCATCAGTTTCTTTGCTGTCCTTGAACTGGCCAAAGACACTCTCACCGCACCACGCTCTTCCCCCTGTTTACAGAGCTCTCTTTCCACATATTTTCAAGCTTCTGTGTCCCTAACTGTGCTTTTCTTTTCATTGAACATATTGCCATCTAAGATGTAAATTTATATCTATATCTATATCTATAATCTATAGTCTATATATAAATATAGACTACATAGACAATGGTGTAGATATCTATAGACCAAACATATAGTCTATGTATAGATTTTATATGTATTTATATAGATTATATATAATTTATATATAATCTATGTATTTATATATAACATATAGATTATATATAATCTATATAATCTAAATATACAGTCTATACATAGATTATATATGTAATACATAATATATAATATATATACCTTTTAGAAAGTATATGTGTATACTTTCAAAAGTACAAAATTATTTGCATAAATGTAGATCTACTAATTTATGTATCATTATAATGTAAATATGTGATGTAAACTTATCATTCATAAAGTCAATGATGAATTGCATATTTTTGCCAAAAACAGCTTGATATTTATCTCATAGTAAATTTTACAAATAGACATAAACAATTAAAAATATGTTTGAACAACTTAATGATTCTAAACCATGATCTAGAGACTGTTAATAATTGTAAATTGAACAGATAATGAATAGTTTCCTAGATATTTTAGCTTTGGTGTTTGAGATATAGAAATGGATCTCTGCTGTGTGATTTGCTGTAGCCAAGATGTGAATTATATTTACTATGGTCTTATAGAGTACTGCACAATAAATGCTTGGCAACTTTTATATCAATCAATTACAAATTTCAATAATCACTGGATGAATTTTATCAGGCCTTGATTTAATGATAAGGCCAAAATTTTGGGTTAGATTTTTATAAATTTTGTCATCTTTGCTGTGCATGAAAGTTAATGAAGATATAGATAATGTTTGCTTTTATATATGGAATGTCCCATTTGGTCAAGACAGAAGTTAAAAACACAAATGTTTCATTGAGTAGCATTGCTGCAGTGAAAGGCAGCCATAAACCACAAATCTAATTTTAGTGATTTCAAGGTGCATTTTGTCACTACACACCCTTCCTTCAGAGTCTGTGTTGTCTTTTATCACCTCCAAAATGACACTGAGGACATTGGATCAAGCTAAGGAGATGTATGGGCATTCAGAAAGCAACGAATGAATGGATTTAGAAGTCAAAGCACAAAGATATATGTGACATGATTAGAGATGGGTTCAGTACTATGAATGACATGAAAAACATGAGGTATCAAAGACTGAGATGATATTCCTTAGAAATATCAACTCTGCCATGGCCAGCTTGATGTAAAAATGCATTAAAGACTCCTTGCAATCTAGAGTATTTACCCAACTAAGAATATAACATTTGCTTACATTTCAAATCTTATGTTTAATACATGATAATCATGGGTAATAAATTTTTCACAAATTAGATTTCACTTGACAGCTGGGATGATTTATTAGGTTCATGGATTCATTTAAAATTCAATACCTTTGGGTGCTGCATCACTGAACGTACTAAGCCAAATTCTCCCACTGAGTAAGTTGCTTTTCAAGCTCCTAGGGTCCTATTAAATTAAGTTCTTCAGTACAGTAAATGCTTCCCTGGTGTTTCAATGAGTTAACATATCCTACACTGGGGAAGTACATAAGGGTAACATAAAAAACAGTAGCACATCATTTTTTTAAAAAAAATTAAATAGTGCTCTACTTGCTCTATTATAGTCTCATTCTGTAATAAGGGACATAGCAGTATATTCAGGCAACCAAAATAGGTGACTTGTTTTTGTTCTATCATTCATTAAGAAGCCTTTTAACAAACATTATTCCCTGTTTTATTTCCATCCTTGCTATTATTAGGCTAATGTTGCCACCAGAAGAGTTGTAGAATCAGATGAATGCAAAATTATGACTAAGTTCTAATTGTTTCCTGGAAATGCAGGGTAAGTAAAGGGTGGTGACTCCCAACTAGTTTCTTTCCTTTTGTGTGTGTGTGTGTGTGTGTATGTGTGTGTCAGAGTCTCTCTCTGTCACCCAGGCTGGAGTGCAGTGCCGCGATCTTGGCTCACTGGAACCTCTGCCTCCCGGGTTCAAGTGATTCTTGTGCCTCAGCCTCCGGAGTGGGTGGGACTACAGGCACCTGCCACCATGCCCGGCTAATTTTTGTATTTTTGGTAGAGACAGAGTTTTACCATGTTGGCCAGGCTGTTCTCAAACTGAGCTCAAGCGATCCGCCCACCTCAGTCTCCCAAAGTGCTGGGTTAGAGGTGTGGGCCACAGTGTCCAGCAGAAAACTCATCATGTTTTAAGAAAATTTACCATTTGTGTTGGGCTGCATTCAAAGCCGTCCTTGGCTGCAGGTTGGACAAGTTTGCTTTAGATGGGGAAGAACTGCTGCTGTGTAACTTTGCAGCAAAGGAAGGGAATGGAATGGCCTATGTTTTCCTTTGGGTCAGTTTAGGTTAGTTTTAGCTTGTTTCCAAAAAAAGATTTATTGTGAAGTGGTTTTGAGGGGGTGGTATCTAGGTTAGATTTTTGCATTTTCTGAATGGATCCTCATAGATCCCTGTTAGTCTTTTTAAATTAAGTTAAATTTGTTTAGAGATGGGGTATTGCCCTGTTGCCCAGGCTGGTCTCAAACTACTGGCCTCAAGTAAGCCAAAAGCTTTGTTGATTTTTTTTTTTTTTTTTTTTTTTTCTGAGACAGAGTTTTGCTCTTGTCACGCAGGCTGGAGTGCAAAGGTGCAATCTCTGCTCACTGCAACCTTCTCTGCCTCCGGGGTTGAAGAGATTCTTCTGCCTCAGCCTCCCACGTAGCTAGGACTACTGGCACCCACCACAGTGACATGCTCATTTTTGTATTTTTAGTAGAGACGGGGTTTCACCATGTTGGCCAGGCTGGTCTCAAACTCCTGAACTCAAGCAATCCACCCACCTCGGCAACCCAAAGTGCTGGGATCACAGGCATGAGCTACCGTGTTTTGTGTCTCGCCTCCCCAGTAGT
Organism: Pongo abelii; assembly: GCF_028885655.2. Classification (NCBI taxonomy): domain Eukaryota; kingdom Metazoa; phylum Chordata; class Mammalia; order Primates; family Hominidae; genus Pongo; species Pongo abelii. The sequence continues at coordinate 21,812,964 of NC_071989.2, read as the reverse complement.
TTCTATTTGTAAACACTTTGTCAGTTGGTGGGACAGAGGGTTAATAGTAACTAATGCTATTTGTTGCTTATATTCACATAATTTTGCCGTATTAGAAAACAGAAGCCATAGAAACTAGTTTCACCTTGCCTAAAATTGTATACTATTTAACATTGTTACACATATAAAAAATAAATGACACATTTGGTACCTCTACTATACTTTACTTGGATAAGAAATATTTATTCACACAGTATTTAATGAACCTTAGGAAATGAAGAGTGAAGAAATAAACAAGTAAACCCTCCTACTTATAGCCTATTCATACACACACACACACATACACACACAACTCTTTGAACAGAGTTACATGCATGTATGTTACAGATATTATGACCACTAGGAAAGAAGTAGAAACATAATATGATACCATTTACTATAAACAGTAGGGCTATTATATTATTATACTACCTTGTAAAGATGTATAGTACATATATATTCTTGAATATTGTTGTATAAATTTAGTGAGATGTTCTGAATTATGAGTAATATATTCAAGAACTTCTAAAACGGTTTCAGTTTAATGTGTTTCTTATATACATTTATTGAAGGAAGAATATTTTCCACTTTTAGTATTCTTTTTTAAATGCAAATGTGACAGTATCATTTTCCTTTCCAAAATGCCCTCTTTCTCCTTAGTCTAGAATAACTCTTTTTAATATTTTGTATCTCAGTTTAAAGTTCATTTTCTTAAAGAAAGAGGTCTTTCTACACCCCTAATCTAATCAGGTTCTTCTTTTATTTCCCCTCATTCCAATCAATTATAAAACTTAACAATACTTTAGGTGAATATGTTTTTAGTAATATATTTCCACCCTGATCACCCTGTGATCTAGATGAAAACAGATGGTAACAAATAATCACTACTCTGTATTGGCACTGTATAGATGAGTAATTTAAATTTGCATAACAAGCCATGCCTTAGAGTAGTAACTTTATGACAAAACAGCAGAATTAGTGAACTATCCAATATTTTAAGTATAACAAATTGATTTTATTTAGATTCTTTTTTTTTTTTTTTTCTGAGATGAAGTCTCTCTCTGTCGCCCAAGCTGGAGTGCAGTGGTGCCATTTTGGCTCACTGCAACCTCCACCTCCCGGGTTCAAGCAATTCTCCTGCCTCAGCGCCCCTAGTAGCTGGGACTACAGGCACATGCTGCCACGCCCAGCTAATTTTTTGTATTTTAGTAGAGACGGGGTTTCACTGTGTTGACCAGGCTGGTCTCGAACTCCTGAGCTCAAGCAATCTGCCCGCCTTGGCCTCCCAAAGTGCTGGGATTACAGGCATGAGCCATGGTGCCCGGCCTAGATTCTTTTTTTACTTTCAATCGATATTAGAATTCGGTTAAGTGCAGTGGGTCTTTGGCCAATGTTAATTAAACTAAGCAATTTATTATTTTATTATTAGACAGTTTCTGAGTTTTATGTACTTATACTTCTTAATGTTATTCTTATACTTTCCTTCAAAAAACAGTATATGTTCACAGTAGAAAAACAAATTAAGTAAAAAAGAATGCATTGTATTATTAGTCCTCAGAATTAATTGCTGTTAATATCCTGGTATGTGGTCCTTCAATTCTTTTTCTATTTATAAGCTTGCATGTAAAGAGCAGATTTCCTTTTGAGCTTAAGTTTTTAAACATTTATGAGCATGAAAAATAAGTTGGTATGTGGTGGGGCAGGTATTTATGTCCACTAGTTAGTTTACAGCAGATATAAGACAGGGTGTGAGCTGAAGACAGCATGACACAATTTGCATGTTGTCATTTTTCTGCTGGGAATAATAAACTTGAGTCTAAAATCTATATTGAGTCGTTGCAAGAAGCAGACGTCAAAGAGAGTGACAATAATGAAAGACGCTAGAAGAGTTTCTCATCGAAGAGGTGGAAGTTGAATTTTCATACTGTACAACAGGCAAAGCAATTCAATAAAATTTGAATATTTCATTTCGTGTAACTTGATTTTTATCTGCAAACTGGCGAATATGCATTCATGTGTTACCATATGCATATATGCTTCATACTGTAGTCACTGTTTTAAAACATGCATTTTTTATTTACCATTTTCCATGCCAATATTTCCTACTATATTTCCGTTTCATTTTTAATGCCTGAGTTGAATTCTTTATCAGTATGCCTTTTTAAACACTTTAAATGAAACAGTTCTGTACATATTCACAAACTGCAATGTTACAGCAACTTAGGAACTTGAAGTGACTGAAAATGTGTCTATGTTTTTAAGTACAATTCAACAGGGCCAGAGATTAATCTTCTATTGAACATATTCTGTATTCTAAATTTAACCTTCAAGAATTCTATTTAAATATCGTCCTATTTAACCTTATGAAATATAAGGTTTTCTTTTAAATGGGAAGTTGGTATTCCCTCATTAAATGAAACCAAATGTAGTTTGACATTATTATCGTCTACAATGGCAAGCTTTTATAACACACGTTGCATATAATAAAGATATAGATTCACCCTAATTTATTTTCCCCATGAAAGATGGAAGAAATTCAAGGAAAAGAAAAAAAAGGCTTTGCTACAGGTTTAATAACGAAGCAGTACACACAGCTTATGATAAATGTTTCATCCATTACCAGAAATAAATGTTACATAATTACAGATTACAAAGCTGACATCTTAAACCTTCCTAGTCAGAAAGAAAGCTAATGGACAAAAAATATAAAAGAAGTGTGAAAAATTAAGCAGAACAGTATTCACATTATGCTGCAGGTATTTATCTGATGGTCAGTTTCCTAACAGAATGAAGGTAGGTGCCTAGAATTTCACTGTTGTATTTGCTGAATAGACACAGTGTCTGTCATTCAGAAGTATTCAATAAAAATGTGTGGAAAGGCCAGGCACGGTGGCTCACATCTATAATCCCAGCACTTTGGGAGGCCAAGGCGGGTGGATCACCTGAGGTCAGGAGTTCGAGACCAGCCTGGCCAACATGGTGAAACTCCGTCTCTACTAAATATACAAAAATCAGCTGGGTATGGTGGTGAGCACCTGTAATCCCAGCTACTCAGGAAGCTGAGGGTGGAGAATCCCTTGAACCTGGGAGGTGGAGGTTGCAGTGAGCTGAGATCGCACCACTGCACCCCAGCCTGAACAAAAGAGCAAGACTCCATCTCAAAAAAAAAAATGTGGAAAGAAGGGAGTGAAAGAAGAGAGAATGGAAAAAGATTGGGTAAAAAGGAGAAAGAGAAAGGCAAGCAAGAGAGAAGTAATTAAAGAGGACAGAAGAAAATATTCTAAAGTGAGGTAATTTGGAAATAAACTATTTTTTTAAAACTCTGAATTATAAAGTTTTTCAGATGCATATCTATAGTAGTTAATATTTTATAGTTTTGAATTAGAAGGTTAAGGTTGTTTATTTTATTAATGCTAAATTTAAGATATTTTTATCTCATAAAAAAAGATGGTTAAAACTGTATGATTCCACAAATATTTACAGGGTTATTAAAATAGGAGAACAATTTCTTTATATTAGTTCATATGGTACTGGAATAGTTAAGGAAGATTGTATTAAGAATCTGAGTTTACTTTAAGGCTATTTACAAATTATTAAGTGACAGACTGGAAAAGAAAAATACTTCTAATGTATGACTCATACAATTGTAAAAGTAAACAATTTACAAAGATTTGTTTTCTGTTTAAAGCTTATTCTATGGATTCTTTGAATCAATAACATTTTCTTGAATATACTATTTAGTAATTAGGAAGAACAACTGAACAGGAAATATTTTATTGCATGTTTATTTATATTCGACCTTGAAAACAGGCATATTATAGTATAAATTATTCTAAACATATTGAAAATGTTGATGTCAGATAAATTTTGAGAATACGATTCACCTTAAATTGGAATTTCTTCCATAATCAAACATATTCTACCCTTAGTCCACCCCATGGCTGAAGTCTTGGGGTAGCAGAAAACTCGCTATGTCCAAAATTAGCCTTAAAAACCTTTAGCTGTATATCATGATTTAAATGCTGCTTCTTCGGTTTAACCTGAATTTCCCTTTTACACTACATAACTTGAAAGTTTCTCTTCCTGGTAATGAGCTCTTCTCTTAAAATATGTGAGAGAGTCTGGAACACAAAAAAGGAGCTTGATGCAAAAGTATTTTTCTGAAGTGAGATATGCTTAATCCCAGTTCAGGACTCAAAACACAGACACTGAAGAGCAAAGAGACTCAATCAAGAGCTGTTTGTTGGTTGATTTGTTTTTAAACTATCATGGGTGATCTGAAGAAATATCAGAAACTCAGAATCTGGAAATAAACTGTAGAAGCTAAAAAAGAGATATAGATTTACTGAGTCAAAAATATTATTTTACAAGAATCATCACCCATCTAATTTATCTTATTATACCACACTTTCTTATGCCTTGCTGTGAAAAGGATGCTTTCTTAAACTGCCGTAACTCTCTAGGTACACTTCAAAATTTTGAGCAATTTCAACATTTTATAAACAATACTTTATATATCTTGAGCTTTCACTCTCTATTACCAATATATATTTTATACTTTTTCTTTGAAGAATATCACTTTAAGGAAAAAGACAGCTTTCTCGACAATTTGTTTTTCTCAAGATCAGTTGTGTAATCAAATACATTTCCTTAGCTTGTTTATATTCCTAAAGGGGATTGACTACTGTTAAAATGGCAAGCAACTCAAGCATTGCTATACACAATTATTTGTAACACCAAAGAAGCCTACTTTTGGCAATACTTGACAGTATTATGCATGACCGGTTCTAGCTTGGCATAAAAATTAATAGGGAATCAGAAAATAATAGGGAATTGAGTGAAAATCTCTAACTGGCCTTTGTCATTTTGTGACCTGCTATCTCTGTTTAATTCTAATTAAATAATTAAAGTTTGGGTAGTCTGTGAGATGTGAAATATACCTAAGTTTGGCTTACTCCAAATAAATAAAAACAAAACAAACCATATTTTTTATGAAGACATTGGAGTATGATCAGAGTTGGCATGTAACTTCTGCAAATACAGGATAATTTTAGAATATTGTGAAAAGGGAAAATCATAATTACATAGTGAAAGTGAAAAATCAGATGAAATGCCTTGAAAACACATACACATTTACACACACACACGCACACACACACACACACACAAACATAGAGTTTAGACTGTAACTTAAGATATGGAATCCAGGACTTCTAACACCAAGGTCACAAATGATGGCCATTAGGTTGCCTTCTACAACAGAACAGGGACTAAAATTTCTCCATATCTGTCACTACTTGGAACCAGGGTTATTACTTGAGTAAGTACAGAATTTCTGAAGAACTTGGTTTAAGATTTGAGCCATAAAACTTGTACCCAGTGAATGTAACTCTAATAATCCCACCTTTGTTCAGGGAGCAGAAATTTGAAGTACACTACCAGATCTTGTGTTATAAGAAGTTGTGCAGGAGTTTGTATGGACAACTTTGAAATAATTTTACAAGAAGGGTGTAGGAGATTAGTCAGAGTGGTGGGAGAAACTACAGGGAAAGGAGCATGCCTTCTGAAAGGTCAGAAGGCTCTGCATAGCTTCAGGGAAGAATAGTTGAAGGCAGCTGTTCTCTGACCCCAAGGTAGAGGGCAAGGAGTAGGTACAAGGAAGGGTAGGGGAATTTATCTTAAACAGCTTGTTTATTTATGTTGACCTTGACCAGAAACCGACCTTTGATCATCCATGTGCGTGACTGCTCCCTGAAAGGGAGAACAATAATGTTAATTACTCACAGATTGTGTTGTCTCCAGGCTTTCGGCATTATGTCTGTACTGAATAAAAGCAAGCAGCTTCAGCTGTTTGAGACTGCTCACTCTACAGCCGCTAAGTGCGGGGCAGTCCCCCCTAGCTGCTCTTACATTGCATACCTGCGTCTGAATACTCCTTTCATCTGTCGCTGAGCCATGGTCTGTGGAACGGACCCGGCAGAAGGGATGGAAACAGAGTGAGAAAGACGCAAACCCTAAACACACACTGTTTCCACTCCAAATGAGCCTACACATGTACATTCTTCAGTATGAAAATAGACTACAGAAAATAACCATCAACATCAACAAGAGGATTGTGAATTTATACTAGTTGAATTTGCTTTATTTTATTTTAGTTTAGTTTAGTTTCAGGATACAAGTGCCAAACATGTAGGTTTGTTACATAAGTATAAATGTGCCATGGTGGTTTGCTGCACCTATCAACCTGTCATTTAGGTTTTAAGTCCCGCATGCATTAGCTATTTGTCCTAATGCTCTCCCTACCCTCACACCCCACCCCCCGACTGACCCTGGTGTGTGATGTTCCCCTCCCTGTGTCCATGTGTTCTCATTGGTCAACTCCCAGTTATGAGTGAGAACATGTGGTGTTTGTTTTTCTGTTCCTGTGTTAGTTTGCTGAGGATGATGGCTTTCAGCTTCATCGATGTCCCTGCAAAGGACATGATCACATTCCTTTTCATGGCTGCATAGTCCTCTATTGTGTATATATACCACATTTTCTTTATGCAGTCTATCAATGATGGGTATTTGGGTTGGTTCCATGTCTTTGCTATTGTAAATAGTGCTACAATAAACATACGTGTGCATGTGTCTTTAGGGTAGAATGATTTATATTCCTTTGGGTATATACCCAGTAATGGGATTGCTGGGTCAAATGGTATGTCTGGTTCTAGATCCTTGAGAAATCACCACCTTTCTTCTATAATGGTTGAACGAATTTACACTCCCACCAACAGTGTAAAAGTGTTCCTATTTCTCCACATCCTCTCCAGCATCTGTTGTTTCTTGACTTTTTAATAATCACCATTCTGACTGGTGTGAGATGATGTCTCATTGTGGTTGTGATTCACATTCCTCTAATGATCAGTGATGTTGAGCTTTTTTTCATATGTTTTTTGGCCACAAAAATGTATTCTTCTGAGAAGCGTCTGTTCATATCCTTTGCCCACTTTCTGATGGGGTTAGTCTGTTGTTTGTTTTTGTAAATTTGTTTAAGTTCCTTATAGATTCTGGATATTAGACCTTTGTCAGACATGTAGATTGCAAAAATTTTCTCCCATTCTGTAGATTGCCTATTCACTTTGATGATAGTTTCTTTTGCTGTGCAGAAGCTCTTTAGTTTAATTAGATCCCATTTGTCAATTTTGACTTTTGTTGCCATTGCTTTTGGCATTTTCATCATGAAGTCTTTGCCCATACCTATATCCTGAATGATGTTGCCTAAGTTTTCTTCTAGGATTTTTATGGTTTGGGGTTTTACATTTAAGTCTTTAATCCATTTTGAATTAATTTTTGTATAAGGTGTAAGGAAGGAGTCCAGTTTCAGTTTTCTGCATATGGTTAGCCAGTTTTCCCAGCAACATTTATTAAATAGGGAATTCTCTCTTCATTGCTCCTCTTTCTCAGGTTTTTCGAAGATCTGATGGATGTAGATGTGTGGTGTTATTTCTGAGGTATCTGTTGTGTTCCATTGGTCTATCTGTCTGTTTTTGTTCAGTACCAAAACAGTACCATGCTGTTTTGGTTACTGTAGCCTTGTAGTATGGTTTTTAGTCAGGTAGATGAAATAATATGACTTTAAAGTAAGCATATTTGGAATGCTCAAGGAAGAAAGACATTATTAAAATTACAAACAAAAACAAAATTATAAAATATATGCCCATGCAAAATAAGAAAACATGACATGCAAAATCTAACTAAAATGTTAAAATTTAAATTTAATAAATTTAATTTTGAAAATTTGAAAATTTAATAAATTTAATTTTGAAAATTTGAAAATTTAATTTTGAAAATTTGAAAATTTAATAAATTTAATTTTGAAAATTAAATTTATTAAATTTAGAAAAATTTCATATTATGCACAATTCAAAATGAAATAGTGAAAAGAAGGGAATAGAAAAGGTTTCAGCAGTATACCCTTTCAAGCAAACAGAGTTAAAATACGAACTACAAACGTAAGGATTAGGAGGAGTGATTGAGAGGCTCTAACATGTATCTGATAGGAATTTCAGAAGGAGATAATAAAGAAATTGGTTTTTGGAAGACAGTTCTCCATGGAATTTCTGGATGTCTTTTATCAGTATTTGTTTCAGACTCTATTTTTAAGGATGTTGTATAGCAAAAAGCCTTCAAAGGTAAAGACTTCTTTCTGGGAAAGAAGGCACATTTCTTTTCTCATGCTGATAGTAAAGATAATGTTCTCTCTGGAGATATAGTTGGACAGATTTGCTTATAGCCTTCTTTATAAGATTGAGGAATTTCCAAATGCAGGGTTGCTCAGCTCTGTCACAAGCCTACTGTGTTCACAGTACCAACCTGACAGTTTAGCACGGTCCCCATGGAATTGGGGGGCACAGAGAATGAATCTAAACCTCAAGCTTATGCTGCCTGCTGTTGTATAAGTGATAAAAGTTTTTTTGATTCTTACCCAAAATTTCATTTATAAAACTGTGGCAGGTTCATCCTTAGCTTGAAAGTTGGGTAAAATCTGAGACCTTGCTCAGTTCTTTATTATTACAGGAATAATAATATTTGGAAGAGGAAGGAAGTTAATAATTTTCCATCAAAAGAAAAATAATACTATCTCTATATAAAGAAAGATGGGAAACACATTCTCCTGTGTAATGAGATGAGAGTGAAAATGCTGTGAGCATGTCTCAGGAATTGTGGTAATATGGGGAAAGAATGTCTTTCTTCACCTACTTCTTCTTTCCTCTTGTTGAAATGAAAGAGACAATTCAACTGAGGGGCATAAAGCAGACAGCAAGACAGGAAGAAAAATAGCTAAAGTAGCCATATTGAATTACCAGGTAAAAATTATATATTTCAGATAGTAGCAAAATATATAATAGGAACAGCCTTGATCGCTGATGACTGAGGACCCTCATAACAGCCCTGATTGTTCCTCCATACTTTGTTTCTATGTTGGTTTCTCTCTTTGTTAGTTTACTTTTATTATTTAATTTTTCGTTATCATAACTAAACCTATTTTATATTCAGCAGAATATAGAGAATAAAGACACATTTCTTAAACATTACCAAATAAAACATGAAGATTACCTACAACAAAATGACATTTAGAATATTAACAGATACCTCATCAGAAATAAGAAATGTTACAACAAAATGGAGTAACACTGTCTTCAAAGGGAATATGAAGATTCAAACAAGAACGTTATACCAGCTAAGCTATAAAGAGAGAATGATGAAGATATTATCAGGCATAAAACCATTCACACATTAGCACATAAAAGGCTTTGCTAAATAAATGATCAGTTACTTCACCCAAAGAAAAAAATTAAATCATAAGAAAATCAAGTGGTGAAAGAAAAAACAGGGGCTGGAAAACCTCAATAAAATATGCTGGTGGATTTTACAATTACCAGAAAAATTACAACAATATATGCTTTAAATTTTTAAAAGAAGTGAAATTGGCGTTTCAGACAACGTTAGAAGGATGGGTGTGAGGTGAGTGTTTAATTTTAAAGCTTGCAAAGGTCCATTTTTGTGTTCGTGATGAGATTAATTTTGACTTTGTTGAAAAAATGTACAATTTAATATGTAGATTTAACATCATGTAAGTGGAAAAATAGTTATGAAGTTTTAGTGATTTTATGATTTGAAAAAATTTCAGATAATTTAAAGTTATGCATGTGAATCATCATACTGTTACTGGTGGAAGACACTGTTACCTGGAGTTGCTGGTGGTTGTATTCATGTAGGTCTGCAGCAACTTCAGTCCTTGACTCCTCAGAAGACAGAATTCAACTGAGGGGCATAAAGCAGAAAAAGAGACTGAGAAAAGGTTCAGAGCAGGAGTGGAAGTTTTATTTAAAAGGCTTCAGAACAGGAAAGAAAGGAAAGTTCACTTGGAAGAGATCCAAGAGGGTGTCTGAAGGTCAAAAAGAGAAGGGAGTGTTTAACCTTGACCCTAGGGTTTTATAGGCTCACCTCTTTCCCATGATTCTTCCCTTAGGGTGGGCTTCCCACATGCCGGTGCTCTCCTTACCCTGGGAATTGAGTACGTGCAGTGCAGTGTGTTTCGGAAGTTGTACGCATGCCCATGTGAGGCTTTCTTCCCTTTCCGGTGGAGTACACCTGGCAGGTCATAGTTTGCCATTTTGTCTCTTAGTGCGCATGCCCAGGAAGTTTTTTCTTCCTGGTATTTGCATTCAATTAGCACTTTAATATTAATAGTTGTGGATCATCAGGAAATGGCCTCTCCCTGTTGCTCTGGGTGGGCTGCTGAATTATCATTTTTAGAGAGGCAGTGTGATAACTGTCAAACCATCACCTGATATTCCTAGTGGTTAGGGGAAGATCCCGCTTCTGCCCCGGTCATGTCTATCTAACTAGTTGGAAAAATACTGTATGGATATTGTAAATACATAGTAAGATGCCATTGTAAACTCAATGCGGAAAAAAATATTTCTTTAAAAACACTCAAGGAAGCACTGACAAAAATATTTAATAAATTTGACAACTTTATCATGAAAATCATTGGTCTAAAAATCACCACCACCAACAGCAATAAAAGCAACAGAGAGAAAATATCAGCAAATTAACTGTGATTATATTTGTACTGTTCTATTTAGCAAATATTTCCACTTCTCCTATCAGATGTGTGATAGGATTGACTTTCCTTGCCTATTGCCTACTTAGAACTTGTGAGACTTGACTTGCTTTGATCAATGAAATCTGAATCAAAGTGTCATGTGTGAGAGTGCAATTTCAGTGTCAGAGCTTTAAAAGCAAATTTTCAATTTGTCTTCTTTTTTCTTTTCTTGCCTCTGATGACTAGAAGTGTCCCAGACCAGAGAGCACCTGCTCTAGCCATTGGGACCCCAAGTGAGGATGAGGTAAAACCTAGACCCAGCTGCCTCACAGTGAATTTGTATCATGAGTGAGATATAAGATTGTTGCTTTATTTCTGCTTTTTAAATCATAACATAATTTAACCTATTTTAATATTTATTAGAACCCACATTAATATAAAGAACACTCAAGGCTTTTTTTAAATTGGCAAATTAACATAAAAATCCAATCTAAGTATGAACACAGAAAAGCAAGCTCAAGGGGCTCATCAATATGTAAAACTACAGGAAAACACTCAGACTTTCCTGGTGGACCTCACTCAGTTTCAGTACCCAGGGTCACAGACCCTACATGTATTTCACTAAAATATTTTTCAGTGAAGTGTATTTTCAAATATTTATGTTTTTCTTCACAAAATATCAGTAAATATTTGTAAATTTTAGCTCTCATTTTCAATTTGCTGAGATTTAGTTTAATTTTTTGTTAGTAATCTGTGTTCCTTTAGTAAAAATATGTATTCTCTTCTTGGAGTACAAAGTTTGATATAGAACTAGGCGATGTAACTTCATATCCTTACTAATTTCTAGAGACTTTACCTGCTTTAAACTGATAAAAGTGTGTTGTTATTTCAACTTTCATATCAAGTAGTCTCTATTTTACAGAAGTTGGTCTTGTATTCTCAAGTAGAAAAATGTAATAGCAATTACATCCCCATTGTTTATTGTAGATTTTCACACTGCAAATCTTCTGTACCAATTTTATTGACTTTTGGTTTTACATTGCCCTTATCAGACATTAAGAGGTAGAGAGTGGACCCAACATTGTTTCTAGTCCCATGGCTCTAGAGCTTCCTGCTAGTATTCTGTCTTTCCCCATCTGTATCTGATATTTTCTGTCTCCATTGTTTGTATTATCCCCCAAATTTCTCCTCTTTCTGGCCTTTTCTGGATGGAAACTTAGATTGGTTACTTTTGAGTTAGATTGATTTGCAGGAATCAGATCATTCTAGCTCCATTAAATTTTAACCACAGTCACCTGACAATTATATGGGAATTAAAGCATGAAAAAAATCCTTCTCAATTTTAGCTGTTTTTAGATTGTCCTGCCAAGCTTTCCAGTGAGTTCATTTGACAATATTGGGAGATTCTCTCACTCTCATGGTAGAAGGTCTGAATTATGTATAGATGTTGGAAAAACAGCATGTGCCAACAAAAGACATCTTCTTGATGATCAGTAAGCAATGTTTATATTTTACAATGCAATGCAATAACATATTAAATATGTAGGTGAATTAAGGATGTGATTGGTGTTTTTACAATGATGCATATGACCTTACCTTTTTTTTTTCTTTTTAATATAATGGGAAGTAGGATTCTGGTTGACATTTTTACACAGAATGTCTGATATTTAGCAATGCTTTACTATTATAAAGCAGGGATTTAAACACATTAATAAATAAAAGCATATTTTATGAGAAGCAATGGTAAAAGCATATCAGATTAGAAAATATTAAAGTCTAATATCACTAATTGTTGGTGAGAAAGTGGATGTCTGGGAATACTCATACACTGTTTTGGAGGTTATAGATCTGTACAAATATTTTTGGAGAGTAACTTGACAATATCTTATCAATTTAAAGACACATGAAGCTGGCCATCTATACATCCACTACTAAATCAATAATTTATATATAATTTTGCACATATGCTAAAGATATTTCAAGTGTTTTATTGGACATACATTCTAAAGTGGAAAATTCAAAGCAACTCACACTCTATACTTTAAAATAATACATATATAAATTATGGAGTACTCTAATACAATAAAGCAATTAAAATGAATAATAATAGAGCTACATGCATCAACCAAAGTAAATCTAAAGGAGAGATAATGTTGAGTGAAAAGAAATCAATTTGCAGTAGGATATATACAACATGATACCATTGTCGATAAAGAGTCAAACTGTGAAAATATTTGAAGAGATTTATTCTGAGCCAAATATGAGTGACCAGGAGCTGTGACAAAGCCCTCAGGAGATCCTAAGAACATGTGCCCAAGGTGGCTGAGGTGGAGTTTGGTTTTGTACATTTTAGGGAGGCATGAGACTTCAATGAAATATATTTAATAAATATATTGGTTTGGTCCAGAAAGATGGAACAACTTGAAGAGGAGGGTGTGGGGGGCTTCCAGCTTATAGGAAGATTTTAAAATTTTCTGGTTGATAATTGGTTGAGTTTATCCAAAGACCTGGGATCAATAGAAGGAAATGTCTGGGTTGCAATAAAAGGTTGTGGAGACCAAGTTATCATGCACATGAATCCTCCAGGGGGCAGGCTTCAGAAATAAGAAGTTGTAAAATGTTTCTTATTAGACTTAAAGTCTGTGTTGATGTTAATGCCAGAGAAGTATAATCAAGCATATTTGACACCCACTTCCCTTCATGGCCTGAACCAGTCTTTCAGTTACATTTTAAAAGAACGCTGGCTGAGGAGGAATTCCATTCAGATGGTTGGCGGTGGGGCTTAGAATTTTATTTTTGGTTTACACCATGTACTTGTAATAAAAACGTATTTCTGTACAACAAATTACTCCAAAATTTAGTGGCCTAAAACAACACTATGTCTTTATTATTCCTCAAAGTTTCTTTGGGTCAGGAACATGGGAGTGACATAACTTTGTTTTTCTGCCTTAGGATCTGAATGACATGGCAGCCTGATGTTTGCTGGGTCTATCATCATTTATTGGCTTTTAGGGGTAGAGCATCTTCTTCCAAGCTGGCTCACTCACATAGCTGGAAAGGTAACACAATTTGTTGATGGGAGACCTTGGTTCCTTCCTACATGGACTTCGCCAAGTGGCAGCCTATGTCCGCACTCACCCAAAAAGGAGAGATCCAAGATCAAGCGAGCAGCCATACTTCCTTTATAACAAAGGAAGTCACACCCCATCACCTCCACCAGTCTAATGCTCATACAGACCGGCTCTGAGTCAATAACGAAGGAGACTACTCAGAGGCAAGAGTTCTAGGAAGCAAAGATTATTGAGGCCCATCTTTGAAGCTGGCTACCAAATATTGTTTATATAAATGTCACAAAAATGAAAAACAATACTATACATTGTTATAAATACACAGACACATAGTCAAGAGTAAAAAGAAAATCATAGAGAGGATAAACAGCATATTTGAATAGTAGTTACCTCAGAGGGAAGATAGGTTAGGAGAGTGGTACATGGGACTGTTAATGGCATCTATTCAATTTAATTGAAAAAATATCTGTATTAATTATAGAAGAGCATGAGGATTTGATTGATTTCAGTGTAAAGTGCTTATGATTTTTTCATAAGTTTCTATAGATTAAAATTCCTTCATATTTAACAGATAAACACAGATGAGCAGCCTTTGTAAATTACACAAATAACAAATCAATCCACTTTTTCACATGCATTTTGTAAAAATGTCCATTTGACAGATATCAGCAAATGTTGACTGTTCAGCAAGGGTAATGAGTCTTGAAGATCTAAGACTTTGCCTTATCCTCAGTCAGTTTATCTCATTATAACATGCCCTTTGACAAAGGCCTCAGTTGACACCAGTCAACTCTTGGGAGATGTGACACGGGACATTCAGAAGAGCCTTGCTAATGTGAAAGGGTATATTCTCCCTGAAATCTTCTGCATCTTGCTGAGGCACCTTACCAACCTATGGGGCCTCATCAGGCCTCCTCCACCTAAGGTTCCATCTCTAGATCTCAAGTCAGTATTACTAAACAATATTTCTTTAGCAAAGGCAACGTGCCAGGCACTAAGCTAAGTATTTTATGTGTATTATCTCATTTCATCCTAAAAACAACCTGATGACATGCCCTATCTATTTAAACAGATTACTATAGGTAGTCAGTTAGGCATGACCAGGATAGGAGAGGGCTCTTCTCCCGTATTTCACTATGGATGTCAGGTGATGGTGCGACAGTTATCACATACCTCTCTAAAAATGATAATTGGGAAGCTGGAGCCAGGGTGCCAGGGAGAGACAATCTACTGATGATCCATAGCTGTTAACGTTAAAGTATGAATTGAATGCAGATACCAGGGAGAAGCAACTTCCTGAGCATGCTCATTAAAAGAAAAAATGGCAAAGTATGAGCTTCTGGGGACACCCCACTCGAAGAGAGAAGAAAGCCTCAGATGGGCATGTGTACAATTTCCTAAACGTACAGAGCATGCTCAATTCCGAAGGGCAAAAAGGGTACTGCACATGCAGGCAGCTCACCCTAAGAGAAGAACCATGGGAAAGAGATGAGCCTATAAAGTCCCATAACCAAGGCTAAATGTGGCACTTGACTTTCAGGTGCCCACTTAGGTCTCTTTCAAGTGAAGTTCCCTTTCTTTCCTGTTCTAAAGCCTTTTAAAATAAATGTCCACTCCTGGCCGGGTGCAGTGGCTCAGGCCTGTAATCCCAGCACTTTGGGAGGCTGAAATGGGCTGATCACCTGAGGTCAGGAGTTCGAGACCAGCCTGGCCAATGTGGTGGAACCTCATATCTACTAAAAATACAAAAATTAGCTGGGCGTGGTGGTGGGCGCATGCAGTCCTAGCTACTTGGGAGGTTGAGGCAGGAGAATCACTTGAACCTGGGTGACAGAGGTTGCAGTGAGCTGAGATCACACCACTGCACTCCAGCCTGGGTGACAGAGTGAGACCCTGTGTCAATAAAAAAAAAAAAAAAAAAAAAAAAAGTCCACTCCTGCTCTGAAACTTACCTTGGCCTCTTCTTCTGCCTTATGCTTCTCAGTCAAATTCTTTTTTCTGAGTAGGCAAAGATTGAGGTTACTGCAGACTGGTACAGATACTATGCTGCTAACTTGGATTCCTTCCACCAGTAACAAGATCATTCAGGCAAACAGTAGTTAAGTAACTTGTTATACAAGTCAGTGACAGAGCAAAGATTTTACCCAAGACATCCAGAGGGTGTGCTCCATTATCTAGTGGTTTGTGTCAGTCTGGTTTTCTTGTTACTACCTTAGCATCACCTTTTAGAAACTCTCCATAAATATGTGTACCCTGATTTCACCTCTAACTATGGCAATGCTAACATCATAAGATTTCCAATAGAGTTTGAAGAGCAAGCATACGGCTTCGTGGCTACAGTCTAATACCACCCGGAAGATGGTAAACCTAGACCAACTGCAATTCCTGGACTTTCAATGTGCCAGAAACATGAGAAGGTCACTGATGGTCTCTTCTGAGAGGGCCTAGGTTAAAGGTCAGGTGGCATGGTAGGGTGTAAATGACTCGCACTGGAGTGTTTTCTGTCTGGAAGCCCAGCATGATTCTGGAGATGCTCTCATCCTAAAATTGTACATGCCTGATTTACCATGTATTGTGTCCTCCTAGGAGTGTTATTTCAGTACTTCAAAATTCATTAAGTGTAAACCAAAAATCAAATTTTAAGGCCTTCCAACCATCTGAATGGATTTCCTTCTTGGCTAGGGTGCTCTGAAATTTAACCTGAAAGACTGGTTCAGACCATGAAGAAAGAGGGGGTTGGACATGCTTCATTATATCCTCTAGCATTAAGATCAACACAGACATTAAATCTGGTAAGAAATATGTATCATCTATTTTTTCTGAATCCTGCTGCCTGGAGGCCTCATCTGTGTGATAGAACTTTCGTCTCTACAACCTCTTATCACAACCCAGACATTCCTTTCTGCTGATAATTCTTCCAACTAATTACCAATTAGAAAAATTTTAAATCTACTTATTACCTGGAAACCCCCTGCCTCATCTCCCACCTCAACTCATTCTGCCTTTCTGGACTGGACCAATGTAGATCCTAAATGTATTTACGTGATGTCACACGTCTCCCTAAAGTGTATAACACCACGTTGCACTCTGAACCCCTTGGCATATGTTCTCAGGATCTCCAGAGGGCTGTGTCACAGGCCATGGTCACTCATATTTGGCTCAGAATACATCTTTTCAAGTATTTTACAGAGTTTGACTCTTTTTGTAGACATAGGGCGGCTTAGTCACCTTCACCAGAATTTCATCCAGGATATTCTGATTATTATACCACAGTTGTTCACACAGGGCTCTCAGAAATTACCTCTCAGGGACTGCAGTTATAGAATCAAGCTGATAATGTCTATCAGATCCTAACACAGCACAAAACATATACTGAACCTAATCCAATCATCAGCCTGGACGTCCAGTACACATTCAGAAGTCATCTTTCTTCTTGGTCACTTAATGCCTATAGCTTAGGAAGGTTTTCCTTTT
The DNA here is from genome assembly GCF_028885655.2 of Pongo abelii. Classification (NCBI taxonomy): domain Eukaryota; kingdom Metazoa; phylum Chordata; class Mammalia; order Primates; family Hominidae; genus Pongo; species Pongo abelii. The sequence continues at coordinate 21,795,810 of NC_071989.2, read as the reverse complement.
TTTTTTTTTGAGACAGAGTCTCACTCTGTCACCAGGCTGGAGTGCAGTGGTGTGATCTCAGCTCACTGCAACCTCCACTTCCTGGGTTCAAGCAATTTTCCTGCCTCAGCCTCCCGAGTAGCTGGGATTACAGGCGTGTGCCACCATGCCTGGCTAATTTTTGTATTTTTAGTAGAGACAGGGCTTTACTATGTTGGCCAGGCTGGTCTCGAACTCCTGACCTCGAGTGATCCACCCGTCTAGGCCTCCCAAAGCGCTCGGATTACAGGTGTGAGCCACTGCCCCCAGCGTTTCTGCCAGTTCTTTAATATGGAATTTTCTCACAAATATGTTGATATGTTAAGGCTTTGTGTCCCCACACAAATCTCACGTTGAATTGTAATCCTCATAATCCCCATGTGTCAACGGAGAGACCAGGTGGAGGTAATTGAAATATGGGGCCGCTTTTCCCCATGCTGTTCTCATGATAGTGAGTGAGTTCTCTCGAGATCTGAGAATTTTATAAGGGGCTCTTCCTGCTTCGCTCAGCACTTCTGGCCGCCTTATGAAGAAGGTGTCTGGCTTTCCCTTAACCTTCCGCTATGATTGTAAGTTTTCTGAGACCTCCTCAGCCCATACTGAACTGTGAATCAAATCCCTTTCTTTTATAAATTACCCAGTCTCGAACAGTTCTTTAAAGCAGTGTGAAAATGATAATTCATGTGTCCTCTCCTAGCCTGTCAAGAAAACCCAGAAATGGTGATGGAATTATGGTTTTCCTTTTCTCTTTGTCTAAGATAATGAGTTGTGAGTGTTATTTGATGCCTGTAAGGGAATCAAACTCAAGGCTGTTCTTTAAAAAAAAAAAAAATTCATTACAAAAAGAAAATTGAGGCTGGGTGCAGTAGCTCATGCCTGTAATCCCAGCACTTTGGGAGGCCAAGGCAGGAGGATCACTTGAGGATAGGAGTTTGAGACAAACCTGGGCAACAAAATGAGATTCAGTCTCTACAGAAAAAAAAAAAAAAAATTAGCTAGGTGTGGTGGTGCATGCCTGTAGTCCCAGCTCCTCAGGAGGCTGAAGCAGGAGGATTGCTTGGGCCCAGGAAGTGGAGGCTGCTGTGAGCAATGATTATGCCACTGCAACTCCAGCCTGGACAATAGAGCAGTACCCTATCTCTTTAAAAAATAAACAAATAAATAAATACTTTGTTAGATATATTTTATAGAATGTGTAACATTTCCTCTATAGGCGTCTCTGGAATATACACTGACCCCTTCATAAAAACTTCTTACAATATTTCGAATGGTCTGCTTAATATTTAGAAAAGATCTGCTTGGAAATAGCTTGCTTATGTATAGATAATATGTTTTCAAAGAACTGTTTTTTTTTATTTTTAACTCTACTGGCAATGAACACCAATGACAATAGACAATGTTTTTAAGGGTTGATTGTATGCCTTTTGCATGCATTATTTTATTTAATCCTAAGTGAAAGATATAATTATGTTCCATAATCTGTATCTGTGAAAAGTAATGATTATGATATAGCAAACTTAAGCTTAGGTGGTTAGAAACAGGTGGAGTTGGGGATTGAAATGCTGCTATTCTGACTGCAGAAACCTAACTTCTAACTACTTGCCTCTACTCTCACTCAGTAGACCGATGGTGGGAAAAATGCTAAACATACACATGCTTGATTATTCTCCTTGAATATTTTGGTGCAGAATCTAATAATCTACAGTTTTATAAGTTTATCATGTGATTCTGCAAGTGCAAGGTGTTAAACCTCTGATTTATGAGATTTAAACTTTCTAGTTGGAGTTCTCTGATGAGCCTGCATTTCTAGGTTATTGAAAGCTCAGTCACATTGGAATTTATTATTTTTCACCATTCTCATCCATCATATTTTAATATTATAAATCTATTTCAAATAGTGCTTAGAAAAAATCCCCGTTCTCAAGCTCTGACACAGACAATTCTTTTAAAAGTTGGTAAAATGTTGGTGTTAGTGACACATCTATCATCAAAAAGGTCACATTTTCAAACAGTGTTGGGGGTTAGTCTGGAGAGCTTTAGCTGAAATACTGCTCTCCAGTTAATAGAGGCAGGGCTGTCACTGATAGGACAGAAAAACTGATCTGTTATTCTTTGGTTTTCATGGTGGCTACAGATGCCAAAATGGACATTTGCTCACATATTGGAGCACGTTCTCAAAAATCTTTACTTTGGTCTTGAGAGTCCAGTAGAAGTACATGAGAAACATAAAATACAGTCTTAAGGACATTAGTATGATTTGTTAGAAAGCAGAAAATACAGTGAGGACAGGGCTGTCTTTAGGGGTGGTGGTAGTAATTAGTGTATTGAATCCTGAATTTAACATGAGGTTAAGTAGGAGTGAACAGTAATGGCAGTTTACTTTCCTGATTGATCAATTTTCTGACTCAAGAAAATATAAATTGATGACAAACATCTTTTTGAGATTTCTGAATTTATATGACAGAAGAGCATGACAAATATAAAAGTTCCATTCCTTTCCTTCATTTCATATTCAATTTAAGCATGTATGAGGGTAAAACTAAATGATTTGAGGATATTCCAAAAATTGGAAAGCACTAGATGACTTGAAGAAGAGAATAAGAAGATACCCCAGGTATAGTTTCATAGTTTTATACTTATCAAAATTGTATATACCCCAAAACATGACACACAGTAAGATCAAAAAATGTTTTAGAATAATGGAATCATAAATCCTCTGTAAAATTACTGCCTACTTAAAAACAATGATTCTCCTCATTTTCTCACAATTGCACTTTCCTCTCCTTCTTTTTCTTTTTTTCTCCAAAATTACCTTTCTTTATTTTGAACATATTTCCTCTTATAAAAATTTTGTGGATATGGGGAAGTCCAAATTGCATAACTTGATCTGGTTCCCTTAGCTTGCTTATTTATTTATTTATTTATTTATTTATTCTTGAGACAGAGTCTCTCTTTGTTGCCAGGCTGGAGTGCAGTGGCACGATCTCAGCTCACTGCAACCTCCACCTCCCAGGTTCAAGTGATTCTCCTGCCTCAACCTCCCGAGTAGCTAAGACTACAGGCATGCGCCACCACGCCCAGCTAATTTTTCTCTTTTTAGTAGAGACGAGGTTTCACCAAGATGGTCTCGATCTCTTGACCTCATGATCTGCCTGCCTTGGCCCCCTGAAGTGCTAGGATTACAAGCGTGAGCCACGTGCCTGGCCTACCTTAGCTTTTTATCAAAAGTCCTAGGTGACGTTTCAGTTACTGTGACGATAGATGATAAATCTTGGCAAGAAGTCTTTAGCCATTAGTCAGTAATTAATACCAGCATGGTAAACAAATTTGTTTGACAGATGACTTATTTATAGCTAGGATATTCCAAATTTTTTTTTTATCTAAGTGTCAGATGCTACTCTCAGTTGTTCCTCTGAAACATGAAGGTTGAAATATTGATTCCTCAGTCCTCGCACACCACATAGGTCATCGTTATTTGGTACCAACTATGTGTCTTTCATTGTACTAAGTGTTTTACATATATTATTTCATTTTCTCTGTAATGCCTACTACCTTGGTAATAAGCTATCATTTTTGTATTATAAAAATACTGATTTTAAAAAAGGCTTATTAACTTGAGTACAGTCTTGAGAAATTGACAGAAAAGGGAATGATCACATCTAGTTTCAGAGTTCACGTGTTTATACTGCACTGTACAAAAGCCATATGATACTTTACTATCTGGACAGAGCATCAGCTTCAGAAATGAATATGCAGGCTGCAAATACAATACAATTTTAAATTAAAAGCAACAAAATTTAAAATATCTTGCAATCTTTTGATTAAACTATGCAAAGCAGATATTTTTAATATGAAACAATCAGTTATTCATAAATTTTTTTCTAGGTATTTATGTGTATTTTACATGAAAGAAACTCCATGTTGGTTTCCTTCTTTTAAATCCAATTTTCAAACTGTTCCCACCACTAAAACAAGTTAATAAGTATCTCATCTAAAAGCTTCTGAATGTAATGCATCAAGGTAGAAAAATAATTTTCCATAAAACTTATATTTTTCTGTGGTTTTATGTCTTCTCATTGCTTAACTATCCTATTTCTCTGAAAAGTCGACTCCTTTTTGGGTTGAGCTTTTAGAATGAAATGGGATGTCATATGCTCTGCTTCTGGTTCACTTGCTTCTCTTCTTTTTCCTTTGAATAAGAGCACTGATCTGCTTTAAAGACAGCACTGTATCTCTAAAAGCTTTTACTAAGATTTTAGTTTATTTTCTATTCTTTGGTGATAGACTAGAAACAGATTTTAGTTTTCATCTTCCATGACACTTAAAATAATATTTTTTTCTGAATAAAACAACAATCAAATTTCAGGAATGGAAATAAAGATGGCATATGCTTTTTTCTTTCTGGAAGAGAAAAAGAATGTGATTTTTGGCTTGAATAATTTGTCCTTTGGGGCAGCAAGTGATAAAATTAGATTATTGAGTGATATATGTGGTTACATTTATTAGACACAATCTTCTGATGCCTAAAATAATTAATGGAATTAGACTCAATGTTTTCTGATATGCAGACCTTGTCATAGCTTTCTTCTTTTTAAGTTATGCTAGAATGCGGCTGAATGAGTGCTTGCTGCAAGAGAGAGCTCTCTGGAATAGACAGCTAAATGGATGCCCTGGAGGTGGAACACTATCCCTGTGTTGTAAAGATAAGGTATCCTTGTGTATAGCTTTAGTAAATGTGAACTTATAAATTCCCTGCATTTTCTTATAAATCATAGGTCAAAATATATATAGTATTTTCGGACATAAGGTAAAGCCACAGAGCTACTTATATAGTTGAATAAATATATTTATCTCAAATAATGAATCAATATTTATGGATGTTTATATTTTTGTAATAATTGTTAATTCTTATAAATTTAAATTTTAATATTGAGCTAGATTGTAGCTATGTAACTCCTCAAGCTTGTTTGATCAATGACAAAAATGATCTCTCAATAAGAGTCAGTATATACCTTCAGGATTTATTTGCACATTATTATTCTCATAGAATCAAAAATAAAATTTATTTTATTCAAAATTTGTATAAAGTGTAATGATGTTCAACAAATTATTTTCTTTCAAAGTTACATATTTATATATATTTGAAATGATATAATTGATTCTGTATTAAAAGTAAAATGTTTTTGAAAAACACTGACATGAGTTGATCTATATCCTTTCTTCATTTGTTGATAAATTGAAATAAAAGCATACATCATTTGGAACAACATTAATGAACCTGAAGGACATAATATTAAGTGAAATAAGCCGGGCACAGAAAGACAGATGCCACATGATCTCACTTGCATGTGAAAGCTAAAAAAGGTGAACTCATAGATGTAGAGAGTGAAATGGCGGTTTTCAAGGGCTTGGGCAGTGGGAGGTTGGGAACATGTCTATCAAAGCATAGAAAATTTCGTTGACATAAGAGAAACATGTTCAAGAGGCCTATGGTACAAAATGATGACTATAGTTAATTATGTTGTATCATATTCTTGAAAATTGTTGAGAGTAGATTTTTAAGTGTTTTAACCACAAAAAATACGTATGTGAAGTAATGCACATGTTAATATATGCTATGCAACCATCAACAATGTATACATATTTTAAAACAAAATATTGTACAATATAAACGCATAGAATATTGTAAAGAACAATTATTACTTCTCAATTAAAAAATAAATTTTAAAAAGTTAAGAAAATAAAATACAATAAAAGTACCCTGGCCGGGAACAGCGGCTCATGCCTGTAATCCCAGCATTAGCATTTTGGGAGGCCAAGGTGGGCAGATCATTTGAGGCCAGGAGTTCAAGACCAGCCTGGCTGACACGGTTGAAACCCTGTCTTCATTAAAAATACAAAAATTAGTTGGGAGTGGTGGTGCGCACCTATAATCCCAGCTACTCAGAAGGCTGAGGTAGGAGAATTGATTTAACCCGGGAAGCGGAGGTTGCAATGAGCCAAGATAGCACCACTACACTCCAGCCTGGGTGACAGAATGAGACTCATCTTTAAAAAAAAAAAAAAAAAAAAATACGCTTCATGTGCCAAGCTTTGATAATGGGAGAAAATGCTGAAATAAAGGTAACCAATCTCCACTCTGGAATTATCTTGTAATTTTTCTAAATATTGATCTTACTTTATTCAATTTAAAATCACTAAGACTTTGAGTCTATACATCTTGCTATTTGGAAAATTCATTGTTTTATGATATGCAGACATTGTCATAACTTTCTTTCTTTTAGGTTATGCTAGAATGAGGCTGAATGAGTGCTTGCTGCAAGACAGAGCTCTCTGGAATAGACAGCCTGGATGCCCTGGAGGTGGAAGGGTATCCTCGTGTTATGAGTCTCAAGTTACACAGAACTGTCCGCTTGCTGCACTTCAAGTGCATGCAGCAAACAATTGAGGGGAAGTACTGGGCACTAGAGTCATCTTCTAAAAGGTCATGACCTAATGCTCTAGACATGTGCTTGGAAGGCTGGACTTGGTAGAGATGTCAAAAATGTAATTATCTGAAGAAACTGTGTATTAGTTAGGGTTCTCTAGAGGGGCAGAACTAACAGGGTAGATGCATATAGGAAGGGGAGTTTATTAAGGATTATTGACTCACAGATCACAAGGTGAAGTCGCACAGTAGCAATCTGCAAGCTGAGGAGCAAGGAAGCCAGTCCGAGTCCCAAAACATCAAAAGTAGGAAAACCGACAGTGCAGCCTTTAGTCTGTGTCCGAAGGCCCTAGAGTCCCTGGCAAAACGCTGGTGTAAGTCCAAGAGTCCAAAAGCTGAAGAACTTGGAGTCTAATGTTCAAGGGCAGGAAGCATCCAGCACAGGAGAAAGATGAAGACCAGAAGATTCAGCAAGTCAGCTCCTTCCACCTTCTTCTGCCTGCTTTATTCTAGCCATTGTGGCAGCTGATTGCGTGGTGCCCACCAAGATTGAGGGTGAGTCTGCCTTTCCCAGTCCACTAACTCAAACGTTAATCTTTGGCAACACCCTTACAGACACACTCAGAACAATACCTTGCATCTTTCAATCCAATCAAGTTGGCACTCAATATTAACCATGGCAAACTCTATACACTTATTTATAGTGGTGGTACTAATTTATATTCCCGCCAACAGTACACAAGGGCTGCTTTTTGTCCACATCCTCTCCAACACTTGTTTATCTTTCATGTTCTTGGTATTAGCAATTCTTGGTAATAGCAGTTCTAAAAGGTCTGAGTTGACATCTCATTGTGGTTTTGATTTGCATTTCCATGATCATTAGTGAAGCTGAGCATTGACACGATATTTTAGTTAAGAGGAATAAGTTCAGGTAATCTGTTTCCATCATCGTGACTGCAGTTAACAGCAATATATTGTATATTTGAAAATTGCTAAGAGAATTTTTTTTGAGTGTGGTTGTTATTTTATTAGTACCTTGACCGGGTAATTTATACTTCTGGAAAGCACATGCAAAGTACAAGAGTAGAAGGGAAATCACAGTGGCATGCTTCTTTCTTTCTTTCTCTTTCTTTCTTTCTGTCTTTCTTTCTGTCTTTCTTTCTCTTTTTTTTCTTTCCTTCCTTCCTTCCTTCTTTTTTTTCTCTCTTTCTCTCTGTCTTCTTAAATGAATGTTCTACTTTAAACTAATTTTAGGCTTAGAGAAAAATTATAAAAAGAGTATAAACTGTTACTTTATATCCCTTATCTCATTTCCCCTAAAGTTCACAATATTAACATCTTACTGACTGTAGTGCAATTATCAAAATCAGAAAATTTATATTGGTACAATATTATTAACTAAATTATAGTTCTTTCAAAATTCACCAATTCTCTTTCTTCTTCTCCACCTCCTCTTCCTCCTTCTTCTTTGCTTTCCTCTTCAAGACAAGGTCTTGTTCTGTCAAACAGGCTTGAGTGTAATGGCATGATTACAGCTCACTTTAGTTTCAAACTCCTGGGCTCAATCTTCTTGCTTCAGCCTCTGGAGTAACTGGGATTACAGGTGTAAGCCACTGCTCCTGGTAATTTTTTTTTTTTAATATACCAATTCAAGATCCTACATTGCATCTAGTTGTTATTTCTCCTTAGTCACCCTCAGTCTGTAACAGTTCCTCAGTCTTTCCTTGTCTTTCATGACCTTGACACTTCTAAAGAGTAATGATCAGTAAGAGAATAAATTTTAAATGTTCTCATCACAAAAATGTACATAAGGTTATACATATGTCAAGTAGCTTGTTTCAGTCTTTCCACAATATATACATACATCATAATATCATGTGGCATATCATAAGCATATATAATTTTTACTTGTAAATTTAAAACGAAAAAATTAAATAAATACAATACAACTTTTTGAAGCTTGTTTTATAGGAGGGGTAAATGATATATATGTTGTAAGGGCAAATACAAATTAAAAATTAGGAGTTTAATTCTCCCCATTGAACCCATTGAAAAGAGAAGAGACAATCTTCTTTTACTTAAAACATTTACTTTAGGGAATTTGTAATGGTTGATTACTTGTCTCTTTGAAATGTATGTACTTTTTTTAAAGGCTAAATAAGACTCTTGCCAGCTTTACAATCCAGGGATGTCATTCTAAAGGATTTTGGAGCCTCTCTTTGGAATGGAAATATCAAGGGAGATAATGTCCATATTTCCCAGTTTTTGTGGGACGATAGGAGCCTACCTTCTGTGGGATAACTCCACTGAGTTGTCAAACTATCTCCTGAAATAAAGATATGAGAGGTTTATTTTTCCTTTGGGTAAAGTCAATTAGCTAACACAGATGGTTGTCTCAATTACCTAGCAAATTTTGATGAACTATAATGTGACAAATGGTACTGCTTTAGGAGCAAAGGGAAAACTTTCCACTTGTCCTCTGAAAATCAACGGGTAAAAGGCAGACTAACAGGAGAAAGAGCCTACAAAATTTTATTTTAACGTGCATAGCACAGAGGGATCGCATGAGAGTGATTATTCAATAACACAATAGGGTACAGATGTTTAATGCCCTTCTTCTTAGGGGAGGGGGGAGGGGGGAAATGTAGCAATTTGGGGGATAGTACATAATTTTTAGGGAAAATGAGTGGACTTACAGAACATGCAGTGGCTTGGGACAAAGTCTGTTGGACCCACAGAGGTGTCAATGGTTTGTAACAAAAATCTGTCCAAGTTTGTTGAAAGACTTTAGTCTTTCTTACTGATATATGACATAAATTTATGAAAAATCAGGAAAGAGACAAGAGGTTTTTTTTTTCTTTGGTGGCTCTGGACTCAAGTGAGATCAGGGAATTTCGGAAAATAACTTCGTCCTGCGCTTTGAAAGAGACAGAGGATTGACAGACAGGAGGGAAAGAGGTCAAAGACCCTGAGGCTGCTGCTTGTGTACAGCATGTCAAGGTACCATATTTTGGAGGATGGATTTCTGAGTTCCAACAATGACAATTCCTCTACTTGAGGACTAATTATGGTTTATCTTAAGAATATAGATGCGATAGGTTATATCTGCTCGGTTATATAAAGAGTGAGTTTTTTTCTGTCTTTGCTATCTCTTAAGTGCATTGTCTGTGATCCACATCACATATTTGTTTAAGGCTTATTCACTAATAAAACCATTTTCTTTCTTTTCTTCCTTAGCTGGGAGCTTTGTTGAGCTTGCAGAAGACTTTAATTATATTTCTCCAGCAATGTACAATCTGTTATTAAATAATTATTTGCAGATGAATTATCCCCAGAATACTCACAATCAGCTTCATTTCTCTCACTGGGTAAATTGAGAATCACAATGGTAAGAAACACTGATCAGATGTAAGCATATGTAGGTAGATCCTGGTAGCTCATTTCCTGTTTCAGAGAAAAGTCAGAGTTGATACAGCAAACTGAGGATCAGAAAATTTGTGACAGCAAAGCAACTGTATTTTTTGGTGTCTTCAGCTTCTAGGAAACAGGTGTACTTCTTCAGATTAGTTGCCAGTTGCATTTTTCTCTCTCTATTTTTTTTTTTTTTTTTTGGTGTGGTACTCCCTCTTTATTTGTCAGTTACCAAAACACAGTAGGATGTGGTGTGAATGTTTAACATATAAAGTTTAGATTGAAAAAGGAGGCAGGTAGATGCTTTGGGCAGTCTTCACTGACAGTGTTGCCTTCAGCAGGCGATACTGATCATGAAACAGCCAAGAAACGGTATCAGAGGTGATTAGTGTTGGAAAAGATGAGTAATTGGAATACCAGATGGATAGAAGAGTCTTGGGTTACCCTTTACAGCTTGACCTATAGAATGTCAAAAAGAGAGGTCTGCTTTCATTTGCATTGAACTCTAAGATTTAATTCCTGTGTAGAAACCCAGAATTTGTTACTTCGACTTTATCAACTGGAAAATGTCACAGAAAGGGGACGAGGAGAATTTTTGACCCTCTTTTATAACCTCTCCAATAATTTATTTTACCCTAAAATTTATTTTATCAGCCTTGAGAATGAACAACAGGAGTATAGAGAACTAGAGAAGCAATTGTTTGAAAGAGGCTAGGGAAATCTTCAGAGGAGGCGACATGTACCCTGATGAATAGAAGCTTATGATTTATGTGTTTCTGTGTTATTTGCTTGTCAAAGTATGCAAACACACCATATTTCTTTAAAAAGTGCCCAGTTCCCATTCTTGTAAATTACAGTGAAATATATAACATAGTTTGGGAACACACAAAAAAATGAAATAGTAACTAAATCAAGGTATACCGAGCTAGTAAATAATCCAGAGTTTATAAAAATCTGGCCTATTTTTTCTCAGTGATTTTCTTAGACATGGTATCTAGCTACCTATTTGTGGTTCACCTGATTCATTATTTTTTAAATTTCTGAATATTTTAGTGTTTAAAATTCTACTTTAGGTTTTCCTCTCCTTTTTCTGTCTTTTATTCCTACATTTTTGCCCTAAAAATTTTTTCTTCATCAGATTTCCATGAAAATGCAAATACCAGTGTGTGAGGGTTGCAGTTAAGGTAAAGCAACATAATCCTTCATGAAGTTGGTATTTATCTAAAAAGCTAATGAACACCTGGCTTAGAAAAAAAAATCATTTTACACTGGCTGATCCTGATCATTTCTCTGTTTTAATTTCTCCATAAACATACAATACAATTCTACCACGATATTTTCCTGTCTCGCATTCCTTAAGACAATCTTTTCTAGGAACTGAATATTTTCACTCCAGCCCTCTAATTACCTAATGAGAAGCCAACTCAGATACTTGTGTTTTGTCTCATATATCCTTTACAGTCCCAAAATACAAATGTGCAACTTTTCTTACACTGACCAATATCTCTCTCTTACATATTTTCATTCCTCATGGCCCAGTGAGTTCATCCCAGCTATTCAACTTTTACTGAACCTCAGCACCTGGCTGCTCATAAATCCCAAATTCCATAATTCTCAGTGTGCTGCCTGAGAATTTCATATTTAGAGCATTCCTGTATGCTATGAAACTTGGCCCAGGCGTTTTCTCTACCTCCAGGACTGAAGAGTCTTCCTGCTCACCCAGAGAGGCACCAGTAGTATAGTATCCCTCAATTTAGGAAAGGTGGACCATGCCCTCTGTCCTTCATTATTATTATTATTTTTATTTTCATGTCACTGGTTCTCACAACCTCTTTAAAAACAAATAATAACACAAAGAAACAAAATATACAAGAAGAAAAATCTGGAAACTCAGAACAGTCAACTATTGTCATCACCTTCACCTTCATTTCTGCAATCCAAGGAAATCTGAGTTAATCTCTCCACTTCATAGGAGACTTTGGCTCCTATCTCCAGGCCTTGTTCTACACTTCAAGTCTTTTTCTTTTTTTTTTTCTTTTTTTCTTGAGACGGAGTTTTGCTCTGTCGCCCTGGATGGAGTGTAGTGGTGCAATCTTGCTCACTGCAACCTTCGCCTCCTGGGTTCAAGTGATTCTCCTGCCTCAGGCTCCTGAGTAGCTGGGACTACAGGCATGCGCCACCATGACTGGCTAATTTTTGTATTTTTAGTAGAGACAGGGTTTCACCATGTTGGCCAGGCTGGTCTTGAACTCCCCACCTCAGGTGATCCGCCTGCCTCAGCCTCCCAAAGTGCTGGAATTTTAGGCATGAGCCACCACGCTCGGCCTGCTTCAAGACTTTTTAACCCTGGAGTCAGTTTCAAGGTCAGTGAGAATGACTGGTGCAAGACTGTAGTCTTTTAGTTTCTTCACCACCTCAAATCTATTGAGCTTCTCCTATGCCGGCTTTAACCACGCATGCCTACAGTCATACATTTTCCCTTCTCATTTCAAGTGACTACTAGGTTAATTAAAGTGTTCTCCTCTTTGCACCTACAGCCTCTCATTCTAATATGTTAGGAAATTTCTAGATTTGTTCTTCATTTCATCAATAATTTCAGTTACATTTTTGCCAATGCTCTAAGTTCATTTGTCCATATCCTGTATCTCACTTGCTTTGAAACAGCTTAACTCTAGGAGAACATGATAGAACATACTGGAACTACCATAAATCCATAAATAGCAAATTCACAGAGGATTTTAACACTATCTGACTATTCTCTTGCTAACTCAGTCACTTGAGTTGTCTTCCTAATTGTCTCTCTTCACATATCAGAAACCCATAACCTATGATCCACATCATAACCACCCCAGTATGTGATACAATCCTTTCCCTAATGGATTCCTTTCCTTACCACCTTCTCAAAAACCACACAGTCTATTGGTCCTTATCACTTTTAGATGGTTAACCTCTTCCTCTGACACAAAGACTTACCATCTGTTTTTAAGCATGTTCGGGTGGCAAGGACAAAGCTGTGACTGTATTTTTATTTCTCACTTCATCTCAACAACAAAACATACAAAGAGTTCTTTACATTTTTTGATTCCATTTCCACAATTCCATTCTTTTCTAGTGTCAATAGATATTGGGCCATCATAAAAAATTTTATGGAGAGTAATAATTACAAAATAAATGGATGTGGGAAGGGGTGGTGTTTTGTTTTCATTTTTTTTTTCTTATTTGACTTTTGCCATTATTCATTAATATTCAACATAAACTCTAACATGAAGCATTCCTTTCCTTTTCCTTTTTCTTTTTTGCTAAGATGTCATCTTCATCACATGTCCCTCCTACTCCTTAGATCATTCCTTCTCCATCTCCTTTGTAGAGTCACTCTTCTTTTATGCACAGTCATTGAAGGCTCACTTCTTTGCCCTCTTCCTTGCCACTCTCCGTAACCAACGGGCAATCTCAAACACAGAGCTTCACTGTTAATCTATATTATGTGACTCACAAAATTAAATTTCTCGTATATCTTAGGCCTCTCTTTAAAACCTCAGGCCCACATATACAATTTATTTTGTGACAGTTTCTCTTAGAAATCTGCAAGTCATCTTAAGCTCACCAGGAGATAATTAAATCCACAGTGCTCCCATTTGTAACAAGTCCCTTTTCAGTGTTTCTTATTCCACCAGGTGGCACCCTACGTATCCCTTTATGAAAACCAATATTTCAGATTATTCTTGATACCAATCTCCCTCCCTCTTATTCCATATTCAATCTACCCTCATTGCTTGCTGACTTTTTTCCATGTATTATACAAATATGTCCACTCACCATTCAAGTCAAAGCTGCATTTGTAGATAAACTATTAATATTTCATTAGCTTGATAACTAATCTCCCAATTCCTCATTGAACTTTTCCATTCTAAATTACACGCTGTAACCCAGGTAATAATTATGAAATTCAAGTCTGCCCTTCACCTAAGTATTAAATCATTTCAATGACCTCTCTTTGCCCCAAGGAAAAGATCACAATTCTTAATAAAGTCTAGTAGAGACCTACCCTGCTGGCTTCATTTTAAACTCGGGCTAAGCTACCTAATATCAAGATACAATTATTTCTGTTCTGCCCTGATGACCCCAGGTGGGGTTTGGAACATTACATGAGACTGGCTCTTCCCACACACCCTAAAACAGAAGAAAAACACAAACTGCGTTTTCTTTACAGACTGTGGTTTAAAAGTCTTTGTCCACAGTGACAGGAAGAAAGACAATGGCTCTGATATATCACCTCTTACCGCTCTTTCCCTCATTTCACTTTCTGTCTCCCAAAACTAATTACTTTCTTTACTTTTCTTCAAGATACTTACACAAGAACATTTATTCTTCCATCTTTAATTTGCACAGACTTTCATCCTTCTAGAAATATGGTAATATAAAGGATAAAATAAACCTAATTTTCAGGAAGTAAAATAAAAAAGGAGTCAGTGTTTTTTAATACATTACATGAATTACTTCTACCTTTCCAATATTCAAGCTGTATTTGTTTAAGTCTATGAGTATAATATAATATCGTATGTACAGAAAGCATTTTTTTTTTTTTTACTCAGGACTTAAATAGTGAAATCAGCTAAGAGGCATCTTTTAGACTGAAAAAACTGATTATTGAAGCTCTCACTAAATTGTAGAAGCAATATTTTAATAGAGTTTTTATGGTCAATCAATGGTAAATATTATTGCCATTAGATTTTTCTATTAATTATAGTTTTACCTATGATCATGTATTATTTCCATTTAAAAATTACCCTAAAACTTAATGGCTTAAAATAACAAATATGTATCACACAATTTATAGAAGTCAGGAAAATGATGGATTTGGGTAGGTGGTTCTGACTCGAGGTCTCTCATGAGTAAATGTTGCTGTCATGTTGTTGACCCAGGCAGCATCCCCTGAAGCCTTTTACTTGTGTTGGAAGGTCCATGTCTTAGTTTATTTGCACTGTCGCTACAGAATACTACAGACAGGGTCACTTACAAACAACAGAAATGTTTCTAATGGTCCCGGAGGCTGGATGGTGCAAAATCAAGGTGCTTGCAGATTTGGTGTCTGGTCAGAGCCCATTTTTTAGTTCATAGATTGCTGTCCTCTAGCTCACATGGCAGAAGGGGCAAGGACGCTTTTGGGGTCTCTTTTATAAGGGCACTAATCCCCGGCTGGGCACGGTGGCTCACGTCTGTAATCCCAGTACTTTGGGAAGCTGAGGCAGGCAGATCACGAGGTCAGGAGTTCCAGACCAGCCTGGCCAGTATGGTGAAACCCCGTCTCTACTAAAAATACAAAAATTCGCCAGGTGTGGTGGTGCGTACCTGTAGTCTCAGCTACTCAGGAGGCTGAGGCAGAAGAAACACTTGAACCCAGGAGGCAGAGGTTGTAGTGAGCTGACATGTCGCTACTGCACTCCAGCCTGGGTAACAGAGCAAGACTCTGTCTCAAAAATAAATAAATAAATAAATAAATAAATAAATAAATAAATAAATAATAATCAAGGCACTAATCCCCAACATAAAGACAGACTATCATCTGCCAAAAGCTCCACCTTCTACTGTCATTACATTGGGGGTTAGGATTTCACAAATTCAGTACATCGTAGTCTGCTTCTAGAATGTTTAATCATTTGGCTGGATATCACATAGGATGCCTTGGTTCTTTATGTGAGCTTTCTAGAAAAGATAGTTTGGAATTATTTGCATGGTGGCTGGGCTCATAAAGAGTTGAAGGAGAGAAAGAGAGAGAAACACCAGTAAGGAGCAAAATAGTTCACTCAAAATTAAAACCCTAGCCTTTGTGACCTTGTCTCAGAAGGTAACATTCCAATCCTGTGGTGGTTTATTTCTTAGATGGGAATCACTCAGCTTAGCCTGCCTTCAAGGGGAGGAATATGAAGCTGCACTTCTTAAACTTAGGAGAATCAACAAATATGTAGATATACATTTTTTAATAGTATTACAGCTCATGAACCCATTTAAACCCATTTTAGAACTTTAAAGAAATGTTTTAAAACGGAATTTTCAATTAAGCAGAAGAAATGCCCAGCTGTGGAACAGTGAACTTTATTGCTGAAATCACACACATACACACACACACACAGTGCAAACTCATACATGATCAAATCTATAACCTTATTACACAAAGTTTTGTGAGAGGAAAAATGCTTGACTTTTCAAAAGGGCTCATTTATTAAAAATAAAATTACCTTTGTGTTCATTTTAGCTGCAACCTTTAAGCAATCAATGACTATATACTTGCTGTAATCATCCTTTAAAATTAGAATTATTGAAAAGCTTTATGATCACTGATGAATGAAAGAAAGTAATATTGATTTGTGGCCAAGAGAGATAATCTCAGGCAATAAACAGGTGTAGTCTTTGAAGGAATCATTTTATTTTACTACTTTCTGACATTATTGAAGCCAATTTTAAATAAATTCATCATGTTTTTAAATTTAATCACATATTATTTTATCATACATTAGGTAAAGTTTCAATCTAAGTAACTCCTGGATAAAAAATGAAGTATATCAATTTACAATTACAAATACCCAAATTGTAGAGGCATGCATTTTTCAATGATACTTATAAATTGTGTTTTGTTGTTTGTGTCTTGTGTTTGTTTTATTAATCAAATTAATTTATATAGATATATGTATGGAAATGAGACAGATATAACCAGTTCTCTATAAGTAAGCATTATTTAATGGAGTCTTTCCTTTCACTAATGATCATCAGGACAGCTAGGGAAGTGAGTTGACATTTTCAGGCCATTAGGTTAATAGTTCCAGTAATTCTAGTAATGTTTCGACAGTCATAATATAAATGATACTATGTGGCTTGAATTAATGCATTTTCTTATGTAACAAATAATAAGACAATTTTTAAAAGTGGTAATTACCATTTTTAAATATGAAAATTAAAAATAATAAAAGAAAAGAGGTTGTACATTGAGTAGCCATAACATTATCTTTAAACATATTTATTCTTCATTTCCTAACTTTTCCCACTTTTTGGCTAAATCGTATGTTCTTTCTCTAACCTCACTTCTGTTTTATTACTCTCTGGGAAAAATTTTTATATAAAATGTCTAAGCAATCAAACCTAACACAGGATGAATTTCTACACATTGCTATACCCTCTGGTCACTATTTTTTTCTTCTCTTTATTGTCCACTTCCCTGTTCTTGAAACATTCCAATTATTTGCCTTCCATGACATTCTACTCTTACTTTTACTTTTCTCTCTCTGATTACTCATTTCTAGTTCCCTTTGTCATCTCCTTGTCTTCCTATACCTGCCAATTAAATTTGAATTTCCTCTGCATTTCATCTTATGTCTCCTTTTCTTCTGCCAAATTCTCTCCTTAGACAAACACAGTCACTCCCATGGTTTTATATCCCACTTATATTCAGGGGCTCTAGAATGTATAGCGCCAGGCCAAATCTATCTTAAGAACTTACTTTACTTAACCAATTACATCTGCATCTGCTCAGGATCATGTAACCCAGATCAGCATTTGGCTTTTTTGTAGACCCATTTTTTCTTTTCCTGGAAGTCTATTTTGACACCTACTTTCTGTCACTACCCACATTTTAGCATTTAGCCTTGTCAATTTACTCTCATCCATATGTAACTCTATCCATTTTCTTCTCTCTATTATGAGCAGCAGTTTGAGCCATCATGACCAATTTTGCAGTATCTTCTTAAATTAGCCTCCTGTTTTGCATTGGACATTTTCACCCCCCAGCAATTTCACCGATTTCATTCGTGGAAAAATATAAATGAAGACTTATATTTTTCAATAGCCATAATCATTAAATTTCCATGCGTAAGAAAATGTTCAGAACAGTATCAGTGCATTTATAATAAAATTAAAAAACTTGACCCACAAATCTCTACTTGTCCTTCTAGTTTTATTTCATTTGTCTCTCGTCAATCTCTACATTCTGATCACCACAATCTTTTAATTCATCTGAAAGCTAAGCTCTCTCTTAATTTAGATTCTCTATACTTGCCATTTTGTCTACCTAGAAGTATTTTCTTCCATCTTTGGATTGTTATTGCAAATCCATTGAATAGTTCTTATCTGAATTATTTCATCCTTGGGATGACTTATAAACACTTCATCCTACAGCCAAATCAGAAGACCAATATCAAAATCTTTCATCACACCCTAAATTTGCTTATATGTAATTATATGGCAAGAATCTCTTTGTCTTTATAATCATTATTCATTTACCTATGTTTTTTAAAAACTCTTTTATGTGGTGATGCTAAGCTCTGTAATGTTGGGCTTATTATCTGTCTCAGCTATCTTCCACACCTACCACAGTACCTGCTACATAGATGTATTCAATATATATTTTTAGAATTAGTAAATGATGAGCAAGCATGTACTTTTGTTCTCTTTCATTACAGTGTTAGAAATGCTATTACAGCATTAGAAAAGATAATCAGAGAGAAAATTTAATAGATCATCAGAAAAAATCCCAAGATTTTTAGGCAAACGAGCCTATAAACACAGGTGGAATGGACTTGCAATTTACCAAGAAATAGGTTTGTCATACCTAGAAACCAACTGTATAAACATGTTTTTATCTATTAATAACTTCATTTTCCAAAAGGCTCTACTTTATATGAGACAATTCTTGATGGAAATACCATTTGCTTAAACATAAAGTTAAAAATCTTTGTATGACACATAAAATTGTGGTGACTGCTTAACTTTGCAACTATAGTGCTCCTGAAATGCTCATCTAACCACTCTGTGTTCCAGACCCACAAAACTTAGATGGTGCTAAAATTGTGTATTCTTTAATTGTCTACAAAACTTAGATGGTCCTAAAATTGTGTATTTCTTCTACAACTAACTTCTGATAAACAGGGGGCAGAGAAGGTTAACTCTCTCCCCCTTTAGCTTTATTGGCTTAGTGAATTTCTACAAAACATAATTTAAGTGCTATATTTTTCCAAGATTTTAATAGAGAAATAAAAACCACAATAGGTGTCTTAAGCAGAAAGTGCATTTCATACATATACAACAGGAAGAGCTAAAATAACTAAAGTAGCTGTGGCATGGAGGAAGGTTTTGAGTTATTGAATTCAAAGGCACGCAATCATTTCTGCAATCCTGGGTCAAAAAGATGCTCCTACTATTAAAACTTTAAGCTTCTTATGCCCATGAAACTGGTGATTAGGCACAAGGATATTGAATCCTACCACTTCCACTACTTCTGAACTATTGTCTCCATGATTTCACTTGCCAGAATCAACAATAGCAAGACAGGCTTTGATCTTTTCCATTTTTCTAAGTCTGATTCATATGCAAACAATGGGTAAGTGGTCTAAGCTGCATTCATAAAACTGGCTCAAGGGAAGCTGCATTGCTTGTTTTGTTTTGTTTTAATTTTCTAACTTCTTCAACTTTGAGAAGAGTGGAATGAAGGTTGAGGAAACCTGTCCACACAGTCTACCACACACCTTCCATGAAAGGTTCTCCAACACCTCCAACAAAATAATGTAAACACATTCTGGAACCTATATTACTCTCGCACCATAACACTTCCCACACTTCCCACAATACTTTTTCTCTTCATGGAAATATCCTTCCAAAACATGCTGATATCTCCTGAGCATTATTCATCTGTCGAATTTTCCCACGTATTATAAGGTCTTCCAATTGTTAGGTTCTTAATAAATATATTTTAAATTATTAAAATTCTGAACTAATGGGCAATCAACTATATAACCCAAATTGCTGATTTGCACACAGCTGAAGTCCCTCCTCAAAACTTCTGTAATACATGTAACTTAGGCAAATGGTTGGGTCATTACCATATGTTACTTTATATTTTTATTTATCAGTATATGTGGTTACAGTTATGCTTATGTTAATTGATATGTATATGTTAACTTTTATACATATGTACATTGTATTATTTTGTTACATAGCACAGCATTTTGTACTCATAAAGTGACCAATAATAATAAGCTGCATACTTTGGGAAGCATTGCAGCCTAGTGATACAATTTTTTTTTTTTCCCTGCAGCCTGACAACCTCTTTAGTCATTCACTAAAACTCTCTCAGCTTCAGTTTCTTCATCTGCAACATATAGCGAATAATAAAACCTAACTCAGATGGTTCTAGTGTGAAATAATACAGAGTAAATGTGCCACCAAATACAAACCAATGGCTCAACTGACATAACTCATTGCTAATTTTCTTGAAATGATTCAAAGTATTTTCCAGACAGGCACACACTGAGGGAATTCATCACCACTAAACGAGTCCTATGAGAAATACTCAAAGGTGTCCCAAACACAAAAATGAAAGGTCAACATTCATCATCATCAAAACACATGAAAGTAGCAAACTCACAGGTCTTGTAACACAGTCCCACAAAGTAGGAAGAGAAATCAAATAGCAACACAACAGATTTCCACCAAACCACAAAGACAAAGAGACAGACAGAAAGAAAAACAAAAAACAACAACAAAATAACCCCAAAGAACTTATAAAACAAGTAGAAAACAAATAGCAATATGGCAGAAAGAGAACCTCATGTATTAATATTAACCTTGAATGTAAATGAATTAAACATTCCACTTAAAATATACAGATTGATGTTGGGCCAGGTGCGGTTGCTCACACCTGTAATCCCAGCACTTTGGGAGGCCAAGGTGGGTGGATCACGAAGTCAGGAGTTCGAGGCCAGCCTGGCCAACATAGTGAAACCCCATCTCCATTAAAAATACAAAAATTAGCTGGGCGTGGTGGCCGGCACCTGTAATCCCAGCTACTTGGGAGGCTGAAGCAGGAGAATTGCTTGAACCTGCAAGACGGAGTTTGCAGTGAGCCAAGATTGCACCACTGCACTCCAGTCTGGATGACAGAGTGAAACTCCATCTAAAAATTAAAAAAAAAAGAAAGGTAGATTGATGGAACAAACTAAAAAATGATCCAAAAATATGCTGCTTACAAGAAACATATAGACACATACAGACTGAAAGTAAAGACACATATAGATTTAAAGTAAATGGGTGAAAAATTTAAAGTAAATGGGTGAAAAAAGATATTCCATGTAATGGAGACTAAAAGCAAGCAGGAATAGCTATACTTATATCAAGTAAAACAGAACTTAAATCTAAAACAGTATAACAATGACAAAGGAGGTCATTACATAATGATAAAGGGATCAATTCAGCAAGAGGATATAACAATTCTAAACACATATGCATCCAACACTAGACCACCAAGATTCATAAAATAAATATTACTAGACATAAAAAAGGAATAGACAGCAATATGATAATAGTGGGGGACTTTACCATCTCACTCACAGCATTAAATGTTATCATCAAGACAGAAAACAAATAAACATAAGACTTAAATTCAACCTTAGATGAAATAGACCTAACTGACATTTACAGAAAATTCTACCCAACAACTACAGAATATACATTCTTAATAAAACCGCAATTTCACCCAACAATCCCACTACTGGATATCTACCCAAAGGAGAACAGATAATTATATGAAAAAGATATCTGCACCCATATGTTTATCACAGCACTATTCACAATAGCAATGTGTCCCTCAGTGGATGATTAGATTAATAAATCCGGCATATATGCACTATAGAATACTATTCAGCTATATAAAATAAAATCATGTCTTTTGCAACAACATGGATGTAAGTGGTCATTATTTTAAGTGTAACAAATCAGACACAGAAAGACAAATACTGCATGTTCTCACTTATAACTGGAAACTAAATAATGTATACACATGGACATAGAATGTGGAATGATAGACAACAGAGACTTGGAAATTTCAGGAGGGTGGGAGGAGGGGATGATGAGAAATTATGTAATGAGTACAATGTACATTTTTCAGGTGATGCATATTCTAAAACGCTTACTTCAACACTATGTACTTTATGGAGGTAACAAAATTGTATTTGTATCCCATAAATTTACACAAATAAAAAATTGCCTTCTGTACTTACTTTAGCCAAGTTATTGTTAGGTTCAACATTCAGCACTTTACTTAAATTTTCTATAGCTTTCTGGACCTTTTTTTGATATTTATATATAGTAGTGTGGCACAGAAGTGCTAATATTTACCAAAATAAAAGTTATATTTTTAATAAAAAATTAATTGAAAGGTTGTAGAATCTCAGGATGGAATGCAGACTGTTACAAATTTATCTAGCTCTATTATGAACCATACAAAATAACTTCAGTGAGGGACTTAAGGGAAAGGGTGCTGGTCAAAGTGATATTGATAATGAGTGCAGTCTCTTAAGATGAAAGGCAAAAGAAACTTGTACAAAGGCATTTAATTTAGTTGATAAAGATGTTCTTCTACCAAGGGCAGGTTATCAATTCTGGTACAGCTATACACATATATTGGAAGTGAACAATTAACTAAATAGATGTCAGATAGTGAGAGTCAGGATTTTTATTGTTGGAGTGGGGGTTTAGAGATACAGGAAGGCATTGATGCTTGTGGGACTAGGTTAGAGGTAGTGACATCAGTAAGAACCCATGTTTAGCTTAATATAGACATAGATGGTGACATGGTTTACATTTTTGTCCCCTCACAAACCTCTTGTCCAATTGTAATCCCTAGTATTGAAGGAGGGGTCTAGTGGGAGGGGATTGGATTATGGGGGCAGATTTCCTCCTTGCTGTTCTTGTGATAATGAGTGACTTCTCACACAATCTGGTTGTTTAAAAGTGTGTAGCATCTCCCGCTTAGTTCTCTCCCTCCTTCTCCAGCCATGTAAGATGTGCCTGCTTCCCCTTTGCCTTCTGCTATGATTGTACATTTTCTGAGGCTTCCCCATCCTTGCTTCCTGTACAGCCTGTGGAACTGTGAGGCAATGAAAGCTCTTTTCTTTATAAATTACCTAGTATCAGGTAGTTCTTTATAACAATGGGGTAATGGACTAATATAGATGTTTACATATAGAAATATTTAAAGATATGTGTCTATACATGTGTAAGAATATACACATTGTTTCTTTGCTCTCTCATCTTAGAGAGCTACGAAAAAATTGATACTCCCTTAGCTACAGGCACAGGTAGCACTTAAATATTGATTTCTTATATAGAAAGCAGGGCGTCTTTGAAAGTGGCTGATTCTAAGAATGGGGAAGAAAACACACAAGATGAGCCTGGGACATCCTCTAGTGCCAGAAATTATGAAAATACTAACAAAAATCTATTTGTGAGATATGTCAAACAAGCATAGGGGCCAAGTGAAAGGTCTTTCAATTTCTAGAATAATTTTAGCAACACAATAAATTAATTAGCATTATATTTGGATTATACCCAAAAATGTAATTTTCCTTAGTCCATATTGATATCAATAAATGATTGAATAAATAAATGAATGAGACAGAAGAGGCAAATCTCCTCTGCAAATAATTTACATATGTATTTCAACTAAAGGAAGTGGCTCAGCTCTTAAAGACATCTTAAGCAATACTACAACTGAATTAACTTTCCAAAGACACTGTCACAATTCATCTATTCCAAGACCCATACATTTCATATTTTAATATCTCCTGAAAATATAATGCATTTTGCAATTCAGTGGTATGTCTTAGTTTAATTAGCCATAATGCGCATTACTTGCTTAACGGGACATAAAATAGCGCATTATACAATCTATGGGCTCTTGGACTCAAGAAAATACGATGGAAAGGAGTTTATGTTAGAGTCTGCACACTGATTAAAGATCAGAGCAGAAAGCAGATTCCAGAACAGCCACATTTGTGGCAGTCACTGGTCTCGGCATGCAACAAAATTCAAAGTAAATAGTGGTAAGGTGGGAAATGGATAAAGCTATGTAGCTAGAATCAGAAGTCTTTGAAATCAAAACATCAAGATTCAAACCATTTAGGGGCAGTGGGGCTGACATGGTGACCATGGGCCTGATCAGATAAAACCTTTACAGAGAAACAGTAGCTCTCAGACTCACCTCCTGAGACAGAGTTGTTCTGAGGGGAAAATGAGTAAGTTTCTACAGTAACATACAGTACTTAAACATACAGTAAGATACAGTACTTAAAGCCCTGACCTGTCCAGTTCACAACACATCTTTCTTGATGGGCATCTAAATGTCATCTTTTGGTTTTATTTTTGTGTTTTTCTCATCTAAGCTCTAAGAGCAGAGCCTGACAGGGTAAGCCCACAAAGTGTGTTCATGTCTTAGAGTGTCCAGAAGCCACATAGGGAGTGTGCAAGTTTTTCATTTTCATGCCAGGGACAATGTTTCTCTTTATTGAGCTAATGGCAAGGTATGGGCCTCAGAATATGTACAGTTTGAACATATTTGCATCTTCCCTTTAATTAACTGTGAAATCTGTGAGGCTAATGAGAAGAAAATTGGTGGGTAGTCGGTGGAAGAAATTTTTTCATTGTCATATCTTCAACTTTCCTGGGGTATAATAAGAGATGCACAGTCAATTGAGTATACTTGAAATGTGTGATGTGGTCAAATTTGATATATATATATATATATATATGTATATACTTTTGGAAATATCACTACACTCACAACCATCATTATGAAAAGTTTTCTTGTGCACCTCAGTAATCAGTCTCTCCCTCCATGCTGTCTCCAGGCAGCCATTTGATTTTCCATCAAGTAACATGAGTGAGAAGAAGAAAATTTTTGTTGTAAGCCATTGGAATTTTGTGGTTGTTCACTTTTTAGAAACTCTTTGGAATTTTCTTTCTCATATCTTTATTAACATATAACGTGTCTGTTTGGCATACTTTCAGATAATGTAAATAATATACTCAGCAATTGTTTTGTGCTTGGCTTCCATTTAAACTTTCAAGATCATATGGATTTTTATAGCTTTATATGTTGTGTTTGGCATCTTAAGCTCACTATCTACCTACTGCCTCTTAAATCCAAACCCTAAAGAGGTTCTGAAGATTCCAAACAATGGCTTGATAGCTTACAGTAAAAAAAAGCTCAGGATAACTCAAATGTTTGTGACTTAGCATGCTTGAGAAAGTTTCCTTTTTTTTTTTTTTGAGACAGAATCTCAGTCACCCAGGCTAGAGTGCAGTGGCGGGATCTCGGCTTACTGCAAACTCCGCCTCCCGGGTTCATGCCATTCTCCTGCCTCAGCCTCCCAAGTAGCTGGAACTACAGGTGCCCGCCACCATGCCCGGCTAATTTTTTTTTTGTATTTTTTAGTAGAGACAGAGTTTCACCGTGTTACCCACGATGGTCTCGATCACCTGACCTCATGATCCGCCCACCTTGGCCTCCCAAAGTGCTGGGATTACAGGTGTGAGCCACCTCGCCCGGCCTTGAGAAAGTGCTTTTAAGCTCCTTCCTAAATGAATGATTATTTAGTCTTGCAGTGTCCATAATTTCTTTAGGTCACTTACGGAAGTCTCAAATTTGTCTGTAACACCTGATAATAACTTCCAGTACTATTCTAAAATGTAGATTTACTTTATCACATTTTCTTCTAACTTCTACTTGCCCCTGTTATAACAATCTTCACTCTTCTTTTGTACTTATATTTCCTCCTTTTAAAACTCAATATCTAGGTCCTCTCTTATAATTGTGCTTAAAATTCATCCTGCAGTAGTGTTAGAGCAGGGTTTCTCAAAGTTATTGTGGGGAACTATCATGTACATTGTAAAATGATTAGCAACATCCCTAGCCTCGACCATCAGATGCCAGTAGCACACCCTCTCTTTCAGTTGTTTTTTTTTATCAGAAATATCTGTACACATTGACAAATGTCCACCAGATGGGAAGAAGAATGTGGGGTGTAAAATTCCCATTTTTGAGACCCACTTGCTTAGAATGTATTAAAGACCTATAATTGAAAATACCTTGGCAAAATCTCCCAAAATTTTCTCTCAAAATAACAGTATATACAGTGTAATATACACAACATCCTGTTATACTAATGAAAAAATCTAAGAAAAACTCTATATGATGATATTTAGATATTAAAGTCAGTATATTAACTATTAGGATAATGTGCCACTAATTCCAAATCGTCACTGCTTTCATGTAGTGCTTGCTCCATATTGTCTTAATGTTAATCCTTAATATACACAGCCTAACATATTTATTGATGTAAAAGTTTTTGTTTGATTTTCAACAACACGGTCTCAACCAGGGGTGATTTTCACTACCAGGGACCATTTGTCAATGTTTAGAGACAATTTTAGTTTTTACTGCTGTAGGTAGTGGAGTGTGCTATTCACATCCGGTAAGTTTAGGGCAGGAAAACTGGTAAACCTCCTATAATACAAGGCTAGAGCCCACAACAAAATTATCAGGTCCAAAAATGTCAATAGTATTGAAGGTGGGACAATTTCTAAGGAGATATTATACCTTGATATCCTCATTTAATATGCTGGTAATGTAATCCAGCATTTTTCCAAAAATGAGAATAGCCTGGTGGCCTTAAATGTCCTTGTTTTACTCTTACTTACATTGGACTAAAGAATGAGATCAAATGCAGCAGAATAATTTGGATACTTAAAGTAATAACATTTTTCACTAACGCGCATAGGCTTAATACCTGGGTGACAAAATAATCTGTATACCTATTTACCTATAGGTTTACCTATATAACAAACCCGCACATATACCCCTGAACTGAAAATAAAAGTTAATAAAGTAATTACATTTGTTTAGAAATAAAATAAATTTAGAAATGGAAAATATTGTTGAAAATATTCTAAGAATTTTAAATTTATACATTAAAATAAAAATAAGCTGAATATTACTAATAGAAAATCTTTGTCTTGATCTCAAATTCCAAGTAGAATATCTTTAGACTATCTCTAGCAATAGCTAACAGAATAAGATTTACAAACCTTGATAGATCATTTTTCATGCCTGTGTCATTTTAAAATAAATTGATGGCTGTTAAAACTTAATTTAGTTTGAGTCTCTTCTGGATCATATATATAGTTTTACAGACAGCCATGTTCAATGAAATTATAATATGTAATACAAGAAATATGCCAGATTTAAAGTAAGAATCTCTTTTAAATGCTCTGATATTCAAAAATCTTTATCAGTTTTGCTAAACTAAGGATTTTAAACAAAACCTTTTGGTTAAGAAAGCATTGGTCTCAATACTAAATCTGCCAATATGAATTGCTGCATTTTATTTTTGCATTTTCTAAAGGACATCTGCCAGAGTAATTAGATATAAAATCCTGCATGCAATCTAATATTAGATGAAAAGTTTAAACTACCAATGACACAATATTGACGCACAGAGGAATGAATTGATTTTTATGTTATTCTCAAATTGAAAGTCCATCTTTTTATAAAGTAAATTAAATTTATAAATAAATCCAAATAGTGATATTTTAGCTCACTTTTGACAGTAGGTTTTCAGTTTCTGATGTTAACAATGGCATAATTATGATTTGCTGAATAATGGCATAATTATGATTTGTTGAATAAGTGATCAGATAAGGAAATAATTAGAGCCTGCAGTAGCTGGAGAAAGAAAAAGAAGAAATATTTTGATATTGCATACTCAATATGGCACATTCTATGTCATAGGCTTTAATATCAGTTGACTACTCTCTTTAGAAGGAGTACGGTTTGACCTAGACCAGTTTATTCATTTATTCATTTTTGTAATAATTTTTCCTCATTCTCTTTGACACATTGGTTAACCTAAAATTATTGTGTTACTTAAGACATTGACTAAAAATCGTAGTCTTTCAGTTTGTGGCTGCTCACAGGATTTTTTTTTTTTTTTTTTTTTTTTTTGCTTTGGCTTACTAAATAAACTTTTATTGGAGTTAAAACAACAAAGCTAGTGAAGATATATAAATCAATGCCAAAAAAAAGGAGACAGGCCTACTTATATGCCATTATCTTCTGTTACTGCCATTGGATAGAAGACAGACACTATCATTTTTAATTAATTGTATACTTCATAAATATGAAACAACAAATATTTTTACTTCCAAGATTATACATAGAGTTTTTATGATTCCTTTGTGAGTGTGAACTATATAGCTGTCCCTAAAACATAAGTCAGAACAGAAAGGTTTTATTTTTAATTATATAATTTTCTTGCCCAAGTTATATGGATTCATAGGTTATAGAATGTATAACTTAATATACATTTTTTGCATTATTTTAATTTACTATATAATTTATTGTGAAACCAAATTTGATATACAACTATGTAAACCATTAAATATGATTTGGATTAAAATCATCTTAACAGACAAATCCAAAAACACTGCGTTTTATTATTTCTATTTCTAATGCTATCTCCAGGTTTAAACTAAGTAATTGACTCTACCTATTATGTTTGTATTTTGAAGCATCACTCTATATTGTAACAAAATGAAAATGACACGATTAGTTTTATATATGTACACAAAAATTTTCTGTTTTAAAGGAGGAAATATAAAGTTTTGAAATTTAAAAAAGCAAATGTTATAATATTTTCTCAAATAATTTACTACTCATATTCCCATTGCTTAGTTTCATTAATTTTTACAATCACATTTTACATATCCAAGATACATTTCCAGGTTTATTTTCTGCATGAATTGCTAGGATCTTAGATTGGTTTATTACTTTGTGCAAGATGCCACCGCTTGATAATTGATTGTTTGTATACCCCATTCTTCAGACTTTTAAAATCAATACCCACACTTCCCCATGAAAAAGAGAAAGTAAAAACAAGTAAGAGTGGATTTCTATATCACGATGACTCATTTTCAATAGAACACTACCATAGGTCAAATGGATGAATGCATAAACAATGAATGGATTAATATCTTCTGTATAATCTTGTGCCACATAACAATGTTTACATCAATAAGAGACAGCATGTAAAACAATGGCCCGTTAAGATTATAATAGGGTTGAAAAATTTCTATTACCATTATAGATTGATCACTCTATGATGTTTGCACAGTAACAAAATCACCTAACCACACGCTTCTCAGAACATATCCTCATTGCTAAGTGACACAAGGCTATATTTTATTTAATGATTGCATAAACATTTGTTGAGAAAAATCTGCATTCTAAGTACCAGGATAAAAGAGATTAATAATAAATTAATGATTAAATGCACACCATGATCAATCTTATCATTGAGGTCTATATGCTACATTTGGATTACATCATAAAGGCAGAGGTTAATCATCGCAACTTACACAACAGGATACAGATTGGATCAGCAGATAATTACATAATAGAATACAGTTTGTAACCTTCAAGATGCATTAAAATTAATTAGAATCAAACCACATTTGTGACTTTGGTTTAAATGTGCAAAACCTATTGATATAGATATAGCCAGGACATTTCTATTGTCTTTATATATATATATATATATATATATATGTGTGTGTGTATATATATATATAGTGTATATATATACGTATATATATACGTATATACACATATATACGTATATATATACGTATATACACATATATATACACATATATATATATACATATTTTTTTTTTGTGATGGAGTTTCGCTCTTGTTGCCCAGGCTGGAGTGCAATGGCATGGTTTCAGCTCACTGCAACCTCTGCTTCCAAGGTTCAAGCAATTCTCCTGCCTCAGCCTCCCAAGTAGCTGGAATTACAGGGGCCAACCACCACACCAGACGTATCTTTGTATTTTTAGTAGAGACTGCTTTCACCATGTTGGCCAAGCTGGTCTCGAACTCCTGACCTCAAGTGATCTGCCCCCCTCAGCCTCCCAAAGTGCTGGGATTACAGGCGTGAGTCACTGCACCCAGTTTGTCTTTATAAACCTTATAGAAATATTTAACTTTTAAAATCAACCACATACAATTAAGACTTTGATAAAAGTAATTAAGAAGTAAAGCAACGGAAAAAGCATTTTTAAAAACATATATGAATGATTGAAAGCCAGGAGTAAAATTAAGAATTGTATTAAAATATCAGTATTAAAATTTGCTATATAAATATTTAATTAATGCAGCTAAAATGTTAACAAACAAAATTTACAGAAGAAAAGTATGTTAACATTACTGAATCATCTTAAAATCTTATTAAAATTTAAAGTTCTTCTAAATTGAAATTATATCACAGAAAAAATAATGCCACATTGAAAAGTTTAGGATTAGAAATACATAATTATTTTTAAATATAGTGTTAATATACATTAATTATATTTCATTAATGTCTTATTATTTCTTGAATAAACTTTTTTCATGATACTGTTTAAGTGCCACATTCTATAATAATATGGAAAACAATACTACAAAATGTGGCATACAGTAATTTATAGGTAGTATAGCACACCTTTTATCTCTTTATAACAAAAACACAATGTGTAAATTAATATAACACTAAGTCCCATATTGTCATTTTTTGTCAAAGAACTATCTCCTTGAAAACCATCATCCTCAGATGCATCTCTAACTTAAAAAGACCTTAGAAACTGTAACAATTGTAAATGCATTATAACTTAAAGAGATATTATCTTCACATTAGAGGCTAACAGGCTTATACCTACTGATAGCTGACAAGTATTATAGGAATCCTGGCAGGCAAATTGTTGCATAAAAATTTTGTAATTTACTAACTATAAAATAATCTTTAGAGTTTAGAATCAGTCAAATAAGTAGAACAGACAATTGTTATCAAAGCCATATAAATGTCTATTAAAATTATTTTTTGCTACCCTCATTTTATCTCTGAAGAGACATCTTGTTAAAAAATGAATAATAGACACATGTAAATACCTAATTACAAGCAGAGTTAAGATTAAAATTCAGCCTCATTAGGGGTGGGATAGAAATCAGTACAGTAAAGAATATTTTGGTGCAGGTAGTTTGTTTCAAATGATTCAACCTTCAACATTACTTCACTTAAATTTTAGCAAACTTTCTGCTAAAATTTAAGCATACATACCTATGACACTAGACATATGTACTGTGTAAGCCTGGGCTAGGGGAGCTCTATTAAATGCTTACATAAATCCCAAAGATGTCCTAAGAAATGCAATTTGGAAAAACTTTGATGTGCTACAGCACGGATTTTCTCACACAGCAACAGAGCAGACACTTGAATGTCATTATACTCCTGCTTTCCACCTCCCTGTCAAAACAATAAAAAAGACCACAGGCCTGTGGTTCTGGGCTCCAGGGAACTGGTGGCTTGTTTAACTCACACTGCTGCTGCTGAATCCCATTTAGGTTTAGGGTTTATTTTGTATATGCCTTTGTACAGGCTAAATGCTGGTCTAGTTGAAAATCAATATAAAACAACCTTAATAGCATCTCATTTTATTGTGACTTTACTTTTTGTGTTGTTTTGTTTTTTACTTTTGGAGACAGAGTCTTACTCTGTCACCAAGGCTGGAGTGCAGTGGCATGATTATGGCTCAACCTCCAGGCTCAAGTGACCCTCCCACTTCAGCCACCCGAGTAGCTGATACCACAGGAACATGCCACCACATAAGGCTAAAGAACATTTTTTTTAGATGGGATCTCACTATGTTGCCCAGGCTGGTCTTGAGCTCTTTGCCCCAAGCAATCTTCCCACCTTGGCCTCCCAAAGTGCAGGGATTATAGGTGTGAGCCACTATGCCAGGCCTCTCTCATGACTTTAAACTTGAACATGCTTTTGTGCTGTGGCCGAGTTTAGGATCCCAACCAGCCTGTGATTACTGTGGTCACCACACAGATTCCCTCTTGTTCCATCTTTTATATTCCATCTTCTCACTCTCATAACTGTGTGGATAGTAAAACAATTATCCATACAGGTATGATATTGGCAAAGAAAATCACAAAATGTTTTAATGAGCAAATACTTTGGGGATGGTAATAATCTTTCTACCACCTTCATTGTCTTGTTTAAGTATCTCTACATTCTTCTTTAAAAATTAGGAATATATCTTTCTTGCTCTTCTGTTGTTGTTGAACACCAGAAGGGGATATTCCTTAATTCTCCATAGTTAAGGACAGTACAGCACAATATTCCATTCAGCAGGTGAAGTCAGTATGAATGAACGCATTTCAATCAGCAAATTGCTGGTTGTGTTGCAACTCCTAGTTATGATGTTTTGTGTACTTTGAAGGGCTCCTGTTAATTAAGGTATTTCTTATAAGCATTTAGAAAGATTTTTTTTCTTGGCATGTGACTTCAAAATTTGTCCTGATATTTTCCCTGTGACAATGTTTTGTGAATTGTAACTCAGCCACTTAAGTGGCTCCTCATAATAAAGCCACATGGTATCCATGTACACATATTTAACAAATCAAAGAAGTGGTTCTCAACCTAATATCTAGAGGAGGCCCTTCTTGTTCACTTTCAATAACTATGTTGAAGAATAGATTCTAAAAAGCTATTACTAAATTTTCTAATATGTTTTGAAATTTTTGTCCACAAAATCTATAAATCAATAACTGTATAGAACAGAGCATAATAATCCAATTAACGAATTTAAGATGTCATCTAGGCAGGAATGAATGCAATAAATAGGCCTTCTTACTTCAAAATCAACTGCAGAGGTAATGCATTGCCACTAGAATTGTGCGCTGTGTTGGTAATAAATTAACAAAAACATTGGGGATAACAAAAATCTACAAATAAAATGGTGTGTCATTTGTGAAATATAGTCACAAAAATGTTCAGATTTTTATAATTAACAGAAAAATTATTGTTTTTATTATCTCCAGTGTTTAACAGACACTATTCATGTATACATACAACATTCTTATAATAACTCTTGTGTCCATGTAAATAGCAGTCTTGCCAAAAAGAATTGATTATCATGTAGTAGTTTATAAGTGTTTTCATGCATAGGCTGCAACCTTTTAGAGCGCTATTCTAGTAAATTATTAATATTAACTTGATGAATACAATTCTAAGACATTTCATTTGAAGACATGTTTATTAACTATTAGGTTGCTACAAAAGGCATTGTGTTTTTTGCCATTACTTTCAATAAAAAATAGAACCAGTATTTAGAAATCTACTTTCAGAAACTTAATAAAATGAGAATTTGTCCTCTTTCACATATAAGAAGCCTGCATAATAAGCATTCTGTTGCTAGTACATAAGCTTCCCATTTTCATCAGGAACCTATACACTTACATTTCTCTTTTACTAACTTCAGTGCATAACTTCTATCTTCAAGGTGATTTCATGCTTCTAGCCACCATGTCTGTACTCCAGGACAGCAGCAGAAAATGTAGAAAAATAAAAAAGACATACCTCCCTAATGAGTCAACTGCACTTAAGGAGCCATCCCAGAAGTTTCATACGGCTTATTTTAATACAGCTGCATCCAGATGCAAGGCGTGCTAGGAAATGTGGTATTGTGCTCAGCTAAAGTTGGGATTATGTTAGTGAAAATGAGACCATGAACATTGGAAGGTTAAAAGCAATCTCTCAGGACATATACAATAAAGAAATTAAATTAAATCTTTAAGCAATGTGATAAACCTATGGAATGTTAACAGGCAAAAACAGCAACATTAAAAATTACAATGAGGGAATAAGGTATGATTCGTTTGTAGATGGTTTGTGTGTCATTAATCTAGGCAAAAAGTGATAAACACTTCTAATAGTGACAAAATGTATAAAAGAAATAATAATACACACCACGGCTAACAACATTCCATTTTGGCCTATTTACTGTTGTTAAGTCTCTATGGTTAGCATCAGAAATGTACAGTTTTGATAGCCTATGACCTCAACATGTTCAGTTTGATAGCAGAAAAGACAACATAAAGACAAACCAATCAACAACTAAGAATAAAAACTGTTTAAAAAGGACAATATTATCATAAGAACATAAGGATGTGATAATGTATTTGATATATAGTTTATTTATTGTTTTATAGTTTGATAATACATATAAATTTACTGCTCCTTCAATGTTAGAATCAATAGAATCATAGCAGAAGTAATTAAGCAGATAAAGATCAAAACGTCACCTTTATTACTTACTGTTTGAAAAATAGTCTAAGGCTGGTTTTACAGGGTTGCTCCTATCCATCACCTGATGTGAACTTTCTTAGGAAGCTTCAGGACTACACCAAAGAACCAGAACCTGCTCTTTCACTCTGTTGCATTGTGTGGAGTGCAGACCATCATGACTGCTCTCTACAAGAAAAAGAAAGGAAATAATTAAGAAACACACAAAAGTTTGTGAATTGAGAATCGCAAAATAGGTATGAAATTGGTCAGCTTTTTAAACTCACCAATCTCATAACTAACACCTGTCCCCATGCAGTGAATGAGTAAAGGATGGACAGAGTCCATAATGATTATTCTAGGGAAAGCCTTCTGAGTAGAAAGAGGAGTTTTGCAAACAGTTTTGTATAGTTTACTCTTATCTATGCACTGATAATAAATACGAGTTCCTAAAATTCTCTCTAGAACTCTAGGTAAATGAGATATTTCACTGCTCATGCTGTGTGACCTTCATATCCCATCTGCCTAGACTGTAAATATGCTTTCTGAATTTTAAAAGAATTAGTATACTATGCTTACATTAAGCAAAAAAGTACCCTTATTATGCAGGATCAAGTAACACTCTAAAGATTCATGTTTATGAAAAAACACTGATGATTCTATTTTATTATGTGTCTTCTAAAGAGAAAAATACTTGTGCTCTGCAGCATAATTTTACAGTGTGCTATTCTAAATACTTTCATTTAAACAAGATCATTATGAAAATGTTTTGCACACAGAAATATATTTTGAACACGTTTTAAAAAGATCACAAAGTATATGGTCTCTGTATGTGTTCAATTATTTTAATGCTTTCACTGTAACAGAAATTCTTAAAGAGGATACGTATTTGCATAATGCTGATAATCCTTTCTCATTTCTGTTTGTGCTTTGGCTGTTGTTATAACCACTGAAAGTAGT
Source organism: Pongo abelii (assembly GCF_028885655.2). NCBI lineage: Eukaryota > Metazoa > Chordata > Mammalia > Primates > Hominidae > Pongo > Pongo abelii. The sequence continues at coordinate 21,761,007 of NC_071989.2, read as the reverse complement.
AATTATATGAGTGTATTATCCACGATTATCTTTAGATATATGTGCGTTTTCTTTAATTAAACTATAAACTCTAAATGAAAAATAAAAAAGAAGTCACCTCTTGTCTCTTTGTACAATATTAAAATTTTTTTCTTATATCCAGAGTTTCCCAAATGCCTGTTGCAAAATTTTACTTAGGGAGTAGAAAGTGGAGAATCAATACGGTAAAAAAAACTGTGTTACAGGGAAGGAGACACAGGGTAAGCATTTTCCTTATCTTCTCTCCTATATCTACATGCTGCACAAGCATAAATGATAGCAGTCACATGAACGAGTAGTTTTCAAGAACGTAGAATATTGTGATGAAAAAAAACCGCTTTGAAACATCGAATAATATAAAAGCCATTACTACTATAACTATTTTTACATCCATAGAAGGTAAACTATTTTTAGATATAAAATTCCTTCTAACAGTGGTCCTGATCATTTAACCAATATTTTGATAAAAGAAGGGAAAAATGGATATTCAGTCCAAAGATGGGCATGTATTCCCATGCCCAGTCAGGCAAAACTTGTGTATGTTCTTTAAAATAACAATTCATTCAACAAATAATTTTCAAATGGCTACTGAACACCTGGGAAGGTTCTAGACACAGGGGCTATACTAATAAACAAGAAGGAACTAACTGACAAGAATGTGCTCACTGACAATGAAACGTCTCCTCATGGAGCTTGAGTTCTACTTGAAAAGACAGAGAACAAAAAAATATTATTGCACAGAGTGTTAGTTATGTGTGAATTAAAAGACTGGTCAGTACTTGAAGGAGAAGGAGTGACAACAAATCTCACTTCCAGTTCTATTTACCTGAACAGATTAGTTCTATTTTGTTTCAATGCAACAATAGTCCTACGGTTAACAAGATCCACTACACAAAGCAAACAACTTATAAAATGCATTTTTTCCTTATATTGCAAATCAATTTTAAGTGGATCTACAAATATACAATAAATAATATAAATTAGGGATCGTTTGTTTCTAAGGTAATAAGTAGATTTGTTAATTTCACATAAATAATTTCAGAAGGAGAGCAAATGTAAACATGTGTTTTAGACAGTGGAGATGCCATTTTATTGTAAGACTATTTATAATCAAAGGTGAAAGTAATGAGCTTTCTATGTCAATGATCGTCCTTCTCTATTTCACCCAGTTCCAGACAAACCCAAGTCTTCCAAGCCTCTTCATATATCTGATCCAATAAAATCTACAATGAGTTCAGTTAGCATACACACACACCCCCCACACACACAAGCGCACACACACACACACACACACACACACGAGTGCATTGAAATACTTGCTCTAAGGAAGGAACACAGTGTATAGGCAACTTGTGTACTTTCTAAGTATGGGAAGACTATAATCCTTTAACAACTACATTTACTTTCTTTCACTTCTATCGTTGCTATCTACTCCTCAGAAACCTACTTAAACAACCAATAAATATACATGATGTTGTTATGAGAGTTTTGGAAATAATTCCTAAAAATTTGCATGGCTGCCTCTTTATATTTGGCAGCTTCATTAAGTATCACCCATGGGAACAACCCCTGCAGAATGATCAGAATATAAAGCATGTGAGCCCTGGGTTTCTCAGGCACTGGAAGGACCTGTCAGAATCCTCCCAGGTGGGTCAAAATTGCCGGGCTTTATACCTCATCTCCATTCATGTTTGCATGTCCGGTGCTCCAGGATGACCTAACATTGAGCCAGACAATGGTTACAGCTGAGGCAAACTTTGAAGGAGCTGAGAGCTGAAGGCTGCTTTGTAATATTGCTCCTAGCAGCCAGGGGGGAAAAGAAATCTTTTCTTGAAGAGCGATCTGTGTCCATCGCAAAATGTTTTTTTCTTAGCTCTTGTAAAATCAAAATTGTTTGCTTTTGAATTTTTTAAAATGATTCCTTTAAGATTCTTAATACCAAGATATCATAAGGGCAAGGAATTTCATAAAGAAGTATTTCTATTTATGTAATTTCATAAATTTATCTATACATAAATCAGCACTAAAACATGCCTTTGATACTAACAACTTGATTGGTTTGTGAACCAAATCTGTCATGCAAATACATACGGCTGTTTTTAGATAAGTTCTAAAGGTATTACAAATCATTTAATTTTATTGTGTATCTCAATATTCTGGTTGATGTATAAGTTTAAATAGAACAAACTATTTGACATTGAAATGTTCCTTATCAAAGGAGAAAGAATACAATTTTAAAGCCACACCGAGTGACACATAGTTCTGAATGATTTATTGGCTGTCTGCCATTCTGAAATGGCTGCCAGTCAATGTTACATGTGACATCTTTCAGATAGTGTGAACTCTTTTAAGCAAGTACCTTTCACTATAAAATTATAGCTGAAGATCATGAAGAGAAAAGTGTGGTGTTTATCTTAATGGGCTGAAAGACCTATTTCAACAGTTACAATAATTCAGAAAAATAGTCTCAAGTCTAGTATTTCAATAATGTTATTTTCATAGATTTTAGTCTCAAAGACAATGCTTCACTCTTGTAGAAAATGACTTTTCAAATCATCCTGGATTTCAAAATTCTTTCCATTACTTAATATTTAAATCACTGGCAGAACTTGGCATGAGGACTAGAGAGCTGTCACCAAGCAGCCAGTCATTTTTCTTGGCTTCCCATATGCCATGCCCAGCAATAGAGCATTTCTTAGGGGCTGAGGAATAGCAGCAGTTCTAAACACAGAGATGACATTAACAGGAATGAGAGGGTCCAAGCTGTTTTCCTAGACTAATTCTCATTCAGCCTGAATCAAAGTATTTTCCTATCATTATTATAGATACTTCGCTTGTGGTATTATCTATCTTTTGGCAATGTTGATTTTTTTCTGATTATCCAAATAAGAAATGTTAATGGAAAAAATCAGATATTAGGGGAAAAAAAACTCTAGAAATAAAAGTTAACCCAAGACAGTAACAATTCAATTAATTTATATGATACCTTAGGGATTGTGTCAATTATATTTTAAATGAAATTCTAAAAATTCAACACCTGTGTTTTCTCCTATGATTACATATTCAACTAGGGCACAATTGTAAATGGTTGTATTTGGTTGAATTTTTAGATTGTTTATAAGTTTTACTCTTGCAGACAATAATAATGGAGTTTCTTTGAAAATAAATTTAGTTGTTCTATAACCAAGGCATAAATATTCAATTCAATAAAATTAGCAAAACTATTAAATGAAAAGTATATTATCTATAAAATGCATAAATAAAATAAAATATCCTGCACTGATCACTTTATGTCTATGGTTACCCTATTGATTCTGTGCACATTTGCATATGGGTATATATGCAATTTTATAAAATGAAGTATTCACAGTGTACATAAATTTAGTAATTATTTTACCCCTTAAAAGTATATGCAATGAGTGGCATTTATATATAAATTTTGTTAACCTGGAAGAAGAACGTTATTCAAAAAAGCTATGAATTTAGCAATTTTCTGGTTAATTCAAAGGGCTTTCCAAAAATGTCTTTTAAAATTTAATTTCATTTATTTTCTCATAGCAGAATATGAGAATGAATATTTTTTGATCCAAAGTGGCTAGCAATAAATTTTTATTTTTATTATTTTAATTCTGTGAATTTGAGGAATGGACTCTCATTCCATATAAATATTATAATACTAATGCGATTGACTCCCTCCTTCTTATTAACAGTGTGCATTTTTACCCTCAGTGATTCAGTGCATGGTGTAGTGCTATAATTAAAAATGAATATTTCTTTTTTTAATTTAATTTTATTATTATTATTTTACTTCAAGTTTTATGGTACATGTGCACAATGTGCAGGTTAGTTACATATGTATACATGTGCCATGCTGGTATGCTGCACCCATTAACTCGTCATTTAGCATTAGGTATATCTCCTAATGCTATCCCTCCCCGCTCCCCCCCACCCCACAACAGTCCCCAGAGTGTGGTGTTCCCCTCCCTGTGTCCATGTGTTCTCATTGTTCAATTTCCACCTATGAGTGAGAACATGAGGTGTTTGGTTTTTTGTCCTTGCGATAGTTTACTGAGAATGATGATTTCCAATTTCATCCATGTCCCTACAAAGGACATGAACTCAACATTTTTTATGGCTGCATAGTATTCCATGGTGTATATGTGCCACATTTTCTTAATCCAGTCTATCATTGATGGACATTTGGGTTGGTTCCAAGTCTTTGCTATTGTGAATAGTGCCGCAATAAACATATGTGTGCATGTGTCTTTATAGCAGCATGATTTATAGTCCTTTGGGTATATGCCCAGTAATGGGATGGCTGGGTCAAGTGGTATTTCTAGTTCTAGAACCCTGAGGAATCACCACACTGACTTCAACAATGGTTGAACTAGTTTACAGTCCCACCAACAGTGTAAAAGTGTTCCTATTTCTCCACATCCTCTCCAGCACCTGTTGTTTCTTGACTTTTTAATGACTGCCATTCTAACTGGTGTGAGATGGTATCTCATTGTGGATTTGATTTGCCCTCTCTCACCACTCCTATTCAACATAGTGTTGGAAGTTCTGGCCAGGGCAATTAGGCAGGAGAAGGAAATAAAGGGTATTCAATTAGGAAAAGAGGAAGTCAAATTGTCCCTCTTTGCAGATTACATGATTGTATATCTAGAAAACCCCATTGTCTCAGCCAAAATCTCCTTAAGCTGATAAGCAACTTCAGCAAAGTCTCAGGATACAAAATCAATGTACAAAAATCACAAGCATTCTTATACACCAATAACAGACAGAGAGCCAAATCATGAGTGAACTCCCATTCACAATTGCTTCAAAGAGAATAAAATACCTAGGAATCCAACTTACAAGGGATGTGAAGGACCTCTTCAAGGAAAACTACAAACCGCTGCTCAATGAAATAAAAGAGGATACAAACAAATGGAAGAACATTCCATGCTCATGGGTAGGAAGAATCAATATCGTGAAAATGGCCATACTGCCCAAGGTAATTTATAGATTCAATGCCATCCCCTCAAGCTACCAATGACTTTCTTCACAGAATTGGAAAAAACTACTTTAAAGTTCATATGGAACGAAAAAAGAGCCTACATCGCCAAGTCAATCCTAAGCCAAAAGAACAAAGCTGGAGGCATCACGCTACCTGACTTCAAACTATACTACAAGGGTACAGTAACCAAAACAGCATGGTACTGGTACCAAAACAGAGATATAGATCAATGGAACAGAACAGAGCCCTCAAAAATAACGCCGCATATCTACCACTATCTGATCTTTGACAAACCTGAGAAAAACAAGCAATGGGGAAACGATTCCCTATTTAATAAATGGTGCTGGGAAAACTGGCTAGCCATATGTAGAAAGCTGAAACTGGATACCTTCCTTAACACCTTACACAAAAATTAATTCAAGATGGATTAAAGACTTAAACATTAGACCTAAAACCATAAAAACCCTAGAAGAAAACCTAGGCATTATCATTCAGGACATAGGCATGGGCAAGGACTTCATGTCTAAAACACCAAAAGCAATGGCAACAAAAGCCAAAATTGACAAATGGGATCTAATTAAACTAAAGAGCTTCTGCACAGCAAAAGAAACTACCATCAGAGTGAACAGGCAACCTACAAAATGCGAGAAAATTTTCACAACCTACTCATCTGACAAAGGGCTAACATCCAGAATCTACAATGAACTCAAACAAATTTACAAGAAAAAAACAAACAACCCCATCAAAAAGTGGGTGAAGGACATGAACAGACACTTCTCAAAAGAAGATATTTATGCAGCCAAAAAACACATGAAAAAATGCTCACCATCACTGGCCATCAGAGAAAAATGAACATTTCAAAGACAGATTATGTACTTCCAAATGCCAAATCATCACTAAATAGCTCTGTGGCATAGAGGAAATTTCACAACCTTTTAGTGCCCCAATTTTGTGGAAGAATGGTTAGGAGGCTATTGCAATAACAAAAGAAAATTTGAATAGCTGTATCCAACATGAAAAGATTGTTAATAGTATTAAATGAGTTACTATAGGTAAAACAATCAGGGAAGTAATTAAAGAGAATCTGCACTAACATTGTTTTATTAATTTGAAATATCTGTACACAATCCTTTGATTCATTTGGAATTTGTTTTAGTGTATTTTAGAAAATAAGGTGTATTTTTTATTTTCTCCCAAAACAATTCTTCAAGACAACTTTTCAAACAGTAAATTCCTTCTTTGTTTATAATACGTATTTTAATAAAGTGACTTGTCTTCATGATTTTTAGGACATCTGTTCTATCTAATTTATTGTTCAGCATTCGTCTGGTATTTTCTGGGCAGCAATTAACCCCTCTGAACCTCTGAGTGCTCACATTTCCTTGATCCATTTCACCTAGCCGATCAATCCTTCTTTACTCATAGTCTAAATTTTTTTTTTAGAAATTCTGAGAGTGCCCCAAACCTTGGTCTTGGGTCTTCCTTCTATCTTATTTGTCTTTCCACCTGATCTTAATTATTTACATCATATTATACCCTATCTTTATGGTGACAAATCCCAAAATTATGTCTCTGACCTAAACTTATCCTTAAAGATTTGGTTGCAACTTATTAAGAAATCAGGTTCAATGTAATACATGCATTGTTGATTTAATATGCTCATCAAAATACTTAAAATTTTATTTGAATGCAAAAAAATAAAGCTTTTAATTTTATCACCTATTTAATAATTTTGACAAAAACATTATACCAATCATTATTAATTATTGCTGGGTTTTAAAATATTATCTGATTAAATATTTTTGACTTTGAAAAATAGTAACAAATGCTTCTCTCTTTCTTGTCCCCTTGAACCATACTTGATATTGCTTTTTCCAAATCTGGGCCACAAGTTCAGAATATAACCTGTTAAAATATCTTCTATGTATAAACTATCTTTAAATTTTCTTGAGAGAATACTGAGTAACCAAAAGCATTGCTCCTTCACCCTACAAAGGAGAGAAAAATAAAAAAATCACATTAATTTGTTATTTTAAATGGTAATTAAAGCTATTGTGAGGGCTCTTTCATCGGCCAATCTTGTGAACAAAAAACAGCTCAAATTTATGTGTAAATAAAATATATTGAGATGAAGCCTTTCATTCAATGTGTGATTTTCAGTTCAAAAAAACACACTGATGTTCAAGAACAAAGACTGGTACAATAACTATCTACAAAATGCTTTTGTTACTAGATTTTAATTCCTTCATCAAACAGACACAGTCAAAGTTGATAGTGTCACTAGATCTACAGGTCTATCAATATCCTTCCCACCATTTAATATGTTCTTAATCTCAGGGAAATTCTAAATCATATTCTTCTAAATTGTACAGTTGACTCCTGAACAACACAAGGTTTAGGGGCATCCAACCTCCCTAACCCCTCCCCACCACCCCAGCACAGTCAAAAATTCACATATAACTTTGGACTCCCCAAAACTAAACTAAGAGCCTACTGTTGACTGGAAAATCCTTAGTGATAGCATTAACACATATTTCGTATGCTGTATGTATTTTACACTGTAGTTTTACAATGAAGCTAGTTACAGAAAAGAAAGTGTTATTAAGAAAATCATAAGGAAGAAAAAATACATTTACAGTACTACAGTATATTTATTTATCTCATAAGTTTACAATCCTGTGTTTACAAGATGGATCCTTCTTCTGAAATGGCGGCACACACAGCTGCAGACCTCAATCTAGGGTACCTATGAAGCAATTCATTTTTTTCCTGTAATGTCAGGACCTTTCTCTGCTTCCTGGAAGAACTTTCAGCATCACTAGCAGCACTTTTTATAGGTCTGAAGGTGTTATTCAAGGTTTATGGTATTGCACTAGACATCATGAAAAATACAGGAGAAACATGAGAGATCACTTTTTACTGTGTTAATTTACTGGAGAGACAAGCTACTCACAAGAAGATGATTAGCATTATGTGGCATTTTAAGTGAATACTCACAACACTTGAGTTCACTGCAAGAACAACAGGTGGAGGCTAGGAAATTATTCCAGTAGTACAGTATGTACTACAGTTAATTTTGTGCAATTATGATTTAATTTTGCATATTTTTGTTTTACTTTTCTCTCAACTTCAATTGGCTGCATGTATGCTCTGTGTGTGCCTATGTCTTGATAAATTTTAACTTTTTATAATAGATGCATATATATTTCATTATATTAAATGATCACTAGTATCTACATATAATTTATGCATTCATGACTTATCATTTTCTTAGTTTTTTAATATTTCTTGTGTAGATGGGTCACCTGTTATCTTTTTCAATTTGTCATAAATCTCCAAAAATTTTCTAATATATTTATAGGAAAAAATTTACATATGAGCAGACCCGCACAGTTCAAACCTGTGTTGTTGAGGAGTCAACTATATATTATAATTTCAGAGAGGATTCAACTCTTTCATTCTACTGGCAATGGGTTAACATAAACTTTAGTCAGAACTGCTGAGCTTTTCTGGCACAATGAGAACAAATTGACCAATGTATTTAACCAATAGCTGGGGGAAAATTTTGCTAAAATTGGTAAGTATATCTTTATATAACTATATCCTTATAACTTGTCTCAACTTTCATCAGATTAATCCTAGCAAAACTGTAAAATGTCTCAGTAAAAATCTTAATGAATTTTTCATAACAAGTGCTGTCAATAGATTTTAAATATGTTCTGATCATTATTTGTGTCCTGTTGGCATGGAGAAAATCCTTTTTTTTTTTCAGCCTGGGGAATCCCAAACTATATCTCCACTAACAAGGAAATCATTTTACTGGAATTTTTATTAACTAACGTGGCAAAGTTTTGTCAATTAATCAGACTTCACTGTCCATATCACTTTCAACCTTTTGGGAAGGTAGAAAGATGGAATTCTGAAACGAAAGTTGGTAAAGTTCACAGAGATCGTCAAACCTGCATGGTCTAAGGTATTTCTTCTTTCTGTGGTTCATCTGTGGTTCATGAGTTAGTAACAGCTAAACCAAGTGTCCAGGAATATTAGCTCTGATTCTAGAAATCTACACTCATTTAACTAAATGCTGTAAGGACTCAGGAAATCCATTATTTCAACAAAAGTTACTGAAGACTTTCCCCATTAGTATCCTAAACAATGTCTGCAATATTGGTTTTCATACCCGCATACCTTGTCTTCTAAGAGACACGGCAGACAAAGATCACAGGAAAAAAGTCAATATCAGGCAGAGCTAACAACCAGCAAACCCATAAGTCTTTAAAAGACTGATCCTTTGATTCCTATCTCTCAAGTAAAGAGGTTTAGGTCATCTTCATATTACAGGAAAGTATCCCTACCAAAAACTTCTAACTAATGACTCTTAGGATTCTTCCAAAAGCAAATAGTCTTTGGGAGAAGACAGCTTCCATCAAATGCCTTTGGATCAAGTGAATCACTATATGAGATATCAGTATCTGCAAACCAAGATCCACATAAAAAGATCCATTGTTTGTCATATTTAATCTGTATATCTTGAGTTTTCATTTTCCTAATTAACTTTTTTTATCTTTTTATGCTTAAGGTTACATTTAATTACTTTATCTATAAAGCTACTATTTCTAATTTCTCTATGCCATCCTTAGTCACTCTCTGGAAGAGTCCAGAAGCTGGCTGTAATTTGTTCACAATTTGGCTAAACATGCAGTTGAATCAGTGCTAAGCTGCACACATTTTCCTTAGGATGCCACTTAGAGGTTCTTTTTTAACATCGATTCCTAAACATCTGGGTTTATCAATAATTGGACTCACTATTTATTGTTATTTTATCTGACAAACAGCAGAGCATTAGATAAATAGAAATCTTAAATCCTAACATGCTGCACCCAGGAAAGAAAGCTTATGCCTACAGCAGAACAGCACTTAGGGATCTTTAATAGGATGCAACTTCTGTCACTAAAACTTCAGAAAGAAATGTCTTAAAAAGAAGAGAACAAATGGCACATACTTAATTCATTTCTCACATTTACACATCATAAAAAATTCTTATTACATATTCAAGCTCCTGTCACATCTACCTCTTCCTCCATGTGATAACATCTTCATTTTATATCCCCAAAAGTGATTAATAGCAGAATGGAGCTGAAAGCAATCAATAAACTCAATCAACCTTAATGACTGCTACTGGATTTGTGGTACCAGAACCTATTGATTATTACAGCAATCTTGACATAAACTAACATATTGATGTGGTAGTCAGAATACTGGCTCTTCAGAGATGCTGGGGTCCTCATACAGATAATTTATAAATTTGTTAGCTTACCTGACAGGACAGAGTTTGCAAATGCAATTAAAGTTAAGGATTTTGAAATGGAGAGACTATCATAGATTTTTAGATGGCCAAATGCAATCATAAGATTCTTTACATGTAGAAGAGGGAGATATAAAAGGAGAATGTGAAGACTTGCTCCTTCATTTGTAGCTTTGAAGGTGAAGGAAAGGAACTGTTATGAACTGAATATTTGTGTCTCCCTAAAATTAATCTATTGAAGATGATTGGCATTGTTCAAATATCAATAGACTATTTTCAATAATCTATTAATTGGCAGTGTGATAGTATCTGGAGATGGAGCTTTTGGGAGGAACCTAGGTTGAGATAATGCCATAAGTGTGGTGTTCTCATGATAATGTTAGTGTTCTTATAAGAAAAGGTGGAGATACTAGACCACCTCCCACCCAACCACCCTTCTCTTTCTCTCTCCATAAACACGTATCCAGGAAAGGCCATGTGAACACAGAGAGAAGGTGGCCATCTACTAACCAGAGAAGGAGTGGGCCCTCACCATGAACCAAACATACCAGCACCTTAATCTTGGACTTCCCAACTTTCAGAACTCTGAGAAATAAATGTCTGTTGTTTAAGCCACCCGGTCAATGGTATTTTCTTACAGCATTCCAAGCTGCCCAAGACAGGGAACATGCATCAAAGAATGCAGCTGGATTCTAAAGCCTGGGAAAGGCCAGGGCATGGATCATTCCACAGAGCCTATAGAAGGAATGCAGTCTTCCAATGCTTTGATTTTAACTCAGTAAGACCTGTGTTGAACTTCTAACCTGGAATACTGCTAGACAATAAATTTATGTTGTTTTAAACTACTAAGTGTATTGTAATTTTTATAACAGCCACAGGAAAATAATACATTTGGCAAATCAGTGCATGTTTCATGATGGTCAATGATATGCCCCAGGGTCCATCTTAGCCATGATTTCTATCCCTTCAAAAACCAAAACAAAATAAAAAAGTAAAACAAAAAGACCAATTTTACTATATAACTTGATTTTTTAAAATATTTTATATTTATTTAATCCAGTATATCCAAAATATTGTCATCTCAGCATAAAACAATATTAAAATTATTCAGTTTTACATTTTTTAAACTAAATCTAGTTTGTATTTTACACATAGCATAAATCAATTCAAATTCACCATATTTCAAGTGTTCAATATCTACATGTCACTAGTAATGACTGTAGTGGACAGAATTGATCCAGATTTCCAAGTGCATTGGTATAAAACTAACCATGTTTTTATCTTATTAAAACAAAAACAAAACTCCTCCATACTATGTCTATGTTCCTTTTGCTTTTAATAACATTGAACATATTCTTGTTTTTAATTTAATTTTGTCTGTATTTAGTTCTATTTTTTGGTTGTTGTTATTTCTTGTATGCTTGGCATCAACTTTTTTTTCAATTTCTTAGACTATCTAAACTATTATGCTCTAAGTTTAGCTCAATTTCAATCAGCTACTCACTTTGAAAGACTCATTTAACTCTCTTAAGCCATTCTCCACAAACATGAAAAATCTTCCTCTCACTCTTCCCTGCTGAAACACTGCAAAAATATGTCAAAATGGTGTACTTTCTTGGCACAGAGTTTCAATAAACTTAGTTTTGCTTTAATAACAAATTGTCTGAATATATTTCAGGAAGTTCCACTGGTAAAAGCATAAAATAATGTTAGTTCACGTCATCTTTTGTAAAGTTATGATTGTGCCATAGTATCAATTCTTGTCAAAATTTGACTTCAAAATCAACTTAATATGCATCAACATAGATATTTTTTAGTAATTCTAGACTCCAGGTGCTCATTTAAATAATATGGGTACATAAGACTGAACAAAACCAGTTGCTATTGAATGTACATTTTAGAGAAATACTTCATGCACAGCTGTGTTTTGTTAAGTAAGGAACTTGATGACATAATCAATATCATGGCAGCATACAACTGTTTGGTTAGTATGTCTCTTTAAACAAGCACATATGCTCATTCATGGAGTGTGTATTTGTATCTGTGTCTGTGTCTGTGTGGTGAAGCAGCAAGCAATAATTGGATGTCTTAATCATCTAACAGGAAAAAACACCTAAATAATCAAAAGAAATTTTGATTTATTTATTAGTTCGACTGAGCTTTTCTCTTGAATGTAACACAGATGGTCCCAGATTTACAATGGTACAACTTTACAGCTTTACCATGGTACAAAAGTGATAAACATTCAGTAGAAACAATACTTTTATTACCCATATACCCATTCTGTTTTTCACATTCAGTATTTAATAATTTACATGTGATATTCAACACTGTATTTAAAAATAGGCTTTATGTTTTTTTCTGACTGGCCAATGTAAGTGTTCTGAGCACATTTCTTAAGTGTATTTTTTTTTAATACTTTAAGTTCTAGGGCACATGTGCACAACTTGCAGGTATGTTACATATGTATACATGTGCCATGTTGGTTTGCTGCACCCACTAACTCATTATTTACATTAGGTATTTCTCCTAATGCTATCCCTACCCCATCCCCCCACCCCACAACAGGCACCAGCGTGTGATGTTAACCACTCTGTGTCCAAGTGTTCTCATTGTTCGATTCCCACCTATGAGTGAGAACACGTGGTGTTTGGTTCTCTGTCCTTGCGAAAGTTTGCTCAGAATGATGGTTTCCAGCTTCATCCATGTCACTACAAAGGACATGAATTCATCCTTTTTTATGGCAGCATAGTATTCCATGGTGTATATATGCCACATTTTCTTAATCCAGTCTATCATTGATGGACATTTGGGTTGGTTCCAAGTCTTTGCTATTGTGAATAGTGCCGCAATAAACATACACGTCCACGTGTCTTTATAGTAGCATGATTTATAATGCTTTGGGTATATACCCAGTAATGGGATCACTGGGTCAAATGGTATTTCTAGTTCTAGATACTTGAGGAATCGCCACACTGTCTTCCACAATGGTTGAACTAGTTTACACTCCCACCAACAGTGTAAAAGCGTTCCTATTTCTCCACATCCTCTCCAGCACCTGTTTCCTGACTTTTTAATGATTGCCATTCTAACTGGTGTGAGATGCTATCTCATTGTAGTTTTGATTTGCATTTCTCTGATGACCAGTGATGATGAGCATTTTTTCATGTGTCTGTTGGCTGCATAAACATCTTCTTTTGAAAAGTTTCTGTTCATATCCTTTGTCCACTTTTTGATGGTTTTGTTTGATTTTTTCTTGTAAATTTGTTTAAGTTCCTTGTAGATTCTGGATATTAGCCCTTTGTCAAATAGGCAGATTGCAAAAATTTTCTCTCATTTTGTAGGTTGCCTGTTCACTCTGATGGTAGTTTCTTTTGCTGTGCAGAAGCTCTTTAGTTTAATTAGATCCCATTTGTCAATTTTGGCTTTTGTTGCCATTGCTTTTGGTGTTTTAGTCATGAAGTCCTTGCCCATGCCTATGTCCTGAATGGCATTGCCTAGGTTTTCTTCTAGGGTTTTTATGGTTTTAGGTCTAACATTTAAGTCTTTAATCCATCTTGAATTAATTTTTCTATAAGGTGAAGGAAGGGATCCAGTTTCAGCTTTCTACATATGGCTAGCCAGTACCATTTATTAAATAGGGAATCCTTTTCCCATTTCTTGTTTTTGTCAGGTTTGTCAAAGATCAGATGGTTGTAGATGTTTAGCGTTATTTCTGAGCCTCTGTTCCATTCCATTGGTCTATATCTCTGTTTTGGTACCAGTAAAATGCTGTTTTGGTTACTGTAGCCTTGTAGTTTAGTTTGAAGTCAGGTAGCATGATGCCTCCAGCTTTGTTCTTTTTGCTTAGGATTGGCTTGGCAATATGGGCTCTTTTTTTGATTCCATATGAACTTTAAAGTAGTTTTTTCCAATTCTGTGAAGAAAGTCATTGGTAGCTTGATGGGGATGGCATTGAATCTATAAATTACCTTGGGCAGTATGGCCATTTTCACGATATTGATTCTTCCTACCCATGAGCATGGAATGTTCTTCCATTTGTTTGTGTCCTCTTTTATTTCGTTGAGCAGTGGTTTGTAGTTTTCCTTGAAGAGGTCCTTCACATCCCTTGTAAGTTGGATTCCTAGGTATTTTATTCTCTTTGTAGCAATTGTGAATGGGAGTTCACTCATGATTTGGCTCTCTGATTGTCTGTTATTGGTGTATACAAATGCTTGTGATTTTTGCACATTGATTTTGTATCCTGAGACTTTGCTGAAGTTGCTCATCAGCTTAAGGAGATTTTGGGCTGAGATGATGGGGTTTTCTAAACACACAATCATATCATCTGCAAACAGGGACAATTTGACTTCCTCTTTTCCTAACAGAATACTCTTTATTTCTTTCTCTTGCCTGATTGCCCTGGCCAGAACTTCCAACACTATGTTGAATAGGAGTGGTGAGAGAGGGCATCACTGTCTTGTGCTAGTTTTCAAAGGTAATGCTTCCAGTTTTTGCCCATTCAGTATGATACTGGCTGTGAGTTTGTCATAAATAGCTCTTATTATTTTGAGATATGTTCCATCAATACCTAGTTTATTGAGAGTTTTTCGCATAAAGGGCTACTGAATTTTGTCGAAGGCCTTTTCTGCATCTATTGAGATAATCATGTGGTTTTTGTCTTTGGTTCTCTTTATGTGATGGATTACATTTATTGATTTGCATATGTTGAACCAGTCTTACATCCCATGGATGAAGCCAACTTGATCTTGGTGGATAAGCTTTTTGATGTGCTGCTAGACTCGGTTTGCCAGTAAATTTTTGTTAAATGTACTAAATGCATTTTTTACCTAAAATATTTTCAACTTATGAGTATATCCAGATCCATCATAACATATCTTGGCCTGTGGTTATCAGGATGTAACTCATTATAAGTCGAGGTACATTTGTATTATATCCCATGTACACACACACACACACACACACACACACAGACTTAATCTGTTTACAGAAATAAAAGGAATAAAATACCATTTCTATTATACACCAAAACTAGCCATCTTGACAGATACTTCACTCTGAAAAATAACAGTTTATAGCTACTTTACAGATTAGTACAAGAATTTGGTGATTCTGTTTCAGAGATTTGATTTCACATTTCAATAAGTAGGCCGCTCCCTCTGCTAAGCCTGGGAACGTAATTCTTTTGAAAAATTATCTGTGCTGTAAAATTACATGTCATATTGGGAAAAGGACAATCGCAAACAGTAGTCACACATAAAATCAAGCAACACAGATATCCTTTTCACATACAGTGAAGACCCTTGTCAATTTTGAGATTACACAGGAAAACAGAATGGGGGACAAGTGTCTCTGACACACAGAAAGAAAATCCCTTGAAGAAGAACACAGCTGACACAATCAAAACATACACAAAACTGAAAGAAACAAGGTGAGTGCTTTTTATATTAGTTCAGCTGTCAAGAAAGTGTAAAATAAACCTAACATTTTTTTACTAAGTGAGGATTTTCTTTTTTGAAACATCATCATTTATATTTATCCAGTTTGCAACTTCATCAGCTGAATCTCAGGATGTGTTCCATGACACTGAAGGACAATTAAATCATATCCATGCCAATATATGAGAAGCTGACAGGAGAACATGGTGGCACTTGAATTAATGTCTATCATTAGATAGAATTTCTGATCACATAATTTAAGTTGTAGTTTTCCATACAATTTAATCAAGATAAGCACTTATTAGGTTAGTGATATAGTTTGGCTCTGTGTCCCCACACAAATCTCATGTTGAATCGTAATCCCCACGTGTCAGGGGAGGGGTCTGGTAGGAGGTGATTGGATCATGGGGGTGGATTTCCCATACTGTTCTCGTGACAGTCAGTGAGTTCTCACAAGATCTGATGATTTAAAAGTGTGTGGAACTTCCCCCCAGCTCTTCTCTCTACTGACACCATGTAAAGAAGGCGCCTGCTCCCCCTTTACCTTCTGCCATGATTGTTAGTTTCCTGAGGCCTCCCAGTCATGCTTCCTGTTAAGCTTGCAGAACTGTGAGTCAATTAAACCTCTTTTCCTCATAAATTACCCGGTAGTTCTTTATAGCAGTTTGAGAAGAGATAAATACAGAAAATTGGTACCAGAGAAGTGGGGCATTGCTATAAAGATGCCTGAAAATATGGAAGTAACTTTGGAACTGGGTAACAGGCAGAGGTAGGAAGCAGTCTGGAGGACTCAGAAGAAGACAGGGAGATGTGGGAAAGTTTAAATCTTCCTAGAGACCTGTTGAATGGTTGTGAACAAAATGCTGATAATGATTTGGATAATGAAGTCCAGGCTGAGGGGGTCTCAGATGGAGATGAGGAACTCATTAAGAACTGAAGAAAAAGTTACTCTTGCTATGCTTTAGCAAAGAGACTGATAGCATTTTGACCCAGCCCCAGAGATCTGTGTAATGTTGAACTTGAGAGAGATGATTTAGGGTATCTGGTGAAATAAATTTCTAAGCAACAGACCTTCCAACATGTGGCCTGGCTGCTTCTAAAAGTTTATGCTCATGTCCATGAAGAAAGAGATGGCTTGAAACTAAAACTTATATTTAAAAGGAAAGCAGAGCATAAAAGTTTGGAAAATTTGCAGCCTAACCATATAGTAAAAAAGAAAAATCCACGCTCTTGGGAGAAATTCAAGCAAAAATTTGCATAAGTAAAGAGGAGCCAAATGTTAATAGCAAAGACAATGTGGAATATGTCTCCAGTACATTTCAGAGACCTTTGAGGCAGCCCCTCCCAATGTAAGCCTAGAGGCCTAGGAGGGAGAAATTGTTTAGTGGGCTGGGCCCAGGACCCTGCTGCTCTGGGCAGCCTCGGGACATGGTGCCCAGTGTTCCAGCTGCTCAGCTCCAACTGTGGCTAAAGGGTCCAAGGCACTACTCAGGCCATTGCTTCAGAGAATACAAGCCTCAAGCATTGGTGGCGTCCACATGAGGTTGGGCCTATGGTTGAGCAGAAGGGAAGAGTTGAGGTTTGGGAACCTCTATCTAGATTTCAGAGGATGTATGGAAATGCCTGAATGTCTAGGCAAAAGTCTGCTGCAGAAGTGGAGCCCTTATGGAGAACCTCTACTAGGGCAGTGCAGAGGGAAAATGTGGGGTTGGAGCCCCCACACAGAGTCCCCACTGGGGCACTCCCTACTGGAGCTTTGAGAAGAGGGTCATAGTGCTTCAGACCCCAGAATGGTAGATCCACTGACAGCTTGCACAGTGTGCCTGGAAAAGTCACAGGCACTCAATCCTAGCCTGTGAAAGCAGTTGTGGGGGCTGTGCCTTGCAGAGCCACAGAGGCAGAGCTGTCAAAGCTCATGGGAGCCCAGATATTGCATCAGTATGCTCTGGACGTGAGAGATGAGGTCAAAGAAGATTGTTTCAGAGCCTTAAGATTTAATGACTGCCTTGTTGGGTTTTGGACTTGCATGGGGCCTGTAGACCCTTTGTTTTGGCTAATTTCTCCCTTATGGAATTGGAGCGTTTACCTGATCCCTGTACCCCCATTGTATCTTGAAATTAACTAACTTGTTTTTGATTTTACAGGCTTATAGGCAGAAGGGATTTGCCTTGTCTCAGATGAAACCCTGGACATGGACTTTTGAGTTAATGCTGGAATAAGTTAAGACTTTCAGTCTGTTGGGAAGGCATGATTGGTTTTGAAATGTGAGAAGGACATGATACTTGGAAAGAGCCAGAGGAGGAATAATATGGCTTGGCTCTCTGTCCCCACCCAAATCTCATCTCAAATTGTAATCCCCTCATGTCAAGAGAGGGGCCTGGGTGGAGGTGACTGGATCACGGGAGCAGATTTCCGCATGCTGTTCTCACGATAGTGAGTGAGTTCCAAGAGATCTGATGGTTTAAAAGTGTGTGGCACTTCCCTCCTTGTGCTCTCTCTCTCCTGGTGCCATGTCAAGAAGAACCTTGTTTCCCCTTTGCCTTCCACCATGATTTTCTGAGTTTCCTGAGTCCTCCCATTCATGCTTCCTGTAAAGCCTGAAGAACTATGAATCAATTAAATCTCTTTTCTTCATAAATTACTCAGTCTCAAGTCATTCTTTATATCATTGTGAAAATTGACTAATACGGTTAGCAATTTTATAGAACATTTGTGATTTTGAGAATCAGGCACTTTTTTTTAATAATCGGACTGCTTATCATTGTTTAACTCCTTGCAACTTATAGTTAATGCCTAAAACTTTGATGACTTTCATTACATTTCAATGGCTCTGTTCCCTTATAGCAAACTACCTTTTTTACTGTACTTACTGTAACTACAATGCATTTATTTTCAGCCCAAATAGTATTCAGTAATAAGCATTTCTTCCCACATAAGAATAAGTTATATTCCTATTCACTATATTCTAGAATTTCTATTTTCCTTCCACAGTGCCAGCTAAAATTAAAGTGGAATAATCTATTGGGGACCTGTGTATTTAATGTTTGTTTTCTTATTATATTATAAACACTGTAAAGGAAGGAAATTCTTGCCTCTTGTTTATACTTTTATCTCCATTATAGAAAAACTCTGCACTATTTTCTTACTGCTGCTGTAGCAAATTACTACAAAGTTAGTGGTTTAAAATAGCACAAATATAGTGTCAAACAATTGTCTTTGTCAGATGTCTGACATGCATCTTACGAGGCTAAAATCAAAGAGTGAGAACTGTTGTGTTCCTTTCTGAAGGTTTTAGGGGAGAATCAGTTTCCTTGACTTTTCCAGCCTCTAGGGGCTGTCCTGATTTGTTAGCTTGTGGTCTCTTTCATTTGTTCAAACCAGAAATGCTGTATCTCTCTGACCATTCTTTTGAAATCATATCACCTTATGTTTCTAGCCAAGAATGTTTCCCTATTTTAAACCCATTTGATTACACAGAACTCAAAAGAACAGTTTTTCATCTTACCATCCTTAACATTATAATACTTGCAAAGCCCCTTTTACCAGATAAAGTTAATATATTCACAGGTTCCAGAAATCAGGACATCGTTTTGTTTGTTTGTTTGTTTTGTAAACCATTATTTTGCCTACTATACTGTCTTAATTGGAGGAAGCAACTTCTTCGAATAGGTGAATTAATTTCAAATTGATAATGTGGTGATTCTGAAAGAACATTAAAGAAATCAACTAGTACACCAAACATTACTTTACTGAGCTAAACAAATATTAACTGACTATATAAAATTCATTACACATTTGGAGATAGAAAGAATTTTGTACTTTTTAATAAGACTTTTTAAATTTTTTGCAATCCTTTTTCTTATTTAAAAAAACAGTATTGTATTAGTACCCACATTATAAGTTTGTTCTAAGAATCAAATGAGATAAATATTTCAATCACTTATCATAGTATCAAGTTCATATCGTAAGCCATAAATATCAGGTGACTTATTATTGTCAGAATGTAGTCAAAATCAACATAAAATTACATTAACACTTGGTTTACTGTATTATAATGCTAGCTTTGTGTCATATCTATCTAGAGAGTACACTGAATGGCTTAAACCAAGCAGAAGGTGATTTCTTGCTTACATATCAGTTTACCATAAGTAATTTTGGCTAAAGATGCATCTTTCCTGCAAAAAATAATTCAAGTTAATGAAGGATCTACTATTATCAAATTGTATCTTCCCAGATTACTTTGTATATATCACCATTCCAGAAGACAAAAGACTACTCATGAAATATAATTTGCACACTTCTTTATATATGAAAAACTCACTTCTCTTCACTCTGTAAACAACTTAAAGTTTTGCCCAGTTACTGCCTACAACTTAGAGTTCAGGATGTTTCATGACATGCAGTTCTCTCCCTTAGGCCACTATATGACTTAACAAGGACTAGTGTCCTATAAAGTCAAAAGACAAATTATCTGTAAAATCTAAGTTACCATGGCGAAGCTCCTATCAGAAGACAAAGAAGTCTGCATAGCACTGACAAAAATATTTCTGAGCAGTACAAATATTTATTTGATGAAACCATAAACATGTCCTGTGGAAGTAACTTTAAGGTCCACTGTCCCTGTGGCTCATAGATTTACTTTCTGAGGTAATTTACATTTTCTCTTATTCTCCATGCCTCCATCTTAAATTAGAACAATGAGTGTTTTCACAGCATGACTAATCAATTGCACTGATTAGTGCAATTTGGGATGCTTGAGGATATTTTAAGCCTTAATTTTTTTTTCACAATAGGCTTATTATACCTTTACCAAGTAGTTATGTGGAAAACATTCATTTATTTATTGGATCTAGTTTATAACCAAACATACAGTTCTTTCCTAGGTATAATTCTAAAGTCTGCCTCATTTCCTTGTTTTTTCTCCTCCCCAACACACATATGCTTCTCTGACTGTAAAGATGACCACTTTAAGGTCATTTGAAATCATAGACTTGAAAGAGAAAACAACTTCCCTGATTAGTTCTTTGCTTCAGGGCTGGGTTCCTTGTTTTTTATGAACACAGTAGGATTTAATTTCTGAGCAGCCTTTTCAACCTAATCAGAAAAACGTGAGCTTTTCTGTCACTGTATAATTCCACCATTACTAGACTTTTTGTTTACAAGTGGTTTCCAACCAGGAATGATTTTGTTTCCATAGAACACTTGTCAGTGTCTGGAGACATTTTGAATTATAATGATTAGGTGGTGACGCTACTGGTATGTAGTGGTATAGCCTAGAGATACTATTAATATCCTACAATGCAAAGAATAACCTCCCACCAAATGCAGGAATATCAGGCATAAAATGTCAATAATGCTAAGGCTTAGCAACTCAACTCTATCCACTTTCTTTCCACTCTAAAGACAGGATTTTTCTCTTTTTTTTTTTTTTTGGCCTGTGTTTATCTATTTCTTGGATTATGGAACAGAACAAACATGAACATATTACCTCTTGCCTTTCCTCATTTCCCACACTCTTTCCTAGAGGTAATATTAAGCTTCCAATTAATTTTAGATGGTAGTTTCAATAATTTTTTTTCACTGAGTATTACAAGTCTTCATTTCAACCCTCTGAGTTTGGTTTACTTGTCCATTTAATACTAATTTAGTGGATATGTTTTAGGTGCTGTTATTGCAGATCCAACCCAAGCTGGTGATTTCTGTATTAATTGGAATAGTGCTAGTTGCTTTGACAACTACACTCAACAACATATAATATCTTAAACAGAACAGAAGTTTCATTCATATAAACTGTTTTTTTTTTAAGATAGGAAAAGCATTGCTCCTTTATGTCCGCATTCAAGAACATAGGCTACCAAGGTATTTAATCTGTAGTACGTTGCTTCCAAGACTACTGTAGAATTGGCCATTCCAGTCAAGCATACTGAAAAACATATATAGAAGAGTGCATGTTGGGATTTTGGAGACTAAATTGGATATAAAATATGTAATTTCTACTAATTTTCCACTATTTTGACTTTAATCGCATGCCCTAATATAAAGTATATAAGAATGAGAAATATCGTTTATGTATCTATCAAAATAGAACATAAATGTTTGTGAACATTTGAATCTGTCAGCTTCTCTTGCTCACGTGCCTGTAGTCCCAGCTACTCGGGATGCTGAGGCAGGAGAATCACTTGAACCCGGGAGGTGGAGGTTGTAGTGAGCTGAGTGTAGTGAGGGAGGTGGAGGTGTAGTGAGCTACACTCCAGCCTGGGCAACAGAGCGAGACTCCATCTCAAAAAAAAAAAAAAAGAAGAAGAAAAAGAAGTGACTCAACTGATTGATGTGTAAAACCTCATTGTAAAATAATGTTCTATAAATGAGACATTAATACAGTTAAATTTTTGGATTAAAAAAGTCTGCCACTTTGTGAATATGTTTTATTTAGGCTTGATTTAGTTAATTTTCTTTTTTCTTTTTCTTTTTTTTTTTTTTTGAGGAATTTCACTCTTGTTGACCAGGCTGTAGCACAGTGGCAGGATCTCGGTTCTCTGCATCCTCCACCCACCCAGGTTCAAGTGATTCTCCTGCCTTAGCCTCCTGAGTAGCTGGGATTACAGGCACCCACCACCACATCCAGCTAATTTTTTGTGTTTTTAGTACACATGGGGTTTCACCATGTTGGCCAGGCTGGTCTCGAACTTCAGATCTCAGGTGATCCGCCCACCTTGGCCTCCCAAAGTGCTGGGATTACAGGCATGAGCCACCGCACCCAGCCAGTTAATTTTTCTATTAACTAAGACCTAATTAAGATTGAGGCAGAAGAAATGGGTCCTTGGGATTTGAAAATTAGTATTCAATTTGGAAGTTTAATTTGCAGCATAGATTGTTTGTTATTAAATTAATAGATATAATATCACAAAGGCGGAAAGAAAGGTTGCTTAGTTAAAGATCTAAGTTACTAGTCATGGTGTCAGATATAGAGAATGATTGAAGGTTATTAGAGTCACACACCAGATGAGTAAATTGTTGTTTTCAAGGAAGAGGTTACATAAAGGTAAGAGGAGTAATATTTTAGCATTTTTGTTAATTAAAAATTTATAAAGTTATTTATATTTCAAGGAAATTACTCTCAGTAATTTTATGGGTAAAATGACAAATTCCAAGTTTAATTTTCACATGTAACACCCTCCTTGAGCACTTATTTTTATAAAGCTATTAGTCTATTTTGGTCTCAATTTACCTTTAAAGAGATTTTAAAATTTTCTGAAAGAAGTTGAGATCTGGAAGCGTAGCTGTTATATTTTTCAATTTTTAATTACATATTTAATTATCCTTTAATTACTTAAGGTTATTCTCAAAATTGAAGAGATAGCTGGGATCACACTGTGTAAGATTTTACTCCTGAATGTAATATTCAAAAATGTTACAAAGTCTATCAAAGACATTTTCATTCTGTGACAATAGATGGTCAATTTGACATGGTCAGGAAGCATCACCCCCACTGAGAGATACCAAATTATGGAGTAAACCACCGTAATTTAGGCAGATCTTGAGAGAGAAAATGCTGAGTGGATGGAGAGGCAGCAATGAAGCTGCGTTGAAGAGGGAGGAAGCCTGTGCAGGGAACCCAAACACTACAGCTAGTTCCTGGCCCAGAATGGCTCCTAGGAAAGGGCCTCTGCCTGAGAGAGACCTGTGGCCTAGAATACCTAACACAAGAAACACAGTGATTGCAGGACACTCCCCCAGGGCCCAGAAGCAGATCTGGTGATGGAGGCATCTCTCCCACCCCCAATACAGAGCACACCTGCAAACAAAAGGAAGTATAAAACAGCCATGCCACTGGGTATTAGGCTAGCCACTGGCCATTATGCTTAAGCACCATGCATTGGATCACAGCCCAAACTACAACATCAAAATTTATCCTGCTACATATACACCCGTGAAACCAAACACAAGAATTACTCATACATAAAAATCCTGGACAGAGAAAGCCCTGGCCCTTTGAAAGCATCCAGAAACAAAACCAATTGCCTATACTCAACATACACTACAGTTAAAGTAACACTAACCCTACCAGAAGAGAAAAAATCAGTGCAAGAACTCTGGCAATTCAAAAAGCTAGAGTGTCCTCTTACCTCAAAATTAGCCCACTAGCTACCAAACAATGGTTCTTAATCAGTCTAAAATAATTGAAACAGACATAGAATATGGAACATCGATGGCAGGGAAGCTCATGAACATTAAGGAGAAAGTTGAAACCCAATCCAAGTAATCCAGTAAAGCAATCTAAGTAAGTGCTGAAAGATGAAATTGCCATTTTAAAAAATAGCCAAACTGAATTTCTAGAGCAGAAAAAATTCAGTATAAGAATTTTATAATACAATAAGAAATATTAACAGAAGGTAGGCCAAGCTAAGGAAAGAATCTCAGAGCTCAAAGACTGGTTCGTTGAATCAACTGAGTCAGAAGAAAATTTTAAAAAAGAATTAAAAAAAGAAAATGAACCAAAGCTTTAAGAAATATGGAATTATATAAAGAGACCAAATCTATGACTCATTGTCATTCCTAGAAGAGAAAGAAAGAGAAAAGGCAACTTCGAAAATAGAGTTGAGAATAGAGTCTATGAAAATTTTCCTAACCTCGCTAGAGAGAGTGACATGTAAATCCAAAAAATACAGCAAACCCAGCTAGGTACTATACAAGGTGACTATCCCTAAAGCACATAGTCATCATATTCACCAAAGTAAATACAAAAGAAAAAAAAATCTTAAAGGCAGCTAGAGAGAAAGGTCATGTTTTCATACAGCAAGAACTCCACTAGGTTAGTAGTAAATATCTCAGCAAAAACCTTACAAGCCGGAAGAGATTAAGGGCCTATGTCCAACATCATTAATGAAAATAAATTCCAGGCAAGAATTTTATATTTCACTAAACTAAACTTCCTAAGTGAAGAAGAAACAAATTTCTTCTCAGATAAGCAAATACTGAGGGAATCAATTTCAACTTGACCAGCCTTATGAAAGGTCCTTAAGGGAGTGCTATACATTGAGTAAAAAGAATGACACCTGCTACCACAAAAACCCACTTAAGTACATAGCTCACAGGCACTATAAAGTATCTACACAATCAAGTCTACATAAAAACCAGCTACAAACATGACGATAGGATCAAAATCTTATGTATCAACATTAACCATAAATGTAAATAGGCTAAACACCCCACTTAAATGACGTACAATGGCAAACTGGATAAAAATGAAAGACTCACCATCTGTAGTCTTCAAGAGACTCATCTCATATGTATTGATAGCCACTGGCCCAAAATAAGGGGATGGAGAAAATCTGCCATGCAAATGATAACAAAAAAGCAGGAGTAACTATTCTTATATCAGATAAAACAGACTTTAATAAAAATTAAAAAGAACAACTGAAGAATGAAGAGCATTATGTCATGAGAAAGTATATGATCAAACAAAAATACTTAAGTACCCTAAATATAAATGCACCCAACATGGAGCACCCAAATTCATAAAACAAGTTCTTTTCAAACTACAAAAAGACAGACGACCACCCAATAATTGTAGGAGACTTCAACACCCCAGCTGGCAGCGTTAGATCATCAAAGCAGATAACTAACAAAGAAACTGTGTACTTAAACTTCACACTTGACCATTTGGACCTAACAGACATCTACAGAACACTCCACTCAATAATCACAGAATATACATTCTTCTCATCTGCACAGGGAACATATTCTAACATTGACCACACGCTTGGTCATAAAGCAAGTCTGGATATATTTTTAAAAATGAAATCATATCAAGCACACTCTTAGACCTCAATATAATCAAAATATAAATAAATATCAACATCTCTCAAAACTACACAAATAGATGAAAATTAAACAACTTTCTCCTGAATAAATTCTGTGTGAAAATCAAAATTAAGGGAGAAATTTTAAAAAAGTGAAATTAATGAAAATGGGAACACAAATTACCAAAATCTCTGGGATGCATTAAAACGCCTTTATGTTTAAATGCCTTTATCATAAAGTTAGAAATATTTCAAATTAACAATCTAACACTACACCTAAAGGAACTAGGGAAAAAAAAAAAAAGAACAACCCTACATCAATGCTAGGAATGAAAAGAAACAACTAAAATAGAGAAGATCTGAATGAAATTGAGATGCAAAAATCCATACAAAAGATTAACGAAACCAAGAGTTGATTTAAAAAAAGAGATTGATAGACCTTTAGCTAGATAAACAAAGAAAAAAAAGAGAAGATCTAAATATATAAATCAGAATGACAAAAACGACATTAAAAATGGTCCCACAGACATACAAAATAATCCTCAGAGAATACTAGGAATAACTCTAGACACAAAAATTAGAAAATCTAGAGGAAATGGATAAATTTCTGAAGACAGGCAATCTTCCAAGATTGAATCAGGAAGATATTTAAATACTGAAGAGACCAATATGAAGCTCTGAAATTGAATAAGTAATAAAAAATCTACTAAGTCAAAAAGCCCTGGACTATATGGATTCACAGCAAAATTCTACCAGAAGTATAAAGAACTAGCACAATTCTACTGCAACTATTCCAAAAAAGTTAAAGAGAATGTACTCCTTCCTAACTCATTCTGTGAAGCCAGAATCAGCTTAATACCAAAACGTGGCAGAGATGCAAAAAAAAGAACATTCAGGTGACCATTGTTGATGAACATAGACTCAAAAATTCTCAACAAAGTACTAGCAAACTGAATCCATCAGCAGCATATCAAAAAATTAATCTACTATGACAATACAGGCTTCATTCCTGGGATGCATGGCTGGTTCAACATACGCAAATCAATAAATGTGATTCACCAGATAAACAGAATTAAATCAAAAACCATATGATCATCTCAATGGATGCCAGAAAAGCTTTCAATTAAATCCAGTGTCCCTTCATGAAAAACAAAACAAAACAAAAAAAACCCTCAACAGTTGAGGCTTCAAATAAGCATACTTCAAAATAAAAAAAGAGCTATCTACAACAAACCCACAGCCAATATAATACTGAATGGGCAAAAGCTGAAAGCATTCTCCTTTAGAAATGAAACAAGCCAAGGACATCTACTCTTACCACTCCTATTCAACATAGTACCAGAAATCCTAGCCAGAGCAATCTCGCAACAGAAAAAGAGAAAAGCACCCAAATAGGAAGTAAAGATTAAGGCAAACTATCTGTCTTCACCCAGCAATATCATTCTATACCTAAAAAACCTTAAAGACTTCAACAAAAGTCTACGAGAAATGATAAAGGATTTTAGCAAGGTTTCAGGATACAAAATCAATGTACAACAATTAGTAGCATTTCTATACAACAACAACATCCAGGTTGAGAGTTAAATTAAGAACACAATCATATTTACAACACCTAGGACAAAAATAAAATCCCTGCAAATACGACTAACCTAAGATGTGAAAGATCTCCACAAGGAGAATTACAAAACACGGCTGAAATCTGAAGCTGGATGCAGTGGTTCA
This sequence comes from Pongo abelii, assembly GCF_028885655.2. Classification (NCBI taxonomy): domain Eukaryota; kingdom Metazoa; phylum Chordata; class Mammalia; order Primates; family Hominidae; genus Pongo; species Pongo abelii. The sequence continues at coordinate 21,733,722 of NC_071989.2, read as the reverse complement.
TGCCTTTGGGAGGCCGAGGCAGGTATATCACTTGAACCCAGGAGTTTGAGACCAGCCTGGGCAACACAGTGGAACCTCATCTGCACAAATTTTTTTTTTTTTTTAAATAGCGAGGCATGGTGGCACATGCCTGTAGTCCTAACTACCCTGACGGCTTGAGCCCAGGAGTTCAAGCCTGCAGTGAGCTAGAATAACTCCACTGCATTCCAGCCTGGGTGAAAGGGTGAGACCCTGACTCAAAAAAAGAAGGAAATAAGAAGAGGAAGAAAGGATGGAAGGAAGGAAGGAAGGAAGGGAGAGAGGGAGGAAGGAAGGAAATTTTCATAACACAAATAAATGGAATAACATTCCATGTTTACAGATTAAAAGAATCAATATTGTTAAAATGGCCATACTGCCCAAAGCAATTTGCAGATTCAAGGCTATCTCCATGAAACTACCAACATCATTCTTCACAGAATTAGAAAAAACTATTCTAAATTTATATGGAACACCCCCAAAAGCCAGAATGGCCAAAGCAATTCTGAGCAAAAATAATAAAGCCAGAGAGGCATCATACTACCCAATTTCCAGCTATACTATAAGTGTACACTAACCATGATACTGTTACAAAAGCAGACACTAAAGCCAATGGAACAGAATAGAACACTCAAAAATAAAGCTGCACACTTATCACCATCTGATCTTGGACAAGGCCAACAAAAACAAACAATGGGGAAAAGGCAGCCTATTCAATAAATGGTGCTAGGATAATTCGCTAGCCATAAGCAGAAGAGTGAAACTGGATGCTTACCTTCCACCATATACACAAATTAATTCAAGGTGGATTAAAGGTTAAAATGTAAGACTTCAAATTATGAAAACTCTAAAACAAAACCTAGGAAATATTTTTCTCGACATTGGCCTTGGCAAATAATTTTTGGCTGAGTTTCTAAAAACAATTGCAACAAAAACGACATTGACCAGTGGGAGTCAATCAAACCAAAAAGCTTCTGCACAGCAATAGAAACTATCCACAGAGTAAACAGACAACTTACAGAATGGGAGAAAATATTTGCAAACTATGCATCTGATAAAGATCTAATATAACAAATCCATAAGGAAGAAAAAATGACAAGCATAAAACAACCCCAGTTAAAAAGGGCAAAGCTAATACAGGAGCAGAAAATCAAACTCCCTCCGCCATCTTCTCACTTATAAGTGGGAGCTGAACAATGGGAACACATGGACACAGAGAGGGGAACAACACACAATGGGGAACAACACACAACACACACTATAATTTTCTGTAGGGGGTTGGGGAGAGGGAGAGCATCAGAAAAAATACCTAATGCATGCTGGGCTTAATACCTAGGTGATGGGTTGATAGGTGCAGCAAACCACCACCGCACACATTTATCTATGTAACAAACCTGCGCATCCTGCACATGTACCCCAGAACTTAAAATTAAAATTTAAATCAAGAAAAGGCAAAGGACATGAACAGATATTTTCTCAAAAGAAGACACTCAAGCATATGAAAAAACACTCATCCTCACTAATCATCAAATAAATGCAAGCAAAAACCACAGTAAGATGCCATCTCACATCAGTCACAATAGCTATAATTAAAAAGTCAAAAAATTAGATGTTGGCCAGGCTGCAGAGTGAAGGGAATGCTTATACACTACTGTTGGTGGAAATGTAAACTGGTTCAGGCACTGTGGAAAGTATTTTGGAGATTTCTCTAAGAACTTAAAACAGAGATACCCTTCGACCCAGCATTCCCATTACTGGGTATATATTCAAAGGAAAATAAATTATTCTACCAGAAAAATTTATATGCACTCGTATGGTCATCAGCATGTTATTCATAATAGCATAGACATGGAATGAACCTAGGTGCCCATCAAAGGTGGATTGGATAAAGAAAATGTGGTACATATACACTATGGAATACTATGCCTCCATAAAAAAGAATGAAATTATGTCCTTTGCAGCAACATGGATGGAGCTAAGGACATAATCCTAAGCAAATTAGTGCTGGAAAAGAAAACCAGATACCACACATTCTCACTTATAAGTGGAAGCTAAACATTGAGCACACAAGAACATTAACATGGGAACAAGACGTGCTGCAGGATATGGGGGTGGGTGAGAGAGGGGAGCACAGGCTGAATAACTACCTACTGGGTACTATCCTCACTACCAGGGTGCACTGTACAAAAGTAACATATCTGCATATACACTATCTGTGTCTCAAAAAAATTGAAATTATAAAAACCAAGAAAATATGTTTCTAATGAATGTAGACTTTATTTGATGGACTGGATTAGAATATAATTTTTTTTTAAGGGGAAAGGCATTGGGGGATGCACAATGTCTACAGGTTTCTAAATCTCTCTGGTTTTTCACCTAATTCAGTCTCTTATGTCACTCTCATAGTTTTCATATTCTGCCTTTCCACCTCTTTTTTTTAACAAGTAAAATTCCTCATAGCATATAAAAAAACAATTTTATAAAAAACTCATAGATCAGGGACCTGTGGATTATACGCTATTAGAACTATACAAAATATCTCTATATAGTTTTCTGTATCTTTGGAATATCTTCGGGTGAAGCTGCAGACCTTCTTGGTGAGTGTTACAGCTCTGCACAGAGCCAAACAGTGAGCAGCAGCAAGATTTATTGCAAAGAGCAAAAGAACAACGCTTCCACAGTGTGGAAGGGGACCCTAGCACGTTGCTGCTGCTGGCTCAGGCAGCCGCTTTTATTCCCTTATCTGACCCCACCCACATCCTGCTGATTGGTCCATTTTATAGAGAGCTGATTGGTCTGTTTACAATCCTTTAGCGAGACACAAAAGTTCTCCAAGTCCCCACTAGATTAGCTAGACACAGAGCACTGATTGGTGCGTTCACAAACCTTGAGCTAGACACAGCATGCTGATTGGTGCATTTACAATCCTCCAGCTAGATGTAAAAGTTCTCCAAGTACCCACCTGACTCAGGAGCCCAGCTGGCTTTGCCTAGTGCATCCCGGCCGGGGGCGGAGCGGCCCGCCAGTCTCCGGCGCGCTCCCGCACTCCTCAGCCCTTGGGCGGTTGACGGGACAGGGTGCCGCGTAGCAGGGGGTGGCGCCCGTCCCCTCGGAGTGGCGCGCGGGAGCCCGCGGTTGGGGGGCAGGGGGCAGCGGACAGGGGGCGGGGAGCAGGGTGAGGGCTCCAGCATGGCAGGCTGCAGGTCCCGAGCCCTGCCCCCTTGCCCCACGGGGAGCTGGCTGAGGCCCAGCGAAAATTCGAGCGCGGCGCCGGCGGGCCATCACTGTTGGGGGACCCAGTGCACCCTCCACAGCTGCTGCCCCGGGTGCTAAGCCCCTCACTGCCCAGGGCCGGCAGCGCAAGCCGGCCGCTCGGAGTGCGGGACCCGCCGAGCCCGCGCCCACCCGGAAGTCGCGCTGGACCTGCGAGCACCGCAGGCAGCCCCGGTTCCCGCCCGCGCCTCTCCCTCCACACCTCCCCGCCAGCAGAGGGAGCCAGCTCAGGCCTCAGCCAGCACAGAGAGGGGCACCCACAGTGCAGCTGCGGGCTGAAGGGCTCCTCAATCGCGGCCAGAATGGGCTGAGGCCGAGGAGGCGCCGAGAGCCAGCGAGGGATGCCAGCAAGCTGTCACCTCTCAGAAATACAGGAAGAACATCAATAATCTTCGAAGTTATAAAGTAGGTTTTTATCAAGAATGAAACATAAATGATCAAAGAATTCCTTATAAAAACATTTTTTATTTCTAGGAATCAAAACATAAATACAAAATTTGAGAGTCCACCAAAAAAAATTAGATGCCAGATTTCACTATAATTATCAGGGAAGCGCCCAAACGGGTTGTTTACGGCGCCTCGGGGAAACTTTCTGTTTCGTGTTAAGGATCGTGAACCATAATGTTTAGAAAACCGTGGGCTGATGCTTTCAGAACCTCTATGATTGTTGTCTCTGGCACTGCGTCCAATAGACTAGCATGTTGATTAGGGAAGCTAAATTCAATAAAATACTACAGGTGGGGTCACCACCTTGAGGGGTTATGTTAGAAGAGTAGATAAGGTGGTATTGATAGGGTATTGAAGTCTGGGCTCAAATGGTTACCCGGGGCCTTTCAAGACCAATGACTGATAAGAATAGGTAATGTTCATGACATAGAGTTTAGGATTGGGGGACACTGTGAGTTAAGGGCCGTGACAGAAGTCTTCATAAGTAAACTGTTATTGACACAAGCTGCTACCTGCCCAGGTGAGCAATCTGTTGGCCCAGAGGAGAGTTGTTTACTGACATAAATTGATTTGCAGAAATTTCCTGAAGCAAACAATAAGTTATTTATTGGTTTGCAGCCTTACTTTCCTGAAAAATAATTTTCTGGAATAAATTGTGAAATCATGTTGACACAGATGGCCTCAGGTTTCAGTTCGGATAATTAAGCTGTGTAAATATAGAAAGTCTAAGGTTTCTGTGTGCTGTTGATTCACAGTATGCAACAGTGATCATATTACTTTTATTTACTATGAGCTTCAGCTGAAAGTCCAAAAGAAACTTTAATTTCAGATCTTTAATGAAATCATTATAGCTGTGGTAATTTCCTTTAGCTGGGTGTGAGTGTGTGATGTGCGTGTGTGATGTGTGTGTGTGTGTGTGTGTGTTCTCTGGCAGCATATTCCAAATAATTTCTGTAAAATTTCAGTTTGAAATTAATAGAAGACATATTAAATTGTTTAAACTCTTTGTTATTTAAATCCTATGTTACTTTAGTTGATTACTCTGTATTATTACAGCAAAGCTTTGATATGTTGCCCTGAATTTAAATGAAAAGGCTGTTAAGCATAAAAACAGGAATATTTTATTACCAAAAAGAATTAACTACCATATGTCATTTACAGAAAAGAGTAAATTCTTCAGGGCATAGAAAATACACATTTCCTTCTGTTTGTGTGGAAATAAGCAAAATGCCTGTTATAATAGATTCCTCACAGAATTTTGTGAAGCTTCAGGTAAACTTGAAAGAGAAAAATAAAAATAAAATGCTAGAGTTTCATAATTACAAATTGGGATATAAAAATAGAATAAGTATTTGAATTTTGTATTTCTCTCCAGGGGATCAAAACTAATATACAAACTTTTAATAAATATTGATATAGCTTCATATTGACTCCATATGCGAGCAATTTGCTTTCTGTTAAATTCACTATTGCAAAATTTTTGCAGGCTGGAATGCACTTGGATGCCAGAAATTTTGATTTCTTAATGTGAAATAAGGTGATAATACATTCCAAAGTATATATTTTTTCAACTTTAAATATATCTGGTGTGTTTGGAGTAATATCTGAGTAAATACACTTATATGTAAGAGAATCAAAGGAACAAGGTATTGTTTTATATCCAAGGAAATTAAAACACTTAGAACATAAATACATATTGCATTACTTCATATTAAATAAATATTTTACAAAAGAAAATAAAGGAGCTTATTTTATAGCCCCATTTCCACAAATAATAGCAAAGGTACATACACACTCATATCTAATGTTTTACACACTCATTAAATATTGTTTCTCTTAAAATTTGTTGCTTATACTATTTTAAAAAGCAAGCCTATAGATTGTTGTGTGTATATACATATACACACAACATATATATATGTGTGTGTGTGTATATATATATATATATATGGCAGCAAGCAAGAGAATGGGCCTCTTCCTACTGAGGTTTAACATTTGCACGTATATGTATATTTTGATTCACATAGACTTATTGTTCTTTAATTACATGAACAGTGATTCCTGGTTACATTATTGGAAAATGGAAGCAATGCTCAAAGAGCATCACCTAAATTTCCATCACATTTTGCTCTCAATATATTTTGTACATCCAAATATATTGTGATTAATCTGCATACATTTTTGCTGTTCTAGGTGATGCTGATATGAGGCTATGTAATACATGACCTTAGTCTGCATGTTGTACTTGTGTAACACACATAATTTTACAATGCTAACAGGTGCTATAATAACTAACTATAATTAATGATGAATGAAAGAAGGAAGATGTTAAGATGTTAGGGAAGGACTCAAAAGATACAGTGCTTGAGTTAGAGTTTTAAGGGAGATTATGCAAAAGCAGTCACTTAAGGTGGGTTGGGATAATCTAGAATGTGGGAATGATGTATGCAAAGTCGCACAGGAGAGATACAGCATGCATGTTTAGAAAACTGTTGATACATATGGGAAGTTTGCAGGACTTGCATCCTAGAATGTGAGGATTTTAAGCTAAGTAGGGTTCAAATTAAATTTTTCACATACTTTGCTGCATTATAATAACTAGTTTTTGTTTAACTCATCCACTAAACTAAGTTATTTGAAAAGAGATGCCACTGTTCACTCAATCTAGTTGTCTGTCATTAATAATTTAAAAATAATTGAGATTTTAATTTTGGTCTGCTAAGCCTGTTTAATTAAAATTTGACATTAAATAAGATTTTACAGGCCTCTGATTTTTTTTTCAGTCATCACAGTTTGAATATTAAACATTACTACTTTTATCTTCCTCAGTGAGCATAAAACATACTACTTATGGTTTTAATAACCAAATTCAATGAGCACCAACAAAATTTGATGTAACTATTAACTTTGAAATTTTATTGAAATAGAACTATGCCTTGGGTATCATTCAAAGCATTTAATTGTTGCAATAAAAAACTTTGAGATAAACTGAAATGATGGACAATATGGGTCGAAAGCAACATTGGCTTGAGGGAATAGGCTAATGTTTGAGAACAGAATTGTTAAGGACAAGATTGGATGTTTATATTATTTTAAGAAAGATACACTCTAATGGAGTTTAATTCTAAAATGTTTAATACTATGAAAATATTATATATTATATGATCATTATAGAAAATTAAAAATATAAGAACATCAGAAGCAAAATAGTCAAAGTCCACCTAAACCCAATTAGAAGTGAATACTATTAATCTTGATTTGCATGTTTCTAATCTTATTATTATCAAATTAATAAACAGCTTTCAGATATTCTGCTTCTCCCTGTTACTAGATCAGGATAATGTCATTTATGTACAGGCATCTCCTGCTTACTCAGTTCAGTATTGATCAATAAATATTTTAGACTTCCATTCAAAACACTTCCATTTTTCTTTGGCCCATATTCTTTTTATTCAGTGCTGCCTATTTTCAAATACACAACACTTTGTCAAACAAATTCCAACATTAGATTGAATATAGTTGGTATCAAAGTAGTAATACACATTGCCATTCCTAATCCTCAATGCATTGATCCTGAAAATTGTTTGTAAGAATAGAAAAATACTGGATATTTCAAATTAAGTCTCATTTTGTTGCTTACACATGAAAGACTGGAATTAGCCAACATAACTGTTACAAGGTGATTGAGCAAATGAATAGATGGAAAATATTATAGAAACTTTACTGCAGTTCATCAACCATTGTGGTCATTAGGCCGTAGGAAAATACAGTGTGATAGTATCCCTGTCTTCTTTTCCATTTGTTAAGTCTCATATCCAAGTAACAGTGGATAGACCTTATGAGAATACAAAGTGAGATAAAAATAATTTTTGGCTTTTCAGTGTTTCTTATTTGATCTAAGAGGTATTTCCCCGACTTTGATGCAATAATTATTGTCACAAAATTTGACTTTATTAAAGACCATTTTAAGGATCTTTGCAGCTGACGGCAGTGACTTTTTTTCCTCCTACAAAGTTTCACCTGACAGTCTTATTGTCTCTGACTTTCCCAAATTAATGACATAATTAGTCACCAGGGCTCTGGCTGCTCAATAGGGATTTAGTAAGCAATGAGTCATATGTTGGGGAACACTTCAACAAACAAAATGTTGGCAGAGAAAGATGTATGAATCAGCTAGGAAGAAACACTATTCTATCATTAAGGATATTTCTAATATTAGATATCACAGAAAAGTTTTCATATAGATTACCATATGAGTGAGTCAAAATCTCAAGGAACAAAAAAGCTTAGTATAATTATAACTCCTTGCCATGATTTAACTTAAAATTTCTTTACTTATTTAGTAATTCTATAAACAAGAATCATTTCTGTTAAGGATACTAAGGAGGGTGTTCCTATTGAATCAGAACATTTAAGAGAAATAATTGAGGAACTCACACATGTAAAACGTCATTAACCAAACTAAAATAAAATGTGAGGGCATAAACTTAACCAAAAATGTTTAAAACCTATATATAAAAAAAACTAGAAAACACTTCTGAATGACACAAATTTGGACTTGAGCACAGGGAAAGAAATTCCATGCTCTTGAAAAAGACTTAAAATCATAAATGTGCCAGTTTCTTTAAATAAACATATATTTTATGTTATAACAAAACAATATTTTCTAGAATTTCTTTTTCCAGATTTAGAGAAATAGACAAATTTACTTGGAGGAATAAAGAAGCAAGAATAGCTAGAAATATCCTATAAAATCAATGGAATGTGGAGTCAATACAAAATATTAAGCAATTCTTAAAGCTTCTATGATTAAAATGAGTTATAAATACAGATAGATGAAGATCATATAGAAAATCAAGACATTGAAAGATATGGAAAGGTGGTATGTAATGAAAACATTTCAGATCAGTGAGGGGGAAATGTTAACTGGAAAATAATATTAAAAAGGCAATGAACTCAGTAAGACAACAAGAAGCAACCCACAGAAAAATAACTGGACTGGATTAAAAAGAAAATATTTTAGACACTTCAAAAATAAAATATTCAAATAAACAATGAACTTATTAAAAGGTTTTTATTTATATTAGTTATCTGAAAAAATAATTCAAACCACAATGAGATGTAAGTACCTGTCATTCAGAATCCTGAATTTGAAAGGAATATTTTAGAATTCTAAGTCGAAGAGAAAATGCCAAGTATTGATGAGAATGTTGACTAATTAGAACACTCTTAAATTGATGTTATTGGCATAACTTAGTTCAAATAATTTGGATAAAGATATGTATTCGGCCCCAAAATTCTACTTGTAAAGATGGTTTCTCCAGAAATGCGTGCATATATATAGCTTAAAAAAATGTGTACTCATGAAAACACTTTTCAGAATAACACCAAAATAACCCCAAACTGTGGGCCAAAAGTGGACTAAAATACTTACGAAGAGTACAGTAAACAAATAAGTTGTAATATGATCACCTAATAAAATATTAAAGAGAAATAAATGTAAATAGTTTCATTTGCAGGTTATATAATCAATTAGTCTCACAAATACGATATTAAGCAAAAAAATGTGGCTCAAAACACTACACACACTATTTGATTCCTTACTGGTAAAAGTTAGAATAGTGTTATGTTAGGAGGGATGGGTGGAAATCAGGTGTGTGACTATTACGTTTTCTTATTCTGGATGATCATAGTATTTTAAAACTCATTAAGCTTTAAACTTATGTGCATTTACCCATGTGTATACAATACTTTAATAGAAGATTCAAATCAATAAGAAAATATAAAACTGTCTGATGGAAAAATAGCTTGAGGAAATGAACAGGTATAGCAGAAAAGAAGGGCTACATATAGTTTAAAAACTTGAAGAGATGTTTAATCTCTTTGCAAATAGAAAAACATACACATTTAAATTGAAATACCATTTTCATGTTCCAAAATTAAAATTATTAGAAATATGATGGTATACAGTGATGGTAATATGGGAGAAAGGAAACATCCTAGGCAATTTGGGTAAACTTTTCTGAGAAAGATTTAGGCAATATGCCATTAAGATTTAATGTGAACAAATGGGAAATTTGCCCACATAAATAAATGGAAAGATACTCTATTTTTCAAAATTTAATCTGAAAATACCTAAGCCCCTGATGTTTTTCTAAAAACTGGAATGTCCCTGTGGTCATTGGGTTTTAGGGACATAATTTTCACTGTGATGGTCATAATTTTAAAAAGTTGCATCATCCATTTTTAGTTAACATATATTGTACTAACTTATCACATATCTATGTAATAGAAAAATAGAGTCAATTCATGTAAGGACAGACATGAAAATGACAAATACATATAGAGATAGAAAGGTATCTTGTGCATTATACTGAGAAAGACAATAGAAATAAACAATTTACATGGGTTGATTTATTTTAATTAAGATATATAAGTGGTTAGATAAATGTTAAATAGGTCAGTATGTAATTACAGAAAATGACAAATTGTTATGTATGGTACATTTGCAGGCATAACACAGACATTACATTTTGGAAAATTGTGTTCTATGCAACAGTGCCAAGTCTAATGAAAGTAAGGGGAAGAGGAATTCAGCCAAAGTACCAACCCCTGTTATCCATTCCTTGAGAAAGGAACTTCTTTATACACTCAAAAGAGGGAATTCTTTTTAAATTTCTTTGTTTCCAGAGGGGCATCTGCATACACATACACACACACACACACACACACACACACACACATTTACATTATATTTAAATGTGTGTGCATGATATATACATGTATTTATTTATTTTATATATATGTGTTATCCGGGTCCTATATAGGAACACACACACACACACACACATTTTGAATCAAACACTCTTTCGTATAATTTCAGTGACAAATGTATGCAATAAATGAAACTACTTTAACTTTCCAAAAAGTTATGCAAAAGTATAATTTTCAAATAAAATATATGTTTGTACAACAACAAACGATTTTTTGTAAATAATATATTCTGCATTATCAATCTGCCACTGGTTTTTATTAAATAAAGAAACCCATAAATTTGTATGCTCTTAAAATATATATAACATTTGTAAGAATAGTTTTTTTAAAAATAATTATAGTTCACTGTAACTATGTTAAAAATAGACATAGCCAGGCAAGTCGCTCGTGTCTGTAACCCAGCACTTTGGTAGGCTGAGGTGGGCAGATCACTTGAGGCCAGGAGTTCAAGACCAGTCTGACCAACATAGCGAAACACCATCTCTAATAAAAATAGAAAAATTAGCCGGGCCTGGTGGCACATACCTTGTAATCCCAGCTACTCGGGAAGCTGTGGCAGGAAGATTGCTGGAACCCGGGGGGCAGAGTCTGCAGTGAGACAAGATCATGCCACTGCACTCCAACCTGGGTAACAGAGTGAGACTCTGTCTCAAAAAAAAAAAAAAAAGAAAAGAAAAAAATAGACACAGATGAAGGGTGTCTTTGATTATGCAAATAGATTACCCATCTTGTACTCACTGTGTTTATTTCAATAAATGATCCACAGAATATGCCACTTTTGATTTATAGTTTTCTTCTCTTTCACAGCTGTGGACTGGGAAAATATTTCTTATTATTTCTGCTGCAGAGTAGCAAAAAATTATGAGCTAGAAGGAAGACCACTACAATAAGCAAAATATCTGAGTAATCATAAAATGAAGAACTATTTCCTGTTGGGATTCATTGTGAAGAATTTGATTTTAAATTCTTGGTGTTGGTATTTTATTTTTAAAATTTAGCTTTCTTACCTATTCTGAAATTGTCAAAAATTCAGAAGAACAATCATGATCATTTGCTTGCTGGTCAGTGGAGACCTAATGATTTTTAGGCTGTGAGACTACACTAATAAATAAATAAATAAATAATAAATAAATAAAGTTGATACTTCCTTCTATCGAGGGAAATTGAGCATTTTTCTCATAGTCCTGAATCACCAGATCAAGGGATATATGTAATACTTGAGTGTTGACATTTTATTAATTTTTATATTTAACTAGAGCTGTAAAGTTGAAACAAATGGGTCAATCCAATATCCCATAAAATATTTTAAAAACACAAAAAAGAAATATCACTAAAATTTAAATGTAAAAAAATACAAAACAACCCTGAGCTATAGGAAGGGAAGTATCCTCTAAATGCCCGAGTTGAAGGTAGTCCTCTGAGAAAGGCACAGTAAGAAGCAGTGTTTGATGGGAACGTGATTTTTCAAGTATTTTGAATTTTCAAACTCACCACATTAACTGAGTAAAATGAAAAAATATATATAAACTTCCTCTGAGGCAGAAAAAACATTTCGCATTTTCAAGATAGAATTATAATAAAAATATCTCGCCCCAATAGAATACAAAGAAGCATCCTTAAGCAAATAGAAGGCATCTACGGAAATATCACACTGAAGTTTGAACTAATAAATTATTCATTTAAGATCCAGAAGAAGATAAAGTGTCCTCTTTTTTTTTTAATTTTATTTTATTATTATTACACTTTAAGTTTTAGGGTACATGTGCACAATGTGCAGGTTAGTTACATATGTATCATGTGCCATGCTGGTGTGCTGTACCCATTAACTCGTCATTTAGCATTAGGTTTATGTCCTAATGCTATCCCTCCCCACTACCCCCACCACACAACAGTCCCCAGAGTGTGATGTTCCCCTTCCTGTGTCCATGTGTTCTCACTGTCCAATTTCCACCTATGAGTGAGAACATGCGGTGTTTGGTTTTTTGTCCTCGCGATATTTTGCTCAGAATGATGATTTCCAATTTCATCCATGTCCCTACAAAGGACATGAACTCATCATTTTTTATGGCTGCATAGTATTCCATGGTGTATATGTGCCACATTTTCTTAATCCAGTCTATCATTGTTGGACATTTGGGTTGGTTCCAAGTCTTTGCTATTGTGAATAGTGCCACAATAAACATACGTGTGCATGTGTCTTTATAGCAGCATGATTTATAGTCCTTTGCGTATATGCCCAGTAATGGGATGGCTGGGTCAAATGGTATTTCTAGTTCTAGATCCCTGAGGAATCGCCACACTGACTTCCACAATGGTTGAACTAGTTTACAGTCCCACCAACAGTGTAAAAGTGTTCCTATTTCTCCACATCCTCTCCAGCACCTGTTGTTTCCTGACTTTTTAATGATTGCCATTCTAACTGGTGTGAGATGGTATCTCATTTTGGTTTTGATTTGCATTTCTCTGATGGCCAGTGATGGTGAGCATTTTTTCATGTGTTTTTTGGCTGCATAAATGTCTTCTTTTGAGAAGTGTCTGTTCATGTCCTTTGCCCACTTTTTGATGGGGTTGTTTGTTTTTTTCTTGTAAATTTGTTGGAGTTCATTGTAGATTCTGGATATTAGCCCTTTGTCAGATGAGTAGGTTGCAAAAATTTTCTCCCATTTTGTAGGTTGCCTGTTCACTCTGATGGTAGTTTCTTTTGCTGTGCAGAAGCTCTTTAGTTTAATTAGATCCCATTTGTCAATTTTGGCTTTTGTTGCCATTGCTTTTGGTGTTTTAGACATCAAGTCCTTGCCCATGCCTATGTCCTGAATGGTAATGCCTAGGTTTTCTTCTAGGGTTTTTATGGTTTTAGGTCTAACATGTAAGTCTTTAATCCATCTTGAATTGATTTTTGTATAAGGTGTAAGGAAGGGATCCAGTTTCAGCTTTCTACATATGGCTAGCCAGTTTTCCCAGCACCATTTATTAAATAGGGAATCCTTTCCCCATTGCTTGTTTTTCTCAGGTTTGTCAAAGATCAGATAGTTGCAGATATGCGGCGTTATTTCTGAGGTCTCTGTTCTGTTCCATTGATCTATATCTCTGTTTTGGTACCAGTACCATGCTGTTTTGGTTACTGTAGCCTTGTAGTATAGTTTGAAGTCTGGTAGCGTGATGCCTCCAGCTTTGTTCTTTTGGTTTAGGATTGACTTGGTGATGCGGGCTCTTTTTTGGTTTCATATGAACTTTAAAGTAGTTTTTTCCAGTTCTGTGAAGAAAGTCATTGGTAGCTTGATGGGGATGGCATTGAATCTATAAATTACCTTGGGCAGTATGGCCATTTTCATGATATTGATTCTTCCTACCCATGAGCATGGAATGTTCTTCCATTTGTTTGTATCCTCTTTTATTTCATTGAGCAGTGGTTTGTAGTTCTCCCTGAAGAGGTCCTTCACATCCCTTGTAAGTTGGTTTCCTAGGTATTTTATTCTCTTTGAAGCAATTGTGAATGGGAGTTCACTCATGATTTGGCTCTCTCTTTGTCTGTTATTGGTGTATAAGAATGCTTGTGATTTTTGTACATTGATTTTGGATCCTGAGACTTTGCTGAAGTTGCTTATCAGCTTAAGGAGATTTTGGGCTGAGACAATGGGGTTTTCTAGATATACAATCATGTCATCTGCAAAGAGGGACAATTTGACTTCCTCTTTTCCTAATTGAATACCCTTTATTTCCTTCTCCTGCCTAATTGCCCTGGCCAGAACTTCCAACACTATGTTGAATAGGAGTGGTGAGAGAGGGCATCCCTGTCTTGTGGCAGTTTTCAAAGGGAATGCTTCCAGTTTTTACCCATTCAGTATGATATTGGCTGTGGGTTCGTCATAGATAGCTCTTATTATTTTGAGATACGTCCCATCAATACCTAATTTATTGAGAGTTTTTAGCATGAAGCGTTGTTGAATTTTGTCAAAGGCCTTTTCTGCATCTATTGAGATAATCATGTGGTTTTTGTCTTTGGTTCTGTTTATATGCTGGATTACATTTATTGAGTTGCATATATTGAACCAGCCTTGCATCCCAGGGATGAAGCCCACTTGATCATGGTTGATAAGCTTTTTGATGTGCTGCTGGATTCGGTTTGCCAGTATTTTATTGAGGATTTTTGCATTAATGTTCATCAAGGATATTGGCCTAAAATTCTCTTTTTTGGTTGTGTCTCTGGCCGGCTTTGGTATCAGGATGATGCTGGCCTCACAAAATGAGTTAGGGAGGATTCCCTCTTTTTCTATTGATTGGAATAGTTTCAGAATACGAACAGCTCCAGTCTACAGCTCCTAGTGTGAGCGATGCAGAAGACGGGTGATTTCTGCATTTCCATCTGAGGTACTGGGTTCATCTCACTAGGGAGTGCCTGACAGTGGGCGCAGGACAGTGGGTGCAGCGCAGTGTGTGTGAGCCAAAGCAGGGCGAGGCATTGCTTCACTCGGGAAGTGCAAGGGGTCAGGGAGTTCCCTTTCCTAGTCAAAGAAAGGGGTGACAGATGGCACCTGGAAAATCGGGTCACTCCCAACCTAATACTGCGCTTTTCCGACGAGCTCAAAAAACAGCAGACCAGGAGATTATATCCCGCACCTGGCTTGGAGGCTCCTATGCCCATGGAGTCTCGCTGATTGCTAGCACAGCAGTGTGAGATCAAACTGCAAGGCGGCAGTGAGGCTGGGGGAGGGGCGCCCACCATTGCCCAGGCTTTCTTAGGTAAACAAAGCAGCAAGGAAGCTTGAACTGGGTGGAGCCCACCACAGCTCAAGGAGGCCTGCTTGCCTCCGTAGGCTCCACCTCTGGG
Source organism: Pongo abelii (assembly GCF_028885655.2). NCBI lineage: Eukaryota > Metazoa > Chordata > Mammalia > Primates > Hominidae > Pongo > Pongo abelii. The sequence continues at coordinate 21,718,382 of NC_071989.2, read as the reverse complement.
GGCAGGGCACAGACAAACAAAAAGACAGCAGCAACCTCTGCAGACTTAAATGTCCCTGTCTGACAGCTTTGAAGAGAGCAGTGGTTCTCCTAGCATGCAGCTGGAGATCTGAGAAGTGGCAGACTGCCTCCTCAAGTGGGTCCCTGACCCCTGACCCCCAAGCAGCCTAACTGGGAGGCACCCCCAAGTAGGGGCAGACTGACACCTCACACTGCTGGGTACTCCTCTGAGCTGTTACCCAGGCAAACGGGGTCTAGAGTGGACCTCTAGCAAACTCCAACAGACCTGCAGCTGAGGGTCCTGTCTGTTAGAAGGAAAACTAACAAACAGAAAGGACATTCACACCAAAAACCCATCTGTACATCACCATCATCAAAGACCAAAAGTAGATAAAACCACAAAGATGGGGAAAAAATAGAGCAGAAAAACTGGAAACTCTAAAAAGCAGAGCGCCTCTCCTCCTCCAAAGGAACACAGTTCCTCACCAGCAACGGAACAAAGCTGGACGGGAATGACTTTGACGAGTTGAGAGAAGAAGGCTTCAGACGATCAAACTACTCTGAGCTACAGGAGGAAATTCAAACCAAAGGCAAAGAAGTTAAAAACTTTGACAGAAATTTAGACGAATGTATAACTAGAGTAACCAATACAGAGAAGTGCTTAAAGGAGCTGATGGAGCTGAAAGCCAAGGTTCGAGAACTACGTGAAGAATGCAGAAGCCTCAGGAGCCGATGCGATCAACTGGAAGAAAGGGTATCAGTGATGGAAGATGAAATGAATGAAATGAAGCGAGAAGGGAAGTTTAGAGAAAAAAGGATAAAAAGAAACAAACAAAGCCTCCAAGAAATATGGGACTATGTGAAAAGACCAAATCTACGTCTGATTGGTGTACCTGAAAGTGACGGGGAGAATGGAACCAAGTTGGAAAACGCTCCACAGGATATTATCCAGGAGAACTTCCCCAATCTAGCAAGGCAGGCCAACATTCAGTTTCAGGGAATACAGAGAACACCACAAAGATACTCCTTGAGAAGAGCAACTCCAAGACACATAATTGTCAGATTCACCAAAGTTGAAATGAAGGAAAAAATGTTAAGGGCAGCCAGAGAGAAAGGTCGGGTTACCCACAAAGGGAAGCCCCTCAGACTAACAGCGGATCTCTCGGCAGAAACTCTACAAGCCAGAAGAGAGTGGGGGCCAATATTCAACATTCTTAAAGAAAAGAATTTTCAACCCAGAATTTCATATCCAGCCAAACTAAGCTTCATAAGTGAAGGAGAAATAAAATACTTCACAGACAAACAAATGCTGAGAGATTTTGTCACCACCAGGCCTTCCCTAAAAGAGCTCCTGAAGGAAGCACTAAACATGGAAAGGAACAACCGGTACCAGCCACTGCAAAATCATGCCAAATTGTAAAGACCATCGAGGCTAGGAAGAAACTGCATCAACTAACGAGCAAAATAAGCAGCTAACATCATAATGACAGGATCAAATTCACACATAACAATATTAACTTTAAATGTAAATGGACTAAATGCTCCAATTGAAAGTGTCGTCTTTCACTATTGTTCTCTCTACCGTACGGGAGGAATTAACCAGTGAGACAAATCAAAGAAATAAGTAAAACATACACAGTTTAGAAATGAAAAATACAATTCTAAATTTTTAAACAACTCCATTACCTATACATAAACTTCTAGTGACTGTAAAAATCAACTGCTACAATAAACTAGTAATTTTAGCCACATCATAGAAAAAAAAAGTCAACCCATTAACTTCTTTCTATGTATTTCCAATGAGCAATTAATGATAAAAATAAAATCCATGTAAAATAATAAAATATGCATATATGATTTTAACAAATTACATACAAGATCTCTCTAAATAGGAAACTAGCAAAAGTGTTGGGAGATGTAGGAAAGTTCTAAATAAATGGAGTCACATACAATAATTGATGGTTTTGATGTGTGTCCCTGCCCAAATCTGTTATAATGTGATCTCCAATGTTAGAGGTGAGGCCTGGTGGGAGGTGATTGGATCATGGGGTGGATTTCTCATGAGTGGTTCAGCATCATCCCTCTTGGTATTGTTCTCATAATAGTGAGTGAGTGAGTTCTCATGAGATCTGGTCATTTAAAAGTGTGTAGCACCTTCCCCTTTCACTCTCTTGCTGTTCTGGCCATGTGACATGCCTGTCCCCCTTTGCTTTCTGCCATGATTGTACGTTTCCTGAGTCCTCCCAGAAGCTAAGTAGATGCCAGCATCATCCTTCCTGTATAGCCTGCAGAACAGTGGGGCAATTAAACCTCTTTTCTTCATAAATTATTGAGTCTTCTGTATTTCTCTATAGCAATGCCAGAACAAACGAATACAATAATCATGGCTTGAAAGTTCAGTGAATTTTAGTGTGTGTAAAAGGTTTTGGTTTTTCCAAATTAATCATTCTAGAAATCCGCACCATAATCACAAAAGATATTTTTATATAAATTGACACACTAATTTAAAAATGTGCATTACATCAAGAGAGCAAAAACAAATGATAAAAAGCTGAAAAAAAAATTGGAATACTCACACTTCCTAACACCATGCAATAACTGAAAGCTATAGTCATCAAGAGAATGTGTTATTAGCATATGGATAAACAATTAGAGTAATGGAATGGAATAGAGTTCACAAATAGATCCATGCTTATATGAATAATATAATATCAAAGATACTGCAGTTATTCAAAGGGGAAAGATTATTTAACAAAGTGTGCAGAACTATGAGATAAATGTGAAGAAAACAAACCTCAAGTCCTTCCTCACAACAAAAGCATGAATGAGTTCAAAATTAAATGAGTTCAAAATATATTATGGATCAATATATAAAAGTGAAAGCATAGGCTTCAAATATAAAGCACAGAAAATGTCTTAGTAAACTACATGAAAGCATTACTTTTTATCCAAACTATGTGGAGAAATTTCTTTTTATTGAGAAAGCAATAATTGTATAATGATAAACTATAGAAATGTATAAATATATTTATACTTTAATGTTTATTTTTAATTACACAATTATATATACTATAGATTGCACAACATAGAAACAAGAGATAACAATAAAAACTAACATGCTACACAAAAATTATATAATAGCAAATAAGCAAATGAAAAATTTCTTAATATCGTTAGTAATAAAAAATAAAATGAGATAATTATACATATCTACTAGAAAAGCTACTATTTTAAAAACTGTGTTACCAATATTTGGCATAGATGTCAAGAAACCAGAATCTAGAGTTTGTATACATTGACGGTGGGAGTGTAACACAGTACAGCTACTTTGGATAACTAAATCTACCTTACATGTACCAATTCTATCCCTAGGCATTTATCCTAGGGGGGAGAAAAGCATAAGTCTATAAAAAAGCTTGCACAAGTACCTTTATTCATCATTGTCAACAACAGAAACCACGCAACTGTCCACCAAGAGCGGCGTTCTCAAGTTCAGCATTATTAGCTGTTGAAGTGGCTTAATTCTTTGTTGTGGGCAGCTATCCTTTGTGGAACCCTGGCCTGTGCACACTCTATCCCCTCCTCCACAAACCTCTGATAACCAAAAGTGTCCCCAAACATTGGAAATGTCCCCTGGTAGGTAAAATGTCCCTAATTTGAGAACCTCTGGTCAAGAGTTTAGTAAATAAATTATAGTGTTATGTCTATGAAATGAAATAATATGTAACAATAAAAAAGTGCTACTTAAACATGCAACAAATTGTTGAATCTCAAAAATATTATGCTTAAGGAAAAAAGACAAAAAGAATTCGTACTCTGTAATTCTACTGATATATAATTGTAGAAAATAAAAACTAATATATGGTAATAAAACCAGATTAGTACTGGATTGACGATGTGTTGAAAGTCAAAAGAAGAGGCATGAGATCTTTTTATAGAGTGATAGTTTTACAAGTATATACGTATGTTAATGTTTAAAAATTTCACACCTCAAAAATGTGCAGTATACCAGATGTTAATTATATCTCATAAAGCTATTAAAATTTTATCTCAAAATTATAGCTTTATTGCATTTTAGGGCATTATCCAATTTTGAATCTAATCCAGTTATCATAGCTTAATGAAGTATTATGAAAATAATGCCTATAAAGATCCAGTTCCTCAAACACCCTTGGAACCAATTTTGTCATCTATATTAGTTATCTTGGGCTGCTGTAATAAAGTACCACAAGCTGTGTGTCTTTAAGCAACAGAAATTTCTTCTCTCACAGTTGCGGAGGTCAGAAGTCTGAAAACAAGGTATCTGCAGGACCAACCTCTCCTCTGGATGCTCTAGGTGAGAATCTTTTCCATGCCTTTCTCTTAGCTTCTGATGTTGCCATCAGAACTTCAGATGGTGTTCCTTGACTTCTGTTAATATTAATACATAAATCCTTTTCAGTCTCAGCTTCTGTCTTCACATGGTCCTCTCCATGTCCTATCTGTTTCTGTTCTCTCTTCCTATAAAGATAACCCATGTTATTGTAAGTCCCACCTAAAGACGTAATTTTAGCTTGATTACATCTGCAAAAACTTTGTGTCCAAATAAGGTTTCATTTACCTTATGTGTATAACTAGGGGTTAGGGCTTGAACATATGGGTTTGGGGAGGGGAACACAATTCAGACCATGACACTCATTGTTTCACTCATTAATGAGTTAAGGGTGCTTTGATATTATTACATTTGAATGAGAGTGGTTTTTAAAATTACATTTTGTCGTATAGTTTGTTCCACCCTGATGCTTAAAGGGAGTCACCTGCCTCAGCCAATTAAACTATGTTGTCTCTGCAGTGCGTTTTATCACAAGAACATGAGCTTTAAGCACAAGAACACCTTGTATTCCACCACTAAAAACAGAAATGAAATCTACCTTCACTGCTTCCCTATCTCTCTCCATCTTTACTGACTTGGTATTTTGTTGTTGCTGTCATTTCTGGTTGTTGGTCAATTTTCATTTCTATTCTTATTTTGCTGATAATTCTTATAAATCAGTGCTGAATGTTGTCAAATTATTTTTCTGCATCTCTACAGATGATCATTTTATGTTTTTGTCCCTGTGATAATTTGGTGAATGTCATTGATCAATTTTTAAATAATGAATATCTTTGCATTTAAGATAATATTTTTCACTATTAATGTTATCTCTGAAATGAAAGCTAAACCTAGTCAATGGATATTAGAGGTGCATGATTTTTAAAATTGTATAAAATTAGATATAAAAATACAAAGAAATATATATAATTTTAAAACTATGTAAAAATGTAAATGCCAAATGATAGAGCACTAAATGAAGCTTATAATATTAAATACAATCTTTAGAAACTCTCTTGCAGTGCAGAAAAAAAATAGAACTGAAAACAAAGCAGAAGAAATCACAGATATAAAATTAAAGAGGATGGAATTAAGCACCTGAGTTCCCACATCTAAAGAGAAAATCTAAGAATTTAAATATCATTCAAATACAGACTAAAATACAATATAAAATAAAATTTCCTGAGCTAATTTTTAAAATACTGCTTAATTTGTAGATCAAAATGCAGACTAATTTTCTGACTATATTACTACAAAAACCTTCTACAAATCTTTTTTAACTAAAATTATAAGAAAAACATCTGCAATAAACACATAAGATTAATATTTTCATTTCTGAAGTATAAAATGTCTGGATAGACTTGAGCTTGTTGCTTTAGTTTTATATGTGAAGACTGGAAAAATTCTGTTTTGTTTTGAAAAATATTTTGAGCTAAAAATGTTGTATTCGACATTTGTTAGGAATGGAAGTCTTTAAAATATGAAATATTTCCAATTGAAGAAAAATAGTGAAAATGAACTTTATCTGAATAAGATTAATGAAAATTATATGTTGAAAAAGTAAAATAGTTATGTGTACTAACAGTGACTACTAACCCAACAATATAAAATTAAGTAAAAATATTACCATGTTAAATACAAATTAAAATTAATTATAAAGAAGTTAAGATCTATGATTAAAGTATTAAAATAAAATGAGAATGTATTCACAAATTTAAAAGCAAATTGGTGAATGACATATTTTTTGAAATAATAAATTCTTTGATTGGCATATTTTGTGTTTTTTATTATAAATGAAAATTATTTATTTGAAATATTTAAAGGAACAAAATATTTGCAGTTCTATTTTATTGAGAAAGTAATTACAAAACAAAAACAAGGAGTTTTTGTAATTACAAAATAATATATTAATAATATTATTTAGAAGCACAAAACCAGAAAAGCTTTATATTATTGCTAACAATAAGTGTAAACCATCTAATTTTCTGAAAAGGGGTAGAAGTAAATATTTAACAAAGAAGATGTTATTCTTAAATTGTAATATGTACATTGCCTAAAAATAAAAAGGTAGTTGAAGATATATTGTGAACAACAAAAAATGAAGAGCTGATAATATTAATGTGCGAAGGAAACTCATAACATATTGTACTAATTATAAATCAGTGTATTGACAAAACCTGAGTCCTCAATTATTATTGACTGTTATTGACATATTAATGATAGAATATTAAATATAGAATATAATAAAGCAATTTAGAATAAAAAAGAGAAAGCGATAGACATGAATAGAAACAAAATGCAACTGTTCAATATTAAAAGCCTTTCTAAATTGCTTGTGTTTTTCTAGTGACCTGTTTCGCTACGCAGCATAGGCTTAGGTGTCTAGATTTTAGTTGCAGATAAACACAGGTAGTATTCTCCAGATCTCAGAATGACCAGTTACATAAAAATAGGCCATAAACCATATATTTCATTCTTATGGTTGACAAACCTCTAATTCACCTGAAAATATTAAAAAGAAAGAAGACAGACATGACAGTGGTTGGAAGTTGAGGATAAGAAGAAGTTGGCAGAAATAAGCTTTCTTCTTTTGGACAGCAATGCATGATAAAAAAAAAAACTAAATTCAGTTCATTTCCACTAACTGGGACTTATTTAGAAACTTTAAGAAAGTCTTTGAAGAATTTCAATTGAGGAGTAAGTAGGGGCCAATTTATTTCACAGTGTGGACTCTCAAGACAATATACAGCAGTGCTTCTCAAAGTTAAACAGTATATGAGTGACCTGGAAATGCTATGAAGATGCAGATTTAATAGGGCTGGAGGGAAGTCTGAGATTCTCAATTTCTAATGAATTAAATTACAAAGAAGTGGAGAAAATAAGGTTATTGCTTACTTTATATACATACACAAACACAGGCTAATCGAATAATTGTTTAAAGTATTGCTCTGATAAGAATTAAATTACATATTTCATAGGAAACATTTTCTTTACATTCGGATTTTATCTATTATTAGAAAAATAATAGAATCTTGACTTTATGTAACTCTATATTCCAAACAACTAGAAACTTTTCGATAGCAGTTGTTCACCATTTAATAACATTTTTCCAAGATATCTAATGCACTCAAGGACAAAATAGCTGCCTTCCAGTGATTTCCAATTTATTCAATTTTCAGGCAATTTGTCTGCCCACACAATGACAGATTATAGTTACATTCTTGCCACGCTCCAAACAGCTAAGCCAATTGTTTTCAATCTTTTTTCTTCAGCAACTCCATCTCTTAAAGTACTTCAGAGTAGTTCCTGAAAGGATTCCTCTTTAGTTAAATGGCTATACAACTCTCCCATCATCCAAAATAATCAGTGGAGAGATAGCAATATTTTTCATTACATTAGGCCAAGTTCCATTGCTTCCTTCATCTTGTAATCTGATCAGAAACACCACTATAGATCCAATAATTGAGTTTAGAGTTTCAGAGAATTTGGGGTCACAGAACATCTATGTCTATTTTGTAAAGATTATTGCATATTACTGAAATAGCTAGTCAAACACTGCAGTCTGCTTAAAGTATCAAAATAGAAATATTGAATGCTGTGTCTGCGCAGAGTTCACTTAAGCAAAGAATCTACTAGGCTCTTAAGTCTGTTAATGCAAATTCCTGAATACAGTTGACCCTCCATACCCCCATTATGGGTGGATTTAACCAACCATGAATCAAACATATTTGTTAAAAGAAATACCAAAAATAATTTTAAAAAAGAAGTACAACAATAAAACTGCAAATAAAAAACAATCCTTGTAACAATTATGTGCATAGCATTTATATTGTATTCAGTATTATTAATATAAGTAATCTGGAAATGATATAAAGTATACAAGAGGGTGTGTGTAAGTTATATGCAAATACTAGGCCATTTTATATGAGAAACTTGAGCATCTCTGGCTTTTGCTATGAAGGGATGATGGTGGTAGGATTGGTGGTGGTCCTGGAACAAATCCCCAGCAGGTACCAAGGGGGACTGTAGACCCCAAAGCTGTTTAGGAATGAGTCACAGCAGCAGGATTGAGGTAGGAATGCTCCCCACAGAAAACATCAACCACCTGTTGATTTTTGAATCTGCTCCTCTCAGGCATGCCGTCAAATACTATAACCTGGAGATTCAACTCATTTTCATGCTGCTAAGTAGGAATAGGTGATTCAGTTCCCCAAGAAAGTGACAGAGGTCCCTGAAATACAGATTTAAAGTTACATAGTGTCAAATGCTAGTCATTTTCTTTTTGCTCGATGGTATCCTCTCAGAAAAACCTTTTATAATATTTCTAATTCATTTACCAGATTTATAGAATCATCAAATTGTCTATCAATGTGTTTTTCAAATATTTTGTGAAGTGGCTAGGGTAACAACCTATTGTTCGAATGTATTTTGTGAAGTGGCTAGGGTAACAACATGATGTTCGAACATATGTTCATATTTAAATACAAATGTATTTTAGTTGAGTGATTACTCAAGGTCACTGAGGAATCCACAAGGTTAACCTCCTGACTCTAGAACCATTGTTATATAGAGATATATAAATACCTGGTTTAATATTATAGGCTTAGCAAAATATTTCATAAATAAGGTCTTAGTAAAACAACACACATATATTTATCCACTTATTTAATTTTGTTTTTCCATTTCTTCTGAACATAAGTTCCTGAGGACACAGGCCTTTTTTCACAGTTCATTTTTGGATTCCAACATCTAGCCAGTACTTTGCAAAGAGCACTGAATTTGAAATAAATTTCTCAGTTAATGATTTGAATCATATAAAATATTTAGTAAATTTGAAAACTAGTAACCGTGTAAAGTGATTAAAACAAACATACTAGAGGGTAATAATCCCCCACCCCTTGCCTTCTTCCTTTACATCCACTTCATTCTTATTCTTGTCTACCTCCCCTGCCCCACCCAGGGAACGTGGTTAGCCCATCAACTGCAAAGATGGTTCTCATATAATATTGTTCTGATGGATAATGAGACTCTGAAAGTGGAACATAAACAGATAAAACAAAAACAAACAGAACCCAAAAACCTAAACTCAACTTCAGTTAAAGCAGAAAATATCTGTCCAGCCTAAACCAGGCATACTCAACTTCCTCTTCTGTTAGAAGCCTGATCCTACTTCAGTCTGGAACCACCTAGTCTTCAGGTTTGCCTGCTGCTCACCAGCTGAAGAAATCCTTTAACGACCTTTATTCAGTCAAGTAAATTGTTTTCTTTTGGCAACTTGCATGTTATTTTTTAGGTTTTCATTTATTTAATTTTTTATATTTAAAGTCATATTTTCTTCCTTTTATTCTCTTTGCTGGTCTTTCTCACTTTAATTTTTTTGCCTTGTTTTGCATTTGTTTACTTTAACATTTTTTGTAACTTACCGCTTTTATTTTGGAAATTCTTCACATTATCAGTTTTCTTTTGCTAGGCAATTTTGATATTCTAGTAAACATTATTAACATAAAATGTAAAGTTTATTAACACCAAGCCCAAACAATACAAAGTCTTAGGACTCTTTAATTTCAATTATTTAAAACTATTTGCTACAAATTGTTCATTATTTTATATTTACGTTGTTTTTCTTATTCCCACAAATCACATATTGTTGGTGTGTTCGTTAAATAAAATTGTGATTGCTTGTATATATTTTTTCACATCCTTTCTTCTTCTAATATTTTGGAATTTACATCCAGTTAATTATCCTTTATTCTATAGTATATACTGTAAAAGTTACTATTCTTGCTAGTAAACCCTCAGTTTTTGGATTGTCTGAAGATGTCTCTATTTTGATGTGCTCTTGAATTCTAAATCTAATTGACATAAAATTCTAGATTTGTCATGGTCATTTATTAGCCCTTCAAAGATATTCCACAATTTTCTGACTTTCAATATTTTTGTTGGTAAAAATGGTGATTGTTAATTTGCTTGCATATTTTGTTTTGGATATCCCATTGTTTCCTCATAATTTGTTTATTAAAGTTATAAACAAATTATAAGGAAACAATGGGATATCCAAAATAAAGAGAATAGGTATGGGTTCATATAGATAATTCTTCAGAATCTACTAATTTGTGTCTTTCTTCTTTACTTCTGTAAACTTTTCAGCTACTATATATTAGAATATTTCTTAACTTTTTTATATTCATTCTGAAATTTCTTGCTGAAATTTGTTCAAAAGGTGAGTTAACGGAGCTATGCATTTTTAGTGTCGTGTGCTCTAAATTTCAAAATACATGTATTTTTATTTCAGACAACTTGAGTAACATTTGTGCAAGTGTTTTATATACATGGACTTAATTTGGTAAATTTAGGCATGGTGGTAGACAAATTTAAAAATGTATAAAAATCATGGGCAAGCATATGAACGTTCTATTTTTGCTACTATAAAAAAATAGCAGACTATACAACTATTTTGTGATACTCAACGATACATCTTACTAAATGGTCATGACTCTTGCCTCTCAGGGTCAGAGTTTGCAATAGTGAAAGCAAGAGAAAGCCATGGAAAAAAAACAGAGGGAAAATATTAAGCATTAGAATATGTACATTGTTTTGCTTGTATAAATTTAGAACATTCAACACATCTTTACAATGAATACATATAAAATACCAATGACATGAGGAGAATTAGAATAGAAATAAATACAAGGATTCTTTCATGATAACTTAAAAATATCAGTGAAGGTTTGTACATAAAATTTAGGGATTTGAATTATTACCTAATACAATTCTGGCTATAACATCACTAAAGGATTGTAAACGTCTGCTGGGAAACCTATGGGAAAAAATGCAAGTGGAACTGGCGTCATACAAACACATTTCTAATGGGAAGCCTAACTGGTGAAATGTAAGTTGGAAACATTACAGAATTTAGGTCTATGAAAATGTTTTCCCAAATACAATCTTTTCTTGTTGGATAGGAGGTTTTAATGTGATATATTATTTCTGACAGCCTCTTTTTTTTTTTAAAGCAAACAAGTAGAATTAAGTGAATTAATTATCATATCTAACCTGTAAGTACAAATTACTTTCCCTTGGAATTACATAACTGATAATTGCACATCCTTAGATGTGTTTGAATCTGAGATTTACTCTAAACTCAGAGAAAAAAAGTGAAATTTTGTTTCCATTGTGACACCTTTATTTCCTTTTTAAGTTTTCAAAATTTCTTAAAATATTTTTCCCTTTCATAATTTATTCAACAAGTATCTATTGTTAGGTGTTGGGAACACAAGACCTAAAACTCCTGACAAATATATTCTATTTACAAAGTCAATTTGTACATTAATAAATGCATATATAATACCAGACAAGATTGTAATGCTAACCAGTTTGACTTTGAGGCACAGCACTCAGAATGTAAATGCCCCTGGAAAAAACATTGAATGTAAATGCCCCTGGAAAAAGCATTGAATGTAAATGCCCCGGAGAAAGAATGTGGTTGGAAAAAACATTCTGAGGTAAAATTATGCAATATTGGTATGAATAATTATAGTGACCAGAGGTTCACACATTTTTGTGACATGTCATTGGTAGAAAAAGAGCCATAGCTGAAAAAATATGGCAGTCATAAGATGTCAGTGGAAATGAAGACAAGGATATCTTTTGGTCAATTTTCTTGAAAATATTGGCTTTTTCAACAGTGTAGTTTATTTAAAATATAGTCCCAGTTCTTAGCAATTATTTATATACTGATGGACTTATATCCAGGGTCTTCTTGAATTAAAAAAAAGTCAAAAAATAATTTTATAAATTTAAAATATTTTAAAATTATGATATATACAATTCTTGCTCTCTCTGTCATATTTTTCCAATTTTTTATCTGTCTTGCCTTTTCTTGCCTTTTCTTCCCTGTCCTTTCCCTTTCTTTTCTTTTATTTTTGTTTTCTTTGTCTGGCCTTGCTTTGAGTTTCTTTTCCAAATGAATTCATTGGAGGTGATATTTTTATACATAATATACACAGCAAATTTCTAGGGCCTCTCATTTTTTACAATTCCTTGTAAGAGAAGGCAATCTATTAACCCAATGACATTGTCATAACCTTTTCTAAATTTCAATGATATTCAGTTTCTCGCAGCTATTACATTACAAAGTATACCTCAGTAAAAATCTAGTCAGTCACAGGGCTGATGTCGCTGATTGCTCACTTGCTCAAGCCAGAAGCTTAGAATACATGCTTGATTCTTCACTTTTCTGTGGGTTTATGCCAAATCAATTTCAAATCTATTGATCTTATCCTCTAAATAACACAGCATGCCAACTTTTTTCTCTCTCTGCTACTGTCACATTAATTCAAAAGAAAAGGACTGATGATTCCTAACTTCCTGGCTTCAGTAATTGGCAACGATGACATCACTACTGGAATGAGAAAACTTGGGGATAGTAACTGATATCTGAGGAAAATCAATCTCCAAAAATATTCTCCCTGCTTCCACTTCCCTCATCCCTTATTCATTTTTTTTTCCCAGCAGATTCTACTGTAGTGGAAATTTGGCCATATTTCTTCTCCTTTTAAAATTATTCAACGGATCTCTGTGTCACATAGAATGCAATCAAAATCTTTATCTCAACCTATAAAGCCATGTATAATTTGTCTATTTTTATCTCTTAATTTTCTCAAATCACTAGCTCATTATGTCAAGCAAAACTGCTCTTAATTCCTCAAAATGTTCCTGGCTTACACTGTTTCAGGAATGGTGCATATGCTTTCAAAGTCTTTTCTCCATCTTCTCTTTAGTAACCTCCTCTTATAATTCAAGGTTCTGTTTAAATGGCACTCCCTCACAGAAGTCTTCCCTATTCTACGTGGATCTTCACTACTTATTTTCTGAGGCCCTTTTTGTTGTTGCTTTCCTGTGAAACACTTTTCACAATTGGAAATAATTTTATTGATGTGTGTGTTTATTTTCTCATCTATGTTCAATACAGTGGGGTTATTTCTCCCTCCTCATAATTGTATGTCTGATGCCAACACAGTGACTAGTAGGGAGAAGAAATTCAATAAATATTTTCTAATGAATGTATAAAATTTTTCAGTGATTTAGTGGCTATATTTTTGACAGCATACCTTAGTTACAATCTAGTCCAGATTGTATCCTTCTGAAACTATTATTTTAAATACAGTTTGAAGTACTTCTGCTTTTATTATTTTTCTTGTAAGAAAGTGTCTTCATAAATTACTAAACATATAATTGTATAAAGATGACTTCCAGTTTTGTCTTAGAAAATTATGCAGAAAAATCTTATACATAAAAAGAAGTAAATTTTAACTTACAATGTGAATTTTTTATGGTAATTTAAGAAGCTTTTTAATGAGCTTCAACAAAAGGAACAATAATTAACTAGCTCTGTTTCGAAAAAAAGATTTTTTTATCTCTTTTGGATTTTAATGTTTTCTGTAAATAACACTTTCTCCAGATGTCCAATATCCTATCCGTTCTGTAAAGTTTTCTTTTTCTATTATTTTGTTCAAACTAATCTGTACACAAACATACATTTTAGCTACATTTCAGGGAGATGGCCCTTTGTGTGCTCAATATCATATTGCTGGACCACAGCTATGAATATGCTTCTGAGGATATTGCAATTTCTTTTGCTAAGCATTACCTTGGTCTTAGTAATTGTTCTACTTATGCAGGATAAAAAGTGAAAATGCCAAGTCAACTGTACGATTAAATATGCTCAAGAAACAGACATTTAGATATCTAAATGTTAACTTTATTAGAAATAGATTTTTAGTAGTAATAATTAGTGATTACAATCCATATGCATGATAAAATTGATGAAAAAAGTTAGGTAAAAGTGAAATCTGCATATCTACGAAATTGTTTAAAATTTATACAAGACAATTAACTTCTCTTCATCCTTCTGATAATAGTTCAAATAAAACTTTCCCTGAGAAGCCTAGCCTGAATCCCTTTACTGAATTTAGTGACCCAGTTATTAGCTCTGCCTTTTCTCGTTATAATCCTTGTAACAAGTTTTTAAAATGGATAATCTTGATAGAGTATAAATCAAATATATCTACATCTTTCTCCAATCATTGCCTTCAACCAGGAACTCAAGTTTTTCTTAATTTTAAGCTCTTTGGTATTAAATTCTAATCTGACCTAAAATCATTTGTTGGTGAAAACTGATTTGATCACCTTTGAACTACTGAGAGTTTTATTCTCCAAACATGCTGAGGATATATAACAGAAATTTATATTTTATCATGAGTTCTATCCCAAACTCTATGAGTGTTTCTGAGTATATGATCTGTTATAAATTCCAGTCTCAGGAGTTTCAGGTAACAGATGTTGGGCTTGAACAGCACATATATGTGAAAACATTATACTCTTTATTTTAAACATTTTTTTTAAAATACATATTCATCTGATTTTATCATTAAAAGTATGATATCTCATCTTAAAAAGCCAGGTTTCTTTACATTCCATCAATTAAATTGGAAATAACTTCCATCAAGTGGTAAGCTTGGCAGAGGCCAGGGACAATTTTTTATTCTTCAATGTCGCTATGAACATTGTCCAGTGTTTGGCACAAAGTAACTGTCTGCAATATGACTAAGTTAACAAAAAGAAGGAAGGAAAGAAGGAAGCAAAGAGGGAAGGAAGGAAGCAAGGAGGAAAGAAGGAAGGGGAGAAGTAAGGAAGGAAGCAAGGAAAGAAGGAAGGAAGGAAGAAAGGAAGGAAAAAAGGGAGGGAGGGAAGGAGGGAGAGAGGGAGGAATGGTAAACAGATTTGACTCAATACCTGAACTTTAGAATATGACTATACAATATACATATTAATATTACATTCATATATATTCACATTGTACAAAAATTTAGACATTGTATATTATATATAATATGCATGTATGTACACTGCAGCATTATTGTATCTAGAAAAGACAATTTGAAATATGTGATGTTGCTAAGATCTCATATAAATATGTAATCTATTAAATACCAAAATATTTTATTTTGAAGAATTTTAAAATAATGTCCTTTACTAAGATCACAGAACAACTTAACAGGAGTCTTTATTGATTTTTCTTATTTTTATTATGAAGTTTTTCAGACATAATGAAAATTTAAAAGAATATTTCACACAAGATTAATATAATATCCACTTATATTTAGTAATTGCTAACCGTATTACCATATATTACTCATTTCACTCTCTAAATATCTCTTTAGATAGGTAGAATCATGGATATCTGAATATTTTGGCCCAAAACATTTCAGCATGAAATTCCAATTCTCCCACAGTGCCAATGGGTAAGATTTATTTTTTACTGCTGGACTGAGACAGCTCTATAATTATCTCCCAGAACATCTGAAAGTCTGGTACTGATTCCTGGCCAAAATGAGGGCAAGATTAAATACAGGCTGTTTAAAGTTTGAAACTCCTGCGGCTAGTTTGCGTATTGATGACTTACACCTGGTATAACCAGGCATGCAGCCTGACAAAAGGTTCACCTGGAAATTTGGGAGACCTTCCTTCTAAGTCAAAATTCCTCACAAAATCTTGATGGATTGTATTCTAGAGATGAAGTATGTCCTATGCAAACACACATACACAACACACAACACACACACAACACACACACACACACACACACACACAAACACACACACACACACACACACACACACCCTCCCTTACAACCATGGATAGAAGCACTTGAAATGTTTGCCGGAGTCTATGGTGCTTGCCTGCCCTTGCTTTCTTTTACTCCATCATCCTCTGCTGCTGTAGTAAAAGGCTCGTGTGCATATGCTCTACAGAGTCTTATGAGTCTTTTCAGTATCCCAAACTGTGAAAACACTGACAATAATCATTTTAACAACTATGAAAATTTTATACTAATTCCATAATATTATCTAATATCTTCTCTACATCCAACTTTTCCTAGTTATTCACAATTCTCCCTTATATACTTCTAAAAAATAGTACCTCATCAATTTCATATTTTACATTTGTTTGGTAAGTCATCATATCATTTTGTCTTTCTATCTATAACAATCTCACCACTTTTTAAACTAAGATGGACTTTTTGAAGTTCAGGTCAGTTATTATTGCGTAGAATGTTCTACATCCAGTATTTGATAATTTCCTGCTGGTGTAGAGTAACTTGCCTTGTGTTCCTGTATTTCTTGCACACTGGATATTAGGTTTAGAGGTATAGCCACCCTTAGGTTAAGCATTTGTATGGAATACTTTTCAAGTGGTGTATTATTTATCACACATCAGAAGGTACATGCCAAGTTGTCCCATTATTTCTGAAACTAAATTACATTTGTGGTTCAAGTTTTTGCACTTCTAATTTTCTTAAGTAATTTATAAGTAACTGTAGGATGATGCTTTGTTGGTCATGTTATAATCTGGTGCTGATTCTCTACAATTTTGAAGTCACTAGGTCTGCTGCCTAATTATGCCAACTAAATTAAAATTAAAATGAAATTAACTGGTTTGATAGAGTAGCATTTTTAGTCAGAGCTCTTTCAATTGCCAACACTTCTAACTAAAAGACCTTTAGGCTAAATGAGGAGTAACTGGAAGATACTGGAGATATCAAGATTCAAAGGATGCTCTCTAGGAAGCAGCACAGCTCAAGGGTCCTGGCAAGTGGAACCAGGGACAGGACTCCATAGTGACTAAGGCTTCACTTCTCACCTCTGCTTCCATATGAGTGTGATGTTATTTTCTCCTATGACAGATAAGTTTATTTTTCACCATTAAAAGGTAGGAAACTCACTCATAACCAAAGTTGGAGGAGACAGTTATTATTTTCCCCCAGCTTGCCTGTTAAAACCATAAGGAATGATTAATCTGCCATGGTGCTTGATGTGGCCCAGGGATGTGCTCAGACTCAGTCATGTAGGGGCAGGTGGTATTAACATTAGTTCAAACATGGAACCATGGCATGTGTTAGAAATAATGGCTTATATTAGAAACTGGACATAAAATTGGTGTGAGCAAGAAAGTCACCTCAATTTGAGTCTACTAGAAGTTTCAGAGTGCCATTTCACATGGCCACAAAGTTCAAAAGTTCAAAAAGAGACAAAAGTTTGACCAAGAAATCAGTGATTTTTTAAAAAAGAGAAATTGAGCTCAATCATGTTTTTTATATCTTCTACTGTACTAAAAGTTTTTTTCTCAATAATTGACTGAAAGTTCATTAACTACTGCACAGACTTCAATATTTAGAAATGTAATATGGACTTGCTAACTAAAAGTGAAGTTATTTTGTTGTTGGAACTACCTATTGTTAGAAAGACTCATTTGCTTTTTATAATAAAATTTTACATATGATTTATAGATTTACAGATTATAACAATTTATAGATAATTACCTCATTAATTTATTGAATAACCTGACTAAATTACTTAGTCACTGAATTAAATACAACCCAGCCTTAATACTTTGGGTCAAGGAACATTGACCAAATATATATTTATGCCACAGATTCCTTGAAATTTCTTACCAAAGTAAATTGTTTCATGAAAAATACAGAAATAAATTGGTAACTAAATAAAACGTGTTCTATATTTCAACTTGAAAAATTAAAGAAATTCATAATTCTTAAAATCAAAGCAATGATCATTTGTTTCCTAATTATTATTATTGTGAATGTACTTAAAATTTTTGCTATGCTTTTAAGAAAGATGTACTTCTATTAAAAATTATTAAAATAAACAGCAGAGAGACTAACTTTTCAAAATAGTTTATCTGGGAAGAGCAAGGAACTACAATTTGGGATATGCATACCGTAGTGAACCATAGGCACATTTGAAAAAGCTGGGGGAGCCAAAGCTTTTTTAAGGGTAAAAGGTGAAGTTCCCCATCAAACTGCCATTGACATTCTTCACAGAATTAGAAAAACCTATTTTAAATTTCACATGGAATCAAAGAAGACCCATATAGCCAAGACAATCCTAAGCATAAAGAACAAAACTGGAGGCATCACCCTACTTGACTTCATTACTACAGGGCCTCAGTAACCAAAACAGCATGAAACTGGTACCAAAACAGAAGTATAGACCAATGAAGGTGAACATAGACCTCAGAAATACACCACACGTCTACAACCACCTGATCTTCGACAAACCTGACAAAAACAAGCAATGGGAAAGGATCTCATATTCAGTAATAATGTGGGAAATCTGGCTAGCCATATACAGGAAACAGAAACTGGACCCCTTCCTTACACATTATACAAAAATTAACTCAATATGGATTAAAGACTTAAATGTAAAACCCCAAACCATAAAAACCCTAGGAGAAAACCTAGGCAACAACATTCAGGGCATAGGCATGGTGGGCAAAGACTTCATGACAAAAATGCCAAAAGCAATTGCAACAAAAGCCAAAATTGACAAATGGGATCTAATTAAACTAAAGAGCTTCTGCACAGCGGAAAAAACAAAACAAAACAAAAACAAACAAACAAAAAAACTATCATCAAAGTGAACAAGCAACCTACAGACTGGGAGAAAATTTTTGCAATCTACCCATCTGACAATGATCTAATATCCAGAATTTATAAGGAACTTAAACGTATTTACAAGAAAAAGACAAACAACGCCATCAAAAAGTGGGCAAAGGATATGAACAGACACTTATCAAAAAAAAGACATTTATGTGGCCAACAAACATACAAAAGAAGCTCAACATCACTGATCATCAGAGAAATGTAAATCAAAACCACAGTGAGATGCCATTTCACGCCAGTTAGAATGAAGATTATTAAAAAGTCAGGAAACAATAAATACTGGAGAGGATGTGGAAAAATGGGAATGCTCTTACACTGTTGGTGGGAATGTAAGTTAATTCAACCATTGTGGAAGACAGTATGGGCATTCCTCGAGGATCTAGAACTAGAAATACCATTTGATCCAGCAATCCCATTACTAGGTATATACCCAAAGGAATATAAATTATTCTAGTATAAAGGAGCATACATATGTATATTTATTGCAGCACTATTTACAATAGCAAAGACATGGAACCAACCCAAATGCCCATCACTGATAGACTGGATAAAGAAAATGTGGTACGTATACACCATGGAATACTATGCAGCTATAAAAAGGAATGAGAGCATGTCCTTTGCAGAAACATGGGTGAAACTGGAAGCCATCATCCTCAGCAAACTAACACAGGAACAGAAAACCAAACAGCGCATGTTCTTACTTGTAAGTGGGAGTCGAACAATGAGAACAAATGGACACAGAGAAGGAAACAACATATACTGGGGCCTGTTGGATGTTGGGGGGTGAAGGGAGGGAACTTAGATGATAGGTTGAAAAGTGTAGCAAACCACCATGGCATACCTATACCTATGTAACAAACCTGCACGTTCTGCACATATATCCCTTTTGTTTGTTTTTTGAAGAAGAAGAAGAAATAAAGAAAAAAAAGGTGAAGTTCATGTAAGTTATTTTAAAATAAACCTCTTTGGCCCCAGAAGCTTATTGCTGGTATGGGCAAATACTCATTGGTGATACTGGCTATTGCTGGGAAGATGTCTTCATAGAAGCATCGTATCTAAAATTTTTATAGTTTTCAGAGAGTCCTTGCAATAATTCTTTTGGAGACATCCATGCATGAAGGGACTTCTTTTATACTCTCGCGGCTCCATTTTGTTGTGGTTTGACTTAAGTGAGTCAACTTCTTTGCTGGTAACTTTCACTTTTCTCCCTTTTGACCAAGACTTTTTTCTGAAAACATGGCTGATTAATCAGCCTATATTTAGGTTTTGGTTGTTTCTTGGTGCTGGAGTGGACCTTTCCTAGTTAGTCTGATCCTGCATCAGAGACGAATGGCCAGCAACTAAGAGCAGATGTCAAAACCCTTTTAGTCACATTTAAGAAACAAGGAGGTTCAGAAGGAGTGGCTCTCAGGGTAAATCTGCCTGGAGTTCATTGCTAAGTTTAATTTTGTCAGTTCCATAGGCATTGACTACCATTTGGAAGTTCTGGACCAGTGTTATTCTGTTAGATGCATCATTTCTGCAGAGGTTGGACAGGAAACAGATAAAAAGTTTAAAAAGAATGATGCGGTACAAAATTAATAGTAACATGATAATATTGTCTATGAACATGGACCCAAAGGCGGCCAACTAATGAATGAAAAGTGTATGCGAGACTGAGTGAGATCTGTTGTAGCCATAAACCCTGTCTTGCTATTTTATGCAATTAGGTCTCGACTTCCCCAGAGAAATATATTCAGGTACAGCATGTAGTTATTAGTAATGGCACAGACACTTCATGTTCAACCAGTAGATAATTGAGAGTTATCTCATTTTGTTCTGTTGTGTTATCTATGGCTACTCAGCAAGATACTTTAATGAGCACTGCTGGGCGGCAATAGCCTTTGCAGTGAAGCCTGCAATGAAACCCAAGGTGGCAAATAAGTCATTAGGGATGTTGCCATAGTTACCCACTGGGTGGACTAAAGGATCCCTTAGGTCACGTAAAGATGTGGGTTTGACAGGACAGATCCAAAACTTCATTCAGTTACGGAAGCTACTGAATGTGAAATTCTAACCACAGCGTTATTCTGCCAAGTAAAAAATGTAGGCATAAGCAAGAACAAAAATAAGAAGGATAAGAGTCCAGTTTTGTTACAGTGTCTTGGGAAAAGATTTCCACAGTGTGATGTCATCAACTTCTTACTCCGGTTTGTAATTTGAATGTTCCTGGGTATAGCATGGGGCATTTTAGTCAATTCTCTTTGTAGCCCACACAATAGCCATGAGATTTCTCTCTCAAAATTTACATGGAGTTTTCTGGCTCCAACTTATAGGACTTTAGGAACAAGGCAGTTTATGTTCTTAGTTGGAGAATCGTAGCCAGATGTTGGAGGAAATTAGAATAATTAAGTGCTCTGTCTAATTTAGAGATAGATAACAAAAACTTGAAAACAACAAAGAAAACTACAATCTAATAACAGGTGTACTGCAGTTTTTCTTCAGAAACATAATTTTTCTCTCTACAATCATCCCTATTTCTACTAAAGATAATCAGAGTAAGACTAATTTGTCTGCTGAATAAGTTTAGTCTCATTAAACTTGGCATGATTATTGACAACAGTGTAGCAAGAGAAGTGATGAAACATGGGCTGTTTTTAAGTTTATTTTGCTGGAACTTTTGATAAGAAATCTCAGATTAGACTTTTAAAAGCCTTTCAAGGGTCAGAAGTCAAAGGAGGGTGAACATCAGACTTTGGCTGCAGTACCTAAAAATTTGCATGAATTTCTCTCTTCTTGAGGTATCCAATATATCTTGAGGTTCCTGGCCTGTCAAGAAGTAAAAATGTTTATTCACTCACTGTGAGCTTGGGAATCCTTGAAGCTAGGCATCCTATGCATAGTCTCAAATATGACATTCAAGTCAAACCCTTTGTAATATAACCAATGTTTCTAATTCTATCCTGTTACAAAGAGAATAGATTTTTATTGAATTTATGCAAATAACTATGTTGCCATAAAATAAAAATATCAATAAGAGCTCTCTGAAGACCGCAGGCTCAGGTAGGAAGAAAAAATAAATATTTCCATTTTTATTCATAAAAGTATACTTTACCAAATTGCTGTATGCTATAGATAGCTTTTTAAAAGTTTTCTCAAATCTGGGAAATGAAAAATTTAAAAAAACAGCAAAATGTTAAACAAAAAGTCACTTGAAAATATTGCCATCAGTTTGTTTAGTCCCATTCATTAAACTTATTCTACTTGATCTGGGTTAGATGTTTTAAGAAGCCATCGTTTCTTCATTAGAGTTCTGGAAATTCTTCCCCAGTCCAGTGGTATAATCTTAAACTCATAAGAAATCTAAATTCCAGCATACTTGTTAGAGTCCTTTTCATGAACCTCCTTGAAGAGGAAGTATTTTTCTTTATTCGTTTTAATTTATTCTCTACAATACTTCATTAGGGAGTTCAATGATTTGCACTCAGAAGTTATATAGCCAAGAGGCAAGCAAGTATAATAAACTTCAGAATTGGACTGAGGTTGTTGCATTGAAGGCCATGTAGTCTTTTGCTTCAGGGAAATAAGAACAAAAATAACCAAAATGAACACATAGCTCCCTAGGCTCCCGAATCTCAATAGAAGATAACATCAACATTTAATGAAATTGTAGGTATTAACACATCATGGGAAAAAAGATACTGTGCAAAATATTACAATTAACACTTGGCACTTCTTTTGTCTAGATTTTTATTATAAACAATAAAATATATATAATATCTTAACTACAAACTTTTCATGTTGAAAGGGCATCTAACATAACTTGTTTTAACATTATGAAGGGAAAAAGTTTAGAAATTTCAAAGTGGAAACAATCCAACACTAACAAACTATAGTGATCAAAAGTATTAACTTTTAAAGAAAAACAAGGACAATTCATAAAAGTAGAACTACCATTTGATCCAGCAATCTTACTGGTTATCTACCCAGAGGAAAAGAAGTCATTACACAAAAAAGATACTTGCACATGCACGTTTATAACAGCACAATTAGCAATTGTAAAAATGTGGAACCAGCCTAAATGCCCGTCAATCAATGAGTGAATAAACTGTGGTATATATTTATGTGTGTGTGTGTGTGTGTATATATATATGCATAAATACTTATATGTGATGGAATACTACTCAGCCATAAAAAGGAATGAATTAATGGCATTCATAATAACCTGGATAGGATTGGAGACTATTATTCTAAGTGAAGTATCTCAGGAATGGAAAAACAAATGTTGTATGTTCTCACTCTTAAGTGGGAGCTAAGCTATGAAGATGGAAAGGCATAAGAATGATTTGGGGACTCAAGGGAAAGAGTGGGAAAGGCATGAGGGGTAAAAGACTACAAATTGAATTCAGTGTATACTGCTCGGGTGATGTGTGCACCAAAATCTCACAAATCACCACTAAAGAACTTACTCATGTAACCAAATACCTCATGTTCTCCAAAAACCTATGGAAATAAAAAATTTAAAAAATTACAGAAAGGGAATGTATTGTGAGACAAGCTAAGTTTATAGACCAAAACATGCTCATAGATAGGGATGAAACAAACCACAAACCAAGCCAGCAAAGTTGGGTTGATTCCTTGAAAAGAATGGTTGCTTATTGTCCAGATTGAGTAGCCCAAAGACAAAGGAAACACTGAGCATAAAACATTCCCTTTTCTTTAAACCTACCACCCACACCACACACACTGATCACTCTCATCACTGCTTTGGTAAAGCATGTAGGATGCAGTTCAGTTTCAATTTGGAGCTGTTACCTCCCCAGGCAAAGCTGCAACACAGATGATCCAGACTTGGTGTTTTTCCTGAGAGCCACCTGCCACACATTTTCATGAGGTGACCATGACTATACACATCCAGGCTACTTCCTGACTAGGCCCTGTTCAGGAAGCATCCTGAGGTATCCATTCCTCATGGAGCCAAATAGTTCCCTTGGTCGACTCCTGAGTCCCCTTGGCAAGCCAAGCAGAATTCAAGCATTTCTACTGCTAGCCTTGTGTGGGAGCATGAGCGAATGTAAAGGGAGCAAGGCTCTTCACTCCATAAACCACAGCCTACTTCAATGTGGTGCTGGACCAGCCCGATTCTTGGGTACTGAATTTCTTTTTTCTCATTTGTTGGGATTTTAAATTTTCTATTTATTTTCTTAAATGGCAGGTATCCTACTGCATCTTCAGTAAAATAAAATATTACATATATATGTTATACATTGGAGAAAACAAATAGGGGAACAGTTTGATAGTTTAGCACCATTTTTTGCTTTTATTTAACCTTTAGAAGTAAAACACAATTATTAAAATAAAACGCTTGAGAAGTAATAATTGTAGCCCTATGTATCAATATTGTTGTACAAATTGGATGTGGGTGGCTTAATCCAGAGCTGACCACCCTGGTAATAATCCAGAAAAAATCTACTGTTACATCTGTTTGTAACAAGACATTTATTATTCTCAGCAGCAGGACATCATAAAATGACTCCTTGATCTTCATTTACATCACCAAGGGAAGCATGGCAGGCTACCAAAACTCAGCACAGCAGTTAGTGGGGCTGTGCCCTGGGTGCCCTGATGTCACCCACATTTCCCTTGCACATCTCAGGTCCTAATGAGCAGTGCAGGACAATGTCAAGCCAACCTACTCACCCGCACCCATTCCTTCCCAGAAACTTAAAGGTGATCCCTATAATAGCACATATGTCCTTTCCCAAATTGTGTCTTTGCTCCCCTGACCCCATTCTTGGCAGAAGAAAAAACAAAAGATCTCTTGACTTGCATATTTGCTCATTTTAGAAACCCACACAATCACCATAAACTTTTAGAAAATTAAATCAAAATGTTGTTTTCACTGGGTTGACACCTATCTGCTTCAAGAATTCTCTAAGCATGTTGTTGAAAACCAGTGTAACATCCTTAGGATCTTTCTCCCAACTGACCAGTCTTCCTGTGAATCATTTCAGCAGTTCTTTTGTGGTGATGTTTTCAAAGCATCTTCTAAGTCCCCTAATTCTATGAGCTTTGCTATCAAAATAGTGAAGAATAGGCAAGGGGGAGAAAAAAACTAGCTGACAGCTATTTGGAAATCAGCAACAACGTGAAAGGGAAATGTATCACCTGAAAGTTTGAAAGACATAGAATAAATGAGCTCCTTGGAAATTTGCCCTGGCGGAGTGAAGATTCCCACTTTATCTTCTTAGGCAAGATAAAGTTCACCTTGTGTAATTACACAGCTTTGTTTAAGCATCCTGTAAAAGACTGAAAAATCAACTGTCTTCCTAACTCTACAGGCAAACTAGAAAAAGGATCTCCCTGCGTACTGGTCCCTCAGGATGTTTTCCTGAAAAGAAAACCAGCTAAGAGATACTGGATTTTCTTCTATGACAAAGTGTCCTCTTAAAGTCCAACCCAAACTTGTTTGCACACTTATGCTTCTGAGAGCCTAGGTCCAACTCTAGGGCTGATACCGGGAGAGAAATGAAGTAGCTGGGTGGTGAGGAACTGGTCTCTCCTTTCACATCTCTGTGCAGTAAAGATATCAAGACCCCTCGTGGACATCTCTATTGCATTCCTCAGTCAGTGACACCACAGAGCGCTGTTGGATACCAGGAGACTTAATGCAGGAAAAGTGACAGAAAGTCCAACTGATAGTGGGATGAAAATTATAATCTTCAAGGATTATTGAGCCATGAGATCTGCAATGCTATCACAGGGTTTCTGATCCCTATGTGGGTCTCTGTCCAGAATCCTTGAAGAAATTATGGCACTCACATCCAACCCTAACATAGCTTCCACTTATGAAACAAGGAGGTTGTAGTCAACTCTTGGTATGTAATAAACTGGAAGTTTAAAAATGTAATTTAAAACAATCTAAAAGAATTTAATGTTGGTCTCCATTGCACAGACTGCTAGGGGAATATATCACCTTGATTTGGGGAGGCTGTAGAGGTATATAGAGGAGTATATGGGTTAAACCTTAATGGATCATCAGTTTCAGAGAAGAAGCAATTTTGTATTGTAGCTGATTGCAAATGCTTTTAGAACAGAATGAAAGCAGTCGGTCCCTGTGGATGACAGACTTAGAGTGGCCATGGTTTAAAATCTCATGGAGTTTATTATAATAATAATGTAATTGACAAAGAAATTTGATTATTTCTGTGGCATACAAAACTTGAAGATAATAACCAAGATTATGACTGATAACATATCAGATTTTGAAGAATTTAATATAATTTTGAAACACATATCAATAACATATTCTGAAATATAACTTAAAGAAGGTTTAGCACCACTTAGAATTTGACAATACTCCCTATATAATTTAATATATCAAGTAAGTCTTATTAGTTTAATATATCTCTTTACAATGTGAGATACACACATTCTTTGGTCTTTCCAGGGGTCCAAATGAGAAATATCAAAATTAACTTGAGGGCAAAAAGAGTTAATTTAAAATACTATTTTGGGAAGTTTTTCAAAAACATCAAACAGTTTAAAACACTTTATCAGAGTACAATAACAGGTAACCAAAGTGAAAATTAAAAGATTTCAAAAAATAAATGTAGAAATTTACATAATTGTCAACAAAAACATAGCATTTTAATACTGAGAACACTTACTTTTCTCTTTTTTTTAACTTTTATTTTAGGTTCCGGGGTACACATATGGGTTTGTTATATATGGGTAAATTGTGTGTCACAGGGTTTGGTGTATAGATTATTTCATAACCCAGATAATAAGCATAGTACCCAGTAGGTAATTTTTAAATTTTCATCCTCCTTCCTCCCTCCACTCTAAAGTAGGCCCTAGTGTCTGTGGTTCCATTTGTGTCCATATGTACTCAATGTTTAGCTCCCATTATAAGTGAGAACATATGGTATTGGGTTTTCTAGGCTAATGGCCTCCAGCTCCACCCATGTTGCTGGAAAGGAGATGATCTCATTCTTTTTATGGCTGCATAGTATTCCATGGTGCATATCTACCACATTTTCTTCATCCAGTCTACCATTGATGGGCATTTAGGTTGATTCCATGTCTTTGCTATTGTGAATAGTGCTGCAATGACCATACACATGCATGTGTCTTTATGGTAGAATGATTTGTATTTCTTTTGGTATATACTCAGTAGTAGAATTGATGAGTTGAATGGCACTTCCGCTGAGTTCCTTAAGATATTGCCACACTGCTTTCCACAATGGCTGAACTACTTTACATTCCCACCATCACTGTATAATCATTCCCTTTTCTCCACAACCTCACTAACGTCTCTTATTTTTTGAGTTTTTAATAATAGCCATTCTAATTGTTGTGAGATGGTATCTTATTATGGTTTTGATTTGCATTTCTCTAATATTTGTGATGTTGAGCATTTTTTCATATGCTTTCTGGCCACATGTATGCCTTCCTTTGAAAGTGTCCATTCGTGTACTTTGTGTATGTTTAAATGGGATTGTTTGTTTTCACTTGTTGATTATAAGTTCACCAAATGCACTGTGCTAGGGGTCTGTGATAGTCCCTAACTGCTGTGCACCCTCCCAAACCTGAGAGCAGCAGGAAGGAGGGTTATGAGACAGCAAAAAGGTGGACTTCCTCTCTCTTTGGGAGCTTCATACCAGAGAGGTGTAGAGCTGCTCCCAGCTGGAGAACTCAGGAGGACTAGGGTGGCCTCACTAACATCCCAGGCCAGTGGGCCTTATCCTACAAGGTTCACTGGCAGTGAGGTCTGCAGTCTGTCACTGCTCAGGCTCATGGACTTGGCCCCTTTTCTGGGGAGAGTGCAAGAAAACTTGGCCTTCCCCATTGCTGGAGCTGCAGCCCCTGGTTTTGGGATACCCAGGGAACCAATGCTCCTGGAACTTCACACATACCTAAGAAGCAGCTCTACCCAGACTCCACATGGCTCTCTGTTTTGGTCTGGAGGCCCCAGTTGGGGTATCTCCTAAGCCCAGGGATTCAAAGGTTCGTGGCAGAAATATGCATCCCATGGGACTCTCACTCACTCACCATTTTCTTGTAGGGGGATTCCCCTGGGTCTGTGCCACTCCTGGGTGAATGGTTGATCTGTCTCACTCTTCTCCGTGATCGGAAGATCACACTGTGTCACTGATGAATCCTTATGTGTCCACCTGGATGTTCTGGTTGAAGAGCTAGTGTCTACTCACCTCACCACTCTTTCTGCTATTTGTGAGAGTGGCACGCACTAGCTGCTTCTAGTCAACCATCTTGGCCCCCCTCTCACTCACTTTTCTCAAGTAATCAAAGACCTAATAAAAGACAGCATAAAGCATAAGAAATTAGCTTGATAAACAAAAAATCTTGGTTTATTAGGCCAGTTATCTAAAAGGTAGAGAAAACATTTCACTATTTTCTATTAACAGCAGGTCAATACTCAAAGAAAACCTTGTTGTTTTAGCACAGGGGACAAATTTAAAGTTTTCCATTCCTGTACTTTTGATAATAATGCTCAAGTTTTTAGAAATATTTATAAATAATTTCCTTTTAACTTTAGCCAACTTGATCACACATAAAATTCTTTTCACAAGATTCATCTTCCACAAACTTTCTATAAATTTGTCATCCAGTTATCTTATTCAGTTTTTGTCTGTATTTTTTCTCTTTTCCTTTAGGAACAATAAGACATTCTACTTTTAGACAAAAAATACTCTCTTTTTCCCTTAACAAAAACACATCCTCATACTTATAACTTTCTTTATGTGTATTCCTTCCCTCACATACAGATTTGTTTCCCTTCATTATTTCTAGTTTAAATTACTCCAATATTAATTTTAATTAACTCTTAGTAACCTTAATTTCTAGTGAAAATTAGTAAGCATTTTGAAGTGCATCATATTAGTATTTTGCAGATGAACACCATCTCATAAAATAATTTTTATGCCTTTAATTAACAGATGCAAATATGTTTAGCTTTTCCATAACATGTAAAACCAAGATGCCAAATTACATATATTTTAAACTTCTGTTAAGCAATTGATATTTCAGTATTTTCCTTAGAAATGACTCAAATATTAAATCAGTAAAGTATTACTTAATTTAATATAACATGACTTTAAGATTTCAAGTCACGCTAAAAGATTTTTGAAATTCTGACAATTTTATTATAAACCTTTTGTCAATTTATATTCACCTAATTCACTTGTTCTTAACAATTGTGCTTCAGTTCCTCCTTAAAAGCAACTAACTATGAGTGGATTTATAGCTTTAAGACATTCGTTATACATCTCAGTAATAGCAAGCTTGTTTCACCAGTAACTTTAGGTTTAAAAACTGTATCTGTACATTGTAATTAATGTTGACAATTCTGAAAATATTTCTGTTTTTATTTTGCCAACAAATTTTAAAACTAGCTTTATCTGCCAAAGATTATTTCATCACATAAGCGAAAAGGCAATTGAGTTTCTGTTTTTCTGAGAGAATTCTTAGTTTAAACACTTATGTTTTCTCTGTAAGCCAATTAAGTAGAGCAGTTCATGAATTTTGGTAGAAAAAAATTATACACACACACAACACACGTAGAAAAATACAGAGGAAGATCTTACAACTTGCATTAAGAATTGTTATTTGCCTGGCTTGCAAATAGTTTTACTCCCTCTTTCAGACTATCTGTCTTTTAATGATCTGTTCAATTGCCCCATAAACAAGTGTTAGTTAGGCCACCCAAAATTTGTACGTCCAAAGAGATGATTTTTAGGTGAAGGAATGTAGAAAATTTAAATCTCAAAGGTACAGAACTTAAACACCACTATTTGTTGAGATGAGAAAAGCATATATAGGAAGCATTCAGAATGAAATGGTCAATGGTGAGTTTACACAGATAGATAGATTTAGGTCTCTTCCTTTTGCTTTGTGAAAGCATCTAGTGTTTTAGGTGTCAGAGAGGGAGATATCCTTACAAAGCAGAGATTATCATTACAGGTTTACATTTCTTACAAAGAGTTTCAAAATAAACAGGTAAATGCCAAAAACATATATTTTGGAGACTGATTTAGTTCACTAGTTGATCTTTTCAACTTATTTCCAAATGAGATTAAATTCATGCATAAATAACCAAACCAAAAACTAAACCAGAAGAATACTCACCAGAAAGGATGTCCTTTACAAGAGCAGATCCCCCAAAATGTAAGAGTTCACTGAAAAGGTGGGAGCTCAAACCAAGAGAGGACTTACCTCGCAGCATAAAGACAACTCGTACAAGTGAAGATCACAATGGGCTTAGGTGAGTATCACACACAATTTCAAGTATCGCCAATCCAAAGAAGGCTTGGCACCTTTGCATCTTGCTTCTGACATCAGATTATGTCAACTTAAACAACAGAGATACTGACTCTCTAAAATAGTGTATTCAGGAAATAGCAATAAATTGCAAGTTGAAATACACATGCTATGGTGGACCTTAGGCACTAAAGAAGCTGAGGGACTGTATTAGTTTGTTGTAGCACAAATAACTACCTGAGACTTGGTAATTTATAAAGAAAAGAGGTTTAATTGACTCATGATTTCATAGGCTGTACAGGAAACATGATTGGAGGAGGCCTCAGGAAACTTGCAATGATGGCAGAAAGCAAAAAGGAAGGAGGCATGTCTTACATGGCTGGAGCAGGGAGAAGAGGGCAAAGGGGAGATGCCACACACTTTTCAACAACCAGGTCTCATGAGAACTCACTCACTATCACAAGAACAGCAAGGAGGAAATCCACCCCCATGATCCAATTGACTGTCACCAAGCCCCTCCTCCAACTTTGGGGATTACAATTCGACATGAGATTTGGGTGGGGACACAAATCTAAACCATATCAGGAAGGCAAAAATCTTAAAAATAAAAGAGAAATTTTATGTAAATTTTGTAAGAAACCTCATGAGCCAGAGAAGCTTATTACAAGAGTGACAAATACTCATTGATAATATTGGCTGTTGCTGGAGAGATGTCTTCATAAAATTATCATATCTAACATTTTTGTGGTTTTTGAGAGAACCATTGCAGCAGTTCTTATTATAGACATATGTACATGAAGGCCCCTCTTTCATGGCCTCCCAGCTTCATTTTTTTATGGTTTGATGTAAGTGACTCCATTTTGGTGCTCACAACTTTCACTTTCTCCATTTTGGTTGAAATATTTTTCTGAAAGTATTTCACACTTAAAAGATATAGATTGGCCGGGCACAGTGGTTCACACCCATAATCCCAACACTTTAGGAGGCAGAGGTGGGCAGATCACCTGAGATTGGGAGCTCGAGACCAGCCTGACAAACATGGAGAAACCCCATCTCTACCAAAAATACAAAATTAGCTGGGCGTGGTGGCACGTGCCTATAATCCCAGCTACTTGGGAGGTGAGGCGGGAGAATCACTTGAATCCGAGAGGCAGAGGTTGCAGTGAGCTGAGATCACGCCATTGCACTCCAGCTTGGGCGATAAGAGCGAAAGTCCATCTCAAAAAACAAAAACAAACAAACAAAAAATGAAATAATTGTAAAAACTAATCAACTATAGTTCTCAGTAATGACAGTTTCATTACTGTCAGCTATTAGTAGAGTTAATTAACTCCTATCAACCTCACATTTTCCATTTAAAAAATAGAGGAGAAAAAGTTTGATGTGGGTTTAATCAGAAAATTTATATAAAATAGATCTAACTACTATATTTATCACAAAACAGATGCACAAACTATGTTTTTTTCCTCTCACTTGTTCTTATTTTATATATCATATTTCAATTGAGGAAATCATTGAGCATAATGTAACAAACATTTTCATAAGTTATTATAAAGAGGGTTTGAAGGACTTGTTAGAAAGTGTCTGGCAGTGGAAAAAACATCTGAATAGAAAATGAAAATAGCATGTGAATGCTGAAATAGCATATTAAATAGTTGCAACTCTAATATAGTTTATATTTGGATTTTAGTATAGACAGAATAATTAAATTTATTTCTACAGTCTTTTCGGTTGTTAAACATTTTATTGAACTCTTCATGTTCAATAAGATGTATTGTGCTTCAAGAGTGTTTGTACCAGCTTTTTCTGTTTAGAAATGCTTGAATGTCTCCATTGTCAAAATGATCAAAAGGCAGTAATTGTATTTCCAATGTGAGGACAAACAATACTAGATATCCTGCAATCCTACATTGTAAAAAATATTCCCATCAAATGTCCCAATGGATAGACACGTAAGTGATCATCTGTAATTATTCAGTCAAGAAATGAATATTTTACATGTAAATACTTTGAATGGCTTAATACAAACCAAATTTTTCAGAATGCAACCACTAAGTAAATTGAAGAGAAAAAGTCTTTTTATTGTAGAAACTTCCAAGAGTCTTCCAACGTGTACAAAAATTATGTTGCTAATGGCAATACGTTGGTTATTTGAATCACCAATAGAACACACTATAAAAACATGCATTGTCACATCTGTACCCTGTCACATCCAGGATAACGATAGTATTGAGATATATAACTAGCCCTTATTTTAAAACATCGGGTAACAAGCATCAATCAATTTCTATCAAATATTTCAACTCGGGTATTATAGCATAAGCAGAAATATACTGTTACCAATATCCCAACCAATTTCTTTTCCTAATGAAACAATAAAACTGAGAATGTAGAGACCATTTAGTAAAGTTGATATATATGTGTGCATATGTGTGTGTGTATATATATATATATATAATGTAATTAATATAATAGATGAGTTCAAAGAAGCAAGTGATACACAACTTTTAATTTAGATGGGATGTCCTTGAAGATTCCTGTATTAGTCCTTTCTCACATTCCTATATGAAAATATCTGAGACAGTAATTTATAAAAGAAAGAGGTTTAATTGACTCACAGTTCCCTATGACTGGGGAGGCCTCAGGAAACTTAACAATCATAGCAGAATGTGAAGAGGAGGCAGGCACTTTCTTCACAAAATGGCAGGAAAGAGAAGGACGGAAGGAGGAACTTGCTGAACAGTTGTAAAACCATTAGATCTCGAGAGAACTCACTCACTATCATGAGAACAGCTTGAGAGAAACCACCTCCATGATTCAATTACCTCCACCTGGTCTCTCCCTTGGCATGTGGGGATTATGGGGTTTACAATTCACCATGAGATTTTGAGTGGGGACACAGCCAAACCATATCAACTCCTAAATCTTAATAGACTTTATTACTAGCTGATATGATTTGGATCTGTGTCCCTGACCAAATCTCATGCTGAATTGTAATCCCCAGTGTTGGAGATGGGGTCTGGTGGGAGGTGACTGGATCATGGAGGCAGATTTCCCCCTTTGATGCTGTTATCATGATAGAATCCTCATGAGATATGGTTGGTGAAAGTGTGTGGCACCTTTTCTCTTCCTCTCAGTCCTGCTTCTGACTTGCAAGATTCGTGCTTCCACTGCCTTCTGCCATGAGTAAAAGCTCCCTTTAGCCTCCCCAGAAGCAGATGAAGCTATGCTTCCTGTTCAGCCTGCAGAACTGTGAGCCAATTAAACTTCTTTGCTTTATAAATTACCCCATCTCAAGTGTTTCTTTATAGCAGCAGTGTGAGAACAAGCAAATACACTAGCCTTCTTGAATGCATCTTAGCAAGCTCTCGAGCAGTGTAACCACATAGATTAGAGAAGGCCAAAACTGACAGATTCTCACCTTGATCAAAGTTTAGTCATTCTCCTCTAGTCCCTCTTCTCAGGCCCAGTTTTAGCAAAGACTCCTGCTAAGCCAGTTCACTGAGAATCACTTCACCCTTGATATCTTATCACTTTGGCATGCCTTTAGCAATAATGCAGTTTAGCAAGAACCCCGCTCCCCGCCACCCCACCCCCCGCCACACTTAATATCTAATTAGTTTCTATCCACTGACTCACTCACTCAGCTCTTTGCTTATAAATTCCCAGCTCCATGCTGGGAGAAATTTTAGTTCAATCTCTCTCTACTATAGCTATATTATTCCCCCATTGCTGTAGTCCTGAATAGTCTTCCTTGCTGTTTTTAACAAGTATCCAGTGTACACATTTCCTTTTGACAAAACATAGTATCCATATGTAGAGGGAAGAGGAAAGCTAACAAAATGTAAAGTCATCCAAACCACATAAACCCTGGACAAGCTTATCATGTGTGGGAATAAAATGCTGGAGGTGGGTTTGGCCTCTGAATACAACAAGTGTGTAATTTGAAGTTTCGTATCAAGAACAGTTAAATTCCCAGAATCTTTATCATTACTGAATACCTTAGTAATTATTCTTCATTTAACACAACAGGAAATAGGAGATTTATTTTCTGGAGAGACTTGTCCAATTAAGGTGGGGATATGGTTGCTGTGTTGAGCAGAAATTTGGCTTATATAGACCCAAAGCTCAGAAAAAGAGTTATAGATCTAAAATGACAATCATTGACACAATAAAGTTCATGGAAACCATGATGGGAAGCATCTACGTGGAAATAAAAAGTTGGATTTTCAGTAGAGAGATTGGTAACAATGTAAATTTCCTCTTAAAGTCAGGTGAGAACTAATTCTCAAGTCAGAGGAGGAAAGTAGCCTACAATAAGAGTAAGACCATCTTCACAGGATCAGGGAGAAAGGTAATAGTTGCAAATGGAGACAGGTATATTGATTTAGTGCCAGGTAGTTGAAAGACTATGAGTATAAAGACTTACTTACATTTTCTCTGTGTTGCAGTAGCAAAGTCATCTGCAGAGAGAGAGAAGTGAGAAGGGAGAAGAGAGTGTCAGAAATTAGAGAATTGTAGAGACTGAAAAAGTTATGTCAGGCACAATTAAAAACCCAGTTTCCAATGGTGATCATTGTCTTAAAATATTATCAGTTTGTTTTATTGCATGTCTTCTTCAGCAGCAGTCATGGACTGAGAAATATGTAGAAATCAGATAGTTGAGTTCATCTGGAGAAGAGGTTACAATGTGCTTCTAAAAAGGACAAAACCAAAAATAACCGAGAGAGAGAGAAAGAGCGAGAGAGAAAAATGAAGATGTGAAAGGGGATAGGTAAAAAATCAGTAATTTTTTTTAAGCAAAGGGCCGGATAGTAAATATTTTTATTTTGTGAGCCATGTTGTCTCTGTAGGAAGTACTCATTTCTCCCATGTTTTGCAAAAGCAACCATGGACAATAAGAAAATGTGGCTGCGTTCCAATAAGAATGTATTTAAAAAATAGGTGATGGATTGTATTTAGCCCAAGGGAAGCAGTATGTCAATTCTGGTTTTATGTTACTGGCAATTACATTTTAAAATATTCAGTAATGGAATCTACAATATTGATTCCCAACTGTTGCTGCATATTCGAATCACAATAGAATGCCAGGTATCTAGTCCCAGAGACACTGGGTCAGCCAATCTCAATTGGGGCCAAGACACTAATATGTATCTTTGGAACCTCCTCAGGCAATCCTAACATAAAGCTAGTGTTGAGAAGAGCCATTGTTAGTTTGCTTGTTGGAGTAACTGCCCGCAGGAGGATCATAATGCAATAGGAGAAGGCTGAGGCACTAGTGGATTGAAAGTCTTAGTGAGGCAGGAGAACAGCTGCAGTGGGAATTGTTGACACACTGAACAGACAGGAGGCTGATCAAAGAGTTGTGTGCTTATTTAGTCATTTCAGAGGAATATCATGTTTTGTCATTATACATTTCATAGGTTTGGTAAGCAGCCTCTAAATTTGCTCCATGTCACTTGTACCCCTTGGTGTAGGTAACTCCTTGAGGAATCTTCTACTCTGCTGTCCTAGTTGAATTTATCTCACTTCACTATCAAATAGACTATGGCAGAAGTGATGGATATCACTTCCAACATTAGGTTGCACAAAGACTGTGGCTTCTGTCTTGGGAATCCTCTCCCTCTCTCTTTCATTGTAAGGGAAGCTGACTGCCATGTTGGGAGCTGCTCTATCAAGAAGTCCACATAGCACGGAGCCAGTGTCACCAGTCACAGCCAGCAAGGAAGGACCTGGGGACTGCCCCCAGCCACATGATTAACC
The DNA here is from genome assembly GCF_028885655.2 of Pongo abelii. Classification (NCBI taxonomy): domain Eukaryota; kingdom Metazoa; phylum Chordata; class Mammalia; order Primates; family Hominidae; genus Pongo; species Pongo abelii. The sequence goes on along the minus strand of NC_071989.2, from coordinate 21,682,489 downwards.
TAAGAAGTGAATCTTCCCTAAGTAAGGCTTTTAAATGACGGCAGCCTTATGACAGTCCTTGAGCTAGAGGGCCTTATTAATTCTAATATAGTTCTAGACCCAGAGAAATTGGCATAATGAATGTTTGTTGTTTTAATCCACCAAGTTTTGGAGGTAATATGTTAAGCATCAACAGATAACTAATAAAAGGAGTGATTCTGAGCAAGAAAGGCTTAAGTGGAGGGAAGCTAAGGTCGAATAGTTTATGAATATCATCCTGTAAGAATACAGGGCTTGGAGCTTTGAAGGTGGGAGTAGAAAAAATTTATGTAAGCTTGTTATTAACAACGTGACTAAAAAAGTTCATTATACTGAAGGATAAATACTTACGTGTGCCTCAGAGAATAGACATTCAGGACATGGGGAGGGTGATGAGCTTCTCCTGGAGGACTGAATTTAGGACGCAGTCAAGTTCATGATGGAAGCCCTTATGAGGTAGAGAGGGAGTGCATCTCAGCTCTTTTGATTAATTAAATGATTGTTTGAATTGGAGAAGGTGTGGGTATTTTGTGTTGTTTGAGTGAGTACATTGGAGTGGTTTTCTAGCATTCCTTCGAGATTTTCCACAGTATAAGTTAAGGTAAAAGAACACTTTTACTTGTTTTAGAAAGCATACTGAGCAAGCTTTAATGTTACTATTAAGTCGGTAGGGAAATCACCAATATTATAAACGCAGGTTTCCAGCCTCTCCACTTAATACTTTCAGAATGATTCCAGAAGAACCTTGAAAATGTTGAGTATTTGTATTTATTTTATGCCCTTTTATTGTGACTTTTTAATAAATAAGTTTTTTTGGTAGATACTGGAAGTTAATATTCTATAGTTTAGAAAAGCAATTTTCAACACTCAACTAGTGAGCCCGTATAAAACTACATAACAGCACAGAATATAATAAAATAATAATATAATTAACTTGGGAGACAAACTAGGCACTTTGTGCCAAGTTTTTCAAGGAAGATATAATTTCAATACCAATTAAATAAACTCCCACAAATTGATTTTTCTTTGTGTGCACTCACCAGTGTAAATACAATTAAGTAATAAAGTCTGTACTTGTTCAGGAAAGATGTTTTCTATTCATAGTCTGATATCTGGGTGCTTTGGTTTCTGATAATTTGTTATGTAAAAACCTTGCAAATTAAAAAAAAATCAGTAGCTCCAAGTTCATGGGCCCTTATCACAGAGGATTTAAAACCTGTGCATTTTCTTTAAACTGAGAATATTATTACATTTTTTAATCAAGTGATGAGACCATAATAATTTTCTGAAATAATTCAGAATAATTATATACCTAAAAGTTAATTTGCATGTGCTGTAATTTAAATAAAAGGACAGTTAATTTTTGCATTACAAAACATGAAAAATAAAATCAAACGTTGCATCTTTACTTTTGTTATTGCATAAATTCCTTTACATTGTAGTGCCCCCTAGCACCACACAAGTTTATAAACTGCTTTCAATATTAATTATGTTATTATAATAATAACTAATTTAAGAATGTATTATTAAAGTCAGTAATTTAATAATAATAATTTCAATAATATATGTGTCACAAAAATACCTGAAATTACGATTAGCATATCTGGTTTACTGATGGGAATACTGTGGCTCAAAAATATCATCTCAGGCAGGGTGTGGTGGTGTGGTGGCTCACTCATGTAATCCCAGCACTTTGGGGGTCCAAAGCTGGTGGATCACCTGAGATCAGGAGTTTGAGACCAGCCTGGCCAACATGGTGAAACCTCGTCTCTACTAAAATACAAAACCAGTCCGGCATGGTGGTGCACACCTGTAATCCCAGCTACTCGGGGAGCTGAGGCAGGAGAATCACTTGAACCCATGAGGAGGAGGTTGCAGTGAGCCAAGATCACACCACTGCCCTCTAGTCTGGGAGACAGAGCGAGACTCCTTCTCAAAAAAAAAAAAAAAAATCATCTCACCCAAATCATGTAGCTACAAAGTTATGGTTTAGAATAATTCAACTATTTTACTGATATCAAAACTTTTACTATTAACCAATCAGTTACACTCAGCTTTGTGTAACTGAATACCAAATAACATCATGTTCCGGTAATTTTCATTCGAGTGAGAAGGGAGCACACTGGTACCCTGGACACACCCAGGTACACTAAATCAGAATCTCTATAACTTGGTGACTGTAAAAATAATTTTATTCTGAGTCTGAAACATATGCTCCGTGTTTCTTAGCAAGTTTCTGCAGCACAGGAGTCAGCTGAGGGAAGGTAGCGCCTCACTCCTGGTTATGGAAGGCAGAGGGTGAGTTCTGCTGCACATATGAAGCTATGGAGAGAGCAAGACTGCATAGGAGCAGGGTACAGTCTCTGGATATAGCAGACAGATAAACTTGGGTTATAGTTGACCCATTGGAAAATTATAGGCCAAGAATAAGTTTCCAGATACCTTAATAGGACTGGGCATTTGATAAATTTTGAAAGTTCTCTGATAATTTGTATGTGCAGTGTAGGCTGAGAACTCACGGAAGCAATATAGACTTTTTTTGCCTCTCAGAGATATGCAGACACCCCAGTTCAGATATGATGTCTTCATGATCATCAGAAATCCAGATGCCTATTATCTTGTTGCTTTGCACCTGCAAGTACTGCTGCTTCTCATGTTGCCCCATGGCTGCCCCAGATCTAGCAAAGTTAAAGAATTCCACAAAGACCAACCTGGAATTCTGGTGCCTGGCATCTTGTCACGCCTTCTTCCAATACACAAACATCAAGGAGTGTAGAAGTTGAACATGGTCTGTTGTCACTGCCTCATAGAATCAACTTCTAGCTTGTTCACACTAGGGTGTGAACATTTAAAGAGGGTAGGGAAGAACGACCTGGGTGGATTTTCACTGGGGATTTTATAATAAACTCTCAAAATCCCAGATTGAGGCAAGGGAAGGGATGCTCAGTCTTATGTAATTAGGAAAAAGAGAAGAATTTTGAACCCACCCCGCATCATCTAAGTCAAATAGAGCCAATGTAACTGTTGGGACCGTTGCAGGTAGGGTGTGCTAGGTACCAAGCCACAGTTAGGTAACCAATGCCTTTTACAAGCTTATTTTCATCTCAGTACACCACATGCTTCATGTGCCACTTGCATGTAAGTTACACATCTAAGATTATATTATTGGGTTACACTACTATGAATTATCTATCTAAGGAAAATAGAATGATCATCATTGTGTGTATGGAGACGACTTCTGAAATTAATACAAACAAGAGATTTCTTCTTTTCATATTTTCAAGCAGAAATTGGACTAAATTATATCATTGGAGCATGACGTCTCAAAAAATATTTATTGCCAAATAATTCCTTACTGCTAAAAATTATTTATTGCATGAAATAGAAAAGATCTGAGACTGAAACTTCCATTTAAAAACATGAATTATTTTAAAAAATAGAGTAATTACATAACAATTATGAAACTCAGATGCCAGAGTCAGAAATCAAGAAATTAACTATGTCAAGCAATTACAATATGATTACAAAGGCCCTTATATATTCATACCACAAGCTTTTTGCCATTTTTTGAGCTAATTTTATGAAAAACATTAAAAGCCAGAAAACTAATGCTTAATGTATATTTTAAGGCCAAGAACAATATAGAAAAATTAATTTTCTCCTTAAAGTTTTTAAAAATATTTAAACATTTTAAAAATTATTTAATCTATGACCCCATTTGAATCACTTTGCTCTTCAGATTCTGATGTCTCCACAAAAATTCCGACGTCTCCTTGAAATTAGCTGATACATTGTAAGAAATGATTGACTGTCCTGTCCTATTTGGGATACACATAAAAGTTACCCCAAAGGTTTAATTAGATAGTGAAGTACAAAAATACAGATTTGTAAAATATTAAATATATAAACAATATAAATCTCTATTTTGACAAGTGACTTGATAAACTAGGTTAAATAATTGTTAACAGAGTTGACTAAAGGCAGTTATGTTGGTAAACTAGTGGTCCAAATGAAAAGAAAGTCAGCTGGGCGCGGTGGCTCACGCCTGTAATCCCAGCACTTTGGGAGGCCAAGGCGGGTGGATCACGAGGTCAGGAGTTCGAGACCAGCCTGGCCAATATTGTGAAACCCTGTCTCTAATAAAAAATACACAAATTAGCCCGGCATGGTGGCATGGTGCCTGCAGTCCCAGCTACTCAGGAGGCTGAGGCAGGAGAATTGCTTGAACCAGGGAGGTGGAGGTTGCAGCAAGTTGAGACCACACCACTGCACTCCAGACTGGGCAACAGAGTGAGACGCCGTCTCAAAAAAAAAAAAAAAAAAAAAAAACAGAAAGAACAAAAGAAAGTCTTGATACATGGTGTATGCTGCATGGATGTAAGTTACGTTTCAAAGAGTAAGTCCTCCCACCATAGCTGTTTTCAAGTTATTACCATTTCAAGATACTAACTCCTGCAAGTGGAGTTGAGAAAAGATGTGCAAATGTAACTAGAAGGATGATAGGAGGGTGAAGTCTTTAAATTACAGGAAATTGCAATAAAAGCCTGAGGCAAAGATATTTCAAGGGTTTTGGTTAAACAAAAGACACATTGGCTGGCATGAACAAGAGGAATGCACTATTGAAGCCATCTTAGTCAATGGCAGGAAGACGGTGTTATGAGTCTACTGGTTACAGAAATTCTTTGTTTTAAAAACTCAGGTTTATCGAATTAAAATTTATGTATGGCAAGTCATCTTTTTAAGTATGCAGTGTGTTGAAAACATAGATGGTTATATAACAAATACCATACTCAAGATATAGAACAGTAACATCACCTAGAAAAATTCCCTTTTGTGCCTTTTGAATCAATATTTCTGCTGCCCTCAGTCTTTGGAAATCGCTGTTCTCTGTCCCTATGGTTTTATATTGTCTAGAATGTCATACACAAGGGAGCAAACAGCATCCTGAATAGGCCTTTAAATCTGGCTTTTTAAATAGCATAATAAATTTGAGACACATTCATGTTGTTATATTATCAGATGTGTTTCTTTTTCTTCCTAAGTAATGTGATATTAAATAGATACAGTATATAACTTTTTGACTATTCACCAGTTTTTGAAATTATGAATCATATGGTTAAAGTCACCAACAGATATACATATGTATATTACATATATGTATATAATATACATATAAATCAGTGGATTCTTCAATTTTTTTATTGTCAGAATGATTTTTCTATTATAATTCCTTTGCTTCTCTGTTGAGAGTTTTAGAATGAGCTTGTTTGTTAGTTGCAAATATCCTGCTAGGAATTTTAACTAGATTGAATTTTTGTATTGAATTTTTGGATTGGTTTGAAAAGAATTAATTTATTGTCAATATTGGCTACCACACTCTTTACTTATTTACTTCTTCTTTGATTTCTTTTACCAGTGTTTTTTTAGTTTTTGTTACCCTTCCTCCATGTTTTTTTAGATTAAGAATTTCAGGTTTCTTGTGCTACTTTAAATGTAACTTTAAAAAATTCTAATTTCTAATTGTTCATTAATAGTGTTGTAGAGTAATGGGTCCCCCACCAGGGAATTTAAGGGCATATGTTGACTGCTTGAGTCCTGAAGGCTAGATGGTGAGCAAAGTTCATGGTGCTCAGCTGAGGAGCAGATGTCCCTGAAAACCAAAACATCCGGGAGCATATCTAGGTACATACCAAGAAGAATAGTTTCATCACATGTAGTAAGCAAAGAGCCAGAAAAGTAGCTTTGGCTGGGCGCAGTGGCTCATGCCTGTAATCCCAGCACTTTGAGAGGCTGAGGCGGGCGGATCACGAGGTCAGGAAATCAAGACCATCCTGGCTAACATGGTGAAACCCCGTCTCTACTAAAAATACAAAAAATTAGGCGGGCGTGGTGGCGGGAGCCTATAGTCCCAGCTACTTGGGAGGCTGAGGCAGGAGAATGGTGTGAATCCGGGAGGTGGAGCTTGCAGTGAGCCGAGATCCCACCAGTGCACTCCAGCCTGGGCGACAGAGCGAGACTCCGTCTCAAAAAAAAAAAAAAAAAAAGAAAAGAAAAGTAGCTTAAAAGCAGCTTAGAGGAAGATGGTGGGCAGCAGGCAGATCTCTGGAGTTATCCCGCTGCCCTTTACGTAAGTCCTAATAAACTCATCTTCTCATGAAGCTGGACTTGTCTGAGTCCTTCTTTGTTATTTCAGCTCTATCTCTTGGGCAGAGGGATGTTCTTCTACACAGGTCTGGGTTTTTCCTGTAACAAATATATAAAACATTAATCTGTATATTAACATTATAGTGTTATTATTATAGTGTATAGTGTGAAATTACAAAACTCACATTTTATTTCTAGTAGCTTCACTTTTAATAATTTTAATTATTTTGTACTCACATTTTATTTCTAGCAGCTTCACTTTTAATAATTTTAATTATTTTGTACATAATGGAATATTGTGCATAGACCATCCACGAATCAAATAGAGTTTTATTTCTTCGTATCCAATTTGTATGCCTTTTATTTGTTTATTTTTCTTACTTTAGTACACTGGTTAAAATTTCCAGTATACAGTTAAATAGTTCTTGAGGACGGGTTTCCTGTACTTCTTTTCTTCGTCCCTCTGTATAGCATATATTTAACTATATAATACATACAATACAACTATGTTTGTCTTCATATATTTTTTTACCTTTTTTTTAGTTTGTTTACATAGCCCCTATATCTCTAGAAATGTTTCTTGGATTTACGATTTGATTGCCTTCACTTCTTTTGGAAAATTCTCATTCATTATGTTATTATTTATCATCCTTGTTCTCTTTCATGAATCCGTTCAAGTTAAGCATTCAGAGCTGTTCTTCAGCCCTTGGATGCCATGTTCTGCTATTTATCACTCTTCTTGTTTCTTACTTGTATTTGTTATTCAATTTCTATGTTTTTTATCATCAACTTTACTGTTCCATTCTTTATTCATATCAAGTCTTCTGATGAATTACTTCTTTGGTGTTTGCATTTTGAGGTAGATACAACAGTATATCTATTGAGACATTAATTAGTGCAATTAAACCAAAGTTTAACACACTTTAAGTAAAAATTTATCCCCCTATCGCATAAAACTTGTAAAAGTTAAAGTCATCAGCACTTAATATTGTCTGTCATGCTAGGCGATCGGCACTCAAGTGGCAAATGCACTCATTTAACTCTAAATTGGTACTTTAATCTCTCTTGTATTGATTTTTTTAACCCTTAAACACTGGCAAAGAGAAGCATACACATGAAGAGAGATTTTTTACATTATTATTTAGTTAGTTAGTTTTTAGAAACAAGGTCTCCTCTCTCTTTCAGGCTGGAGGGCTGTGGTGCAATCATAGCTCACTGCAGCCTCAAAATCCTGGGCCCAAGCATACCTCCCACCTCAGCCTCCCAAGTAGCTTGGATTACAACTGCCTGCCTCAGTACCCGGCTACTTTTAAAACATTTTTTGATACACATAGGGTCTCAGTTTGCTGCCCAGGCCAGTCTCAAACTATTGGTCTCAAGCAATCCTCTTGCCTCAAGCTTCTAAAGTGCTGGGATTACAGGTTAACCAGGACACCTTGCCTAGAGGTTATTTTTTGTTGTTTTAATTTCTTTATTTAATAGTCTGTGTATTTAAATTTTGTTGACAATAATCTTAACAGCAACAATAGTATCTACTTGAAAGGTATGCATTCTATATATAATTCCTTAGATATAAATTGAAGTATTGAAATAAATATTTGAAAACTCTAATTTTTTAATATTGTGTCCCATTTCTTAAAAAAGAGAGAAGCTATGTTAATTTTTGAATTCAGTACACAGTTAACAGTTCTTTCATTTAATATGTGATAATATAAATTTAACAGTGAAACTTTCAAATACTCATATTAACTTACCCTGATAGATTTTATAGCTTTAATATAAAACTTCTTATAAATGTAAAATTTGACAAAGCACAATATTCTCCAGGAAGTTAGAAAAGTAATATAATTTTCTATCTCTCAGAATGTGTTTTCTAACCTCTAAATATAAATTGATGGACTAATCTTTTAAAATTCAGAATAAAATATAATTGCTTTGGTTTGATCATTGAGAATTCTTTTTCCATTCCATCATTTTATAGTTTTTGCCTAAATAAAATACTTAAGGAAGTTATTGTTATATTGTATTTGAAAGACACCTGATGGAGAAACATTCATTGTTCTTTTCTATCCTTATGAAAGGTTATAGGAAAACATATATATATATATATATGTATAAACGTGGATAAAGTACAGAAAATGCTATCATTGCCTCTGACTCAAATGGCAATCTTTAATATACAGATTTAAAACTTTCATGGAACAGTATATCAGAACTTTATTTCCAATTTGTTTATGTATACTTACGCATATCCTGAGTATCAAGAAATCACATTCAATTAACATATACATTATAAAACAATTCCTGTATGATAATTCTAATAAGTAAACATAATTTTAGTGGTAGTAATTACTCAATCAAATCTTCATATTTTAAAGATTAAATCTTCATACTTTAAAGCACCTTACATCAGTTTACAATTCAATATTGACTACTGGATAGAATTTATCAATGAAATTTTGAATATGGCATGGTTAATGCAGATCACGTGAATTAAATTGCAAGGCAGAGAGCTTTTAAATTAAAAAAATAAGCTGGTTTATAAATCCAGTGCTAGACAGTTTATAAAAGCAATACATATGAATCTCCCAGACACCTCCCAATCTTGGTATTTTGAAATATTTTCCTCTTTTTAATATTATTTATTTAAATAAAAAAAATTATCTGCCTTTAAGCAACAAAACATGAACTCTTGGTAGAAAATTCACTAATTGACATAGGGATCTAGACTTATAAACCTGTAAAAAATGTGAAATAGAAGGCATAAAGTATTTGAATCAATAAATTACTAACTAAATCTTTTAATTAAATCAGCTTTATTAAAAAAAGTAAACGTAAACACATAAGTCTTTGTATAAGCACCCCTACATTTTTAAAAGTATATTTGCCTTTTCATAAACTCTCTTAACTTCATAAGCTTTCATAAACTTGAGTATTATCAAATAACTTTCATAAACTTGAGTAGTGGTAACATTCATCATCACAACTTTTTAGAGGCAATGAAATTGATGTCATTTGAGGTCTTCATCTCATATTTATCTTTTATTTTCTTATTTTGTCATGTTTAGCAAAGGATAGTAAAAGTAGAGGATCATTCAACCAAGAAATACAGGGAAACTGATGCTTGTAAATAGCACCCTTTATAGACTAATGGATGTTTTAAGAGCAAGATGTGCTAGAAAGGAAAATAAGGTGATCTCTTAATGCTGTGCCTTTTCTTCCATTATATTTCTAGATTATATATTATCCCTTGTTTATTTCTGTAGCTGGCGAAAATATTTTTATTGAAATAGATTGTTTTTTGAAGTTTGCTATATTAGGTAAAAATAAATACCAAACTTCTCTGTCTTCAGTTTAATAGAAAAAAAAAAAAAATCCCTTGTTACTCTGTTTCTGCCTTACTGTTAGTAGAAAGATTTATGACTAAGTAATTTTAGTAGGACAACATTAAGAACAAAAATATGAACCAAAATACTTTTTAAAATAAATATACACATTTTACTATATATATACACATATATAAAAGTGTGTATACATATATATATATGACTTCAATAACAGGAAAACAGATTTTCCAGATTAAGAATCTAAACATCTCATCTATAACAAAAGGTTAGGCTCTATACCAGTGCTTGAATGAAAACTGTAATATCATCCATTTAAACAAATGCCAACACATGCATAATTTTAGGCTGTAAAAATGAAAATATTTCAGAATTGATTAACAAATGGTGGAAGTTAAAGTTGTCTCTTCCCGACCTGCACTTTGTTTTCTGTTTCTTGCCTCTCTCGCATTTTATTTTTCCTTCCTATCTCAACAATGTACCCCTCCTGCAGTGTGCCCAATGTGAACACATACCTGCTTTTTTCAGGCACTGTTTTGGACAACATTTCCCTACTGAGCATTAAATCACTTTTTCTTAAATATGTACTAAAGATTTCCATGGCTGAAAAGCTAGTTCCACATACATTAATAATCCTTGAAGAATTAAATCAGATACAACCTCTACATCAGCACAATATTTCAAGGTGGTAAGGGAGTGCTACTGCTGGGTTTGTCTTCACTTAATAACTTTATTAATGATGTGGATGAGTGAACAAATATGAAAAGAAAATTTATAGGTATTACATATGTAGATTCTGAAGAAACAAATAGGCTGGAAGGTAATGACTGTAGAATGACCTAGAGAGGTTAAAAAAAGAAAATAGTAGTCCAATATTATTCCACTTTTAAATAAATGAGAACATGAAGCTCTTTAAAATAACCAGTAAATAAAAACTCAAAGCAATGATAGCTACATCAAAAAGTGAGGAAAGAGTGGGAATTATATGTTGCATTGTTACAGAGTACATTAAAGCATTCAGTATATTTCCTGAAAATTTCGTAAGCACAGTCCTTAATGTTTATTCATAAATAAAACCAAACCAAAAGCCATAGTTCATTTGTTTCTAACTAAGAGTACAAATTATTTATTCAGAAAAGTACATATAAGCTCACATAAATAACATGAATAATGTTTTCATTGTGAAGATATTCATAACGTTCAAATGACTTGAGATCTTAGGAACTCTGCATCTTCATTAATTTTAATCAATAGTTAACAATCAAGATTCAGTTTTCAATAAATCATGATCTAATAACGAAAGGGGGAAACTATTTGTTTTAACTTTCATTTCGGTTTTACCCTTTACTCACAAGTTGAAATTCATTCTCACTTTTTGCAAACTATTTTGAAACTCTTCCAGGTAAAATTCATTGAAATATTTTATTTTTCCTAATTTTTGGAAAAATTTTAGACTATTACAATCTGAGTTAATAGGTTAGTTCCTTTGTTGATCCAGTGTAAATAAATATTTCTCTTTTCTTGCTGTATTAAAAAACCCACAGTCTCTATAGCCAACTCTATATCTATATCGATATCTATCTGTATCTGTATCTATCTATGTGTATCTCTATCGATGTATGCATACACACATAATATCTGTGGAAGAATTTTTTTTCATGTAGTATAATATCCACAGCTCTTCTACTTTAACCATAACTCAAGTTAATAACATTTTATTGTCTTTTGTTAGTTTTACCTGGAAAAGAAAGCACATCATATACAATATTATAAAATAGAAATAAAACTAAATATAGTGTTTTAGAAGGTAACAAAGTTTTATGTTTAAAGATATTAAATAAAATCTATTTCTTCCAGTATTTTTTTTTTCACAATCTGGCTTAAATGGAATCTGCAGATATCTTAACAAGTTGACTACTAGATTTTGCAGTGTATTCCAATCAGATATCTATCTGAGGCCACTCTTTTTTAATAATCTGGGCTTCTGTAGACAATGTGGAGACATTTTTAAAATAATGAAGCCCTCCTTTTTCTTCCAAGCTAAATTAGTACACAAAATTCTAATTATTTCCTTAGTTTTAATAATAATAAAGCAATATAAGATTCACCCTCTGTGTTCAATTTCTTTGTTACCAATTCTGCTATAATTAGAATTTTTGAAATTCTTAGTTATAACCTTTATTTTTGATAATTGCATTTAAAATGCAATGATAAAGCAAATAACTAAAGTGCTAAGAATAAAATTGTCCTTTATTAGTTTATCATAAAGTTCCATAAATTTCAGCCCTCCTTGATTTCTCACTATTCTAGTTCATCAATTTTGTAATTAATCATTGAACATTATTCTTTCTCTATGTTAAAAATATTAGCAATTATAAAATCCCTATTTAATATTACATTCATTGTTTTAGTTTGATGCTTTTTTTAGTGATATGTACAGATGACAAAAAAAATGATGTGCAGCCTTTGTGTTCCATTTATTGTTGTGTAAAATAAAATTTCATCAATCTTGGATAAAAATTCTTAGGCCTATGATTATATTTGAAGGAAACAATAACTAACTTCTCACATGATTATTTAGAACACACATTTTCTTAACTCATCTTCCATTTTAATGGAGCTATAAATAGCTTTGGCAAATTTTTCTGCTTTGCTGTTAATTTAACTCAGTATATTTATTGAAATTTTAAGACACCATGTTATGCAAGATTTAGGGTATGTGACTACTCTTTCCTCCTGTGTGGAGGTCGACATTGCCACAGACTAATATCATAGCTCCCCTAACTGGTCCCCTCCCAGAAGTGAGTTGGAAGTTCCTGCTGACTTTGAGAATTATTTCTCCATGTTTATGTCATTTTGATGCAAGAGAGGTCAGTACACAGGCAGGTCATCAAAATAATATTTAGACTATGTCGTTCCCACAAAAGGCAACTTATATGCAATGTTTTACTCACTTTCTATGCCATCTATCATACCAAGGTCCTGTTGAATACTACTTGTTTCATTCCTCTAGCCAGGAGACAACCTGGCAGGTATACTGCCTGAACACCAAGAAGTTATCATACAATTTATGTTTCATTGATCTCTCTTACCTTATCAAATTACCCACAATAATTCTGGTAAAGTTGCATCTAACTTGGTATGGACTAAATACTTGCATCGCCCCCAAAATTTGTATGTTAAAACCGTAATTCCACTGAGATGATATTTGGAAACAGCGCTTTTGGGAAATAATTAGTTCATGAGTCAGTCTCTCCCTCTCTCTCTCTCTCTCTCTCTCTCTCTGGTCTCTCTGTCTCTTTATGAGGACATGAGAAGGAATGGAGGTTTTACCTGTAACCATTGGCTGGCACCTTTATCTTGGACTTCTCAGCCTCCATAACTCCGAGAAGTAAATTTCTATTGTTTAAGCCACTCAGTGTATGTTGTTTTTGTTGTTGTGATAGCAGCTTGAATTAAGACACAATTTTCCTAAAACTTAAAAATGTCAGATTGGTGGATAAAATTGTATTTCATTGTGCTTTTTTCTTCAAGCCTCATACCTCTGACTCCAAACTCATAGTAACCAGTGTAAGACATGGTAGAATCTTTCCACTAGTGCTTGGGACACTATTCGTAGTATCTACCCAATCTAATTTTAATGAAAAAGTTGAAGGTTGGTATAAAACAATGTTTATCATCTAGGGGTTCCAGGATCAATTCAACATACTTGTGACGGTCTCATGTAGCAGCAGTGACAGACAACTACAAATGGCGCCTGAACAGGGACATTTCAGAGACTATCAGGGACATACAGAGACCTGAAGGGACCTGGAGGGATCTGAGGAGGCCTGCAGGGATAAATAGAGATGAGTAGAGGTAAGTCAGTAGAGATAAGTAGAGAAAAGTAAGTAGAGATAAGTAAGTAGAGAAAAGTAGAGATAGGTAGGGACAGACAGAGACAGATAGGGATAGATAAAGACTAGCAATATAAGATCAGTGCCCTAAAGAGGTACAAAAGTAGAGACAAGCAAAGACTAGGAGAGATTTGGAGGAACAGACAGGGACAGATAGGGACAGATAGGGTCCTATAGGGACTAGAGCGAGGAAGGTCTGCTGGAACAGAAAAAAACTAAAACCAACTAGATGAACGAGAAAGCCCATTACAATTCTGTCGGCAGCAACATAAGGTTAGTGCTCTAAAAAGGTACTGGTCAGTGTCCTAGAGGTACAAAGAATGGGAATTTTTTAAAACAGGGAAACATGAGGAAGAATTTGGCTATTTCTTTTCTCTTTTTTGTTTGTTTGGAGTTTTGGTACGTACCATCTTTTTGTTATTTAGAATTTTTTGCCCCACCTGCAGCACCTATCAAAAATGGTGAACAGAAGAGGGAGAATGAAAATTGGCTTTATCATCTTCTTTTGTAACTGCAGAAAGGCTAACTTTAGCTTTGGCTTTCATGGATTGTAAACGTGCACTGGCACCTGTGAGATGTGCAGAGGACTTGGGAGGTTTTCTCGGAGCTTGTCAAGATGTGGGAACTGAGGTTCATTGCTCTGCAGTATTGACTCAGGCAATGGCAAATTTGGTAGCTGACAGATCTAAAAGAAGCCAAGGGTCAAGCCCTAAAGTGGGAAAGTGTTATAAGTGTACAAAACTTGAACGTTTCAAAAGAGAATGCTGTCAGACCTCTGTGAAAAAGAGATCTTGTAACATAGTCCCCCTCTTAACAGAAAAAAATGCTGGGACTTTGCCCTCAATGCAATAAAGGAAATCAATGGGCTAATCAATGCCACTCAAAATTTCATCAAAACGGCACCCCCCTGTTGGGAAGCAAGAAGGGGGCCTGGACCCGGGCACCTCAAACTATGAAGGCATTCCCCGTCCAGGCCACAACTCCATTTCAGGGGTGGGTTTCCAGAGGCACGTTGATTCCCTCTCCCCAGGAACATCTGGAAATGCAGGATTACATCTCCTAGAGAACAAATTACATTAAATGAAAGAAACAAACTCACTAAGATTCACATTGGTATTTGGGGATCTTTGCCAACAAGATACATGGGATTGATTTTGGTAAAAGCTGTCTTAACTTACAGGCCTAGGAGTTGTTGATTTTGATTGTGAAGGAGAAATTCAGGTAGGGGTAAAGCCACAAGATCTTTGGGTTTTTGAACCGGGAGAATATGTTGTTCAATTTTTGCTTGTTCCCTGTAAATTGTACTCTTCTCTACATAAGAAGAAGTGAGATGCTCAGGGATTTGGAAGTGCAACTAGGAGAGAGATTTATCTATTACAACCCATAGCATCTAGTGGACCCAACTGTACAGTCCAAATTGAAGGTTTAAGGATTGCTTTTCGCTATACTGTTGTATGAGAAAGATAAGCCTCGATTTGCTTTCTCTCTGCCTTCTGTTAATCAGAAAGAGCCTGCTTCTTGTTATCAGTGGAAAGTTTTACCCACAGAAATTAACCAAAGAGGCAGAAGCTGAGTTACAAATGTTTCAGCAATGGCGTGCCTCCCAGCTACAGCAAAAAAATAAAAAATAAAAAAAAAAGAAAACACTTTTGATTCTATTTGGTAGATTTACTAACGTGGGGACGAGGGTATGCTTACGTCTTTGCAGAAGATGAACAAACCGAGTGGGTGCCCTCAAGGTGTGTACGACCATGGAATAGGAGACTGGAGGGACCCATGGATCCCAGCCAAGGACCTTGTTCCCCCAGTATGAACCATGAACCAGTTGAATCTGAATGCAAAGATGGAATGAGGACCACTAGAAGCAGGGAGCTCTCTTCTTCGTCCCCATGCTAGCCTTTCCTTAAAACAGTTTCTTTTGTTTTTTGTTACCATTTCTATGTTCGTCCCTTCATTCAGTCTAGTAATGACGGTCTCAAGTAGTAACCGTGGCAGTCGGCCACACTTAAATCTTAATGCTTTTGAATTCTAGAAGGAACTCAAAAAGAGACAAACAAGTCAGTCATAGTAGTAATACACGGAGAATGAATTGTGAAATCTAGGAGACTGAATATCATGACAAGCATAAGCTTTTTCAAAGCAATTAAACTGGGCTTTTAATGACATTACTTAGACTTTCCAGACAAAATGTGTAACAATACAGCTAATTTTAATAAAATGACTTTGAAATCCCCAAACTCAAATATAATCTCATGAAGTAATTGTTTGTGATAACGCCTTAATATGTTTTATACCATCATTATGAAAAACAGTGCAAGAGAAAGGAGAAAAAATTCTTTATTGTGAGTTAAAAACTTTGAAACCTAAATCAATCATTTTTATTGTTTCAAGAAATGTTTCCCCACGGCTATTTTAGTAGCAAAATCAAAGTCAGGAGCCCAGGCTTCTGTAAACAAAGTTTAATTGTATCCCCTCCCCCTTTCTTCTCTGTCTCATAATTTTTTCAGTACTTCTTAAGGAGCAAGAAGCATCCCCATGAATGATGCTGTTATAGGTTCTAAGGCAGAGGATGTGAAGATGATGATCTTTGGGAAATGGTGAGGTGAATGTTGTCCACAAAGCTGCTTTCTAGTAGGGTGTCTGTGGGAAACTATACCCCTTCTGTGGGGTCTTCTGAATGTAGCTAACACTATTTTTGTTTGGGCTGGAAGTTCTTTATTATTATTATTATTACACTTTAAGTTCTAGAGTACATGTGCACAACGTGCAGGTTTGTTACCTATGTATATATGTGCCGTGTTGGTTTGCTGCACCCATTAACTCATCATTTACATTAGGTATTTCCTCTAATGCTATCCCTCCCCCATCCCTCCACCCTACGACAGGCCCCTGTGTGTGATGTTCCCCGCCCTGTGTCCAAGTGTTCTCATTGTTCAATTCCCACCTATGAGTGAGAATATGCGGTGTTTGATTTCCTGTCCTTGTGATGTTTTGCTGAGAATGCTGGTTTCCAGCTTCATCCAAGTCACTACAAAGGATATGAGCTCATCCTTTTTTATGGCTGCATAGTATTCCATGGTGTATATGTGCCACATTTTCTTAATCCAGTCTATCATTGATGGACATTTGGGTTGGTTCCAAGTCTGCTATTGTGAATAGTGCCTCAGTAAACATATATGTGCATGTGTCTTTATAGTAGCATGATTTCTAATCCTTTGGGTATATACCCAGTAATGGGATGGCTGGGTCAAATGGTATTTCTAGTTCTAGATCTTTGAGGAATCGTCACACTGTCTTCCACAATGGTTGAACTAGTTTACAGTCCCATCAACAGTGTAAAAGTATTCCTATTTCTCCACATCCTCTCCAGCACCTATTGTTTCCTGACTTTTTAATGATTGCCATTCTAACTGGTGTGAGGTGCTATCTCATTGTGGTTTTGATTTGCATTTCTCTGATGACCAGAGATGATGAGCATTTTTAAGTTCTGTCCTCTCCATATGTCCATGGAGCTGTTGTAAATATTCTTTTTCTGGGCTTCGTGCTGTACCCAGAGCATTTCCTTTTTTCTTCTCTTTTTTAAGGCTGGGATGCATCTGCTTTCATAAGGTTTGTGATAAAACAACACTCAAGTTTTGCAAGTTACATGATTGTCGTCATCATCACTAATTTTTTGTGAAATATGCATTTTAACTAATTACTTCCAAGAGGGTTTATTTCTAATGGAAAAATAAATAAATAATTTTAGACTTGCCCCATGCAAGAAATGACAAATTCACTGAAGCAACCATGTTTAGGCTACACTGTATACAATCTACAAATTGCCTGGTCAGTCTCAGTTTCTTACGTATATTTCTTATACATCTAAATGCTAATTTCCACATTTCTGTCTCTCTGAATCCCTGGCAGATGGCAATGGCTAGTGAGTTCGCATTCACATATCAGAAAAACATGAATCTGGACACACTTCTGGGAGCATGGGACATGGTGGGAATTTACTGGATAATACGAACTGATGATGTTATTTTGAGAGTGCTAAAATTCCCCCAGTGAATGTAGCTTTGCCTGCATTTTATATAACTTATTGGTTTGGGTTTGATAATTAAAAATATCAAAATTATCCTGGGGCAGGAGCCAAGGATGATATTATACAGTGAGAAGTGAGTCCCACATGCCAGTCTTGTCATTTTCTTCCTCAGATAAAGTGCAGAAGTTTGTCATCAGTGAAATGAAAGAGAGATTTTACAGAAAAATTGCCAATTTTTGTCCATGAAGATGAGGGCAATATTCTAAGTATCAACGGATTAAAAGATGGCATATATTTTTTAGTAGGACTTCCATGCAAGACTGGATTTCTTACCTGTTGACTATTACAGTAAATAGAAAATAATTATTTTAATTAAGTGACTACAATTTAGGGCATTTGTTGTAGAAATTTACAAATGTTTCACATTGCTTGACTTCAGAGGGCACCATTTTTACATCATCCATTTCTAATAGCATGGCCAAGAGTATACTCCAAGTAGCAAATGAGGTATAGCATATGAGACAAAGTAGAAACACTTAAGGGGTTGGAGAAATTATCATCTGTATCTCTATGATGCAAAGGAAAGCAAAAAACAAAGAAACAAGCAAAAAAGAACAAGTGGTCACCAAACTGGACTGCAGTGATAAAACCATGGCTCACTGCAAACTCGGCTTTCTGAGCTCAAGCAATCCTCCCACCTCAGCCTCACGAGTAGCTGGGACTGCAGGTGCCCACCATCACACCTGGCTAATTTTTGTATTTTTAGTAGAGACGGATTTTTGCCACGTTGGCCAGGCTGGTCCCAAACTCCTGAGCTCAAGCAATCCACCCACTTTGGCCTCCCAAATTGTTGGGATTACAGGCATAAGCCACCACACCCGGCCACTGCATTTTTTTTTAATAGGAAATAACAAGCATATTCATTACATATAAAATGATAGATTTAGAAATTTTGTAGGCTTTATAAATTCTGTTGGATAATGGAAAATTTTTTATTGTATTTTTTGTATGTGAGAATATATGTTATAAAGTAAAATCTACATAGAGGGTAATGGGATTGTGAGGATAGTAACCATAGGTGAGGAGACGGATGAAAAAAAGGTCTTACACTACTATAAAGAGCTGTTACTATATCTTCTTCATATTTTTATAAAACATATCTTATTAGAAGACTTAAGTTACTTATTTTTTTTCTGATATGTATGTAATCACCTCCACTTTGAAGGCTATTAGTCTGGGAAACCTACAAGAACATTGCCGTAGGCAAGCTCAAGTATGTTAACAACAACAAAAATAGTTCCGTGAATGCCTTTACATAATATAAGATCTACATATTCTCTCTAGATCTGTGCGCCGTAAGACTGGATTTTGAAAAGCTGAGGCATAGACTGATAACTCTTTACCACACTTGTTTTTTCTTCTTTCTGGATAACATAGCTTGGCTATATTTCCATGCAACTGTGTCCCGATTAATGTGTACCACTTTTAGAGGGTGGTCCATATAAATGTTTCTTCCAGTTCTTTCAACATGTGTCATTTGAAAAAGGAGAACTCTGAAGCCCTCTAGGAAGTTGGAGCTACAATACTGGAGGCCAGTTTCCTGAATTACTCCCTGGTAAAAGCCACCCAGAGAAGAAATGCCTTTATTTGAATGTTATTAATGAGAAACACATTTTAAACTTTCAGCCACTTTAACTTTGGGGATTGTTTGTTAAAACAGCTGGTGTTACCCAAACTGTTATAGGAGTCTACTAAATATCATTTCATTTTTTTCCCTTCTCAAACTCAGAGTGAATTGGGAGATAGCTGTGGGCATTAAAACTGTTTCAAGAAGTGCAACTTAGCATCAGGGCTGACCTCATGAGCTTCCAGAGACATCAGAGTAAGTGACCCTTATTCTAGTGTTGAAGCTCTGTTCTAGTTTAAGCATGCAAATAAATTTTAAGCAGGATTTCTTAGCCTGCAGGAGCTGAGGATGATTAATAAGTCCTGCTGTTATGCATAAATGCACTGACCTATACTGTGCCCTTCAGTCAAATTGTATATTGTTTAATCGTGATGAATGAAGTGCACCAGGCCCAGATGAGCTAGTCCCTGGAATATGTCCAGATACGCCTGAAAGAAGAATGACTCAAGCTGGGTGTGTAAAGCTACACTTTGGAGGATAGAGCTTGCCACAGGTGCAATGGAACTCTCACTTCTCACTTGCTCAGAAATTATTATCTGCAATGTGAGTCTCCCCTGGTAAGGAAACGTGTCCAGCTCCTTGAAACATGTTCTAGAGAATAGCATTAATTACCCTCCCATGAACTTAAACATGCTTCTTGGCTCCTGTGCGTTTTAGGTAAGTAAGCTTTATTTGATTTCCCCAGGTGGTGTCGGTGTCTAGTCTTTTCATAAACTTGCACTTACTATTAACATGCAGAGGACATCCACAGGCCGAGATACATTGCCATGTCTTGCATTAGAAGCAAATGAACCTAAAGTTTTTTTGTAAATAACTTACAAAGTTTCATTTGATTTGATTTGATTTTTAATAATTCCCTGAAATGCTGTGATAATTAGAGTACTGAATTCATTTCTGGTGTGTTTTAAAAGTAATTCGAGGAAAATAATTTTGCAGAATCCTGATTTAGATAATATGAATAGTGAATAGAAAAATGATGAAATTGTTGCTGCTTTTTATAGAGGCTTAGAATCATGGAAATCATTTGCTTTCAGGTATAAAAGGGAATAATTTCATTTTCTACTTTTTACTTTAAATTTCTGTTATCTATGTCTGCATGCTTCTGTCCATTTCTTCATAGTTTGTTTTTAAATAATATGCTTCTACCATTCTCTTAAAGCTATTTTAATTTTTTAGCTTGAATATAAATTGATTGATACTGGCTGCAAATTATTTTTGCTATTCTAATTTGTCTATTTTTCTTTTTCTTGAAATGGAATAAATAAGCTTCACACACACATACACACACACACACACACACACAAACCCTAAACAAAAAAAAAAATCACACAGCGCCAGCAAACTACTAGGATTTACTGTAGGATAAAAGCTCTACATGGCCCTGCATACAAACTTTCTGCATACTTCTGCAAATTTTTATGCATTACTCAATCCATTAAAAATCACCTTGGAAGAAATTGCAAACACAATAGAAACTAAATGAGATAGTCACAGAGAACAACAAAAATAGTAATTTAAGCTCCCATACAATATCAAGTGTGTTCAGTCTATTTTTGGTTCTTCGGGTTCTCTTTAAAATTGAATTGAGTTTGTATATGCATATGTATGTAGGAGTGGAGGATGGAATTAATTATCCCAAACATCCTACACTCACTCCTCTAATATTTCTTTTGTTAACATGCAAATCTGTGCTCTTCATTACAGAGATACTGCATTTAAATTATAGCACAATTAGAGATCATTAACTTTCTCCTTTATAATCAGCCATTTTCATAGGCCTTTGATATACGAGCACCTATAATATATTCTTACTCATCTCACACTTTGATTTACCGAAGAGTCAAAACAACATTTTTACATCATTGATATTTGTTTTAGTTTCTGCAAGCTGGCTGTTAGAGGATGATTACTTTTCTTAAATTACCTCTTACCCTCATCTTGCTATCTTTTTAAAAGGAAAGAAAAAGCACTATAAAAATCAGACATTTTGGGTTCTGAACCTTTTATTTTGTGTGAAAAGATACTTATTTATGTATGCTAAATCACACTGATGCGGAAGACAAACTGGCTCTTCGTTATTTTTTTGGCACTTTATAGAGGAAATGTGTGGAGAACAGATCTTTCCTAAGGTATTATATTCATGTGCCTTAAAGATTAAGAATACTCAATGTGCCAAGAAGTGCTATATACCAGGAAAGTTGGTATCAATTAATGTATCTAAATTCAGTTAAAGTTTCTTTCAATTTAATGTGCTTGCAGATGTAAAATTGCATGTTTAAGTTTTGCAGTTATGTATTAAATCTGGTGCTACACTTCTAATGTCTAATAGGTTTTATTCAATTTCAATTTATTTGTTTTATAGTTTGCCAGAATGTGCTTATGAAAGGCACTCTCAGTCATAAAAATAAAATTATAAGCAGACTGGCACATAACTATTTTTTTAAATAATAAACTTTCTGATTTTAGAGACTTGTATTCTTTTATAGGTTCTGGTTCTCTTTCACTCTCTGACCTATAAGAACCCATACAGCATGCATTGCTGTGTATGGAAAAGCAGTAAAGGGAAGTACAGCCACCTTTTATGTCCCATGAATAGCAAAATCTCTTTGACTAATCTCTTGTTTCAGGGTACATCCACTCCTTGTTTAAAGAATGTAACTGGCTGGGCATGGTGGCTCACTCCTGTAATCCCAGCACTTTGGGAAGCCAAGGCGGGCAGATTACAAGGTCAGGAGTTCAAGACCAGCCTGGCCAATATGGTGAAACCCCATCTCTACTAAAAATACAAAAATTAGTCGGCCGTGATGGTGGGTGCCTGTAGTCCCAGCTACTCAGGAGGCTGACTCAGGAGAATTACTTGAACCCAGGAGGCAGAGGTTGCAGTGAGCCAAGATTGTGCCACTGCACTCCAGCCAAGGGGACAGAGTAAGACTCCATCTCAAAAAAAAAAAAAAAAAAGAATGTAACCACACTCAATAGTCACTAGCACATTGTTTTGGATAGTCTATATACTGAAAGATATCTGCTGGATATAGAATGACATCAGGAAAAAGTCTAGACACTATAATCCATCTCACTTACCAGCATTTAGCGACCTTTCAGCTTCATTACTGACTTTCACCCAATGTCCCTTAGGTGAGTGACTTGAGGCCTCCTTCATAATATTTGGCAGGAGAAAAGATGAGGTCATTGCTCCATCAATCCCATCCTGTCATGTCTGCTCATATGTCATAGCTTATAACTAGTCACATGGCTCTGTCCAAGTGCAAGGGGGGCATTGCAGGTGGAGGTCCGTCTCCATGTGCCTTGAAAAGAAAATAACCAACTATCGGGAAAACAATAATATGAGCCATAGTGCCTGATATATACTATGAAATTCATAGAGATTTAATGAGTATTAATCAGGATTCAATGGCTACGGGAGACAGTTTCACAAACGAGGGTAATTAACTGGCTCATAGGCAATATCTCAAGAAAGGTGGGGTATTGTTATACTTTATGTGTTGCAGAAACATAGATGCTCCAATTTTACATGTTCTTTCTGTGTATGTAACAGTCTTTGCCTTCTGGGTCTCAGCTTTATCTCTCAGGTTGGCGTCTGTCACAGCTGTAGAGATAGTCATTGTCAATTCCTAGTTTCACAGTCTCCCATTTTCCAATGGAGTCTTTTTCTTTGTTTCCAGTTCAAATGTATTATTGAAGAACCCTGGTTCTTAATTTAGCTTCAGGAGCTATTGAATCAGTCTGTGGAAGCTGGGATAATATGATTAGGGCAGCAGAAATGAAGAATGCTTCTTTAGACCAATCACTATGTCCATGAGGCAGAATAAGGACTACGTGACCCTAATAAATTCTAATTTCTAGAGCTTCTTATCTGGATCCTGAAGCAGTTTCGGCCTTTATACTATGAGAGACTGAATACACTAACAGACAATGGTGGTTCCACACACAGAAAATCAACTCTGACCTCTGCAGCAACCAGTCTGCGGCGATCAGTCCAAATGCTCAGGAATTGGTGGATAACTGCCAGCTTCCCTAAGTGTTTCCCTCCAGCTTCCAATTTAGAACCAACCAGAGAATGCTAATTATGCAGCTTCACCAATCAAATAGGATGTTTTGCTTCTAGTTATCCAACCTTTAGATTCCCCATGACAATAATTTCCAACCAGGGCATTCCTGCAGCCTTCTGGTTTTCCCACGATAAAGCTTTCTCACTGCCTGCCTGCCTTTGATTCGTTGCCATATTGCAAGTGATGGTAGCCAACTCCCTGGCTACAGCAAGCTCTGACTGAATAACCTGTATTTCTTTTCATTTGAGCAGTCTTAGCTTATTTTTATAACTATTAAGGAAACATTGCAGCAACCCTTACACTAAATGAACTTAATTATGCCAAACCTTTACTTACTACTTAAACAAATAGTCTTCCAGACAATGTTACCAAACAATGTCCCCTTTGTTGTGAAATCTTGTAGATACTGTTAAATTAGTAGAATCCTCTTACTTTCTTTTCCCTGTCAGTTTTACAGTATCCAACTGGTCCCGTGTATGATAGAAAACATTTCTATAAGGTAACACAGTATATTTCAACCCACACTATTACTATTGATGAGATTACTTTGCTATTCACATCTCATAACATTAGCAAAAATGCACGAATCTTAAACTGCCTTCTTTTTCCCCTCCAGGATGAAGGACAACCACATATTTAGCTGACAGTGATTCAAGCTCTCATCTTGTCCAAAAATGACTTAAATGGCATAACTTTAATTAACTCTGATCTTACATTATCTGTTGACAGTTTTCACCTAGAATAGAGAAAATTAACCTTGTTTTGGATAGTCTCTTATCTCTGAAGACTCAATCTGCCTGGGTTGCTGAATCAATTTTTGTAACTGGAACTCACAATCCAGCCTGAGGCAAAAAGTGAAGAGTGTATGAGAGAGAGAACATTTATGTAGATAGTAGACAAGCACTAGAAATTGTGCATGATTTTGGAATGAAGGGCTCTTAGGTTCATTTTCGACTCTTAGCTGCAAGTATAGAAATTAAAAAGAAAATTAATGTTTTATCTGACTCCTTAAGAAATTATAAGTTAATTTAAACATATCTACTCCAGTGAAATAGAAATGAAATCTAAAGTTAATTCTCAGGCATATTGCTTTGCAAGAAATGCTTCTCTTCATAGAAAGCTGCCCAAGTAAACAAAACACTCCCTTATTGTAAACATTTATTCCTCTTTATGAAAAGTTACTTGTAAAAGAATTTTAACTAGGTATTGAGATTTATTTGACGGTTCAACAATAGCCACTTGGTGACTCCTAAATCCATACAAATAACATTAGCAATCACACTGTGTGCATCTACCTAAAATACCAAAGGTAACTCAGAATCAGTGTTACTAAGATATCAGTGGATGAGTTTGTCTGGAGAAGAGCAAGCATGCCTTATCTGTAAATTCTGTAACCACCACAGTGCTGATTAATCTGTAAAAGTGTGTCAAAACTTTCAACCACTGTCACAGGCACTTTAACCCCCTATAAATGGACATTGTACAAATACCTTAGTCCCAAGGAAACCAATATTTCCTGGAGATTGTTTGTGAATGTCCCTGGTGGAGCAAAGCCTAGGTATAAAATCTTTTTGGTGTGTTTTCCCCACCTGGGATCTCCTGTCAACCCTGTCAACTGAAGGAAGGGCTCATTTTACGAGGAAATGTTTTTGATGATTTTGCATGGTTGTCTTTATCTCTAAAGCATAATTACACTTATAATCTGCAAAGTATATAAAAGATAGAGATATTAAGTTGTTTGTCAAAAATAATCTGAATGTTCAGAATGACTTCATCTCCCTTGTTCTATAATGCTTCTTTTAGTGTTACTAGCCATGTGATCCTCAGCTTTAAATCTTACAGGCTTTTTATTGTGAAGTGGTAACTGTAAGAATCATGAACTTGGATCTAGTTACTCCATTCACCAATTCTTCATTTTGTTGTAGTTGTTGTTATTTTTTTTATGAGACAGGGTCTTGCTCTGTTGCCCAGGCTGATGTACAGTGGCATGATCACGGCTCATTGCAGCCTTGAACTCCTGGGCTCAAGCAATCCTCCAACCTCAGCCTTCTGAGTAGCTAGAACTACAGGCATGCACCACCATACCTCACCATTTTCTTTTTTTGTATATATATATATTTTTTTTCGGTAGAGAATCAGTTCTTCATTATTAAGTTTATAAAATACCAGCCAGAGGCCAGGCGCAGTGGCTCACGCCTATAATCACAGCAATTTGGGAGGCCGAGGCAGATGGATCACTTGAGGCCAGGAGTTCAAGACCAGCCTAGACAACATGGTAAAATCCTGTCTCTACTAAAAATACAAAAAAATGACAAAAAATTAGCCGGGCATGGTAGTGCCTGCCTGTAGTCCCAGCTACTTGGGTGGCTGGGGCATGAGAATCACCTGAACCCAGAAGTCAGAGGTTGCAGTGAGCCGAGATCATGCCACTGCACTCCAACCTGGATGACAGAGAGAGAAGCTCTCAAAAAAATAAAAATATACAGCCAGAGATCGATTTAACTGTTAACTATTGTTTGATGTAATTAGCTACATACCTATCATATAATTAAAATTCAGTATTGAGATGGTTGTCATAGGGACACTTCCAACCGGATTAAGTTTATTTTAAAAGTGAATTGAGAGATTTTGCCTTACAAAAAAATAAACCAATTTGGTTAGTTTGCCATTTAGGCTTCTAATTTTGATCTGAGGCCTGCTAACCCTGGAGATTACACAAAGACTTTGTGAGGCGTACTGCGGCCAGGCAAAGACTTTTAAAGAGAACAGGTTTCCAGGTGTCACATTCGAATACTTCTTTCATCATTCTTGCTGTCCCTCTTTCATTTCTTCCTTTTCAAAAGAATTCTTCTCCCACAATGTTTCTTTTTTTAAAAGAGAAAATATTTCTCCACTTTTTTGAACTTTACCTTGGGGCTTTGTCCCCAGGTGTTGAAATTTCCAGGATGCAAAACGAAGGGGCAATTCAAAACGTTCATCTCCATTTCTCAAAAGTAAGTCACCTTGATGACTGGGTAACAAAATCTTGCTAATCATTTGTGGTTTTTGTTTTGTTTTGTTTTGTTTTAGATTTTTAATTACTTTCAAAAATTTGAAGAAATACCTAGTTGAATTGTCAATGGAAACCTGCAATTTTTGTTGTCATTCTTCAAAGGAGTTCAAAGAGTCAAATGTCATTGTTACAATAAAGCCCTTCCAAACCTATCCACTTATTTCTGAGAACAAGATTTCTCAGTTCTTAGATCTTATAAAAATAATGATATAGGAATAAGAATGATGTGGAACCTGCCACCTTCTAGCAATAAAAAAGATTCATTTATAAAAACATGAATTTATAGGCAAAACATTAGGAGGTAAATTTCAAAAAATGCTTTTGAAAATAATTGAATTTTAAAATCTGTCATATTTATGTTTTAATTCAACTTTTAATAAATAATGTAATTCAAAAAAACTGTAAAGCAACAAAAATTAAATATAAATTTACTTTTGTAATCCATATAATTAATAAATTATCTTTACGTACTAAAACAGTAAATTATACTGATAAACATTTTGTTTAGAAAGTAGAAATGAAATTCAAGTCAAGAAAACAAGATTTTGAAATGTAAAATTTCTGACCGTAAAAGAAGCGCTTCTTCCTTCCTTTTCAAAATGAATAATATTGAATATAAATTAACTATAATTTCTAGATTTCCTTAGAAATATTTAAAAGTGTCATAGCAGTATTATTTTAAAATTTTAACATTTTTAATTTACTGGGAATTGCAACTACTTAAACCCATAATGAATATAATTTAGCTACCAAGATAAATATATGTAAATATATTATATGTATTAAAAATTACCTTAGTGATACAAGAGAAAAAAATGTTTGAAAATGACTTTCCTATCTATGGGAGTGGGGGAAGCCTTTTCTTTATTACTAAAAGGTAGATACCCTTTCTGCCTTCCTGGTTGTTAGAGTAATTTTTCCTCAAGAAATCATGTATTTGCATATATTTTTGTGTAAATCATTTATTTGTTCCCTTAATATACATGTGACTCTTTTTTAAAACTGAAATGAGCTTATTACCAGAGTCATAACACAGGAGTGTTTTGTTCTCAAGGTCCTCAGAACCATCATTTTGAAATATTAACATCAAGAAAGATAGCACCCCCACTCATTTCCCTGTCATTGTTTGAGTTTAGCCCAGCTACCTTGATAGATATTTTATTTTTCCTCTGAATAAAGCAAATAAGTAGGTCAGATGGGTACTCCGATTACCACATACATTTAGGATGGAGTAAGAAAGAATGTATAGCAAATGGACTGTCGGGTCCTCTTATTAGGAGGACAAGTTGTCATTAATGTTGAGAATGTGCATGTAGTCCCCTCGAGGTGGATCACACCTATAAACTCAGCACTTTGGAAGGCCAAGTTTGGAGGATCGCTTGAGGCAAGGGGCTTCAGACTCGCCTGGGTAAATTAGCAAGACTCAGGACTCAGTCTCCACAGAAAACAATTAAAAATAATTAGCTGGGTATGGTGGCGCATACCTGTAGTCCCAGCTACTTAGGAGGCTTAGTCGGGATGATTGCTGGAGCTGAGGAGGTCAAGGCTGCAGTGAGCCAAGATCGTGCAACTGCATTCAAGCCCGGGCTACAGAGTGAGACCCTGTCTCTGTAAAAAGTAATAAAGAGGCCGGGTGCGGTGGCTCACGCCTGTAATCCCAGCACTTGGGGGGGCTGGGAGGGGCGGATCACGAGGTCAGGAGATGGAGACCACCCTGGCCAACAAGGTGAAACCCCGTCTCTACTGAAAATACAAGAAAATTAGCCAGGCGTGGTGGATGGTGCCTGTAGTCCTAGGTACTCGGGAGGCTGAGGCAGGAGAATGGGTGAACCCGGGAGGGGGAGCTTATAGTGAGCCGAGATCACGCCACTGCACTCCAGCCTGGGTGACAGAGTGAGACTCCATCAAAGAAAAAAAAAAGTAAAAAAGAGAGAGCAAGAGAATGTGCAAGTAATTATTATATCTTCTTGGCTATATAGAAAGGTGAGGGTTCCTTCCTTCTGTCTTTGCAATCTCGTTAGTGGATTGCCTGTCATGCACATCACACTTTGGTTAAATCCTTATTCAGCGATAAAACTACAATAAAATGGAGAGAATTTTTTTCCTTTTCTACATTTGAGAGAGGATTTTCTGACTTGGTAAGAGAGTTTATTCTTAATATTTCCCCCAATACCTATGGAATGTAGAGAGATCTTTGGGAATGAATACAATAATGTACAGGAAGATTCAGAAGGAAGATAGGGAAGTGACTGTCTCATTACGGCTAGCGGAAAGGCTTGATTTCTTTGAAACTTTCAAGAGAACACCCGGAAAGTGAAAGTTTGAAAAGGATACTTTTAGGCCTCCTAATCTCAGTCTCTGAATGTCTAAGAAATTAAAATTCTTCTTATAGAAGTAGAGACAAATAGTAATTTACATTGCTAAAGCCCTGGGATGTGGAGATCTTCCCACCACCATTATCCCAAATCTAGGTATGCTATCTGAGATGCAAATTAATATGAATGACACATAGGCAGTGCAGGATGCTTTGGGTTCATTGAAGGAAGTAATACATTATTACAAATTTAGATCATTTGGCAAGAATGACATTTTAACAAACATGTCTTTAGAAAAGTCACTTGGAATTTGGATAGAGCATACTGTCAGTAAATAAGAGACCTAGATGTTATCACAACCACTGGAGAGTTAAGAAAGAAAAAACATCATTGAGGCCAATTTCTGTGGTTAAATGTCTAAATACTTCATAGAAGCGTTTTCGACAAATAAACTGAAGAGCAGTGAAGGTCAGATTCCTGAATAGCCAGAAGTTTGATGAAAATATCCATATGCTTACACATAGATTAGACTAGCTTTGCAGAGAAGATGCACACCAGTATCCAACCAAATATCCTTCTGTCACCTCATGTAAGGGGTACTGAGATGAAAGACTTTATTATTATTAGTTTTGTAAACAGGGAGTGCACACTAGAGAAAAAATATGGCAGGATAATTGATTGAGTCAATAACCATGACTGCTTTCCCCAGCTCCAGTGAATGAGAGGTGGTATTTGCCAAAGAATGAGAAGTGATATTACCACCCCCTTCCAGAAGGATGGTCAGGGATTTGTGTCCTAGAAATGGGAGCCTAATTTTCCCTACTAGGGGAAAACAAAAGGCTTTTGCAAGCAATCAGGATAATGCAGCTTTGGAGATAGCTTTGGGATGCATGTAGTCTTATAGGGCTAAAGGAGCAGAGAAGCTTGATATGGAGGATAAGGGGTTAAGTAGTCACAGAGGAGTGTGGGTCTTTTCTCACTACTCCACTTAGCACCCCAAAGGCTGCAAGATGTCCAGAAGATTTGCCTGTAGAAACTTCCCAATGGAGCTTTAAGGGGCCAGGCTTTGGGTGCTACAAAGAAATCTGACTGTGGTAATAACTGCACAGGCCTTGAATTCTGAACCTGTTTCCTTTCGAATAGCTCAGAAAGACTGTATGGTGGCCATCTTAGGGATGGTGGCAATAGTTTAGAAAGGCTTTCTCCGTTTGTCTGAATTACAAAACTTCTGAAACTTTTTACAATATTAGGGAAGGAGAGCAGACTTCAAAATAACAGATCTAATTTCTTCCAAAAATAATTCAGGTAGGGAGAGAACCACATTTAATTTTATTTAACATTATAAACAAATATGACATTTTTGCATTAAGAAACTTCATAACTCTTAATAATAGAGTTGCTAGCTTTTCAGTAGCAAACTTGCTCAGTATTGATGGCTGCATATGCATCTACTTGGCCAATTTCAGTAATCAATAATTATGAAGCCTGTCAAATGATGAGAGCTCCTAACTGGAGATGCGGGGGAAAGAATTTGAGTGTCATCACTGCAGAGATCATCTTCGGACATCTTTTTATGGGGGCCCTCCTCCCTCTTAAAAACCTCACTTTCTTTCTTAAGTGGTTAAATGGGCCGTGGTTTTATTTTCAAATGCCTTCTTCTCTGTAGTTCTAGATTTGATATTTCTAACAATTATCTCATTGACTAAGAATATTTGACAGCAGAATGCTTTTCCTGTGTCTATTCTTATTTAATATAGCTGTCTGGAAGGATGAATTATTATTTTCAGGAAGTGAAAAATTGGATATGGATTTATACACTTATATATCACTACATTAACGTATGGAGAAAGCAAAGTGGCACAGTACAAAGAGGGTGGACTTTGGATATAAGCAGTATTAGAGTTTGATCCTGATTCTGTCACCTTCATTGAACCGTTTTCTTTAGATTATTTGACTAATTGCTATGTAACTAAAACTTTATAATTTTAAAATTACTATTAAATAGAGTACTTTATGAAGATTAGGTGGAATAATTTATGAATATATATATATTTGGCAATAGGTTGTCAAAGTAATAGGAATTAATATTAAATGTAACAGTTTTAAAATTCTGATTATTTTACAGTAATAATAAATTGATAGAAAATAAATTCTTCCAAATTATAAGAAATAACATAGTGGAATAATTTCTGTGGGAATGGTACCAGCTCTTCTTTTCATATATGGTAGAATTTGGCTGTGAATCCATCAGGTCCCGGCCTTTTTTTGGTTGGTAGACTATTTATTACTGATTCAATTTTGGAGATCATTATTGATGTGTTCAGAGAATCAATTTCTTCCAGGCTCAGGCTTAAGAGGGTGCATGTTTCTAGAAATTTATCCATCTTTTCTAGGTTTCCTAGTTTGTGTGCATAAAGGTGTTTGCAGCAGTTTCTGATGGTTGTTTTTATTTCTATAGGGTCACTAGTAACATTGCCTTCATCATTTCTAATTGTGTTTATTTGGATCATCTCTCTTTTCTTCTTTATTAGTCTAGCTAGTGGCCTGTTTTATAATTTTTTTCAAAAAACCAACTCCTGGATTCATTGATCTTTTGAATGGTTTTTCATTTCTCAATTTCCTTCAATCCACCTCTGAGTTTTGTTATTTCTCATCTTCTGATACCTTTGGGGTTGGTTTGTCATTTCTTCTCCAGTTCTTTCTGTTGTGAAGTTAGGTTGTTAATTTGAGATCTTTCCAAATTTTTGATGTGGGCAGTGCTATGAATTTCCCTCTTAAAACTGCCTTAGCAGTTTCCCAGAAATTCTGGTATGTTGTATCTTTGTTCTCCTTAGTTTCAAAGAACTTCTTGATTTCTGCTTTAATTTCATTATTTATCCAAACATCATTCAGAAGGATATTGTTTAATATCTATGTAATTGCATGGTTTTGAGCAATTTTCATAGTCTTGACTTATATTTTTATTGCTCTGTGGTTTGGGAGTATGTTCGGTATGATTTAGGTTCTTTCGTGTTTGTCAAAGATTGTTTTATGTCCAATTATGTGGTCAATCTTAGAGTACATGTCATGTGATGATGAGAAGAATGTATATTCTGTTGTTTTGGGGTGGAGAATTCTGTAAAGGTCTATCAGATCCATTTGGTCCAATGTTGAGTTCAGGTGCTGAATATCTTTGTTAACTTTCTGCCTTGATGATCTGTCTAATGTTGTAAGTGGAGTATTGAAGTCTCCCACTATTATTTTGTGGGAGTCTGTGTCCTTTGTAGGTCTCTAAGAACTTGCTTTATGAATCTGGGTGCTTCTTCCTTCCTTTCTTCCTTCCTTCCCTCCCTCCTTTTCTCTCAATACCCCTTCCTCCTTCTCAAAAGGTTGTAATCAGTGCTTTCTTTGGCTGGCATAGGTGCTTATCTGGAGGCTCTGAGGAGAAATCTCCTAGGCTCATTCTGGTTGTTGGAAACATTAAATTATTTCTCATGTTTTTTCCAGGTAGTCTCTTACATCAAGATTGCCATACAAATCAAATCTTTCTCATATTTCTGAGCTCTGACTTCCCTTTCTGCCTTGTTTCTCTGACTTGGGCGCCTCTGCCTTCAGCTCTTTTGCTTTTAAGAGTTCATGTGATTATATTGGGAATATCTGAATAGTTGAAGATAATTTTCCTATTTTAATGTCATCTGTAAAGTTTTTTTCTGTTTTTGTTGTTGTTGTTTGGTTGTTATTTGGCCATCCACAGGTTGAACAAGAGTGGGTGAATGTCATAGGGGACAAAATTATGCGTATTGCAGCTGCTGAGACATTGTGTTTCGTGCTTGAGTAATTCTTATCCATGCTAGACTGGCCCAACTCTCTGACCCAATCTCACCCATACCAAAAAAAAAAAAAAATACTCACCCTCTCACCCTGCCACCTACCACCACCTGTGTAGGAACACTGTCAGTCAGTAGAGTCTTCATGCATGTCTTTTCCTTTGGTCCTACCTTCTTCCTTGGTGTTGGTGTGCTGAAGAAAGGAATGCTTCTTTCTATTCATCCTTACTCATTTTATCACAAAGATCACGGTTACCACCAGTAGTATATACTATATGCAGTATGCATTGAGAACAGCTGGCTTTGCAGAAGATGTCACAATCTAGTGAGACTATCTTCTGTGCAGTTGGGAAAAAAGCTAATGTTCACTATGTCAGAGCCTGTGCTGCATATTTATCAATAATCTGGCTATTAATTAGTAAATTAAGGATTCAAAATCAGGTTGACCTTGATAAAAATAAGATCCTTCCTCTTGCATTTGATAACACAATTTTTATTAAATTATACTAAAATTGTGGGAAGTATCATGATTTCAGAAATTGCCATCATATGTGTATACTAGATTGTATCTAATGCTATGTATTTGATGAAAGCTATGGCCTAGCAGATGTGAGATATAGAATAAAACAAACATGGATACTGAATAGATAAAACATTTCTCAAGACCAACTCTTATAAAAATATTTATTTCATTTTTGTTTTCCATATTATAGTCATAGGTTAACTATCCAGTTGCTGATTTGTTTTATTCTATAGCACTTTGCATTCAATTGTTTGTAAGCAAGAATGCCTTATTACTATACAATGGCATCTTTGAAATTAGGAATTGGCCATTTTAAGTCGGGATTTCTACCTTGTAATTAGCACATTCATTGTGTTTATCTGAATGCCTGCAACTCATAAGGCATTTGTTCAACAACAAATATTTCTGAAAGTACAAATCATGTTTAGATCTCCATTAGATATCAAAATTTCATAGATAAAAGTTATAATTTTTGCCTTCAAGGAATCCACACCCTTGTATTCAGACCCTCTTATAATGATTTATGAAGTACAAAGTGTGCATGACAGTCATGAGAAATAAAACTATTGTGTTCTTTATGTCCGATGCCTGAGTGGTCTTTCTTATAGTGAGTTAGGTACTATAGCTTCCCGATTTAAGCCCTTTCAATGGCTTCTACCACTTATTGAAAACAATTATCCATGACCCTCATTCATTGGTGCATTATTCATTCAGCAAGCATTCCAAGCTCTATTATGCCCCAAGAAATGTTCCTAATGATAAACACAGTTAATAAATTGTTTTAACTTTCCAGAAGCTTATGGTACGTGGGGCATAAATAGAAAAACAAGCAAATGTTTGAACAAGAAAATAAATAAATACACATACTTTGAAATATAATTGCATATAAATATTACACTCAATAAATATGTGTATATAGAAATTAATTTCTATATATTATACATACATAATAAATTAGTGCTAAGTACTCTGAAGAAAATTAAAAGTTGATAGGTAAGAAAGGTGGAAGAAGGAGTTGTTAGTGTGGCTACTCTGGACTGGAAAACAGGGAAGATCGTTCTGAGAAAAGTATCCTTTAAGCTAAGATGTGATCCCAACATTCAAACTTCTAGTAGAATAACGTTTCATATACGTTACATGGTTCCATATAACGAAAGCAACATCCTTAGCAGAAAGTGGGCTTATTTTCATGACAAGAATCGACGAACATTAAGTTTTCCTTAAAAGGCAGCGCCCACGGAGGGCAGTGGCCTGAGTTAAAGGCAAAAATATGTTTTTTTATTTGTTTATATATTCATTCCTCTGGAATGAGAACTTCATGCAAGCAAGGATTTTGTCTTTTTCACTTACTGTTTCACATAGCTAGGACAGAGTAGAAACATGCATATTATAAAAACTAAATAGACATTTGTTGACATAATAAATGAATGGATTATAGTTTGGGGCAGTTAAATTTGCCAACACATTAGAAAAAATAGAAACAAATTATTAGTGTTGGCTATGTTTTCGGATAGTATTGAACACTTAGTCCCTAAGAGACAAAATTCCATCTCACCAAACTCTGACTGAAAGTAAACATAAAAACTCAGTAGGCTGGGCACAGTGGCTAACATCTGTAATCCCAGCACTTTAGGAGGCCAAGGCGGGCAGATCAGGAGGTCAGGAAATAGAGACCATCCCGGCCAACATGGTGAAACCCCGTCTCTACTAAAAATACAAAAATTAGCCGGGTGTGATGGTGCATGCAGGTAATCCCAGTTACTTGGGAGGCTGAGGCAGGAGAATGGTATGAACCCAGGAGGCGGAGGTTGCAGTGAGCCAAGATTGCGCCTTTGCACTCCAGCCTGGACGACAGAGCGAGACTGCAGTCCAGCCTGGACGACAGAGGGAGTCTCTGTCTCAAAAAAAAAAAAAAAAAGGTAAATTAATGATAAAACTCCACAATTTACTAAAATCGTAGAGGAAAAAGTATATGTACTATTGAAATCATTAAGTTGTGGACAATTAAAAGAAAATGTAGTGTAATAACCACATAAAGAATCAGAAAAGATGGGGGCCCATCTCCAATTCTCCTCTTCAGAAAAAGAGACAAGATAGCTATAATATCTAAGAAATATCTAGTTGTTATTTCATGTAGCCCTGTTTTTAGCAATCAATAAATACTACCTTAGTCAGCATCAAACACACCTTTACCCAAATAAAACTCTAAATAGCTAATGACCAAAAAATTTCTAAATTTTACATTATTTTTAAAAGTAGTAAATTGTAATTTAGGGATTGTTATTAAGGCAGAATCAGAAACACGGGGAAGTAATTTACTTGAATCATGCAAAACCCAAGATTCCTGTTTTGGGAAATAAACACTTTTCTCGATGCCATCAAATAAAAATTTTTTTAGAAAATAAATCATTAAAATTTTGCCTTGGGCCAGGTGAGGTGTCTCAAGCCTGTAATCCCAGAACTTTGGGAGGTGAATCCCTTCAGGCCAGGAGTTCAAGACCAGCTTGGCCAACATGGCAAAACCCTGTCTCTACTAAAAATTAAAAAAAAAAAAAAAAGCTGGGCATGGTGGTGAGCACCAGTAATCCCAGCTGCCCAGGAGGCTGAGGCACAAGAATTGCTTGTACTCAGGAGGCAGAGATTGCTGTGAGCCAACATAGCACCACTGTACTCCAGCCTAGGCGACAGAGTGAGACACCATTTCAAAAAAAAACAAAATTGTCATATCAACTTTGAAATTTTTAATTATATGGATTAGATATTGAATTAAAATGTTTTAAAATTACTTTCAAAATTTAACTACATCTTACATCTGAATTAGCATTAGAAATTAATTCTTATGAATGAGTCTTTTAATTTAGTGTTATCTATTGATGCATCTTATTTCTGTTATCCTGTTTCAGGTTACTTTAAGCCCGTCCAAGTAAACCTATAGGGACGTATATTGAAGGAAACTTAGTTTATCTCACTCAACCATTTTTTAAACACATTCTTTCTTACTTTTAGTTTCAACAAAAATAAAACCATAATATAATCTAGAATATCTTTTCTTATTTTACTTCACTTTTATAATGTCTCTGGAAATTTGTAGTAAATGTCAAATGTTTTATTATATTTGTCCAGATACACAGAGTCACATGGATGAAAGAACCCAAGAAATCAAATAGCATCTGGTGACATTCAATAGTCATAATTTAGTGCATTTTCAGAAGCTACCTAAGACTCAGATGTTCATATTGGATGTTATATTATATAAAATGAAATCTTAGCTGTTAGTCTTCTTCCTGAATACTAGGACAGATAGTCCCCAACTTATGATTTCTTGACTTTATGAGGGTATGAAAATGATAAGCATTCATTAGAGACCATACTTCAATACACTATTCAATAAATTACATGAGGTATTCAAATGTTAGATTATTTTGTCCAACTTTAGGCTAATGTAAGTGTTCTGAGCATATTTACGGTAGGCTTGGTGAAGCTATAATATTCAGTAGATTAGGTGTATTAAATGCATTTTTGATTTCTGATATTTTTAATTTATGATGGATTTATCAGGACATAAGTTTGTTGTAAGTTAAGGAGCATCCATATTAGGATGCAGACAATGATGGAGGTAATTACCCAAATGGATATTTACAGAAGCTTTAATTTGTGTCACATTCCCTCTCAATAGTATAGAGAATTATAACTTGCTTAAGAACTTACAGTCTGAATAAAAAGAGGTTTATATTTACATGATTTTATTTTAATGAAATGAATGAGTAAATAAATGCCATACCTGAAAATAATATGATAAATGTCAGACATGAAAAGAGAATTAGTAGCTACTTTTTTTACAATTTGAAAGTGCAAACATTTTTCCAAATGTCACTGCTCCTACACACAGGAAAATGAAAAACAGATTAACTTTTTAAAATTCCTGATATTTTAAAGCACCTATATTTAGTCAATAATAAATACATGGATTGATTATTTCTGAAGGTGTATTTCCAAAATGTATTCAGAGTCACAATACCTCAGAGATTTAATTTGACATGTATTTATATGGGTCCTTATAAAATTTAATTTAATGAAGATTCTAAAGTAAATTTTAAACCTCTGATTATCATTCATAGTGATTGTTATTTCTAATGATGACTGCATGCATTATCATTAGAAAATCTGTTATATTCATGTAAACAGATAACTCAATACTTTAAAATATTTGGTTAAATGAGACCTCAAAACAATGCTTCGAAGTAGATAGGGACAACATGCTTCAAATTGGTCAACCTGGAAAAAAAAAAAAAAAGCCAGGAGTAGAAGTAAAATTCTAATCCAATGTTCTTTCTATTATTTTTCAAGTGTTTAATTGCTTGATTCATTTCTGAGGACCAGTTAGTTAGATGTTCTCTTGGGCTTCAAGGGAATACATATAGCTGATTTACACATGAACATATGTAGAAATTGTTGGATAACCAAAACACATGAAAATTACCCAGAATTTGCTAAGTGTGTATTTCTTTTCAGTCTTGCTTCTTCTCACCTTGGTTTGTTGGAAAATGCTATGATCCAAATGTCCATGTCTTCCCAAATTTCATATGTCAAATTTCTAATCCCCAAGGTAATGGTATTAGGAGACAGGGCCTTTGGAAGGTAATTTGTTCATGGGATTGGGTCCTGGGATTAGTGTCCTCATTCAAAAGATGCAAGGGAACAGACTTGCCTATTCCATCATATGGCAAAATAGCAGAAAGGTGCCATCTGTGAACCAGGAAATAGATCCTTACCAGACATCAAATCTGCTGGTGCCTTGATATTGGATTTGGTGCCTACAGAACTGTGAGAAGTAAATTCCTGTGTTTATAAGCTATCCAGGTAATGGTATTTTTGTTACACGCTCTAAGACCACAACTTTGACAACAATTTCAGCAAAATTACAGCTGAAATACAAATAAAAAATTTGTAAAGTTGGAATAAATAAGTACATTTTGATATTTTTTAAGAAAATTATAGAGAAGAAAAGAAAGTGGGCTGTATCAAAAGGGTGCTTTCTAGAATGGGCATGGTACACATATATAATGAATAGTAGTTTTTTTCAAAAGTGGGAAGGAAGTGCAAAAGAGGAATATAAAAAACACTGGGTCAGTTTTTATGACAGAATTTGTAGAATGTCATAGATTTAAGGAAAAAGAAAATCGGAGTTATAATTAGAGTAGAGAAAAAATCAGATGAATCTCCAAGCCAGCATTAAACTTGTAGACTCACCAGGGTATGAGCTTAAGTGTAGTCACCACTTGGAGAGGATTGAATAAAAAATAAAATTAAATAAATAAATAAATAAATAAATAAATAAAATCTGGACATTTGATTAAGGCATTTACATTTATGTCAACAGGGGATGCTTTCTTAGAGGGCTCAAGGCAGAAAAGAGCATGAAATAATATAAATTTAGTAATAAGGATATAAGTGCCATAGATGATGTGGTAGGAAGAACAATGGCCCCCCAAAGGTGTCAGTATCATAGTCCCAGGAACCTCTGAATATGATAGGTTACATTGCAAAGAGGAGTAAGGTGAAAGTTTGCTGATCTGCTAACTTTGAGATGGGAAGATTATCCTGGATTTTCTGGGTGGGCTTAATGTAATCATAAGCCTCCTTGTAAGTGGGAAAAGGAGAGAAAAAGAAATAGGCAGAGAGAGATTTGGAGATGCTGCTCTGCTGGTTTTGAAGACAGGAAGGTGCAATAAGCCAAGGACTCCAGGCAGCCTCTAATAGCTGGAAAACATAAGAAAACAGATTTTCCTGCAGGCACTCAGATAATTCAGTCTTGCATACACCCTGATTTTTCGCTTAGAAAGATGCATTTGAGCTTCTGAATGCCAAAACTGGAAGACAGTAAATTTGTATTGTTTTTTGGCAACAAATGTTGTGGTAATTTCTTAAAACGGTTAATATTAGAACTATTAGAAATTTGAGTACCAAGAGTATATTTATTAGAGTATATTTATTATTTTCTCTCCTGTTATGTGAAAAACCTTATGAAGTAAATAAGTTCTACTTGATTGATTATGATTGTATCCCCATTATCAAAGCACTGTATTAGTTTTCTATTGCAAGAAACTGGCTTACATGATTGTGAGGAATGATGAGTCAAGAATTTTTAGTGCAAGCCTTCAGGAAGGATAGACTGGAATACTTAGGCATGAGTTGAAGCTGATGTCTACAGATTATATTTCTTCTTAATTAGGAAAGCCTCACATCTGCTATTAAGTTCTTTCAACTGATTGAAACAAGACCTCTGGTAGCTAGTACAATTTTTTCGCATTTAAAGTCAGTTGATTATATACTTCAATCATATCCAAAAATAATGTTCACAGAAGTAACTAAATTCGTGTTTGGTTGAACAACTGGAGACTATAGCTGAGCCATGTTAACATATCAAAGGAGCATACCTCTGGTGTAGCAAGATTTTGAATTTAAGGGAGTGAATGATAAAAATAAAATGAAATGAGCACATTTAGCTATTAATTAGCTATTAATAGCTAATTAATTAGCTATTAATTAAAACAGCCAATAGTGTTTCCATCTTGGCTTTACAATGTAGAATGTAAGGGATGTGCCCACTGAAGGAGAAGTGTGTGCAAAGAGAAGTGTGTGCATAGATTTGTGGCAACAAAGAGGCTAAGGCTCACAATTTATAAACTTAAATTTTCCATCTCTAAAAACTGTGTTGAAAGAAGCCAAATGTGAGGGTGCCACATGAAAACATCAGAGTCTAAGTATTTATTTTTTATATGTGTAAACCATGGACCATTTCCAAAAACTTATTTCATTGTACCCAAATGATCCTTAAATTGGAAAGATGAAACTTCATGACCTGAGAGGAGAGAAGTCATAATAGTCATAAACTGACAAGTTTCAGAAAAACTATTTAAAGGGACATCGAAACCCGATACTTGAAGATCATAGATTTTAAGCAGAAAAAAACCATATGATGCATAAAAGCCTTATACATTTTTCCTGAGGATTAAACACTGAAGATCTATTAAAGCACCACTATGTTTGGGATAGTAAAACAAAAAGGATCTTTTTGCTGCCTGAGATGTAAAAGTTTAAAATATGTAGCATGTGCTTCTGCTGATTAGAGACTGATTTCCTATTCAGAACCCTTGAATGTCAGCAGTGGTCAATCTTGGTGCATCCTAGAGTGTTTGGGGGATGATAAATAAGGTCCAGTTTTTCTTTCTGGTCACTACTCTCATCATTACCCCAAGTATTAAAGAAACATCTAGTGCAAATTAAAAAGAAACATCTAGTGAAAATGTCTAGTGAAAATAAGTAGACTAAGTCCCTCTTTTCTTTTTTTTTGAGACAGAGTCTCACTCTCGTCTCCCAGGTTGAAGTGCAGTGGTGCGATCTCGGCTCACTGCAACCTCAGCCTCCCTGGTTCAAGGGATTCTCCTGCCTCAGCCTTCCAAGTAGCTGGGATTACAGGCACATGCCACCATGCCCAACTGATTTTTGTGTTTTTGGTAGAGACAGGGTTTCCCCATGTTGACCAGGCTGGTCCCGAACTCCTGACCTCAGGTGATCCACCTGCCTCAGCCTCCCAAAGTGCTGAGATTACAGGGGTGAGACACTGTCCCCAGCCTTTAAGTCCTTATTTTCATTATCATAACTTGACAGAGGGCTCTGGGAATGACAGCAATGTGTAGATGGGTGGACCTAAGAAAGATGAGGAGAAAAGTAGTAAGACAAGTGGATGTGGAGACACATTCTTATATGATGGTTTTCTCCATGGCCTTAAATAATACTGAGGATTGATAATAAGGTGAAGGGTGTAAGCTGATGGCATCACACAGATAATCACTTCACTAAACATTGCTACAATATTCTGTATATTGCTTTTGATATAACCAAACATGCCCTCATATGATAATTATCAACTTAGGTTTTAGGCTTCTTGTGTGGTTTTGGTGATGCTTGATGTGAAAGGGAAAAAAAATTAGAAATGATAGTCATTAGAGAAAGGTAATGCTGAATTAATCATATTGTGGGTAGTTTATGTGGTTGTTGACATTTTACCAATTGATGCATTTTCATCTGATGATATAATAAATTGTATAGATCTAGACGATGATGACTTTAGGCATATTTAAAATTTAGTTTATGAAAATAGATGGAGTTTAAGATCAATGTGTAGTCTCTAGAAGCAGAATATTTAAATGACTATTATAGTAATGTAGCCCATAGTATAAATTATATCATTTTGTTCAAGATATCTAACATAGCTAGACCAGTTCCATTCCACTGAGAAGGCAAATAAATCCTTCTGATAGCCACAATAAAATTTACTAGGTGATATTTGGGTTTGAAGATCATATAGTAATCATCTGTATCTTCAAGATTCAGCATAATAAATGGTTGTCTGATTGTTGATGAATCTAAATCAAAAACATTAAATTACAAGATGATGTTTGTTTTGTTGAAAACTGTTTTTATAAAAGTAGGCTTGACCTAAGTCAGAATCAGCACTCTTGAGAAAAAAATGCAGGGATGGAGATTGCTTTTCTTGAGGTAAGTTGCAGTATGATGTCACCTGGAAAAGGCTATGAATTATTTATTTTGATTATGTAGTTCTGTCCTGTATCTGGATGGAAATTGGTAAAAAAAAAAAAAAAAATTAAAAAAAAACAAGAGAAAACACATTTTTATCTGTTGTAGTTATTGTATTATACTACAATGTTTCTCATTTTTCTTTTTTTTTTTCTTTAAAAGAACATTGGGGCCACTTACAGAAAGTATATGTCCTTGTGAAACCTCATCAAATGTCTGGTCAGATGCAGACCTGATGTTAAACTACGAAATTTCAAAATCTCTAAAGTCCTATCCAAAGAAGATTTAGCATATGCCCCTTAATAATATAGGGTTAGATTATTTAAACTTATCTATATGCCTTCTCCAATTTCAGCTCTTTTGGGGGTCCAACTGAACTCCCTTCTTTTGGGGGTTTGACTTATGCTAATCTCAGGTTAACAAGGTTGGGAGAAAGGCAGAAACATTGTAAATAAAACCAATGTCATAGAAAGAACCAAATTTTTACAGGATAAAAACACATGGGAAATATGTGGTCAATCTTCAAAGCAAAGCGTTTAATTTTCTCATACACTTCTTCTATGACACTCTGTTGAGAGACTGTTTTCCATCTCATCTAGTCCATGCTCTGAATGGTAACCTTATCTTCATCCTCATGTACAATAGACCTGCTGAAATCTGAACAAGATAACTAAAAGCCTAGTATGATGGTTGTGAAGAAATTAAGGGGAAGGTACTATAGTTTAAAAGGCTACTGGGATTCGGAAGAGGAGAAAAATGTAAACCATTCAAAGAGGGCGATCTCTTCTAATCAGGTGTGAAATATTTATACAAGAGTAGCTGTTAGAGTTGTGTGCCTCAGGATGAATTTGGGCATGAGATAAGAAAGTCATAGGTCACCTATAATTACTTGACTCTTGTGGATTCTGGGTGTTTAGGAATGTATGACTTAATTGTGAAGAAAAAGACTATTATTATTATCACTTGGATAAAGACAGGATAGAGTTTAAATTCTAACTCTGGCATATGTTTGGTTTGTGATTCTCAAAATAGCACAAGTCTTCAACCTAGCTCTCCAAACTAATATTTTCATCTTTATCACGAAGGTTATAATTCTTTCCCAAATGACTACTTTAATTAATTTAAGATTGTTTCTAAATAGAATTTGTCATTTAGAATATAAGGGAAAATTCATTTACACCAATGAGGAACTAGATATCTGATTTAACTGGTTTTAGTAAAGTATAAAAGTGAAGCAGTCTAGTTAAAGTATTTAGAGATCCTATCAATTATTTTTATAGGTTTAATTGATAAGTGCACTTTTAAATCCTTTACTTGAAGTGACTTCGACTCATGTGCTCCCAAAATTAGTCAGGGTTTAAGGGAGTATTACTAACAGAACACTTCATCTGCAAATTCTCAGCTGTAGTCCTGTGGTGGGAATTGAGGTGTAGGGTGAGAAGAGACTAGTTTTTCAGGGCACTTGCAAATGTTCCTACTTTATAATCATCAAGAACGTAATAATCTTTATTCCCTCTCTGCATTCATTTTTAAATGGTACCAAAAAAAAACACCTCAAACAAGTAAACAGCATCTAAAAACCTAGCTTAGGTCCAGCAATAGAAAGTGGCATTCGAACAGTGGTGCCAGCTAATTTAACCTTTCATCTGAAGATTGAATACTACAAGCCCTGTTTCCAGCACCTGTGGCAGATGGTCAGCAGTGGAGAAACTGTCCCAGTCAGCATATCTCCATCTTTAAATCCCCACATTCAAGTCACAGATGGCAGTAGGAATGCCACCTGGAGCATCCGAGCTCTGAAAACCGACCTCAGTCGACCTGAGACATGCTATTAAAAATATGCCTGCCTTGTTTATAAAAGCCAAACCAAAGCCTTGCCTGGGATCATCAGAACACTGAACAAAAAGTAGTGTCAAGTTTTAAACTGTACATTTGTAGAGTGAGGAATTATATGCACATGGCATATTTAAATTTCTACTCCAACATACATAAATATCACCATGAATATGAGAAAAAAAAAGCAAAATTTTATTTTTATTTATTTATTTATTTATTTATTGAGATGGAGTCTCACTCTGTCGCCCAGGCAGGAGTGCAATGGTGTGGTCTTGGCTCACTGCAACCTCTGCCTCCCGGGCTCAAGCGAT
The DNA here is from genome assembly GCF_028885655.2 of Pongo abelii. Lineage (NCBI taxonomy): Eukaryota > Metazoa > Chordata > Mammalia > Primates > Hominidae > Pongo > Pongo abelii. Next base: position 21,638,859 of record NC_071989.2, on the reverse strand, counting down.
TCTCCTGCCTCAGCCTCCTGAGTATCTGGGACTATAGGCGCATGCCACCACATCCAGCTAATTTTTGTATTTTTAGTAGAGACAGGGTTTCGCCATGTTGGCCAGGCTGATTTCAAACTCCTGACCTCGTGATCTGCCTGCCTCGGACTCCCAAAGTGCTGGGATTACAGGCGTGAGCCACTGTGCCCAGCCAAAGTAAGCAAATTTTTAAATATCTTCTCTTTCTCTTGGAAGCTACTAGCTCAAATTTTTACAGACATAGGGAAATAAAAATTGTACTACCCTCCTCCAAAATGTCTATTATTATTGTAATTATTATTAATGGGAGGTCACACAGGATGGAACTGTCCTGCAAGCATGTTTTATTTGGTTTGCCAACAATGATTAGAATTGGGTACCAGTATTTTAAAGTCAGGAAATATCCTGCTAAAAAATCCATTTCTGGTAACTGTGTCAAATTCCACACTAATCAACCAGTTGGCTGGCCCTGACCCCAGTGGAGATGCCTTCCCTAATTTGCCATGGTGCCAGACCTTTCCTGTTTTATTATACCTGGGCTGCCTCACTTATCAATGGCACTCAGCTGAGCTCTAGTTCAGTACATTTGAAACACAGGGTTCTCAAACTTTAAGGTGTATCTTAAGGTGTGATCACCTAGACGGCTGGTTGAAACAGATTCCTCCCCCCATCCCCAATTGCTGAGTCAGTATTGCCTTGAAACTCACAAATTTGCATTTCTAAAAAGTTTCCCGTTGACGCTGATGCTGCTTCTCTAGAGACCACACTTGGTGAACTAATACTTTAAAATTGAATTTCATATACTATAAAAAGTTTTTAGCCCAATATCACATTTTATGGAGCATAGGAGAAGAGAGAGTTCCCTCAAGTACCTTTATCTTCATTAGTGAGTATATCTATTTGCTAGGGTTGCCATAACAAACCACCACAGACTGGGTGGCTTTAACAGCAGAAATTTATTTTCATCCCAGTTCTGGAGGCTGGAAGTCAGAGATGAGAGTTTGGTAGGGTTGGGCTCTTTTGAAATCTCTCTTCTTGGCTTGAAGATGGCCACTTTCTTGCTGCCTCTTCACGTGCCCATCCCTGGGTTCAGGCCGTCTCAGTGTTTCTTCCTCTTGTTATAAAGTACACCAGTAGTCTTGGATTAGGCTTTTACCCTAGGGGCCTTATTTTAACAGAATCACCTCTTTAAGGACCTTACCTCCAAATATGGCTGCATTCTGAGGTACTGTGGGGTGGGACTTCAACATATGCATTTTGGGAGGATACAGTTTATCCTGTAACATTGAGGTGAAACAATTAATAGGAAGTAGAAGTGTAAAATAAAACTATAGCTGTTTTTTTTTTGGAGGGGGAGTTATTAACAAACATTTATTAAAATTTGATTCTGTTTTAGTTCATCACATATTGAACATTTCTAAAAATTAAAGGTCTTTGAAATATCAAATGAACAGAAACCCTCAGGTTCCCCATAATTCCTTATATCCTTTTTCTTAAGAAACTACATTATTGTATTTAAGAAATGAAAGATTTTAAACTCACTACTTGTTAATTTGAAGTCTACATTTGTTGTTTTCTATTTACACAATAATGTTTTTATAGTTTTTTAAATTTTTATTTTGACAAATAATACTTGTATATATTTATGGGGTACAATGTGATGTTATGATATAAAAATGAAATACTTGGCCAGGTGCAGTGGCTCACACCTGTAATCCCAGCACTTTGGAAGGCTGAGGTGGGTGGATCACTGAGGTCAGGAGTTCAAGACTAGCCTGGCCTATGTGATGAAATCCCGTCTCTACTAAAAAAATATTGGGGGAAACCAGCCCCCATATTTCAACGTAGGTTCTTTTCTATTTTTCCTAAGTGTCGGCCAGTCTGAGAAATAAAGGGAAAGAGTACAAAAGAGAGAGATTTTAAAGCTGGGTGTCTGGGGGAGACATCACGTGTTGGCAGGTTCTGTGATGCTCCTGAGCTGTAAAACCAGCAAGTTTTTATTAGCAATTTTCAAAGGGGAGGGAGTGTACGAATAGGGTGTGGGTCTCAGAGATCACATGCTTCAAGGGCAACAAAAGATCACAAGGCAGAAGGTCAGGGTGAGATCACAACGTCAGGGTAAAACTAGAGTTACTAATAAACTTCCATGTCCCGCTGTGCGCGCATTGTCATTGGTAAACATCTTAACAGGGTTCAAGGGCAGAGAACCAGTCTGACTAGAATTTGCCAGGCTGGAATTTCTGAATCCTAGCAAGCTTGGGGGCGCTGCAGGAGACTAGGGCGTGTTTCATTCCTATCTACAACTGCATAAGGCAGACGCTCGCAGAGTGGCCATTTTAGAGGCTCCCCCTGAGAATGCATTCTTTTCCCAGGGCTGTTAATTATTAATATTCCTTACTGGGGAAATAATTCAGTGGTATTTCTCTTACCCGTTTTTGGTAATAAGAGAAACATGGCTCTGTCATGCCTGGCTCCCAGGCAGTCAGACCTAATGGTTATCTCCCTTGTTCCCTGAACATCGCTGTTATCCTGTTCTTTTCTCAAGGTGCCCAGATTTCATATCTTTTAAACACACATGCTTTATGAATAATTTGTGCAGTTAACACAATCATCACAGGGTCCTGAGGCCACATACATCCTCAGTTTACGAAGATGACGCAATGAAGAGATTAAAGTAAAGACAGGCATAGGAAATCACAAGAGTATTGATTGGGGAAGTGATAAATGTCCATGAAATCTTCACAATTTATGTTCAGAGACTGCAGTAAAGACAGGCGTAAGAAATTATAGAAGTATTAATTTGGGGAACTAATAAATGTCCATGAAATCTTCACAATTTATGTTCTTCTGCCATGGCTTCAGCCAGTCCCTCTGTTGGGGGTCCCTGACTTCCCACAACAAAAAAATACAAAAAATTAGCCAGGTGTGGTAGTGGGCGCCTGAATTACAGCTTCTCGGGAGGCTGAGGCAGGAGAATCGCTTGAACGTGGGAGGCAGAAGTTGTAGTGAGCCGAGATCGTGCAACTGCACTCCAGCCTGGGCAACAGCAGCAAAACTCCATCTCAATAAATAAAAAAATAAAATAAAATAAAATACTTAGGAGTAAATTTAACCAATGAGATAAAAAATCTGTATACAGAAAACTGTTGAACACTGATAAAAGAAATTTAAAATGAATGAATAGAAAGATATCCTGAATTCTTGCATTTGGAAGAACTAATATTGTTTAAATGTTCATACCACCCAAAGTGATCTGTAGATTCAATGCAATCCCCATCAAAATTCCAATGTCATTCTTCACAGAAATGGAAAAAAAAAATCCTAAAATTCATATACAGCCACAAAAGACCACGATTAGCTAAAAAGAACAAATAAGAAAAGAAACAAAGCTGGAGGTATCACCCTGCCTGATTTCAAAATGTACTACAAAGCTATAGTAATTAAAACAACATGGTGTTTTAGCTGATTTTTATACAGATTTTAGGCTTGCTTAGCCACATCCTCTGAGGAACTGGAAATTCTATCTAGGTATCTAGCTAGTGTTTGAGAAAGTTATGACAAGCTCGTAGTGATTGTTGCTATATGCTGTGATTCAATTTTCTTTGAAAATCATCTCCTTTTTGAATGTCCAACTGTTCATATACATAAAAAAGAATGAGATTCTCTCATTTGCAAGAACATGGATGGAACTGTAGGTCATTACATTAAGTGAAATAAGCCAGGCACAGAAAGACAAACATTGCATATTCTCATTTATTTGTGGGATCTAAAAATCAAAACAATTGAACTCATGGAGAATAGAAAGTAGAAAGATGGCTCACCCCTGTAATCCCAGCACTTTGGGAGGCCAAGATGGGCAGATCACGAGGTCAGGAGTTCAAGACAAGCCTGACCAAAATGGTGAAACCCTGTCTCCACTAAAAATACAAAAATTAGCTGAGCATTGTGGCGCATGCCTGTAATCCCAGCTACTCAGTAGGCTAAGGCAGGAGAATTGCTTGAACCCAGGAGGCGGGGGTTGCAGTGAGCCGAGATCATGCCATTGCACTCCAGCCTGGGCAACAGAGTGAGACTCCATCCCCAAAAAAAAAGAAAGAAAGAAAGTAGAAGGTTGGTTACCAGAGACTGGGAAGGGTAGTGGGGGATTTGGGGTAGGGGACTGTGGGGGCAGGGAATGGTTAATGAACCCAAAAATAAAGAATGAATAAGACCTAGTATTTGATAGCACAACAGGGGGGCTATAGTCAATAATAAATTAATTGTACATTTTAAAATAACTAAAAGAGCATAATCAAATTGTATGTAACACAAAGGACAAATGCTTGAGGGGATAAATACCCAATTACTCCTGATGTGGTTATTATTTTATTCATTGCATGCTTATACCAAAATATCTCATGTACTCCATAAATATGCACACCTACTATGTACCCACGAAAATAAAGAATAAATAAATAATACAGTAAACTATAAAAAAGAGTTTGCATAATTATTCATCATATTCTTCATTATTCTTAAAAGTGGTAAATTTTGATTAAGATTGTGTATATTATATTTCCTTTCAATCACCACACTGCTATGTAAATAAGTTATAACAGCTTTGAATCTCATCAAGAAAAAATGAAGAATGATGTAAATTATTTAGGATGGATTTAATAATTTTTTCTTTTTTAGTTATATAATATATGATAAATACGTGCACTGTGTCAAAACATTTAAGTAATACTACACTCAAACACATATTTAAATACATTTTTACAAAGACATTTTATGTGTTATATGCCACGGTGAATAGTTCATACAGTGGTTGTTTCAAGTATCCTTAAAGGGAATTTGCTAAGAGCTGGATTTACAAGGTAGAACAAAAAAGTGAATAACATATTGATGTCACTTTTAAAGTACAAATATAAAAAGAAGGACTAATGCATTAAAGTATATAACTTTTTTTCAACATCAAAGTTAGTTGTAAAAAAACAAAAGTGTCAAAACAAAAGAAAATATGACTAAGGTTTGCTACAGCTTACCCATTGACAAGAAAAGCATAATGGTACAAAATGATAAGCAAGCAACATTTTACAACAGAGAAATATAATTGATTATAAATATAAAAATATTGTCATGTTTAGTAGTACTCATGAAGAAAATGACCTGTGAAATTGACAAATACATTCAAATTATAATGTCAAATGCTGGTGAATTAAGCAATACAACACTTTTTATGAAGTATAAATATTTATAAAGCAGTGGTCTCTAATCTTTTTGGCACCAGGGATCAGTTTTGTGGAAGACATAGACAAGGTCGGTAGGGTATGATTTTGGAATGAAAGAATTCCATGTCAGATCATCACACACTAGTTAGATTCTCACAAGAAGCATGCAACCTAGATCCCTCCCATGCACAGTTAATAATAGGTTCACACTCTTATGAGAATCAAATGCCGCCATTGATGTGACAGGAGGCAGAACTCAGGTGATAATGCCAGCTCTCTGGCTGCTTACCTCCTGCTGTGCCGCCCCGTTCCCAGCAGGGCAAAGACATGTAGTGGTCCGTGGCCTGGTAGGGGTGGGGGCCCCTGTTATAAAGTATTCATCAAAGGTAATTTGGTAAAGATATACAAATATTAAACAATGAGTATATCCTTTAACCCTTTTCCCATTTGTCTTGAGAATACTCACCAGCAGTACTTGTGGTTGCAGCGATTAGCCTGAGATAAGTTTGCCACGAAATATCTCTCTTTTATTATTATTTTCGCACTGGTCCAGTGTGTCAGCTTTGGAAATAAAATACATAATTCTGTTTATACCATTTTGTTTTTAGTAGTGGTATTGATATAGTACCACTATATCAATATATATATAGTATATCTATATATATATAGTGTATATATATATAGATGTATATACTATCTATATATAGATATATATATCTATATAGATAGATAGTATATATATCTATATATATATCTATATATCTATATATCTATATAGATAGATATGTATATATATCTATATATATCTATATATATCTATATATCTATATAGATAGATAGTATATATATCTATATATATATCTATATATCTATATATCTATATATATATCTATATATATATCGATATATATCTATATATATATCTATATATATCTATATATATCTATATATATCTATATATATCTATATATATCTATATATATCCATATATATATCTATATATCTATATATATATCTATATATATATCTATATATATATCGATATATATATAGTAATTCTTGACAGCTGAAAATGTCAAATCCTAGAAACTCCCAGCATTTCTACACAATGTTCTCAAAACAGTGGTTGGCTGAAGATTCATGTGATGAATCTGATTTTTCCATAGACAATCAGATGATTCAGATGATTCTGATGTTCTGTTTAGAAATAACTCCAAGAACAGCTTTTATATTTTATTTTCACATTGAAAATTAATCAAATTTGCTTCAGTTTCAAAGAGCATGTGTATATAAAATTAAGTGAATCCTGACAGGAAGCTGCACTTATTTTTCTAAGTGGGAAACAGGTCAATTCTATTTGTAGAAATGTATTTCAAAAAATATCCCCAAATATCAAGAGATGTTTATCATTTTATTGGAAAATGGGATTTAGGTTTTATTATGAGACCCTGATGTATAAACTTATTCATAAAATGATAGAAACACATGGAATGGAATGTTATTAAAACTGCACATTTAATCTGGAAAATGTAAAAACAAACATATAGTGTTTTAGGTTACATTAAAAATAAAATATATGCTTAGAAAAAATTGTCTAGATAGAAATATATAGAAATATTAACAGTGGTTATCTTGTTAGAAGAAGTACTTATATTGTTTAGCATTTCTAAAATTCCTATAATTATCAGGGAAAAATAAATAAGACAAAGTTTATAGTTGATAGAACCCTTTTCCCTCTGATTGTTTTTGTTTCCTATTCCAGTAAATAGGCTTTGAAGAAATGTAAACCAATCAATGATATACTTTAGTGAGACACAAGGATTTTTTTTCTTTGCTTGCTTGCTTGCCATTTCCCTTTATGGATAATGGTAAGAAGCTACTTGTGAAGACTCGCTGCCATTAAATTTCTGTGTGATATTGTGAACTTAGTATGTTACATGTTTGAGGCATCCTTTTGTTGTTTAATTTTCAATATGAGTCATTTTTATTTCTTCACTAAACTTTACGCCATTTTAAGGCATAAGGATTTACATGAAAGAATGTTAAGAATTTACTCCAGAATCATTTATGTTGTTGAAAATGGTAGAAATTAAAGGATATGTAAAATCAGAATATATATGGTGACCTATATATAGGTATAATCACAATATTTCGTGTGTGTGTTTGTGTGTTCCCCATGGAAATAAACTCTGCAAATATGTCAGATATTAGAATTCATACTTCTATATACATTCTCTTCTCACAACTCTGCAAGGTGGTTATTCTTCTTCTACTTCATGGAAAGAAATTAGATTTCAATGAGGTTAAATGGATTTCTCAATTCACAGAATTATTAAACTTTAGACCTGGAATCCAGCTGTCTTTCTGACGTAAAAACCATGGTATGAAAATTGGAGACTGGAGTCTTAAAACATTTGAGTTTGTAACTCTATGATAGTAGTTTATAACTATGATATATACAACATTCCTAAATAATGGTAGTGGCAATGGAAAAAAAAAGAGAAATACGTACGATATAATGATATAGGATTCTGTCAGCCCATTCTTGTGCTGCTATAAAGAAATACCTGATGCTGGGTAATTTGAAAAGAAAAGAGGCTTAATTGTCTCATGGTTCAGCAGGCTGTAAAAAAAAGAAAGTGCAGCACTGCATCTGCTCCTGGTGAGTGCCTCAGGAAGCTTTTAATCATGGTGGAAAGCAAAGGAAGAACAGGCATGTCACATGGTGAGAGCAGGAGCAAGAGAGAGAGAGGAGTGGGAGGTCCAGACTCTTAAACAATCAGATCTCATGTGGACTAACTGACTGAGAACTCACTTATCACCAAGAGTATGGTGTCAAATCATTCTTTAAACACCTACCCCCATAATTCAATTACCTCCCACCAGGCTCCACCTTTAACATTGGGAATCACATTTCAACATGAAATTTGGAGAGCACAAACATCCAAACCATATCATTCTTCCCCTGGCCCCCCAAATCTCATATATTTCTCACATTTCAAAATAGAATCATGCCTTTGCAATAGTCCCCCAAAGTCTATTGTTCCAGCATTAACTTAAAAGTTCAAAGTCCAAAGTCTGATCTTGAGGTGAGTTTGTTCCTCCTATAAATTCAAAAATAAATTATTTACTCCCAAGTTACAATTGTGCTACAGGCATTACTACTGAAAACATTCCTACTGCAAAAGGGAAATGTCAGCCAAAAGAAAGGGGCAGTTGGCCCCACAGAAGTCTAAAACCCAGTGGGGCAGATATTAAACCTTAAAGCTTCATCTCCCTTGGCTCCTTGTTCTACATCTTTGGTACCCTGGTGAGAAGAGTGGGCTCCCAAGGCCTTGGACAGCTCCACCCCTATGGTTTTGCAGAGTGCAGCCTCCATGGCAGCTCTCATGACTTGGAGTTGAGTGCCTGCAACTCTTCCAGGCTCTACATGTAAGTTGCCCTTGGCTTTACAATTCTGATGTCTGGAGGACAATGGCCTTCTTCCAACAGCTCCACTAGGCAGCGCCCTCCTGAAGACTCTGTGATGGTTCCAACCCCACATTTGCCGTCTCCATTGTCCTAGAAGAGGTTTTTAGTTTGGGCTCCACCCCTGTGGTAGACTTCTGCCTGAGTACCTAGGCTTTCTCATACATCCTCTGAAATCTAGGTGGAAGCTGCCAAGCCTCATTCACTCTTGCATTTTATGCACCTTCAGACTTAACACTACGTGAAAATCTTCAAGACTTATGACTTGGACCTCTGGAGCAGCAATCTGAGCTGTACATGGGCTCCTTTGAGCCAAGGCTGGAGCTGGAATGGCCAGGATATAAAGAACAGTGTTCTGAGGCTGAGCAGGTCAGCAAGCAGTGTCTCAGGCCTGGCCCCTAAATTCTGTTCTCCTAGGCCTCTGGACCTGAGATGAGAGGGGCTGCTTCAAAGTTTCCTGAAATGCCTTTGAAGCCTTTTCCCCCTTGTTTTGGATATTAGCACGTGGCTTTAATTGTACTAATAGCTCTAGCAAGTGGTTGCTCACAATCTGCTTGGATTCGTCTCCCAGAAGAAGTCTTTTCTTTCTGTGCTACATGGCTAAGCTGTGAATTTTTCAATTTTTTTGACTCTGCTTTCTTTTTAAATATAAGTTCCAACTTTAAGTCATTCCTTTACTTCTTTATTTGATAATAGGCTGTCAGAAGCAGCCAGGCTTCCTTTGGAACACTTTACTGCTTAGAAATTTCTTCCATAATATACCCTAGGTCATCATTTTTAAGTTCAAACTCCCACAGATTCCTAGATCATGAACACAATGCAGCCAAATTCTTTGCTAGATCACAATACAGGTGACCTTCCTCCAGTTTTCTAATAATTTCTTCACTTCCACCTGAGACTTTGTCAGCTCAGCCTTCACTGTCTATATTTCTATCAGCATTTTGGTCACAACCACTTAGCAAGTCTCTAAGATGTTCCAAACTTTCCCTCATCTTCCTGTCTTCCCCTGAACCCTCCAAACTCTTCCAACCTTTGCTCGTTACCCAGTTCCAAAGCTGCTTCCACATTTTCAGGTATCTTTAGAGCAATGCCCCACTTCTCAGTACCAGTTTTTAGTATTAGTTTGTTCTTGTGTGTCAGATAAAGAAATACTTAAGACTGGGTAATTTATACAGAAAAGAGTTTTAATTTGTCTCCTGATTCTGTAGGCTGTACGGGAAGTATGCAGCTGGGATTTGTTCCTGGTGAGGGCTCAGGAAGCTTATAACCGTGGTGGAAGGTAAAGAGGGAGCAAGTGTGTTACATAGTGAGAGTGAGAGCACAAGAGAGAGACAGGGAAGGTCCCAGACTGTTTTAAACAACCAGATCTCACATGAACTACCTGAAAAAGAACTCACTTATCACCAAGGGGATGGTGCTAAACCATTCATGAAGGATCTAACCTTATGACACAATCATCTTCCACCAGGCCCCACCTTCCACCAGGCCCCACCTCCAATATTGGGAATTACATTTCAATATAAAAATTGGAGGGGACATATATACCAACTACATTAGTGATGCACAATTAAATGATACTCAACCACCCACCAAACTATTTTTTCCTCAGAGATATGAATTTTAGCAAATGGCACTCTTATCTGTTTGTTCAATCTAAATAGAATATTAAACACACACACATAAAAGGAAATTCCAAAAGTCTCTTAATGATGCTCTTTGGCTAACTACATATTCTATCAGAGAGTCTTTAATAATCTATTTCCAAAATACAGGCTTCCCAAATTACATGTCAAAAACACCCTTGAAAAAGTTGAAGTTGAATAGTTAAATTTTCTTTGTTTCTTTGTGGGTTTTTTTTTGTTTGTTTTTGAGACAAAGTCGCACTCTGTCGCTCAAGCTGGAGTGCAGTGGTGCAATCTTGGCTCATTGCAACCTCCACCACCTGAGTTCAAGTGATTCTTCTGCCTCAGCCTCCCAGGTAGCTGGGATTACAGGTGTGGCCACCATTCCGGGCTATTTTTTTTTTTTTTTTTTTTGTATTTTTAGTAGAGACAGAGTTTCATCATCTTGGCCAGGCTGCTCTCAAACTCCTGACCCCAAGTGATCTGCCCACCTTGACCTCCCAAAGTGCTGGGATTACAGGCGTGAGCCACCACACCTGGCTGAATAGTTAAATTCGGGATAGTGAGGCTTTATATTCCATTCCATTCCATTAACAGAGGGAAAGAGTAATGTAATGCCAACTCATCCAACGATCCAATCCTATTATGCCTAAATATCAGGAAAACAGCTTAAAATATCCAAATATTTACTATTCTGTGTTAAATATTTTCAAACTTTCCTTTCTATCAACACAAGAAAGTACTGCATGCATGGTAGATTGGATGTGCTCCTCCAAACTTCGGCCTTTAAATTTAACCTCAGGTAAACACATTTTATGTTGTTCAAAATATTCCTAATGTTTGAGCCTTCTTATGACTCTGTGTCTCACCAAGTTTCTTCACTAACTTTTGCAAGTTCTTAGGATATATTTTCACATTTCCTTGAGGTAGGGAATATTATAGGTATGCTAAACAACATAATTAATGATCACAAATATGAGACTGATTCCAATTGGGAAGACAGTAGAACTAAGTATGCAGAGTAGTCGACAGGCTGTGCCTAGACATTTGCACAATCATATGTTTTGGGGATTATCTGTGTCTCAGTCTGCTGGGGTTGCTATGACAAAAACAACAGAAATTTATGTTCTCACAGTTCTGGTGGTTGGAAGTCTAAAATCAGAATGTCAGGATGGTTGGGTTTTAGTGAGGGTCCCCTTCCTGACTTACAGATGGCTGCCTTATTCCTGTGTTCTGACATGGCCTTTCTTTTTTGTGCACACCAAGAGAAAGATATTTCTGGCCTCTTATTCTCTTTCTACAAGGACATTAATCCTATTGAAGTAGGGCTGTACCCTTATACCTTCATTTAGCCTTAATTACCTTCATAGAAGCCCTTTCTCAAAATACAGTCTGACTGAGAATTGGGGCTTCAAGATAGGAATTTTGTGGGAACACAAGCATCCCATCTATAAAAACCTGGAAATAGAAATTTATTATAGCATTTTTCAATACAAAATGTAAGTTTTGGACAACTATTATTTCAAATGTGCTATCGGTAATATTCAGAGGATCAAAAATCAGATCACCAGGTATACCAATACCTATAGGATTTTTGCACCATCTCTATCTCTCATCTGGATTAATGCAACGTCCTCCAAACTGGTCCCTGCAATACTTAAAACTTCACAAGAGTTTCCCATTTAACTTCCAAAGATATTGTAACTATTTCATATTCAGCATGGTCTTGCTCCTCCCTGCCTGTCTCTGCAGCACCACTTCTTGTCTGCCCACAGTGGTCGTCTTCTATTGTGTTTATGCCTTCAGTCACAAATTGATGCTATAACTCAATTTTTGCATGTTCTTTTCCCTTTACTGAAAGTACCGTTTTCTTTATGTAACAGATTCTCTCTCTCTATTCAGTTCTCCAGATGCCTGTTTCTGACTACTGTACTGGGACTTGCATGCCATATTGACCAATAAGATAAGAACCCTCCCATCTACTCACACACATGACAATAGTTTACACTTCTTCAAATTTCTTCTGTCTTAGCTTTTTTTGTGAGTTTTATGTTATAATTATTTTTCCCACATTAAGTTGAGAAAACCTATAATACCTATTTATCAACTGTTTTATTTCTAGTGCTTTTCACAGACTGAACCATTTGAACCATAATAGGCATTCAATAAAAAATTAATAAATTAATAAATGAAGAAAAGAATTAAATATTTAGCATATAGATGCCATAGCACTTGGCTGTTAATTTCATGTAGTAGCAAACAAAACAGCTTAAAATATTAAAAGATTAATGTCCAAATGAAAGTGACCATTATGACAGCTGATGAGAAAACTGGACAGGCTAAAAGTTAAGATTCCTCTTGGGAATTTTTAAGAGATGGATTTGGATAGGTAAAGTGGGGCAGGGGGATTTAAGAACATATACAAGCAAGAATTCATCATTGTCAACTTTTTTTGTTAATATTCTATACTAATTATGTGTACTTACTGTTATGTATCAGGGGTAGGGGTAAGCAGTTTAAATGTGTTATATCATCTAATAATGAGATGTGATTGGTTTTATAGCTCTCATATAGATAGGAAAAGTGAAGCTCAGAGAGTTAAAGCCACAGTCCCCAGGTACTTGACCTGAAAGGGTGGGGCTTCCAGAATGCTGGGTCCTTCTGAAAAAAAAAAAAAAATTGTCTAGTCTTCAGCTCTTTGCCATTATGGGAAGGAGACATTGAATGATGAAATACAATCAGAATAGAAGCATTATTTCAAAATAGCAAAACAGCAGCAATAACAGTTCATAATTTTAAAAAGTACTTTCAAATTATCTCATGGGATCCTCATAGCAACCCTGTTAGAAGAATGGGAATTGTGACTATGAAAAAGAACCAATTACGATTTTTAAAAATTCCAATTCTTCTACCTACCAACACTGCTGGTTTCAAAGAATACTGTATTTGTAATTAAGTTGGTCTTTATTGGGACTTAGAACTCTATCTTTCCTGTTTGCTTGAAATGTACCAAATTAAAAATGTGAGTATTCATTTGACAGGAAGAGTAGTGTTGGGCCTTGCTGCACATCAGAATCACCATGGGAACATGAACATATTGAGATCCATCAACCCAACGCTATGCAATCCTATCAGGATTTTTGAGATATGGTAAAACTCAGAATAAAAAAAAATGAGATTTCTGCTGCATCTAATCTTTGGCATTAATGACATATTTGTGACAGGCTTATTTTGGCCTTATCCGGTGTTTTTTTCTTCAGCTCAATATCCTACTTGATATTTGGCATTCTATTTAAGAAACACAAAAGATCATAGAAACAGCCAAAGGATAATGCATATATATAAAATCCCTTTCTCATATTAGAAATTTTATCCCCAATTCTGATGTCTTTGTCCTTGTCCATTTTACTTTTGCCATGTAGTTGCAAATGTATCATTAACAGTAAATAGAACAGATATTTTTATTGACAGGTATGTGAGACAAATAAAGATTAAAATTTTATACATTAATGCAAAAACTATTTGTTGAACACTTATTGTAGGTTAAACACTGTGAAAGATGCTAGAAATACAAAGTCAAATAATATGTGGTCTAGATCCCGAATGGCTTTAAATTTCATTAACACAAAATTCCATTAAAGTGTAGCAGGTAATGTGAAAGTATTCTATGCAGGGCACAGTTTGAGCAAAATGTAGGTTAGAATTAGGAGGTGGTATAGTATTTAAGGCAAAAAAAAACTGTGAGCTTGGACAGTCAAAGTCATACACCTTTTTATTGATCTAATAATGATTAGTAGCCACTTCTTATGAATCTGAATCCAAGATTTTCTATTTTATTATTGTTAAGTTTTATAGATATTGGAGCTAGTTGAAGTGGTTTAGATAATACAGTTAGACAAAAGTAGTTGAGGTTACACAGAAGAAAAAAATCCTCAAAGAAAATTCTACAGATACAAAATATATGTTTGTAATGTAGAGAGAGCAGAGACAAAAATGAATCTGAGGTAGCAAGCCAGATAAACTTGGTGGAATCTGTTTTCACACCTGAACTTGGGTTGAGGATTTGATACTGGGGAGAAACTGTCTTACCTTGAAAGTGCCATCCCTTAAGAAATCCACATGTATGTTCAAAGTGGACTGCAAAACATTCAATGAAGTAAGTCTATTTTCAATTTTAATCCCTTACTCAACCTGTTGTTGCCACTGAGAAGGTACCGATAAAAACACTCCTACTTCCCACTTAGGTTCTGAACTAATTGAGAGACAAAAGTAGGATTGGTAGATGAAGACCAAAATATCTACTTTATCACTGCCAGGGCAGAATTGGAAGATAGAGCCTAAAAGCACTTCCTCACCCAAAACTCAGGATTAAGCAGACCCACCCACCCAGTTGCAGGATGGACAGGGACGTACTCCTTCTGTGGCACCTTGTTTCCAAGAGGAAAAAGATGAAGTTGATCACATCGTTATATTTTCCCAATATATATCATTCAGATAAATCATAGCTCCCTCTCAGGGGCTGAGGGTAGGAGCATTTTCAGAAGAGTCTGTCTGTAAGTCAGAGACTGTGTCTAATATTTTTGTGTCTCTTACAACGTGCTTATCACATATCTCTTACAATGTGTTTATCATGTTTTCCTGCAAAAAAACAGAATATTCTACTAAAAATATTTTCATCATTAAGGTTGTTGATTATTTCACTGAATAAAAGTTCTGTAAGGAGGCAGTTCCAGAATCATTGATTCATTAGCTCAGCAATTGAAGAATGTAATTTTCTGTTATTGCTTTGGGTTCACAAAGTTGTCCCAACAGACTTGCCAAAGTGCCAGGTCTTCATGTGACAGCATCCATAAGCTCAAAGGAATTAAGTGGTTTTCTTTTTGTTTTTCTACTTTTACTTAAATATGCAAGTGTTATCTTTCCCAGAAGCCCCACATCAGATGTCTTCTGACGTCTGAGTCACTAGAATTTGTCATTTCCTAATCCTTATCAAATAACAGATAACTGGAAATGGAATTACTACAATTGACTGAGACTCATCATAGTGTATCCTTGGACCTATTGAAGGAAACTATTATTCCTGAGCTCACTGTTGCTCTCAATATATCTGAAAAGCAGTAAAATAAATCAGAATTCTTTTGGCAAGGAAGTTAAGAGCTTGAATCATATTTATCAAATAATTGTTTTGTTCCCTCTGCCCTATTTACCTTCCTATAAAAAAGATTCAACTTTTGGGATGAATGTAATATTATTAATTTATGGATAAGTAAAATGCTGATGTCTGTAAATATTGTTTCATGCAAATGCAAAATATTAATACAATTCAATTTTAGGTAATGTTGAATTATTCCAACGTAAGTGAAAATTAAAACATTATCAAAATGGATTTAACTAACTAAACAAACAGAATCTCTTTGAAAAATAATGTTGCCGGCCCGGCACCGTAGCTTACGTCTGTAATCCCAGAACTTTGGGAGGCCAGGGAGGGCGGATCATGAGGTCAAGAGATCAAGACCATCCTGGCCAATATGGTGAAACCCCATCTGTACTAAAAATACAAAATTTAGGTGAGCATGGTGGTGTGAACCTCTATTCCCAGCTACTCAGGAGGCTGAGGCAGGAGAATCACTTGAACCTGGGAGGCAGAGGTTACAGTGAGCCGAGATCATGCCACTACACTCCAGCCTAGCGACAGAGAGAGACTCTGTCTCAAAAAAAAAAAAAGAAAAAAGAAAAGAAAAAGAAAAAGAATGTTGCCTATACAATTGATTCATTTGATCATTTCATCATTTATGAACAAAGTATTCCTTTCTTTTTTTCAGGCAGTCATCTAAAACAAACATCTAATATAAAATAAAAGCTTCTTGGTAATATATCAAAATACAGATGTATATCTGAAATTCTGTATTTTCGACACAAGGATCTAGAGGAAATTTCCACATATATTATAATAAAATGGGTCAGAATTAAGTTGTTAATTAACACTATATCACATTATGACTGATTATAATACTTGACCAAGGAACAATATAGTAGCTATCTTCAACTTTCAAGTGTAAATAAAAAATAAGCACTTTTTGATTTAAACAAAGCTTTTGCAAAATGTGTTTAATGTAACTGGTATGCTTTAAACAGGATGTTACAAATGTTCAGAATACCATGTGGTTAGGTGATTACCACAGGTCTTTGGTTCTTAATTATCCATAGGAAAGCCAAATGAATCAGTAGTCAAATGAGGGCAATTATCACGTTTACAGAAGAACATGACTCTCTGGATGAAGCTTTCTGCAAGTCTCATTTGCTGTTACAAATTTAGTAGTAGAGCATTTCAATACAAGTGAGGTTTGAATGATGCAATATAAGCCAAATGCTGTCAGTTTCGGGGCTGCAGACAATAAGGTACAGAGTCACACATGTTTTCCAAAGTTTATTTTGGCAAATTTCTGAATATAGAAAATGTGATAATTTCATTCTGAAAGGCTTACTTGTGGGAACAGAAACGACTGTTGTTATAGATTCCACTAAGATATATCATTTCATTAAGGCACAAGTAAGGAAGCAGGATTAGAAGAACTTCCAGTTGTAAATTGCCCTCTTCCTCTTTGTTGCCTAGCTGTGTAGAATATACTGAAAAGATTTTCTGTCTGAAGTAGCTATAAAAATGTAACCCACATGTCCCAAACATCCAGCTAAATAAACTCTCTGTGGCAATTAGCATATGTGTGTGCAGTTGGAAATCAAAGAGAAATACAGGCTTTTTCTTCTAAAAAGTATGCTTTGCTATTAATCAAGAGTGATGACTCTCAGCAGCACTGTTTTAGTAGCAGTTTTAAAGATTAAAAATATAATTGACTCATTGATGCCTTGGATGTCCAAACACTTCTTATGAGTCAGTATATTAAATGTCTAATTATAGGCAATGATAATTCTTTTCCTGAGACACGTCCCAGCAGTGTTTTGGATTGTAAAAGGAAATAAAAGGACTAGGAATAGCTACATGACTCATGTTTTAAAATGAGTGCCTCTTTTCCTATGGAACAGATTAACTTTTCTAAATAGCCACTAGTACCAGATGCTATTTGGTTAATCCTATGATATGGGAAGACCCTAAATAATATCCAGATATCAATTACTCTCATTAGAATGGATACTTTTCTTTATCATAACAAAAAATGTCAAAACTCAATCATCACTCACAACCCACCACCAACTTCAACATCAACAAGAACTAGCAAAGGGCATCTGAGTAAACACACACACACACACACACACACACACACACACACACATAAACTTCATATATATGTGTGTATGTATATATATAAACTACATATATGTGTGTTTGTTGTGTAGTTTACACACACACACACACACACATACTTGTCAAGGGACATGCAATTCTTGAGAAAGCTGAAATATGTCAGTACAGACAAGATAACAAGATGTAAAGGGTATTGACTGAGGTTCTAAAGCCATTTAGATTTTAAGTTATCTAGGGTCCAAATTTTTTTCAAGTCCACCTAAACTTACATTCTTTTCTCCCTTCTGCCCATTTTTTTCTTGATTTTTCTCTGTCTTTTCAAAATCAAAATTTCATTGTAATGACAATTTTCTTGATGCCAATCTGGCCAGTCATGGTTGACTGAGTCTACTTTCATCACCATGTGGTTTATAATTCTAGTTGCATAACTCACTCAATGTTGTTAAAACACTGATGATGTCTAGTAAAAAGTACAGTAGAAGTATACTGAGACATTCAGAATTAAGCATATTTGTTGACTTGATGAGTACTCTCTCTGTAAGACTATAACTCAAAAGCAGCATTCATTGTTTTATGTACCTCTTAAAATATCCATGATGCATCATTAACAAATAATTGGTTCACTGAAGGAAATGAATATGATAGTTTTTGAATTTAGTAATCAATTTTATTATTTCTGCATTCTTAATTTTCTCTTAGTATATTTCTGAGTGAAATAAAAAATAGGCTCCTTAGATTTATCAAGTTACAATGACTGCATAAATGTTCTATTTTTGTTGGCTTTAAACAAATAGCAGTCTAAAATAAGGAATCCATTTCAGTCTAATGTATTGAATATGTTAAACTTTCATCCAACTTAGGCCTGATCAATTTTGTAGGCCTGACAGAAAGAGCAAAGACTTGGCAGAAATGATGACAAATTGATGTCACTGCTTTTCTTATTAACTAGGCAGCCAAGGCTGACACTTAAACAGACTCCTTGGAGAATCCTGCAAAGACAATCTTTGACCAAGTTTTTTTGTTTCTAGTAATGTTTTAGGCTAGCACCTTGTGACATTGCTCCTCAGTACTCATGGTTCTTGTTCATCTTATCTCCAGGCTCTACTCTTGGCATTAGTCCATCTGTCTCTCTCTTTCTCTCATAAGGGATGCCAGTTGAAAGACACAAAACTTTGTTCATCTCTTAGTGGAAGCACAGTGCATTCCTAATGATACTCCTCTTTATTCTGCCCCCAGGAAAGGGAAAATGTCTTTAATCTTACGAATTAGGAGTCACATATGGCTCCTCTGCATCTATCAATATCCAGTGCCACCCATGTCAGCCTCTTCAGACAGTCTCCTTGAATGCCTCTCTCTCAATACATGATATTAAGGACTCATTCCAGATTTCCCCTTCTCAAGGACTGGGGAATAGTGCAAATGCAATGGAAATCTCTGCAATAAAATCCTCTTCTCCTCAGCACTCTCAACTCTTACATATTTAATAGAGATGACAGACTGACTCTAGCCGAAGTACCTCTACAAAGTCCAGTGCACCCTCATCAGCTGAATTAGCACCACGCTTTAGAATTGAGGGTACCTGGTATGGACTCAATTGTTCTGTCTTTAGGCTACAGCCTAACAAGTTATTTTTGTTAACATCTTTTCACGTTAAACTGATTAATACTTTGTCGAGCTATTATGTATAATAGGAACTCTGCTAGTAACTTTACATGTGATATCTAATTTAATCCCCACAATAAACATTTAGTGCCATGATGATTCTTTTATAAATAAAAACCAAAGATCGTGGGTTTTTACATAATTAATTCAAGACTGAAACACTTGTAACTGGAAGAGCTGAGATTAGTCCCCAGGGTTCCCATCTTTCCCATAAAAAATAAAGAGATTTGAAATATTATCTTTGGAAGGCTTCTTATGTGCCAGGCATTTTAGATTCTTTTACATTTGGTTACTCAGTCTTACAGCAACCAAGCAAAAATGATAATATTGTAATGTATGAAAAAAAGGAGTAATTATATTCACTTTTCAATGTCATAAGGTACAAATTGTGCAACCAGAGTGGGATAATTTTAAATATAAAATCCATGCACATTCAATTACACAATTTTGCCTTCTGGCAATTATGTCTTATTTACTTCATTACAAATCCAGCCTATTGCCTTAGGCTTCTTTGCAATTGACTACTTTTATTAATATGGGTAGGCAGAGGTTTTCTATGACATGATTCATGCAAAGCAGCAGCATTCATTAGTTTATTCACAGTACCAATAATTGATTTTGAATTCTATCAAGCAGTATGAAAAGAGATAGGTATATCATAATAAAACATTCTATTGGCCTCAATTTACTCACTCCTATAGGAGTAAGAGACATTAAAATAATTACAATGTAATGCTAAAAAGATTTGGTAGAACTTGGAACTATTATATTGTGAAAGCACCGAGGCAGGGTGCCTTAGTAATACAACTGATATTTGAGGTGAGATTGAGAGAAGAGAAACTATACAGGTCAGACAAGAAGGCAGAAAAGGGAATATTCAGAAAGTAATAAGGGCATGAATATGAAATTATGACTAATTTGTTATAACTGTAGCATCAAGTACATGCACAGAAGACAAGCCTGGTTTTCACAAAGGAAAGAAAGAGTAAATCAATCTGACTTTTGATGAGATTTATTTTGTGTATTCTTTAATCAGTCATTTTTTTCTTTCAGTCTTTAACATATGTTTCCTGAGTTCTTGCTGGCCACCAGATATGAAATGAAAGCACAATATGACAATTCTTGTAACTGTCACGAGTGCTGCAAGAGCATAGGAGGAGGTAGAAGATTTTTCATGTGTACAGCACCTCACTGGGATGCCTCTTTCAAAACATGGGAGGGTCTCTTGAAACATGGACTGCTGATTCTAGTTCTTTAAAGAAATTCATGAATAGACTTTATTTGTTGGAGTAGTTTTAAATTTATAGAAAAATTCTGCAGATAGTACAGAAAGTTTCCACATACCCTCTCTCCACTACTATTAATACCTTGCATTAGTGTGGCGCCTTTGTCATAATTGATGAACCACTATTGATACATTATAATTAACTAAAGTCCAGGGTTAACATTAGGATACACGATTTGTATTTTACAGCTCTCTGGGTTTTGATGAATGCATAAGATCATGTATCCACAGGACAGTACAGAATAACTTCGCAGCCCTAAAAACTCTCTTCGCTTCACCTGTTTATTCCGCTCCTCCTTTCCCCTGAACCCCTAGCAATCACTGACTTTTTCCTTTTCTAGAATACATATAGTTGGGATCATATAGTATGTAACCTTTGCAGACTGGCTTATGTCACTTAGGAAACTTAGGAATATGTATTTAAGGTTCCTCCATGTCTTTTTGTGGCTTGATAATTTCTCTCTCTCTCTCTCTCACTTCTTTTTTTTTTTTTTTTTTTTTTTTTTTTGAGATAGAGTTTCACTCTTTCACCCAGGTTGGAATGCAGTGGCTCAATCTCAGCTCACTGCAACCTCCACTTCCAGTTTCAAGCGATTCTCCTGCCTCAGCCTCCCAAGTAGCTGGGATTACAGGCGCCCACCACCATGCCCGGCTAATTTTTGTATTTTTAGTAGAGACAGGGTTTCATCATGTTGGCCAGGCCGGTCTCGAACTCCTGACCTCATGATCCACCCACCTCAGCCTCCCAAAGTGCTGGGATTACAGGCGTGAGCCATCAAGCCTGGCCTCCACTCTTTTTTTGTTTTTGTTTTTGTTTTTGAGACAGGGTTTCACTCTGTTGACAAGACTGAGGGTAGTGGTGCCATCACACCTCACGGTAGCCTCAACCTCTCAGGCTCAGGTGATCCTCCCACTTTAGCTTCCCAGGTAGCTGGGATTACAGGCATGTGCCACCAGGCCTGGCTAACTTTTTGCATTTTTTCTAGAGATCAGATTTCGCCATTTGCCCTAGCTGGTCTCAAACTACTATGCCCAAGCAATTCACCCTCCTCAACCTCTCAAAGTGCTGGGATTACAAGTATGAGCCACCATGCCTGGCCAAAGCTTGATAATTTCTTTGATTGTTCAACAGTATTCTATTATAAGGATGTACCACAATTTGTTTATCCATTCACCTATTGAAAGACATCTTGGCTGCTTCCAGTTTGAGGCAATTATGAATAAAGCTACTATAAACACTCAAGTGCAGTTTTTGTGCAGACATAAATTTTCAACTCATTTTGGTAAATATCTAAGGAGTAGCATAGCTGGAACATATGTTAAAACTCTATTTTTAGCTTAGTAAGAAACTTGTAAAGTTTCATAAGGGGCTGTTCCGTTTTGCTTTCTTATCAGCAATGAGTAAACATTCCTATTGCTCTGCATCTTCATCAGAATTTGGTGTAGTCAGTTTGGAGGATTTTAGCCATTGTAATGCATGTGAAGGTGTAGCACATTGCTGTTAATTTGCAATTCGCTAATGACAAATGATGTTGGGCACCTTTTCATAGGTTTATTTGCCATTTGTATAGATTGTTTGATGAGGTGTCTGTTCAGATTTTTTGCCCATTTTTTGATTGGATCATTTGTTTCTTATTATTGAATTATAAGGTGTTCTTTGTATATTTAGAATAACAGTCCTTTATCAAATATATGTTTTTCAAACATTTTCACCCAGTCTGTGGCTCATCTTTTCATTCCATTCACAGTATCTTTTTGCAGATCAGAAAATTTCAATTGTACTGAGCTCTAAGTTATCTTTTTTGTTACTTCATAGATTGTGCTTTTGATATTGTACCTAAAAACTCATCAAAAAACTCAACATCATCTAGATTTTCACCCATGTGTGCTAACTTTAGAAGGTTTATAGATTTGCAGTTCACATTTTGATTTGGGATCCATTTTGAGTTAATTATTGTGAACAATATGAGGTCTGGGCCTAGATTAATTTTTTTCTGTACATGTCTAGTTGTTCCTTTCAGAAAATGACTGTTGAATTGGCCTTGCATTTCTGTCAAAGATCAGTTGACTGTATTTGTGTGGGTCTATTCCTGGGCCACCTCTTTTGTCCCCTTGATCTATTTGCCTATTATTTTGCCAATACCAATGTATTTTGGATACTATAGGTTTAGAAGAGGTGTTGATTCTTTGGAATTTTTTACACAAACGATGACCTCTGTGGAAGAAAAACAAAACAAAACAACAACAAAAGTGTGTTTCGTATTTCCCAATCTGTGTATTTTTTATTTTCCTTTTTGTTTCTTTTTTTCTTATGATGCATTATATTTTCTATAAAATGGAATTTTCTTTTATTTCTTTTTTTATTATACTTTAAGTTCTGGGGTACAAGTGCCGAATGTGCAGGTTGTTACATATGTATACATGTGCCATGGTGGTTTGCTGCGCCAATCAACCTGTCATCTACATTAGGTATTTCTCCCAATGCTATGCCTTCCCTAGCCCCCCAAGCCCCGACAGGCCCCAGTGTGTGATGTTCCCCTCCCTGTGTCCATGTGTTGTCATTGTTCAACTCCTACTTATGAGTGAGAACATGCAGTGTTTAGTTTTCTGTTCTTGTGTTAATGTGCTGAGAATGATGGTTTCCAGCTTCATCCATGTCCCTGCAAAGGACATGAACTCATCCTTTTTTATGGCTGAATAGTATTCCATGGTGTATATGTGCCACATTTTCTTTATCTAGTCTATCATTGATGAGCATTTGGGTTGGTTCCAAGTCTTTGCTATTGTGAATAGTGCCATAATAATCATACGTGTGCATGTGTCTTTGTAGAAGAATGATGTATAATCCTTTGAGTATATACACAGTAATGAGATTGCTGAGTAAAATGGTATTTCTAGTTCTAGATCCTTGAGAAATCACCACACTGTCTTCCAAAATGGTTGAACTAATTTACACTCCCACCAACAGTGTAAAAGCGTTTCTATTTCTCCACATCCTCTCCAGCATCTGTTGTTTCCTGACTTTTTAATGATCGCCATTCTAAATGGTGGGAGATGGTATCTCATTGTGGTTTTGATTTGCATTTCTCTAATGACCAGTGATGATGAGCATTTTTTCATATGTTTGTTGGCTGCATAAATGTCTTCTTTTGAGAAGTGTCCATTCATATCCTTCACACACATTTTGATGGTGTTGTTTTTTTATAAATTTGTTTAAGTTCTTTGTAGATTCTGGATATTAGCCCTTTGTCAGATGGAGACATTGCAAAAATTTTCTCCCATTTTGTAGGTTGCCTGTTCACTCTGATGATTATTTTGGTGTGCAGAAGCTCTTTATTTTAACTAGATCCCATTTGTCTACTTTGGCTTTTGTTGTCATTGCTTTTGGTGATTTAGTCATGAAGTCTTTGCCCATGCCTATGTCCTGAATGGTATTGCCTAAGTTTTCTTCTAGGGTTTTTATGGTTTTAGGTCTTATGTTTAAGTCTTTAATCCATCTTGAGTTAATTTTTGTATAAGCTGTAAGGAAGGGATCCAGTTTCAGCTTTCTGCATATGGCTAGCCAGTTTTCCCAACACCATTTATTAAATAGGGAATCCTTTCCCCACTGCTTGTTTTGGTCAGGTTTGTCAAAGGTCAGATGGTTGTAGATGTGTGGTGTTATTTCTGAGGCCTCTGTTCTGTTCCATTGGTCTACTTATCTGTTTTGGTACTAGTACTTGCTGTTTTGATTACTGTACCCTTGTAATATAGTTTGAAGTCAGGTAGCGTGAGGCCTCCAGCTTTGTTCTATTTGCTTAAGATTGTCTTGGCTATGTGGGCTCTTTTTTGATTCCATATGAAATTTAAAGTAGTTTTTTTCAAATTCGGTAAAGAAAATCAATGGTATCTTGATGAGTATAGCATTGAATCTATAAATTACTTTGGGCAGTATGGCCATTTTCACAATATTGATTCTTCCTATCCATGAGCATGGAATGTTCTTCCATTTGTTTGTGTCCTCTCTTATTTCCTTGAGCAGTGGTTTGTAGTTCTCCTTGAGGAGGTCCTTCACATCCATTGTAAGTTAGATTTCTAGATATTTTATTCTCATTGTAGAAATTGTGAATGAGAGTTCACTTATGATTTGGCTGTTTATCTGTTATTGGTGTATAGGAATGCCTATGATTTTTACACATTGATTTTGTATCCTGAGGCTTTGCTGAAGTTGTTTATCAGGTTAAGGAGATTTGGAGATGAGACAATGGGGTTTTCCAAATATACAATCATGTCATCTGCAAACAGTGAAAATTCGACTTCCTCTTTTCCTACTTAAATACCCTTTGTTTCCTTTTCTTGCCTGACTGCCCTGGCCAGAATTTCCAATACTATGTTGAATAGGAGTGGTGAGAGAGGGCATCCTTGTCTTGTGCCAGTTTTCAAAGGGAATGCTTCCAGTTTTTGCTCGTTCAGTATGATATTGACCGTGGGTTTGTCATAAATAGCTCTTATTATTTTGAAATATGTTCCATGAATACCTAGTTTATTGAGAGATTTTAGCATGAAGGGCTGTTGAATTTTGTCAGATGCCTTTTCTGCATCGAGATAATCATGTGGTTTTTGTCATTGGTTCTGTTTATGTGATGGATTACGTTTATTGATTTGTGTATGTTGAACCAGCCTTGCATCCCATGGATGAAGCCAACTTGATCACTGTGGATAAGCTTTTTGATGTGCTGCTGGATTTGGTTTGCCAGGATTTTACTGAGGATTTTCCCATCGATGTTCATCTGGGATATTAGCCTAAAATTTTCTTTCTTTGTTGTGTCTTTGCCAGGTTTTGCTATCATGATGATGCTGATCTCAAAAAATGAGTTAGGGCGGATTCCCTCTATTTCTATTGTTTGGAATAGTTTCAGAATAAATGGTACCAGCTCCTCTTTGTCCCTCTGGTAAAATTCGTCTCTGAATCTGTCTGGCCCTGGACTTTTTTTGGTTGGTAGGCTATTAATTACTGCCTCAATTTCAGAACTTGTTATTGGTCTATTAAGGGATTTGACTTCTTCCTGGTTTACTCTTGGGTGGGGTGTATGTGTCCAGGAATTTATCCATGTTTTCTAGATTTCCTAGTTTATTTGCATAGAAGTGTTTATAGTATTTCCTGATGGTAGCTTGTTTTCTGTGGGATCAGTGGTGATATCCCCTGTATCAGTTTTTATTGTGTCTATTTGATACTTCTCTCCTTTCTTGTTTATTAGTCTTGCTGGGGGTCTATCAATTTTGTTCATCTTTTCAAAAAACCAGCTTCTGCATTCATTGATTTTTTGAAGGGTTTTTTTGTGTGTATGTCACTATCTCCTTCAGTTCCACTCTGATCTTAGTTATTTCTTGTCTTCTCCTACCTTTTGAATTTGTTTGCTCTTGATTCTCTAGTTCTTTTAATTGTGATGTTAGGGTATCAATTTTAGATCTTTCCTGCTATCTCTTGTGAGCATTTCGTGCTATAAATTTCCATCTACACATTGTTTTAAATGTGTCTCAGAGATTCTGGTACATTGTGTCTTTGTTCTCATTGTTTCAAAGAACATCTTTATTTCTGCTTTTAATTAGTTATTTACCCAGTAGTCATTCAGAAACAGGTTGTTCAGTTTCCATGTAGTTGTGCAGTTTTGAGTAAGTTTCTGAATCCTGAGTTCTAATGTGATTACACTGTGGTCTGAGAGACAGTTTGTTACGATTTCTATTCTTTTGCATTTGCTGAGGAGTGTTTTACTTCCAATTATGTGGTCAATTTTAGAATAAGTGTGATGTGGTGCTGAGAAGGATGTATGTTCTGTTGATTTATGGTGGAGAGCTCTGCAGATGTCTATTAGGTCCACTTGGTCCAGAGCTGAGTTCCAGTACTGGATATCCTTCTTAATTTTCTGTCTTGTTGATCTGACTAGTGTTGACAGTGGGGTGTTAAAGTCTCCCACTATCATTGCGTGGGCGTCTAAGTCTCTTTATAGGTCCATTAGAACTTGCTTCATGAATCTGGGTGCTCCTGTATTGGTTGCATATATATTTAGGATAGTTAGCTCTTCTTGTTGCATTGATACCTTTACCATTATGTAATGCTCTTGTCTCTTTTGCTCTTTGTTGGTTTAAAGTCTGTTTTATCAAAGACTAGGATTGTAACCCCTGCTTTTTTTTTTTTTTTTTTTGGTTTTCCATTTGCTTAGCAAATATTTCTCCATCCCTTTATTTTGAGCCCATGTGTATCTTTGCACGGGAGATGCATCTGCTGATACAGCACACCCATGGGTCTTGACTCTTTATCCAATTTGCGAGTCTGTGTCTTTTAATTGAGGCATTTAGCCCATTTACATTTAAGGTTAATATTGTTATGTGTGAATTTGATCCTGTCATTTTGATGCTAGCTGGTTATCTTGCCCATTAGCAGATGCAGTTTCTTCATAGTGTTGATGGGCTTTACAATTTGGTATGTTTTTGCGATGGCTGGTACCAGTTGTTCCTTTCCATGTTTAGTGCTTCCTTCAGGAGTTCTTGTAAGGCAGGCATGGTGGTGAGAAAATGTCTCAGCATTTGCTTGTCTGTAAAGGATTTTATTTCTCCTTTGCTCATGAAGCTTAGTTTGGCTGGATATGAAATTCTGAGTTGAAAATCATTTTCTTTAAGAATGTTGAATAGTGGCCCCCACTCTCCTCTGGCTTGTAGGGTTTCTGCTGAGAGATCCACTGTTAGTCTGATGGGCTTCCCTGTGTGGGTAACCCAACCTTTTCTTTCTGGCTTCCCTTAACATTTTTTCCTTCATTCAACCTTGGTGAATCTGAATTATGAATCTGAATTATGTATCTTGGGGTTGCTCTTCTCAAGGAGTATCTTTGTGGTGTTCTCTGTATTTCCTGAATTTGAATGTTGACCTGCCTTGCTAGGTTGGGGAAGTTCTCCTGGATAATATCCTGAAAAGTGTTTTCCCATTTGGTTCCATCCTCCCCATCACTTTTACGTACACCAGTCAAATGTAGATTTGGTCTTTTCACGTAGTCCCATATTTCTTGGAGGCTTTGTTCATTTCTTTTCACTCTTTTTTCTCTAATCTTGTCTTCTCGCTTTATTTCATTGAGTTGATCTTCAAACTTTGATATCCTTTCTTCCACTTGATTGATTCAGCTATTGATACTTGTGTATGCTTCATGAAGTTCCCATGCTGTGTTTTTCAGCTCCATCAGGTCATTTATGTCTTCTCTAAACTGGTTACTCTAGTTAGCAATTCATCTAACCTTTCTTCAAGGTTCTTAGCTTCCTTGCATTGGATTGGAACATGCTCCTTTAGCTCGGAGAAGTTTGTTGTTACCCACCTTCTGAAGCCTACTTCTGTCAATTCGTCAAACTCATTCTTCGTCCAGTTTTGTTCCCTTGCTGGTGAGGAGTTGTGATCCTTTGGAGGAGAGGAGGTGTTCTGGTTTTTGGAGTTTTTAGCCTTTTTGCGCTGGTTTCTTCCCATCTTCGTGGATTTATCTACCTTTGTTCTTTGATGTTAGTGAGCCTCGGATGGGGTCTCTGAGTAGACATCCTTTTTGTTGGTATTGTTACTATTTCTTTCTGTTTGTTAGTTTTCCTTCTAACAGTCAGGCCCCTCTTCTGCAGCTCTGCTGGTGTTTGCTGGAGGTCCACTCCAGACCCTGTTTGCCTGGATATCACCAGTGGAGGCTGCAGAACAGCAAAGATTTCTGCCTGTTCCTTCCTCTGGAAGCTTCGTAACAGAGAGACACCCGCCAGATGTAAGAAAGAACTCACCTGTATGAGGTGTCTGTTGGCCCCTACTGAGGGGTGTCTCCCCATCAGGATACACAGGAGTCAGGGACCCACTTGAGGAGGCAGCCTGCCCCTTATCAGAGCTCAAACACTGTGCTGGGAGATCCACTGTTTCCTTAAGAGCTGTCAGGCAGTGACGTTTAAGTCTGCTGAAGCTGCACCCACAGCCGCCGCTGCCCCCAGGTGCTCTGTCCCAGAAAGATGGAGGTTTTATCTATATGTCCCTGACTGGGGCTGTGCCTTTTTTTCAGAGATGCCCTCCCCAGAGAGGAGAAAATCTAAATAGGCGGTCTGGCCCTAGCAGCCTTGCTGAACTGCTGTGGGCTCCGCCCAGTTAGAACTTCCCTGTAGCTTTGTTTACTCTGTGATAGTAAAACTGCCTACTCAAGCTTCAGCAGTTGCAGACACCCTTCCTCCCACCAAGCTTGAGCATCCCAGGTCAACCTGAGACTGCTCTGCTAGCAATGAGAATTTCATGCCAGTGGATCTTAGCTTGCTGGGCTCTGTCAGGGTGGGACCCGCCAAGCCAGGCACCAGAGGGAATCTCCTGGTCTGCCAGTTGCAAAGACCATGGGAAAAGTGCAGTATCTGGGCCGGAGGGCACTGTTGCTCCGGAGGGCACTGTTGCTCCCGACACAGTCTCTCACGGCTTCCCTTTTTTCCTTTTCTTTTCTTACTGCATTTGCTAGGTCTTTTAATAATGTTGCATAGGAGTGAAAAACAGAACATACCTTTTGTCACTCTTAGAAGGAAATAATGAGTTTCTCACCATTTAGCAGGATGTGAGTTATAAACCTTCTGATGATTACATTTATCAAGTTGAGGACACTTCCCTGTAATCCTAGATCACTGAGAGTTTTGATCATTAATGGATATGGATTTTTGTCAAATATTTTTCATCAACTCTTGATATGCTTGATTAAATTACTTATTTTTGCATTTGAACCAGCTTTACATAGCTAAAATAAATCCCATTTGGTTGTGGTATAGAGGTTTTTTTTAAATAAATTGATGGATTTGGGCCTCATAGAGCAAGTTAGAAAGTACTTATCTCTGCTTCTGTTTTGTGAAAGACCTTGTAAAGGATTGGTATAATTTCATAAATAAATGTTTTGGGGCACTCACCAGAGAAACAATCTGGCTCTGGTTATTTCTTTATTGGGAAGTTAATTATTGATTAAAGTGTTTTTAACACATACAATAATATTTTTATAGTAACCAAAGTTTCAAATAATACTGCCTTTTTACTCTTTCCATCCTTTTTTTTCTGATGCCCTCCAATCTCCTCCATATTCCATTCACTTTTAGAGGAACTAAAGTGGTCTAGGCAATTTTAGAATATTTCTAAAGAGAAGATGGGCTGGTAGAGTTTGGGTGAAGTGGGATGTGGCTATCAGTCAATTTACCATTTAGTGAAGTTATTGACGGCTGTCCAGGATAGGACAAGCACCTCCCACAAGGCACTGGGGACTAACATTCAACATGGGATTTGGGCAGGGAAAAATATCCAAACTATATCAGATGATATAGATGTAATTCTTTAAATTTGCATGCAAATTACACCAAATGGCTTTATAAAGTCTTTCAGTTCATCACACTGTAGCTCAGAAAAATTGTGATGGTGCATTTCCTCAAGATATTAATTATATGTTGGATAGTGTTTTTATATGTTCTTATAGACAACCTAGGATATGAAATAAGATTCCATTAAATACAATGTTAACTGCTGGAATGCATTTAGTGAAACCAGTGCTTCTAAGAATGATGAATTGCGATGTAAAATTTGTAGTAATTATCTTAATCAGTGTTTCTTTTGCTACCAATTTGATTAATTTTCTGGTTTTGACTTCCTTAAATGACCCATTAGTGTGTCCCAATGATGCTATTTCATACATGCATTTTAAACACTTGCACTGGAAATATACTTAGAGGAAATGATTTATTTACATAAATTTCCATATGAATACCAATACAGAATGATGTCCTCAGATAATTTCAACACTCAATTACAGTAAATAGTTCACCTAAGACGAAGGACTATTCTAGAACAAAGAAGCTAAACTGAAAAAACACCCAAATAATGCAAGAACTAAGATCAGATCTTAGTTTAGAAGGAAATTAACAAAGCTTTAGATGCATTTTTCAGACTCAAGAAAATTTGAATTTATACTCAACTTTAGATGGTATTATGGTTTATTATTAATTTTCTTAAGCACGATCTTAGTTTTGTTTTATATAGAGAGATACTTTCTCTCAAGATATGCTAAAGTAGATGATAAAATATAAAAAGATAACAATTTAAAAATTTTGAGTCTATGTAGTGAGTATAAGTGATACTTTTACCCTTCTTTTTTTGTAGGATTGGAAATATGTATACTAAAAAAGCTTTGGGGAAATTTTTTTTTTTCACCAGGAGGTTTTTGAATCTGCATATCAGATTCATTTTTCTTGGTTTTCAATAGTTTCTGGAAATTATCAACAAGTAATTTCTCTGTCTCTGTGCTAAAATATTAAGGCTGGGAGAAAAACAGCTTAGCTCTTCGTTCTAGGAAACATCAGCTCTTGGGAGATAAGCCTGTGAGCCAACTAAAGTACTTTACTTTTCAGGACTAGCAGCTTGTGCACCAAGGCTCACTTCAAGATTTCCACCTTGGCTGGGCATGGTGGCTCATGCCTGTGATTCCAGAACTTTGGGAGACTGAGGTGGAAGGATCCCTTGAGCTTAGGAGTTTGAGACCAGCCCGGGCAACATAATGTGATCCAGTCTCTTCAAGAATAAGAAAAGAAAAAGTTAAAAATTGGCTGGTCAAGAGGCTAACAGGGTTTGGGGCTCACGTGAGCCCAAGGGGTTGAGGCTAGAGTGGGCCATGATCATGCCATTGCATTCCAGCCTGGGTGTCAATGAAACCCTGTGAAAGAAGGAAAGAAAGAAAGAAGAAGGAAGGAAGGAAGGAAGGAAAGAAGGAAAAGAAAGAAAAAAAGAAAGAAAGAAAGAAAAAGAAAGAAAGAAAGAATAAAATAAAAATTCTACCTCAACCTCAACTAGATCTAGCTGCAGAGTAAAATAAAAAGGTTTTAAAGAACTGTGTAGGTATTGGGAAATTTAAACATTATATGAATATTAGATGATATTATAATATTGTTATTCATGGATATTATATGTGGTTCATGAAATATGTGGGAGGCTTTTTCTTTAACCTTACAACATGCTGAAATATTTTGTGGCAAACTATTATTTATTTTTAGATGGCACAGAAAAACCAATGACATATAGATAAATAAAACACAAGTAAGTATATACAGAACAAATGTGAAAATTATAGAGTGTAACTGGAAGATATATATATGTTCATTGGATTTGTTTTCAACCTTTGTATGAAAACTTTCATAATAAAAATTTTAGGAAATGTTTACACTCAAAAGCTTTCTAGGAAAGCATAGCAAACTTACTACTTCCTCATTGTTAATTGTGTCTCTCAGATGGTTATTTTGAGTTTCCTGCAGTTTACCAAAAATCTTGTGAATATTTTAGTTTGAGAAGCTAAAGTAAGTATTTTTAGTATCCCACCAAAGAGCTTTTCCAGTTTATTCAAAATCTCATTCTCAGAAATCTAAAAATAGACATTTACATTTTATATCAAATGTTCTATATTATTTCTTGAGTAGATTCTCTGGGAAAAAATGCACATACACACCTATGTTTACATACACACATACACAAACACATATACATATATATATGCATAATGACACACATATTTAAAATTAAGCAAAACTCCCTTCTGATATTTTAAATGAGAGCAGAAAAGCAAAATAATAAACATAGCTATTTTAGCCTTTAATGAAAGAAATGGTATTTTAGAAGCTTGAAAATGATAGAGTTCTCTGCTGAGGCACTCCATCAAATTCATGAATCACTGCCTCTGTGCTTCAAGAGTGTTATTACAATTTGAAAAGAGGAGAAAGAACAAGAAAAAAAAAGTTTTAATCCTGATCTGAAAAAAGGGAATAAAAATCATGGCATTGACATCTGAACTTTCAAACAGGTAAATGAAGGCCTATTTTCAATTGACAGTCCCCTGACTTATATTTAGTTCAAAATTACTATTCTTGCCATTTCAAATTCCAGAGAAATTGGCAATCTGGTGTTGCAAATGCTGAAAGTGAACAAGATCGTCACAGAAAGGCAAATACCATATGTGTCAGACTTAAAATAGAAACAATTTTATGCTGAGGCTTAGATGATAAAATATCCACTAATACTAACTTTGTTTGGCATTTACAATGCTTGATAATTCTAAGGAAATAATAATAATGTCTATGGCTTATATTTTGAACATGTTTTTTCAACATTTATTTATTATGAATGGATCATTTTATAGAGATAGAACTGTACATAAACACGCAGATATGTATATGTGTATGTATGTATATAAATGCATATGTTTATATATGTATGAATATATATATGCAAACACATATTTGTGTAGGTATATATGTAAAAATTATATGTGATATATGTACATTATATATATGTATGTACATATGTTCATGCACATGCACACATTATGTGTGTGTGGTTTTTTTTAGAGAAAGGGTCTTGCTATGTTGTCCAGGCTGAACTTGAACTCCTGGTCTCAAACAATCCTTCAGTCTGATCCTCCTGGGTAGCTTGAACTATAAGCATGAGCCACCATACCTGGAATCATGTGTATATTTTTAAAGCTTTATTTTGTCAGGTTTCAACTTAAAAGAACAGAATCATTTTGAGTTTTTAAAACAGAATTCAAAAGCGCATTGCTTACGAAAGTAATCCAATGCTGAGGAGTCATCAGGGTGCAATCCAGAGAATAGCAAGAGCAGAAAACCACTCTTAAGAGGCCCTCTAGGAGGCTAGCAGAACAAACGAAAGGGCAGAGTTATTTTCAAACACAAAACCCAATCTGGAACAAAACTAGCAAATTCTGCTTATTCTTAAACTTGCAGCTGGAAGGAAACAAACTACTGTCACTTTTCCTTCAGCAGGAAATCAAAATGTATGACAGGACAATAGTTTCATGGAGGAAAATGAGAAAATATTGTGATAGTTACATGTTCTATTAGGGTTTATTAGATGAAATTCATAGGAGGCCATTGTTTTGAACTGAACATTTACACTAGTCCCTAACAGACCAAACCAAACTCGAGATGCCACACAATCAAACTGAACTTTAAAACAGGCCGGTTTTAGAAAAAACAGGAGATTCACAACAACCAATCAGAAGGGGCCCAATTTACCTGAGCCAACAAGATAAGAAAGTCCCTTCTGTTTCAACCCTATGATAAAACCAATTTTGAAAGCCCAATCCACTTGTTTCTTATTCAGCTCTTTTCTGCCTCTAAAGCTGACTCCCTCTGCTTAGTTCAGTAGAGCATCTTTCCAAGTCTTTAGATGAGATGCTGCCCTCTTCATAAATCACTAAAAAAAAAAAAATCCAATTATATCTTTCTTTTTGAGTAGGTGGAATATTTGGAAATGAGGTAGACTTTCTAAATGGCTTTCAAATATGTTTAGCAGCCTTTTATTTGCTTGCTATTAATTTTTTCATGACTGGGAAATGTCCATGATGGGCAGAAAAAGAGGTTTTCCTGTTTTTTTAGGATTATCTTAAGATATTTGTCAAACTCTGGGTGGCAGGCGGCGGGAAATATCTGGGCACTAGCAAAAGCCAGGCAGGGCTTTCTGCCTTTGTGCAAAAACGTGTTGTTCTTAGTTCCCAAAGTGAGATGCCTCAGGAGCAGCTGGATACTGCAGTCAATGGGCCACATTGGGTCCATACGTACTGTACTGTGGGAGCCAGAGCCAGATCAAACACTCAGTTGAGGCCAGTTCAGGGACAGGATGTGAGCATGGTGGTGTGGGTGGTGGTGAGGATGTCAAAGATAACCCAAACTGGATATCTGGTAAAACTGTAACTTCTGAAAGTAAGGAAAAGAGGTAAGCTTCATTCCGATTTTCACAGAGGTGATTTAAAGAGAAAAAAAAGGAGGATAAAGCGGGGAGTGATCTGGGACTCAAGAAGAGTGAGAGAAGTGAAGAATTACTAAGGGTTGGTTAGCGTAAACGCAGTGAGGCCAGCAGTGTCTGCTAGCTGGCAATGATCAAAGTTAGGACTCTTTCCTGCCATAAAGAGTGGGAGACACTGTCCTTTCTTACAATTACACTTCAAAGGAATGGTTTTCAGGTCCTTGAGACAGCACTCCTGAGCTATAAGAAGTACACATAAATCTCAAATGGACACAGGAAGGATTCACAATTGTAAGCCCCTTTTAGTAAATGGTCTATTTTCTAAAAAAAGGGCCTGTATCAAGTGCTAGCTAGAATAAATAGTTGTTTTCACAGCCCTAAGCTTTACTAGACAGAAACTCAAAAGGAGTCCTCCCAGGGACACAGCCTTAGGCTGCTAGAAGCCAAGATAAAGTTTGGTCAAGTCTTAGAGCAGAGGTTTGCGTAGCAACATTTCCATTGCTGTGTGATGTCAGCTCCTCCACATAAGATGGTAGGGAGTAACTTAAATTAATACCAGGTGTGTCAGCCACTGACAAACTACTTCAGTCATGAAAGCTTTATTGATGGGATACTGTGATGGTGAATAAGGCATTTTGGAAAATACAAAAATTGTTAAGTTAAATTTACAGGAGGCTCTTGGTTTGGACTGAGCTCCTGCACTAGACCCTGCAGATGAAAGCAGAATGGAGTTACTCATAATGGAGTTCCACACCAACAAGCCAAAATGAGCCTGTTTATCTGAACTTCCAAGGAATCAAGAGAGAGAAATAGCCAAATCCCCAAACAGAACAGTTTAGTGAGCATGAAAAGGAAGTCCCTCCTGCTTTAACCTTTACAAAAAAAAGTAACTGAAACAACCAATTCACTTTTTGTTCTCTGTTCCTGCTTTTGTCAAATATTTTCTGTCTATAAAGCCAGTCTCTGCTCCGTTCATCAGAACACTCACTACTTTATAGAATGAGGTGGTGAATGATTTTAGAGTTTCAAAGGAAAGCCAGTTAAGATCTTTAAATTAAACATTTGTAATTATGTATTTTAACAGACATATAATGCTGTCGGAAGAAAGGTAGTGAGAAAAGGTAAATACATCAGTAGAAAGATAAATAAAGCTTCCTCCATGTTAGAAAAGTTCAATGTAATCAATTATTCATCAAATAATGGTTTTATATTGGGGTTTACCATTGGCAATAGATTGGATTCTAAGCAGTGGAATTAGCCAGATCAGGCTGTGTGAAACAAGAATCACATTTTGACCTCATTATGGCTGATGTTGTGTGACTGTGTCCCCACCCCAACCTCATCTTGAATTGTAGCTCAACAATTTCCCTTGTGTCGTGGGAGGGACTTGGTGGGAAGTAGTTGAATCATGGGGGCAGGTTTTTCCTGTGCTATTCTTGGGATAGTGAATAAATCTCATGAGATCTCATAGTTTTATAAATGGGAGTTCCCCTGCACACGTCCTCCTGCCTGCTGCCATGTAAGACATGCTTTTCTCCTCCTTTGCCTTCCACCGTGATGGTGAGGCCTCCCCAGCCATGTAGAACTGTGAGTCCAATAAACCTCTTTTTCTTTATAAATTACCCAGTCTTGGGTATGTCTTCATTAGCAGCATGATAACTGACTAATACAATAGCTACACAAAAAAATGAACCCATCGAAGGAGTACCACAATGTCTGTTGAAAACACTGATGAAAAGCCATAGAATAGGTCTAGTTCTCCATTAGATTTGTGAAATCCTCCTCTACATCCTCTATGTTGAGCATTCACATGGGATATAAATGTCTCCACAGACCATCCATGTTGTGTGAATTACTTCACATATCTAGAACCCAAAACTCCTTGTTATCAATCTTCTAGCCTTCCTTTTTTAAAAGCCTTTGATGAACAAGATACAATATTATTAACCACTGCCAGTATAGAATTATAAATCCGTATACCATGAGCTACCACTTTTCCCATACAAAATAAGACAACTGGATACATCAGTCAAAGTTTAAGGAGAGTTGAAAAAAACTGTGAAATAATGCCTCTTTTACATTTATAGATTATTTGAAAAAATAGTTTCATAATCATATGTATTTACATGTTATGAATTTGTTAAGTGAATTGTAAGTTATAAATTAAAATATTCAAAATAAATATTTTTAAATCTGAATTGTACTTCTTAATATGATATACAGGAACAATCAGAAAGATTTAAGCCCACTTATTTGAGTTCCTGGTCTTTCTGCTAGCAATTGTGAGTTCATTGCTTCTAACTTCAAAGGCCTTCAATTTGTTCCTTTGGAATTATTCTTTCCTATTTTTCTATCCTATTGTTCCCTATCTGTTGTTTGCTTTTCTTTTTTTTTCTGTTTCACACTTCGCTTAGAACAAAGTGCAGCTCTAGCTACCTCTTTCTTTTTAGTTTCTCATAAAGTGGCATTCCTCAATCAGGATCCCTTTGTACCAGTGGCTCTACACTAGGTGCTCTTTTGTTCCCGAAGTGAGCATTTAACAATATCCAGATACATGATTCCTTTTCACCAATGTGGATGTGCTACTGAGATCTAGTGAGTGGAGACTAGGGATTCTGCTAAATCCTATAGCACATAGGACAGCCCCCAACAATAAGGATGTTTCTGGCTCATAATGTCAGAAGTGTCTGTTCTACACTTTTAAGCATCCGAGAGCCCCATTACTTGTTAAACATTCAAGAGTGCTTTCTTTGTTACAAGAATTATATATTTAGAAGGAAGGAGAGTTTACGATGAAGATTTCTGTTTTAAGGACCACACATCTGAAATACTGCAAAGGCTTGAGTTGAGCCTGAGTAAAATAATTAGGGGGGTTCATGTGAAAATGATAGGCATGAAATCAAGTATTGATATACAATTTGTCAGAACAGAGAGAAGAAACTATGTTCAGAAATATGTATAGGTTATCCACTGCTGCATAATACATTTTGGAAAATTCAGCAACTCAAAACAGTAGACAATTATTATCTCACAACTTCTGTGAGTTCGGAATCCAAGCAATTTACTTGTTCATTATTTCAAGGTCTCTCACGAGACTGCAATCAAGGTTTCTGTCAGGGTTACATTCCCATGTGAGGATCAACTGGAAAATAATCTGCTTTCAAACTCATGTGGTTGCTGGCAGAATTCAATTCCTGTGGGGTGTTGGATTGAAAGCTTCAGCTTGTGTGTGGCAGCCAGCTGGAGTTCATCCTCAGTCCCTCGGTGCCTGTTGGGAGGGGCTGCCCTTCACTCCTTGACATGTGGACCTCCGTTACACGCCTGTTTGCTTCATCAGAATATATAAGCTGAGGAGGCAATAAAGACAGCCTGCTAACAAGATGCTGGTTTCATCCTAACATAGAATAAGCACAGAAGTGTTATCTCATCGCATTTGCCATATTATTTTGGTTAGATGCAAATTATAGAGCATAAGGTCTCACCCATGCTCAAATGCAGGGTGTCACACAAGGGAATGAACACCAGGATGCAGAGATCACTGGAGCCATTTTAGAGCCTCCTCGCAGCATAAGATATAAAGGAGTATTTGATCCAGAGAATCTCCTAAGCTATCACTTTCTGAACATTATAGAAAGGAGGTAGGAAATAAGGAATATAATTATCAGGTGAAATCAGCAGAACTATGCACAATGAGTTAATTGTAAGGAAGAGGATATTTCTAGTAGTTCAAGGACTATATATTATATGATACATTGAATAAGATGGTCTAACATAACACTTAAAGTCAGTGATACCATAAACAAACCAAAGTTTGTGTCAGTGAGAATCCTAAATGTGTTAACATGGGCGTTTCAAAACTAGCTGTTATAATAGAGTGTTATCACTGCCATCTATTAAACATATTTTTAATCAATTATATCAGGGTTTTTTGAGATTTAGGAAAAGATACTCAACATATAATTGTTTGTGAAATACCATGTCCCTCTGCCTTAAAGAACTAACTTATGAATGAATTAAATACAACTGGAGCTACTGGAAAGATAAAAGTATATTGACTAAATATTTGTCTGTATAAGCAGGCAAGAAAATTTACACTCTGTTATTGCAAAAGCCATAATGTAACATTTTATAAAATCGGAAAAGTATATTTTACTTATATTTGAATAAGAATGCATTATGAAAGGCCTTAGGAGATAGTTACTTAGTATTATTTCTGCCAAGACTTTATTTCTACACTGTCTCACGAGGATCTTACCAGGGTTCTACATCTATGATTTAAGTGATGTGTGTTTATGACTAATAACGAATAATCTTGCATTCATACCAGGACTGTGATCTTTCTTTATGTTTCCTTGTCTGCAGCTTTGATGTTTAATTATTCATTTCTAATCATATGTAATCATTCTTCAGCCTCTGATTTTGCCATTTAAAATCTGTTTGATATTGACAAAATAGAGAAAATAAATCTCAAATATTTTCCACCATGATTCCTGCTTTAGGAACTTTATTTTTTAAAACACTAAGCTTGTGGTAATTTGTTATTGCAGCCATACAAAATTAATACCCTTGTCTTCTCTGTCTCTCCTTCAAACTCTTTCATCTATTCGACACAGAATGCCGTTTGCTCTGGTCCTTACAAAAGTGCATCTTTTTTCATCATGTTGAAGTTTCTTTCCAGAAAATGTTTTCCTAGCCATTCTGGATAAATAACATCTGTCTTCCAATAACCTGAAATCACAAGAATCCTGAATGAGACTTTTCCTTTTCTTTTCCTCATAATGGAACACCCAGAAAGTACCTTGCCTGTTCTATATTTAATGCCTGTCTTCCTCCACAAGAATATAAGGTCTACAGTAATAACTTTTAAATTTTTCTTATGGTAATTGACTTCAGTTACTAAAATTTTGTCCTCAGTCTAGGTTACTGAAGAATGAGTAGAAATAGTTTCACTGAGAAATGTCTATATCATGTTTGTTTGTTTGCTCTTCCTCTAAATATTGGCTTTGCTCAATAGTCAATATTGTACGTACCAACCTCCCTAAAGATGTTTTGTGATTGTATAGTTCCCAACTTATTTAATTCTTTTGGTTATTGCCACTGACTCTCCAAGGAATTTGATACTGTATTTAAGAAAAAAAATGAATAAGAAGTAATTATATGCCTTACTTTCTGAAACATTAATGAATTTTAAAATATCTTGTGTAGGAAAATAATATAATTATGCTTTTCCTTAATTATAGTCTTATACTACTTGTTTTTATAAGAAGCTCATATAATTAGCCATTGTTATTGGACCATGCAATATGGGATGTTATTTAGTTAATAAAATTTCACCTAGCCCATCCCTCCATTTTTTTTATTTCAGTGTAGTTTGTTAAATGATTTATTTTGTTTTTCATTTCTCCTTATTTCCCCCTTTTTCTATTTCAAACAAATTGCCAGACTTTTCATAATCTCTCACTAGAGGGATATTGCCATATCAAAAGCAAATGATCTTGATTTAATTAATAGTTGCTGCCTTTTCCCCAAGCATAATGAATGGTATACATTAGATTTGGTTAGGGGTAAACAGATGGGGTCAGGCAGGGAAGTTAATGACCTTTAAGAACAGTATAAGCTGAGAATGTGTCTTTTTTGACTTGGAAGGGGAAAGAGATCTGCTTGTCTTTCTACCAGGCAGCACCTAGATGACTAGTCCTAGCATCTGGACCTGACATTTCCTAGTATCATCAAATTTTCTTTTGCCCCATTAATCACGCCAAAGCAGAATATTCCAAGAATCTGATGGAAACTTTTAAACTGGGACAATATATTTCTCAGTACGAATTTGTGGGAGGGGATCAAAGAATCATCACTATGCTTTAGTGATGTGTGTAAATCTTAGTTTTTCTTTTTCTTTTTTTTTTTTTTTTTTTTTTGAGACAGAGTCTTGCCCTGTCACCAGGCTGGAGTGCAGTGGTGCGATCTCGGCTCACTGCAACCTCCGCCTCCCAGATTCAAGTGATTCTTCTGCCTCAGCCTCCCATGTAGCTGGGATTACAGGCATGCACCACCACACCAGGCTAATTTTTGTATTTATGGTAGAGACGGGGTTTCACCATGATGGTCTCGATCTCCTGACCTCGTGATCTGCCCTCCTTGACTTCCCGAAGTGCTGGGATTACAGGCGTGAGCTACCATGCCCAGCCAAATCTTAGAATTTTTATCGTCTTTAAGCAGAAAGCCTCCATCATGAACAGGATTGAATTTGTCATCAGCTTAGTCAAATGTGGCATTGGAATTAAATGAATCTAGATTTAATTAAATTTTAAAACAAATTTTACTTCATTCATACCTAGGTTTGTGGTTATAAAAACCATTTTTGTTATTTCACCAAATATACCCTTTATTGATATAGCTCATCATGTATTTTTTCTCTGAGTGAAAAAGGTGTTTTTTTCCTCTGACACTAAATTACCTATAAGCACCACAAACTTCTAAGGCATGTCAACAATATAAAGCTCTAATTAACTAACTGGCCCACATAAAAACCATTTATAGGGATAGAGATTAATAAATCCAACAATGAATGAATCATTTATGAAAGCTGATCTGAATTAGCATCAAGTAGTGATCCAAAGCTCAAATTATATGCATTATGTGAAGTTATAATGTCTGACATTTGAAGGTCATATAAAAGACAGTCTTCAAAAAATGGTGATAATTTTACATATATCTATCTATATGAGATTAGAAAGACTGCCTATTTCTCCTATAGAGGTCTAAAGTTTGAAGGATAGTGAAGATTGTTGTGTATTCAATAGCTTAAACTGCTTCTTATTATTTGTGACTATTTCCTGCTTCATTACCTTTCTTCAGAAAGAGGTAATAAATGCAAAATCTTCTGTCAAAACGCAACCCTTGTTCTTACATTACTCACACCTGCTTTCAGCATAAATGTCATGCAGTATGTAATGTGAATTTTTCAACAGAACTCAAGGCAGACTTTTTTCTAATTGAAAGAAAATGTGCCTGCCTGCATCTCTTCTTTCTCAAAGCTACTCATCCTCTCTTTTTTTGTGATTTTTAGCATGATGTTTTTTGTAAAATTCAGTTCATATATGCATAATAGCATACAAACTAATTATAAGAAAATAGTGGAAGCTTTGAAAAATGACATATCAAAACATTGCTACCCCGCAATGTAACTTTTATTTAGAAACTTCCCACATAGGCACTATGGCAGCAACTTACTCAATAGGCCTTCTTGTCTGATCCAAAGCACTTACTTGTACCTACACTGTAAATTCAATAATGGACTATAAAGAATTCTTCCCAAACAACCATTGCGTAACTGTTTACACATCTTCATGAGAAATATGTCTTTAAGGAGGAAATTGGAATTCAATATTTAAGACATTTGAAAGAAGAAAGTCAATAAAGTGATAAAGATGAGATGGATGGTAAGACAAAAGCAGCGACCCTGTGTCTTAGCAGGTTGAGCTGGTGCAGTGTTGCAATCAGCTTATTGAAGAGGGCTTTTAAAAGGTTATTATTCTATTCTACTGCAAGTGTTGAGAAACTATTTTTTAACTGCAAGTTTTTAACTCTCAATTTTTTATCTTATATGCCTGTTTCTTCCGTTTGTCAACAGTGAAATAATACACTGTGAAGTTATTGCTCTTACTCAGCATTTCTGTGTCTGGCAAATGGTCCACTTGAAAAATGTCCAAGACCTCCTTAGGCCTGTTTCAGTGGGAGAGGTGTAACCCTTCTTTTCTCCCCAATGCACAGATGCAGTGTTACTAGGAGGGCACTCGGTACTATCTTTATATGGGTGTAAAATACCAAGAAGGCAGGTCTGAGCAGAGTTTATTGACTATTAGAAAGTGGAAAAGAGTAGAAAGTCTCAAATGCCAGCCAAGATCCTTCAACTCTGCAGACATGACTGTGGGACATTTATAATAAAATGCAAGTTTGATCAAATTGGAAATATGAAAATTACAAAACAAAAAGATCACAGATGTTCACAAAAGATTGATATATACCTGAGGTTCATAAACAAACATGGGATTGTATATATTTTTCTCAGATAGGTAAATTATTTGGATATTAAATAGTACAAAATCTGCATTTTGAAGGAAACAAAAGTAGTTAATGTTTTTTAATAAATTAGAACTTGCAAAGGTTAGGTAGCTTTTTCTAGACCATGCAAATAGTAAATGGTGGGGTTTAAGATGTGTAGAAAAAAGATATAAAGAGATATATAAAATTCAAGCTGAGATTTAAAACAATGAAATAGCTTATAAAAATTAGCTTATGGTCCTAAAAATAGCTTTTGCATAAATTATATTCTCAGACTTATAGTTTTATTATCTTATTTTATGGGATTTATTATAAATAAATTTTTTATACAGTGATTGAATTTTGGGTAAAAATATAACAGTCCCTTCTTGTGCATATATTACATAACCTCATCAGTATTCAAAAGTTCTGATCATTTTTTCCCTTTTCAGATACATTCTTTTTAATTCTCATGCATCACTACACGGTTTTGCTCATGCAGCTCAGTGCACTTCAGTCTTCTAAAGTGCCTCCTGTATCAAATAAAATCTTACGTTCTGCAGTGATCTCCTGTAGTCACAGTTTTAATCTCATTCTACACATCTCCATGTGACAATGAGAATCTTCGGTTTTATGGACAGTATCGCTATCATATTGCAAAACCAGAAAACGGGGCAGCGTAATTTTGTCTCTCTCTCTCACTCATGAGATTTACTGGCATTAACCACCACATCTCCATATTTAACTAATGCATTCCCTTTTCTTTATCCTTACACACTATCACCTTGAACTCTTGTCCAAGCCATCATCAACTCTTGCAGAGATGACTGCAAAACCATCTTCTAATGCATTCTTCATACAGCTGGCATAGAGAATAAGGGATAATCCAATGTTATAATTCTTCAAGGGCAGTTTTTAAAATGACATTGAGTGAAACTTTTCTTCTTAAAAATATATTATTCATTTTTAATTTGATTTTTGGCAGTAATATTTACTTCATTAAAATTATAATTTCAAACTCTGAATTTTTAAAAATGTTTACATTTAGCTTTCACATGTTCTGTTTTATTTATGTCTAGGAACTATAAATCACTTTTAATATTGCAATGCTTATTGTCCTTAACAGGGTTAATTACTTAAATCCCTTTAAATATTTTAAATCACACATATTTTTAATGTATATGATCTCTTGATTAAGTGCTTAAGGAATGGTTTAGCATACAAATCTACATAATTAATTCTTATAAATATAATCAATTATAGTTATAAATGTGATTATTTTTTGTAGCTTAAGTGATACAAGCATGTTTATAAATTTAATGTGATTTTGGCTTAAAATCAAAAATCATATATTTTAAAGTGAGATCCAAAGACTGATCTATTATTCAAATTTTACACATTCTCATACATTACAAATGCAAGTAACTTCTGTTTAAGATCAGTAATAAGGTCCTATCAAATCAGATGTTTTGTGTGAAGACAATAACCAGGAACTCAATTCTATTTATTTATTTTTTATTATTATTATTTTTTTTGAGATGGAGTTTCACTCTTATTGCCCACGCTGGAGTGCAATGGCACAATCTCGGCTTACTGCAATGTCCACCTCCCAGGTTCAAGCGATTCTCCTGCCTCAGCCTCCTGAATACCTGGGATTACAGGCGCCCACCAC
Source organism: Pongo abelii (assembly GCF_028885655.2). NCBI lineage: Eukaryota > Metazoa > Chordata > Mammalia > Primates > Hominidae > Pongo > Pongo abelii. The sequence goes on along the minus strand of NC_071989.2, from coordinate 21,594,814 downwards.
CACGCCTGGCTAACTTTTTTGTATTTTTTAAGTAGAGTTGTGGTTTCTCCATGTTGGTCAGGCTGGTCTCAAACTCCCAACCTCAGGTGATCTGCCAGCCTTGGCCTCCCAAAGTGCTGGGATTACAGGTGTGAGCCACCGCGCCCGGCCAGTTGTATTTATTTTAGGCAGATACATGTACAATACATGTCTAATTAATGCAAAACTTCCAATGATAATCAATGTAAAATGCAAACACAATTGGGGGAAATGCCTACGTATAAGTAACAAACTATTATGTTAACATTTAAACGTGCTTTAAACAACATTTTCTCTTCTCTAAACATTTAATGTGGTTATTTTATGCACAGGTTCTGTGCATTCATTAGCATTTATGTAGTTTGCATACCATCCCCAAACCTTTACATTTTCAATATGGCTTGGTAAATAACCTAAGACAAAAAAAAATACATCTGTTCAAAACATTGCACACAAAAATTCACAATAATAGACCAGGTGATTTTCTAGCGGGAATGTCACTCACTAAGTGACTGATGATTAAAAGGGTGAAGAAAATTGAAAAGAGAGGAAGGAAAATCATTGACGCAGCCATCATAGTTGTGAAACACACGGTGACGGAATGTTGGCAAATTCATACAAGTTGTCAGACTCCGAATTAAAGATAGATAGGAGTAAAAATAAAAAATCAATCACTGTAATTAAACACCTCAACAGAAAAAGTAATGCATGCAGAAAAAGCATTTGACAAAATGTATTACCAATTCCTCTCACAACCCTGGCCAAATTCAAATAATCACCTATTAATAGTAACAATACTTGTAATTACTAGATAAAGGCAATGTCTGCCAAGACTCCCCTTTTTATTTTGAAGTTTGTAAGTATTTTGGGGGGGTTATTTTTTGTTTCTGTAAATATCTAAATATCTACAATCTCATGAAACCCGTAATTTATCCATTAATGTATGTTTATCTCTGTAGACTGCGGATTCCTATTTTATTCAATGAGTTATAATCTCTTACTATCATTGTTTATTTTGATGCTTAAATTTTCCCACATTTGGTCAGTGGGAGTCACTATCGGCTTGCTGCTTCTATTTTTACTTTTTGCTTGTTGTTGTTTTTTTTTTTTTTCTATTGGATGCATCTCATTAATCTTTCTGGCAAAACAAAGTGACTCAGGCTCCTCAATTTGTACCTACCTTTTCTTAACTGTGGATTTAACAATATCTAAATATCTAAAAATATTGAAAGTGTTGATTACCAGTGGTAAGTCCAATTCTGATTTAACAAGGTGGTTCATTCTATTCATTCTAGTTTTCTCCTTTTTCAGATTTGTGATTCACTTAACTGACATAAGAAGCCTTGCTACCATTATCCTCAGGGTATTAATGTATTTGACCAATCCTTCTGCTTGTAACCAATCTCTCTTTGTCGCTGACACCCGCAATACTCATTTTACAAACATTGTGATGACCCCATACATGTTCCAACACCCAAATTCACCTCTGTACCCCACCACAGCGACACCCTTCTCTCACTAATAAGGCCTTGAACACCCCATCCACGGGATCAACCTCACAAACAGAAGTCCTCCTCATTTCGCTCAGAATCTAAACGCCCAGTAGGGGCTGCTGGAGTTCATTCTTCCCTTTAAGCCAATACCTACGTGTCTCAGCCACACATAGGCGTTTTTGGACCAAATCGCTTCAGAAAGAAAAAAAGTGGAAAGATAAAGAGGAATGGATAAAACTGAAAACATTTTTTATATTTTAAATGATGGAGTTTTTAGATGATTGAGTAGTGCCAATAGCCAGCTGTAAGAAAGAAGCAGTTATAATGGTTTAAATGAAGGCTAAGCTAATGTAGGAAAAAATAACATATTCCTTCTTTATTTCTACTTAATTGATCATACATGTGTGGACATTTTTTCTGCTTAATTATGTATTTGACTTATGACTATTCCATTGATTAGTACTGGTCAGAGAAGGAAAAGGGAGTCAGACAAAAATAATCGCACATATTTAAGTATATAATGGAAAATAACAAATAAGATATTCTGTAGAAGTACTTATAGGACCAAGACACATATGAGCATGGGGAGGTAAGAGGGTGAGAAGGAGAGATAGAGAGAGGGAGAAGGATAGATAGAGACACAGACAGAGACAGAGGCAGAGAGACAGATGGACTTACTCATTGCAGCCTTTTTTATCTCGGTGCAGTGTAAGAATTCTTTGGTATCAACACCTTCTAGAATAGAAAAGTTAGAAAAGAAAAACTATTTAAAGCATTTTTTACCTATATCATCAATTTCATGAATGTACTTTTTATTTATCTTATGATCCATGTCAATAATGAAGTCATGTTACATTTTCATGTTTAAGATAAATTAAGTTGGAACAAGAGGAGGCTTTATCATTCAAATGTTCTGAAATCAGTAGCATTTTTTTGTTTATTTGTCAGTCTAGCTAAGAGATGCATTTGTTCTAGGGTGGGTTATTTTGTTTGTTTTCAAATCTCATTTAAATATTATAAATATAATATAAACATGACTTATTGAATATAACTACATCATTTAATATTGAAGGAATTTTAAGTTATTTTTATATGCTTCAGAAAGGTGGAAGATTTTCTTGTTGGAAAATATTATGGTTGATTCAGTTTTCATTTCCAAAGTAGAGAAAGGTATGTCTACTATCTAAAAGTTATCGTCCTCTCTAACTGAAATTTTAATCTAAGTTTTCAACAAAAAAGAATAGAGATTTGTTGGGCTGATTTTTCAAAATGTCACGGCACTCATGAAATGCTTTAACATATATTTTTTCTTATTAAAACCTGTTTTAAAATAGCAACATACTTCAACTAATTGTAACTTAATAAGATATGACTAAATAAAAGGAATATAAGAAACATATGATTGAATAATGGTGGATCTGCCTTTAAGATCAATCATAATTTATTGAAATAACACTTGAATAGAAGTTAGATAAAATGTATGGGAAGCTTAGGCAAGACATTACATAACAGTACTTTAGAATAAATAAATCTGAACTTTTTTCTTCTGTAAGAAATCAAATAGTTAAAACAATATGTTTTCAAAATTCCCTTAGCTCCAGAATTCTTTGGTAGCCTTTCTATACCTTAAATTTATTTATTTTATTATTTTTTGGTCTCCTTTCTTTAATTCAATGCTGCTCTACACATGACATAACAGACCATTCTGTTTCTCCTTTCCTTTAGAATCTGACTCTATTTTCTAAATACTGTTTATTAAGTTTACTTTTGGCCATTGTTGCTTTTCTTTGTTAGTGATAATGAAAACAGGGTGCATCATCCTATTATTTAATGTATTACTTATTGCCCCATTCTACGTAATGAACCAACTTCCAAATTCACTAGCTTTAAATGACAGTCACTTTTTTTCTTCATACATCTACATGTCAGCTGTTGATTGGTTGATCTAGGTCAGAATGGCTGTGACTGTCCCAGAACCGTAAGTCAAATCTAGGTCTGCTTCACAAGTCTCTCATCCTCTTTGGACAGGCAGGCTGGTAGGAAAGGTGCTTTTCATAGCATCACACAAGTACATTTGATACCTTTGTTACATGACAAATGCTAGTATCTCATTAGCCAGAACAAGGCATGCAGGGTCCAAATTTGAGTGTAGGAAGGTACACTCCACCTTTATTGGGAGAAACTATCAGCTCTGATGCTGCAGGGCATGGGTTTAGGGACGCAAAGGTGAATAATGGTGGCTTTTCATTCCAGTTGCCATACTTTTCATGCCTTTTGGTATTAGGTATATTGTTTGTAAATGTTAACCTAGCCAATGTCAAAATTGAGGCAATTTCTCCTTAATTTATTTTTTTCATCTGTATCTTCCCCTGAAGCCATTCGTAGCCAGCACCCCTTCTCATCCTAGAATCAATTAAATCCTGCATTACAAGACACCAATAGTTTTTACTCAATTTGTAAGTGGTATTTGTAAATAACATATTATTTTTGTGAGTGTTGCTCATGTTCAAGAGCTCACAGTTGAACTGACCACTTGTTTCATGGATAAAATCACGCAAGCGCCAACAGTCTTTCTAGTGTTATTTCTGCTGACACACCTCGTATAGTGCTTAATTATGGGAGGATAATTAGACTCCTAGATATGAGGCCAAGCAAGGGGTGCCTTTGTGGTCTAATAATGGGCAGACAAAAAAAGTTATTGTGTTTGTTGACAATAGCCAAATATTCGTAGGTCATTTCAGATGTATTTTGAAGAATACACATCCTACCCATTAAAAGAGTTTTGTTTTGTTTGTTGTTTGTTTTTTAATCTGGAACACAAGTTATTATTTACCTTTGGAAAATAACTATTAGGTATATGCTTAGTACCTGGTTGAATAAATAATCTGTACAACAAACCCCTGTTACACGAGTTTACCTATAAAACCTTCACATGTACCCCTGAACCTAAAATAAAATTAAGAAAAAGAAAATAATTTATAGGCAAAAAAAATCTCAGGTACCCTATAGATATATATACCTACTATGTACCCACAGAAATTAAAAATTTAAAGAAAGAATATAGAGAAAAAGGATCCAGTTTTTCACTCAGAAATCAATAAAATCTTAAGATATTTTTCTGAAAAATTTACTTGCTAAGTTTTTTTCTTTTATTGAAACAAAACACTCACAGTATTAATATTAAATATGAGGAGATTTTTATAATGTTAAGCAGGATAACTAAGATGTCCTATAGACTCTGAAATGGATGAATTAATTGAACATTGTGATTAATATATATTCTAATGAATACCATTTAATACTGTACAAACATTGCTTCTCAACATCAGAGTGCATTAGAGCAGTGTGTGTTAATTTGTCAGCTGTTCTTATAATAACTTCTGTTGAATATGTTATGGATGTAATAGACTCATAAAGATCAATATGTTTCAAAAAATGCTTAAATCTAAAAATGTGAAGAAATAGTGTAAAATTTCAGTGATGCACAATTTAAGAACAATAGTTCAAATTTGACTCTGCAATGATAATAATGCTGAGACTATTGAAAATATGGTGAAAAAGTAGAATCACATTGAATACTATATGAAGTAAATTTCAGATAGATTAAATACTTAAGTATTAAACGATAAAATAAGTAAGATAACTCAGGGAAATACATGAATTAATAACATTTTTAATCAACTGGAAACTCTGAAATTACTTGCTAATAATCATTAAAAAATAAACTGTATGTTATTGCAGTTTTAGATGTGCAGAAAAACATAAAGAGAGTATGGAGAGTTCTGATACACTTTGCTTCCAGCTTCTCTATTATTAGTATCTTACAAAAGTCTGGTTCATTTATTACAACTAATGAACCAATATGGATACTTTGTTTTTACTAAAGTGCATACTTTTTAGATTTATTAGTCTTTACCTCATTTCAATTTTATTTTCCAGGATTTCATCTAGGATTCCAGACATTTAGTTGTTCTATCTCCTTAGTCTTCTCTTGACTGTAAGTTTCTCAGACTTTTCTTGTTTTTGAAAACCTTGGCAATTTTGTGGAATACTAGTCATATATTTTGTAGGCTGTTGCTCTATTTTGATTTGTTTATTTTTCTAATTATTAGACTGGGGCCATGTGTTTTGGGGGAGAAAAGCATAGGGTAGAAGTGCCATCATCACAGATTATCAAAGGCACATCCATCAGCGTGACTGTTACTGCAGATATTTACTTTAATCAGTTGGCTAAGGTAGTGTTTGTCAGGATTAAGCTATCTCCCCCAAGGGTTTTTTCACACTGTACTCTTTGAAATGCACTTGCTCTGCACAGCTCACACTAAAGAAGCAGGAAATTACGTGAGCATAAAGAGTCTACATAAATTATTTTAAACTCTTCTGCATGGGATATTTGTCCCTACTTTCCCATTCACATATCTATTCAATCATATATTTGTATCATTGCAGATTCATGAATATTTATTTTATATTTTAAGTTATAATCCAATACTATGTCAATATTACTCATTTTAAAAATTTTGTTGCTGAAGTTGTTTTAGCTTTGGCCATTGGAGGTATTAGAATTGTCATCTGTGTCCCTTTGACAGACTCTTATCATATGAGTATATGTGTTTGCTTGGTTTGTGTGTGTGTGTGTGTGTGTGTATGTGTACTTCTTTTCTTTTTGGCACAAGACACTTCAGGCTCATCTTGTATGCTTTCTGTAATAATCCTAAAAAGATGCAAATGATCCGAGGAGCTTCATATACTTGTTTCCACTTGGGTGGTTGTTGTTTCTAAGCCTTCAACAGAGATAGCAAGTTTTATGTGTGTATCCTGACTTATGTATATATGTTCATATATACCAATATTTCTGTATGTAACCATCTCTGTCTGTATTAAACTAAACATGAGTTCCTACTGATGTCTCAGAGTCTAATCAATTGCCATGTGGATAATTCTTTCTTTCCTTGCTCATCTGTGCCCTCTCACCATTATATTAAGAAACTAAGATCCTATCATCTGCCATCAATTTACTTAATTATAGAATTCCAAATTACATGTATAGTAATATCAGAATTATTAACCCATACCCTTGTATGAAAAAACTTTATCAACAATATCACTATATTTATACACTGTGTGTTTGCCTTTCATTTTACAGACTCCACTTATTTCAAAAATCATTTAGATTATCTTTTTGTTTCACCCCCTCAGTAAGTTTGCTTCACACATTTGTAAAATGGTTGGATTGTATTTTTTAAAATATAAATAAAAATAAATCTGTTTTATGGTAAAACATAAAATAAGCAAATGTAGTTTAATAATGGTAGATATGAAAAAATTTGATTGGTATACTAAATGTATCATGAGCTCTTAAAATTGACAAGAAATATACAAAAACTCTGATAAAAATATTTGTAAGTGCAATGAGTAGAAAATTTGCAGAATAAATGCTAATAGCCAACAAAAGTATGAAAAGATGCTCAAATTCCCAAGTAGCTAGGGAATTTCAAAAGCAAGTAACAGTAAATTATTATTGGTGAGGATGCATACACTACAAAATAATAATTAAGGCCTTTTTTGTGGATAAGAGGGAAAGGCTATTCACATAGATTACTTATGGAAATCAACCTGGCCACCAATTAAAAAAAACAGTTATACCCTGCCTCTGAAAAACTTCTCCTGAAAATTCACCTAAGAAATCTATTTTTTGTTAAGGATATATATGCAAGAATATGTATCTCATTATTCTTCATAATGGAAAGAAAATGAAACATCTAAATATCCATCAATTAGGGAATGACAGTAAATTATGCTACATATGTAAAATTTAAGAGCATGCATACATTTAAAAATTGAATTCTACGCCATTGATTTGGAAGAATATTCAAAAAAATGAGGAAAATAAAAATGTAAGAAAAACAAGGTGTATTAAGGTTCTTATAATGGTATTTCTTTAAAGCAAAATACAATTTATATGTATGTGAACATTTCATAAAAATGAAATAAATACTACATATTATTTTGTATTAAGTGTATTTGCAGTATTGAAGTAAGGGGTGATGAAGAACGTGGATAATTTCAGTGATGGTAGAAATTTATGGTAGGTAAATAAGTCAAACTTAAAAAACTGCAAAAAAGCAATCAGAAAGGATGAAATTTATGCATATATATTAAATTATGTGAGTGGTATGCATATAAAAAATTAGATAAAATAGCATAGAATAAATTATATTAGAGGCCCCATTACTGTATTTAATTAAATATTTTTGTAATTATTTGTTACATGGTTTGCCATTTGACAGAGATTGCATATATATGGATGTGTGTGTGCTTGTGTGTTTATTTTCAGCCTATTTTATTTTTGTCTATATAGAGTAACATTGTTTCTCTGTATTATTATGATATAGTAAAAACATCTATACAAAATATTTAATAAAAACTACAAGAAAATATGCAAATTACAAATGTATAATAAGTAGAAAAATATCAATTTAATTTGAATTATAAAATAATATCATACCTGAGCTAAAGAGCAACTGGGAAGTAATAGGCCATTAATTTTCATGTGACTTTTCTCAAAATATTGGTTGGCTTAGAGCAATTAACTTAATAGATGACTTCATTTTAAAACACCACTTTAGACTGAACTGAAAAGCATAATACTAGTATGATCTATAAAACCTTTCCAGAAAACTTTTAAAAAAGTGATGAACTCATTTCAATTATAGTAACATATACAGCTACCTTTCTATTATAGACAGAAATGTGTGCATGTACTATAAAATAATCTATATATCCACACACTGTAACATCTTCTTTTTCTTTTTTATAAAATACTTTCTAATTAGAAATTCAGTGAGTATTCATCCCTTAAAGTGTTATTAGCCTTTCTAGACTCTGGGATTTATCTCATTCCAATAGTTATTCAAAATCAGTGCATTTCCTTTTCCAATAAAAATGGCTTAGCTCAGATAAATAGTATGTCATATCCAGAACATCAACTATATTGCAACAGAGAATCTCAGAAAATTAAAATAGGGTTGGTTAGATATATGAAGTTCATTTTATTGGCCCTGTGAGTGAAAGACAACTGGAAAAGTTGGTCTTGGTAATCAGGGTAACAAAAAATATTTTCATTAGACATTGATTATATGGACATTAAGAAACCTCCATCATTCATTTGGTGTATTAACATTTTCCCAAATGTACAAGAAAATATTACTGAAAAACACTAGTGCTGTGCATGTGCATGTAGTAGTGTTTTCCAGTATTTCAAAACTGGAGACAACCCCTGGACAAGGAAAAATTTAGAACACTATTGTTTTAGGGGAAGTGTTTGCAATTTTTAATGCCTTCAATCTCCAGGCAGGTAATATGATGCTACAGCTGAGTTGGAGCTCATCACAAATCAGTGTGCACATAACCTGCCTCAGGACACTACAATTCAATGTAAATAATAAAAAAACTTTCACCAAACAAAATAAGCCCCCAGGATGAACCTGCTTTGCGGTCCTCACATTTGTAAACTTCTGCCTCATGACAAAATACAGCTCTCTGCATGTACTCTTTTGAAATTTTTGTAAAGTCAAAGCTCATTAGCAGTGTTTTCACAGTGATATTATCCAATGTGTCACACTGACATAATCAGAAATCATGTGTTAGGCGTATTTGGCAGAAATATTCAGGAGTTATTTAGTATGCTCCTATAAGAAAAGTATTCTACTTCTGGCTGAGACAAAATAACAGAAACAAGATATGCACTCTTCTAACCTTAAAGAATAAAATATGGGGAATCAAACAATTTTGATAACATTAAAGATGGAAACCAAATAAGTTAATCCTTACGACTGCCCTAATTTTTTGCTAAGAGGGATTTTCCAGGATGCAGAGAAAAATGAGGAAAACAGGTGAAGCCTGGTGCACACTAAATTTAGGAGATTTGGAACCCCAAAGAGCCTGTAGTTCACAGGAGAAAATACTGGTGTAACACAAACAGAGAACTCTAAGGATCTGCAGAGGGTGCACCTCAATTACTGAGATGAGTAATGATTGGTATGTGTAGGAGAAAAGAACCATCCAACATATTTGAGGTTACAGTGCCTGTGAAAGTGCCTGTTCTCATTAGATTCTCTAAAGAATGTATGATTTACAAAGTGTTGGGTACAGAACACACAAGGGTCATGCCTCACGAATGGGGGATCCTTAGACTGAGAATTGATTTAGTTCAGCTTAATAAACCTTAAAAGTAAGACTTAAAAGAAGCAGCCTGTTTTCAAATAGTGTAACTATGTCCCAAAGTAAACTCAAAATATTTATAGAAATAAATAAAAAATATCTCCAGATGTTTGGCAACCAATTAATTTGACAACCAATTAATAATTACCAGGCATCATGTTCCCAAAAAAAAGAAATAAAAAATAAAACTTCCATATGATCCAGCAATTCCACTCCTGGGTCTATATCCAAAACAAAGGAAATCTCTTTGTGAAAAGATATCTGCACATCCAGTGTTTATCACAGTACTATTCATAATAGCAAGATATGCAATCAGCCTCAGGTATCCATCAACGGATGAATTGAAAATGTGGTGTATACACACCAAGAATGGAAAGAAAATGTAGTATATGTACACAATGGAATATTATTCCACCATAAAAAAATGAAATACTTTCACTTTCAGCAACATGGATGAGCCTGGAGGACATTATTTAAGTGAAATAAACCAGACACAGAAAGACAAAAATCGCATTTTTTCATTCATCTATGGGAGCTAAAAAACAGATCTCATAGATGGAGAGGGTAGAACAGTGGTTACCAGAGGCTGCAAAGTTTATGGGAGGGGGCAATGAAGAGAGGATGGTTAAAGGGTACAAAAATACGGTTAGAAGGAATAAGTTCTAATGTTCATAGCACAGTAGGGTAAGTATAGTTATCAATAATTTATTATATATTTCAAAATAGCTACAAGTGAAGATTTGGAATGTTCTAAACATGCAGAAATAATAAATGTTTGAGCCAATGGATATCCCAATTACTCTGATTTGATCATTACTGGTTGTGTGCATGTATCAAAATACCACATGTAACCCATAAATAAATACAATTATTATGTATCAACAAACAAAATGCCCAGGCATGAAAAAAGCTCTAAAATTTGACTCATAATGAAGATAAAAAACAATACAATACAAATGATGTTGAACTAACACATACTTTGGAATTAGCAGGAAATAGAAATTGAGTCTATCGCATATGTTAAAAAAAGTTAAGTAGATACGAAAACTAGCTTTAAATGCAAATAGAATTAGATGAGAAGTAAAATTTGTAAGATAAAAATTACATTAAAAACCATTTAAAATTAAACATAGAAAGGAAAAGGGAGGAATCTGGCTCCAAGCCAAAATCTTGTGTGTGATCTTTGAGGCCCTGCCAAAGGTCATTATAAAAGCTTTCCATGCAGGTCTTGATGAAGAAAACTGGCCTCCACAGCTTGGTGTGCACAGAGTCAGTGCAGCGCAGAGTCTGAAGGGAGTTATCATCAAAGTTTAAGCCCACAACCTCCACCCCACACATGCCCAGGCTGAAGATGGCCACAATTTCTCCCTTTTACGTAGATCTACATTTCTAGCTGGAATGCCTCCCTAAAGGCCTCCTTATTAGGAGAGCTTCAGCCAATGCTAATCCCAGGTATCTCCTTGTGGGGAGATATTAACTACTAACAACATGAATTATTATTAAACAAAGAAAATTTAATTTCTTTTTGATTCTGTCTTGGTAAAGTTATACTTATCTAGAATTTTAATTCGTTTTCCAGCATATTAATTCCAACATTAATATGTTCATTAATTTTATTTGTAAGATATATATTTATTTATAAGATATACAACATTGCATATCCTTTCTTTCATGCCTAATATCTTTATCTGTGCCTTCCCAATTAAGTTAAAAGGTAAATTTTTTGTGTGGTCACTGCTTTATTTTTTCAGCTGCCATCCTCTTAATTTAACCTCTTTTTGTTCCCTGACCTTGCTGTTCTCTGGATCTTTGGGTTCTTACACTTCAACCAACATTCCATATTGATTTCAGATTGTCTTAAAGTGCATCTTTCATCACTTAACTTTTCAGCTGAAACACTTTTACCATTCATTTTTTTAAAGAAACATTTTACTCTACCAAAATCTAACTTCCGTAATATAGCCTCAAAAGTTTCATTCATTTAATAGTAATCAATATGTGCTTATTATATGTCAAGTATGAGATTTTGCTGGTCAGCGAAAACATAACAATTTCTTCTTTCATGTCCTTTCATTATAGTGAGAAAGTAAAATGTCAGTTAGACAACTACAAACTCATGAAATTTCAGAGGTGACATGATACAAAGGAGAAGAACCAATTCTATGACTGTGAAATATAAGTATTTAGCTAGCAACATCAGCAGTTCTTCCTTAAAGAAGTCATACTTCTGTTAACAGCAGAAAAATAAATAACATTCGACTAGTAATTAACAATGACTGATAACATTAAAGAGCATGGGCTGGGCGCAGTGGCTCACGCCTGTAATCCTAGTACTTTAGGTGGCTGAGGTGGGCAGATTAACTGAGGTCAGGAGTTCAAGACCAGCCTTGCCAACATGGTGAAACCCCGTCTCTACTAAAAATACAAAAAATTAGCTGAGCATGGTGGCACACACCTGTAATCCCAGCTACTAGGGAGGCTGAGGCAGGAGAATAGCTTGAGCCTGTGAGACAGAGGTTGCAGTGAGCTGAGATAATGCCACTGCACTCCAGCGTGGCCAACAGAGAGAGACTGTCTCAAAAAAAAAAAAAAACATGTACGAAGATCCCATAGCGAAGTGGGTGGGGAATAGTGTTGAAAAGAGAAGGAATGCTAGCATGGCTGGAGTGGAGCAGGCAATGTGGTGATGAGTTTCGGGGACAGGCAGGAGTCAGACTCCGGAGGGCTTTCATGGCCATATTTAGAAGATTGCTCTTCAATGATTCACAGTTGTAAGTCAGTGATTACATGTGTTTTGTAAAAAGTACTTTATTAGCAGAGAAGTAATGTTCAGAAGAGGCCAGAGAGCTAGAGTCAAGTACCTGGGGAAGAATTCAAGGCAAGAAATGATTGTAGCTTAGACTAAAATTGTAATGGTACAAAGATTACTGGAACCAGACAAATTATATTTTAGAGATGTAAATAATAGTACCTGCTAGGGCCTGGGTTTAGGTACAGTTGAGGTGGTGTCTTTTTAGTTGTATCTCTCTAATGTATTTCAAGTTTATTCAGTATTCTCTATGCTATCTATATTATCTGAATAGATTTAACATAATTTATAAAATACAATTCAGTAAAATGTTTTATTATATTTCAGTCATATCACTGGTTAACTGACTCTAAAACTAATCACCTATAAAATGTATTGTCCCTTCTACCAATACTTCCCAGTTTAATATCATTCTATACTTAAAAAAATGACATAAGTTCCTGAATATTTTATGTATGCTTTTTTTTTCATAATTCACCATTTTCACAATCTAACTTCTCCAAATAGATACTAATTGCCATGTTTGGTTCATGCATGTTTTTCTTTGCCTTTGGATATTTCTGGAAAGTCTTTTTGCTTGTCAAACTAGCACATTCTGATTATAACATTCACCTAACAGTTTCTGTTGTTATTGTTGTTTTGGCTTTCAATACTTTTGCATTTTGAAAGAACACTGTACTGGAATGGGTTAACATCATCATCTTTAGCATCCTGGTAGCATTATTCAGTAGTTAATAAACAGACTTTAAACTTCTGCCTGGCTGGTTTTTGAAAAAGGAACCTGAGAGACCCCAAACTCAGCCACCCTTGTAGCTTTCATCTCCAGTTCTTTTAATCCTGGCCAAGATGGCAGCCGTGGAGACTTTCTTTCGGTCATAGTCCAGACTGAGGGCAGCCATGCAATCAATGAAGAATGTGGGTAAGTTGATGTGACATTTAATTCAGGTAAGTGAATGTCTTTGCCAAAGAATACTAAGCACTCTTTCCTTTGCACTAATTCTATATCTTGTAAATTCTTGTATTATACCTGGAATGTTTAAACACTGTTTTTATTTTGTTACAAGTCTACTCTCAAGCAAACAAATAAAAATGCTCTTTTTGTACATTATTGGTGTATTTCTAGAAGATATATTTGTTACGTGTTAGATGCTCATCAAATGTTTATTTCTTATAAAACCTGAAGTACATGCTAAGTGTTTACAAAAAATATATAAAGAGTTCACTGTTTTATAAGGCGATATTTTAAAATGCAAAGTCTGAATCAAGGTTGCAGCACTCAATTTAAAATTTTGTTGATGAATATCATTTTTCCTTTGAAGGTTTTATATATAAACAAGAATGCATATATTCATTTAATTTACCCTTTAGAGTCTAATTATAATCCAGTAAGATTAAGTTCTCCGTTGTGATGTATTAGACACTGTGGAAAATTTTCTAGAAATTTCAGGCATAAAATAATTAAAATTGCAAAAGTATAGTTGAAGCCATTGGATTTCTTTAGTATATTGACTTCACACATATAGAAAATCAAAGTTTAATTGCTATTCATGATGGATAACTCTGCTTCTGTTAGCTCTGAGGAAGGTAAAATAGGCTTTTAGTAAGCAATAGAAATCCATCCAAACACATGTAATAGCATTTTCCTGGCTTGCTCATTAGATTAGCAGTCATTGGAAATACAGTACTGATTCCATATATATTTTATATGCTCCAAATGGATGTTTTAAATTTTATATTAATGATTTCAACTAAATAATTTTGAATACCATGGATGGAATCAAAGTTGTTCTTCAATGTGTTCCTTATAGATTAAATAATACTTCAGAAAAACATAGAATTCTTCATGTTTTCAAATCTATCCTATTCAAAGAAAGTGTCTTTGATTGCTGGTATGGAGACAGTTATGCGGTGTAGTGGTGCAAAGGATGGAATTTGACTTAACTCTGGTTCCTACTCTCCTAAGTGTTGATATAAGGGAAAACATGCCAAAGAAATCTTTCCAACAATTTTTCAGCCCCTAGACACCCACTCTGGGTCTTTCCACAGACATAGAAAAATCAATGTTCTAAAATTGGCACATCTGTTTATATTTTCCTATAACCTCTAGAATTGATTTAGAAGTCCCCGTACCATGTAGATCTATAGACTCCAACTCAAATCATTTTTATGGGGCAGGGAATAAGATGCAAAATGCCATGGTTTTGCTGGTTCTGTTGACTTCCATTTTACTTTTGACCTATCATATAATTGGAATGCATAACTTACTTTTTCAGTGACAACCACTTACACAGTGTTTATTTTATCTTGAAATTATAAATTGTATAGAGTAAAATAAACATTGAATCATTGGTTAGATTCATGCCTCCCTTTCCCGTTTGTGAATTGCTTCTTCAGCACTACTGAATGATTTCAACATTAAGTCACATTTCATATTCTATCCTAGGAACCCATTACCATGTTTCAAACTCTGTCAAAATATGGGAAACTGAAATAATAATTACTCTAAAGTTGTGAAATAGCCACTGTAAGTTCTAATTATGGCTACAATTGAGAATGGACATTCATATTTATTAATAATCATTTATGTTAAGGGCTTTGTTTTGTTTTGTTTCCTACAACTTTTCAAATTTAGCTTATGTTCATAACTACAAGTATAAAGCTGCTTGGTTATATTAAATAAATTGGCTTCCTAAAAATTAAACAGTAAATATATTTTTAAAACTCTTATATTTTTATGTGTTCTAATTTTTGCTTCTTGACTCCCTTTTCTATATGGACAATGTTTATGGAATTATAATAGAAGAATAATAACTAGTGAATAATCTTTGTTATGTTTTATCTCTTTTGTTAAAATGTATATGTGACAATCCTTCCTTCCTTCCTTCTTTCTTTCTGTCTTTCACTCAGGCTGGAATGCAGTAGTGTGAGCATAGTTTATTCAGCCTCAACCTTGTGGTCTCAAGCAATCATCCTGCCTCAGCCTTCGACTAACTGGGACTACAGATGTGTACCACCATACCATGTGACAATATTGGTAAAGTTTTCCATAGTAAGAGAAAGACACTTTAAAATATGTCCAGTTCATAATTAACTTGCTATTTAAAATAAGTTTTTGCTACTTTTTTGCAGTGCTTAGAAACAAAACTCTTTATCTTTCAATATATTATACCCTAAAATATGTTTGTTTATGATAGAGATTTTATTCTCATTAATAAAAAAACCTATCCTCAAAGAAAGATTGAACATAAAGAAAACATTTTTACAGGCAAACAAAAAGCACATCAATATGTGGACCTAAAATTAGAGAAAATTGCATTTAAAAATATTAACGTTAGGCTACTTAGAAAGCTTATTCATCATTGTGTTGACATCATAATAATGGTTTATTGTGTTTAAAGACTGTGATCAGATCTACTTAGACATGGTCATGAGCCCTTTTTACAATGAAAATAACTGGTACTTTGAAGTACCTGGGTTGTGATGGAGCTGTGTAGTCTATTCTTTACTCATTTGGCACAACGAAGTAATCAGCCCAGAACAATAATAAATTATGTAATTAATCTCATGAAGCCAACAGCTTTATGTAAATGCTAGTGATTTCTTTGCACATTTGAAAAGTTTAATTTCCATTTCTCCTCTGAAAATAGTTTTGAAAGAAGTTAATATATTAAAATATATACCTAGCTTAATAAATTATTATAAATATAGTAGATATGTTAATGTTATTGTGTATCTTCAATCTATATTTTAAAGAGAGGTACTTTAGTTATTATCTTTAATATATGCTTCATTTGTGTTTGAGAGAACAATTATATATCATTTAAAGGTTCATGGCTAAGTTTTACCACCAATCACAGAATGAATATGGATGGACATTTTGGGCAAATATGTTCCAATAAAAAAATGAAACAAAATATTGATATTAGTTTCATGGCATATTTTCTTTTCTTTTTTTTTTTTTTTTTTTGCTTTAGTAAATTCTTACTTGTCAAGAAAATAACACAGATATATAGAGGTATTTCGTTTTGTCCATTGCCTCCTAGCAGGGAAGCACGGGAGCACGGGAGGAAAAAAGATGTCTTTGCATCTTTATTATTTTTTTATTTCGATAGATTTTGGGGGAACAGGTGGTGTTTGCTTACATGAATAAGTTTGTACTGAACACCAGACTAGAAAAATTACTGAAGAAATGGGGCAGATAATATAAATACAGATAAATGGCAAAGTACTTTTAATTCCTTATGAATTCTGGTTAAATATCTCCATTTCTCCCATTAATGACAACTAAACAAGCTGGTCATTTTTAAAAAATCAATTTGATGCAGTCAGAGAAGAAACATAAAGAAGAATTTTTTTGTCCCAGGTCTACAAGATGTCCAGATAGAGAAGCGGCCAATATCAGGTGCTGCTTTGTCCATGGCAGCCATTGCTTTTATTAGAAAAGGGGCTGAAAGGCTCAGAAAGTGTTTTGAGATCTTCCTGTGTATAGACAGAAAGAGGTTGGAGACCAGGTCCTGTCAAGGTTTGGGGCTCTAATGGCACCACGGTGCAGGTAACACCTTGGACAGCTTGAACACAGTGGATTGATACTTTCATGCTCTGGAGAAATAAATGTTATCCTAGAGCTCTATCACCAGCGAGAAATGTCACTATATTTCATGAATGAAGGTTAAACAAGGGCGTATTTCACATACATGTTAAGATGAACTATAGTTTATCTTTATAAAGATTCAAGAAGGCATGATTAATTAGGTAAGAGGACTAATACTGATAGTATTGATAAGTAAAAATGCTAAAAATAATATACACCTACATACTATGAAAATACACAATAACACTAGCATATAAATCAGGAGGAAGTGAATTGTTCCAAAATGTCTTTCACAGTTACCAAGAAGATAAAGGTGCCAATCTACAATAGACTTGAAGAGTCAAGTATACATGTTTTAGTCTCTAAAACTGCTAATGGAGTAGTAAAAAAATGTAAAGCTCTTAAGATAATGGAGGGGCAGGTGGAATAGTTAAAATACTCAGCCATTCTGAAATACAGTAAGAAAAGGCTTAAAAAAGTGATCAAGCAGATAGAAAAACTAAAAGAACATAACACATTTTAAAGCCACATGTTAATACTTATGTTAAATGCAAATATACCAAATTTCCTAGTTAAAAAACACATTTTTAAACTGAATAAACACACACACACACACACACACACACAGAAGGCAGTGAGATTATATATTTAAAGTATTGAAAGAGAATAAAAATGCCAGCCAAGCCCACCACATCTAGCAAAACTCTCCTACAAAAATGAGGGAGAAATTAAGAAATTCTCAGATAAACAAAAGCTGAGGGTATTCATTACTACAAGACTTGCCCTACTAAAAAATAAAAATAAAAAAATTAAGTGGATCCTTTCATTTGAAATGAAAAGATGCTAGACAGCAATACAGAAGTATAAGAAAACATAAAGTTCTCCAATAAAGGTAAATACATGGATAAATATGAAACTTGTATTATTGTAATTTTAGTTTATAACTCAATTTTCAGTTATTTTATAAAATTTAAACTACAAAAGCATAAAATAACTATAAATCCATATTAATTGATACACAATATATAAAGGTGTAATTTGCGACATTAATAACATCAAGCAGGAGAGTGAAGAGCTATAAAGTAGACGTTTTTCTAGCTGGGTATGGTACACACCTCTAGTCCCAGATACTCGGGAGGCTGCGATGGGATGATCACTTGAGCCTAGGAGACAGCCATGATTGTACCACTGCACTGAAGCTCAGGTGACAAAGTGAGACCCTGTCTCAAAAAAATAAATACATAATTTTTTTTATGAGTTAGAAATTAAGCTGTAAACAGTTTAAAATAGATTGTTATACTTTTAAAATGTTTAATGTAATCCCTGTGACAGTTTGACAGTTACAAATTGAATATTTTAGGTAAGTTTGACATTTGACCTTCAGCTAATAATATAATAATTAAGTTTATTATTGGGTAATTTTAATAATTTTTGGAGATATTTTCTGACACTCTTAAAGTGACAAATCTTGCACTAATTTTTTTGTATTAATTATTATGTTGATTATATTGCTTTATATTCAAATAAGCCCACTTTTACTCTTATTAATCCAGTGGGTATAATAGAAAAATTATTCATTGAGTCATTCATTCATCTTAACAATATTCCTTCATATATTTTGAGCATAAAATATATTTTTGACATATGTCATTGGTATAAAAATAATTTAGTGGTTTTAATATGAACTTATATATTTATTTACAGTATTTTATGGTTCTGTGTTTACATCTACACTCACTTCCAGACACAGGACTACCTACATTCTATCTAATTTTCTTGTTTTTACAAGGTATCATTTTACTCAGTGTTTTAGAAATTGAGTAGAAACTACAGTAGTTATATTTTGGTCTAATTTTGATAGGCTTGTGTTTTATTATAAAATATCTTGAAAATAAATATGTCTTGAGAATGTATTTTTATATATAATGTTATGTTTTCAAAAATAATTATGAGTGTTTTTTTACAGAAGCTTCTATTATGAAATATGGAATATGATTCACTTGTTAACATTAACTATATGTGTACAAACAAGGCTAACGACTTTAGTATTAAGAATGTATTATGTGTGAGATATTGATTTAATAGCTCATTAAATATACAAATTATTCTGACTGCATATATCACTGAAACTTATCTCCTTCTCAGGCCAAATAAATAAAATATTGCCCAAACAGCTAAATAGTAAACTTGAATCTTTAAAAAACTTGACACATTGTGTATGAGTCTAGCTTAGACTTAATAAATATAGAATATGTATTAAAGTATTTATAAATTTCTTCTCAATGGCTAAAATTCACAGGCATTTTTAAATATTTTACCCAGTGGGCTATCCCAGTCTTGCTTGTTATTATCCTTTCTGCAATTCAAACCTTAAATTTCTGCCATTAAATAAAACAGTTTTATATTTGATCAAAAGTACTTTACATCCCTCTACAAAATCTATTCGGTTATTCCATAGTGGTGATGTATTATGGTTTAAGAGCTTATCAAAGTGAATGGGCCATTTTATGGAATCAATTGTAATTTTTAGACCTTTAGGTATTTAGTTAAATTGTAACAATGTAGTATTTTGGTTGAAAGTGAAGAATTATTGATAAATGGAGACAATCCAACCTCAGATCTACCCTTGGCTTGTATCTGTTACATCCATGTACTTCTCATCAGAACTTCTGTCAATTTAATTGATAAACAAGAGTATTTAATATCACCTCAGAGTCACATTCCATATTTATTGTAACAGTGTGACTTTTGCAACATGATAAAACTCTTGAAGGCTTAGTTTTCCCATCTGTAAAATGGGATAAATTCTACCCAGTTTTGGTGAGGATGTAAAAACCAGGATAGCTCTGGGCCTCTAAAGTATTAGGTATTGAAAAAATGAGAGTATTTCTCTCTCTCATCATTGTGAAAGTCAGTCATTGTATGTGTTTGTTTTCTGATATCACTAACACATCCCATAAGTAGAAAGGCAGGATCTTTTTTTTCTTCTTCTGATATATTTTTCTGCTTCAACCACAGACACAGTCCCTGTCACCATCCACCTCAACTTCATGTATCCTCTGCTTCTACCCTTGTAACAAGTACATGTATGTAAATAATACTATTAATAACATTTGAAACTGTCTATGTTGTGTATAAAATGATGCCAGAGGTTTTTAAATACTACAAAATCTGCAGCTCCAATTAATACATTAAAAAATGAAGAAAATTGTTTTAAATAATCAAATATTAGTACCTAAATGTTTCAGAGTCAGATTATGGAATAGCCTCAAAGAAATTACATTTGCTTAAATTCATTAGTCGATTATTAATTACATGTCTCCTTTTTGGGGACTCAGTATCAGTGGTGAAGTTTAAAAACGTATCTGCGTATCCAATTGGTCATGTGTGCACTAGCTAAAATAAACAATTTTAGAGTTCAGAGTACATGGGTTGAAATTTCATCCCAATCTCATATGTCCTGTATGACATTGGGAAAGTACTAAATCTCAGTTTTCCTATCTATAAAATGGTCTAGCAAAAACATATATCTCAATGGGTTATTTTGAGGAAAAGAGTCAACAGGATAGTGGTATATGCAAAGAAAATACACGGTTTTGTTTGTTTGTTTTGAGAGGGAGTCTTGCTCTGTTGCCCAGGCTGGAGTGCAGTGGTGCAATCTCCGCTCACGACAAGCTCCGCCCCCCGGGTTCACACCATTCTCCTGCCTCAGCTTCCCGAGTAGCTGGGACTACAGGCACCCACCACCACGCCCGGCTAACTTTTTGTATTATTAGTAGAGACGGGGTTTCACTGTGTTAGCCAGGATGGTCTCGATCTCCTGACCTCGTGATCTGCCCTCCTCGGCCTCCCAAAGTGCTGGGATTACACGCGTGAACCACCGCGCCCGGCCATAAGTTTTAACTATATGTGACTTACTAAAGCCTTTTACTGAATCATCTGAACTTAAAAAAGTAGCTTTATCTACATTAAAGTCTTATGAAAAATGTTTTAGTCAAATTTGGACATCATAGAATTTAGCTAGCACAGTAGATGAGGTAAATAATAAAATCTAATAACAATAAAATCTACCTATAATTAATCACTTACAATGCAATAGACCTCTTAGTAAATCCAAGCATTTTTCCCCCCTTTGGGTTCTTTGTCAGACCAGTGCTAAACACCCATGTATATTTTGGTGTTAACTTTGGTTATTAAAATTGCTGCCTCTGCTGCATTTCTTTATAGCAAGTTTGAATTAAACAAAAGTGCTTGAACATTGAAAAATTTTAACTGATGAGAAGATTCATATAACATCATGTGTTATAGGGTTTATATGAGACTGAACAAAATTAATGCAGCTAGTGTTAAAATATTTAGTCATAAGGTAACATGAAAACTTTTACTCACAATATTATTCTATGAAATATGCATGACTGTTATATTTAAGAAATATGTATGGATTTTTAAAGTATGTATTTTCAGTTTTCTCTGACAGTGTTTTCATTTTCATTTCTTTTTCCAGATTGACTAGTACTTAAAACAACCTCAAAATACATATGTTTTCTCAAAAATAACTGCAAGAGTAGTGGGCATTGAGATAGTAAGGTTCTTATTCCTCTTTATTTAAATCTGTAAAGCAAAGTGGCAAATTAAAACTGAGATACTATTATATTCAGTTCATAACATAATTTGATACAAATGAAAACTTTTTTTACAAGGTAACAAAGTAACTGAAAATAAGTAGATCCAGCGCAAGTGAAACAATGTAACCATCTTGAAGCAATAACCTAGTAGGCCACTGTTGTGAAAACAGAAAATGGGAGGAACAAAGATTGACTTAACTAGGGGGCTGCAAACTTAATGTTTTAATTCATGTCCCTCATATACTAAGTGTTGAGGTATTTTTATGTTTTTTTCAAAACTAAATAAATTCACTGAAACTTAATCAGCCTGAATAGCCACAATGTTTTAAATAGAGCATTGTAAATTTTGAGACATCATATTTGCCACTTTTTTTTTTTTTTTTGCTGGGGTCCCAAGTTTTGCTATATTCAGGCTCATGGTACAGTAGTTTTGTTGTGAGTTTACATTCCTAATTATTGTGTGTTATCATGATGAGTATTATTCTACTCATGATTTTCCCTATCCTCCTCCTCTTCAGCTATTTTCTCTCCTAATATCATTAAAAAGCAAAAATTAAACGATTGAACATGTGATAATAATTAATGCATCCATTACTAATAACTCCATCATCATCCAAACTGTCTCTTGCTTTTATGTTGTGTAAATAAAGTCATATAGATGCCTAAGAATGTCAAATGACTATGAATTAATTTATTTGCCTTTGAACAACAAAGTCTTTACGAAATCATATCATTGTGAGAGAAAATAGAAATACTCTCAAAGAAAGTATCACTTATTTTAATGTTTAAATACAAAACAGCTGAAAATAACTGTCTCCGTGAGTGATATTGTACTGGGAAAAGGATGATCAGATTCAGAGAAGTACTTTTATGTGTACTTTTTAATTTTGGGGTTTTTTCTGTGTTACCATATAAATATATACACATACAGATATCTATATAGAAATTCTGGTAAAATTAGTGGATTTAAAATATGTGAGCATTTGATTACATTATTTTAAAATTGTATATTCATTGTTCAAAATATACCAGTGATTATAATTGTGGTTAAATTAATTGTTGGTTTTAGTGGGTGTTGTATAATTTAGCATGGTACATGTAAGAATGTTGGCAGGCTTTATACTGATATGATGAACTATTTCTGTGGTAGAAGGAAGATGCACAGCCACAAGAATTGTAGAATTCTTTCTGAATTTTCTTTTTTTGTAAACTAATATAATCTATATTGCCATTATTTCTGTCCCTGTCCCAAAAAAATAATTCAAATAAACAAAAGACCTGCAGGTGTCTGATCTTATCCAAAAACTGAAACACAACAAATGAGGTGATTAAACTAAAAGGCAAAGAAATATAGAAAACTAAACAAAGTGTATACTGATCTGAGATAATGCTGGTAACAACATCAACATTCATACCATAAAATAAATACATGATTATTAAATAAATTTTAAAATAATTTCACCATATTTGTGAAAAATGTTGATTTGCTGTTTGGATAGATGTTGATTATAAAATGTAGACTCTGTCCAAATTATCAAAGAATGATTTAAAATGTAGAGTGATTCTGACCAGTTTATTGACTAATATGACTAGTTGCATATTCAATATCTTTTTTGAATCATTGTGTACATAGTAAAGATTTAAGAGAATCAAGGTTACGACTATTGACTCTAAAGCAATAGGCGAACAGTTTGCCAGACCTAATTGTCTGCAGGAATTGGTCTGAGCAAAAATTGAGATTTGATTCCTCTCATTTCTTCTTCCTCATTTCTTTATTGCTTTAATCTTTGTGATTTCTAATTACTTTTCTAAAATGTAAACAGACAGAATACATTTATGTATAATTAGAAGATAATAGTCTTGCTTTTCAAATGTATCTGAGTCATGTATTTTATTACATGTATTCAGAGTATTTCTCTTATGGAAATTATATAATGAAATGGATGGAAACAATGTAGTGCAGACTTCTAGAAAATGAAATGAGTTATTTCATTTAATTGAAACGTTCATATGAACTTTTTGGAAACTGACAATTAGATGCATACTCACTGTAATTTTCAGCATCTTTTGATACATTCTGCCAGTTCTAAACCTTACCTGCATGTACGAGATAGTAGATAAGGACTGTTTCCTGCAGTCTCTTGATCTGAATTATCTTTTTCATTCCCTTTTCTTGAAGATTTAATTAGATCTCATTGTCTCCATCATCATTGTTAATTTCATATTTCCAAAAGTCAACTTTTTAGCTCTTCCTCATGTCATAACTGCACTTGGATATTCAGCTTAACACGATAAATATCAAAATCATTCACATATTTTAAAAATCACATTGCCGTGACCCTATTATCTTAATGATCCAACTAAAGTTTATGGGGAGAAATTCTTACAGGATCCCTATTTTAGTATCAGTTTTTCTACAATTTTACTCTTAAAATTTCCTTCAGACCATGTTTCCTAGCTCCTGTTTCTCCATTCTATGGTTTCTTTTTCAAATTATTTGTGTAAATGCATTTGTGTTTATATAAATTTGTTTATCTTTCAAGATACAACAGGAGTTGTCTCTTTCTGGAAGCTATGTCGGAATTCTGAATTAATTTATGTTACCACATTTGTACTTTGCTAGTTCCTTTTGCATGTCTTTATCACAGCAATCGCCATATTACATTGACATATGGTTTTCAAGTATGTCATCACCAATGTATGAGTTGTTTAGCAGCCAACAGACAATCTGGAGTTCAATAAAATTGGATGAACTAAACTGAATTAGGCAACAAATGTACTATGGCTCTATGGAGCCTGTCATTATTCCACTCAAGAAGTAAATCACTTTAAACTGTTCACTTTGTACTTGTCCCAAGCCCTCCAAATCTAATTTATTTTTTGAGAAACAATATTGATATTTCACCATAATTTTAATTAATCACTACTTGTTTAGGGAAATTGTACTGTCAGTTGCTCTTGCATAAAATCATTACACAGCATTACATCCTTTAAGAAAGCTTAATTTTATTCATATATATCTTTTGTTGTCACTTCTAATAACTCATGTAGTGCCATACCTAAGTAAAAGACTGCATATCCCACGTTTTCTCCTTCTCTTTTCCCATCGTACAATATTTAGTCCATTCTTTAAGATGTTATTCATGAGTCACCTTTAATGAGAGGAGGTCTCTGATATTGATATTCTAATATACTCTGAACATATAAAAACAGAAATCTGTAAGTTAGAATTAAATGATTAAATAGACATGTTTCTGAGGACTCAACATGGGAAATAATATCCCCTCTAACAAATAATTTTTACTTATAAAAATGAGTAATCATGTAAGTCTTTAAACTTTTGGCGAATCCTCAGTATTTGGAAAAATTAAACCTAACCAAAACGAAAGGATTAACACATTCCCTAGGAGATGGATCTCTGCTTTTGAAGAAAGAGTAGCTTGAATGAACTTTAAATTGCTTTATTTCCCAGAGCTGGAATGTGTCCCAAACTAGATTTTTAATTGGTTCCTGAAGCTCTTTTTTCTTAAATAAAATCATCAAACTCACTCTAAAATGGAATTTGAAACCACATTAGCCCAAGGCAGTAAAAAGCAAAACAAAACTTAAGTTCAAAGTTTTTTTTACTCTGTTTTTGCTTGTTGTGAAATCCCTAAAAGTGAAAAATCAACATTGTTTAGTCTAATGTCAGTTTTTTTTTTTTTCTTCAGCAGTGACAATCATAGGAGGAAACTCCTTTTAATATAAGGCAACTTGTACTGAAAATAGGTATTAGATTTTAAAAACTAAGGGAAAACAATTCAAATATAAGTAAGAATTTTAAACATAGGCCAGGCGCGGTGGCTCAGGCATGTAATCCCAGCACTTTGGGAGGCTGAGGTGGGTGGATCACTTGAAGACAGGAGTTTGAGACCAGCCTGGCCAACATGGTGAAACCCCGTCTCTACTGAAAATACAAAAATTAGCTGGGCGTGGTTGTGCAGCTTTTAGTTCCAGCTGCCCAAGAGGCTGAGGCAAGAGAACTGCTTGACTGCTGGATGTGGAGGTTGCAGTGAGCTGAGATCACGTCACTGCAGTCCAGCCTGGGCGACAGAGTTAGAATCTGTCTCAAAAAAAAAAAGAATTTTAAACATATTTGGCAGCGGCTTTATAATATTAAATTAAACAGATTAGAGGAAAGAGTAATTCTATTTTAGCATTTATTTTATCTGTTACTTTCTCTTGCCATATGTGTATTGTGCCTGCCATGAAATAAGTCATTATTTAACTTAAAGAGGGTCAATGAGGTGATGAAGATGGAGTTTTCTTCTTTTACTCTTAACAATGGGTGTGTATAATTTGTTTAAAAGAAATTTGAACCTGCTTATTGAAACCAGAAAAAAACAGAGAATACTCTTCTACCTCTCAGCATTTATGTATTGCACAGGCTTGTTCTATTACATTTGGTGTAAAACTTTACCATGTACTGTTTTAGTCCATGGTAAAGTTTTAGTCCACATCTCTACACACCACAAACCTCTTTCTTTCTTTTCTTTTTTTTAAATTATTATCATCATTCTTATTATTATTATTATTATTATTATTTTTTTTTTGAGACGGAGTTTCGCTCTTGCTGCCCAGGCTGGAGTGCATTGGCACAATCTCGGCTCCCCACAACCTCCGCCTCCCAGTTCAAACGATTCTCCTGCCTCAGCCTCCTGAGTAGCTGTGACTACAGGCATGCACCACAATGCCCAGCTAATTTTGTATTTTTAGTAGAGATGGGGTTTCTCCATATTGGTCAGGCTGGTCTTTAACTCCCGACTTCAGGTGATCTGCCCACCTCAGCCTCCCAAAGTACTGGGATTACAGACTTGAGCCACTGCGCCCAGCCGACGAACTTCTTTCTAAATGATGCAAAAAGTGAAGTAAAGTTTTTACAGAGCCTAGCTAATATAATCCTTAATTTCTGGTCTTTTATCATTACTTATGCTTACTAATTAGCTATATTTTTTGTTTGTTTTAGAAAATTGAGGGTACTGATCACATTACTAAATTCGAAGCCATTCATAATGCTATTAAAGCAGGACAACTAGACCATTTTAAACAGCAAAATCAACATCAAAGAGCATATATATATAAATACAGAGAGAGAGAGAGAGACAGAGAGAGGGATTTTAAAAAGTGGAGAAATTCAGAGAGTTGATTCTCACCAATTGTTATGGCCTCAAAGTCACTGCAAACACTATGTAACCAACACTAAGCTATTGCTCCTAAGGGAAATACAGGGTTAGGTTTCTGTGAGCCTCTGATCATAACATTTTTTAACCTGATAATCCATAACTTTGTTTTATGTGCATTTCTGTTTAATTTTTGGGAAAAAGCTAAGTGTTGGGAGAAACTGAGGGGGCTTGCACGTCTGACATAATGTAAAAAGTCTTGGAACATGTCCGGTGTCCAGGGTCTGAAACCCCTTGTGGCCTTTGGAATACCAAGCTCTGTGCTAAAGGGTGGAAGGCTACCCTGATGCACCATAATCTAAGCCCAGGGCATAAAATCCCTTGTGGCTTGGATAGAATCCAGGGCTCGTGGCTCTGGAATGTGTCTAGATTTGCTTGCTCCTTGCTCTCCCAGGATCAATTGTATCTTGAGTTAAAAGAACCTGCTCTCTATTATCTCAAGTAGCAGAGCAAATGCTAAACCATCACAGCTGAAAATCATATGCCTAATACAACGCGTCCTTTTGACCTCCACATTCTCACCACCTGTTTCTCCGCTGGATTACCAATAAATAGCATGAGCTCCCAGAGCTCGGGGCTTGCGCAGCCTCCATACACTAGCGATGGCCCCCTGGTCCCAGCTTTCTCTTTCAAACTGTCTTTTTCTCAATCATTTGACTCTGCCGGACTTTGTCACCCCCACGACCTGGTGTTGGGTCTGATCACCCCAACATTTAATGACACCTTATTTGATACATATGGTGTATGCTTAAACTTTGAACTTACTGTCAACAGTACTACAACTCATGTCTGAGCAAGCTTATTTAACGCACGTATTTTTTCTGTAAGTTGCATCACAGCCTTCCCGGTATGATGCGTTCTTATGATTTTATGTTGCCTTAGTATTAGTATCCATTCTGAATTTAGGTTTTACTTTCTCACAGCAGAATTGGGGCTTAGTCACCCTTGACTCAGTTTCCAGTTCACCATTCCCTCCCAGTCCTTCCATGTGGTTGATCTAGATATCTGCCTTAAACATCTGCATCCAGGTGACCACATTTCTATGGGAAAGCTGGATACAACCTACTTGACAACCCCCACTGACCCCCACACCCCACATGGACTAAGCAGACATGCAGCAGTGCCCACCTCTCAGTCACAGAATGATTCCATGGAGCTCAGGCCATCAATTAGAACTCTTTGAGAAAAACAAGCTTGGGCAACACGCTGGACTCCAATAGAGGCTTTGGCCTACAAGGCCCTCACTTTCTCTTTTGCTCCCCACACGCTGGCAGAGCTTGTGTTTCCTGGATGGCTTCCCCCTTCCTGTTGAAACTGCAAGGACTGCTGCCCTTTGCTCTCTGGGATCTGTAAGTAATCAGCCGCTTCTGTTATTTCATGTGTTTTATTGAGTTGCCTTCTCTAGGTCTCACCCATCTGACACACACAAACCTAACTTCCTTCCTGCTCAGGGCTGTCTTAGAGAGTGACTATCTTGGTAAGAATAAACTGGACACAGATCAGAGAAGAGCCACAAGGGCATCTCCCAGTATCAACTTTTCTGTGAGAGGAACATCTTGTCACGGGTTGACATTTGGGTATCAGGCATTTGCCATAATAATAAAGAATCCTATGAAAGGCACACTGTAAATCATGCCCACATTCCCTGGAGCCACATAAGGACAGGGCGAGAGTTTGTTGCCACTGCCCTGAAAGACCTCAAGACCAAATTATTAGAAAAAAAAATACAACACTTGAGCTTAGCAACACTAGATGGCACGTCAGCGCTGCACTTCGGGACCATTTTAAACAGCGAAATCAACATCAAAGAGCATATAAATGTGAAAAATGTGACACTCAGTAGGCCTCAAAAGTGACACTTGTTTGCAGTGCAAAAGCTAAAACAAGAAAGTAAATTGTCACCTTGTTCAACCTCACCTGGAAAGATGCACATCAGACAATTCAAAGTTTTCACTGCTCTAAGCGTGTCCACAAAAGACCGTAAAAGTGATGTGAGCATTGATTTGGACTTTGTACGTAAATTGTAGTGAAGAAGCTATTTAGCCTACTGTCAAATACAAAGCCTAAAATACAGAAATATGAGAATAAGGAGAATTGACTCTCTCTCTCTTTATATACATATGTGTGTGTATATATGTGTGTATATATATATACACACACATATGTACATGTGTGCTATATACGTACATGTATATATAAAATAAAAAATATTTTCTGTATAAGTATAGAAGTGTATGTGTGTATATATGTTTTTGTTCATGCACATACATATAGGTGTGTAGTATTTGGAAATATGTATATGCAAATGACTTTTGAAAATTTAGATGAAGGGGTATAGAAGAGATTTAATTTTTACAGTTTAAAAATGCCTTCATAAATATACGGTAGTCCAGTAAACTTGGTATGAGCTTTACAAATACGTCATCTCATAATTGCCCTTTCAATAAATTGACTTTCTCTATAGTTCTTAATATTTAGGACAATATTTACCTGAATTAAGAAAAATTTCTGCATTCTGTAGAAGTATATACAACAGCAATCTCCCTATGTTCTTGGAACTTTAACAAGAAAGCATTTATAGAAAACCCACTTCCCCAAATGTAGCGTATATACTGTGTTAGGCTGAATGCTGATTCCCCCAAGGATACCCATGCCCTAATCCCCAAAATGTGTAAATATGCTGGGTTACATGGCAACGAGAAATGAAATTTGCAGATAGAATAAGTTTGCTTATCAGTTGATCTTAAGGTAGAGAGATATCATGGATTTCCTGTCTCTAATCCTCTCACTGTGCAAGAGTCAACTGTACATGTATTTTCAGTTGATTCCCATGCAGCCAGAAATTCACTGTAACATTTGACTTCCCAAAGACTTAGCTACTAATAGCCTACTGTTCACCAGAAGTCTTACCAATAACATAAATAGTTGATTAACACATAGTTTGTATATTACACATATTCTATACTGTATTCTCACAATAAAGTAAGCTGGAGAAGAGAACAATATCAAGAAAATCATAAAGAAAGAGGAAATATGTTTACTATTTATTACGTGGACCATCATACAGTTCTTTCCCCTGTCACTTTTAGCTGAGTAGGCCGAGGCAAAGGAGGAAGACGTGGGGTTGGTCTTGCTGTCTCAGGGGTGACAGAGGTGGAAAAAAATTCACATGTAAGTAGATCCACATAGTTAAAACCTGTGGTTCAAGGGTCAACTGTAATTATAAAGGTCCTTAAAAATGGGATGGCTAAGCAGAAGAGGAAAGTCAGAAAAAGAAGTAAGATGACAAAACAGTTTCAGAGTAATATGATGTCAGGACTTAACCCTCCATTGCTGGCTTTGAAGATGGAGGATAGGGCCATAGACTAAGGAAGATGGACAGCTTCTAGAAGCTGGAAAAGGCAAGGAAATGGATTCATCCCTGGAGTCTCCAAAGGGAATGCAGCCCTGCTGATTTTAGCCCAGTGAGATTTCAGATTTCTGACCTGAAGAACTATAAGATAATAAACTTATAAGACAATAAATTTAGTTGTTTTAAGCCATTAAATTTGCAGTGATTTGTCACAGCAATAGAAAATTAGTACATCTCTTCACCTTCTGTTCTGTCTCTGTAGCTCTGTACATATAAATATGCTCATATATGCACATTATACATATATTAAAATACAGAAAACATGTAAATTTTTTTTGAGATGGAGTCTAGCTCTGTCACCCAGGCTGGAGTACAGTGGTGCAATCTTAGCTCACTGAAACCTCCTCCTCCTGGGTTCAACGGATTCTATTGCCTCAGCCTCCTGAGTAGCTGGGACTACAGGTGCACACTACCCTGCCTGGCTAATTTTTATATTTTTAGTAGAGAGTGGTTTCACCGTGTTGGCCAGGCTGGTCTTGAACTCCTGACCTCAGCTGATCTGCCCGCTTTGGCATCCCAAAGTGCTGGGATTCCAGGTGTGAGCCACCGCTCCCAGCCATGTAATTTTTATGTATAGTAAACAGATACATTAGCTACATTAGCTACCTGTTATTTGTACTACATATTAGCATGCCTTTTTATATTCTGATTCAGATAATTGTAAATATTAACTCTACTCATATATGAACACATGCTTACTTTCAACCTGTACTTCTTCAGTTTTATATTTTAGAGAAGAAAAGCCTGAGTTGGTTCATGAAATGAGGAATAACCATTAATATTTGGCACATAACTTAAATTCAAGGAGATTTGAAATCTGGCTTTCTCAACAGCAAATTTGCTCCTCCTACCAGTATTAGGCCTTCTATTCCCTGATCGGCCTCCTTGTTACAGAGAAGTCCATGAAACCTGTGTAAGGGAGGGAGGGGTAACTTACATTACTTCAAAAACTGGCCTCAGAATTCTTCTCAGGAAAGGAGCTGTGTTCATTGAACATATTTTGAGAGGACATTTGGAACAAGTAAGACTCTGAAGATGTAAAAAGAGAATAGGAACTTGAAGAGTAAAGGCAGATGGAATGGCTGTACTAAGTTAAAAATAGGAATAATGATGGAGAGATACCAAGCAACCATATTAGCAGTTTTGTTAACGATATTATATCCCCATAGGACAATTTATTGTAAGACTGTGTTGCTTTGGTTGAATATAGTCTCAGTTTCTGAAAGTTGTGTTGTCTATAGCAGAAGGGGCAGCCTCTGCCTCAGGGATTCTCTCTTCTAATCTCTCCACACCTACCACTCACTAACTTAAAAGGGACAAAGAGTTTTATTAATGTAACAGAAAATTGGAAGATAATTTTATTTAGAAGGAAGGAATTTTTACACACTGAGACTTGTCCGCTGTCTTCCCCATACCAACCATCTCCCACTGGTTTGCTGTTGTTTGAAACATTTCAATTCAATGACTTGTATAGATCAAGAGTGCATTGCATTGGAAAGTTTTTATAATATTTTATTTTTTTTCATTTTGCTATTTATTTGGCCCTTAATTTTACATTTTGTAAGTATTTGTATCTTGCAAACATGTCTGAAAATATAACTTGGCCATTTTTAAATGCAGGTATTAGAGGAAACAATTATTTGCCTAGGTCTGCAGAAAATTCTGAGGTTCTTCATGATGAAGAGCACCTCTAAGTTATTAACTAACCCCATGAACAAGGGACTGCAAAAAAGTTAGTCTTTACAATGAAAGCTATTTATCAATGACTTTTACATGTGCTGGTAATATAAGTTATTGAAGTCCATTAAGAAATAACATGTAAATATGGCAATGGCTGCAGAAAAATTAAAAAGTCACTAAACTATATTTCATAACCAGTTGAGAAATGATGGAGATATTGGACTCTCAAAATGAACAAAATAAAACCTTTGTTTACAAACTTCTATACAGTGCAAATGATAAGGGAAAAAGGTCATTTAGTAACAATACAAAATTATCATCCAAAATATAAAATTCATAATTTGTGAGAATCTAATAATTTTGCATGTGTAGCAACTAAATTCTAGCAAAAGATGCAGTGTGAGAAAATGAAGAGTTTTACTCTCAAATAGTACTACATATTGATGTATTGATGATGAGTTACATCCTATGAAGATGTTTTATAATACACAGAAAAAAAGCAAACCCAAAAGTCTTACTCCATTTATTACATCCATTACAAAATACCTTAGATAGAGTAATTTATACATAATAGAAATTTATTTCTCCTAGTTCTGGAACCTGGGAAGTTCAAGATGAAGATGCTGGCAGGTTTAGTGTCTGGCGAGGGCACCATTCCTCACTGATGGTGTCTTGTAGCTACATCCACATGTGGTTGAAGGGCATAAAGCTGTATTCTTATGTGGTAGAAAAGCAAAATGGATAAAGGTGCAAAGACTCCCTCAAGTGTTTTTATCAGGGTGCTAATTCCATTCATAAGAGCAGAATCCTCATGATCCAATTACCTCCTAAAATCCTCACCTCTAAATTCTGTTGCATTAAGGACTAAGTTTCAACATGTATTTTGAAGGTACACAACCATTCAAAGCAAACACCAAACTCTGTAAAACATGTCAAGCTAAGCACTCAAATAATTTTTAAATGATGATGAATGTTAAAAATATGCTTTCTTGTTACAAAGAGCTGGCCACAACAAGCAAAAGACAAAATTATACTTAGATTTTTATTCATAACTGAAAACAAAATTCATTCTTGGAGGTACTGTGTTGGCTTCTGTACTGACAGTGCATTACCAACCACTGGGTCTAAGAAGGATTATGCTTCTTGTAGAATCAAGCAAATCCTGCATCTTCCCGACAAACTGAATGTTTTGCCGAGAGGCACCTGTGCCAAAGACATTGGAGATTAAATGAAAAAAAAATAGGTACTGCTACGAAAAGTCATATGTATATTATTAAAGAAAAACGAGTACATCTGAGAATGTCTGAGGAAAAAAAATGCCTGAATGTTTGAGAAAAACCTCCTGTACATGTAGAAATCCAATAGGTTACCAAAGCATGTGTTTTTCACAGTGTGTTCAGCTGAAAGTTGAAATGCGTGAATACATACAAGAAAAAATAAGCCACATTTTGCTGAGTGCTTTGATGATTAAAAAAAAAATGGCTGCAGAATTTAGCCCACATAACAGACATTTACCCTCATATGATACAGTGGAACAAGCATCTGTAAGACTCTGGAGAAACATTTTTATAATATAATGAGATTTTTGGATTTTAAGTGAAATTGAATCTATGTAAAAATCATGTTGCAAAAAGAAATTTTGAAATGTTCCTATTGCTGCTTGGTATTCAGAGAGTAGGAGGCTCCCAACAAGACATTGTCTTATTGTAAGAAAACTGGATGATTTGCCCAACGAAGTTATACAATATTTTTTCCCCTTTCAACACAAAATATGCTTGGGTGGAAATTCTTTTCTCTGAATCTTCTGCTCAGCCTGAAAACTTGATTTTGATAGAAGAGGAAGAATTTTGCAAGGTGAATAGCTAAAATAATATTTTGAGGTCTTTATGTTCTAATGCCAATATATGTGTCATCTAGAATTTTGTCTGTATTGATTATTTTTTTCTCTTGTGAATGGATTATGCTTTCCTATTTCTTGATACATTTCATAATTTTGAATTGGATTCTGGACATTTTGAATGTTGTGAT
Source organism: Pongo abelii (assembly GCF_028885655.2). NCBI lineage: Eukaryota > Metazoa > Chordata > Mammalia > Primates > Hominidae > Pongo > Pongo abelii. The sequence continues at coordinate 21,560,716 of NC_071989.2, read as the reverse complement.
ATAGAGAATATGGGTTATCTTCTATTTCTGTTAAGAATGCTAATATTTTTCTATTTCATTTTAGCAGGCAATTGATTTGACAGTTAATCAAATAACAAAACTCTTATTTGCTGAAGTAGGTGGCAGATCAAATTTTCATCCTTTTTTTCTTAGCTTTGGCAGACCTATGAGAAGGCCTGTGTGAAGTTGGCCCCATGCTTGTCTGGTTCAGGAGTGAGCTATATATTTGGGCAGAATTCATACACGGAATTCATAGATCCACTTCCCTGGCTCTCTCCTTTCTGGAATTTTTCCCTTTAGATTTCAGTGGCTGTGATTGCCATAAATTCTGGCTTCTGGTGTTTTCAAAACGATAAGACTATGAGTTTTTCTATTGAAATGTTAGCCTTCCTGTCAGATATAAATTTGGACTATCTCATGATAAAAACAATGACATGAGTAAATCACTCTTCATCCTATCTTCATCCCTGTTTCCAAGTGTAACTCTCCTTCCAGTGTCTGCTTTGTTTTTCCACAATCTTCTGCTTTCAGGTACTTGTTTTTATATATTTATTTTTCTAAAAACTACAGTTATCTTTCTTTACTCAGTTTAAAATTACTGAAATCAACAATAAAAATGTAAAACAATAAAAACCTAATCTTTTACATACCGTATGTTAGAAAACATATTTCACTAGAATATTTTTAGTACAGGCCAGGGGCTGTGGCTTATGCCTGTAATCCCAACACTTTCGGGGGCCGAGGCCAGTGGATCACTTGAGACCGGAAGTTTGAGACCAACCTGGGCAACATGGTGAAACCTTGTTTTTATTAAAATTACCAAAAAAAAAAAAAATTGCCAGGCATAATGATGTGCACCTGTGATCCCAGCTACTGGGGAGACTGAGGCACAAGTATAGCTTGAATCCAGAAGGCGGAGGTTGCAGTGAGATGAGATCGTGCCACTGCACTTCAGCCTGGGTGACAGAGCGAGACTCTTGCCTCAAATATATATATATATATATATGTAGTTCATATATATATATATATATATATGTAGTTCATATATATATAGTGTGTGTATGTATAGTGTATATATATAGTTTATATATATATATAGTGTGTGTGTGTATATATACATATGTATATATGTAGAAATTAGTTACAGGATATTTAGGCCGAATAGAACACTACTCAGATAAAGCAAGGTATCAAGCAGAACTTTTTTTTTTAACTAAAACGCCATGGGAGGCTGAAGTTTTGTTTTGTTTTATTCCACACTAATTTCCACACTAATGACTTGCCTTGCAGTCGATGTCCTTGTGAGAAAAGAGAACCAAATAGAAAAATCATATTTATAAATTGACCAAATAAATAAATCTGGAGGAAAATATTATCTACTTAAAGGATAATTGAAAATTATTAATAGATTATCATGTCCTCAAGCATATATCATTTTTACATATGGTATGCTATAGATAGAATGTTCTTCTTTTGCTGTAGAGATTTTCTGAGACTTGACCAGTTTTTAAAGTATCTCTCCAGGATTAAGAAATCATTAACTTTTGATCATTTGAAAATGACTTAAAGTTAATAAAGATCTATAAAATATCATTAAGTAGGACTGTGAGATGGCAATACTTTGGTTTTGATTATATAGAACTCAATACTTATTTGAGAAAACAAACACACAGCAAAATGATTAAATAGAAAAATCACCATTTTGGTACCACCGCAGTCCTTCTGTTAAAAATGGGAAGTGTTGGCCTGGCGCAGTGGCTCACACCTGTAATCCCAGCACTTTGGGAGGCCGAGGTGGGCAGATCATGAGGTCAGGAGATCGAAACCATCCTGGCTAACATGGTGAAACCCCATCTCTACTAAAAATACAAAAATTAGCCGGGCATGGTGGTGGGCGCCTGTAGTCCCAGCTACTTGGGAGGCTGAGGCAGGAGAATGGTGGGAACCTGGGAGGTGGAGCTTGCAGTGAGCAGAGATTGTGCCACTGCACTCCAGCCTGGGCGACAGAGCGAGAGTCCATCTCAAAAAAAAAAAAAAAGGAAGTATTAATTGACATGATGGGTATTTTCATTTATTCATGTAGTTATAGAATTTTTTTTTACATTTCAAAAAACTGAATTTCTTTTTACTAACATGTTTTGACGGTAAACCTACCTCATCAGTCTCTTTAACACAAACATGACAGCAATGCAACTGGAAGGTTTTGGAGATAATGATGCAGACCCATGGAATAGGATGTAGTTGCACTGGGGCAGGAGACACAGGTGTATTATTTATGCTTGCAAAGGAGTGGTGACAATTTACCATGGTACTAATACTTCCTGGCTTGAATTGAATATGTTTTGAAATATGAATGATTCATTTAAAAGCTGAAACATTTAACACTGACATCCAAGCAGCATTTCCTGAATTCCTGTTGGTACAGAAATAGAAAATATTATGAAATATCACTATGATATTATTGGGGTAACTTTCTTTTTTTGTATTTGTGGATTGATACTTCAAATCGAGTGCTGTAGATTGCATTGAGTGTATGCAATTGATTTTGATACACTTTACATCCTAATTACAATGTTTAACTTGCCATGTGAGGCATATTTTAGGCAAAAGAAAATATTTTTGTTTTACATAGGCATTAGTTTAAATAGTAGATTGACATTAAAAGAAAGAAATATTCAAGCATAAAATGAATTTGAAAGTAATTTATATTAAAGATTCACAAGATGTTATTCTTAAGTGCTGAAACAAATATCCTATCATATTTTCCCGATGGCTAATATGGCTAACATATGGAGAACTAAAGCATTGATTTGACAATGACCCAAATAATGACGCAATTATAACCTTTTCAAGAATGATTTAAAACATATTCTAACCTTTTCATCATTTCATTTTTTACTATGAGAAGATCATTACTCAAAAGGGAAGGGAATGATTTTGTAGTTGGCTCTTGCTAAGAGTTATATTTCAATTTCTCATTACAATGAAATGTAAAGCACAAGAGGAGGAGGATGGGGGAAACTCTACCAACTCCCCCCCCTTGCAGTTTTTTATGTGTGATATTCAATATGGTTTAAAAACCTAAGAGAACAACCCATTTTGTTTCAGCCCGAAATCTGTCAACCTGTTGATGGGGCAAATGCACAATATACTTTATTGGAATGCTGCCACATGTAACATTTATTTGCAAAATGCAAGGAAGATTTAAAAGGAAAAACTTCATAACGTAGGAATTTAATTTAAAAATACCAAGTGAACAAAAATTATGATAGCTTGTGAACATTAAACTAGATGAAAATTGCAAACCTTGATCATGAAAATTAAATTATAACACTCCTTGATTTGTTGAACATAATAATGCTTATTGAAATGAGTCAAATGACATTTTTCTTGTAAAGGTCTTTCTGATATACAGCATTTGAAACTTCCTCCATTGTTCATGATCATTAACGCTTAATTTCAAAGATCATTTAATATGTACTTTGTAAGAAGTCTAGATACCGATTTTTAGGTTTTCTTGGCTTGATTGATTTGGTGAGCTGAAAGACACTGCTTCATCAGAATTCAAACAACAGAAAACATCTCCCAGGTGAATTTTCAATTCTGTATAACTTGGTCATTTTTAAAGAAATGTAAAAATAGATTGTATAACTTTTGCTCATTTGCTTCCTAGGACAATTGACACTTTAATACCACTACTTATATTAAGACAAAACCATGCATTTTTTCTCTATTTTTATGTAATTCGACTTAAAACTATATGTATTGAAGGCCTACAGTGAGTCAAGTTCAACTCCATTTTCCTAAGATACATCAATGAACCAAACAAAAACACCTCCTTTATGGAGCTTATATTCTAGAGGTGACAGGGAGACAGATAACAGTGCACCTAACTCACCCAGGGTGTGTTACATTTCAAAGCAATGAGCCTTCTGCAGCCAAAGCTAAAGTAAAGCAAGGAAAGGGCTTGCAGTTGTTGGTAGGGCATGGGGGTGGGTTGCCATTTATTTAGGCCCATAAGAGCAGGCCTGTTTTTGGTGATATTTGACCATAATGTTGAACGGCACATTTGGAGAGAGCTATGATGAGGCCAGTGTGGTTAGGGAAAAAGATGAATAAACCAGAGGAAAAGTCAAGATGTGGAGAACTAAGGGCAGCATGATCACGTTGGCGGTTAAGTCATTATAAAGAGTTATACTCAGACTGAAATAGGGAGCTAAGTAAAAGTTTTTAGCAAAGGAATGAAAAGATTTCATGTAGGTTTCTCCTCTCGCTCCCCTCCCTTTCCCTGCCCTCCTCTGCCCTTTTTCTGACAGAGTCTCACTCTTTTGCCCAGGCTGGAGTGCAGTGGCATGATCTCTGCTCACTGCAACTTCAGCAACCTCCACCTTTCGGGTTCAAGAGATTCTCCCACCTCAGCCTCCAGGGAAGCTGGGATTACAGGCGTACACCAGCAGGCTTGGCTAATTTTTGTTTTTTGAGTAGAGACCAAGTTTCACTATGTTGGCCAGGCTGGTTTTGAACTCCTGACCTCACTTATCCAACCACCTCAGCCTCCCAAAGTGCTGGGATTACAGGCGTGAGCCACCACACCCGGCCTGATTTCACCTGGGTTTCTAAGCAAGATTTCTGGCTATCATCTAGAAAAATTATGAAAGACAGATAAGGATCAAATCAGTTCAGCTAATTATAAGGCTATTGCTTTAATTTAGACGAGAAATTATGGAAAATGTAGCAAGTCCAAATAGATACATCTACTTAAGGAAACATCCAAAAGCATATTTGAATAGGAGACTATCTTGTTTACATACTGATCATATCTGATATGCAAAGAGTTTTTATTACTTTAAGTTGCAAGTTTTGAAAAAACCCATTCACTTCTCTTATGTGATGAATCACTTTTGACAACACCCCTTTGACCTAAATATCTGTATTTCAGTGTGACTGTATTTGATGGGCAGATTATATAAAATACTTTGAAACACACCACACTGGTACACAGTAAAATTAAAAAGGATAATTTAGCAGGGCTTAATTCGTAACTCTGGTATTGCAAATTTCTTTTCATTTTATTCTTCCAAAACATGTTTCTTGGAGTTAGGCCTAATAGGTTGAGGAACAAATACAAAAATTAGGTGTGGGTCACAGGTCATTCCAGACTTGGTTTATCATCTTAAAGAGGATTTGAAAGATGAAATTCCCTTTACCACAGTTTCTTGTTATGGCATTCTTGTGCATGTCATGTTTAATAAGTTTCTGTCTTCTTGAAAACCTTTAAAATATTTTTTATAAATATCTAGTTGAGCACTCAGTCTTATTCTATCCAGTCATGATTCTAATCTGCACCTCTATGATTTCAAACCTTGTTATTCAATATCTTAACTATTATACATTTTTGTATCTAGTAAGTGCAATAAGCCCCTATTTTCACATGAATTCTTACATCAGCAGTTCAAGGAAATTGCATACATTAGAATGGTCCTTTCTCCTGAAAACTCATGGTATATTTACTATAAAGAAAATAATGTCATCATTCAAACTATTGCTAAATTTTTTACAAGATTACAAGTACATTATAATTAACAAAAAATTTGAGACATCCTTTATTAAAATATAAATACATTTTTTTAAAAATGTACAGATTGCATTAATAATTAACAATTATGGATAATTACTTGAAACATAATTTATATTTGACAAATCATGGTGTTGTAACTCAGAGACATACATTTTTGGGAAGGAAAACAAAACATAAGCAAATATCAAAGTGGAGATAAGCCTAAAGCTAGGCCTGTTGTGCCAAACAATTAAGCAAGTTGTGAATGAAAAGGAAAAATTCTTAAGGAGAATTTAAAGTAATATTTCAGTGAACACATGCATGATAATAAAGTGAAACATTCTTAATGCTGATCTGGAGAAAGCTTTAGTGGTCTGGCTACAGATAAAAAAGTGGGAAGCTAGAAGAGATTGGTTCATAAGGTTTAAGAAAAGAAGCCATCTCCAAAACATAGCAGTGCAAGGTGAAGCAGTAAGTGATGACACAGAAGCTGCAACAACTTATCCAGAAGATTTACCTAAGATCATTGACGCTGGTAACTACACTAAGCAACAGATTTTCAAGATAGACAAAACACCAGCCTTCTGTTGGAAGAAGGTGCCATCTATGACTTTCATAACTAGAGAGAAGTCAATGCCTGGCTTCAAAGCTTCAAAGCAAAGAACAAATTTCTTGTTAAGGTCTAATGCAGCTGGTGACCTTAAGTTGAAGCCAAAGTTTAGTTACTATCCTCAAAATCCTACAGCCCTCAAGAATTATGTCAAATTGACTCTGCCTGTGCTCTATCCAGGGAACAAAAAAGCCTGGATGCCAGCACATTTGTTTATAGCACCCTTTACTGAATATTATAAGCTTGCTGTTCAAACCTTCTGCTTGCTCAGAAAAAAGTTAACTTTCCAAATATTATTGCTCATTGACAATGTACCTGCTCATCCAAGAGCACTGATGGAGATGTATAAGGAAATGAATGTTGTTTTCATGCCTGCTAACACATTTTCTGTAGCCCAGAGATCAAGGAGTAATTTTTACTTTTAAGTCGTATTATTGAAGAAATGCATTTTGTAAGGGTATGGTTGCCATAGATAGTAATTCCTCTGATGGATCCTCTGATGGATCTGGACGAAGTACATTGAAAACCTTCTAAAAAGGATTCACCATTCTAGATGGCATTAATAATATTTGTGATTCATGGAAGGAGGTCAAATTAACAACATTAGCAGGAGTTGGGAAGAAGTTGCTTTCAACCCTTATGGATGACTTTAAGGGATTCAAGAATTTAGTGGAAAAAAAAAACTGTAGATGAGGTGGAAATAGCAGGAGATTTAGAATTAGGAATGGAACCTAAAGATGAGACTGAGTTGCTTCACTCTCATGATAAAACTTGAACAGATGAAGAGTTGTCTCTTATGAGCAAGCAAAGAAAGTGATCTCTTGAGATGAAATCTATTCCTGTGAAGAGGCTGTGACCATTGTTGAAATGACAACACATTTTTTAGGATATTCCATGGACCTACTTGATAAAGCAGTGGCAGGGTTAGAGAGGATGGAAATTATCCTATTTGAAAAGAAGTTTGACTATGGGTAAAATGCTATCAAATAGCATCAAGTGCTACAGATAAATCTTTCATTAAGGGAAAAACAATGTGACAAACATCATTGTTGTCTTATTTTAAGACGTTGCTGCAGCCACTCCAACCTTCATTACCCACCCCTCTGATCAGTCAAGTCATCAATATGGAAGCAAGACATTCTACCAGCAATAAGATTCTGACTCGCTGAAGCTCACATGGTTTAACAAATCATTTTAAAGTAAGGTATATACATAGCTTTGTAGACATAATGCTATTGCACACTTACTAAACTTCAGTATATCAGTATATTGCAAACATAATTTTTATGCACTGGGAAGCCAAACATTTTGTATGACTTACTTTAATGCAATATTTGATTTATTGCTATGGCCTAGAACTAAATCTGTAATATCTCTGAGGTATGCTTGTAATCAAGGGGGTAAATTATTTATCAACTCTTATACATCATACAACCTCCTTACTAAAAAAAACTAACAAAACACAATACTTAATATTAGGGAAAAAATAAAGAAATTTATTATGAAATTCAATCATCACTCATATTCTAAATGCCTGCTCCTTGAAAAAAGCTTTTGATAAGTCACACTTTCCATTTCTAGGACTTTGCAATTTATTGAGATAAAAATCTATGAAGAGATAAACACATCATTTAACTAGAACACAGACAATGAGGGAGGGGAAGTGGAAGTTAGTATCATAATGCTCTAGACTTTAATAGAGAGTTATTAAATCTTTGCTCATAGGATATGTCTTTCATTTTACTAAATGGCTCTCTGTAAACCTGGCAAAATGAATGATTTGCCAGATATTGTGAAAAGGGTAGAACTAAGGTATTTTATAGTATAAGTTCAATCTATTTGCCTGGCTCTCGTTGCTTATAAGCCAGTCTGCTGAAGCCTTATCAGCTACATCATAATGATTTTAAAAGCAAAGCAGTTATGAATTTTCTACATTCCATGTCCTTGTATCCCTAACCAGAAGTTACTGAGAGGGCAGAGATAGCAAAACATCATACTATTGAATAGCAAGTACTGCTTCTGTAATACGTATAATAACTGGACCCTGGTTTATAAAATTCAAACAAATTACTTAGAAATACATTTTTATTTTAATCTCATTTTATTTTTTTGAGACAGATTCTCACCCTGTCACACAGACTGGAGTGCAGTGGCATGATCTCGACTCACTACAACCTCTGCCTCCTGGGCTCAAATGATTCTCCTGCCTCAGCCTCCCGAGTAGCTGGGACTACAGGTGCACATCAGGCCTGGCTATTTTATTTTTTATTTTTTATTTTTGTAGCGACAGGGCTTTGCCATGTTGCCCAGGCTGGTCTCAAACTCTCTGCCCGTCTTGGCCTCCCAAAGTGCTGGGGTAAGAGTCAGGAGCCACCACACCTGACCAGAAATATATATACATATATATTTTTTTCTTTTTTTAAAGTTATACTTTAAGTTTTGGGGTACACGTGCAGAATGTGCAGATTTGTTACATAGGTATACACGTGTCGTGGTGGTTTGCTGCACCCATCAACCCGTCATCTACATTAGGCAATTCTCCTAACGCTATCTCTCCCCTAGCCACCCACCCCCTGACAGGCCCTGCTGTGTGATGTTCCCCTCCCTGTGTCCATGTGTTGTCATTGTTCAACTCCCACTTATGAGTGAGAACATGCAGTTTTTGATTTTCTGTTCTTAGTTTGCTAGGAATGATGGTTTCCAGCTTCATCCATGTCCCTGAAAAGGACATGAACTCATCCCTTTTTATGGCTGCATAGTATTCCATGGTGTATATGTGCCACATTTTCTTTATCTAGTCTATCATTGATGGACATTTGGCTTGCTTCCAAGTCTTTGCTATTGTGAACAGTGCAACAATAACATATATGTGCATGTACTTTTATAGTAGAATGATTTATAATCCTTTGGGTATATATCCAGTAATGGGATTGCTGGGTCAAATGGTATTTCTGGTTCTAAATCCTTGAGGAATTGCCACACTGTCTTCCACAATGGTTGAACAGAAATATATTTTTTAAAGAAATGTAAATACTTTGGAGCTAGCCTGAAAAGTTAATTACCTTGTACACAAGTCAGCAAAATTTTCTTTCATAAAAATATTTTATATTAAAAGCCAAGCCATTCACTAATATCAGACAAATCACTGCCCCCTTGGTGACTAGAGTACCTTTTGATTTTATTAATTCTTTTCTGATTCCAATTAATAGAGATAAATCTGAAAAAGAAATTATATGATGTTTCATTTTCAGAATCTGAGTTACATTTAGAACTAAAGAAGAAATGAAGGAAGACCATATTTCTGCAATTATTCCCTCTGGTTGCCTCTATTCCAAAGACAAGGACTGCTCCCAAGACCGCACTATGAATTAGGCTGAGAATAACAGCTAAACTGAACTAACAGGATCCTAGCAAAGACAGACCTAGGTAATCAAAAATCACTTGGGGAATAGTTGAGAATGAGAATCAGATATTGAGGGGGTTCAGAAGTCAACGATAGGGGATTCTTGCTGACCTGACTTAGCAGTGTCCTTGCTAACAATTGGATTTTACATAAGAGTGCACAAATGGACCTAGGGGAAGGATCAGGAGCCTAATTAGAGTGGTCAAGCAAAGAGTCTGTCACCGCCAAACCCCGTGTTCTGTTTTCCCTTTCTTCCAAACTGTGAATCTGTCATCCGTAAGAATCACACTCTTACATATACCCTTAAACCCTTTGCCCTTATCATTCTTTTTTTTTTTTTTAGACGGAGTCTGGTCGCTCTGTCATCCAGGTTGGAGTGCAGTGGCCTGACCTCGGCTCACCACAACCTCTGCCTCCCGAGTTCAAGCAATTCTCCCGTCTCAAACTCCCGAGTAGCTGGGACTACAGGTGCATGCCATCATGCCCAGCTACTTTTTGTATTTTTAGTAGAGATAGGGTTTCACCATATTGGCCAGGCTGGTCTCGAACTCCCAACCTCATGATCCGCCCGCCTCAGCCTCCCAAAGTGCTGGGATTACAGGTGTAAGCCACCATGCCCGGCCTCGTTCTTTATACTATATGCCTACATAACTGCAACCATGATTGATCTAACACTTCTAACCTTTCTAGTGTCTGCAAGTGGCTGAGAAAGTTAAATAATATTACTTCAAATTTATACATATTTTATCACTGACTTCTGGGACTCCACATTATATTATCTCCCTTATTTGTACAATTCATCTCTATTTTGTATTTCTTGATAGTTTTCCTAATCTTCCTATTCTCTAAATAATGGGATGATACAGGGATCTTAGAAATGAATGCTTCATGCAAGTTTCTACAAAGATTTTTCCATCTAAGCATATGACAGCACATTTCTTGTGCTTGCAAAATCTTTGGCATCCCTATCCACATCCAATCTATCCACAAATTGTCCCAGTTTTATCTTGAAAATGTACCTAAGATTTAACCACTCACTGATTAACAAGTATTCAAACACCAAGTCAACCTCACCTTTCAATTGGGTCTCTGCAGTAAGATGTTAACTGAGTCCTACTTCCTAATGTTGTACCTGAACGAGTTAGAGAAAACGCCACACTTTGAGACGAATTAAGTGTCCGTTTATTTAGCCAGCGGCTAAGAGACGGCTAACGCTCAAAATTCTCTCGGCCCCGAAGAAGGGGCTAGATTTTCTTTTATACTTTGGTTTAGAAAGGGGAGGGAGGTCTAGTTAAAACAATTTTACAGAAATAAAGTAGGCAAAAAGTTAAAAGGATAAATGGTTACAGGAAAGTAAACAGTTCCAGGTGCAGGGGCTTTAAGACTATTACAAGGTGATAGACTTGGGGCTTTGAGCGTTATCAATCAGACGAATTCCTGGTAATTGCGGATATAGTTTGCCACAGTATCTTTATCAGTTAATTGCATTCCTGGATGTGCTGGGAGTCAGCTTGCACAAGTTAAGTCCTTGAGGAAGTGGCTGCCAGTGAAAGAGCCAAGATGGAGTCTGTCTGGCTCTCTTAGCTAAGGGAGAGTCAATTCAGATGGAAACAAGGCTAGGTGATTAAAGGAAAAGGAAGAGTCTAAAAACAGGGTTAGTAAAAACAAGGTTGGGCATTACACTTATCTCTTACCAATGTCACGTTCTATATAAAACGTCTGAACCATCCTTTCTAACAGCCCCTCCCAATGTTTTCCTATTTCTCTTGGAGTAGAATTCAAAGTCTTAGTTCAATATGTCATCAAATATACCTCCCAATCTGGAATATTCTCCCACAGATATTTGCATGGCTTCCTTCAGGCATCTGCCTAAACATATCTGATATGATTAGGCCTACTGGCCCTGCACAAATCTCATCCTGAATGATCATCCCCCTAATCCGCATGATCCCCACATGTCAAGGGAGAGAACGGGTGGAGATAATTGGATCATGGGGGTGGTTTCCCCCATGCTGTTCTCATGCTAGGGACTGAGTTCTCATGAGGTCTGATGGTTTTGTAAGTGTTTGGTAGTTCTTCCTGCATTCATCTCCTTCCTGCCGCCTTGTGAAGAAGGTGCCTTGCTTCCCCTTTTCCTTCCCCAATGATTGTTAAGTTTCCTGAGGCCTCTGCAGCCATGCTGAGCTGTGAGTCAGTTAAACCTCTTTCCTTTGTAAAAGTCTCAGGCAGTTCTTTATAGCAGTGTGAAAATGGACTAATACAAGATCTGTGTCAGAGAGGTTACCACTGATCACCCTATATAAAATAACGGATCCTCCTACTCACTCATAGCATTTGCCATTCCCTTCCTTCTTTATTTTTTTAATTATTACTACATAATATTGTGATTATAGATTCTATATAACTAATAAGATTGAATGACAGGTTGAACATCTCTAACCTGAAATTTAAAACGCTCCAAATTTCAAAACTTTCTGAGAGGTGACATGATGTTGCAAGTGAAAAATTTCACACCTGACCTTGTGATGGGTCTGTCAAAAGACAGTCAATATTTTGTTTCATGCACAAAATTATTTAAGACATTGTATAAATTATGTCCAGGCTATGTGTTTTAGGTGATATGAACGTAAGTGAATTTCCTGTTTATACATGGGTCCCATCCCCAAGATATCTCACTATGTATATACTAACATTTCAAAAGCCTAAAGAAATTTAGAATCGGAAACACACCAGTCCGAACCATTTTGGATAAGGGAAATTCAACCTGTATTTGTTTACTTTTGTCCATAACCTTGAGAATCTAAGGCCTCCTAACATTAGTTCTTATTTTTATTGTTAGTGTTAATTAAAGCTTCATTTTTTAAAAAAAAAACTCAGACTCTTCCAAGTTGTTGTGGCCAGATCCTAGAAGTGGCTCCCAGGGTGTTCATATCATCTAGAATATTCTCCCTCTGAGTGTGAGCAGGACCTGTGACTTGCTTCTTGCCAATAGAATATGACAAAGAGAAATGACTTTGCAGATGTAGTTAAGTTTTACAAATCAGTTTATGCTGTGAATCATAAAGGGGATTATCCTAGGTAGGTCTAATATAATCAGGTTTAAGCTCCTAAGAGAGGAATTGGACCCTTTTTAAGGTGACAAATCTTTATGCTGTCTTAATGATGAAAGTGGTCATGTTAAAGAAGCCCAAATGGCAAGAAATTATAAGTAACTTCTAAGAACTATGAGCAGTCCCTAGCCATCAGCCAACAAAATGCTAGAGCCTTCAGTCATTGTACAGCCACCAGGAAATAGATTCTACCAATGACCTGAAGTTTAGATGTAGATTGATCCCCAGTTGAACCTCTAGCTGAGAATGAACTCTGGGTGGACCCTCAGTTGCAGGTTTATGTGATTCCCAGTAGAATATCCAGCTAAATTATACCCAGATTTCTGACCTACAGAAACTATGAGCCAGGGCGCAGTGGCTCATGCCTGTAATCCCAGCACTTTGGGAGGCTGAGGTGGGTGGATCACCTGAGGTCAGGAGTTCAAGACCAGGCTGGCCAACATGGCAAAACCTGTCTCTACCAAAAATACAAAAATTAGCCAGGTGTGGTGGCACGCCCCTGTAATCTCAGCTACTCAGGAGGCTGAGGCAGTAGAATCACTTGAATCTAGGAGGCAGAGGTTGCAATGAGCTGAGATCGCGCCACTGCACTCCAGCCTGGTGACAGAGTGAGACTCCGTCTCAAAAAAAAAAAAAAAAAAAAGAAAGAAACGATTAGATAATATATGCATATATTTATAGGCTGCTGAGATTGTACAACTTTGTAACATTCAATATGGTATATATAATACTAACATGACAGCATCATGCATTATAATTATTTTTAAATGCATGTGAATCCCTTGGGTACAAGGACTATTATATTTTTCTTTACCCCAGGCTCAATTCTAACATTTTAAGATGTATAATACTTGATTGTTGAATAAACGGATGGATGAATGACTGAATAAATTGACAAAGTAGCTCTTCTTTCAATCAGGTGCAGGAAGGAAGGACAAGCACAGACATCTTCTTCCTAAAATTGATTGGAAGAAATAGAGAAAGTAAATAGTAATGATAGTTATTTATTCATTTGCAGTTCAAAAATATTTTAAGATAATACCATTTCACTGAAGCCTTACAACTATTCTGAATAAGAGATGATCATGTATATATTAGTCATTATAAATCTGAATCCATGTAAATGCTCTGAGATTCAGATTGGCCCAAGATCAGTCACACACATGGAATTATGGAGTACTACAATTATTTTTTTTGACCTGGGATCACAAGCACTATTTGCTACATCACTTTGTCTATTATCACAGTATTAATTACATTGGGTCATACAGGGAATATTAACAAAGTATTCACTTGGCTGATATCAATGTTCATGTGCTAGTAAGATTTGTTCAATTTATTGGCATCAAAGCAGAAAACGTCTTGTTAGGAAAGTCAAGACACATATGAAATTAAGAGGTTAAAGGGAAGTAGATACTCTTATCACAAATGCAGTTGCCTCTGCCCCAAACCTTGCCTTTTTGTCAGTGTGTTAGGAAAGTCTTGTTAGGAAAACGTCTTGTTAGGAAAGTCAAGACACATATGAAATTAAGAGGTTAAAGGGCACTAGATACTCTTATCACAAATGCAGTTGCCTCTGCCCCAAACCTTGCCTTTTTGTCAGTGTGAGTAATTAGTGCTTCTAACTACATTTGATAATGTTCAATATTTTAGGAACACTAATTAACCCACACAACATTGTCTCATCTGCATTTTATAAGTTGAAGAAACTAAAGCAGATAAAATAAAGGTTAAGAACCTAGCCCAGGGTCACAACACATTAGTAGCACAGTAAAGATTACTGTTCCAGACCTCTTAAAATTCCTTTTGCAAAAGGAACCTGGAGTCATCTTCTTGCCGTGAACACTTTGCTGCTTGCAATTCCTATAGTGTTGCACAGAGTTGTTGCTAATTCCTACTGATAAGCCAAGTAGCATTAGTCTTCACCTCTCATCTCACATTCAGCTGCCCCCCAAGTTCTTGGCAGAGCCCTAGACCAGCTATACTAGGCCTTCATTTCTAGCCGTGTTCTCTTGCAGCATTCACAGTGGAAGCATTTTTTGTAAAACCCACACTGAAAGAATTTAGAAGACTACATTGTTTGGATGTCCTCTTTGGTCCCCCTTGTGGTTTTCTGTTTCTCTTTCCTTCCCCTTCATATGTCCTACCTCTATGAAGTAAATATTATCCGCCTAAGTTCCCTACAAACTTTCCTGTTATTCCCAATCTTTTACTTATGATTTTAGCTCTGCATCATAACCATCAAACCCATTATTATTATTATTATTATTTGAGATGGAGTCTGTCTCTGTCACCCAGGCTGGAGTGCAGTGGTGCGATCTCGGTTTACTGCAACCTCTGCCTCCCAGGTTCAAGTGATTCTCCTGCCTCAGCCTCCCGAGTAGGTGGGACTACAGGCTTGTGTCACCACACCCAGCTAATTTTTTTGTGTTTTTAGTAGGTTCAGGGTTTCACCATGTCAGTCAGGCTGGTTTTGAACTCCTGACCTCAAATGATCCACCCAATCGACCTTTCAAAGTGCTGGGATTACAGGTGTGAGCCACCATGCCCGGCACCCCATTATGTTTTTAGCAGTGTCAGTATCCACATAGATAATCTGATCAATACTTATCACCATTTTTTGCTAGTCACACATCAGCAAATTACTCATTTTACTTATACTCCAAGCCTTCCTTGAAGGTAAAAACTTAGTTTCACTACCTCTTAAATCTCATTTCTATCTATCATCATCCAAGAATCACTTCCCATCTTTCCAAGTTACACAGTTTAGTACAATAACTGAATCAATTATTTACCTCTACAATTATTTTAATCCGGGGTCCTCAACACTTCACTTTCCATGACCACCGTCTGTCCTGGTTGGCATTCCACTAAAGGAGACACTGCGATCTAAGTGCTTGGGTGTGTGTGGTTTTTTTTTGTGAGGTGATTTCAAGAAGAAAAACTCAGGATGTGGGAAAAGTGAAAGCAGAGAAGAAGCAAATACAGTGTGCAATAATAATCCATGTATTACAATAGACAAATGCAGCACAAGCTTCCTGAAGATCCTCTGTGGAACTGTGCAAGACACATTTTAGAATTTTCCATAGAAGGGTGTAGAAGTTGGTGAATTTACTCAATGACTCCACAATTTCATTGGTTGAGATTTGTATGAGGGCTCAATTCTTGTTGTCAGGTGATAAATATTGTGAATATAAGCTGAGAAAAATATTTAAGTGTTAGAGAAAGCCTTGGCCATGAGCAGTGGCTCACGCCTGTAATCTCAGCACTTTGGGAGGCCGAGGCAAGTGGATCATGAGGTCAGGAGTTTGAGACCATTCTGGCCAAAATAGTGAAACCTCGTCTCAACTAAAAATACAAAAAAAATTAGCCGGCTGTGGTGGTGGGCACCTGTAATCCCAGCTACTTGGGAGGCTGAGGCCTCCTGTTTGAACCAGGGGGGCAAAGATTGCAGTGAGCTGAGATCATGCCATTGCACTCCAGCCCTGAGCAACAGGTGTGAGACTCCGTCTCAAAAAAAAAAAAAAAAAAAAAAAAGAGAGAGAGAGAGAAAAAGCCTCAAGGCAGATAAGGCAGTTAAGCTGAGAATCAGTGGCACTTGAGGAAGGAAACTATCAGCACACATGTGAACGGTTTACTGCCCCTGTAGTTATAAGTTGAAGTCAAATGAAGGGACATGAGGTAGAGACATGACACCCCTCAGATTTTCATCTTATTACCTGGCATAGGTTGCACAGAGCAGATCTCTCAACACTGACTTGATTCACTCTTGAGTTCTTCTGTTGAGTCATCCTTCTCCTGTACTCCTCTGTAAGAAACTCAGAGGAGTAAACTTACAGATTAATTTTCCGGAATTACACCCCAAATAGCTGATTATTGCCAAATACCTGATGATGATTGGATGGATTTCAAATTTAGGATGAATCACATTTTGAAATTTTAACTTCATAAACCTAGACAATTATCTGACAGTTTCCTCATATGTAACTTTTCCTGTTCCCAGAAGAATGTTTCATGCCTCATGCCCAGTTATTACCTCACACCACAGTTCACAGACAAAGCATGTAGACCCAGCATATGTGCCTCCAAACTCATATAATCAAACACATCTTCTATTACTCAGAGAAGTAGCCCTCCTCGATTTAAATCCAGACATTCCACCAACCTCTGGGTTCATCCCTTCTTTCCTTTCATGGACCTCAGTTTTGCAGTCATTATCTATTTTTTTGTCCATAGTCATATACACATCCTGAATATCCCCCATTTAAATAGCAAAATAAAATACACAAAAGTGCATTGAATGCACATAGATGTCTGGCTATCTCCTCATTTGGCTCGACTTTTTACAACAAAACTTAGAATAACAGCTATGAATATATACGATCTCCATTTCCACCTATTCTTTATCACAACAAATCCAACTTTGACGTCATAAACACTAAAATATCTCTTAACCAGTTCATAAATATTTTAAAATTTTGCCAGAACCTGTAATCAGTATTTATCCTTGACTTCATAGTGCCATTGGTCATAATCAACCTATTTTTCTTGAAACATGTTTCCTTTAGCTTTCATTGAGTCTCACTCATTTAGGTGGTTTTGTTGTTGTTGTTGTTGTTGTTGTTTTGGTGCAGGGTCGGGGGAGATGTTTTTGCATTTGTGGTTGTTTTCTGGCTTTCCCCCATGGTCACACAGAATACTTTTTAGTCTCCTTTGATGAAGCTTTTCACTCTGTCATGCTGTTAGGGTGCCGCAGGGCTGAGCCCTAAGCCCTCTCCACTACTCCATCTTTACCGTCTCCTCAGATAAAATGATCCAGTCTCTGAGACTTATGAAATATTTTCTTATGACTCCCATTTCTCTCTCCAACTCCATTTCCTCCTCTAAGTTCTAGACATTTACAAATCTAACGGCTTGTTCTTTTCCACTTGTATATGTAACAACTCCCTAAACCTAAACTCTCTCCTGGCCAAGTCTTCTTCATTTCAGTTAAAGATTCTGTGTGTGCATGTGTGTTTGTGTGTGTGTAAATAAAACATATTCATATAATAAAATATAGGGGTTATTAATGTAAGCAGAAACAAAGGGAAATAATAGAACAAATCTTTTTTTAAAATCATATATTTTTAAATTGACAAAAATTGTATATATTTATTGTGTATGATGTGATGTTTTGAAATATGTGTGTATTGTGGAATGACTGAATCAAGTTATTTAACATATGCGTTACCTCACATAGCTTTTTGGGGCAAAAACACTTAAAATCTACTCTCAGCAATTTTCAAGCATAAAATACATTGTTATTAACTATAGTCACCATATTATAAAATAGGTTGCTTGAATGTTTCCTTCTGTCTAACTCAAAATTTGAATCCTTGGTCCTACATCTCCCCAACTAGTGCCTAACCCCAGTTCCTGGTAAATGCTATTCTGCTTTCTACTTTTATGTGTTTGACATTTTGGGATTCTACATGTAAGTGAGATCATGTGGTGTTTTTCTTTCTGTGCCTGGATTATTTCATCTAACATAATGTTTAATGATGCAATTTGTTTTTGCAAATGACAGGATTTCGTTATTTTTATGGCTAAAGAATATTCCATTGCGTATATATACTACGTTTTCTTTTGTTCATCCACTGCTGGACAACTAAGTTAATTCTATAACTTGGCTATTGTGAATAATGTTGCAATAAACAAGGGAGCACAGATTGCGCTTTGGTATACTTATTTCCTTTCTTTTGGATATACACATATATATGTGGATCATATGATAGTTTTACTTTTAGGTTTTTGAAGAACCTTTATACTGTTTTTCACTATGGTTGTAAAAGAGTTCCCTTTTCAGCCAGGCGCGGTATCTCACGCCTGCAATCCAGTACTTTGGCAGGCTGAGGCGGGCAGATCACGAGGTCAGGAGATAGGGACCATCCTGGCTAACACGGTGAAACCCCGTCTCTACTAAAAATACAAAAAAATTAGCTGAGCTTGGTGGCGGGCGCCTGTAGTCCCAGCTACTCGGGAGGCTGAGACAGGAGAATGGCGTGAATCTGGGAGGCGGAGCTTGCAGTGAGCCGAGATCATGCCACTGCACTCCAGGCTGGGAGACAGAGTGAAACTGTCTCAAAAAAAAAAAAAAAAAAAAATTCCCTTTTCTTCACATCCTGTCTTAACACTTGTTATTTTTTGTCTTTTTGATAATAGCCATTCTAGGAGGTGTGAGGTGTTACCTCATTGTGATTATAATTGAATTGTGATTGTAATTTGAATTTCCCCAATGATTAGTAATGTTGAACATTTTTTAATAAACCTGTTGGCCATTTATAAAACTCAAGTTATTTGTTTTATTGCTATTGAGTTGTCTGAATTCCCTACATATAGAATATTAACCTTATTAAATGTATGGTTTATAAATATTTTCTCCCGTTTGTAGGTTATCTCTTCATTCTGTTGACTGTTTCCTTTTCTGTGCCGAGCTTTTCAGTTTGCGAATCCCATTTGTCTACTTTGCTTTTGTTGCTGGTACCTACAGACTCAGCTCCAAAAAATTTATTACTTAAGTCAATGTCATGGAGCTTTTTTTCCTTCCATTTGCTTCTAGTAATTTTACAGTTTTAGGTCTGAAATTTAAGTCTTTAATATATTTTGATTTGATTGTTTTTCTGTGTTATGAGTCTAATTTTATTCTTCTGCATGTGGATATCCAGTTTTCCCAGCATCATTTATTTTCCTCTAATTTATTTATTTTAAATTAACAAATATAATTGTATATATTTATCAAGTACATGATGTTTTTCTGTGTATATACATTGTGGAATATTTAATCTAGCTGATTAAAATATGCATTACCTCACAGTTATTATTTTTGTGGTGTGAACATTTTACATCACTCTTAGTATTTCTCAGCACCATTTATTGAAAAGACGATCCTTTCTCCATTGTGTGTTCCTAGAATCTTTGTCAGAAATCAATTAACTGTAAATTCATAAAATTATTTCTGGGTTCTCTATTCTATTCCATTGGTCTACATGTCTGGTTTTTGTACCAGGGCCATACTGATCTGATTACTATGGCTTTGTTTTAGATTTGAAATTAAGCAATGTGGTGCAATCAGCTTTGTTCTTTTTGCTCAACATTGCTTTGGCTAGTCAGAGTTTTTTGTGGCTTCATACAAATTTTAGGATTGTTTTTTCTAGTTCTGTAAAAAACTGTCATTGGAACTTTGATAGCTATGGATTGAATACATAGATTGTTTTGGGTAGTTTTCAGTGTGCAAGTTTTTTGTTTTTTTTTTACCATCTTTGTTAAATTTTTTTTCCTTAAGTACTTTATTTTTCTTGATGTGATTATAAATGAGATTGTTTAATTATTTCCTTTTCAGATTCTTTGTAGTGCATAGAAACACAGGTGATTTTTGTTTTTTTTATTCTGCAACTTTACTGTATTTGCTTATTAGTTCTAACAGTTTTTTTGGTGGAGTCTTTAGAGTTTTCTTTTCTTTTTTTTTTTTTTTTTTCTTTTGAGATGGAGTCTCTCTCTGTTGCCCAGGCTGGAGGGCAGTGGTGCAATCTTGGCTCACTGCAAGCTCCACCTCCCAGGTTCATGCCATTCTCCTGCCTCAGCCTCCCAAGCCCAAGTAGCTGAGACTACAGGCGCCTGCCACCACGCCCAGCTAATTTTTTGTATTTTTAGTAGAGACGGGGTTTCACCATGTTAGCCAGGATGGTCTCGATCTCCTGACCTCATGATCCGCCCACCTTGGCCTCCCAAAGTGCAGGGATTACAGGCGTGAGCCACCGCGCCTGGCCTAGAGTTTTCTATATATAAGATCATGTGTCTGCAAGCAAGGACAATTTAACTACTATTCAAATTTAGATGCCTGTAGTTTTTTTCTCTTACCTAATTTCTTGGGGTTGGACTTCCCTTTCAGTGTTGACAGAAAAAGGGAAAGTGGGCATATTTGTCTTCTTCCTGATCTTAGAGGATAATGTTTCAGCTTTTCACAGTTGAGTATGATGTTAGCTGTGGGCTTGGCATATATGGCGTTTATTGTGTTGAGTTAAAGAAAATCTTAATTTAGATAAAAAAGCAAATGAGTAATGACAATTTAACTCTGAGCAAATGGAGAGGTGAATATCTAATGTTATGTTGAAAGTTAAAAGTTAACCAAAGTTTGTTGATCATAGAGCAAGGCTTTCTGATATATACTTCACAAATTAATTTTGCCATGATAAGTACAACAAAATGCATGGAATCACGAAAGCAAATTGAAGAGGTAAAAATGTTAAGCAATTTTTCTTAAAGAGTATATATACATATATTATAAAGCATTTTTACTGAGTTTTAATGTCTGACTTCATTTATTGCATCTAGAATGAACTTTTAGAAAAAGTAAACGCAAATCAATCTCATTTTTTTCGCATTTATTATGCCTTAAAAATGAACACATAATCACAGAGTAATAAAGCTGGAAGAGGCATGAGACATTAAAGAGAAAATCCTTACTTTTTGGAAGAGAAAATGGTCAAGGGTGTTAATTTCATGAAAGTGGCTGGGGAAGCTTTCTGAGGGACCTACTGTGACCCTTCCTCCACTTTGCTAGCATCCTTGGCAGCTGGAAACCTTTATTTGCACTGTAGTTCTTCCTCCATGGAGCTTTTCTGCTGCAGTTGTTGGCGAAACAGATCCTTGCCAGTGTTTGTTTGTGTTGTTGGAATAGTCACATCATTCACAATTTTATGTTCACATTGCACTTTTCATGTCATAAGAGTCAAGAACCACCATGCTCAGATGCACTCTGCACCTGTGTTGGGAGTTGGCAAGAGGCTCAACTCAGCTGAGTCACCCACTAAACCCACTTTGGCACTGTCAGAATAAGACAAAGACTGCTGCTGCCACAGACTTCTTCTGGTGGTAACTCACACCAGGTAGGGTGTAACTCACACCAGGATGGTGGCAGAGGTCAATGGGCAGAGCAGCAAGGCTGGGGCCCTGTGAGGTGCAAATTCCAGGTATCAGGATCATGAGGGAATAGCAGCTTCAAGTCCTGGACGCATGATGCATTATCCCATCAGAATTTACTTAAAAACACAAATTCAGAGATATCATTAAGAATTAGGCCAGGCTTGGTGGCTCAGGCCTGTAATCTCAGCACTTTGGGAGTCCAAGGCGGGCAGATCACGAGGTCAGGAGATTGAGGCCATCCTGGCCAACATGGTGAAACTCTGTCTCTACTAAAATACAAAAAATTAGCCGGGTGTGGTGGTGCGTGCCTGTAGTCTCAGCTACTTGGGAGGCTGAGGCAGGGGAATCACTTGAACCTGGGAGGTGTAGGTTAAAATAAGCCGAGATCATGCCATTGCACTCCAGTGTGGAAACAGAGCAAGACTCTGTTTCAGAAAAAAAAAAAAGAATTAAAAGCTTGAGAATATATTCATCTCACATATTGTTTAATGGAATTGGGGACAGAAAATGGTTGATTACATTTTAGTTATAAAGTAAGATTCATGCAAAATATGCATATATACAGACACTCAGTTGTTTTATAATAAAGATTATTAGTAACTTTTGCCATATAGTTAAAATAGCGTTAGCATTCTCTAATTCATGAATATTTAAAAAGTCAGATTTGTTTGTGCTCAAGCAAACATGCAGTTTCTTCATTTTCAAAATGCATATAATACTTGAACCTAACTTATTAGGTTGTTGACAAGATTAAATAATACAGAGCAAGGCATAGACATGGGTCAATCATATAGAGCTCAATAAATATTAATAATTTGTTATTATTGTTACCATTACTATATTTTGGATTTATGTTTTCTATTAGTAGCACTGCAATACATTTTCTTATACCAAACATTTTTAATAATGTCTCACTCGAACAGATTTCCAGGAGATAAATGGTTAGATTAATGATTGTGTTTAAGACCCTTGACAAATCAGTCAACTCATGTACTTCCAAATGGACTTCAAAATACAGTACATGTATAATTAATTACACTACTACTTGCTGCACAGGAAACACTCTACTTTATAGATGACTAGTTTAATACTTTAACACTCCAATATTTGGAAAAGAGTGTGTGTTTGTGTGTCTGTGTGTGTGTGTGTGTGTGTGTGTGTGTCTGTGTGTCTGTGTGTCTGTGTGTTGCCCCTAGGTTCCAGATGAGTGAAATTCTGGGAGGCTTAGCTTCAAAATTCATAGCAGATGGCTCTAGAGGAGATACACTGGTTCTTACCAAGCGTCACTGGAATAACACAGGATGCTACACTGATGATATGAGATTGATGTAGAATTAGCTCAAGCTATTCTGAAGCAGCTAAAAGAATCAAGTATTCATGTGAAATTTACCTATAAAGTCAATATAAATTTTTGACAGAGTACTTAGCCATTTTCCATATTTGTATCAAGTAGCTTGGTAAGTGCCTTAGTCCTCGATGTTGTTTTGAATATGAGGATCTGTTTCAGGCATCAGACACACTTCAGTGTAATGATTTCATAATAGCAATTCCTGTTTGCTACTGATCCAACACATAGCCAAGATAACTTTATGATCACCTTCTGGAATTGCAAAATGCTCCCAATAAATATGGAATTTACGAGTAAATAATGCCTGCTAATGCATATGACTCATTTCAACACCCCTGGCAATCCCTCAGCTGGACATTCTTTTATTTCCTGCTTAAGTCAAGAGTAAATTGAAAACCACACAGCTAACCTGACAATTGTGCTACCCTAAGAGATGAGTCATAACTGTGACATAATAATGAATCAAACTCTGGCATATCCTTTTGCAATAAAAGTTGCTGTCATGTGAGTAGACCAATGGATATTTTATGTAAGATATTTCTGGCATTAAGTGGAACAATTTGGAGTATGAAAGAGGATTTAATTTTAAAAGTTAATTTCTATAAAAAGTGCCTCTTTCAATAATTCCGATGTGTAATGATATGGAAATATTTTCTTGGTTCAAAATAAACATATAAATATTAAAGAAGTAAGTTTAGGGTTTCCATTTTAGCTTTATCTGCATGTCAGCTAACAAGTACATTAAATTTCTCAATTGAGAGAGATGATATGGCTCTGTCCTATTCATTATTAAAAGGTGATTTTTCAGCATACAAAAGAAATATAGTGAAATATAAATTATTTTACACAGACCACATAGTAGAGGATGTCACTGTTTCTGAGAGTAGATTTGTATTGTTTGCTCTTATTTGATTTTCTCAAAAGAATGTAATATTAATTATCAAACAAAATATTCTGCCTAATAAATAAACCAAAGCAAAATAAAACAAAAGGTAATAATAAAAGGAAAAGGGGAGACATATAGATTACTATGCAAAAGCCTTTGGCAGGCTGAGAGGGGCAGATCACTTGAGGTCAGGAGTTCAAGACCATCCTGGCCAACATGATGAAACCCCGTCTCTACCAAAAAAAGTATGACAATTAGCCGGGCGTGGTGGCACATGCCTGTAGTCCCAGCTACTTGGGAGGCTGAGGCACGAGAATCGCTTGAACCCATCAGGCAAATGTTGTGGTGAGCTGAGATGGTGCCACTGCACTCCAGCCTGGGTGACAGAGTGAGACTCTGTCTCCAAAACATAGTAAAATAAATAAAAATTACTCTGCAAAATGTTCCTAAATAAATGTTCTGTTACAAGTATTTTTCAGTGACAGAACATTTGTAGTAGTGATATATTTAAAACTGTGTTCTAATATCCTTTATGTTGAGGATTATAAAAATAGCATTTGAAGTTAAACACTGGAAATTTTTATGTATAAAAAATTTTCTTAATTAAAGAAATGTTAAAATGGGCTTGTATTACATTAGGTTCTTCTGAAATATGTTCTGAAGTTTCATGATAACAAAATAGATTTTTTTCTGTCTGAAAATATTGAGATATGTTTCTCCCCCAAGTAGGTATGTTGAACTGTACACATCTATAAGACTATGGTTGCATTGCAAGCAGATATCTTTCAAGAGACAGCTAATAATACCTGAAAGATGTTCTTTAAATCTCTAAACTAATTTTGCTATTTGGGTCCATTTTCTATTTCAATATTTTATTGATGATTCTGTTTCTTAAAAAATAACTTGTAATCAAATTATTCATTATTTTTAACAGTTTTCCCTTTTAATTGTTACTCATAAGTTCATAGTTCCAAATATTATATCCTATATATTAAAAATTTTAGTACATTGTATTAAAAAATCTTGGTAGCATTGCCACATCCATCCCTCATAAAGAAGGACATCAAAATTTCAAAACATACAGGCAATGGTACTAAAATGTTGCCTGAGCCATTATCTACAATTACTTACGTAAGACTTTATAAAAGTGAATGTTCATTTAAAAATGGAATAGCATCATTTTGCATTGTGTCTTAAGTTTTGTGAAAAAGTATATTTTCCATGCTTATAAAGATTATCTGAGAGATGTTTCCTTTATGCAGCCTTTCTCATGCTTCTTTCCTTAATTCCTAATTATATAACCATCTTTATATTTCATTGACTTACATTGAAATGTTAGTTGTTGTGATATGTCTCAGCCTGATATCTAAAATTATGGTCAACTATCTTGATATTAATATGACATAACCCTTGATAATTCTGACTTTTAAAAAAATAGAGAAAAAAATTAAACTATGAAGACACTAGTTGTGGGGAGAACATCACATAGGATTTAATAAATAACATTATACAGTATAAAATCACTTTTAATACTTCTCTAAGAAAGACTTTGTGATTAGTACATAGCTATAAATCCAAGATATTTTCTGATTAACAGGTAAGATATAGAAGTGGCTTGATCTTTGGTCCTTTATACATTATATAAAAAATTGGAGAAACATATAATTTAGAATAATTTTAATGTTACGTTCATTGCAGAAGTAAACTAACTACAGATTTCATGATGCTAAATTTGTTACTTGGTAAAGTAAGAATCATAATAGCCAGCCATCAGTTTATCTTTTGTGAATGACATTATATCTAGACACCACAATTTCCTAATCGATCATATAGTTTATGTAATCTTTACAATAATTAGTTAACTGATACACAAAATCAAAATGGTTATAAAATCCAATATAAAATTGACTGGAAATGCACACCTAGATATAAAGATTAATAGTAGTCTAAGTTTTATTAGTTACCTTTAATGTAAGATAAACACACTTTCTCTAGTCTAATTCTCCATGGCTATACAAATTTTTTCTTTTTGTCTGTGAGGTTACCAATTTCTACATGTAATATTAGAGGATTTTTAAGGTGTTGTTGAGAGAAGGGGATATAATTCACCAATTAAGTGTCATTTTCCTTAAAAGGACACTAAAACCTAGATATTGTCCTTCACAGGGTAAGCTAATTCTAGAGGCAGTAGATGGACCACTATTTCTAATTTCACGAATGTAGCATAGTAGTAGGGAATTAATTATATTTTTAAAAAAATAATTATTTTTAATTGATAAATTACAAATTACGTATCTTTGGTATACAATGTGATGTTTTGATTTATATGTATACAAACGTAGGAATATACACATAGTGGGGTGATTAAATCAAACTAATAATCATATTCATGACCTCACATACTTATCATTTTTTGATGAGAACATTTCAAATCTACTCTGAGCAATTTTAAGTATATTATACATTACCAATTATGATCACTATGCTGTACAATGGATCTCCAGTACTTATTTCTCCAATCTAACTGAATGAAAGTTTTTACCCTTCAACTAATCTCTCACAGTCTGTAATTAAAGAAATGCTGCTTTTAACTTCAGATTGTGAGAAACAAAATTCTGCCTCTACCACTTAATAGCAATGCAACATAGGGAAAAAAAAAACGTGATTAATGTGACTACTTACATATTTTTGTTAGTTATTAAATGGAGAAATAAAATGTATCCCCAGGTATTGTTTAGTGGGGAAAAATGATAAAAATAGTTTACATTTTTGGTACATATTAAATAATAAGAGCTAATCATCATCAATTATTTGAGAATTTACAGAAACTTATTTTCATGAATTAACCTGTAAAAATGCCATGATTATTTTGATGAATTAACCTGTAAAAATGCCATGATTATGATTATCATTGGTGTGTATATATAGAGAGATACATCTATCTATCTATCCAAACACAGCCCTCCCACACTGCTACATATAAATCTATATATTTAATGGATACACAACTTCCAAATAAATCCAGAGATAAAAACGGAGACTTTATAACTGATACTGCAGAAATTCAAAGAATCATTAGTGGCTACTATTAGCAACTATATGCCAATAAATTGAGCAATCTAGAATAAATGAATACCTAGATAAATACCACCTACCAAGATTGAACCAGAAAGAAATAAAAAAACTGAACAGACCAATAAAATGTAATGAGATCAAAGCCATAATAAAGTCTCCCAATAAAGAAAAGACCAGGACTTGATGGCTTCACTGCTGAATTCTACCAAACACTTAAAGAACTAATACCAATCCTCCTCAAACTATTCCAAAAAATAGAGGAGGAGGAAATATTTACAAAGTCATTATGCAAGGCCAGTACTACACTGATATCTAAACCAGACAAAGAAAGAAAGAAAACTACAGGCTAATATCTCTGATGGATATTGAATCAATAATCTCCAATAAAATACTAGCAAACCAAATTCAACAATATGTTAGAAAGATCTTACATTATGACCAGTGGGATATATCCCCGGGATGCAAGGATGGTTCAATACATGCAAATCAATCAGTGCAATACATCATATCAATAGAATGAAGGATAGAAACCATATGACCATTTCAATTGATGCTGAAAAAGCATTTGATAAAGTTCAACATCCCTTCACAATAAAAAGCCTCAAAACTGGGATAGAAGGAATATTCCTCAATGTAAAAGAGCCATATATTCAGACCCACAGCTAGTATCAAACTGAATGAGGAAGAACTGAAAGCCTTTCCTCTAAGATCTGGAACATGACAAGGATACCCACTTTCAACACTGTTATTCAACATAGTCCTAGAATTCCAAGCTAGAGCACCAGACAAAATAAAGATATAAAGGGCATCAAAATTGGAAAGGAAGAAGTCAAATTATTATAGTTTACAGGTGATATATAGTCTTATACTTGAAAAAACCTAAAGACTCCACAGGAAAACTATGAGAACTGATTAACAAGTTCAGTAAAGTTTCAGGATACAAAAATCAGTAACATTATGCCAACAGTGAGCAACGTGAAAAGGAAATAACAAAGTAATCCCATTTACAATAGCAATGCATAAAATTAAATACCTAGGAATTAACCAAAGAAGTGAAAGATCTTTATAATAAAAACTATAAAACGCTGATGAAAAAAATTGAAGAGCATACCAAAAATGGAAAAATATTCCCTGTTCATCGATCAGAAGATTCAGTATTGTTAAAAGTCCATACTATGCAAAGCAATCTACAGAGTCAATTCAATTGCTATCAATATACCAGTGAAATTCTTTATAGAAATAGAGAAAACAATTCTCTAATTTATATGGAACCACAAAAGACCCAGAATAGCAAAGTTCTCCTAAGAAAAAAAAAAAAAAAAAAAAACAAGAGAAATCACATAACCTGACTTCAAATTAGACTACAGAGCTATAGTAATCAAAACATCATGGTACTGGCATAAAAATAGACACGTGGACCAATGGAAAAGAACAGAGAACTCAAAAAAAATTCAGACATCATTTATTATCTTTAATAAATGATGCTGGGAAAACGGGATATTCATATGCAGAAGAATGAAACCAGACCCCTGTATCTAGCCACATACAAAAATCAAATCAAAATGGATTAAAGACTTAAATCCAAGACCCAAAACTATGAAACTTCTATAAGAAAACATTGGGGAAAGTCTTCTGGACATCTGTCTTGGCAAAGATTTCTTGAACAATACCACACAAGCACAGGTAACCAAAACCAATGTGGACAAATTGGTTCACATCAAGTTAAAAAGCATCTGCAGAGCAAAGGATGCAATCAACAGAGTGAACAGACAACTCACAGAATGGGAAAAAATTATTTGCAAACCACCCCTCTGACAAGGGATTACTAACCAGAATATATAAGGAGCTCAAACAACTATAGAAAAAAAAATCTAGTAATTTGAATAAAAAATGGGCAAAAGATATGAATAGACATTTCTCAAAATAAGACATACTAATGGCAAACGGACATATGAAAAGATGCTTAATATCATTGAATGTCAGAGAAATGAAAATCAAAAAACTTCAATAAGATATCATTGTACCTCCAGTTAAAATGACTTATATCCAAAAGACAGGCAATAACAAATGCTGTTGAGGATGTTGAAAAAAGGGATTCCTCATACACTATTGGTGAGAATGTAAATTAGCACAACCACTATGGACAACAGTTTGGAGATTACTCAAAAAACAAAAAACTGAGTCACCATATGATCCAACAATCTAACTGTAGGGTATATACCCAGAAGAAAGGAAATCAGTACATGAAAAAGATATCTCTGCTCCTATGTTTGTTGCAGCACTGTTTGCAATAACTAAGATTTGGAAGCAACCTATGTGTCCATCAACAGATACTGGATAAAGAAAATGTGGCATATATACACAATGGAGTACTATCCAGCCACAAAAATCAAAAAGATCCAGTCATTTGCAACAACATGCATGGAATTGGATGTCATTACTTTAAGTGAAATAATCCAGGCACAGAAAGACAAACATTGCATGTTCTCACTTACTTGTGGGATCTAAAAGTCAAAACAATTGAACTCATGAACATAGAGAGTAGAAGGATGGTTACTAGAGGCTGGGAAGGGTACTGCGGGGCTGAGGGGAGGTGGGGATGGTTAATGGGTACAAAAAGAAATAGAATGAATAAGACCCCTATTAGATAACATAATAAGATGACTATAGTCAATTTTAAAATAACTTAAAGAGTGTAATTGGATTATTTGTAATCCAAAGGCAAATGCTTGAGGGGATGGATACCCCATTCTTCATGACGTACTTATTTGACATCACATGCCCGTATCAAAACATCTCATATACCCCATAAATATATATACCTACACATAAAATTACATATATGTACACATAAAAATTAAAAATAAATAAAAAATAAAAAAAATTTGGAGATATACTCATATCCCAAAATGTTAGATAAAACTGATGTTATTATTTTTAATTAATATAATTTATGCACAGATGGGCAGGCAGTTATATAACAAATCTGATAACTGGGTTTTGCTCAGAATGAAATGTCTAAAACAAAGTGGGGCATGAATAATCATCAATGGCAGGAATAATTAGGTTTTTTATTCCTAAAGAATTTTCTCTCATGCTAATCTCTACCCCACCACCATATATGCAATTTCTGCTTACAAACGTGAACTTCAGAGAATTTTTATTTTTGCAAAACTCATGTTTATGTCTTGTTTTTTAAAACACTGTATTAATATCATAAAGGTGCAATCTAGGTGGTTTCATACTTGAAAATGAGTTACAGAGAATCTTGTTAGAATGCAAAGAACGAGTGTTCTAAAAGCGGTGGTTCTGTTACTGGCAGAGAATCCATATGGGTCTGCAAAAACCTCAATTCTTGCCTACTCAGAAGAAAGAATTTGACCAAGGAGGCATGAGGCAGAAGGAGAGACTGAGGCAAGTTTTAGAGCAGGAATGAAAGGAAGTAAAGTACATTTGGAAGAGGGCCAAGCAGTGACTTGAGAAATCAAGTGCTTAGTTTCACATTTGACTTGGGGTTTTAGATATTGGCACACTTCCCAGGTCTTGCATCCTTTCTCCCCTGATTCTTCCCTTGGGCTGGGCTGTCCTCATGCACAGTGGCCTGGTAGCACTTGGGAGGGGAGGATTCACAGTGTGTTTACTGGAGTTGTACACATGCTCACTTCAGGCATTCTTCCCTTACCAGTCTAGCATTCCTAGAGGAAGGTCGGATACCAGTTAAACTACACAATTTTGCCTCTTAATGCACATGCTTGAGCCCATTTTCTCAGTTCCTGAGATCTTATTGGGAAGCTGCTAATCACCAGTTTCAGTTCTATCTATTAGGAGACAGGCCATCTATGATTAACTAGTATTTTAGAGAGACAGTTAACAACCACCTGGCCCTCACCTGATGGTCACCTGACATTCCTAGAGTGTGTCTTGATGGGGAGGAGGAGCCCTCTTCTGTGCTGCTCATGCCTGACTAGCTACCTACTGTAAGTAACAGTTCTAGGCACAAATTTTGGCTCTGAGACTTACTAGTTATTTGACATTGAACAAATAAATTAACACCTCCAGAGACAATTGTAAATTAGAATTGCACATTTGTCCAGACCATGGCAGAGAAAAGGTAAAGGGTAATTTGGGGTGGGACTATGGCATTAGCCAATGTATGGAAGTGAATATTCAATGCCAGGCTTGGCAAAATATGAACAAATACGGTGGCAGAAAGTGGTTCCAGAAGAAAGACATTTGAATCTTGTCCTGTAGATACTAGTGGTGCTTTAAAATTTATTAAGCAAGACATGAATAAAGCAATGGAACATTAATTTTGTAGAGATGCACAAAGTAATTTGAAGCTGAATATAATAAAACCAGTAATGGCATCTAGAAAAATCAGTTGCGTTGAACATATGTGTTTACCTCCATCCTCCTCTAAGACTCAATAAAATAATAATAAAGTTATAAAATAAGAAAACATAAACAAAGAATTACAAAAACATAAGAAAACAGGAAAAAAATCAGTAAATCTGGAAAGGGAACAGGCAAAAGGTAATTGATTTAGAAAATTCATAAAAGGTAAGCCTTCCTGGAATAATCATGGAAGAATCCTGATTTGTATAAATTAATTCCAAAATGATGCACAAATTAAAAGAAGCAGTCATCACAGAGTTGATGGAAAAGTGAAGCAGACAAGTATTATTTGGAATTCTGCTTAACATGCAGACAAAATTTTCTATCAATATTGACAGAAAGAAAATTATCCCTCCAAAGCAAGAGAAAATATTAGAGCCTGTTCCTTGCAGTCAGTAAAACATGAGAAATATGAAAATGGGAAAACTTTGCACAGATGTGTGTAGGGTACCTTATACAAATAGGCATAGTCAGAGAAATCTATCAACCGAATGGTGAGAGCTACCCTAATCTCAGTTCTATTCCCTCAGCAGGCTTTGAAAAAATCATTGAGTATTACAGTCCTTTCAATCAGAATATTAAAAACTTCCTTTGTAGAAAGCCCAACCTGTGGGAGAAAGGAAGAAAGAAAAGAATAAAAGATGAAAAAAAAGGAAAGGAAGGAAGAAAACACGAGAATTTGCAGTACCCTAGTGACACAGCCTAATCAAATACCCAATAAAACTCTGCTCTTCAAGCCATGTTATGCACACAGAGTTCTTCCATTAGTGTGCAGCCAAAGAGCAGAAAACATTTGTAAAACAAAACAAAATAAAATAAAATGTAAATTAAAAGGTAAAGATATACAACAAAACAAACAGGAAAATCAAACCAAGGCTGTAAGTACAGTCTCTGAAACGAGATGACCTCAACACATGTATACACCGTCCATGCTATGCAGCCTCTAAGAGTGATCCCTGTCCCTAGCCTCCGTGGCTGTTTTAATCTGTTTTTATACTGCTCTAAAGACTGGGTAATTTATAAAGAAAACAGATTTAATTGAATCACCACTCTATGGCTGGGAAGGCCTCAGGAAACTTACAATCATATATATATAAATATGATTATATATATTACAATCAATATATATATATTTATATATAATAATTATTATATAATTTATACCAATTATATAATAATTATTGTATAATATATATTTATATACAATAATTATTATACAATATATATTTATATATAATTATATAATCCATAATATTTATATATAATAATTATATAATATATAATATTTATATATAATAATTATATAATATATAATAATTATTATAAATTATTATATAATATATAATGATTATTATAGAATTATTATATAATCTATAATAATTGTTATAGAATTGTTATATAATTATTATATAATATATAATATTTATATTTATTTATACATATTTCTAATTATTATATACATTATTATATATTATTATATATTATTATATATTATATATTTGTACATTATATATTATATTATATATAATATATATTATGTAATATATAATAGATATAATATAATATATAATATATAATATATTATATATTATTCATAAATATTATATATATAATATTATTTATTATATATGTTAATATATTTATAGTATTTATATTGTTATATAATATATCTTATATATTATTTATATTTTTTTATATATAAATTCATATTTATATATAAATTTATATATAAATTTATATATATTTATATAGATTTTCGTATATAAATATATAATTTATATATACTTTATACATATATTTTTATATATATAAATATATTCTGTATATATAATTATAAAAGATAATTATATATCATATATCATATATCATATATATTATATATTATATAATGATACATAATATATAATATATCGTATATGATATATAATTATACATAATATATAACATATAATATATATTATATATAATTATACATAATATAATATATATAATTATACATAATATACAAGATATAATATATATAATTATTTATAATATACAATATATAATATATAATTATACATAATATATAATATATATAATTATACATAATATATAATATATATAATATATGATATATAACATATCATGTATAATATATGATAGATAACATATCATGTATAATATATGATAGATAACATATCATGTATAATATATGATAGATAACATATCATGTATAATATATGATATATAACATCATGTATAATATATGATATATAACATATCATGTATATAATATATGATATATAACATATCATGTATATAATATATGATATATAACATATCATGTATATAATATATGATATATAACATATCATGTATATAATATGATATAATATATCATGTATATTATATGATATCATATATCATGTATATTATATGATATCATATATCATGTATATTATATGATATCATATATCATGTATATTATATGATATCATATATCATATGATATAATATATCATATATCATATATCATATGATATAATATATAATAATATATGATGTATATGATGTATAATATATATCATATATGATATATATGATATATTATATATATTTTGTTTTTATATTATATATAGTATATGTATAATATTATATATATTACACATATACTATATATAATATAATATATAATATATATATAATATAAAACCAAAGTTTTAAAGGTACTTAAATTTTCAAAAAACAAACCCCTCAGCAAGTCTAGGTAACCAGATACCCATAGGAATACTTGCGGGAACACCTGTAAATTCAGATTTATGACAAGAGTGCTATAAACCAAAAATAAAATTCTAAGCCCCCTAACAAACTGAATGGATCCCCTCTCAGACAAGAGGATTCAAAAGTAAACTCAGAAAAGTAGTTCAAGCCATTCATGACAGGAAGGGAGTTGGGACATGCCTCATTATGCTCTCTTCCGTTTGGAATTCAGGCACAAGGGACCAGCATAAACATTTAAAGAGACATCTTAAGAGTGAGGAAATAAACTCATCATAGCAATAAGATACCAAATTCCAACCTGACTCTAGTATAGTCTCACATGACAGATAGCAGGCCCTGAAAGAAATCAAAATAATTTACCTCAAAATATATATTTGAAATGGCCCTGAAAAGCCATTCCTTGTGGGCAAATCTACATTCTACAGAAAATCCCCTTCCCTTTCCAGGTCTTTTCCT
This sequence comes from Pongo abelii, assembly GCF_028885655.2. Lineage (NCBI taxonomy): Eukaryota > Metazoa > Chordata > Mammalia > Primates > Hominidae > Pongo > Pongo abelii. Next base: position 21,526,152 of record NC_071989.2, on the reverse strand, counting down.
AATCCAGGAGAGATTAACTAAGAGTCTGGCACCTTTTTGGTCTGATAATAGACAGTCTATGATTTCTGAAACTTGCTACCTGGAGGCTTTATCTGCATAATAAGACCCTTGGTCTCCACAACCGCTTATCTTAGCTGATACTCCTTTCTATTGATTCCAGGTCTTTAGATAATAACAATTCTTTCAGCCAATTGCCAATCAGAAAATCTCTAAATCTTTTGGGAAGCCAAGGCAGGCATATCACCTGTGGTCGGGAGTTCAAGACCAGCTTGGTCATCATGGTGAAACCCCGTCTCTACTAAAAATATAAAAATTAGCCAGCTGTGGTGGCACATGCCTGTAATCTCAGCTACTCAGAGGCTGAGACAGGAGAATCTCTTGTACCAGGGAGGCAGAATTTGTAATGAGCCGAGATCATGCCACTGCACTCCAGCCTGGGCAACAGAGCGAGACTCTGTCTCAACAACAACAACAACAACAAAAATAAAAAAGGAAGAAAATCTTTAAATTTACCTATGACCTAGAAGCTCCTGCTTTCAGTTATCCTGCCTTTCCATACAAGACCAATGTATACCTTACATATATGAATTGATATCTGGCTGTAACTTTTGTCCCCTAAAATGTATAAAATCAAGCTGTAACCACCTTGAGCACATGTTCTCAGGAACTCTTGAGACTGTGCCTTTGGCCTTGTTCAATCATATTGGGCTCAGAATAAATTACTTAAAATAGTTTACAGAATTTGACTCTTTTTCATCAACAGTTCCAAGGTTATTCAATAGGGAAAGGGCAGCCTTTTCAAAAAATCATGTTCAGAAACCTGGATATTCATATTCAAAGAATGAAGTTGGACCCTTACCTAATAACATACACAAAACTTACCTCAATTAGTGTCAAAACTTAAACGTAAGACCAAAAACTATAACACCTTTGGAAGAAAGCATAAGGCAAAACCTTTATGACATTTAATTTAGCTGTAATTTTTTAGATATGACACCCAAGACATAGATAACAAAAGAAAAAAATAGATAAATTGGACTTTATAAATATGGAAAAACTGTACATTAAAAGACACTGTCAAGAGAGTAAAAACACAACCCACAGAATGGAAAGAAAAACATTTGCAAATTATATATCTGAAAATTAATAGATATTCAGAATATTTAGGGAACTTACAACATTCAACAATAAAAAAAAGACAACTGAATTCAAAATGATCAAAGGCTTTGAATAAACATTTCTTTAACAAAAACATACCATTTGCCAATAAGCACATAAAAAATTCCCTAATAAATCAAAACTACAGTGATATTGTCTTACATCTATTTGGATGGCTACCTTCAGAAACACAGAAAATTACCAGTGTTGACAAGAATGTGGAAAAATTGAAACCCTTATGGCCTGTTAGTGGGAACGTAAAATGATACCATGGATCCGAAAAACAGTATGATTGCTCATCAGAAATTAAAAATAGATTTTCCAAGTGATCCAGCTTTAAACTTCTGGGTAATTACCCCCCAAAATTTCTGAGGGCCAAAGCCCTTGACCCCTAAAGCTTTGCTGTAAAGTCACTTATATGAGGCAGATTAATAGCAGAAAAGTCAGGCAAACTTACTTAATATGCATACACGGGAGCTTTTCAGAGTATAAATTCTATCAACTCCTTAATATCGTACATAATTTTATATACCATTTTGAGGTTACAGAAAGAATGCAGGCCCAAAGTATGGCCAAATATATGTATTAGTGGCAACACGGGCTATGAGAGGGAGAAATGAAGAGGCCTGGCTAGCAAGGCTTGTTGCGTAGATGAAGCCTCATAAGTAGTTGCCTTCAGAGGGAGTAGATGGTAAAAGTTTCTTTTCAGACTTTGAAAGATTTCAGATTTTCAGTTAATCTCTCCTATACCCAGGAAAGAGCTAGAAAAGGAAGACTTGACTGGATTAATGGAAATTCTCAAAAGTTGCAAATTTCCTCTGCCTCAGTATTCTGGCCGTGCAGCAGCCATTTCAAAATATGATAAAGAAATACATTTGGGGGTAAAATATTTTGATTTCCTTCTATTGAAAGCAGGTTTTTGAAGAAGTATTTGTATACTTATTGTATTCATAGATGCATTATTCACAGTAGGTAAAATGTGGAAGCAACTCATGTCCATCAGCAGATAAATGAGTAAGTAAGATTTGGTATATACATCCAATAGAAATGTATTCAGTGTTAAAAATGAATGAAATTCTGACATATGCTCCAATGTGGATGAACCATGAGGACATTATTCTGAGTGACTACTATTCCTACGCGAGTAGTTAAAATCCTAAAGACAGAAAGTAGAATCAGGGTTGTCAGGATTTCCTTTGGAAAGGGAAAATGGGGAGTTCGTTTTTTAATGGGTATAGTTTCAGTTTTATAAGATGAAAGAGAGAGATGGATGGTGGTGATGGTTGAACATTTTGACTGTATTTAATAACATTGAACTATACACATAAGTTTGGCTAAGATAAATTTTGTTTATTTTTCCCCTATTAAATTCTAGCAGAAAAAAAAGCCTAAAAGAAGTTGTATAAATAAACTTCTTTTTAGACTTAGAAATAGAGTAAGAAAATAGTCTATAGTTATTTCATTCTTGATTTTCTAAATTTTATTTAGTAAAACATCAACTTGATTTATTAGCATAGTCACATGAGGGTAACAACAACAAAATAATAATAAAACAGACAAAAAACTGCAATATTTAATTAATAGTAAATGGATAAAACATCTTCCATTCTTTTAATTTGCTTTGTATTAACCATTTTAGGGTATATATTTTTGAAAAAGCAGTGAGATGTTTAGATTTCAATATCCATATTTCAATCTTTTAAGTAGAAGGATAAATGGCACTGGTAAAATAAATCCCTGTTGCCCTAAAAATGTCCTGGCAATTAATATAATTTAACACTTGTATACACTGTATAGTATATTTTTGCCACTTTAAGAACTATAACATTTTATTTTCATATGAATTTTGAAGTGTTAATTATATAAAACCAGTTTTAATAAGAGCTTGATTAGGTAACACTGCCTAAATGCCTCTTGGTTCAAAGGGGCCTGAAACAAATGATTTTTCATCCTGTTGCTAGTTTTTTCTAATGATCTTCTAGGAAAATCTATGTCAAGTTTTTATTTTGAGAAATCATTTTTGAACAAAGAAAACCATACTTACCCAAAAACTTCTGTGATTTTTAAAACTAGCATCTATTTTCACAAGAACAAAAGGTACTTGGTACTTAAGTGATGTATTTTTACCATCAGAGTTAAATGAATTTTACATGCATTTATGCATCTCAATTCATATAATATTTACTTGCCAGTAAAATGTACATTTAATTTGAAGTAACATAAAAACAACAATTAGTTTATTATTGCTTATATTTTAAACTACTAATGTTATGTTAAAGTTATTTAGATAATTTATAGTCTTTATAGTCAGCTTAATGGTCTCAGCATAGTTTTGCTGCATTTGTGTTAAATTTTCCCAAATATTATTTGAACTTTTGACCACTCTGATCATAAGGTTAACATTCAAGTCAACTTATTTTACATGAACTTCATTAAAATTAAATATTAATGAGAATGAATAATGTGCTTAACTTATTTAGAGGCAAATATCCATTGTTACTTTTACTTAATATAAGTGAAGCAAAATATGTAGATTAGCTTTAAAATATTATGTCTCTTCCATCTGGTTCCTTACTATTTTGAAAAGTTCACTCTTTAATTAGTGAGACACATAAGATTTTAAGTGATTAAGATCTCTTTGTCATCCTTATTGTTTGCTTACATTTTATATCCTTATCTGTCATTATGGACAATGTCATTATGGACATAAGCTCTGAAGAAGGAATGTAGCTTATCTTAAATATATTAAAGTTGCATAAGGGTAAGAAATATTTTTAGGTCATGGATCTTCTGCTGAAGAGTTGAACAGGTATTTAAAATCCTTCACATTTGAAAATTTTGTAAGACAAAAAAAGTTTCTTTAAAAAAATAACTTAGAATAAATAAAATTATCTTTGTCATAACAAAAAATTTTCTTAAATATGGAATTTTTTGTGTGTTTAAGTATTTTTTAACATTTTTCTAGCTTTGTTTCATAAACAGACATTAGACTGCTACCATGAAAATTAAATTTACTTAGATCATAAAAATAGTAAAATTATAATAATATTAATATTAATGATAAAAAATAAAAAATTCCATAGTAATAATTGCAATTTTAAAGCATCTTATGTCTTAAGCTCTCTGCTATGCACTGTATATGAATTAACTTAATAAATCATTCTACTAAAATTGTGGGTACATACTGCACTAAATATAATGCTTTTTGCCTGAAAAAAACCCCACAGAATCTCAACTCTGTAAGGGAAGTTTATTATCTCATATTGCAAAGATCTAAGAGGTCAGGAACTCCCAGAGTTATTTCATTCAATGATTGAATAATGTCAAGAGCCCTTCTTTGTTCCTTATGACCTTCCCTGCTCGGCATGGTGGCTTTGTTCCCAAGCTCCCTCCCTTCATGAGAGTAAAATGGCTATGACTCTGTATGCAAACATAAGAACATCTGGTGGAAAATGGAGACAATTCTACTTGTGTGACTTTTTTTAAACGAGGAAAATTTCCCCATTTTCTTTCCAGCAGCCTTCTCCAAATATAAATATGACTATAGATACAAATATAAATGTGAATAAAATATGTTATTATCTTTTAGTTGTAGAATCATGTATTAGGATTCTCTAGAGGGACAGAACTAATAGAATATACATATATATATAGAGAGAGAGAGAGAGAGAGAGAAAGGAGTTTATTAAGTAGTATTAGCTCACAAGATCAAAAGGTTCCACAATAAGCCATCTGCAAGCTGAGGAGCAATGAGGCCAGTCTGAGGCCCAAAGCTGAAGAACTTGGAGTCTGAACTTGGGTAGGAAGCATCCAGCACAGGAGAAAGATGTAGGCTGAGAGACTAAGCCAGTCAAGCCTTTTCATGTTTTTCTGCCTGCTTTATATCCTGGCCATGCTGGCAGCTGATTAGATGGTGCCCACCCAGATTAAGGGCGGGTCTGCCTTTCTCAGGTCACTGACTCAAATGTTAATCTCCTTTGGCAACACCCTCACAGACACACCCAGGATCAGCAATTTGCATCCTTCAATCTAATGAAATTGACACTCAGCATTAACCATCACAAGTCTACCCCTTGTCAACTTGAACCCATACAAATCTCCTGAGATCATACATAATCTTCAAATAAAGACAATAATAAGGTCATTTTCTTGGCCTGATGTTAAAGACAAGGACTTTGCTAATTTTTTAAATGTCTTTTTTTTGGTCATTTTTTTTTCTATTTAAGGTTAGTGATTTTAGAGCATATTTGAATGTGAAAGTGATGATCTAATACGTATACTGGATGAGATTAATGAAGTAGAGAAAACACAGGTGGTCAGGCGCGGTGGCTCACGCCTGTAATCCCAGAACTTTGGGAGGCCAAGGAGGGCAGATCACAAGGTCAGGAGATCGAGACCATCTTTGCTAACAGGGTGAAACACCGTATCTACTAAAAATACAAAAAGTTAGCTGGGCGTGGTGGTGGGCACCTGTAGTCCCAGCTACTCGGGAGGCTGAGGCAGGAGAATGGTGTGAACCCCGGAGGTGGAGGTTACAGTGAGCTGAGATCGAGCCACTGCACTCCAGCCTGGGTGACAGAGCGAAACTCTGTCTCACAAAAAAAAAAAAAAAAAGAAAAAGAAAAAAGAAAACACAGATAACCAAGGACCAAGGGAGCAGCTTTAATAAGTCACTAATGGAGGAGAACAAGAACAATTAGATGGATATTTTTCTTTGACAGAAAAAAATCCCTTAAAATGAAATGAATGCGAAAACATACTCAGTAAAGTTTGGAACATTATTCCTGGAAAATGATGCAGCTTTTTAATGCTTTCTCACAAGGACTGATGGTTTAGGTTAATAGGCTAACCTGTGAATTAGGTTAATAGGGTATTATTTGAAAGTGAGGAGGAAAAGAAAAAATTGAGTGGATAATGCAAAGATTAGTAAAATAGTATGTACGTATAATAAGTAGAAAAATGTGTTGTTCTCGGATATTAACAGGAGAGAATTCAGTATTGGTATCTGATATCCAATGTTATAAAAGCAATTATTATCCTAACTATATAATGACAAGCTATTATTTTTCCTAGATTAGCGCTTACACACATTAATCTCAAAATACAACTTTGGAAAAGCTCCTATAGCCTTCTATACCAATTTTTTTCCAAACATATCAGACTTAAATTAGATATATTCTGGCAGGCTTGCATATTTTCAAATATGTCTTAATCTGTAATGCTTTTGAATTACTTTTTCATTTTAATAATAACTGCAAAGAATTTAGTATCAGCTTATTCTGGATCCAAGTATTTCTACCTTGGCCCTATTATGGATTAGACAATATTTTGTCACTGTTGCAGAGTCTGTTCTGTTCATTTTTGGATGTTCAGGATTATGCTCAACCTAACTTGCTAGATATAATAGCACTCCTTACTTCTGACTCTGAAAACTGGAAAAAATAATCTTCAGACATTGCCAGTGTCCTCTGGAGAGCCAAACTGGCCCATGTTGAGAGCCACAGTTCTAGTTTACAGAGACAACTACTTTTAAGAAACCCACATTCTATGCTTTCGATGCTTGTTTTTATTTGTAGTGACAGTTATCCAGGCCCCAATGACATAAGGTTAACTGTTGTAGGCTACTGAGAAAATAACAATGATTGGATTAATAAGTAAATTATGTGTTGCTACCAATTTAGGGCCACGTGCCATGCTGTATTGAAATGTTTCTCAGTCTCTAAAATAAAAAAATAAAAAAAAAATCACCTGTCCAGACAGACTTTGCCAAAAACAAAACAAAACACAATTTGTAGAACTGTCATAAAGCTCTTAATGGACTCACATTTTATCTTTAAAATGTTATAGTCTGCCCAATATATTAATCTGTTTGTAGTACCATAGATGATTACTTAAGTTCTTGTTTCCCAACATTTTTGTTCACACCTTTATTATTATCCTCAATGTTAATTTTTCATTGTTTTATTCACCCTTTTATTTTTCACATGTTTCTTCTCACAGACTAATCATTTTCAAGTTGACTGTCATAATTAAAATATTGTTCTGTGGAAAATGTTCCTATAAATCATCATACACTTACATACCTTGAATACACTTACATTACCTTGAAACGTGAGTGTGTCATAATGAAAATGTGACTAAAACATTTAGTGCTTAAATGTCATCCAAATTTTATTCTGTTTAGTGGTATAAAGAAATTACATGCTCCTATCAAAAAATATAAAAGTTTATATTAAGAAGCCAGAGTGCCGTTGTGCTTTAGTCAGGCTTTCATCTAAATGGAAATGAGCAGGACTAATTACTTAGAATTTAGATGCTGAGCTGAACCAGGCCTTTTATAAAATACCTTGTTATTCTAACAGTACCAAGTTAAGGAACTATCCTGTAAAATAAATCCATCTACAACATAAGTAGATTTATTAGTTACAAAGATGATAAGTTCGTTGCTGTTCTTAGATATACATTAAAATATTTATCCCAAAATGCTCAAAATAATACTTTTAAATATTTTTAACTATGACACATTATGAAAACGTTAAAAGGGACCAATATTTTGGTACTATCATTAATAGTATTTGCTTCTACTTTATGTCTGTAATGTGAATGGAGGCATCAGACAAGGATATCGATCCTCTAAAACAGCTTGTGTAATACACAGAAACACTGCACACAAATATTTGGAAAACATAAACATACAGATCTATTCATGTATAATTAATTTTCAGGAATGACCCTTTCTACATTCAGACTTAATACAGATATTTATAAAGCCTTTCTTTTATTTAAAAAAATCTGAATTACAATTACAATCATATCGCTTATCAAAATCGTTTAAAACACTTGATCCAGTGTTTGGAGGCTACTATGACAAAAATAAAATCTCCCCCAAATGCAAATATATATGCATCAAACCAGATAGGGACACAAACAAGCATAACTTTCCACTCTTAGTTCTCACCAGGGGACTTTATGACTGTAAAGATCAGGCCTTCAGAAGCTCAAAATGACCATCTTAACACCATCTTGCAAGTACTCGGGATAGGAACTTGGCTTTTACTCCTGAAGACTCTGCCACATCAAAGACTCTTCCTTGCAAGACCTATAGATCCTCCAGCCCAGACCATCACTCCTTTTGTCTTCTTTGCTCCCCCAGAGCTGGTTTATTAATCTTTTCTACTATCTCTTTTTCCTTTTGATATTAAATGTTACCTTGTTTGTAGTGGAATGTTTGCTTTATAACATGTATGTATTATGTATTCTATTATGTATGGTTTGCCATACGGACTGACTTGTGGCATGGCTTGACCCTGTGTGACTGCAGCTCTGACTACTGAGTGAATGAGAAGTACTAAGAAGAACTTCTTAGTACTTGGCTTTTGTGATTGAAATTGCATCAATCAAAGCCTGGCATTGTGGAAAGACACAAACACGCATGGACCCTGTGATCTCTGATTTTGCACAGCTCATGACGGCATTGTTTTTCCTCCAAAGAACCCACCAGTTCTTTATAGACCAGAATAATGGTGTCTTTTCCATCTATGGCTCTGTCATCATCCAGGACCTCACTGTCTAGAGATGGATAGTTGAAGTAAAAAGGCTTTGAAGAAAAACATGGGATGGTTTTACATGCCCAAAGTGGAAGTGAAAGACGTGTTAGTTGCACACATTATATTTGAGAGAACTTGGCCACAAGGCCACACTGAATGTCAAGGTGGCTGGCAAATATGGTCTAGCTACATGACAAAAATGAGAAGAAAGAATTTGGTGGTTTTCTTGTTTCTACCATAAACCTCTGAACAGATTTCCAACAACTGGACTGTAAGGCTGAAAGAACTAGTCCTACTTGAAAACTCCTGACAGAAAAATATCTGGTAAATTAGATTTATTTTCTATTAGTAGTACTTAGCTTTATGGTGGGGCAATATACCACTATTGAAAAAAGCTCCAACACACTCTAATGAATCTTGTTCTCTATTTTGATGATTCCTCCCATGAGCCACGTATCTAGAGAGATGCTCTAGATTCTCATAATTGAACACACTTGTGTTCAGAGATTAGAACTCTTGTACACATCCACATTCAGCCACTATTCAGGAGTATTATCACTGTGCCTGGGTAGCTGGTGCTGCAAGGACTCCAAAGCTTAACCACTTACTGATATTCTAGATAAACCTACAGACTGTAGAAATATTTTTGGATCTCAAATAAAGATGCTCCCTTTCTTCCTTGTGAGAACCTCTCTCAGGTCCTTGGAGCCTTTAATGCAAGCGGATATCATTCTGAACAATCTACGTTCATTTGAGGTATTTTAATAGTTTCCACTAAAAGTAGAAGATGTCAGGGTCATGATTTATAAAACACCAGCTCCCACCCCCTGACCCCAGCCTCTTTAACACTATGCAGTACTATGCATTCTTGCCATTGCAACCACTTTATAAAACAAAGGGTGTCTGAAGCAACAGCCTTATCAGACTGCAAGTCTTTTGTATCTTTCCCTCTGGCAAAAAGATTCCTAATTGCATTGACACTGAGAAGAAATAATGACATAAAAGGAAGTCTGAAGAAGAAAAATTATTGAAGGACACTTTGCATTTTCCACTATGCACAAAAACTTTAGTGATTTTTCTACCAATAAATAAAAGAACAAATTGCTTTTCTATCTTGCCAGGCATCCTATTATACTTGAATACATTAAATTCGCTGGTTCTTATCCTCAATTAGGTGCCCAAGACATAACTCTCTATACTTTCCATTCTATAATAACTGTCTTGGTATTTTTATGTCTATTTCCTTCTCATAATCTACAAGCTCCGAGAGGAAGCTGCACAGTGCATTGTATTTATCACATTTTCATCGTCTAGCACAGTGCCTGGCATAATGTAGATACATAACGTAGAAATCTAACATAGCTGACTTCATCTTGCTTCTGATGTCACAAGATAACTGCGTTTGCTCATTCCTGCATGGTGAACAAACTAAATTCCTATGGGAGGAGTTTAGTTTACAGTTTAACTATAGTTTTAAAACTAAAACTAAAACTATAGTTAAAAGAAACTATAGTTTTGTTTAACTGTAAAACAAATGATAATAGTCCCTTCCCTAAACTAACCACTGAAGAAATAAGGAGGTAGTACACAAAAGTAACAAAATAATGTTAGAGATTTATAGAAGCATTGTGACCTGACCAAGGCCAAAGAAATTATGCAACCCCCTCAGACACCTGCTGATGCGCAAATATCTGGTCACCTGTCCCCTCTTCAACTCATCCTCCTCATTGTTCTCCCTTCCCAATATAAAAAGAAGCATCAGATTTAGGCCTTTTAAGATGACTCTTCAGGACACTAGTCTTCCCTTTCTTGGCTTGCTGGCTCTTCAACATAAAGTTGCTTTCCTTGCTCTAACACCTGTCTTCACTTAGGGCTGTTGTGTGGCAAGTAGTACGAGCTTTGGACTCGGCTAGAGATACACAATCAATATGCCTTGACTAGGTGAATGTATCAAAATCTCACTATTAGTGAACTAAGGCAATTCTTAAAGTTTTAGTGCTTTGTCACTTCATACTGTCTTTTTTTCAAGGTGCATGAAGTAGAAATTATCCCTTTCTGAACATTGTTATATGTTTGGATAATAAGAAAAAATAACAAATAATAAGAATGATAGATTGAATTTGTCTTCATATGAAACAGTTCTCAGTGCATGAAACAATAAATAAAAATACAGCTTGGTTCAGTGACTGCCTGAATCTCCCTTAGCTCATCTTTAAAAATGAAACTGTGAGTTTTATCTTATCACATTAATTTATTAGTAATTTTAGTTTGAGTAAATGGTCAACCACAGTTGGCATTTAACATAAAGCACAGAAGTAAAGATTGCAATCTTTTAAATAAGTTTTAGACTTATCAGGCAAAGCATTTTTCTTGCGTATTGCTGTCAGGAATATTTGTTAGGGGTCATTTTACATTGTTGTTGCTGGTAAAAATTGAAAAACTCCATAAGTTAATTGGGAAGTAAATTAAGAATCTGCAAGTGAGAAATACAGAATCAAATGTTCACTTCACACACACACACACAAAACCTTTGTATTGTGATTAATGACACTGATTTACAGTAATCATTATTTCTCACAAATTAGTCAGTTCTTCATTGATTACCATAAGAATGCAGTTGATTGGTGTTTGCATGAGCTTACTCAGTTTTACTTCTCAATTTCTATCTCACACAAAGGCATAAAAGATATTAAGAAGGAGAGAAGGAAGAGAAAGAAGAACTGTAAAAGAGGAAGGAGGTAAGGGATGAAAAGCTTCATAAAGGGTACAATGTACATTATTTGCTTGATGGTACAATGAAATCCCAGACTCCACCAAGACATGATATATTTGTGTAACAAAACTACACTTGTACCCCTTAAATTTATGCAAATTTTTTTAAAAAGAGGGAAGAAGAGACCAAAAAAATGGAGGGGAAAAATGTTACATGAATTATAAAAAATCTGTATGAAGAGCCATAGGATGTTTGTCTCTGGGAATTCAGAGAAGCAGAGATTAATCCAGGATTAGACCTGCAAGAGATTTATTGAGAAAAACAGGCATGGGGAATAATGCATAAGATGCAAAAGTAGACAGAATATTCAGACTATTATGCAGGTGTGACTCCTGTGTAGGCAAGAGGGAAGTAAGCACACTGGGGTGAAAGGTTCTTAATCTGCAAAGCAGTTCTGAGGGTGTTCGGGGCCAGTCCACTGGGAGTCCTCAAGCCAGTATTGCCATTTGAGGAGTGCAGCATGCTACATGAAGTTGTCAGGCCTCTTAGCCCAAGCCTGCATGTATACATCCTGATGGCCTGAGGCAACTGAAAAGTATAAAAGAAGTGAAAGAACCAGCTCCTGTCTTAACTGATTGACCAACCTTACGACATTCCATTATGACTTGTTCCTGCCCTGCGATCTATTGACCTCCTGACATTTTTGTTTTGGACAATGAGTCTTATGATCTCCTCACATTGCACCTTGTGACCCCTCCTAAGCTGACAACAGATAACCACCTTTAACTGTAACTTTCCACTGCCTACCCCAGTCCTATAAAACTGCCCCATCCCTATCTCCCTTTGCTGACTCCTGTCTCAGACTCAGCCAATTTGCACCCAAGTGAATAAACAGCCTTGTTGTTCACACAAAGCCTGTTGGTGGTCTCCTCACACGGACGCACATGACTGAAGTACCTTGCCTTGATATCCTCTCTGTTTTCAGTCACTGAATGGAAGCAACCCACGAGCATTGTGGACTAGGTGAATTCAGAGAGGTGGCAGCAGTTGATGTCAGACAATTCAGCAGGAAATCTGAGCAGCACATTTTGTGGTCACCACAGGCCCATCCCTCATAACCCAGAAATCTGCTTCTCCATGCAGGTTTGTGGATAAACTCCACATAATCCCCATTAAACTTCTACTTGTGGGGAATCTTAGAAGTGTGGGAGTAGTAGGGAACCACACCCTGGATGCAGCAGTTCATTTTAAAGCTACAACTTGACCTTCTCCTTTTTCACATTTACTAAACACTATTCTAATACCCTCCTCAACACCAGTCATCACAATGTCACAGTGCATTCTCTGGTGATGCAACTCAAACCTTCATTCCTGATATTTCTGAGCCCTTGGTAATGTGAAAGGAAAATATCTTGGGTCCTTTTAAGCTGGGAACCACTCAGGGCAAATCTGCATCCACTTCTATTCAAGCCATCCCTTTGATCAGAGAGGTGGATGCATATTCTGATTGCCTTCTTTGGAAAGACTTATCAGAAACTCAAAAGAATGCAACCATTAGTCTCTCACCTATATATGACCTGGAAGTCCCCGTGTCGGGGCCTTGCTTTGAGCTGTCTCTGCCTTACTGGACAGAGGTAATGTACTTCTTACATATTGATTGATGTTTCATATCTCCCTAAAATGTGTAAAACCAAGCATGTGGTCAGGACTTTCTGAGGCTGTGTCAAGGGTGTGTCCTCAACCTTGGCAAAATAAACTTTCTAAATTAACTGAGACCTGTCTCAAATTTTGGGGGTTCATGTTTTGGTAGCCACGGGGGGATTCTGAGTGGCGATGCCTCTGACCTTTGACAAATCTCTTATCAGTGCTTGGTACCAACATGAGCTAACTTTATGGCTCAAATCAATAGGACAATTTGCTGAGGAATGAGGGCATTCCCTCCAGAGAATCCCTGATCTTCCAAAATTTGGTCGAGATCTAAAGTTTATTTTGCTATAGAACTTTTTTTTTTTTTGGAGCTTTACTTGCTTCTGACAGGAAGGCAAGCTTTCCTGCTTCCATGATCATGGAAGGCAGGTACCTCTTTTTTTTTTTTTTTTTTTTTTGAGACGGAGTCTTGCTCTGTCGCCCAGGCTGGAGTGCAGTGGCACCATCTCGGCTCACTGCAAGCTCCACCCCCCGCGTTCACGCCATTCTCCTGCCTCAGCCTCCAGAGTAGCTGGGACTACAGGCGCCTGTCACCACACCCAGCTAATTTTTTGTATTTTTAGTAGAGACGGGGTTTCACCGTGTTAGCCAGGATGGTCTCGACCTACTGACCTCGTAATCCGCCTGCCTCAGCATCCCAAAGTGCTGGGATTACAGGCATGAGCCACTGCGCCTGGCCCGGCAGGTAATTCTATGGAGTTTGAGCTCTCTTCCAACAGGGAAGATGAGTTTTTTGTTTTGTTTGTTTTTTCCTGCTTATAGGATAGTAGAGAGCAGTATACAGCCTGAGACCCATTACTAGGCAAGAAACTAGTTTGGGATTCTGTCTTGCAAATTATTTCTAAACGACTCAAGTTAGCATTAACAACCAGCTGGTGTAATTTCTGCTTACACTTAGAGCGCACAAAAATCGTGTAATTTGTGTGATTATTGTTAGTTTAGCAGTATTTCATCCTAGCTGAAATATGATAGCAAGTTTAAAAAACTTTTTTTTTGTTGTTAAAGGAGCTCAATAGTTAAAAGTCAGCTTAATGAAAAGGCTAACATCCAAGATGTGTGTGTGTGCATGTGTGAATGTTTGTATTTAAAAAGCCTTCATGTTTTTGTTTTTTGTTTGTTTGTTTTTCTCTCCTAAGACCTTGTGTTTTGAGCCAAGGTTTTTTTTTTCTCTCTCAGTTGACTGAATTCTGTTTCCACCTGATTTTTGACTAAAATAGTATTGCAATGGAGGCTATTCTTGGCTTTTTTTTTTTTTTTCTTTTTTTGAGATGGCGTCTTGCACTGTCGCCCGGGCTGGAGTGCAGTGGCACGATCTCAGCTCACTGCAAGCTCCACCTCCCAGGTTCATGCCATTCTCCTGCCTCAGCCTCCCTAGTAGCTGGGACTACAGGTGCCCACCACCATGCCCGGCTAATTTTTAGTATATTTAGTAGAGATGGGGTTTCACCGTGTTAGCCAGGATGGTCTGGATCTCCTGACCTTGTGATCTGTCTGCCTCAGCCTCCCAAACTGCTGGGATTACAGGTGTGAGCCACTGCACCTGGCCTATTCTTGGATTTTTAAGGAAGAATATAGTTTATACACTCAGAATCTATGTCGTTAAGAAAAAAAAATTCAGTGCACTGTAAAAGTGTCTCCCTCTAGCACCACCAAACTTTTTCTCTCTATACCTTTATGATGTAAATTTTGCTATTTGATTTTCACTGGAGTGTTTCTTTTAATATGCAAATTTAAGGCTATTTAGGTGACAACTGCCCAGAGTTGTAAAACAGGTTATCAAGAATCTGAAAGTCTAAGAAGAAAAAAGTGGGAGGGGTTCTTTTTGAATCTATAAAATGTACTTCCATTGGCAGGCCTAATACATTTGTATATGTATTTATGTGTTGTGTACAGAATGTTTCACTACTAAAAATATATAAAAGATTTCTAATTAATTGGCTTAAAGAAAAATAAAATCAGTAAATTAGATACTAAAAAAGACTAGTCAAAGCCGTTGTCAAGTTTATGTAACTTAAGTAAAATCTTTAATAAGTAAGCTAGCTTTAAAATTATTGCTAAAGTAATATTACAAATGTTTTTTAAGAATTTCCAGCATACATTTTTGTTTGCATTTATTAATCAAGCAATTTCATACTCATCCCTGCCAAATACTATAAAGTCTCAAAATTTGGCATAGGGGTTAGAAAACTATGAACCCAGCCCAAATCAAAATGATCTTTGCTTATATCATTTTTAATAAATAAAACATTGATACGGCTTTAATGAAAATAGCTGCATCTTGAATTTAGTAAGATTACCATAACTTCTAATCCACGTCTAATAGACTGCTTTAGGCAGTCTAGTCCACAGACAATAATGAAATTTGTTTTGGGAAAGAATTGTTGTCACCTTTTGTTCAAAGCTAAATAATAAACTAAGTTCCTCCCAAAGTTAGTTTCACCTATGCCCAGGCATGAACAAGGATGGCTTGGAGGTTATGAGCACGATGGAGCCAGTTATGTCAAATCTTTTTTTCATTGTCTTTGTTATAATTTTGCAATGGTGATTTCAGAACTTTAAATTATAAGTATCACAGTTTTCATAAATAATCTAGGTAAACAAAATAAAATAATTAGGCAAATGGGAGAAATACTTGTAGACAAACTGGTTATAATTTAGAATATAAAGTTATGTTAAATTAAATAATAGATATTCCATTATTTGGGTGTTTGGGTGTTTTCTAATAAATATATATTGTAGGAAAACATTCTTGCTAAATAAAAGAAAATGAAAGTGTGTGTTTTTTTCCAAAAAAAAAAAAAAAAAGGTGAACAAATTTTGTCTGATTAAAAGCTCATTTAAGGGTTATGTATAAAACAAGGATTAGAGTCTTTGTAACATTGAGTTACAGGGCTTTTAATTCTTGGGTCAAAAAAGGACACCAAGTTCTGCTAAATCTTCAACACTGATGGCAATTAAATTCTCATCTTCAGGCCCCCTAGAAGATGCCAATCAAAATAAACTGCATTCTTGAGACACAGGGCAAGAAATTAAAGCTATCCACCTCCTCAAGGCCCAGGGACTATGTGGAAGAGGTGGGCATGTAAGGTTTTAAGGGTGGCTTTTAAAAGATAAAATAAGTTCAGTTTCCCCATAAATTAATTATTAATGTCAAAGGCACACTGATGCAAAACCAGTATATGGACCCATGTATCATACTAACAAGGTTTTCATGAAGCATTAACCAACTCCTTAATAAAGGTTATAAAGGTTATAAAAGGCTTATGGAAGTTATATTTTGTAATCAAGATTAATAGATTGTTTATAAAAGTTTGAAAAACAAATGTAATTGGCTTCATGCTGTTTTTATTAGGGCTTCTTGTTTAGAAAATTAAGTCTCCTCTCTCAAAGAATGAAAGTTTTCACTTTTTTTGAAATCTTGAATTATCATTTTGGATAAATAAATGACTTTACAATGACCTGTAATCCTATTTTGTAATATCAAGTGTTTTAAAACTTTTATATTTGACAAACTTTCCAAAATCAAACTATGAATTATATCTTTTTCTAACTTAATTAATCCTTTAAGACACTAGGTTCCCTGAAATCCAAAAATCACTGAATTTTTCTTATTTGGTATAAAAGTTATACAGAAAGCATTGTCAAATACGAAATGGTGTTTGGTTTTCTCTGGGCTGTATTTGTATAAATATGTTATTGATATGTGTAGCAAGATTAGGGGAAACACCTGTAATTCTGATATAACTTAGTGTACATTATCAGTAATAATCATAATTGTTATGTTAAAATTATTGTGTGCCACAGAAGTAACAAATTCTCCTTGTCAATTGTGTCTTTTAACTATAGCTGCCTTAAAATTTTTTCATCCATGGACAATCGTTGCCTTGTTTTGGTTCTCTTTAGAAAGTGATTTTATAATCAGCTATAAATCTTCAACAGGTGTTCTTGAATGCAGGTTTCTGATAGCTTTGGAGACTGTGACATCAGAATAGAGAAAAGACTTTCAGGACTCATAGAAAGTGAAAATGTTCATGAGTATCAAGCAGAACAGGAATTAACTGCACGGACTGAACCAATCTTTTTGACGTTTTGCTTAATATGTTTGCTGATCCTTTGCTTTGTTTTTCAGAGTCTTAAAACTTTTCTTCTGAGCTATTGACAGCTTTTAACAATTTAGTGTATTTCTATGAACAAAATTTGGAGCACATTTATTTCTCTCTACCTGATTTCTCCAGAATTGGAAACTACTTGTTAGTATTCTTAACTTATGGCAATACAGTTATTTGCGTAAGTGCAATAAGGATCTGTTTTCATTTGTAACAGGACACAATGGGAGAAACTGGTTATTTTACCAAGACTTTTACTGGAATGGTGTGCTTTCCCTTAAGGAATCAAACTTGACTTATGAAGCCAATAAAGCCCTTGGATAAACTGGCCTCATATTTTATGTACACAGTTCCTGTACAAGGTTTCTGACCCGTGGTAAGTAAATAATGTCACTTTCTAACAGGTGCAGAAGCCCCAGGTTTATCTTGAAACCTAAAGAGGAGAGGAAATTTCACCCAACACATGGGTATTTGAAGGCACAATCCATGGGTGGGCTGGGCTTTAAAATGTCTTATCTGAGATTTCTCTTATTGAACAAAGTTCCATCAAAGTCAATTTAAAAGCCTATGTAAAAAAAATAATTATTCTTGCTGCAATGTATACAAATATTTAGGCCAAGTATAATAAGCAAACCAGTTCTACCATGATTTGTCTTTAGTAAAATGGGAAACTGGAGAGAGAAAAAAAAATTTCACAATGATTGTATACCTGCTGTTAGATTCTAGTCTTTCCTAATGTTTTTTTTCCAATTTTTATTATTTTCTACAGTTTGGACTGAATTCTAATTTCTCTTGGCTACAAGCCTTCAAAATAATGCTTTCAATTTTTTTTCCTTCTCCTTTTCATTTTTCCTAATTTGGAGTCACCGAAAACTAATTTGTGCTTTTTTAAAACCCTGCAAACTGAAGATAGACAACTTAAACTTCAGAAGAAAATTACAGTAACCTATTTATATACATAAGCCACTTTCATACCTGCCTACTAATGTATGGATGTCAGAGTAATAAATGCCTTTCTCAAGCCAGCATTGCTATACATGACCATTTATAGTTAAAAGGTACAAGGATGTACAAAGAAATGTTTAAATAACATAGGCATGAGGCCATATTAATGATTCTGGAAATGACACCACATCTGATCAGATTACAATTTAGTTGAGCTTGTGGCATTCTATATGCATGCCACAGGAACGTGCCAGTTTTAAAGGGGCCAGATTGACCAATGAAATGAAAATATGAGAGGCACAAAAATTTCCAAATTATTTAGGCCTTTAGTGGCACCACTAATCTTTGCTATATCCTCTGGGATGAAATAAAATTTTGATACTCTATCTTGGCTAGGCAAGGGAAGACTTTGAGAAGTTTCCATTTGGCATTCCCCACTATAATAGCTCTAAACCTACAGGTCAAGGATTCTATCCAAGAGTTACTTCAATTCACAATATATAAATTCCAATTATACACTGGAGAACTGGGGAATTGACCTCTGGGGATTGAAAGGCCCAATGTGCATATTGTAAGTAAAGCTTAAGCCAGGGTTCCATTTATAACCTGGTCCCATAAGCTATGAAAGCACTTTGGGCTTCTGGGAATATCTATTTCCAAAAATGATGAAAATGTTTGCTTATGCCTCTTTGTTCAATTTGCAGTTGCCTGAATAAATGACCATAGGTCCCATAGGAGAAGAACTGAAGGAAAATATACTTATTGTGGTCTTGTGAAAACCCTTTTCCTAGCTATCTGGCTGTCACCAGTAAATAGGCTTTATTTCTGAAAATTGACACAATTCTGGGAACTGAGCAAGGGATCATGAATTTTTATTGAAGTGACTACCTTCATCTTCCTGCTCCTCTATTTCTGCCATTTTCTTATTGTAGAGAGTAATTGGTATTTTGTTGCCTATATCTTTTGCCCCTAGGAACAGCATACTCAATTCACCATTTCTACCATTATCTGTGACAGGGTCATGCACCTTAGCTATCTTTCTGACCTTGGCATTTGTTACATAATTGTGCCCTCAGGACTTCTAATGTATGATAATTCCCCCCTCACTTCTATTATTTTGGAGCCCAAAATCCCTACAGATATTAATAATTTCAGCATTGTTACTGCCTTTCCTACCATTGACTCCGGTCATACATAGAAGAGTCAACACTGAACTTTTAGTGATGCTGGTGTCCTCCTTGATACCCTAGGTGAAGAGCGTATACACTCTGGGTTTTCCTTTGAAACATTATCCACACTCTCCTAAGTCTCCCACACTCACGTAATTATTTCATCCCGCATTTCCTCTTCCTTCAGCCTCTGTATTCTGCCATGACAATTCAGCCATGTTGGTGTTGCTCAGCATGGAGCTTTATTTTCATCACTCTTTTAGAGCAGTGAGCTTGTCCTATTCCCTGGAGTCCCTTCCTGAACATTAAATCCTCATGTCCTGAGACACGTTTTTACTTATTAAATATTACACGTTAAGCTATATAAATCAAGTACTCTTAAAATGCCATCCCTGGGCTTCTCTCCTTACTCTTGCCAGGACTGCTAGCTAATCATTATAGTTTCTTTACTGAGTAGTCTCCCTCCTTTCTAATCAGGCCTAGCACATTCCTAACTGGATTGTGTTGAAATCTAATGCTAGTTATCAGAGGTCTTGAGCCTGATAAAGCCCTAGCTCTCACTAGGGATGGGTGGAAAATCATGATCCCCACAAACTCTTAAGGTTCAAGATATTCAGCAGAGACAGCTTCTTTCATCGCATCTATCTAGATATCCAATCTAGATGTCCCTTCCCATATCCAACGCTCTCAGAAGTTATAACAATGGCCTACTTTCTCATTATCTCTCTGCAGAGCATCAATACATCTAACAAAAAATTCAGCTCATCATTCCTTGAAGGCATTGATCTCTCAAATCTTTAAAAAGCCTGAATCATTGCAACCTCAATGGCAGACTCTTACTGGAGCATTTTCTCTGGTCACTACAGGTGAAAGCATAAGCAATTGGACCCTCCCATCTTGCTCTGGGTACAATCTATGTCCCATCTACCACACAAGATGGCATCTCTTTTACCTGCCAGGTGGTAAGTAATCCAATCCCTGAGTCCTGTCCTATTGTCTTTTTCTTGAGCCTCTACTGGTACTGGAGCCAGCTGAGGTCCTCTGAAGGGGATTAGGTGTGAAAGGATTTTACTGAGGAAATGTATTAGTAAAGGTTCTCCAGAGAAACAGAACCAATAGGATACACACACATACACACACACACACACACACACACACAGAGACAGAGAGAGAGAAACGTATTACGAGGGATAGGATCACATGATTATGGAGGCTGAGAAGTCTTACGATCTACCATCGTCAAGCCAGAAGCCTAGAAGGGCCAGTGCTGTGGTTCCAGTAGAAACCCCAAAGCTTCAGAACCAGGGGAGCCAATGGAGAAAGTCCCAGTCCAAGTCTGAAGGCCTAAGAACCAAGAGAGGCAACGTCAAAGTTGCCTCTGTAGAGGGGAATATAGATGTCCAAGTTTAAGCACAGAGAACAAATTATTTGTCCTTCCTCAGCCTTCCTCTACTTAGTCTTTCAATGGATTGGATGATTACTACCCACATTGGAGAGAGTCATTTTCTTAACTTAGTCCACCAATTCAAATGCTATGTCTTCCAACAATGCCCTCAATAGACATACCCAGAATAGTATTTTACCACTATCTGGGCATCTCTTAGACCAATTAAGTTCACATATAAAATTCATCATCACAGGAAGATACCTGCAAAAGATTAAGGAGAAGTAGGCAAGGAGAGGCATCAGAGATTAATGAAGAGAAGGAACGTGCAAAATGAAACATAGAAAGAAAAAAATTGGGAAGGAAGTATCTTAGACTGTAATTTAGATCTGAGGAAGTTTTATCCAAGTCCATGGGAAGTCCCAAGCTGTGCTTTTTAGAGTCAGGGGTGCATGTACCATGTCAGGCTCAACTGTACAATGACTACCGTGCTTAGTACCAAGACTACAGGCTCAGTCTGGAAATCATGTTCTTAATTCAAATATGGTGACAGTTCCAGAAGTGCGGCCCCACAGCAAGAGACATGAGTGGAGCATTTTCATGGGCCACCGTGTTGTTGAATCACTAATATATATTCTTAAAGAAGGTGATTTAAAATAGCTAGTGTATGATTTTTTAAAATTTATATATTTATTTTTTCTTTCTTTCTTCCCTTTCTTTTTTCTTCTTTCTCTCCTTTCTCTTTTTCTCTCATATATATATAGAATTACATATATATTACATACATATATATATTACATTACATACATATATATGTAATTCTTCCCATAAAATTGTGAGCAAGTTTGAAAACATTGTTTCGAAGATTAAAATTTGGTTGCTTACAAATAAGTATTTTATTTTTAAATTTTCTGCTGAACTTAACAAAAAATTGTTTAAAAGCCAATGTTTTCTAAGAAGAATAACTTGTAGATTTTTTTATAAAACATAAGCCTTCCTATTAAAAATTAATTTCTAACTGTGTGATCTCTGACATTAATAATTGATCACAGAAGCATCATATAGATCTATATAGAAATTTCTATATAGATACAATGTCTACCCCTTTGATACATTAGGTTAATAAGGTGGTACTAACAGCAGTATAGAGTTATTGTTTCTGGGTTTATATGAGAGGAAAACAGAGAAGAATGGGAAAAAAAAGAAAGGAAAGATAAAAAGAAATGAAGAAAGGAAAGAAAAAAGAAAGAAAGAGAGAAAGAAGGAAAGAAAGAAAGAAAGAAAAAGAAAGAAAGAAAGAAAGAAAAGGAAGAAAGAAAAGAAAGAAAGGAAGGAAAGAAAGAAAGGAGGAGTTGTCCAACTCCTCATATGACAATAGATCAATATGTATAATCACGCTTCCCAAAAGAAAAAGCAAATAATTGGGGAAAATAAATACAATCTGTAATAAGTGAAAAAGTTGAAAAACAAAGAGAAAGATTAATTAGTACTTATTTTAAAGAATAGGCACAGTCGTACGTTGACCAGAAATATAACTTGTTATTTTATAAACTGCATTTAAAGATCAGATAGTTGTAGATATGCGGCATTATTTCTGAGGGCTCTGTTCTGTTCCATTGATCTATATCTCTGTTTTGGTACCAGTACCATGCTGTTTTGGTTACTGTAGCCTTGTAGTATAGTTTGAAGTCAGGTAGCGTGATGCCTCCAGCTTTGTTCTTTTGGCTTAGGATTGACTTGGCGATGCGGGCTCTTTTTTGATGCCATATGAACTTTAAAGTAGTTTTTTTCCAATTCTGTGAAGAAAGTCATTGGTAGCTTGATGGGGATGGCATTGAATCTATAAATTACCTTGTAAACTAGTTCAACCATTGTGTAAGTCAGTGTGGTGATTCCTCAGGGATCTAGAACTAGAAATACCATTTGACCCAGCCATCCCATTACTGGGTACATACCCAAAGGACTATAAATCATGCTGCTATAAAGACACATGCACACGTATGTTTATTGTGGCACTATTCACAATAGCAAAGACTTGGAACCAACCCAAATGTCCAACAATGATAGACTGGATTAAGAAAATGTGGCACATATATACCATGGAATACTATGCAGCCATAAAAAATGATGAGTTCATGTCCTTTGTATGGACATGGATGAAATTGGAAATCATCATTCTCAGTAAACTATCGCAGGAACAAAAAACCAAACACCTCATATTCTCATTCATAGGTGGGAATTGAACAATGAGAACACATGGACACAGGAAGGGGAATATCACACTCTGGGGACTGTTGTGGGGTGGGGGGATGGGGGAGGAACAGCTTTAGGAGATATACCTAATGCTAAATGATGAGTTAATGGGTGCAGCACACCAGCATGGCACATGTATACATATGTAACTAACCTGCACATGGTGCACATGTACCCTAAAACTTAAAGTATAATAATAATAAAATAAAATAAATAAATAAACTGCATTTATTTAATTTAAGGAATATTTATATATGTCTCTAGCCTCTACCATTTCCCAGCAAAAAATAAACAACTAAAAATAAAAAGGAGATTTTTGTTAAGGCCTTGTATTATTATTTCAATGTTTTTATCTAGAGTATGTTGAGAAGTATATGGTTTGAAGTGTTGCAGAATGTAGATTTTATAGCAGTGATTTTTTTAAGTTAACATAGATGACTGGCACATAAAAATTAAATGAAAAAAATTTATTTAACTTTTGTTTTATATCTTAAGGTTAGGAATGTTAGGATTCCACAGATTTCCTATGAAGACAGTTGATAACTCTCATCCCCAAATATTGACATTTGTAACTCATGTTTCATGTCTTTTTCTTCTAAGATTTTGTCATGGATGATCAGCAAATGTACCAGCTTTTGGCTGTGCAAGAATTTATAAACATAACAGTGGGATATTTAATAGTAAATTCTTTCTTTCTTTCTTCCTCCCTCTCTCTTTTCTTTCTTTCTTCTTTCTTTCTTTCTTATAAATATATAACTTCTTTCTTATAAATATATAAACTTCATCACCAGCCTTACATTTTTTATAATTAAATGAAGAAAATGACAATTGTATGTAAGTCCCTAATATTAATATTTTCTAGCATTCTAAGATTCACTTTTCCACAAACATGTCTTAATCTTATTTTGTTTTCATTCTTGATATGTCTCCTATGTTCATACCACACTAATATATTTAGTTCATGAATAACAATATGCACTTCAATTCCATGAATAGGGGTTTTCATTTATAACTGCATTGAATTCAGGCAATAATTTATATTGCTTATCTATTTAAAACCACAACTCTATATATTTCAATTATCTATATGTCTACTGAAAAAAAGATGTATCTGGAATCAACTAAATTGAATAAAATAAGTTGGACATATATTTTAATATGTAAAACACTTAAATATTTGTTATGGAAAATCAATTGTTTAAACAAAAGTTGTCAATATTAGTTGAAATCATTTCCAGTTAATTTATGTGTTTATTTGTCTTCATCAAATGAGACCTTACATATATATTATACAGACACACTTCCTATGTTCTCCAAACATAAGGAAATATTTCCCAAATTTTTATTTTTCAGTTTCTACTTGGATAGCTATTATTAGAATGTCTCCCGTAGCATTCTTAAAAACATTTAAAGTAATTTTCTCTCTTATTCCAGCATTTTCCTTTATTACTTGTAAAAGTTTAAACTACTAATATATCTGCGTTAATAAAAAATAGAAAAAAAAGCTATAAATCACCAAGATTTGTTTCTAAAATGTACATCTCGTACTTGACATTTAAGACAAATGTCTTCTACCTTTTGAATATTTTATAGAAGCTGTTACTGAAAGGTCTAGTTCTTAACCTAAATATCTGGCTTTTATTCAAAGCTAAGGTTATCATTTTCCTTGAAATATGATTCCAGCTGGGAATACTTACCATAAATCTAATTGATTGATTAAACAACTCCTTAACAGTATAGTCTTGATGATACAAAAATAAATGACTTCAAATAAAATTATAAATAACTAATGTAAAAAACTATATTGTATTAAAAGATCATTTATATATATTTTGAATGTATCTATACAACAATTTTGCTTGCTTTTTTTTTCAGCTTCCAGAAAATATGGGAAAATCTGCAAATATCTATAATACTTAGTAAAATTAGTAATATTTGTCCTTGGGAAGGGAAGAAGCACTTGCTGAAAATCACTATTAGGCAGACAGCTAGATAAGCTCCCCAGTTTTTAACATTTTATCTTCACAACAATTCTCTAAAATAATTAAAACTATTCAATTTTTCTTAAGATGTAAGAAAGGAAGAGGAAAACAAATTTTTGAGAGCCAACTTTTCTGGCAAATATTTCTTTGTCAGAAAGTGGCAAAGTGACAATTCAAAACAGCGCTTCCGGGACTCACTTTTTTTTTTTTTTTAGTTTTTTTTTTTGAGACGGAATCTTGCTCTGTCCCCCAGGCTGGAGTGCAGTGGCGCGATCTTGGCTCACTGCAAGCTCCACCTCCCGGGTTCACGCCATTCTCCTGCCTCAGCCTCCCGAGTAGCTGGGACTAGAGGCACTCGCCACCACGCCTGGCTAATTTTTTCGTATTTTTAGTAGAGCCAGGGTTTCACCATGTTAGCCAGGATGGTCTCGATCTCCTGACCTCGTGATTTGCCTGTCTTGGCCTCCCAAAGTGCTGGGATTATACGCGTGAGCCACCATGCCCGGCCCTGGACTCACTTAAAAAAAAAAACAAAAAACAAATTATACTGGTTCTATCTTCACTACTTTAAACAACTTAAATACATTAAACATTTTTAATATTTTTGTCCTTATTTACATTCCTGCAAGATCCTCTTACTCCATTCAACAAATATGGATTAAACTTTATTTATAAATGAACTCTGATTTTTGACTGACAAA
The DNA here is from genome assembly GCF_028885655.2 of Pongo abelii. Lineage (NCBI taxonomy): Eukaryota > Metazoa > Chordata > Mammalia > Primates > Hominidae > Pongo > Pongo abelii. The sequence continues at coordinate 21,500,487 of NC_071989.2, read as the reverse complement.
AGTGGCAATTTCATATGGTTATCCTAATATTTACTGAGTGTTTCTTTTGTGAAGAGGATATAATACTCTAATTTCTTTTCTGTGTAATGAATACTGCAAAATTTTGTGGATTAAGACAACATTTAGTACGTAAATGTCTTTGAGAGTGAAGAATCCCATCATGGATTAGCTGGTTCCTTCCTTTCAGGGTCTTTCATAGGCTACAATCCAAATGTCAGTGAGAAAGCAGGAAAAATCTGAATCGACACCCTAACATCTCAATTAAAAGAACTAGAGAAGCAAGAGCAGGGCTTTGGTCTCTTCTGAAGATTTAACTAAGGAAGGATCCACCTTTTTTTTTGAGACAGAGTTTCTTGTTGCCCGGTCTGGAGTGCAATGGCACGATCTTGGCTCACTGCAACCTCCGCCTCCTGGGTTCAAGTGATTCTCCTGACTCAGCCTCCTGAGTAGCTGGAATTAAGGAATGCGCCACCACACCCGGTTAATTTTGTATTTTTAGTAGAGATGGAGTTTCTCCATGTTGGTCAGGCTGGTCTCAAACTCCCGACCTCAGGCAATCCACCTGCCTTGGCCTCCGAAAGTGCTGAGATAACAGGCGAGAGCCACCACGCCCAGCCAGGAAGTATCCACTTCTAAGCTCAATCATGTAATTCAGCATTCGGTTCTTCAAGACACTTGGACTAAGGGGCTCTGTTCCTTACTGTTAGTTAGCCAGAGTCTACCTTCAGTTCCTGATCACATGGACCTCCCTAGCTTGTTTCATCAGAGCAAATACTCAAGGAGGGTCAGAGAGAGAGAATTCTAGCATGAGAGAGAGTGCTAGCAATATGGAAGTCACATTTTTAATAAACTAATCTTATAAATAATATCTCATCACTTTTGCCATATTCTAATCATTTGAAGATTCATTTGAAGATAGTCACTAGGTCTTGCCCTTACTCAAGGAGAGAGGATTTCACAAGGGCATGAACATTCTTTTTGTGTTCCACTACTCCTGACCACACTTCTGTAAGTAATCCATTAAAGGTTGATCATTTGAAACATATGGGGGTGAATTTTCTTTCTGGACAGCCCCCTAGTCAATACAGAGAACCATGCATCCTTCATTGGAATTATTGCCTGCCAGGTAGCTGGTATTCAAGGATCAAGAAGCCACCACCAATGTTACATTCACTACTTGCCAGCAATGAAGTCAGCTTCAGACTCAGGAAAGTGGTATTCAGCCACTGTCATCACCTCTCCATTGAATCCTTACACTCACTGAGCTAATGACATATATGAAACTCTGCTGTCAAAATCTGCAATTACTCTATGACTTTGCTTGCCTGGCAGCAACAGCTGAAAGAGCAAGAAGACATCACTAGAGCTGTTTCCAAATCTCACAAGATGCAGCTAATTGGTAGGAGCTACCTGACTTAGTTCTGGAATTTATGCCAGAAGAAGATAAAACTTGATTCTAAGTGCCGGGCTACCAGTTTTACCTATTCACCTCAATAGTTTATATTGTTTCTATGATAATGATTTTGTGGAAAGGGAAATAATAAAGAGGCAGCAGAGAGAAAGGGCAAATACAGGAGAAAAGCTCCCGGAAAGGGATGGGATATTAACAATTATATTACATATTAGCAATTTATACATTCAGTTGTTAAGCTCATTTATTAGGAGTCTGATATGTCACAAGCCTTAAGCCCAGGAATCAAACTCACATTATCCAGCCTCTAGGTACTAGCAGAGGAAACAAGTGAATACCAGTTACAATGCAGTGAGATAGACATTATAATTTATATATACATATATACATATATGTATATATATGTGTGTGTGTATATGTGTGTGTAATTATGTATGTGTATATAAAATTAGAATAGGCATTAAAATAGCCGTAGGAAAGAGAACATTTAGAAACTACCTCCCAGAGGGGAGTTTTATTTTGGATAAAGATAAAGCAATGACAGAAAGTAGGTGTGCTATTTTCAGAGATTAAGAGGCATAAGAAAATATGGCACCAGGAGAACATTTATTAACTGCATTTCATGTGGTGGGAACACTTGATGAAGTTATATAGTTGTGTAGAATTTTGAGACTGATTACCTAAATGAGAGAGGGAGAATTCTAGAGTGAATCCAGGAAAATCAAACCTACCCTAGAAAATTGAATTTTCTTTAGGAAAGCATGTTAAACCCAGGAAGTTTTTTGTGACCTGGAAAAACTAGTTTTCAGAATTTTGAAAATAGATTGGACATTCAAAAAAATTCAAGGCTGTGTCAGGAATTGGTGGTCGTTCTTGTTTACAAAGTGAAAACTGCTTAGCCAGTCCACATCTGGAAGAAAGGAAAAGTAACAGATTGATAAATACTAAGTTCACACAGGCATTGAAAGTGGAAAGAAGTTCATATTTACACGAAAAATGATGAGTTAACTTTTGGACATACTGATATTTTTATGTACACAAGACATCCAAATTGAGATTAATTAGGCAATTGTATGTGGTCCTAGAATTCAGAAAAAACTAAAAGGAATTGGGAAGAAATGCAGTCTGCATTTTATCAACCTATAGGAAGTGGCAAAACAAAAATTATTTGGATAAGAACAGCCTGGGATGACATACAACTTGAAAAGATATAGGGAAAGATGACCAAAATCTGAAGAACCCTAACATTTATGATGAATGTAGAGTCATTGGCCTGAGATGGGCATATTTATCTTCATTTAGTAACAAAATATGATTTTTTTTAAAGCTGAAATTCATCCAAGTATACAGTCAGGAGAGCTAGGAATGTAATGTAAATTTTATCTGAAATGTTTAATAAGAAAAACATTTCTTCTTACTGTAAGTAAGAAAGAAGGGGAAGTATGTGAATTATGTCTGGAAGTTAAGAAAATAGTTTGAAATACTTATACCTGGGTTTAAAAAAAAAGAATGCTAAACATGTAAACACCAAGTGAATAAATTGAACATTGCAAATGATAGCTTATGTTATGTCGGAGGGTTGCAGCAAGTAAATATTTTTAAAATGACCTACTGAAGTTTCCAAGAGAAAAGATGACAAATATTATATGTCATCATCAATATTAAGGGAAGTTTAGAATAGAGAAGTAATAAACAAATAAATAATTGATTATACATATGGTGACAGAAAATTCAAAATTCAATAGGAAGTCTTTTTTTTTAAGTAGGGAAAACATTCTGTTTAATGGAATATTTTGAAAGCCCACATCTGAATTAGATAAAAGTGAAGATGGGGCCAGGTGCAGTGGCTTATGCCTGTTTTCCCAGCACTTTGGGAGGCTGAGGTGGAAGGATCAATTGAGTCCAGGAGTTTAAGACCCTTCTGAGCCACATCTGATCCTGTCTCTACAAAATATAGAATAAAATTAGCCAGTCTTGCTGGCATGCACCTATGGTCCCAGCTACTCTGGAGGCTAAAGTAGGACAATCACTTGGGCCCAGGAGTTTGAGAAGGCAGTGAGCTGTGACCACAACAGTACTCCAACCTGGGTGATACAACAAGTCTTTGTCAATAAACGAAGGAAGGAAGGAAGGAAGGAAGGAAGGAAGGAAGGAAGGAAGGGAGGGAGGGAGGGACAATGAAAAAGAAAAAAGAAAAAAAGTAAAGATTCTCTGATTATAAAAGGGATGAGTGTACCTGAGTGTCTTCTTGATTCTGGAGGATCCCTGAGGAACTCATGTAAAAAGGTAGCTTTAAAAGTAGGGAAAATGGAAACAAATCTGATAATTATGTATGTTATTTGAAGTTTCTGAATAGCATGTGATTTAAAAAATTAGATCTGAAAAATTCTCTGCAAAATATTTCTGCTTTTGTATATTAATTTATTAAGTTATTGATTCAAGCATTTATTCAACAAATGTGCAGATGGTATGCAGTTCTCTTCTCAGGGCAACACTGTTTCAGACTCACAATCCCTGGGCACCCAAACTCATCACAAAACATCTTACAGAGTCATATGTGAATAAATAGATAAGTTATTCACAGATTGCATACACATACATTTAGAAATTCTGATGCAAAAATTTTGAAAATAGTTAACATCTTAGTGTCAACATTTACATATTTTATAAAGATAAATAATTATTTCTATATATAACTTTGGCTCTAAAATTTTCCAAAAGGAAATCTCAGTACCATGGGTTTTAATCTTTTTCAACATGTTTCTTGTAAGAATTTAAGCTTGATCACATTTACCAATGTGTCTATCTCTGCTGCTGCTGACAGGGTAGATCGTGTTGAGGCTGTGGTTTACAGGATTTTATCAAGCTGTTCAAGGTTCTGCTTATAATATATTTATTCCTGATGACCTGGTTTCTGCACTGTCAGCTAGATATATTATAAGCTATCATTTTGGATCAGCGGTATTTCTAGGTTCATTTTGATTTCGTGCGGTCGCTCTTTTGAGATGCCATAAATTAATATCAATTTTATTTCCTTAGAAAGACTTACGCACATTTCTATACTGATTGAACTCAAGTCACTCAACTTTCTGAGGTACTATGACAGAAAAATAGATGCATAACCAAAAAATGTTAATTTTAACCTACCAGAGATTTTAGTTTTAGCATTTATGTAATAACTCTGAATTATAGAATTATTTAAAATGAATTTAAATGTTCTTGTGGATTTTGAAATTACATTAATTTACTTTTGTTTAAAACTACTTTTTATCAAAGTTACATTACTTGTTTCTTACTTCTTTGGTATCATCTATAAGAAAGATTCTTATAGATTTTATCTGTGTGAAATAAATAAACTTCTTAGTAAGCTAAAGGTAGTTCTGTATGTGCTAAAGTTTATGTTGTAATGAATTTTTATGTTCATAATGTTATTAATTAGATAATATTTTTATACTTTGATGAATATAAAAAATATAGAATATATATGTGATAGTCCTTTTTCACACTGCTATAAAGATACTACCCAAGACTTGGTAATTTACAAAGGAAAGAGGTTTAATTGACTCACAGATCCACGTGGCTGTGAATGTCTCAGGAAACTTACAATCATGCTGCAAGTCGAGGGGGAAGCAAAGCATGTCTTCACAAGGCAGCAGGAGAGAGTGAGAGTGAAGGAGAAACTGCCAAAAACTTTTAAAACCATCAGCTCTCATGAGAACTCACTCACTATCACAAGAACAGCATGGGGGGAAGACCGTCCCCATGATCCAATCACCTCCCACCAAGGTCCCTCCCTTGAACCTGGGGATTACAATTTGAGATGAGATTTGGGTGGGGACAGAGACAAACTATATCTATCTATATCTATATTTATATCTATATCTATATCTATATCTATATAGATATAGATATACACATACTACAGTACATTTTATTACTCAAAACGTCTAATAAGTATCAGTTCAAAATACAAATTAGGTGGCTTTATCTTTATTGATCCTATGTATGGATTTATATAGGCCCTTCTTTCCCCACTCTCTGTTATAAACTGCCAATATTGTCTAATGATTGTGAGTTTATGCTGTAGACATAGCATATTATTTGTGGTTGAGTTGAAGGCTAAGATCCATTCCACAAACCTATTAAAATTCATGGATTACATTTTAGTCAATTACATCTTTCCCAAAAAGACGTTTTTTGAGAAACCATTGAACTCACATGTCTTTTTTTTTTCATTTAAAAAATATGTATAAAAATGGTGTTTGGAAATAATCTACATTTTGAGGGCTAGGAATTAAGTTCTGCTCAGCATGAAGCCATAATTAAAGCACAATATTACTCCAGTGGATTGAAGAAACTAGAAAAAAATTTTACCTACTATATATGGTGACATTATAATCAACATTAAATGTCAAAAATTCCTTTACTGATTGTAAAAATGTAAGCACTTTCTTTACTAATTAGTGACTAAAAGCCAGAAATAAATTAGTTGAGAGTATGTTAAGTATTCAAACATGTTCAACGAGCCCCAAACATAGAATTAGTTTAAGTGATTCAAAACTTATAAATGTTAATTCAACTTGAACCTGTATATCAACGTGGTGTTAAGGTTTATTTTAATTGAGACTTTAGGATTTTGCGGGGCATTGCAAAATTACAAGAAAACTGTCTGTGCTGAGAATTAGTAGAGTTGTGATGTACATGATGTTGGGCTTTTTGGTAGCTCATTTCATGACCTTAAATGAGATAATTTTCAAATGTTAATTTTATTGCACCTAGTTTGTTATAGAAGATATTATGTATCCTGAAATCCCCCAAGTGTCCCTGGTTTATGACATGACGGAAGTGCATTTGTGATTGCCATCTAGTGACAAACCCAAAAACAAACAAACAAAAACACCCAAATATTACTTCTGAAAATTTCAAGAGGCCAAAAGATAGAGTGAGTAAGCTACATAGGACTCGCTCATCAAGACTGATTAGCTAAGCGAGGAGTTCTGGGGAAAAGTTATATAAATAGAGCTGTTGAAGTATACATAAATAATGATCTTTATGGCTTCAACCAATGCCAATTAGGAAGTATTCAGTGAGGAGTTCACACTCAACAAGCAGGAAATACCAGCCAGCCAGCCTGCCTATACTTGTGCCTGTTCAATGAGCTGATGATAAAGTAGCTCTGCACCTATTGCTACTGCTCAGTGACCAACCAAACTGAAACTGAGACAAATATTGAGGGGTTAATTTGGTACCTCTATGAATATGATAGTATTTCTTCCTAACTGGAATCAATATATGGTATACTGATGTCTTACAAAATGCCTTGCCTATCAACAGAATATGCCACAGTGTTTTCTCAGATTGAAAGAGACATTTTATGTCAAAGGAGAAGTGATAATAGACTCCTGATTGTGTGTAGAATTCATTTTCTATATATAATAATTTGGAAACATCTAGCCAGAGAGATGAAGACTCAGGGAGGAAGAAGAGTTTGAGCTTTGTGCTGTCTTCTAGAATGAGATAGATGTATTGAACTTAAAACCACTATATTGCATTGTGTCTCAATAGCTATTCTAGATGGCTCTATAAACCAAAGAGAGTAAGTAGCAATTACTAGCTTAGCTCACTGTTGAACTCAGTTATCCATTTATAGAATTTTGACTTCCCATTTTTAAGAACTTGGGATCTGCAGGTTTATAGGTACTGGTTCATGGCAGGGAAGGAGAGCTACATAAGAGGACAGAGTAAGCGATTTATTGATCTTGAAGATGTACAACACTTGGATACTTTGGCTTTTCATGATGGTGGACAAGCAGGCAAAGAAAAGAAAGTCATTTACTAGTTAAAATCATCAATCCTCATTACCAAGAATAACTAAGCTTTTTACCACACAATGAAAACAAGAAGTATTCTGAAGTTGAGGACATTTACTTAGGTGTATTTAGTGATCCCTATCAAATAATTAATGTCACTGGGCACTTAGAAGAATTAAAATACCAAAAATGGAAGGAATAGTAGGAGTTCAGACCATTTAGTCATTGAAGACTTTGGTCTCCCCACTAGGCAAAGTAAACCAGCCAAAGTGTTGACAAAAGGTAAGGGACATTGGAATGGTTTTGGTGGATGAGAGATGATGAATATTTAATACAGCCTTGGAAAGGCTGAGGCAGCAGGGACTGTACTTTTCTTTTCCTATTATCTTAGGGTTTCCAGGGAATTGTGACTTACAGCTACCTGGAAAGGCACTCTTTATTGATTGGATGTATATATGTTCTCTTAGGAAAGAGTGGGTATGTCCAGTAGTGACCCTATGTTGTTCCATGGAGGATGGTTATAATGTGAATAAACAATTGGATCTGTGTTGTGAATGTACATCTGATTGTATATTTTCAACAATTTTGATGTGCCCCTTCAGATTCCCACAGTTCACTTAAACCCTCTGCTGCTTACCGTGTCTCAGCTTATAGGACAATGTGGTCCAAACAAGTAGCTTTCCATGGATTCTGAACCCTGTTTATTAGCTGCAGGTAGGATGGTCAGCCAATGCCAGGAATCTTTGTTGCCTGAAGGGAATCCTAAAGGACACGGGAACTGACTTCCTGACTGGTGATCAAAGGGACCCACTAATACATCTTCAAATTGCAGAAGAGTTATCACTCCACAGGATGCATCTTGACCATGGAAATTAGAAGATAGGAAAGAGTTAAACTTATAAATTTCTTTCTTTTCTACCTCCCATGTACTGATTTCAGGCATAGCTTCTGAGTAGAAGTTATTTGAAGACATCCTACATGGCTGAAAAACCTAGTATGTGTGGCTCTTTCTGACTTTTCTCAGGAAGTCAATTCTAGTATTTTAATGATCATCTGAATTCTCTATCCTTCTTTTGTCTTCATCCTGAGTGCCCTGGGTTTCAAGTAACCAAATAAGAATTTGCTTCAGGAGCAAAATTACTGGGATTTTCTGAAAATTCCAGGCTAAGTCAGTAATTTTACATTACCTTTTTTTTTTTCCTTTTCCATAGAAATCATACTATTTTATATTTTTTAAATAATTGGCTGTTTCTTCAGTCTCATCATATTAGAAGAGTTTCAAACACAACTTTTTGCCAATCTGGAAGATGTGAATATATATCTCCTTGTAATTTTTACTTACAGTTATAGTTTTATAAGAAATCTGGGCACATATTCATATGTTTAAGAGGCAATTGCATATATTTGTCTGTGAGCTATTGTGCATATATTGAGCCCATTTTGGGGGTTGTTGGTCTTGTATTAATTTTAAATTTAGATTAGAATGTATAAAATAGTATCACATGAGTGAAACTTGATCTGCATTGTATATGGTAAAATTATAGTCTAAAAAATTGAGTTTCAAATTTTTTTTTTTTTTTTTGAGACAGAGTCTTGCTCTGTCGCCCAAGCTGGAGTGCAGTGGTGCCATCTCAGCTCACTGCAAGCTCCGCCTCCCAGGTTCTTGCCATTCTCCTTCCTCAGCCTCCCGAGTAGCTGGGACTAGAGGTGCCCGCTGCCACGCCTGGATAATTTTGTTGTATTTTTAGTAGAGATGGGGTTTCACCGTGTTAGCCAGGGTGGTCTCGATCTCCCGACATCATGATCCGCCTGTCTCGGCCTCCCAAAATGCTGGGATTACAGTCATGAGCCACCTCGCCTGGCCAATTGAGTTTCAACTTTTTAGGCACATTTTATTGAAGAGGTACAAATTCTGTAGAGTACTACAATTTCTTAATTCCTTATTGTCACCAATAGTCCCTACTTCTGTATTCTAAATTTCTTGACTTTGTGATTTTTATTTTTTCAAATTTTTGATATCATGGAAGTTGATAGTGATAATATCTTGCACTTAAAAATGACATTTACTTTAGCATTTGTAAAAATATTGTTTGACATCAAAACATCAAATTTTACTATTCACACACTGCTGCAACGACCAATGGAACTATCCTTTTCCAAATTTTTGCCATTTCAAAGCATTGTCACTTTTTATTATCTTGACCTTTAAAATTATTTTTCTAGGCCGGGTGCAGTGGCTCATGCCTGTAATCCCAGCACTTTGGGAGGCTGAGGCGGGTGGACCACCTGAGGTCCTGAGTTCAAGACCAGCCTGGCCAACATGGCAAAGCCCTGTCTCTAATTTAAAAAATTACAAAAATTAACTGGGTGTGGTGGTGGATGCCTGTAATCCCAGTTACTCAGGAGGCTGAGGCAAGAGAATTGCTTGAACCCAGGAGGCAGAGGTTGAAGTGAGCCTAGATGGCACCACTGTGTTCCAGCCAGGGCAACAGAGCGAGACTGTCTCAAAAACAAAACAAAAAAAACAAAAGAAAGAAAGACAAATAAAATAAAATGTTTGGTCCAAATTTAGGACTTTATACTATGATGTGGTTTGGTGCTGTGTCCCCACTCCAATTTCATCTTGAATTGTAACCCCCATTATCCTCACGTTGAGGGCAGAACCTAGAGGGAGATGATTGGATCACAGGGGTGGTTACCCACATGCTGTTCTCATGATAATGAGTGAGTTCTCATGAGATCTGATGGCTTTCTAAGGGGCTCTTCCCCCTTTGTTCGTTCACGCTCTGTTACCTGCCACCATGTAGGATGTGCCTTTGCTTCTCTCTCACCTTCTGCCATGATTATAAGTTTCCTGAGGCCTCCTCAGCCATGCATAACAGTGAGTCAATTAAACTTCTTTTCTTTATAAATTACCTGGTCTCGGGTATGTCTTTATAGCAATGTGAAAACAGACTAATACATACTGTAAAGGAAAATTTAAAATCTCAGTGATCTCCAAAGTTCTTACGGAAAAGGGAAGGTTAAGCCTGAAAGTGAAGTCATTGCAACACCCTCTTCCAAAAGAGTATCTGTTGCTATCATTAGGGCATCAGCCAGATCTCCAGGGAAAGGTAAAATGTCTCTGGTATCTGCCACGCACTGCCTCCACAGATTATTTCTAAGCCAAGTATTTGCTGGCCTCCCATAAACAAGGGCATACTAATTATAAATTTAGGTCTACCATCTAAGTCTAGCTCCTAAAAGTAATGTCTATTCGATTATCTTACAAGGTGCAAAATAAAGACAAGACTCATTCCTCTATCCACTCAGAGATATCTGTATAATTGACTCTTCCTTTACTCTCTTCTCTGCAGACATTCACTTAACTTATGTAAAATGTACGTTTACTGAGTATTAACTAAAGTCTCACAGGAATGTAACTATTCACCTTATGACCTACCTGCCCCTTTTGCTACATACCTTTGGTCCCTGTAGGAAATTTATAAATACTAAACCTTTCCCAGATGTACTGCAAATATGACTTAATAAAACTCAGTGATTGAGATGTATGCCTCAGTTACTCATTTTAGTTGTCAATACTAACTTTTCTAAGTGCTATCCATAAAGGCAAATCAATTTTTAACATATGTTTTCATATGATTTATTTAATTAAATTAATACTTTAGCTATGATAGCATCTGCACTGTGTCTAATTTTTAAGTCTCTCAAGTCAAAAGTCAATAATCTCTTCTGAAATATATATTATAGCATTTACTTTGGTTTGCTACTTTGTAACTTTTTTTCTTTTCCAGAAACGGTAACTAGAAACTAGAAACAATTTATTTTATTCAGTCAATGCTTTCCTCCCTTAATATAAATATGTTTACATCTTGACAATTGTGTATGTTTGTGTGTGAGGGCATATGGCATAATTTATTAAATATCTGTTTCTTAATGTCAGTGAAAAAGAGTCAAACTGTGAAATATTTAAAGAGGTTTATTTTGAGCCAAATGTGAGTGAACAAGGTCCGAGGCACAGTCTCAAGTGCTCTTGAGAACATGTGCCTGAGGTGGTTGGGTTACAGCTTGATTTTGTACATTGTAGGAGAACGGAAGTTACAGGCAGACATTAGTCAGTACATGTAAAATATATGTTGGCTCAGGCCAGAAATGTGAGATAACTCAAAACAGGAGCTTCCAGGTCATAGGGGTATTTAAAGATTTTTTGATTGGCAAATGGTTAAAAGAGTTAAATTATTAACGGAGCTGGGTGCGGTGGCTCATGCCTGTAATCCCAGCACTTTGAGAGGCTGAGACGGGTGGATCACAAGGTCAGGAGATCAAGACCATCCTGGCTAACACAGTGAAACCCCGTCTCTACTAAAAATACACAAAAAAATATTACCCGGGTGTGGCGGCGGGCACCTGTAGTCCCAGCTACTCAGGAGGCTGAGGCAGGAGAATGGTGTGAACCTGGGAGGCAGAGCTTGCTGTGAGCCGAGATCACGCCACTGCACTCCAGCCTGGACTACAGAGCCAGACTCCGTCTCAAAAAAAAAAAAGAGTTAAATTATTATCTAAAGACCTGAAATCAATAGAAAGAAGTTAAGTCTGTGTTAAGATAAAGGGTGTGGAGACCAATGTTCTCATTATGTAGATAAAGTCTCATAGGTGGCCAGCCTTAGAGACAATCGATGGCAAATATTTCCAGTTCAGATCTTCTTTAAAAGGTGCTAGACTGTCAACTAAACTATTCAGGATCAGAAAAAGACCCGGAAAGGGAAGGGGATTCTCTCCAAAATATAAATCTCACCTACAAAAGGCAGTTTTGCAGGATCATTTCAAAATATGTCAAATAAATCTATTTTTGGTAAAATAGTTTAATTTCTTTGAGGGCCTGCTATCTGTCATGTGATGCTACACTAGAGTCAGGCTGGAATTTGATATATTATTGTTTCAAAGCATGTTTTGTTAGTCTTAAGACTAGTGTGTTAACGTTCGTGCTGGTCAGTTGTGCCTGAATTTCAGAAAGAAAGATATAACAAGGAGTGTCTGACCCACTCCCTTCCCATTATGGGCTTAACTAGCTTTTCAGGTTTACTTGGGAATCCCCGTGGTTGGGTCCATTTAGTCAACTGGGGGGCTTAGAATTTTATTTTTGGTTGACATTCATTTAAAATGTTTTATACACTAGCATGCATTAAATTAAAGTTCTGTAAACACTGTTTTGGTATTGGAAATTTATTTTTTTGCTCTCTACATAGTTTACTCAGATAAACTTTATCTAATTTTGTAACACTATAATAAAATATTTTATGTTAAAGTTTTATTTTTCCTTTGTTCAAAGTTGCAAGGCACTCACATCATTCCCATTAAAAATATATTAAAATTATATTACTAATTCCTATTTGAAAATATATTGCAATGAATTTCATTTCCATAAAATATAAAAATTTTAGTATAAAAATAAACATTGCAAAATGGACAAAAATAGATTTATTTACAATTTTGGAATGAACTTGTTTATGTAAATTTGCATTTCTATGTTTATGAAAAATCTCCTTTATTATTTTATTTATATTAATAAATAACACATGAAATAATAACAGAAATTTGTGACCTGAGGAAAATATTTTGGTACCTAAACCCAGTAGGCAATAAATACTTATGAGGCGTTTTTAGCACAGAATAATAAATTATTTGAGTGAAATACTATTAACTCAAGTTTACACATAGCAATTAAATACCACGAAGCTCCTTCTAGTGTTTCCCCTGTGTTGAAAAGCAATTGCTATTTCTTTACTCAGTCTCAGTTTAGTTCTGATTTTTAATTAACATGAAGCCAAGAATCTTCCTTTAAAACACTCTATTCCCAGGAGTGTGCTCTTCTAATTTCTAATGAAAAGTAAACACTGGATCTACTAAGCCTGCTGCTAGGTTTAATTGGAACTCATTTGATTTTACTTTTCACAAACTCTTGAATCAAATATGTGATTTTTACCGCTACCATAGATGGTTTTCTGTCTTATTTTTATGCACATATAAACTGAATATTATATTTCTTATAGCAATTCTTTCTGATTTTTTTCAAATTAATTCAAAATGTAAATGAGGAAGGAAGACTAAAAAGAGGTTACAAATTAAAGAGATAAATCCACCAACAGATTAACTATATAATTTTGCATTAATGCTTAGAAAAGAGAAAACGTGTTAATCATATTCTCTGATGTGTAAGAGTTAAAAAAAATAAACAAAAAACACGGGAAAAGAACAGGTCTGCAAGTTTTTCATTTATGAGGTGAGGTAATATTAAAGGGTTTCAAAATTGAATTATTTTGAGAAAAACAAGAGCTCTCTTGACTAACAAAATGGGAGAGAAATTTTTATTTAAAGGAAATTATTATTTGCAAAAATCACAGACATAAACTTTTTATTAAGTACATTGACACATATAAAATTAATGTGGCTGTTCATTACATGTAAGAATATGAGTGGGATATCTGACTTCAAAATTATTTAGACATCATATTGCCAGAGTTCTTAAGTATCTCAGTAAAGAATTTAAAGTTCTTTTGAATGAAATAAAGTCCCATTGATATGCCCTAATGAGAAACGACACAATGAGATTTTTGTTTTAATAACTTATTCTGGAAACACATCATAAGTAAACTAGAAAAGTAAATAGAGTCAAAGTTAAAGAGATCGCATATGAGTAAACAAGGGAAAATTCGTTAGCTAGTGAAGGAGCATATTAGGGTTCTCCAGAGGAGAATATGTATACATGAAAGGAAGTTTATTAGGGAGAATTGGCTCACACGATCACTAGGCAAAGTCCCCAAATAGGTCGTCTGCAAGCAGGGAAAGAAATAAGCCAGTAGTGGCTCAGTCTGAGTCCAAAAGTCTCCAAAGCAGGGAAGCCAACAGTGCAGCCTTCAGTCTGTAGCCAAAGACCTGACAAACCACTTGTGTAAGACCAAGAGTCCCAAGGCAGAAAAACCTGGAGTCTGATGTCCAAGGACATGAGGAGCGGAAGGAGGCACCCAGCGTGGGAGAAAGATGAAAGCCAGAAGACTCAGAAAGCGAGGTTATCCCACCGTCCTCCATGCCTGTTTTGTTCTAGCCACTCTGGCATCCGATTGGATGGTGCCCGCCCAGATTGAGGGTGAAACTTCCTCCCCCAGTTCACTTACTAAAATATCAATCTTCTCTGGCAACACCCTCATAGACAAACCCAGAAACAATACCAGCCATCTAGGCATCCTTCAAACCAATCAAGTTGACACCTAACATTAACCATCACAAGTGGCTAAGAAATTACTACCATATTAATTGATTATGGAGAAATGTAGAAAAATTCAAACATAAATTATGCATATGTCATTACGATAAAATAGAAACATCATTACCATAATGGCAAGTCATCGAGGAGTAGATTTTCTGTTTCAGTGCGTAAAGCGGAAGATGGATAATAACAATTATACACTGTTGAAATAAGACTATCTATGGTATATTTACATGAAAAATTCAATTAGGCAAAAACAGTGTGGATCAGAGTGTTAAAAATTTGTAAGATTATGGAAGAATGTATTTCATGAGAAGAGGGACTCAAGAATAAACCTTTGAAAATACAAATTTTAATTAGCAAAGTAAAAAGACAAATGCGGAGGGAAATTAGGAATAGCAAATGGAAAGATGGGAGTCAAGGAAGTAGAGAACATAGAGAAGGAGAGAATAGTCAACAATGTCCTATGTCATCAGGAGGTACAATGAGAAAACATAGAGCTGTTCATTGCATATTTCAATTAAGATTTATTTGAGGACTTAGTAAAAGCAGTTTCGTTAGAACTGGGAAAATAAAATGCATTGTATTGCATGTTGAACACTTACTTGGGTAACTTGTTTGTAACACAAAATATGAGCACAGTAATATAGGCTATAATTTGACAAGGACTTAAGGAGACTTTTTGTTATTCTCATTTTTTTCTCTTTTTTATAAAGACTTTTTTAAAGTCGTTTGTCTGGAGTCAAATTACAAGAAAGGTACAAAGATAACCCATATACTCCCTAACCCTACACATGAATAGCCTCTCCTGTTATCATCTCCCAGTGTGTCCAGAGTTGGTTCCTTCCAGTGGGTTCTTGGTCTCGCTGACTTCAAGAATGAAGCTGCGGACCTTCCCAGTGAGTGTTACAGCTCGTAAAGGTGGCATGGACCCAAAGAGTGAGCAGCAGCAAGATTTATTGTGAAGAGCAAAAGAACAAAGCTTCCACAGGGTAAAAAGGGACCCAAACGGGTTGCTGCTGCTGGCTGGGGTGGCCAGCTTTTATTCCCTTATTTGTCCCTGCCTATGTCCTGATGATTAGTCCATTTTACAGAGTGTTGATTGGTCCATTTTACAGAGTGCTGACTGGTGCATTTACAATCCTCTAGCTAGACACAGATTGCTGATTGGTGCTTTTCTACAGAGTGCTGATTGGTGTATTTACAATCCTTTAGCTAGACACAGAGCTCTAACTGGTGCGTTTACAATCCTCTAGCTACAGAGCACTGATTTGTGCATTTTACAATCCTCTTGTAAGACAGAAAATTTCTCCAGGTCCCCACCTTACCCAGAAGTCCAGCTGGCTTCACCTCTCACCAACAGAGTTACAAATAATCACTTGTTACAAATGATGAACCTATATGGACACATCATTATCACCCAAAGTCCATAGTTTACATTGGGTTCACTTTTAGTGTTGTGCATTCTATGGGTTTGAACAAATGTGTAATGAAATGTATGTACCATTATAGTATAATACAGAGTAGTTTCGTTGCCCTAAAAATCCTCTGTGCTTTGCTTATTTATCTTCTCCCCATCCCCTGGAAACCATTGATCTTTTTTCTGTCTCCATAGTTTTCTCTTTTCCAGAATGCATAGTTGTAATCATATAGTATGTAGCTTTTTAGACAGGCTTCTTCACTCAGTAAGTTTCCTCTACATCTTTTCATGGCTTGATAACTCATGTTTTAAATTTTTAATAATATTCTATTGTCTGGATGTACCACAGCATATTTATCCATTCCCCTACTGAAGGACATCCTAGTTACTTTTAAGTTTTGGCAATTATGAATAAAGCTGCTATAAACATCCACATGAAGATCTGAACTCGTTGGCTAAATACCAAGGAGAGTAATTGCTGAATTGCATGGAAAGAAAATGTTTAGTTGTGTAAGAAATTGCTAAACTGTCTTCCAGAGTAGTTGTATTATTTTGCACTCCTCCCAGGATTGAATGAGAGTTTCTGTTGCTCCATATCCTCACCAACATTTGGCATTGTAAGTGTCCTGGATGTTGGCCATTCTCAGGTTTATAGGTATCTGATTAATTTAATTGAATTTCCTTAATGATATATGATGTGGAGCATCTTTTAATATGCTATGTGCCATTTATATATCTTTTTTGGTGAGGTGTCTGTAGATGTCTTTGGGCTATTTTTAAATCTGAATAAAATGGTATTTAAGGAATCATTTGATTTTGAAATCATTCAATTTACTGATTATTTGTTGTCTCATTGCTGAGTTTTAAGAGTTCTTTGCCTATTTTGGATAACAGTTCTTTATCAGCTATGTCTTTATTTATTTATTTATTTTTGAGCTCAGAATAGCTACATTTTTTGACAATTAAGAATTGTATATATTTAAATTATACAACTCAATTATTATCCGTACACATAGTGAAATATTCACCATAATCATGCAAATTAACATCTCCACCACTGGTTTTACAAGCTTATTTTCTAACTTTGGGACTTGTCTTCTCATTCTCTTGGCAGCTTCTTTCACAGAGTAGGAATTTTTAGTTTTAATGACATCCAGCTTATCAATTTAGATCATGCCTCTGTTGCTATGTCTGAAAAGTCTTCACCAAACCCAGAGTCATCCAGATTTCCACCTATGTTATTTTCTAAGAGTTTTATAGTTTTATTTAAGTTGGTGATGCAATTTAAGTTTTGTAAAGGGTATAAGGTGTGTGTCTAAGTTTATGTATTTTTTGCATGTGAAGGCTCAGCTGTTTCATCACCATTTGTTGAAAGAAGCATCTTTTCTCCTGTGTATTGTGCTTGCTCCTTTCCAAAGATCGGTTGACTATAATTACATGGGTCTATTTCTGAACTCTCCATTCTGTTCTACTGATCTATCATTTATTATTTCACTGATAATACACCATCAAGATAACTAGCTTTATAGTAAATCTTGAAGTCATGTATTATCAGCTCTTCAACTTCGTGCTTCTTCTTCAATATTGTATTGGCAATTCTGGATCTTTTTCCTCTCTGATAAATTTTTGCCAATATCTACAAAATAACTTTCTGAAATTTTAATTGGGTTGTATAGAATCTATAGATCAATTTGTGAAGAAGCAAAGTCTTGTCAATATTAACTCTTCCTATTTATAAGAATGAAATATCTCACATTTTTAAGTCTTATTTGATTTTTTTCATCAGAACTTTTTAGTTTTTCTAGTATAGATTTTGTACACATTTTGCTTAATTTATGCCTAATTATTTCATTTTGGGTGATGCTAAAGTAAATGTACTGTGTTCTTAATTTCATATTCCACTTGTGCAGTGATGCTATAAAGAAAAGTAAAAGAAACTTGTATATTAACCTGTATCCTACAACGTAGCTATAGTCTCTTATTAGTTCCTGAAGATATTTTTGTCAATTCTTTCAGATTTTCTACTTAGACAATTACGTCATCTGTGAACAAAGAAAATTTATTTATTTCCTCCCAACCAGGATATCTTTGTTTCCTTTACATCATTTATTGCATTAGCTAGGACTTCTGTTATGATGTTGAAAAGAAGTGATGAGATGTGGCATCTTTGCCTTGCTTCTAATATTAATGAAAAAGCTTCTAGTTTCTTACAATTAAATGGGATATTAGCTATAAGATTTTTATTAACATTATCTATTAGGTTGAGGAAGAACTCTCTATTCCTTTCTTAGTGAGATTTTTTAAAACAAATCATAAATGATTGTTAAAATTTATCAGATGCTTTTTCTGTATGTATTGATATGTTCGGTTAATTTTTATTTTACACCTTGTCATGGGATGAATTGCATTAGTAGTATTTTGAATGTTGAATCAACTTTGCACACCTGACATGAATCTCATTTTGTTATAGTGCAGAATTATTTTATACATTGTTATATTCAACTTCATAAAAATTTTGTTGAGGAGTGTCGTATCTACGTTCATGAGAGAGCATGCAGTTTTCTTTTCTTGTAATGTTTTCATCTGATTTTGACATTTAGGTGATGCTGGCCTCATAGAATAAGTTAGGAAGCATTCCCTCAGTTTCTACCTTCTGAAGGAGATTGTAGAGCATTAGTATAATTTCTTTGAGAAGTATTTGAGGGAATTAACCAGTGAACCTATCAAAGACTGGTGTTTTTTCTGTTTTGAAACTTTATTAAATGTGTCTTTCAGTAAATTTGTCTATTTCATCTAGGTTATTAAATTTATGGGCATAAAGTTGGTTATAGTATTATAGTATTATTCTTTTAAAGGCCATTGGATTTATAGTAATCTTCCCTCTTTAATTTTTTATATTAGTAATTTGTGTCATCTCTTTTTTCCTTGTTAGCCTGGATAAAGTCTTATCATGTCTTTTAGCCTTTACAATGAAGCAGCTACGGTTTCATTAATTTTTTTATTGTTTTCAATTTAATTGATATCTGCTCTAATTTTTATTATTTTTTTGCCTCTGCTTACTCGCATATAATTTGCTCTTCCTTTTCAAGTTTCGTGAGGTTAAAATTTAGATGATTGACTTTTTAAATCTTTCCTGTTTCATACTATATGCACTCAATTATGTAAAATTTCCTCTTAACTCTGCTTTCACTGTATCCCCAAATTCTAATGAAATAAGCAAACTTCATTTAGTTCAAAATATATTTTATTTATGTTAAAATTTATCCCTTGTATATGCGTTATTGAGAAGTGTGTTGTTTAATTTCCACATATTTAGGAATTTTCAAGTTATCTTTGTGTTACTGATGTCTTGCTTAATCCCATTGTATTATAGAGGCAGACATTGTATTGTTCTCATTTGTTCAAAAATTTTTAAGTTGTATTTTGTGGTTGATTTTGATAAATGTCCTATATGAGCTTAGGAAAATGTGTATTCCATTGTTGTTCGATGAAATACTTTATAGGTATAAGGTATAGCCATTAGTCTGGTCTTTTGTGTGGGTGGGTATATATGTATTTTTTCTTTTTCTTTTTTTTTTTGGTAAGCAAATCTTGACCATATTCATATAGTTAGAGGTTAATGATATGATATATGTATAATGTTCAGCTAAGGCAGGGGAGCTTCATAGATCTTTCTCTAGAATCAACTCAGATCCATGGAAGTCAAATGTGTAACACAGAAATTTGGAGAAATTTATGCTTTCAAAATGTTTTCAGTTTCTGTTTTGTACCTGGTGCCATACTCATAAAAACTCAGAATACAAATAATGACTTAGCCACTTGCCTGCAGTCAGTAGGATTTGGCAAATATTAAGCAAATTAAATTGGTTAAAAGAAAATATGCATTCGTGCTGTGGAAAAGAATTTGTTTATTAAGTTTACACGTGATAGGCTCAATTTTCTCTGTGAGTTTGGAAAATAGAGTAATGTGCTAAAAGGAAAATGATCAATTTTAGGAAGAGTCAGAATGAGTAAAGTAATTTGAGAGCAATGTAGGAGACACAGTTGATGTATAAAACTGCACTTCTGTATTCCAGAGGAACAAATTCACTCAGGTCCCCACTTTTTCCCAGAAGAATTTGGAGATTAGAGAAACAAAAAAAGAATTTGGTTAGACTACTACTTTTCTTGGAAAAGGCACAAACAGAAGAGGACTTGATGCTGCTGCCCAGCATGACCCAGGTTACCCACATTGGGTTGAAAATGAAATTATGAAGGTGATGAGCAAAACAGTGACTTGCCATTCTTGAGTCAGTCAAAATACAAATTAATAGCACTCCACTAAGTGTGGAAAGAAAGAGGAAGAGGGATATACTTGTTAGATAACATATAAAAAAATTATTATGTAGAAGATGAAGAGGGTATATATTAAAACTGTAAGTATAGTGCATTCTTCAGTTGGTTGATTCATTCTAGCAAATTATCAAACATGTTGGGGTAGTGAGAACCACTGACTTTGCTGTTAATTTGTAAGATATGAGGATTTTGGGAGAATCCGTTTAAATCATACCATCAATTAATTGAACACCATTTATTAAATACAGTTTATATGAAATTATGTAAATAAATATATATAATTATATAAATTCAAGCTTAATAAATAGCATTGCTCGTATGGCAAAAATTTGGATGAATCTTTTTGGAAGCTTTCTCTTCTATTCTCTTGAACTCCTGATATATTCTTGCACCAATATCACACTGCCTTTAATGCAATAACCTAAAAATGTCTGGACGCCTATTAGGATATATTCTACTTTGATCTTTGAAACTTTCTTGGACATTCTTGCACTTTTGCTATTAAAGTTTAGATTCAAGGTATCATGTTCCCTGAAAAAAAATGTTTTGAGATTTTCTTTTAAATTACATGTATTTTGTAAAAATAAATTAGAGCTTTATAATATTGCATCAAAATTGTTGAGCTATGTCTCCATTTTTATATGTTAATAATATCTTTCAATAAGGATTAATACTATGTTCCATAAAATCTTGCACATGTTTATATCGATCGACATATATCTTACATTTTATTTTAATTATAAATGGTACTACTAAATACATATATAATATTTCTGTTGGTGGTACATAAAGTTAATATTTGCTTTTGCTCCTTTATAACCTGTCCTTCCATATGATGCTTGAAGGAACAATAAATATTTAATTACTACCTGGAAGGCATATCTTACTGCAGACCTCAATGGTAAGCTCTGCAAAAATTTTATCCAAGACCTTGTCATTTTCTTGAAAGTTCAGGACTCTCCAATTTTAAGCTGCTTGCTAAACACAAAATGAAAACTATATCCAAAATGTTATTATATAACTTTTTGTATAAGAGAACAATAAAGAAGTAAGCAACAATATCAATTTGCCCTAAGGACATAAGATTTTCTATCTAGTTGCTTGAAAAGTGTAAAATAGAAAAGAAAGACAAAATAAAGCCTTTGATCTTTAACACAGAAAACTCCAGCCTTAATAAGTAAGATTCAGTAAAGGAAAGGGAACTGGTCATATAGATGGGCATTGAAAATAAGAATGGAGATATTTTGGGTGCTGCTGTACACTGAACCATAAAACACCACTCAACCTCCTTTGTCCAAAGAAAAGGCCTCTTCTTTGCTCTCTTATTAGGTTGTCTTCAAAATGTCGTGATGACATATCTTGAGGAAATATTTTTGTGAAAGTTTGTGGTTCTATTTATGCTCCACAATGCCACTTCTTCTCTCCTGACCCGTACGCAGACTCATAAGTCAGCATACCACACCAGTGAAGTATAAAATCATATCTTGTAAATAAAGCTTAAGTATCATAATTTGCAAGGTTGTAAGGCTTTGACCAATTAATATCAGCTGAAACCCAGGGAATTTGAATAGGAATAGATTCTAAGGATCCTTGTAAGAAAGGAAGCCACCACCTAATTTTACATTAGGTCAACAATATTAATTTTCATATATTTATCAATTTTAATTAAATCAATTGATTATAATTGATAAATGTATAACATTAGATACATTTAATAATTAGCTCAAATAGATAAATTTAATTATAACTGTCCTTTATGTGGACTTACACTAATTGAAGTTGAATTTCTAGAACAGCCTTGATACAATGTAAATATAATACATAAATTAGAGTAGATTGATCGTGGGTTAAGTCAAAGATACAACTATTTGCCCTTAGTGGGCCCAGAGGATTCTCCCAAAAGAAAATGGAGAACATAAGATGTTCATGGATCAAATATCTCAATACTGTTTTGTAGTTCTTGTGCCAATTCTCCCCAATCAATCTACACTTTTATTTTCGACTAATGTAAATGTTGATTGAAAAATTTACATCAAATGCAAAAGGGTCAAAAATAAAAACGACAATCTCAGGGGATAAGCAGTTTTGGCATACTTATCACATTAAATATCAAGCATTTTATAAAGTTATAGTAATAAAAACAGTCTGAAATTGGTGCAATGATGGACAATAAACCAATGGAACAGAATAGAAAATACAGAGAAAGAATCTCACACATATGGTCATTTTTATAACAGATTTGCAAATAAGTGCAGTTAGGGAGAAGCTGGCTTTTAAAAATAATTAGTGAGCATTCATATAGAAAAAAATATATACATTCTTATCTCACGCTATAAACCAAAATGGACGAACGATACATGTAAGTCTGGACCCGGCACAGTGGCTCATGCCTGTAATCCCAGCACTTTGGGAAGCTGAGGTGGGTGGATCACCTGAGGTCAAGAGTTCAAGACTAGTCTGGCCAACACGGTGAAACCCGGTCTGTACTAAAAATACAAAAATTAGCCGGGAGTAGTAGTGCCTGCCTGTAATCCCAGCTACATGGGAGGCTGATGAGCGAGAATCGCTTGAACCTGGGAGGTGGAGATTGCAGTGAGCAGAGATTGCATCACTGCACTCCAACCTAGCAACAAAGCAAGACTCTGTCAAAACAAACAAACAAAAAAAACCATGTAAGTCTGAATGCAAAATCTAAAATCATTAAAATTAAAAAAAATCTTTTTTTTCCCTTTTCTTTTGTTTTTTTGAGACTGAGTCTTGCTCTGTTGCCCAGGCTGGAGTGCAGTAGTGCAATCTCTGCTCACTGCAATCTCCATCTCCTGGGTTCAAACGATTCTCGCTCCTCAGCCTCCCAAGTAGCTGGGATTACAGGCAGGTGCCACTATGCCCGGCTAATTTTTGTATTTTTAGTAGAGACCAGGTTTCACCATGCTGGCCAGGCTAGTCTTGAACTCCTGACCTAATGTGATCCACCCACCTCAGCCTCCCAAAGTGTTGGGATTACAGACGTGAGCCACAGGGCCCTTCTGAAAAAAAGATCTCCTAAACAGGACACTGAAATCACAATATAAATTATTAATCCTCTAAGGCAAAAGTTTCCATTGAGTCTTTAGGTAAGTTGCCACAGGCTACTTACTACCACTGAGAAAAGCAAAACTAATGAGGTGAGCCCCATGACAGCCACGGCTTTTGATCTGTGACAACTTTTTGACTAAGGAACTGGGACCTGGAGATCAAGTAGACCAAAGCAGCCCAACAGAAATGACACCTCTTTATTCTATTTTGTTCTAATCATTGGTTTTATATTAAATAATTGTTTTACCTGTTGGAGAATTGTTTATTTGTTCTTTCATAACACTACTCATAATTACTAATCCCTCTGTGACACTGGATTTTACTTCTGGTCTATAAATTCCTTAAGATCAAGAACTATACTAGGGAGGTGGGCATGCCGAGGGCTCCTTTTGAAATACCGTGACTACTGAATAATGCCTGCAGCATCTGATTTCATGCCATGGGAATAATCGTATAGTCTTTCCCTGCAGTGTCAGTTTGTTCCAACCCCATAATCCCTCCATATTAGAAAATAACTTGTCTAGGTCATCTAAATGATCTCTTTTGATGAGAGAGGGAAAAGGAAATTAAAATACGTAGGGCATGTTTTAATCGTCTTCATTGAGAAACGTTAATGCATCTACTCTGGCTCAAAAAATGTTGCTTAAACAAAAAGTGTGAGACGATTAAAATTTTTTATTCAATCTTGGAACGACAACAAAAAATCCCTACAAAACCCTATTAAGAGTCTTTCTCTAAATAGACAAGCATTCATGGTTTCTCAATTGTTTTAAAAGACACATATACTAATACCTTAAAGAGATAAACCTAGTTTTTATACTTCTCAATGTTTAACATTTTAAAAATATATGCAGTAAAATATTTAATTTAATTAAAGAATCAATTTTTATGAATCCCAAAGTGCTGAGATTGCAGGCGTAAGCCATCTGTAATTGTTGCCTGATTCACAAAGAGTAGCACATGTTTTGAGTTTATTTATTCATGCTATAAATACTTATTTGAAACCACATCACATCAGCTTTCATCATAATTTTATATTCCAAAAATGATCAAACAACCTTCAACTTCTGGGAGATGTAAATGTTCTCAAAAATCTGATTTAATTTATCCTGTATGTGTAGCTACAACTTAAATATTTTGAAGTTGTGTAAAGAGTACTAATAGGTAAAACCTACACCTGTAGACACATTTTATCTATTTTCCATACGGTTGAAATAGCTGGCATAAATATATATTCTGGTTTTGAAGAAATAATAAAATGAGCAATTCGTTCTAGAAAGAATCCCAACTTAGTATTGCTGAGCAAACGCCATGAATTACCTAAGACTTGATTAATTTTTAAAAGTTCACCTTAAAAAATAAAGTTGGTTTGAGTAGTTTCTCTGTGGCAATTCTGGTGATTTTCACGTGTCCTCATTATTTCACTGTAAAGTCCAAGTCAGAAGATTAAGGACTGCACCACTGAAAATACCCAAGTCAGATACTTTTGAATAAGATGATGAACAGAAATTTTTCTAGACTCAAAGGGCCATCACAGAGAGGTTGCTGGTTTCTCTTTTAAGTTTTGTGGGCGTTTTACATAATAAGTGTCCTAAGAATTTCTTTATGGTGCTTAAACATCAATTGGTTAATGATAAATTAGCTCATTTTTTGTCCTTGCACTTAATTTAGTTTAATACAACTAAATTTAAACTTTTTTTTTCATTCTCAACTAAATGCCAGGCTATTAGATACAGACAGATGGAAAGGGAAATGGGAATTATCCATGTCCAAAATAACTCACTCTCAAGGAAGGTTTTTGAGAAAAAAACCTGCCACTGTATAAGGCACTATCTGTATTTGGTTTCATTTTCCAGACGTTATGGACAGACTGTGCATTCCCTTCAGATTGATATGCTGAAGCCCTAACGCTCAGTATCCCAGAACGCAATTCTATTTGCACACATGGCCTTCAAAGGGGGAATTTAGTTAAAATGAGGCTGGTAGAGAAAACCATAAACAAATCTGACTTCTGCCTAAAAGAAAAAAAAAAAGAGGAAGAAGGAGTTTGGCCCAGATGCAGTGACTTACAGCGGTAAACCCAGTTCTTTGGGAGGCTGAGGTGGGAGGATTGCTTGTGGCCAGGAGTTGAAGACTGGGCAACACAGTGAGACTGCAGCTGGGCAACACAGTGAGACTACAGCTCTACAAAAAATTTTAAAAATGAGTGGCTGTGGTGGCCTATGCCTGTAGTCGTAGCTACTCTGGAGGCTGAGGCAGGTGAATCGTTCAAGCCCAGGAGTTTAAGGTTGCAGAGAGCCGTGATAGTGCCACTCAACTACAGCCTGGGTGACACAGTGAGACCCTTCTTTTTTTTTTTTTTTTTGAGACAGAGTCCCGCTCTGTGGCCCAGGTTGCTCTGCAGTGGCTTGATCTCAGCTCACTGCAAACTCTTCTTCCCGGGTTCACACCATTCTCCAGCCTCAGCCTCTCGAGTAGCTGGGACTACAGGTGCCCTCCACCATGCTCGGCTAATTTTTTTGTATTTTTATTAGAGACGGGGTTTCACAGTGTTAGCCAGGATGGCCTCGATCTCCTGACCTCGTGACCGCCCACCTCAGCCTCCCAAAGTGCTGGGATTACAGGCGTGAGCCACCGCGCCCGGCCATGAGACCCTTTCTTGAAGAGGAAGAAGAAGAAAGAAGATGAAGGAAGAAGAGGAAGAAGAAGAAGGAGAAATGTATACACAAAACAAACACCTGTAGACGTCACATGTAGACATATGATTTTACTCAATCATATGTCTACACTGAAGGAAAGCCCATGTGAAGAAGTAGCCCAAGGGTGCTTATTTACAAGCTCAGTAGAATGCCTTAAAAGAAACAAACCTGCTGGCACCTTGATCTTGAACTTCTAGCCCTCAGAACTCAGAAAATAAATTTCTCTTGTTTAAGTCCCCCAGTCTGTGGTGTCTTACTATGGCAGACCTACCAAATAGGATACCAATTGCAACTTATTTATCTAATAAAGAAATTTACTTAACATACATTTGAGAACTTACTTTTCACTGGGGTCTCTACTGCATAAGACCATGAACAAAAAAGACATTGTCTCTGAATGATAAATGTTAACATCTAACCAGAGTGGGAAAAATATTGAATAAATACAGCAATTCGAATGAGTGTGAAAACTTTTTGGTACAATGTATTTTGAGAACAGATTATCAGAAGCCTAAATAAATTTGATCATGGGAGTTTTCCCTTACAGAGTTATTCCAAATTTATTCAATACCTAAACGTTGCATATGGGCCAGCTAAGCAAAGTGGCAGTGAAGGAGCAACATGTTCCTGGTGGAAGAAAACTAAGAGACGAGAAACCACTGAATCTTTATTAAGGTGGGAGAAGCTGGTGCAGCAGACTGAGCAGGAAACTAACTCATGGATGACACACTCAGAAGACAGCAGGGCTCAAAACACGAAGGGCCGTGTCAGCCAAGTCACTCCAAAAGACATTCGAAAGTCAGAAAAATGCTTTTCAGCAGAGCAGAGTCCATTTTAGTTTAGTTTAGTTTTGTTTGCAAGTTTTGTAGAGGTAGAATTTACATACCAAGAAATCTCTCTTTAAGGTATTCAGATTGATAAATTTTCGTGATTTTATTCCATCATGAAACTATCACCAGAATGGAGATATTGAACATAAAAGATGATCCAAGCAATTTCCTCCAGTCCCTTTGTGTTTGAATTTTTCCCCTGTTCCTACCCGCCACAACCACTGATTTTTTTTTAATTGCTATAGGTTTTTTCCCCTAGAATTTAATATACAATAATCCCCTCTTATCTGCAGTTTCCCTTTCTGAGGATTCAATTATCATCAGCCAACTTTGGCCTTAAAATATTAAATGGGAAATGCTAGAAACAAATAATGTATGTATTTTAATTGTGCATTGCTCTGAGTACCCTCATGAAATCTCTCGCCATCCTGCCCTGTTTCTCTCAGGACATGAATTATCCCTTTGTCCAGCATATGCAGTTTATAGATGCTACCGGCCAGTTAGTCACAAAGGAGACTTCTTGGTTATCAGATTGACCATTGCAGTATTTTAGTGTCTGTTTTGAAGGCTCTTTTCAATTATATTTAATAAAGCCCCTAAAGCCCAAGAGGAGTGACACTGACAATTTGAACCAATATTCTAAAGAGATGCAGTAAAATGTGTCCTTTAAGTGAAACAGTGGAAGTTCTCCATTTACTAAGGAAAGGAAAAACATCTTATGCTGAGGTTGCTAAGATCAAAACTACAATGAGATATTTGGGTGAGAGAGGTCACATTCCCCTAAACTCTATTACAATATAATGTTTCAACTGTTCTATTATATTGTTAGTTATTATTGTTAATCTCTTACCGTGCCCAATGTATAAATTAAACTTTATCCTAGGTATGTATTGTCAACTGAAGAATTGTTCACAAATTTGTAAAGAAGAGTTTTATTTCTCTTAAACATTGCAGCCTGCAGGGTAGCCATTCTGACAGACTGGGAAGCATAGCCTCCAGGCAGAAGCTGGAAAAAACACAGTATGAGGGAGGAGCAAAGGGGAAAGGAATTTATGCTGAGCAGGGTGGCTGAATGTACATATTTAATAGGCTATAGGAGGAGTCATGAATATTTATGAAAGAGGAAACATGTGCAGGAGCAATGAAGCGTCATGCCTCTTCATAAGCCCCAGGTTCAAAAAATGATTTGAGGATGCAGTTTTTGGCCCTGTAACATTAAAAGGTGAAGCATTAAAAATCCTCACTGTGGCCAGATGCAGTGGCTCATGCCTGTAATTCCAGCACTTTGGGAGGCCCAGGTGGGTGGATCACGAGGTCAAGAGATCGAGACCATCCTGACCAACATGGTGAAACCCTATCTCTACTAAAAATACAAAAATTGTCTGGGTGTGGTGGTACATACTTGTAGTCCCAGCTACTCAAGAGGCTGAGGCAGGAGCAATGCTTGAACCTGGAAGGCAGAGATTGCAGTGAGCCGAGATCGCACCACTGCACTCCAGCCTGGCAACAGAGCGAGACTACGTCTCAAAAAAACAAAACAAAACAAAACCCTCACTGTGCATCCTCTGCAGACTGGCCAAAACCATTTGAAAGTCAGTGGTCTCTTATCAGAAAGGAATGCTTGTTGATTGTTGTGCAAACTACAAAAGGGAGGGACTGTGTCAAGCAGGCAGTTGATATCAATAATGGATTGAGCCTTTCCAAAGGGCTAGTTGGTTTAACTCTTGGAAAGAAAGCAAAGGAGAAGGTAGAGTGAGGCTCGTCTAACCTCTCCTCCTGTCATGGCGGAGAAGTCAGTTTTAAAGGTTTCTCTGAGGTGGTCCTCCTGGACAAGAGGGGATCTGTTCACTTGGGGGGCTTAGGATTTCATTTTTAGGTCTCAGTATTTATAAAAAAAACCCACAGAGTATATAGGGTTTAGTACTATCTGTGGTTTCAGGCATCCACTGAGAGTCTAGGAATGTATCCCCCTCAGATAAGGAGATACTACTGTAAATATAAACATATAACTTAAGTATAGTTTATTCTGTTCAATTTCTTTCATATGCCATGTTTTAGAATATTTAGTTGGTTCCTTCTATAGTATATGTATACTACAATTTGTTCATTTACTAGTTGGTAGTTGAAATGTTCGATATTTTAGTATCAAGAATGATGCTGCTATTAACATTTATGTACAACTCTTTGAATGAATATCTTTTCTCTTTGCAAGAGTAGCTCAGAGAACTCAAGAAAACTGTTTTCTTACATTAACCCTGTACTACAAAAGATACAGATGAAGAGCCAGATGAAAGAGATCCATGAGGCAAGGTATGGGAAAAAGGAAGAAGAGCTTCCATGCCCTCTGTAGGTAGCTGTGCTATTCTCCAGGAACCTCCAATTATTTAGCTATCTAGAAGTTCTCAACTTAGTCTTTCTGGGTTTCTATGGAGGTATTATTATATGTTTGATTAATTACATTTTGAACCACTGGTGATCAGTTCAACCTTCAGCCCCTCTCCCCTCCCAGGAGGTGGGGAGTGAGTCTGAAAGTTCCAAACCTCTAATCACAGGGATGGTACTCCTGACAACCAGCTACTATCCTCAGGCTATGTAGGGATCCTCGGCCACCAGCCATCTCATTAGCATATAAAAGACACTAATCTCCACCAAAATGGTTTACTTCAGTCCTAACTGCTCTGTGAAAAATCTAAATGGCTCATAGACACTAACTGTTAACTATTGTGGCTATAATAATTTCATGCATTTTACCTTCCACATTGTTGGACATGATGAAAGCTGTAGAAAGTTCCAAAGCCTGAAGGGATTATTATTCCCATGTAGACTTAGTTAATTCTTTCTATATTATTGACCTTGAAAGTAAAGAAAAAGAAAATAATCACTTTTACATAGAGAATGCTGTGACAATCATAGCAACCCTCTTATTCAGGGTATCTACATTCTCAAATGTATTGAATTAATATTCTGTAATTAGATTTAAATTTGATTACTATCAAAATAAAATGGATTCATTACAGTGATGACATGATGTATTTTTTCTTAGAGAAATAAGCCAAAGAGGAATTTAAAATGGGGCTGGGCATGGTGGTGGCTCATGCCTGTAATCCCAGCACTTTGGGAGGCCAAGGTGGGAAGATAATTTGAGGTCAGAAGTTCAAGACCAGGCTGGCCAACATGGTGAAACCCTGTCTCTACTAAAATTATAAAAAATAGCTGAGGGTGGTGGCACATGCCTGTAATCCCAGCTACTCTGGAAGCTGAGGCAGAGTGCTTGAACTTGGGAGGGGGAGGCTGCAGTGAGTCAAGATGGCGCCACTGCACTGCAGCCTGGGAAACAGAGCTAGACTCCATCCCAAAAATAATAATCATAATATAAATAAATAAAATGGGAAAGGCACATATTACTGGCTGAGTATGGTTAACTAATGTGACTGAAAAAGAGGGCCCTTCCCAACAATTAAATTTACCAACTGCCTGCTTCTATGTTTGTTCACTTGATTAGATCAGATAGAAATATACATGAAAAATTATACAAATTGCTATTAAATACATTAGAATAATGTCTAAAAGAACTAATATTAATATGGTATAGTAGTAAAGATCAGTGATTATTTGCCCCTAGAACTCTAGAAAGCACAATTACGGGAAATAATTTTTGCATGTTGAACAAAATGCATCTTGAAACAAACCTCTGAACATGATCCTTTAACAACTGCCTTTGTGCCACATTACTTGAAGTTGCTTATAATTTACTTGAATTTCACCATTACAACAACTACTCAGCACTTTTGATGACTCAACCAATGCTGGCCTCAATGCAGTAAGGTGTTCTTGTGACCATGGAAAGCAGATTTGATGTGAACTAGAAATGGAAAGGACTTTTCTGGCAACTCACTTTGGGTATAAGAGGGACACTGGAAGTAGCTATTTCCAAGGAAACTGGACATACACAGTTGAAAGAGGAAGAAAATCTGATCAAATTAAAGGACAGTGATCAAGTGACCTGGAGGCTCATACTATAAGCACATACATTCAAGGACATTCTAACTATAACTGAGTACCCTATTTTAAAGTGTTTTCTTTTTTCCCCTTCCTCCTTTTGTGCTTTGTGCTAAATGAGGCAGTAACCTTTAATTTCATTTCCACCAGATACTCCCTTGCGTTGCTAGTTTATGTAATCATATGCTTGCTTAGAGTTCCAGATCCCTAATCTTGAGACAATACAGGTGCCTATGGAATTCTCCCCCACCAAGAGATTATTTCAAGGCTATGATGAAGTTGCAACCTGCTCAGTTCCAAGATGGCATCAGCCCATTCATCAGATGGGGCAATAATTCAAGATAAGTAATTGGAATAAGTCACATAGACCTAAACTGCCTTGTCTCTCCTACACGCCCTTCATCCCAAACTCTTTTATTAAAATTTTTTTTGAGACAGGGTCTTGCTCTGTACCCCAGGCTGCAGTGTAGTGGCAAAATCATGGCTGATTACAGCCTCAAACTCCTGGTGTCAAGTGATTCTCCCACTCCATCTCTCAAAGCACTAGGATTAGAGGCATGAGCCACCTTCACAAGGTGGCAGGAGAGAAGTCAGGAGGGCAGGGGCAACTGCCATTTATAAAACCATCGGATCTCATGAAAACTCACTCACTATCATGGGAACAGCATGGGGGGAACTGACCCCATGATCCAATTATTTCCCTCCCTCAATATATGGGGATTACAATTTAAGATGAGATTTGGGTGGGGACAGAGAGCCAAACCATTTTATATCCCCTCTGGCCCCTCCCAAATTTCGTATACTTTATACATTTCAAAATCAATCATTCCTTCCCAACAGTACCTCAAAGTCTTAACTCATTCCAACATTAACTCAAAAGTCCAAGTCCAAAGTCTCATCTGAGACAAGGCAAGTCCCTTCCACCTATGATCCTGTAAAATCAAAGCAAGCTAGTTACTTCCTAGATACAATGGGGGTACAGGCATTGGGTAAATACACCCATTTCAAGTTGGAGAAATTGGCCAAAATGAAGAAGCTACAGGCCCCATGCAATCTGAAATCCAATAGGGCAGTCATTAAACCTTAAAGTTTCAAAATGATCTTTGACTCAATATCTCACGTACAGGTCATGTTGATGTAAGAGGTGGACTCCCATGGCCTTGGGCAGCTCTATACCTGTGGATGTGCTAGGTATATTTCCTCTCTGATCTGCTTACACAGGCTGGTGTTGAGTGTCTGTGGCTTTTCCAGGTACAGGGTGCAAAAAGTCAGTGGATCTACCATTCTGGTGTCTAGAAGATGATGAAAATCTTCTCATGGCTCCACTAGGCCATGCCCTAGTGGGAACTCTGTACGGTCTCTGACCCCACATTTCTCTTCCGCATTACCCTAGCAGAGGTTCTCCATGAGGGCTCCACCCCTGTAGCAGACTTCTGCCTGGACATCCAAGCATTTCCCTACATTCTCTGAAATTCAGGTGAAGGTTCCCAAACCTCAATTTTTGAATCCTGTGCAACTGGAGTTCCCACACCAGGTGGAAACCATCAAAGCTTGAGGCTTGCACCCTCTGAAGCAATGGCCTGAGTTGTACCTTGGCCCCTTTCACCCACAGCTGGAGCTGGGGCAGCTGGGATGCAGAGCACCAAGTCCAGACACTGTACACAGCAGTGGAGCCCTGAGCCCAGCTCATTAAGCCATTTTTCCTCCTAGGCCTCCAGGCCTGTGATAGGAGTGGCTGTGACCAATATCTCTGACATGCCATGGAGATATTTTCCTCATTGTCTTGGTGATTAACATTGTCTTGGTTACTTATGCAAATTTCTGTAGCTGGCTTAAATTTCTCCCAAAGAAATGGGTTTTTATTTTCTACCACATGGTCAGGCTGCAAATTTTCCATTATTTTATGTTTGTCACCTCTTGAACACTTTTCTGCTTAGAAATTTCTTCTGCTAGATACCCTAAATTATCTCTGTCAAGTTCAAAGTTCCACAGATCTCTAGGGCGGGCAAAATGCTGCCAGTCTCTATGCTGAAGCATAGCAAGAGTGACCTTTGCTCCAGTTCCTAATAAGTTCCTTATCTTCATCTGAAATCACCTCAACTTGGACATCATTGTCCATGTCACTAACAGCATTTTGGTCGAAACCATTTAGCAAGTCTCTAGGAGGTTTCAAACTTTCCCACATCTTCCTGTCTCCTTATGAGCCCTCCAAACTTTTCCAACCTCTGCCTGTTACCCAGTTCCAAAGTTGCTCCCAAATTTTCAGATTATCTTTATAGCAGTACCCCACTCTACTTGTTCCAATTTACTGTATTAGTCCATTTTCACACTGCTATAAAGATACCATCTGAGGCTGGGTAATTTATAAACAAAGGAGGTTTGATTGACTCACAGTTCTGCCTGGCTGGAGAGGTCTCAGGAAACTTATAATCATGGCAAAAGGGGAAGAAGGCACCTTCTTCACAAGGTGGCAGGAGAGAATTGAGGAGGGCAGGGAAAACTGCCATTTATAAAACCATCAAATCTCATGAGAACTCACTATGAAAAGAACAGCAAATGGGAAACCACCCCCATGATACAATCACTTTCCTTACTTAACATGTGGGGATTATGGGTCCCTTCTTCAATATGTGGGGATTACAATTTAAGATGAGATTTGAGTGGGAACATAGAGTCAAACTATATCAGCCAGACTGCTTTTATCAGTGGGTCTCTCACCCTGTTCCTTCTCACTGGGCAGGACCTCCCTACTGGGTTCTCCAGCCACCTCCTACAGGTGGGGTTGGGCCAGCAACAGTTCTTTATATCCCTTGGATGGAGCTCCCAGAGGGAGTGACAGGCTGCCATATTTGCTGTTTCTTAAACTTCACTGGTGATACCTCCAGGTACTAGAAAATCCGAGGTGACTAGGGACCGCAGTGGGCTGCCAGCATACTACAGCAGCCTTGTGGAAAAGTGGTTAGGCTGTTACATTGATAGCCCATTTCCCTATCTCCTCAAATGACAGGTCCTCTAGGCCTGGGCCTCCTGCCACCCTTCACCAGAGATATCAAACTAGTAGCAACTTGTCAACTCCCTGGACAGAGCCTCCAAGGGCAACTGAAAGCCTCTTTGCTACTGTCTCTGCAGTGGAACTGCCCTGGTTACACTTGGACTAATAAGGGATCAGAGATCCTAAGTGCCTTATCCATACTTCCAACAATGTGCAGTCAACCTAGGGAGAGGGGGCCAGTCCATCTCACATGTTTCCAACACCCCCAACTGCTCATCATCAGACATGAAACTTCTGGCTTGGGTCCACAGTACAAATTCTCCATGCTTTGCTGATTGCATTGAATAATTTCTGACCTGCACCTCTCTGGGGTGGAGTTCTCAGGAGAAAAGCAAAAGACTCTGGGCCACAATCACTACTAAGGTCCTTTCCTCTGCTGCCTCCAAATTGGGGAAGAAACATAAACACTGAGATTACCCCAGAGCTGCAGTGGGCAGCCCAGAAATACCAAGTTGTGATCTACAGCCAGCACTCAAGGGGTAGAGTAACCCACACTTTCAGAGCATTGAGAGGGAACATAGCTGCAACTGTGAGGAAAAATAGAGGAGCCACATAACCGAGTATAAGTCCACCAATTGACCGCTAAACCTAAATGACACCTACTGGATCACACACCAAAGCTTCAACATCAAAACACTTTACCAATATGTCCCCCTTTGAAACTATAGATAAAAAGTCAGTTTCAAATAAAGACCCTGCACAAAGCCTCAGTCCATTGAAAATAGGCAGAGGAAAAGTCCATAGACTGTACTCAATCTACAATGCAGTTAATGGAAAACACACATGCAGATACAAGAAAGAATCAATGCACAAACTCTGTTAACACAAATGGCCAGAATATCATATGTCCTTCAAATGACTGCACCAGTTCTCCAACAAGAGTTCTTCACCAGGCTGAGCTGGCTGAAATGACAGAAATAGATTTCAGAATAGTAGTAAGAACAAGATCATTGAGATTCAGGAGAAGAGCAAAACCGAATCCAAGGAAATGAGGATCACAATAAAGCAATACAGGAGGTGAAGGAGGAAATAGCTGGTATAAAACAAAAACAAAAACAAAAACCTAACAGGTCTAACAGAGCTGAATAACACAATACAAGAATTTCACAATGGAATCACAAATATTAACAACAGAATAAACCAAACTGAGGAAAGAATCTCAGAACTTGAAATTGGCTTTCTGAAATAAGACGGTAAGAAAAAAATTAAGAAAAAGGAATAAAAAGGAATGAACAAAACCTCTGAGAAATATGGGATTATGTAAACAGGCCAGATCTATGTATCATTGGCATCTGTGAAAGAGAGGGGGAGAAAGCGAACAACTTGAAAAACATCTCAGGAGATCATCCATGAAAACTTCCCCAATCTTGCTAGAGAGGCTAATGTCAAATTCTAGAAATATAGAGAGCTCTTGCAAGATTCTGCACAGCAAGAACATCCCCAAGACACATAATTATCTGAATTTCCAAGTTCAAAATGAAAAACACAAATGATAAATGCAGCTAGAGAGAAAGGGCAGGTCACCTACAAAGGGAACAGCAGAACTTTTAGCTGAAATCCTAGAAGCCAGAAGAGATTTAGGGCCTATATTAAACATTCTTAAAGAGAAAAAATCCTCGATCACTAATTTCATAGCCAGCTAATCTAAGTGAGAAGAAATATTTTTTTTTCAGATAAGCAAATGTTGAGGGAATTTGTTACCACCAGACCTGCCTTATAAGAGATCTTGAAAAGGGCACTAAATGTAGAAAGACTACTACCAGCTAATACAAAAACACAGTTAAACATACAGGCCAATGTCACTACAAAGCAACCACACAAACAAGCCAACAAAATACCCAGCTAACAATACAATACAGGAACAAATCCACTCATATAAACACTAACTTAATGTAATTGGGCTAAATGCCCCTCTTAAAAGGCACAGAGTGGCAAGCTGAATAAAAAAGCAATACCCAATCACACGCTGTCTTTAGGAGACCCATCCCACATAGAGTGACACCTATACACTCAAGATAAAGGGATGGAAGCAAATGGAAAACAGAAAAAAAGCAGGGACTGCAATCCTAATTTCAGACAAGATAGGCTTCAAACCAACAGAGATAAAAAAAGACAAAAAAGGGGATTACATAATGGTAAAGGGTTCAAATAATCAAGAAGATCCAACTGTCCTAAATATATATGCACCCAACACAGGAACACCCAGCTTCATAAAGCAAATTCTTAGAGACTTACAAAGAGACTTAGACTCCCACACAATAATAGTGGGAGACTGCAACAGTCCACTAAAGTTAGTAGACAGATAATCAAGGCAGAAAATTAGTAAAGATATTCAGGACCTGAACTCAACATTGAACCAAGTGGATCTGATGGACTTCTATAAAACTTATCACCCCAAAACAAGAGAATATACATTTTTCTCATTGCCACATGGCATATACTCTAAAATTAACCATGTAATTTGACATAAAACAATTCTCAGCTAATAAAAAATAATTAAAATCATACCAAACACACTTTTGGAACACGGCACAATAAAAATGGAAGTCAAGACTATGAAAATTGCTCAAAACCATGCAATTACATGGACATTAAAAACCTGCTCTTGAGTGACATTTTGGTAAATAATGAAATTAAGGCAGAAATAAAGAAGTTCTTTGAAACTAATGAGAATAAATATACAACATACCAGAATTTCTGGGACACAGTTAAGCAGTGTTAAGAGGGAAATTCATAGCACTAAATGCACACAACAAAAAGTTAGAAAGATCTCAAATTAACAACCTAGTATCGAAACTGAAAGAATTAATGAAGCAAGAACAAATCAACCCCAAAGCTAGCAGAAGTCAAGAAATAACCAAAATCAGAGCTGAACTTCAGGAAATTAAGACATGAAAAACCATTCAAAAGATCGACAAATCCAGGAGTTGGTTTTTTGAAAAAATTAATAAGATATATAGGCCCCTTGGTATATTAAAAAAAAGAAAAGAGAGAAGAACCAAATAAATACAACCAGAAATGTTGAAGGGAATGTTACCACTGATCACACAGAAATAAATTTAGCCATCAGAGGCTACTATGAACATGTCTATGCACTTAAACTAGAAAACCTAGAAAAGATGGATAAATTCCTGGACACATACACCCTCCCAAAACTGAAGCAGGAAGAAACTGATTTCCTGAACAGACCAATAACGAACTCCAAAGCTGAATCAGTAATAAGTAGTTATCTTCATCTGAAATCACCTCAACTTGGACATCATTGTCCATGTCACTATCAGCATTTTGGTCGAAACCAACCAAAAAGAGCCCGGGACTTGATGGATTCACAGCCAAATTCTACCAGATGTACAAATAGCTGGTTCCATTCCTACAGAAACTATTCCAAAGAATCAGCATCAACCTGATACCAAAACCTGGCAGAGACACAACAAATAAAACTTCAGGACAATATCCCTGGTGAACATAGATGCAAATATCCTCATCAGAATACTTGCAAACTGAACCCTGTGGCATATCAAAAAGCTAGTCCACCACGATTAAGTAGGCGCCATCCCCAGGATGCAAGGTTGATTCAACACATGCAAATCAATACACGTGATTCATTGCATAAGCAGAACTAAAGACAAAAACCACATGGATTGTCTCAATAGATGCAGAAAAAGTTTTGGATAAAATGCAACACTCTTTCATGTTAAAAACTCCAATAAACTAGGTATTGAAGGAATATTCTTCAAAATAATAAGAGCATTATACGGAATGGGCAAAAGCTGGAAGAATTCCCCTTGAAAACCATCACAAATAAGAATGTCCTCTCTCACCCCTCCTATTCAACATAGTATCAGAAGTCTTAGCCAGAGCAATCAGGCAAGGGAAATAAATAAAAGACATCCAAATAGGAAAAGAGGAAGTCAAACTATCTTTGTTGGCAGACGATAACTACTGGGTACTTGGCTTAATTCCTGGGTAATAAAATAATATGGAAAACAAACCCTTGTGACATGAATTTACCTATGTAACAAACCTTCACACATACCCTCAAACCTAAAATAAAAGTTAAAAAAAAGATAAACTATAATTATGTTTTTTATTTCTAATTTAAGAGTTTCAGTACTCTAAATATAAAAATGTAAATAAAAATGACCCAAATTATGTACATTAAATTATTTACTGCTTCCAAATCTTAGCTTCTATTTGTTCAATATCTCTGATTATTCTATTATGATGAGAACCCTCTTATTGGATCATAAACTGCATTTCAGAATGACTCTCATAGACTAATCAATACTGTGTGAATGTGTCACAGCTACTATATTTATAATTATATGAGTAGAATTGCTGGTGACAGGAATAATTGGCTAACTACCACTTTTCGATCTGTGGGTGTAATCAATCAAAATCTTGATAAAGATAATAGTGCTATTTCTCAGGAAAGGCCATGTAAAATTTCCATCTGTTTTCCAGCTTCATAAAACACCAAATTCTATAAGAATTTTTAAAAATTATTCACAAATGTGTACATTCTTTGCACTTTCTAGTTTTGTCTTTATTTGAAGGAGACTACAGAATATAGAAAGGTATAAAATCAGAAACTGAATATATGATGACAAATTTCTCAAATACCGTGGAAGAAATTATTTATAACGCATTTATGGTATTATAAGCAGCAAACGAAAATACTTTGCTAAAGCAATCATGATTCTTGAAAGAAATATTTTATCAATTTCTTTGCTTAGTATTGGTACACTCAGTGCAAATGTTTGAATGAAGAACCACATAATATTTTTAGGGATCTAGAGTTTTTTAAACTGTTAAGACCAATAAATATTTTTTAAAAAACCATTTTTTTTCTATTTTGAAAAAGTAAAACTTCAACTTTTAATTCTAGTTAATGCAAATGGCGAATGGTTACTATACTATTATTTTGAATGTAAGACAGATGGTGACTTGAATTTGTAACATCTCTGAACTTTTTTGGGTGAAAAGGTTTGGAGAAATGATATAATTAAAGCAAATATTAATTACTTGGAGGAGGCAAATAGTTAAAATAGACATGCATGTGTGTTAGTGTATGGTCACAAATATTTAGGTATCATTAAGGCAATGAATGAAGCTATCTTTGATAAAATATGAGGCAGATAGTTTTAGCTAATAAATTTGTTTTAAGCTATCAGATACACACACTATGGAGGTACTGACAAATCAAAACATATTCACACAATCATCTAAATATACAAGCTACAAAACCTGGTTTAAGTGAACTTTTGTGTACTAATGAAACATCAGGTTCCTTGTTAGAGTAATATAAAGTGAAAGATAAGTAACTAATTAAAATTATATTTGTTGATATTTTGTATATAATTTTTATATAAGTAATTTATACATAATATACTAATGCAAATATACATTTGAATCATGCATAATTACCCAGACTGATTTTATCATATATATAACATATATAAATGTTATGTATATATAAAATTTCTAAATTTGTTTCTTAATTTGTATTTTACAAATTCTTACTGCCTTCATAAAGACATTAAACAAAGAAATACGTAAATATATATAAACTTTTACCTAAACTATAGGACCCAGTTTTTTGTTTTCATAGCACTACCCTTTTAATAGGGAAATATAATGAAGTTAGTCCTGAAGATTCATTTAAACATGGCAGGAATAAAAGAGTTAAATCTTGTAGTTTTCTATTGCAAGAGAAGTGGGGATTGAACAAATATTAGAGCTGATGTAATTGATTTTTAATTTATGACATAAACAGAAAAGTAATTCCTTTGAGGATGTATGCATGTATATATGTATGTAAAGTGTAGCACTAAGTAAGTGCATTCCTGTGATTTTTTTTTCAGGTATAATGTTACATGGTTCACACGTGTAGGATTAAAATATAAAAGAATATTAAAAATAAAATCACTGAGCTGTTAATAATGCAAAGTGGGTGTCTTTTAACACTGAATTCCCAATGCTTTCAATTTAAAATGAAAATAGCATCTCAGAAGCCTTATTTATGAACTGGAATAGATTAATGCAATTGAAATAAATTGGCTGGCATGGGTTAATTAATTTTTTTCTTACATTTCTGGATGAACCTTTTCTCAAGCACAGGTTATAGTTTAAGTCAATATAACTCCTGATAAAAACATCCATAGGTGAACCAAATTTTGACTACATATTATTTACTCCTGTCATTTGCAGACCGTTGGATCACTTTTCATAAATCATTAATATAGTTCTCCATTACACTTTTCAAAATCCTTATTTAAATAATCCTATTTCTGTTTGGTAGACATCGAGTCATGAATATGGAATGACTTCACCTGACTTCACTTGAAATTCACTTAATTTTCAACTCTGTTGGCTATGAGGTGAGTAGGAAATAATTTTATACAAAATTGCTGTTCAGAGTATACTTCTGTACTGACAGAAGCTCCCTAAATTACATCTTAAAATATTTGTGATTTATTTTATAGTTTTATACAGAAGAGTGATTACTCCTTAAATTTCTCTTTTTTTGTATCTGTGTTGCTGTGTATTAATTTTTTTTTTTTTTGAGATGGAGCCTCACTCTTTCACCCAGGCTGGGGTGCAGTGGCATGATCTCGGCTCACTGCAACCTCCACCTGCCAGGTTCAAACAATTCTTCTGCCTCAGCCTCCTGAGTAGCTGGGACTACAGGTGTGCACCACCACGCCTGATTAATTTTTGTATTTTTGTAGAGACAGGGTTTCACCGTGTTGACCAGGCTGATCTCGAGCTCCTGACCTTGTGATCCACCAGCCTCAGTCTCCCAAACGTTGTGTATTAATTTTACAATTATCTGTGTGATCACCAATTGGTCAAGTTCCTTTATAAAAATATACATATGTTTGTATATTTTATATATATATATAATATGCCAGTTAATACAGCTATCAACATAACAATAGTATATCCAAATTCATATAAATTCTCAAATCATGTACCAATTAATACAGCTACCAACATAGCAGTAGTATATCCAGATGCATAGAAACCCTCCAAAATATTGTTAAAATGAAAAACCTAATGAGTTTATATGCATCTGAATATCCTACTGCTATGTTGATAGTTATATTAATTGGTACATGATTTTCCTACATACAATTTAATTATGAAATACTACTATCAGAAATTTTACCGTGTAGCAATGTCTATATACATGTGCAAAAATATACACATATATTATATATAACATATACATATAAATAATAAATTTAATTTTATTTATAATAGTAAAATTTGTATATCTCAGCAATAGGAAAATGTTTGATCACATTATTTAATATCCCTATTGTGGCTGATTTAAATAAGCTGTAAATACAGATAGAAATATGGATATTAATTAATATATCTATAATCTCTTCTTTATTGAGTAAAGGCAATTTTCCAAAACTCTTTTATAGTCAGATTTCAATAATATAAATACAATAAGAAAAAGGAAAAGTACGAGTTTTTGTATGAATATGATGTATGAATATGTCTTTTGTTTAAATTATACAGAATCTGAAATTACCTTTTTAAATCACAAAAGAAATAACTCTTCCTCTCCGCTTATGTTCTATATTACATTCTTATGCTATCTATATTCTTAATCTAGATATGCAATATCATGATAGGTGATTTTTCAGAGTGTTTTATGAAGCATATAGTATTTTTCCAAGATTGGTATTAAAATAATAGCTACCTCTCCCACTGACACACTTGCTTTATCTAAAACAAGATATTTCTTCTGCTCTCCAAGGGTTTAACCTTTAATACAAATTCATCCAAATATAAAATTGTCCTTTTGTTTCTCTTATTAATTTTTCCATTAATATTTAAATATGCTAAGTATCTCCCAGTTCAAAAATAAAAATAAAATTAATTTTTTCCTTGATTTTCATAATCTTATATACCTCTCTTTTTTATTCTGCCTTTCAACACTCTTCTTACTGCCCTTCTTGGGTATAGCCTGTCCCCAGATATGGGGATTCAGGGCCTTAGAATATCTTTCTCCTCGTCTTCTCTGACTTCACTTGGCATGCATTCCCATCCGCTTCTTGGCCTTCAGTCACTATCTCTTTGCTGATACCTCCTCCATATTTGCCACCCAAATATGTTCTTTATATTCTAAATACTGCATATAATTTCTTACTAGATATTATATCAACACCTCAATACTGATCATTACAAACCTAATTTAATATCATGAAACATTTGGCCTAAAATATCACAATGAATGAACCTTCATAAAACAACACAGAATCCAAGCCAAACATGTGAAAATAACTTCATCACACCTAATCTACATGAAGCTCTCTGAACATGTCAAACCTACCTTCTTAATATCTGTCTTACATGTTCAAGTCTCTGTCTCTGAAGAAACATCTATTTAATTCAGGTAACCATTGTTTTTTTAATCAGAGTTACCCAAAAATTTGTCTCCAAAATTCCCTCCCCCCATTCATAGTTTACCTCAGTTCCCATCTCTGATTTATCCATCCTCCAAGCAGAAGCCTGAGGGATATTTGCATACCTTTGATAAAGCCACTTCTTTGCATGTGTCTGCTTCTAGGATTCCTTGTTGACTCAGAGCTATGTCAAATCCTTTAATGTGACAAAGTTGTGCCTTCATGGTGTGCCACCATTTACTTTTCCAATCTCAGACAGATATTTGTGTTCAACTAGGTTTCACTCTACTTTTGTCTTAACCAATGCTGAATCAACTATGTATTCTATTATTGCCTGCACTTATATTCTGATCCTCCTAGTCCTTTTAAATTAGAAAATTTAATTGAGCCAATCTCCACTGAAAAGGCTTTTCCAAACAAGCTAGGTTTGGTATCACTCCTGTGTACTTAAAATTCTGTTTCTCCCTATTATAATATCTATCATACAGTATTGCAAGCACCTCTTCAGTTTTTAGTTTTCCTATTACAGGCCAGCAGACACCAAGTACAAAGTCTTGTTCATTTTAGAATAGATTTTATTGCCCAGCACAATTTCCATTACAAAGTATGTGTTTATGAAATACTATTTCATTAAATGAATAAGTAAATGAAATAATGCATAAAAATAATGCTTGCCCTTTTCTGGATATAAATCTAAAAGTTATAACAGTCATAAAAACATTTTTCTGTAGGAAATATCACATCTTAATCTAATATGAGCATGTAAAGTAAACACTTAGCAGGATTTAGTTTAGCAAAAGTCATCCATATGATGTTATTTAAATATTTAATTTCATCTCATTTTAATTATGCACGTGGTGAGCAAAAAGAGCCACTCACTGACACTTCTTTCATTCATTTATGTAGTCCGTTTTCCCTTACCTTGAATTTGGGCTGGCCAGTGACTATTCTGACCAATAGAATATAAAAGAAGTGATATACTACCCGTTCTAGTTGTAACATCCCCTGAATTAAGAAGAAAGCTTTAGGGCTGGTGCAGTGGCTCATGCTTGTAATACCAGCACTTTGGAAAGCCTAGGCAGGTGGATCACTTGAGGTCAGGAGTTCGAGACCAGCCTGGCCAACATGGTGAAACCCTGTCTCTACTAAAATACAAAAATTAGCCAGGTATGGTGGCGGGCAACTGTAATCCCAGCTACTAGGGAGGCTGAGGAAAGAGAATCGCTTGAACCTGGGAGGTGGAGGTTGCAGTGAGCCAAGATTGTGCCACTGCACTCCAGTCTGGGTGACAGAGCAAGACTCTTCTCAAAAAGAAAAGAAGAAGAAGAAGAAAGCTTTAAAGCAGTTGGTATGTGATCCATATTTTTCCAGTACTGGGGGCACAACTCAAAAGTTGAAATGAAAAAAAAGTATTTGATAAGAGGGAGACATACTACATTTAGAAAACTCTTATGTGGATAATGCTGGCTAAGGGTTATTTATAGCAAATAATGATCTTTGGGTTTGTGAGACACAGATCCCTACAGAATGTCAAGTAAGACAAATAATCTCACCAGGTATGAATTGGAGATGTGTCATTACTCAACTGCTTGTTCTGTTGGTAGATATCTACAATGAAGCAGTTGGAAACCAAATCTATTATTCTGACACAAGAGCACGTATCCATTTGGGGAATAATCAACCTGGAAAATAGTTCTTGATGTCCCAGACTTGTCTCTGCTTTGTCTGAGTGTCTTCATTGCCTGAATTATTAGTAAACATAATAATCTCAAGTTAAATTAACACCTAGAATTGTATAATTTGACAATTGGATTTTTTGTTTGTTTGTTTGTTAGACATCATTGTATTAATCTGGTTTCTCCAGAGAAACAAAACCAGTTTACACACAGGCACGCACACACACACACACACACACTCAGAGACAGAGAGAGAGAGATGGCGAAGGGGATTAACCATAAAAATTGGTTGATACGGCCGGGCACAGTGGCTCATGCCTGTAATTCCAGCACTTTGGGAGGCTGAGGCAGGAGGATCACTTGAGGTCAGGAGTTTGGAGACCAGCCTGGCCAACGTGGTGAAACAATGTCTCTACTAAAAATACAAAAATTAG
Organism: Pongo abelii; assembly: GCF_028885655.2. Taxonomy (NCBI): domain Eukaryota; kingdom Metazoa; phylum Chordata; class Mammalia; order Primates; family Hominidae; genus Pongo; species Pongo abelii. The sequence continues at coordinate 21,456,059 of NC_071989.2, read as the reverse complement.
CTGAGCCAGGTGGCAGTGCCTGTAGTCCCACCCACCTAGGAGGCTGAGGCAGGAGAATTGCTTGACTCCAGGAGGTGGAGGTTGTGGTGAATGGAGATCATGCCCCTGCACTCCAGCCTGGGCAACAAAGTGAGACTCTGTCTCAAAAAAAAAAAAAAAAGAAAGAAAGAAAAAGATAAAAGAAATTTGCTGATACAATTATGGAGGCTGAGAAATCCAAGATCTACAGTTAGCAAGCTGTAGACCAAAACGAGCCTATGGAATAATTTCCATCTAAGTTTGAAGGCCTGAGAGCCAGGAGAGCCAAAGGTGTAAGCTGTGATCTTAGTCTACGTTCAAAGGCAAGAGAAAAATAATGTCCTACTGTGAAGACCATCAGGCAGAAGGAAATAATTCTTTCTTAGGCAGCCTTTTATTTTATTCAGTCCTTCCATGGACCTTCCATGACTGAGGCACATTCTCATTAGGGAAGGCAATGACTTGACTCAGTCTACCATTCAAATGTTAATCTCATCCAGAAATACCCTCATACCCAGAAAAATGCTTAACCAAATATCTCATCATGCTGCAGCTCAGTCAAGTTGATACATAAGATTAACTGTCACAGTTACTGTTCCACAAAACTGTAGAATATTTTTTTAAATGGTTGTGATTTTAAGTATGTTTTGCATTGCATTTTTTTAACATACTAATAGATAACCAGAAAAATAAAGAGAATAGTTTTCATTTTAATTGGGAAATACAGGAAGTAAAAGCAGCAGCCACTAGGTTAAGTATGAAAGTGGGGGATTCGATGTTATGTAAGCAATGAAATCTCTTAACAAGTGAAAATAATTTCATGTTAAAACTTCAAATGTTTGAGTAATTTTTGAAAAACTGAGAACTCAGGCATGTATTCTGCTAAGTATATTTCCTGAAATAATGAAGTCAGTATTTATTAAGACATGCAGTTATTGATGGTAGCATCAAACACAGGGCAAATTAAGGTGTATGGCCGGTTTTGTGCCACTGGTGTTTTCAAAATAGAGGACAAATACAACATTTTAACAGAGTTCTACCAGCTGTGCTCAGAAGATGAGTGCTCTGGCAATGCTGTCAGAATAGCACACACTCCAACGTGCTTATCTCCTCTCCTGCTGAAAGTAATGCTGCCCTTGCATACATACTTCAAATGTTACATAAGTGACATCTTATTTTTGAAAAAACAAATAGCAAAAGATAGACTTCCTGCTATTTCCTGTGCAAATTAATATCTAGCTTAAAAAATCCAGATCAAAAAGTCTATTTTTTTTTTTTTTGAGATGGAATCTTGCTCTGTCACCCAGGCTGGAGTGCAGTGGCATGATATCTGCTCACTGCAACCTCCGCCTCCTGGGTTCAAGTGATTCTCCTGCCTCAGCCTCCCAATTAGCTGGGATTTACAGGCACGCACCACCACACCTGGCTGATTTTCGTATTTTTAGTAGAGACGAGGTTTCACCATGTTGGCCAGGCTGGTCTCGAACTCCTGACCTCAGGTGATCTGCTCGCCTTGGAGTCCTAAAGTGCTGGAATTAACAGACGTGAGCCACCATGCCTGACCAAAAAAAAAATCTTATTTTAATAGGAAACTCTAATCTTCTGCCACAATCCAATATCTCATGAAAATTACCAATATATACTGATAAAGGAAAAGTTATTTTAGGAATACCTTCTACTACCTTATCAAAAGCTCATGCAGGGTTGGATACAGGGGACCATCAAGATTTTTCTTCAGGACTGAGATCTTCATTGCCTCAGCTGCTGGGAGTATTGCCTGCTGACAGCTCATGACGGTGTCACTTTCCAGGAATCGGTTTCAGCTGGGGGAAATGTGAAGAAAAAAGCATGCTCCTTCCCTCAGAGGTAGCCTATGTCCAATGGCTGGTCATGGTTGAAATAAAAGCCATGGTCCCTCTGCCTCGATTTGGAACATCTCCAAGAGGCAATTGAGCCTTGGAATTCTCAGTAGGATTGGCTCAGGTCTCTGTGGCAACTTCATTGAAGTCTAACTTCTTCCTTTACCCAATCCTAACTCACTTTCCCCAAAAGCCACATGCAATCTTACTACCTGGTTTCCAGCTCCTCGGGAAACTTGAGACACAGCAGCATTTATTTTAATTTCAAAGAGAAAAATGTCTGCATAGGGAAATCCTGGCAGAAGGCCAATATTTGTTCGTTAACAGGCAGCATTTAACATGGTGATCCTGTTTACTACCATGTGATCCTTAACACTGAGGACTTAGAAATCTGATTTCTGTGTACACAGAGGAGATTCTTCTCTTTTTCTCTCAGAAGGAGATTCTTCTCAGATCATGGGGACCAAGGTCTTTGCGTTAATTTTTTCAGCAGAAGGTTTAATGATTCTTCATTTGTTTGTCAATGGCCTTAGTCATGTAACCTGTGGGAAGGGATTCTTTAAGAAAGTAATTAAATGATCTTAAGAGGATGTATAAAATGCAGAAATATATCAAAAACTTATTCCAAAAATGATATATGTGAGGAAAGCACAAGTAATTTTGGTAGAGAAATGAAATAGAATCTGAAATAATACTGAAAATGTATATAACTTGGAAAAAACCTATGCACTTATGTGCTTACAATGTATATGCATGCATTTAAATCAAAGTTTCCTTCCACTAATGAGAAATGGTAAGCAGTCTTTTACACTGTTTACATGTGCGATACTCTTCTTTTCTTCGATAACAAACAAATAGGACTAGGTAAAACATAGGTTAATAATATTTATCTCAATGAAGTATAGTGATAATGAAATAAGGAAACACATGCAAGGCACATAAAATGCAATAAAAATACCAGCTCTTGATACTTTTGATGTTGTTATATACACCATTATTACATTATTATAGCATAATATATATATAGCATAGTAAAGCATTATTATTATAAAGCTGATGCATTTTTGTATTTTTAAAAAACAGAATTCAAGAAGAATCGATATTGGAGAGAATCATAATAAATGCAAGTATTGGACATTCAACTGTCTAGTTCCAATGTGCCATTATGGAATATGAAATAGCACCAAGATTCTCTTTAGAAAATTATTTTTAATTATTTATCAATCTTGAAAATAAACAATTTGGGCTTCACAGTTCAATTATTTTAATTTAATTTTATTTATTATTATTATTATTATTATTTTGCCTAGAACTTTCTCAAGTAGATGTAGCTAGGTATTATTTTTTGGTTTCTAACATTTTAAATAAAACAACTACACAATATCTAATGATGACCTCCTGAACCTTCCAAATACATATGAGACTTACTTATGTATTTCAACGTTTTTTCCATGTCTTCTGACTTAAGAATACACACCCTAGGATCTTCAGTGTGTTCAGTTAGGTCACAGTCACGTCTTATTGATTTGGAAGTCAAACTGTTCATTTAATTTGACTGTGCAGTGCCACATCTATTTACACATCCAGACATATTCTCCAAATGTTCCTTACCTTGCTCTCTTCCCCAGACGCTGACATGTACGAACTATATTAACATTTTCTGTGTTCTGTAGTCTCTGGTTAACCCATTCTGGCTTGCTCTACACAACGCTCATTATTCTGGGTTCTGGTAACAGTTTCTTCCTTTCATCTTTTTGGGGCTATTTATATGTTGGTAGTACCACATATGTTACAAGCTATAGATGTCTTTACAGGTGGTGCTCTTACACACAACTAACATTTTTGAAAATAGACAATTAAAAAGCTAATAACTCCAAACATTTTTTAAAGCACAAAACCTAGACATATCTTATTCAAACTGCTTAAAATTACAGTTGAAAAAAAAATCTGAAAGGCAGCCAGAGATAAAACACGCATTACTAAAAGAGGAACATAAGAAAAAATTTTAGTAGACTGCTCATAGAAAATTAGTGAAGCCAGAAGATAAGTGAGTGTCATCTGTAAAATGCTAAAAAAAACATAATAAGTAATGTTAGAATTGTATACCCCCAAAAAAATGTTTTTCAAAATCGAAGTCAAGATAAAGACTTCTTTTCTTTTTTTTTTTATTATACTTTAAGTTTTAGGGTACATGTGCACAATGTGCATGTTTGTTACATATGTATACATGTGCCATGTTGGTGTGCTGCACCCATTAACTCGTCATTTACATTAGGCATATCTCCCAATGCTATCCCTCCCCCTTCCCCCACTCCATAACAGGCCCCAGTGTGTGATGTTCCCCTTCCTGTGTCCATGTGTTCTCATTGTTCAATTCCCAGCTATGAGTGAGAACATGCGGTGTTTGGTTTTTTGTCCTTGCGATAGTTTGCTGAGAATGATGATTTCCAGCTTCATCCATGTCCCTAAAAAGGACATGAACTCATCATTTTTTATGGCTGCATAGTATTCCATGGTGTATATGTGCCACATTTTCTTAATCCAGTCTGTCACTGTTGGACATCTGGGTTGGTTCCAAGCCTTTGCTATTGTGAATAGTGCCACAGTAAACATACGTGTGCATGTGTCTTTATAGCAGCATGATTTATAATCCTTTGGGTATATACCCAGTAATGGGATGGCTGGGTCAAATGGTATTTCTAGTTCTAGATCCCTGAGGAATCGCCACACTGACTTCCACAAGGGTTGAACTAGTTTACAGTCCCACCAACAGTGTAAAAGTGTTCCTATTTCTCCACATCCTCTCCAGCACCTGTTGTTTCCTGACTTTTTAATGATTGCCATTCTAACTGGTGTGAGATGGTATCTCACTGTGGTTTTGATTTGCATTTCTCTGATGGCCAGTGATGGTGAGCATTTTTTCATGTGTCTTTTGGCAGCATAAATGTCTTCTTTTGAGAAGTGTCTGTTCATATCCTTTGCCCACTATTTGATGGGGTTGTTTGTTTTTTTCTTGTAAATTTGTTGGAGTTCACTGTAGATTCTGGATATTAGCCCTTTGTCAGATGAGTAGGTTGCGAAAATTTTCTCCCATTTTGTAGGTTGCCTGTTCACTCTGATGGTAGTTTCTTTTGCTGTGCAGAAGCTCTTTAGTTTAATTAGATCCCATTTGTCAATTTTGGCTTTTGTTGCCATTGCTTTTGGTGTTTTAGACATGAAGTCCTTGCCCAAAATGTTTTTCAAAATCGAAGTCAAAATAAAGACTTCTTAACACAAAACAAATCTGAGATAATTTATTATAGCACAAGTTATCTATAAAAAAATCTTACAGAAAGTTTGATACACAACAGCAGACAGACACTTGGATCTACACACAAAAATATGGAGAGTTCCAGAAACGATAAATGAGGTAAAAATTAAATATGTATAATTTAAATTTTTAATTGCTTTGTAAATAATAACCATCCAGTTAAAAAAATAATAGCAATGCATGGTGGTTTAAGAGAATATGTAAAAGTAAAATGTATGCTGACTGTAACAAAGATATTAAAACAGAATTTAGAATTATATTGAAGAAATAATTTTACAAAGTATGCAAAGTAGTATAATATTATTTAAAATTTGACTGTAACGAATTAAAGTGGTACAATTTACACCCTAAGGCAATTATTAAAAAATGGCCAGGTGCAGAGTCTCACACCTGTAATCCCAGCAGTTTGGGAGGCCAAGGCGGGTGAATCACGAGGTCAGGAGTTTGAAACCAGCCTGGCCAAGATGGTGAAGCCCCGTATCCACTAAAAATACAAAAAAATTAATTGAGCGTTGTGGTGGGCACCTCTATTCCCAGCTACTAGGGAGACTGAGGCAGGAGAATTGCTTGAATCTGGGAGGCAAAGGTTTCAGTGAGCCAAGATCACGCCACTGCACCCTAGCCTGGGTGACAAAGTGAGACTCCATCTCCAAAAAAAAGTAAATAAATAAAAAGGAATAAGAGTAGTGTTATTTTTAAAAAAAATTTAGACACTGGCATAAAAAGAGGAACAAAAAAAGAGGAGGTTCACCAAGTAGGAAACACCTAGCAAAATAATAGATTTAAATTCAATGATACCAATATGGAAGCCAAGTGCTGAGAAGCAAAGGGCGTGGTCCCTTTAAATGATAAGGAAGGGGGAAAGGTCGTGCTCCCTGGCTAGGGCTCCACCCCCAGGCCTGTGCCCATGAGAGGTGAAGCCAGCTGGACTTCCTGGGTTAAGTGGGGACTTGGAGAACTTTTGTGTCCAGCTAAAGGTTTGTAAACGCACCAATCAGCACTCTGTAAAAATGGACCAATCAGCACTCTATAAAATGGACCAATCCGCAGTATGTGGGCGGGGAAAAATAAGGGAATAAAAACTGGCCACCTGAGCCAGCAGCAGCAATCTGCTCAGGTCACCTTGTACGCTGTGGAAGCTTTGTTCTTTCGGTCTTCACAATAAATTTTGCTGCTACTCACTCTTTGGGTCCACACTACTTTTAAGAGCTGTAACAGTCACTGCAAAGGTCTGCAGCTTCACTCCTGAAGTCAGCAAGACCACGAACCCATCAGAAGGAAGAAACTCTGGACACATCTGAGGGAACAAACTACGGACACACCATCTTTAAAAGCTGTAACACTCACCGTGAAGGTCCACGGCTTCATTCTTGAAGTCAGCAAGACCAAGAACCCACCGGAAGGAACCAGTTCCGGACACACCCGTGGATCTAGGTGAGAACAAGCATTTTTGTTTTTCTGCCCAAATGTTGCATTTCCCAAGACCACCCTAGCTTGCCACGCCCCCATCCTGTGCCTGTGAAAACCCCGAGACCCTAGCAGGTAGACACATAGGCAGCTGGATATCTGAAAGGAGCACATCAGTGGAAGACTCTGGACACAAGTGGCTGGACATCTGGAGGAATGCACTGACAAGCACCAGCATGCAGGCCACTGAGTGGCAGAACCACGTGGAGTTTGGCTGGGGCAGTCAGAGGAGAACCCGGCCTGCTCAGTGCCAGACTCCAGGGAAAAACCTTCCCACTCCATCCCTTTCTAGCTTCCCCCATCTGCTGAGAGCTACCCCCATTCAATAAAACCTTGCCACTCATTCTCCCAGCCCACGTGTGATCCAATTCTGGTACACCAAAGCAAGAACTCAGGATCCAGAAAGCCCTCTGTCTTTGAGACAAAGCAGAGGGTCTAATTGAGCTGGTTAACACAAGCCGCCTATAGACAGCAAAACTAAAAGAGCACAGGGTAGCACACGCCCACTGGGGCTTCAGAAGCTGTAAACATTCAGCCTTAGACACTGCCATGGGGTAGGAGCCCCACAACCTGTCCATCTGTATGCTCCCCTAGAGATTTGAGCAGGGGGGCACTGAAGAAGTGAGCCACTCTCTGTGTTGCAGGCTCTGCAAGGGGGACAAGGAAACTTTTCTCATTTCAGTACCAATAATTAGATTAACTATAAGTGATATAGACACTCCCAATTTGAAAAGTTTGTCAGATTAGATAACAAAGCAACACTTAACTAGTTTTCTTCTGTGAATATTAAATTCACTTACATGTAAAGATGCAGATAAATTAATATCAAGCAGACAGAAATATATACCAAACAAATAATTAACAAACATACAGAAAACTGGGGTGACTATATTATTATCTAAAGTAGTTTTTAGATTATAACATATTAATAAGAATAAAAGTCATTACATAATAATAAAAGGATCAAGTCAAGAAGAAAACACAATATTTCTATTATTAGCTCTGAATCTCACAGAGCTTCAAAATGCACGAAATTTGACCTACTGACACTATTATGGCTGAAGGCTTCAATATACCTCTGTCAGTAGTCAATCAAATAAGTAAACAATATCAGTAAGGATACATAAGATCTAAACTCTACAAAGAGAACTAAGTTACATTTATAGAGTGTTCTGCCCAACAAAAAGCAGAACACACATTTTTTTTTTAAATACACACTGGAGCACCCATCATGATAGACCATTATTATTGTTATATATTTATGATAGGCCTAATTTCACATAAAATCACTGAAATTACATAAAAATGTTCTCTGCCTATAATGAAAAATAAACTAAAAATAAAAAACAAAATGCTACTTGGGAAATATCCACATATCTAAATTTAATGAAAAAACCCACACATCACAAATAAGAGGTCAAAGAAGTCATAATGGAAATTATATTATATTTATAAGTGAATAAAAACAAAAGCATGAAATATTTTTAAAAATGTAGTTAGCATTACACTTAATGATTTTACACTTAATGGTTTTCCCATAGTATGAAAAACAGTGATGTCGATTCAATATCACACTGAATTAATTTTATATTGTAGATCTTAGCCAGTAAAATGAAGAATGTTAAATCAAAGGCATACTCTTTGGACACACTAGGAAGAAAGGACAAAATTTAATTTGAAAATTGCGTGATTGTTTATGTAGACTCTAAAAGAATCTACAAAAACAACTGCCAGAACTAAGTAAATTTCACAAGGTTGTCAGACACATGATGAATATACAAAACATACGTTGGCCTATTACCTCTTTATGTATGGCCTGAAAGCTGAGTGGTTTTCATTTCAAAAAATAGTTAAAAACAAAACCAAAAGAAGAATTATATTTTGACACCTGAAAATTCCGTGAAAACCAATTTTTTTCTTCATAAATAAAGTTTCAATGGAACGCATCTATTCTCATATATTCATATCTTTTTTATGGGTACTTTCTTGCTACAATGGCACAATGAACTAATTGCAACAGAGACCACATGGCCTGCAACGTCCGAAATATTTATTATATGTTACCCTCCAGGAAAAATTTTCCAACCCCCTATTGTATACTATATATGAAAAATTGGAAATTGAAAGATTTGAAAACTGTATTTTTTGCAATAGACACAAAGATATAAGACCCAATCTTGCTGAGATGTCAAATCTCTCCAAATCACCCTATAGATTCCATAACATTTCAATGAAATCCTTGGCAGAATATTATTTAGAAACAGGCAGGCAGATCCAAAAATGTATAAAGGAGAACAAATAATTTAAACAATAAAATAAATTGAAAAAGAGTGTAATTGGAGAGTTCACATTGCATGGATTAATGCCTCAACTTAAGGCTATAATAAGATTATGTAGATTTGTCCAAATGATAGAATCACAGATCAATAGAACAGAATAGAATCCTGTTCTATTATAAATAAATGAATAATTAAACTGGTACAAAGGTAAACAGAATGTTTAATAGGGAAAGTACAGTAGTTTCAACAAATTGTTCTAGAACAATTTAAATTACAGATATAAAGAAAATCTAACCCAATACCTGATACCCTAAAAATCATATTACTCAAAATGAACAACAGACCTAAGTCAGCTATAAAAGTTTTAGAAGAAAACATAAGAGAAAATCACTGTGAACTTGGATTAGATACAAATTTTTTAGAATTGACACAAAAATCACTGTGAACTTGGATTAGATACAAATTTTTTAGAATTGACACAAAAATCACTGTCCATTAAAGAAAAAGCCATTATATAAGTTTCATCAATATGACAATATTCTACTCTTTTAAAGAAACCTATTTGTTTGTATCGCCTCTGATTTCTTAGAGCAATGTTTTTTAATTCTCATTGTAGAGATCTTTCACCTCCCTGGTTAGCTGTATTCCTAGGTATTTTATTCATTTGGTGGTAACTGCGAATGGGATTGTTTTCCTGATTTGGCTCTCCCCTTGGCTGTTGTTGGTGTATAAAATGCTAGTGATTTTTGTATGCTGATTTTATATACTGAAACTTTGCTGAAAATGTTTATCAGCTGAAGGAGCTTTTGGGCCAACATTATGGGGTTTTCTAGATATTGAATCATGTCATCTGCAAATGGGGATAGTTGTGCTTCCTTTTTTCCTATTTAGATACCTTTTATTTCTTTCTCTTGATTGATTTTCTGTCCAGGACAACCACTATTATGTTGAATAGGAGTGGTGAAAGAGGACATCCTTGATTTGTGCCAGTTTTCAAGGGGGATGCTTTCAGCTTTTGCCCATTCAGTGAACAGAAAAATAAACCACAGACTGGGAGAAAATATTTGAGAAACCCATATCCGATTATCTGATGAAATATATTTTTAGGTATAGTTCAAAAATTTAAATATTTAAAACTCAATAAAGATTATATAAACATCCCATAAAAAATGAGCAAAACTTTTAACCAATGCTTCACAAAAGAATATATGTGGATACAAATAAACACATAGAAATATGCCCAACATTATTTGTCATTTGGAAAATATAAATTCAATTTACAATGAGATACTACTCTGTTTTTATTAGAACAACAATAAATTAATAAAAAATAAACAAATAATGATATCAAGTGTTGGCAAGAAAACAGAGTGACTGAACTCTCATACCTTGCTGGGTGAAATGTAAAATGTTAATGTCTTTTTGAAGAACATTTTGACTAGTTCTTAAAAAGGTACACACTTACCATATGATGCTCCTACAATTATATTCCAAAGTGTTTACCCAGGAGAACCGAATGCTTATCTTCACAAAAAATCTGTAAGTAAATGGTTTTGGTGGCTTTACTTATAATCACGAAAAAACTTAAAATAACAGAAATACCTCAGAAAAATATTACATTATAAATTAGAAGCACGATAAATCAATTTCATTTAGGGTGGCTTTATATTTTTGTCTGTGATCTAATATTGATTTGTAATTTCTGTGATTTATTGTGCTTCAACACACCTCTCACTGGTTACATTAAAAGCTACTTTTCTAACCAAAATTTTTGCTTACTGAAGATCAGCAATGCCACCAATCTCCTCTAATTATTTTTATTTTCATTTTTAAATGTTTTTCTGTTTAAATATTTATAAAATTTCAAATGTATGTAATAGATAGCATATATAATAACTCAGTATACCTATCACCCAGTCGCAACAATTATCAGGGGATGTCCAGTATGTGTCACCTGTATGCCACCTACCTATCCCCAGACTGTTTTGAAACAAATCTCAGATATCACATTAATTCATTATAAATATTTCAATGAGTCTCTGTAAAAGATCACGACTTTTATTAAAAAAATCACTATAATACCATGATCACACCTAAAATATTAACAATAATACCTTAATACCATCATATATCAGTGTTGACGTTTCCTTAATTGGCTTATAATTTATTTTCCAATTTGTTTGAATTGGGATTCAAATAAGATGCTTAAATTGCGATTGGCTCTCACTTATCTATAGATTTCTATAGCCTTTCTCCCATCTCTCTTTTTGTTTTCTCTGCCATCTTTTGCTGAAGAAAATAAGTCATTCTTTGTCTACTTTCCCAGACTGTATTTTAATTATGATATTCTTGAAGTGTCATTTAGTATACTTCTCTGTGCCTTGTATTTCCTGTATATTGGTTTTTTGATGTGGAGTCTTCTTTTTAATTGTAGTAAAATATAAATAACATAATATATACTATTCTATTTATTTTTAAATTTAAAATGCAATGGCATTAAAAATATTTGCAACTTTGTGTAACCATCATGCTATGTATTTCCAGAACTTTCCCATCATTCCAAACAGAAACTTATTAATCAATAGCCCCTCTTTTTCTAACTCTCTCCCTCCCCACAGGCATTGGTAGCCTCTGTTTTGCTTTTTGTCTCTATTATGTTGTCTATTTTAGGTGCTCATAAATAAAATCATACCATGTTCATTCTCTTGTGTCTTTTTATTTCACTTAGCATAATGTTCTGATTACCTTTGATTGTCAAACTGGAGTCATCACCTGTCCCAGGTACTGTAGGAAGCCGTGGATCATTTCTTATGTGTCTGAGGTTGCCTCTGGGCTGGGTCATCTCATGTTTTGAATTTCCACTTTCTCTGTTTGATGTGTGCCCCTTATTTTGTATCCTGAGTTCCTGTGTTTTCCCCATTTAGATCAGACAAGAATATGACCCTTGCTGCTTTCCCTTAAGTCCACAAATCATCCCTAAGCTAAGGCTTACACAATTGACATACTTCAATAAGGACTTAAAGATAACTGGAATGGTTCAAAGAACAGGAAGCAAAAATCTTTCAATACTAAGCCATGCTGTACTAAGTTTCCTTGGTTATTTCTGATTTTTCTTTCTCATATCTAGCTGTCTGCATTTTCTCTTATGCTAACTTTCAGGAGCTCCAAGAAAAGTGATGTCTGTGTTATCATTGAGGAAAAGGCTAATTTTTCTGGGTTAAAATCAGTATAAAACTAACATAATTATCATTATTTATTTACAAAATCATTCCTAACATAGCAAAAATTGATGATAGTTATGAAGAGTTCATTTAATTATAAGTTGCATGTTCTTTTCTAGGCATTTACAAATTTAAAAAGTACTATTTTGTGCGAAGTCACTCTTCAATGAAAAATACATAAAAATAAGTCAACTTCTGTCAAGGCACAGCAAATATTTGACCACTTTCTTAAGTTAGAGATTAAAGGACCCAATTATATTTGATGTCAGTCTTCAGTTGAATCCTAAAGCAATTTCATTTTCTGAGATGCTGCAATTGTAGCTCATTCTGAGTCTTGTGAAAGGATAACTTTCAAGTCCCACAACTATTTGAATAAATAGACTACTGGAAGACCATTCTTTATTTAAATGCATTTTAAATGATATAAAACTCCAACATAGGACAAGCAATGTGACTCGTAATGTTTATATTCATTGTTTCTCTTCCTCTCCTCTAATTTCTTATTCATTTTCTTGTTACCCCTAATAAAATTCTGATATTTTAGGTTTTTAAATCAGTTAATCATTAAAAAACTTAAATATCAGAATACTGTTATATCATGTACCATGTATCAATACTGTATCATTATCAGAATACTACACAATAGTATAAACAATTGTATGTTAATATGCTGTTGTGTTAATTTTCAGCCTAACAAATCAATATGTATCTTCTTTACATTGACTTTCAAGTGTGATATAATTATGCATTTACACAAATGTGGGCAATATGTTTTCCTTAAAACACTTTATTGCAGTATGTATTAAACTATATTAGTATAAGTAATGTTTTGAAATAAAAGTAAGCTGTTTTTATGAATAATCGATGGCAATTTGAATTAATGATATGTTTTAATATTTTCTTTCAAAAGTTTGAATAATGCACATATGTATTATTCATTAAATTTAGAAAAATAAATGCAAATTTATTTTTTACTACTAATTGAAAATTTATTTTTTACTATTAATAATTGAATTATTAACTGAATTTAGAAAAATAAATGAAAAACTAATGAGGATGTGCTAAATTTTCAACAATTATTATTTGAATTTTCTGTTGTTCATGAGGTTTATTTGTCATGCCTCAATACCAAAGATAACTTGTGAGGGAAATGTTGTCTTCTGGGTGTTTTGCATAACATCTGATCCCAGATGAGTTCCTCTTTATACTTTGCAAATCTAAGCTAACTTTCTTTCCTCCATCTTTTTACCAATTTTCTGCATTTAAAAAATAAAAAAAACTAATAAAACCTTATAAAGGCAAACATCATTAACCTTAATACACTACTACAAATTTGTGGAGCCACATAACATACTGTATAATGTCTGCCATGCTCTTGGGTTCTTTCTCTTCTCTTCTGTATTCCACCCCACATTCACTTAAGAACTCAGCTTCTTGTTTGACTTTTGTTCCGTTTACTTATAACTGGAAAAATCTCCTGCCCAAATAAATCTAGGGTCTAAGAAGAATGAAATTCCTTAAATTTATGTGGTAGATACACTCATTTTAAGCTAGTTCTGGTTAGGTACTTTTTTTCTCATCATAACTTTGCCAGAGATTAAATATTGGACACTGCTGGAAAGTTCCTCCATTAGGTAAGGACAATAAAAGGTATTTAATTATTCAACTGGAGACTCTTCTTGGGCATCTTTTGATTTATTGCCTAACTCTCTTCTCTAATTGTTTTCAGTTCCATTACCTTCAGGCCTAAATTGAGTCATTGACCCCTAATTCTCTCCTCTTGATTAGATATTGTATGAGTTTTTTGCACCCAATCTTGATTTCTTTTACATAGGGGGTCTATTTCATGCAAGGCTAGCCATATCAGGACTAGTGTCTAGTTTTTCAGAAGTGGTTGGATGAGGTGAGCTATAATTCTTTAAAAAGGAGCAGCATTAGGGTTTCTTCAAGGCTCGGAAAGAAGAATAAATACCTACTCTATGTCTCCCCATGCATTTCCCGAATTCAGAATGAGGGTCTATCCTTATTGCTCTGATGCCCACATTCAGGGAACAAATAACTAAAGGCTCCGTTCAATTAATCCATATTTCCAGGCTCTGCCTTCTCCCAGTGGAAATTTTTTTTAAATCAAGTTTATTTATTTATAAAGTCAGATGTTTTATACCTCTGTCACTATTACCATTTTTCAACCTCTTGACTAGAGTTGAGTTTTTGTATTAGTTCGTTCTCACAGTTAATAAACACATACCCGACACTTTAATTTATAAAGGAAAGAGGTTTAATTGACTCACAGTTCAGCACGGCTGGGGAAACCTCAGGAAACTTGAGGAATCATGGCAGAAGAGGGCAGCAAGAAGAAGTGCCAAGCAAAAGGGAGAAAAGCCCCTTATAAAACCATCAGATCTCCTGAGAACTCATTCACTATCACAAGAACAGCACAGAAGTAACAGCCCCATGATTCAATTACCTCGCACTGTGTCCCTCCCACAACACGTGGAGATTATGGGAACTACAATTTAAGATGAGATTTGGGTGGGGACACAGCCAAACCACATCAGTTTTCTTCTATAGTTTGTCAAATACTTGGCATGTCTTCCATTATAGAAATACAAATGTGAGTATAGTGCAATAGTCCTAATTCTTTTCTAATCTCGTAAGTACTGCTCTCAGCTGGATGATAATCATTGAGTTATTGGTTGGTCTCATAAGACCTATGTGTCAAAATTGTCTCCAAACTAGTAGCAAATTAGTAGTTTTTTCTAATAAAGGCTATTAATCTCTTTTGAGAGAACTATACTATGAAATGGTGATCAAATCATGCCTTCACTATTCTGACTCTTTTTGGAAAAAGTTAATATAGAAAATAAAATATTTGTTTTCCTTAATATTTGGTAGATTATGCGAGTGAATCTACCTGTGGCTGCAGTTTTACTTGTGGGAATTTTTGTAAGTACAAAATCATTTTTTAAAAAAGCATGTACAGGGCTATTCAGGTTATGTATTTCTTTCTTTCTTTTTTTTTTTTTTTGAGACAGAGTCTTGCTCTGTTGCTCAGGCTGGAGTGCAGTGGCACTATCTTGGCTCACTGCAACCTCCGCCTCCTGGGTTCAAGCAATTCTCCTGCCTCAGCCTCCTGAGTAGCTGGGATTACAGGCACCCGCCACCATGCCCAGCTAATTTTTGTATTTTTAGTAGAGACGGGGTTTCACCATATTGGTCAGGCTGGTCTCGAAACCCTGACCTCGTGATCCACCTGCCTTGGCCTCCCAAAGTGCTGGGATTACAGGTGTGAGCCACCGCGCCCGGCCAGGTTATGTATTTCTTATGGAAGGAGTTTTCCAGTTTGTGTCTTATAAGAAATTTGTTCGTTTTATCTAAGTTATTGAATTTAGTGACATAAATCATTCATATTTTATTATTCTTTTAATATTTGTAGAATTAGTCATATTTTAACTTCTCTGTTAAATTATCACTTTCTTTTTTCTAATTAAACTTCACAGAGGTTTATCCATTTTATTAATTTACTTTAAAGGTGAGCTTTTTCTTTTATTATTTTCTTTTTAATTTTTATTACTTTCTGATTCATTATTTTTTTTTCTTTTTCTTATTTTTAGGTCAGTATCTTCCCCACTTCCTTGTCTCTAAAAGTTGAAGCTGAATTTATGACTTTAATTTTTTCTCTGTATTATTATGGACATGTAGTGCTATAAATTTTCTTCTAAGTATTGTTTAGTTGCATCTAACGTAGTTGATAAATTGTATTTTCATTTTAATTAAGCAGAAAATACATTCTATTTCCTGCAACTTTAGGTCATTTTGAAATCTGAGCCATACCTGCTAGCTTGATCTTTTTCAAGAGTGTCTCTAATAGTCTCAACAACTTAAATTTCCATATATATTTTAGGTAGAAGTTTTCAAGTTCCACTTAAAAAATTATTTTAGTAACTTGATTGACATTGCATTATATCTTAACATCAAATTGGGAGATAAGTGAAACCTTTAAATATTTATGACTTCAATATGTATCCTTCATTGACTTGTTTCCTACATTTACAACCAAGATTGTTATTTTCTGCATACCACACTGAAATATCTTGACCTTTATAAGTGATATTTTTAATACATTGTTTCACTCTTTGTTCTGTAAAGTTCAGTGGATTTTTTAAAACACAGCATTATCTTCAGACAGTTACAGAATCCTATAAGTAGTTTCATTGCCATATAAACTCCCTATGCTTTACCTACTGAATTATACCTACCCTTCTCCAAAGTCTTGGCAACAACTCAACGTTTTGCTTTTTTCAGAATATGATGTAATTGGAATCATACAGTATGTAACCCTTTTAGGATGGCTTTATTAACCTAATAATGTGCATTTAAGGCTCATCCATGTCTCTTAGGCTTAATATTGCATTGTTTGTTTCATGTACTATAGTGTGAGTATCCATTCACATATTGAACATTTTGGTTACTTCAAGTTTGGGGCGATTATGAATAAAACTATTAAATATATTTATGTGCAATTTTTTGTTTGGACATACGTTTTCAAATCAGTTGGATACATAAAAGAAAAGAAATGATGGATTGTATGCTAAGACTATATTTAATTTGTAAGAATGGTCTTTCAAACTGGTGGTACTATTTTGCATCTCCACAAGCTATGAATGAAGAGTTCCTATTTCTTGGCATCTTCAGTTTTTGGTATTGTCCTTTTCCTGTTTTATGTTTGTTTGTTTTTTGTTTTAAATATTCTAATATGTGTATTGTGTTTTGCTTTGTTGTTTTAACTTTCAATTATACGATGATAAATGATAGCATCTTTCCTGTAATTATTTGCTATTTGTGTATCTACTTTGGTAAGGGGTTGGTTTAGATATGTTTCCATTTTTAGTTGTTTGCTATTTTCCTCTTACTTCATTTTAAGAATTCTTTTTATATTTTGTATACAAGTCCTTTAACAGGTACATGTTTTGTAAATATTTTCTCCCTGACTATAGTGTATCTTTTAATTTTTTACCAGTGTGTTTTTGAGAGTTAAAGTTTTTAATTTTATTAAAGGCATATTTAACATTTTATTTTCTTTTATGAATACATTTTTGGTGTTGTAGCTAAAAACTCATTGCCAAACCTGAGGTCATCTAGATTTTTGTCTTATACATTCTTCTAGATGTTTTGCAATTTTTTAAGTCTATGACTTTTTTTTCTTTTCTTCCTTTTTGTTTTTTTTTGTGACAGGGTCTCACTCTATTTCCCAGGCCTGAGTGCAGTGCAACGATCATAGCTCGCTATAGAGTCAAACTGCTGTACTCAAATCATCCTCCATTCTCAGCATCCTGAGTGGCTAGGACCACAGACATAGATTATCATGCCCCATTGTTTATTTTTTTATTTTTTGTAGATACAGAGTCTCACTATGTTGCCCAGGCTGATCTCAAACTCCTAGCCTCAAGCAATCCTCTTACATCACTCTCCAAAGTACTGAGATTACAGGCATGTGCCACTTGTGCTTAGCTGATATTTTTTTTAGTTAATTTTTGTGAAAGGTGTTAGGATATCTTATTAGATTCATTGTCAAGCATATGGATTTAAATTGATCCAGTAACATTTGTTGAAAGAGTGTTCTTTCTCAATTGATTTGCCTTTACTCATTTGTTAAACATTAGTATGTATATATCTTGGACTCTTTAATCTGCCTATTGATCTATGTGTCTGTTCTTTCTCCAATACCATGCTGACTTGAATGCTGTAGCATTAGTGTAAGCCTTCAAAATGAGTACTGTAAGGCCTAAAACTTTGTTCTTCTTTAGTATCATTTTGGCTTTTTAAACACATATTTTGCTTTTTCATATAAATTCAACACTCAGTTTTTTTGATGTCTACAAAAATAGCTTGTTTGAGTTGATTTTGCCAGGTCAAGTTGGAAAGAACTGACATCTCAACACAATTGGATCTTTCATCCCGTGAACACACAATGTCTCTCCATTTATTTCAATCTTTGATTTCTCTCATCATAGCTTTTCTGCTTTCTGAATAGAAACTATATATATTTATAAGTCCTTTATTCAGCTTTATACCTAAATATTTCAACTTTAGTCCCACAGATAGTTTTCTGGTGCATATAGAAATGGACACTTCCAGTCTTAAAGCTGGAAACTTCGTATCTGTTTTATCTGATTCCCTTCCTCAGGAAAGGACCTCCAGGCCTCACACAAAAATGCATCAACCAATTGAAACTCACCAAATCACCACCACCAGACAATGGGATGCTGAGTCTCATTCATCATGATTGCTTCCTGAAGCCTTCTGAGTTCCTGTTTCCCTACACATTGTTACATTTCTTCCCTGCTATATAAACTCCCAAGTTTAGTCCAACAAGGAGATAGATTTGAGACTGATCTCCCATTTCCTTGGCTGCAGCACCCAATTATAGCCTTCTTGGCAATAATTGTTGTCTCAGTGATTGGTTTTCTTTGTGGCCAGCAGCAGGACCTAGACTGAACACCTGATTTTCTGGTAACAGTGTGATTTTTCTTCTTTTGCCTATTGTGGTAGGTTACATTGTTTGATTTTTAAATTAAACTAGCACTGCATAGCTAGAGTAAATGTGACTTTGTTGTGTTAATTTTTATATGTTGTTGAATTTGATTTGTTTGTGTTATGTTGAGAATTTTACATATATCTTTATAAGAGATATTTGCTTGTAATTATCTTTTTGTAAAATATCTGTTTTTGCTATGAAGGTTATAAAAGTAATTTTGGGAGTGCTCCCTATTTTCTATTAGAGAATGAGGGAACTGGTACCAGTACTACCTTAAATGTTCAATAGAATTCACATTCGAAATTATCTAGGACTGGTTATCTTTTGAGAAAAGTTGTTAAACATTATTCAGTGTCTTTAACAGATATAGGCCTGTTCAGTTTGTCTATTTCTCCCCATGTGATCAATGGAAATTTGTGTCTTTCATGAGATTTTTCTATTTCTTCTAAGTCATCAACTTGTTGATATAAAATTATTCACATTATTCTTATCCCTTCAATGTTCATAAGATTATTATTAATATTCATGAAGCTGGCAGTAATGATCTTGCTTTCTTTTTTGATATCATATTGCACATCTTTTCTTTTCATGTTCATTAATTTGTGTGGAGGTTTATCAATTATATTCATTTTATTAAAGGACAAGTTTCTGGTTTTATTAATTTTCTCTGTTGTTTTTCTATTTTCAGTGTCATTGGTTCTGCTCTAATCGTGTTGCTTTTTGGTTCTGCTCTAATTGTGTTGCTTTTCTCTTTCTTGCTTTTGGCTTTAATTGATCTTCTTTCTCTCATTTCCTAATGTGGAAGCCTAGATTATTAATTTTACATATTTTTTCTAACAGATACATGGGATACTATATATTTCCCTCTAGGTACTGTTTTCATCCCATTCCACACTTTTAGATAAATAGTGTTTTCAATTCTATTTAGTTCAATTTTTTTTTTTAGTTTCTCTTCTGTTTTTTCTTTGACACAGATGTTATTTGGAAGTATATTTATGGTTTAATCTCCAAATATTTGAGTATTTTCAACTATCTTCCTGTTACTGATTTCCTTAAATTCCATTACAGTATGAGAACATATTTTGAATGATTTTACTTCTTATATTTCTCCTCCCCATGCTGGAATAAAGAACACATCTTTATCAGCTCTTCACTTTCAGAAGCTGGTGGAGTCCTGAGATAAGACCCATAACAATATGAGGCGCTCCGTAAGATTCAGACCCCTGGAAGTTACTCACTCTCAGCTAGTCTACCCTCAGCTTCCAGCAACTGCTCAAAGTAAAAATTTAAGTGTTTCTATCAGTTTATAGCTCTTGTTCTTTTGCTCCAAGTAAGCTTTTCTTGGCAGAGATGCCCGGATTTACCTGTTTTTAGATATCATGGTGACTACTTTTCTGGTGACCTCAATTTTCTGATGGATCCTAGAAAAGTTGCTGATTTTCATTGTTCAGCTTTCTTTTAAGTTTGTTCAGCCTGATTTTCATCAGAGTGATGGCTTCAAAGCTCTTAAAATATCAGAGCTGGAGGCCAGAAGTCTGTTAGATTTTTAAAATTCTGTCTGATATTCATTTTTAAAAACCTGTATATTTCAATATATTTCTATGAACACATTTAATGATATTTTGTAGTTTTCGAACTACTGACTTTTTTTGCTTTGCCTTGCCGGACATTTTTATTTTTTCTGCTTTCTTTTAAATTAAGTATTTTTTTTAATTTTTGGAATTTTCTCTTCTGCAGTTTTATACTTACCACTCATATTATTTCTGTTTTCCCAGGGCATGCATCATTAAGCCACCAAATTGAAAACTAATCGGTATCTTTACTTTCCTGCATAAGCTAGGATTTTACAACTACAGACTCTGCTGTATGAGTCGAACTTTTATATTTATTTATATAAATACGATGCCATAGATTTAGGTTCTATCTTTTTAAAACCCAATGGATACTTTATTACTGTTTTTCATAGGCACTGTAATTTAGAATTTCCAAATATTTGGTCCTTTCTGTGTTCTTCATTTTTGTTTGTGTCAGAGAAAATACCCCTCAATTCATTTTTCTATTGCCTATATAAATCCTTCTAATTTTCTTTTGGGTAATGTGCTATTATACTTCCAAGATTTTTGGTGGTTAGTTTCTTTGGGAAGAGGTTTTCAGTTGAAAACATACAACTTATTTAGACACCTAGTTTTCATTTTTGTCCTTTTTATCCCACAGGACTCTCAAAACAGAATTTTAGCTTTTCCAGATTGGCAAATAGCTCTTAGTTAAATGTGGCTTTCATGTATGTATTTACTCCTTTATGTTTCAATTTTCCTTCAATTTTGGCCTGGTAAGTCTTTGCCCTCTTTCAAATACCATATATTTCAAAAAGTAGTATTTATTTTATTAAGCATGGTGATTGGATGAATAACGTAACCTGCTCTTAGTGTGTTTAGGCCACTATGACACAACATCATAAACTGGGCAGCTTACAGAAAACAGAAATTTATTCCTCACAGTTATGGAGGCTGGAAGGTTGAGACCAAGGTGCTGACAGATTCAATGTCTGCTGAGAGCCTGTGTTTCAGTTAAGATATTGTGCTTTTTTTTTTTCTTTTTATTATTATTATTATTATTATTATACTTTAGGCTCTATGGTACATGTGCGCAATGTGCAGGTAAGTTACATATGTATACATGTGCCATGTTGGTGCGCTGCACCCACTAACTCGTCATCTAGCATTAGGTATATCTCCCAATGCTATCCCTCCCCCCTCCCCCCACCCCACAACAGTCCCCGAAGTGTGATGTTCCCCCTCCTGTGTCCATGTGTTCTCATTGTTCAATTCCCACCTATGAGTGAGAATATGCGGTGTTTGGTTTTTTGTTCTTGCGATAGTTTACTGAGAATGATGATTTCCAATTTCATCCATGTCCCTACAAAGGACATGAACTCATCATTTTTTATGGCTGCATAGTATTCCATGGTGTATATGTGCCACATTTTCTTAATCCAGTCTATCATTGTTGGACATTTGGGTTGGTTCCAAGTCTTTGCTATTGTGAATAATGCCGCAATAAACATACGTGTGCATGTGTCTTTATAGCAGCATGATTTATAGTCCTTTGGGTATATACCCAGTAATGGGATGGCTGGGTCGAATGGTATTTCTAGTTCTAGATCCCTGAGGAATCGCCACACTGACTTCCACAAGGGTTGAACTAGTTTACAGTCCAACCAACAGTGTAAAAGTGTTCCTATTTCTTCACATCCTCTCCAGCACCTGTTGTTTCCTGACTTTTTGATGATTGCCATTCTAACTGGTGTGAGATGGTATCTCATTGTGGTTTTGATTTGCATTTCTCTGATGGCCAGTGATGGTGAGCATTTTTTCATGTGTTTTTTGGCTGCATAAATGTCTTATTTTGAGAAGTGTCTGTTCATGTCCTTCACCCACTTTTTGATGGGGTTGTTTGTTTTTTTCTTGTAAATTTGTTGGAGTTCATTGTAGATTCTGGATATTAGCCCTTTGTCAGATGAGTAGGTTGCGAAAATTTTCTCCCATTTTGTAGGTTGCCTGTTCACTCTGATGGTAGTTTCCTTTGCTGTGCAGAAGCTCTTTAGTTTAATTAGATCCCATTTGTCAATTTTGGCTTTTGTTGCCATTGCTTTTGGTGTTTTAGACATGAAGTCCTTGCCCATGCCTATGTCCTGAATGGTATTGCCTAGGTTTTCTTCTAGGGTTTTTATGGTTTTAGGTCTAACATTTAAGTCTTTAATCCATCTTGAATTGATTTTTGTATAAGGTGTAAGGAAGGGATCCAGTTTCAGCTTTCTCCATATGGCTAGCCAGTTTTCCCAGCACCATTTATTAAATAGGGAATCCTTTCCCCATTTCTTGTTTTTGTCAGGTTTGTCAAAGATCAGATAGTTGTAGATATGTGGCATTATTTCTGATGGCTCTGTTCTGTTCCATTGATCTGTATCTCTGTTTTGGTACCAGTACCATGCTGTTTTGGTTACTGTAGCCTTGTAGTATAGTTTGAAGTCAGGTAGTGTGATGCCTCTAGCTTTGTTCTTTTGGCTTAGGATTGACTTGGCGATGCGGGCTCTTTTTTGGTTCCATATGAACTTTAAAGTCGTGTCCTCACATAGTGGAAGGGACAAGGTAGCTCTCTGGGGCCTCTCTCATAAGAACACTAATCACATCTTTAAAGGCTCCACTCTTATGATCTAATTTCCCAAAGGATCCCACCCCCGTGCTATCACATTGGTGATTAAGTTTCCAGATGTGAATTCTGAGAGGATACATTCAGATCATGGCACCTACCATTACTGAAAATACAAATTAACTTTCCTTATTTGTGTATAAGAAATCAAGAAACTATCAATACAGATGTGTTTATGTGTGTGTATGTATGCCAGTATGTATATGTATTTGTACATTTGACATTACATAGGACACTTCCCTTAGATCATTAGAAATAATGAAAATGGTAATGATGCTATCAGTTGTAGTATGAGCAGCAGTAGTGAAAAAGCAAAGCAGAGAAATAGTTTGGTGCATCACTCTTAGCACTTAGTAACTCCAAAAGCTTTAAACACATATAGAAGGAGTAAAGTTTATAAAGACAATTCGATAGAAATAAAATAGCAAGCACTTTTACATTTTGATAAATACTTCATTGATGATAAACACAATTCATTTTATCCTCAGAAGAATACTGTTATGTAGATACTAAAGTTATCTCCATTACATATGTGAGAGAAATAAATTTCAAAAATTACTGTGATTTGTTCAATATTACACAGCTAATTAATGGTGGAGCTGTTTTAAGAATCCAGAAAATAAATTACTATTGTATGTGGCTAATGTATCTTACAAAGGCAAAGCAAATAATTTTAATGAATCTATAAAATATTTAAAATGAATATTTTGCAACTCAATACTTATACAATTTTCCAAAAACAAAACAAGTTTTTCCATGTTGTATCTTCTGGCCAAAGTTCAATAAAACTTAAGTTCCTTCTAACCATATTCCTAAAAACAAATATATTATGTAAAACGTGAAATAATTTGGGCCAATGGGAATATTAAAATTAGAATGAGAAAAGCATTTAAAATATTAGAATAATTAAAACACCTATGAAAAATAGTCAAAGCTAATAGTAATAGAATGCATATGCATAAATGTTGTTTTATTAAATCAATAAATAGAAAAACCTGGTTATTTTGTTGGAGATAATGTTATATATTCTTTAATAATATTAGACAAATTTCAAAAACATTTTACAATGTTTGAAGCATTATCCATTTTCTTTTGTGGCTTCCAAATCAAAATATAAACCCATCCTAATTTATTTCTATATTTTGAATAAAATTATCTATGTAGGCTTCAAATTTGAGGCATAATGACAGTTTCTTCCAGGACTAATAATGGTGACACCACTTCTCTCATTCAGCATTGGTGACAAAGCTTGACATTGTATTACTGCACACCATTATATGCCAAAAGACTTCAGGTGCACACAGCCAATCCATTTGTCATAAGCTTTTGGTCATCCAAGGGTTACTCTGAATTTTATAACCCTAGTAATTATAATTTAATAGTATTGCCAAACAACTATTTGTAATTGTATAATTGTAGCGCCACAAAAGAATGAGTATGTGTTTTAACACAGTTGTAAGCATTTTAAACTGCATTTTTTAAACTACTATTTTTAAGTTTTAAATGTTAACTAGAAAATAATCAGAATAATGTCAATCATTAAAATATTATGACTTTTAATGTCACATGCATGAAAATATTTTGACCATGAATTTTTCTGTAGATGGAAGCATTAGCTCTGTCCTGGAAAATAGTGAATGAAGCTGATCAGTGTAGGGGTAAGAGTATATTTTAAAATACAACAAAACTACTTTACTGAGTAATACAGAGTTTAAAATGGAAGTGATCATTGTTTCTGAGAACTAAAATTCAGATGATTTACAGTATCCCATAAATGTATGATACTGCTGGTTCTATTTATAAAATATACTATTTGCCTCACTTTGTGATATTTATATCTCCTATGGTCACACTATTATAAAGCAATTTTTATGAAAGCTCTGAAAAAATTTTTAACTTCTTTTTCTAACATAAACTTTTTAAAGCACACACAGCATTGAGACTTATAAAAGATTCCACAAAGAAAATTGCATTTTTCCCATTTGATATGTTATTAATTCCAAGGAAAGTAAGTACTCATTTATGTTTTTGAAAACTGATTCCTTCTTACATTTAAGAACATTTAATGTTGCATATACACATTGAGTTTAGAAATGAAATACGACCAAAATGGTTTTTCATAGCAAGTGAATGTTATATTTTTATATATATATATGTGTGTGTGTTTGTGTATATATAAATTGTGTATTTTCTTGATTACTCTTGAAATTCTGCACTGAATCTAAATGAGATTAAAGTCAAAAAATTATAATCAGTATTGTATAACTTTTCTATTCTCATGTTTATAGACAGTGTAATTCTTTGTTTTCTTTGGATACAGAGGAGGAAATCCTTCCCTCAATTCTTTTTACCAACATTTCAGTTATAATTAAAACTTCAGAAATAGAAATTATCTTTCTAACAACTCCTTTGACTTATATAAAACAACAATAACAACAGGTGACAAGTTTGGCTAAGTGCCTAAGAGAATTTAAGTAGCCCCTGCTTGTATAGGACCCTTTATTGTAATGAATGCCTGCAACTGAAAGTCAATTTCCCTGAAGAAAGAAAGCCTGATCCCCCCCAAAAAACTAACAGAAAAACAAAACAAAAACTGAAACAATCTGAAAAAAAACATACGTTGAAAATTTTCTTCTAATGCATTCTCAGTGGATAGCATGTAGCACACTTCTTTGGGGAAAAGAAAGATCCAAGTTGAACTATGCAATTTTCTAATTATTCTCACTCTACAAGGAAAAACAAAGGAAGGATCATCCTATGAACAAATTAGGATTATACAAAGATATTCAGAATAATAAAAACTATTCATCTTTAAATAGCAAAGAGCTTCATTGAAAATATTTTGTCAGTTTCAAACTATTAACTGCAATTATTTTCACTCATATAAGTGTGGGCCATATGTAGCTATTGTCCTTAGACTTCTTAAAGCTATAATGTCTAGTTAAAGGATTTTTAAGTTATGAAGAGAAGAAAATTAAAATTATTGGAGAATATGGCAATAGATTTTGGAAGAATGCAGCTATCAAAGCGTTTTCCTAAGTTAAAATATCTCATACAGCAGTTATGAAGATAGTTATTAATCTGAGAGGTTTTTTTACTTTTTAAATTAAGGTGTTATTAGCTATTCAAAACTGCTTGTTATTTATTAATAAATAGCAACTATAGGACTTATATATAAAAGATCAAGAAAAAAGCCATGTTATTTTCTGAGAAGAACAACAAAATCCAAAGATCTATTTTATGGTCCACTTTACAATAACTACGTATGATGCATATCTTCTGCTGAGAATGGATATTTTCTTTCTAATTTTTGCAGATACTAAGTGCTAAATAATTTGAGGTTTCTATTTTGGGTTCAAACAATGTAATCAGGATTTCAAAAAATATATACTCACAAGAAAACTGGCACATAAAAATTGATTTTTTTTTTTTTTTTGAGATGGAGTCTCACTCTGTCGGCTGGGCTGGAGTGCAGTGGCGCAATCTCGGCTCACTGCAAGCTCTGCCTCCCGGGTTCAGGCCATTCTCCCGCCTCAACCTCCCAAGTAGCTGGGACTACAGGCGCCCGCCACCAAACCTGGCTATTTTTTTTGTATTTTTAGTAGATACGGGGTTTCACCATGTTAGCCAGGATGGTCTCGATCTCCTGACCTCGAGATCCACCCATCTCGGCCTCCCAAACTGCTGGGATTACAGGCATGAGCCACCATGCCTGGCCTAAAATTGATAATATTTTTAAAACAATAAATCTACAATATCAGACAAGACATGGTACCATATTGCCCAAGTTAGTTTTAATGTCTCATTTTTATAAGTTAAATGTATATGTCCTTATATGATATCCTTAAATATGTGTTTCAGAAGATTTTTCAAATTGACTAGAGAAATCACTTAATAATCTCAGTGGGAAATGTAATTATTTGCATATAAGTTTCCAAATATTTCTTTATTATTTGCCACATGTTACATTTCTAATTAAAATCACTTGGAGCTTTAGTTAATCCTGCTCTTGTTTCAAACAAAACAAAAGAAACAAAAATTTTGGATAATTATAAAAAAGAGCAAGTTTCATTCAAACATGTTGCCAAAAAGAGGGTTCTATAGGTCAATTATAAGAGTCCTTCTTCATAAGAATTATACAAAAGAGAAACTTTAGATAACTATTAGGTTAGAAACATGGGAATATGTGTTTGAATAAAATGTGATTGACATAATATGGGTTTGTGGATCACCACTTCTCCAGAAGTGTTCTTTATCCTATTAAATTTATCAGAAAATTTCTTATGCATTTTATCAGGAATGCAAACTTTTCCCACAAAGGAGCCTGTGAATATTATTACGCAGCATGTTTCGGATCGGAATCAGAACAATTTTTGTTTGTTTATTTGTCTGCAACTCTGTGAAATGAGATCTACAAAACAACAGAAATCATTTAAAAACCATAGACATCTAAACTCTGATTAAAATTCACTGTGAATAATCCATCATCCACTACTTTCTAATTAATGGCCCTGATACACTATAAATCTTGGCATTCTGGTTAGTAGCTACAAATACAAAATGTTCTACAGTAGAAGAACTGTATGTTTCCATTGCACAACAGTCTTCAAATATTTCTGATAAACTATAACCAAGACATTTTCTTTGCAATTTTTTAGGAACTAGGCCTCTAGGAATGTTGAAATCAAATAATACAAACAAGTTTATTGTGATTTGGGAATATGATTTATTGTGCCCTTTAAAAATAGTCCAATTGGAAGTTATAAGGGATAAGGGTTATTCTTGAAATGGGTACAGAAAAGGCTTCTATTTATTTATTTGCTTATATGTTAAAATATTTATTTAATTTAATAATTTAGATGTATTTGGTTGGTCTTCCAATCCAGAGGATCAATCAGAGTTACAGCATTCTACCTGATCACATTTAGAGGTCAATTTCCTCTTTTAGAATTGCACAAGAAAATTCCAGAAAGGAGAACTATATTTTTTCTTCCACTGTGATGATGACTGAGATATCCATGCTGACATTTGAGGGATATGCTGGAAGATGAGTGGTGAGTCTATTCAATGCTATGTATTTTTTTCCTTGGCCATAGCAAATAGTGCAGTCTAGCAGTATAACCAGTCTCTTCTTTCTTTTTGTACTTTGTGTATTTACCATAATTTATTTGCATGAGGCTTGCATTGAACCCCTTAGAGTTATAACAATCTATTTTAAGCAGTTGACAACTTAACTTCAATTGCACATGAAAGCTCTACGTTTTTTACTCTCCCCCTTGCTACTCTTTGTGTTAT
Organism: Pongo abelii; assembly: GCF_028885655.2. Lineage (NCBI taxonomy): Eukaryota > Metazoa > Chordata > Mammalia > Primates > Hominidae > Pongo > Pongo abelii. Next base: position 21,427,863 of record NC_071989.2, on the reverse strand, counting down.
TGATGTCAGAGTTTACTGCGTTTTATATTGTGTATCCATTGGCTAATTTTTGTGGTTATAGTAATTTATAATAATTTCATCTTTCAAATTTTATGCTAGTGTTAAAAGTAATTTTAGTGCCATCATAACAGTACTGGAATACTCTGTTGGTCAATATAGTTGCTGATGAGATTTGTATTTTTTTTTTTTTTTTTTTTTGAGACGGAGTCTCACTTTGTCGCCCTGGCTGGACTGCAGCGGCGAGATCTTGGCTCACTGCAAGCTCCGCCTCGCGGGTTCACGCCATTCTCCTGCCTCAGCCTCCAGAGTAGCTGGGACTACAGGCACCCGCCACCACGCCTGGCTAATTTTTTTGTGTTTTTAGTAGACACGGGGTTTCACTTTGTTAGCCAGGATGGTCTCCATCTCCTGACCTCATGACCCGCCTGTCTCGGCCTCCCAAAGTGCTGGGAGTACAGGTGTGAGCCACCGCGCCTGTCTGAGATTTGTATTTTTATATGCTTTTATTTTGCTGTTTAACATCTATTCATTTCAATTTGAAGAATTCCCTGTAGTACTTCTTGTAGGGTAAGTCTAGTGGTAAGAAACTTCCTGTTTTTGTTTATCTGGCAGTCTATCTCTCCTTCAATGATAAAGGATTGTTGTAGTATGTATAATATTATTGGGACCATTTTTTAACTTTAATATTTTAATATGTCATCTAACTTTCTCCTGGATTACAAACATTCTGCAAAGAAATTCACTGATAGTTTTATACAGATCCTCTGTGAGTTAATGAGTCACTTTTCTTTTGCTGCTTTCAAAACTTTTCACAACTGAATTACGATGTGTCTTTGTGTAGATGTAACTAACCTCTGGGCTTCTTGAATCTAGATGCCCACTTTCCTCCTCAGATTTGAAAAGTTTTCAATTATTGTTCGGTTAAGTATGCTTTCTTCCCATTTCTCATTCTCTTATCCTTCTGAGAATTTCATAATGCATATATCATTTCACTTAATGGTGTCCCATAAATATTTACTTTTTTCATTAGTTTTTAAATTTTTGTTCCTCTAACTGGAAAATTTCAAATGACTTCAAGTTCACCAATTATTTATTTTGTCTGATTAACTCTGTTCTTAAAGCTCTCTATTAAATTTTTTAATTGAGTCATTGTATTCTTTAGCTGTAATTTTTTATGGTTTTCAATATCTTCATTGAAATTCTAATTTTCTTCATGTATTGCTTTCCTGATTTTTGTTTAGTTGTCTATCTGTGTTTTCTTCTAGTTCACTGAACTTCTTTAAGATGGTTTAAAAACTGCTTTTCAGACAACGTGTAGATTTCCATTTCTTTAGGGTTGCTATTGGAGCTTTATTACTTTCCTTAGGTAGAGTCATATATTCTTGACGTTATAGTCCTTGTACTTTTTCATATGTGTCGGCATATTTGAGAAACTGTCCACTTTTTCCAGTTTTTACAGGCTGGCTGCAGCAGGGAAAAACCGTCATCACTTAGCCCTGTCTGGGATTCTGAGAGGGCCAGTTGGCATAGAGTTCCTGAGTGGGTGAGGCTTGCTGCTGAAGTCAGCAGGATTGGTCAGGCAGGGTCCAATGCCAGTGCTCTGTAGGTTCCTGAGGCTTCTGGCTAAGGCTAAAGTTGGGAGAGATCACTGTTGTGAGAGGTTTATGGTCTAGCAGGGTCACTTGGCTTGGTTCTGTGTAGGACATGACTTGCTGGTAGGGACATAGTCAGACAAGGCAGCTGGTGAGAGCTGTGGCTGGGCAAGGTTCCTGGTGGGGTCTGGAGTTACTATCAAGGTCCATGCATATTGACTGCTAAAAAAACCTACCCCTTTTTATGGTCCTAGCTGTCCCACCACCCCCCTCAACTCTGCCCCAGCATAAGGAATGAGGCAAGACCAAAGCAGTCCTCTAGGACAAAGACCCAAATCACTGGGGAAGGTGGAGGTTTAAGTCAGTCTTTCCCCCTGTATTAGTCTGTTTTCACAACACTGATAAAGACATACCCGAGACTGGGAAGAAAAAGAGGTTTAATGGACTTATAGTTCCACATGGCTTGGGAGGCCTCACAATCATGGTGGAAGATAATGGGGGGCAAGTTATGTCTTATACGGATGGTGGCAGGCAAAAAGAGAGCTTGTGCAGGGAAACTCCCATTGTTTAAATCATCAGATCACGTGAGACTCATTCACTATCACAAGAACAGTGCAGGAAAGACCTGCCCCCGTAATTCAATCACCTCTTACTGGGTTCCTCCCACAACACATGGGAATTGTGGGAGTTGCAATTCAAGATGAGATTTGGGTGGGGACACAGCCAAACCATATCCCCCCACTGGAGAAACTGCAGACTGAGGGTATTCTCAACATTGCACTGTGCAGGCTTAGAAGAGAGGTGATGTGTACAAAGTGGAATTTTATTTTTACTCTTTTTAATATTTGTGTGTGTGTATGCTCTGTTAGGGTGCTGTAACTCCCCCTTAGAGTTCAGAATTATCACAAAGTCATTATTGTCTGTGATTAATTATTAAATTTGTATTTCTGTGGCACTCCTAGGGCTGGGGACCCCTTATTCCACAATCTTTCTGATGACTCTTTCCTTAAATTCTCAAAACAGATTGCAATCTCCTACTATTGTCCTTCCACCAAACCCTTCCTATTTTTAATTTACTCAACTTCAGTGTTTCTTTCTTGGATTGTGCAACCATATCTCCTCCAAACCCTTGAAAAATCTTTCCCTTGACTCAACATTAGACATCAGTGCTTCTTCTTCAGGTTGTCAACTACCTCTTAATCCTCATTTCGATACCTTCCCTTTACAGTAATCCTTATCTCAGAACTCAAAAGCTTGACCGCATTTTTGAGATGGGAAGTTAATACATCTCACGGTCTTTGTTCATAGTAAATAAACAGAAAACAAAAAAGGTTAATATTTTACGAAATTATCTCAACAAATTTTTTTGGCATTATGGCATTAACTCTCTTTTCTATGAACTGGAGAAAGTCATTAGATACATATGCCACATAAGATCTAATTTTCTAGTAAATCATAGTGCATGGATTTGTTTTTGTACATATGCAAATATGTTTATCATAGATAAAGATTATCAACACAAATAAATCATCACATTACTTCAAAAACTCTATTCCTCTCTGTCTCTCTGTGGGCATATATATATATATATATATATATACACACACATATATATATACTCATATATATATACACACATATATATACTCATATATATATACACACATATATATACTCATATATATATACACACATATATATACTCATATATATACACACATATATATACTCATATATGTATACACATATATATATACTCATATATATACACATATATATACTCATATATATACACATATATATACTCATATATATATACACATATATATACTCATATATATACACATATATATATACTCATATATATACACACATATATATACTCATATATATACACATATATATATACTCATATATATATACACATATATATATACACATATATATATACACATATATATATACTCATATATATATACACATATATATATACTCATATATATATATACACATATATATAATATATATGCCACAAATAAAAGCAGAATAGCTATAGTCATATTTCATATTTTTATTATTTTCACCTTAATTTTGACTTAATGTGCTGTTTGAAATATATTCCTCTTAAGTACACAGACTTCTAATATAAATATGACCTTTAAAATGGTGGAATTTGAATCATGGTGTAAAACAATCATATTATTTTAGTTAACAGTGCCTTATGACTTTTATTAACTGATATTTTCCTAGCTTCCCTAATAAAATAAAAATCAGCAGTGGTATTGATGCCACTGATTACCTAATGTAAATCATTTCATATGTTATTTAATGGTGACATTTCTTAAAAAGGAAAAAAATAAACCACTTAATTAAATGCCAATTTGTATCACTTAAAGTTATGCTTTAAGCTATTAGAATAAATCAGTTAAAACACACATAAATCTTTTATCATAGTTCATCTGTCTTCCAAATAAACTTTTCAACATTGTTCCTTTTCATTTAAACTAAGTGGAAAGTTAAAGATAGATCAGTACTTCAACCTTTATAAAATGTTAAATGTTAAAATATAATATACCTGTTTTTTTCTGATTCTTTAGAAGTAAAATGAGCAGGAGAGACAAAATAAATTTGGCAAAATTAATTGTAGTGTTACAGAGGTTTCCTTTTCTAGTTGAATGAAATATAAAAATATCTCTCAGGCTTGGTCTGTTTTCTTCATACTAAAAATGAGACAAAACAAAATGTATTTTTCCGAGTTTATTTGAATCTTATCCTTTGTTCACAATTTTAAGCAAATATCATTACATAAATATGCCATACAAAATTTAAGTTTCAAATTAAAATTTTAAACAAATTCTAAATTAAACTGCATATTAATGGCAATATCTATGTCCTGTTTCTTAAAAATTAATTTCTGGTACATCTAGAATGAAAAAGTATTCACCTCTAAGAAGTGGAGAATGGAGAAAACTTAAATGAATATTACTAAGTAAAAAATAGCCAATCAAAAAAAGCTGCATACTGCATTCCAACTATGGGACATTCTGGAAAAGGCAGAACTATGGAGAGAGTAAAAAGAGCAGTAATTGCCAGGGCTTGGAGTAAAGGAGGTATGAATTGGCAGAGCACAGAGGATTTTATACAGTAAAATCTCTTTATATGATACTATAACTGTGGATACATGTAGTTACATATTTCTCAAAACTCACAGAATATATACTGAGTGAACTCTAATGTAAATAAACATCTAAAAATTGCTTTTGCCCAGCTTAGTTTCTAAGTTGGCCTAAGAAATATGGAATATAAATAAAATCAGCATATACAAATAAATAACATATTAGTTCTGTTATTGACATACCTTATTATTGTTAAAATATAATGTATTATATGCACATCAATAATCATTTATTGTATTCCTAGACTGGATTAAGTATTGTATTTAAAGTCAATTGTTGAATTTCCCATAATAAATTTTTAGAAACTTATTAAACCACACAGAAGCTATATATTTATTTTATTAAAAAGAGTTAAGCTCCTTCAGTGAACACTGCATTCTAGAAGTTCTGTGTAAGAGAAACATATCAGGTGAGTTCTCAATGACTGCTTTAATAATAGGGGAAGTAGACAGATGTGCAAATGTTTAATAAGGCAAAGTCATACAAATAAGAGGATAAAATGATGAGTGGAAAGAGAAGAAGAAGGAAAATTAAATAGAGTTGAAGTGATTGGGCAAAAAAATCTTCTAAGAGAAATTGGCATTAATCTATGCTTTGAAGTGTTGCAGTATGTTTAGTCCCTTGTTCAGCTAAGTCCAAGTTCTTGTCTCATGACCAAGAAGAATAAGGCATGCAGCCACCAGAAAGTGAGTAGAGTAGGATTTATTAAGCAAAAGGAAACCTCTCAGCAAAGGGAGAGGACCTGGAAGCAGGTTGCCAGAAATGGTGCTGAGTTCTGGGTCTTTTATGTGGCAAGAGCAAGGAAGTCTTCTGTGGGTTCTGCACAATATGGGAAGGGTAAATTTCCCAACTAAGAGTGTTGCATCTGCACATGTCTGGGGTTGGCCAGTGACTCCATCTTGGTTATCACCCATGAGTGCCTAACTGAAACCTGCAGGGGGCTAAAACCACAATGCCAATGTCATGTTAATGACATTATAATGAATTGCATCAAGTTAAGAACATTCAGGTTGATTTATTGTGTCTGCACCTAAGTTCAGACAGTCTTTTCTGAGCAACATCCTGGCATAAGGGGAAGTTCTGGGCCACACTTCTTCCCATTAGCTACAGGGGAGATGCAGGTGTGGTCTCACACATATTTGTCACCTCCAGAGATGCTCCCTCTCTATCTGCCTGACAATCCTCTAACTGCTTCCTCTCTCAAGAGGAGTGTTTCTTGAATTGTTATGGGTATTCAATGCTTCTTAGATGTTCCCAGTAAGTTTTCTTAATAGGTATGTGGCTTTATATTGGTCATTTGCTACTCTTCTAATCTACAAATGCAAACAGTCACATATATAAAACATATTTTTACATTATCTCTCAAATGTAGTTGAAGATTAATTCAATAATTACAGGAATGTGGAATTAAAAGTAATGATTTGGTAATATAAAGTTCAGGGGAATTAGTGGATAGTGTTCAGTCAAGGGCCATCCTATAAACAGAAAATTCCAGAAGAATACCTTAAAAAGCATGTGCACTGATTTGTCTAATATAACCTTAGGACAAACAAGTAAAAATGTTTGTAAATAAAATTCTTTAATTATATGGGTTAAAAGATTTTTTTAATCCTCTGATTGCCATTCTGTATTTTATTTTTGTTACAAAGTCAATGAGAAAGCACTGAAGGGTTTGGACAAGAAAGTAGTATGTTAATCCTTGGCTTCAAGAATGTGGATCTTGGGTGGGCATGTGGCTAATGCCCATAATCCCAGCACTTTGGGAGGCTGAGGCAGTGGATTACTTGAGTCTAGGAGTTCAAGACTAGCCTGGACAACATGCCAAAACCTTGTCTCTCCAAAAAAAAAAAATACAAAAATAAAATCAGCTGAGAGTGGTGATAGATACCTGTAGTCTCTGCTACTTGGGAGGCTGAGATGGGAGGATCACTTGAGCTCAGGATGTGAAGGTTGCAGTGATACACAATTACGTCTCTGCACTTTAGCCTGGGTAACAGAGGGAGATCTTGTCTCAAAAAAAAAAAAAAAGTATATGATCTTATCACAGTATTTTATCTGAAATGCATCAAATATTAGAATTTCATGATAGTACATTAACAAGGAGAAGCTGCAGATTCATTTGAATGAGAGAATAGCCTTAAGCAATCTAGTGGTGTTAATGAACACTTAACTTTCTCTTTGTGCCCATTCTTTGTCATTTATTTTCTAGATTTGCATGTCAGCACAAAGCTGAGTAGTATATTTTTATTTGGTCAGGAATCTTAAATAATTTTTCATCCTTTTGTTTCTCAACCCACAATAATTTGACATTCAACCTTACTTCCCCTTGAAATCACCCCCTTAAGTCATCAATAATCTCTATTGTGCTAACTTCAGAAAACCCTTAGATGGTACATTGACTATTAAGCAGCATTTGAAATTATAGGCTACATTATTCTTCCTGAAGCATTTATTTTATTTTACTTTATTCTGATTTTCCTTTTACTTAGTGGATGCTCATACTCAGAATTTTTTTGTCATCTCTTTTTCATTTATGTGAACCACAAATACTGATATTCTTTCTTTTCTGAATTTGGCTCTCTATTCACTTTTCATGTTATCATTGTGCTGTGTGGTCTTATTTGCTTTCAGGATTTCAATTATAATTAACATTTCATAATATGCAAATGTTCAATATAGACACTGTAGACACTACATTTGTATTTCCATGGCATTTTTGGATTACTCAGATTTCCCACAGACCTTACAATCTTCATGTTTTTCACTTACAAACTAGCTTATCTTCCACCATTCCTTTTTTAAGTGAATTATAGCTGCACCTCTTATTTACATAAGCTTTAAAGCTGTGTTGCCTGCATTAGCAAACTAACTAACTTAGAGGGTATCCTACTTAATTGGTCCCTACTCTGCATCCAGAAAGACCTTGTAGGAGAGGAGTCTAATATTGTTACCACTCTCATAATCATTTTTATAATTTTGCCAATTCCAGCCCAAGGCTTATAAGAACTACTTTTAATATTTTTTTATATTCTGTAATACTACATTAAATAGATTCAGAAACAAACAACAAAGACCAATTGGCAAAGAAGGAAATGCTGGTTAAAGTAAGACAGGAATATAGTTCATTTGGCTCTGTTTCAGTCCCTTTCAAAGGGAACTTTCTTCCTTTCATCACTTTTCCTGAATGTTTTTCAAAGGACTTTCTGTATCTGCAGCATTTAAGCAAGTTTCAGAGATATGTTCCTATTCTAGACTGTAAAATGTGAAGAAAAGGAATGCTAGGTTCAACAACTTTGTGTTTAGGGAAATAATCTGGAAATTTCTCATCACATCCTCTCACATCCTGTTGCCTGACACTTGGTCTTGAATCTATAGTTAAATACTATAAAAACAAGGAAATAAAGTATGTAAATGAACAGGCTAGCTAAAAATTGGGAAATTATATATTTGGGAAAAACAGGCAATGGATATTACTGGATAGTTAGACATCACTCTGAGGTAAGAGGCCTGACCCAACTCAGGAGGGGAGACTCAATTCCAGAGGTGCGGGCATGAACACCTGACCAAATTCAGGACTAGTTAAAACAGGTCTGGGACAGAAGCAGCTTTCCCTCAGACATGCCCAACAGTGTGACATGTCAGTTTACTATTGCCATGGCAACATCCAGAAGTTATAGCCCCTTTCCATGGCAGCAACCCTATGACCTGGAGGTTCCCATCCTCATACTAGAAATTTCTGTGTGCATTGCCCCTTAATTCGCGTATAGTTAAAAGTGAGTGTAGGCCGGGCATGGTGGATCACACCTTTAATCCCAGCGGTTTGGGAGGCCGAGGCGGGTGCATCATCTGAGGTTAGGAGTTCAAGACCAGCCTGGCCACATGGCAAAACCCTGTTTCTATTAAAAATAAAAAAATTAGCTGAGCGTAGTGGCAGGCGCCTGTAATCCCAGCTACTTGGGAGGCCGAGGCAGGAGAATCACTTGAACCCGGGAGGCGAAGGTTGCAATAAGCCCAGATGTGCCACTGCACTCCAGCCTGGTCGACAGAGCTAGAATCTGTCTCAAAAAAAAAAAAAAAAGTGAGTGTAAATGTGAGTGCAGAACTGCCTCTAGGCTGTTATTCTGGGCACACTGCCTATGGAGTAGCCCTGCTCTGCAAGGGGCAGTACCTCTGTGGCTGCTGTAACCCTGCTGCTTCAATAAAAGTTGCTGTTTAACATCTGCTATGTATAGCCGCCCTTTCTACCAATTTTTTTCTTATCCCCTATAATCTAGTTACGTCATAGAAGGAAGAAATGGACTGCCTAAAACATCAAAACCTATGATCTTCACTTCTAGACAATTTCCTTATATCTCTCTGCATTTTAATTCAATTCCTTTTTGGTGAGGAATAAACTTTCCTATGTACAATGTGTCACTGCGGATATCTACTCTCCTCTGTTCTCTAATCTACTCCTCCTAACACATGTGCACACACACAACCCAACACACACAGAAACACACACAGACATAATTCACCTGCACACAATCTCATATACATGCGCAGGCACTTACACATACATCACCTTTCACTGCATGTCAGATACTCTCCTTGGATGGTTGAGAAAACATTCATACATTGCAATAAGTATTATTGTCTACTATGTGCTAGGCACTCTTCAATATAATTTAAATACAGCAGTGAAGACAACAGTCCAAAAGCTTGTACCTACATCCGGTAGATGTCTCATGCAAACAAACAAAGAAAACTATATAGTACGTTAAGTCTTCAGTAAATATCATGAATAGGTTCTTGGAGACCACAACTTTAACAGAAACAATGTACGATGAAAGCAATTGTACCCTAGTCTAATTTATGTAAACAAGATTTAAGTTCCTATGGCATATTTTTGGTCACAAATACTTCACAAAGCTTTGTAAGTAAACACCAAAAAACTTCTAAAATTAAACATTGAAATAAATGTGAGCTATACATACACTTAAGAAAGATTAATAAAACAAATAGAATAATTATTTACCCACTTATTCTAATTCAGAGTCGTGGGTGGCTGGAGTCTGTCTCAGCAGCTCAGGTCGCAAGGAAGGAACCAGCATTGGACAGGACACCATCCCGTCGCAGCAAGCAGTCCCCGCATCCACACTCACAATAGGATCACCCAGACAGCCAATCAACCTAAGATGGACAGCATAGGTGGGAGGAAACTGGAGCACCCAGAGAAAACCCATGCAAATGTGAAGAGAACAACAAACTCCTCACAGTGGCCCTGGCTGGGCAATTTTTTTGTCATCAATGTTATAATAAAAGGATGTTTAACAAAACAACCTTCCTTATTTGAGGACCTGGGCGGGTAATACACATTACAGAAACTGTAGAATAGGGAAAAGTGTATAGGAATTCTGAATTTTAGTAATTATAGAGAGGCTGGTCTAGTGTATCTTGAGAAAGCTTGAATACAAACTGGAAGAAATTGACAGAGATACACATTCAGATATGGGGTGGGAAACTTTCCAGATAGAGGAGAAAGCTCGTGTAGTGATATGGTGTTCATGGAAACAGAAAGTAGGTCAGTGAGCTTTAGAGAACAGAAGCAAAGAATACAAGAGGTGAGGTCAGAAAGGGAAAGAAAGGTCTAGAGCCTTGCAGGTTACTTGGATTTTAAGTTTAAGCTTTGTGCAGGGAAGGGACATAATCTGACCTGTTGGTACCCAGGACTCCTCTAGCTACCTTATTGAACATAGACAAGAAGGAGCAAGATCAGAGCAGTGGAATTATTTAGAAGTCTTCTGCAGTCACCTATGCCAGAGATGATAGATTCTCAAAGTTCACGCAAGGATGGAGAAAAATAAATGAGAAGTAGTTTGATTATTAATATATTCTGAAGGTAGAAAGAACATCATCTCTTCAAATGTTGGATGAGATGTCATGAGAGAAGGAGGAGAGTTAAGCATGTCTCTAAGATTTTCACGGCAAATGACAGCAAGATTGAAGGACTGCTCTCAACTGAAATGGAAAATGTGTGGGCAGATACTGATTTGGGCAAAATATCAGGAACTCAAATTTGAATATCCTGAGCTTAAAATACTTAGAAGATGACCATTGTAAGTACATAGCTGGATATGGGAGTAAAGAATTTGTGAGTAAGGAAGGGGGATCAGATTTTAATTTGTGGTGGCTAATCTTCCAACATACCCTCGTCCAATGTACCACAACTTCCTATATGGGCTTGGGTAATCTTTTCCTGTTGAATCTATGCTGGTTTTGTGACTTATGTGTAATAAATAAAATGTGACCAAACTGATGTTGCATGACTTTAAAGCTTAAATGACAAGAAGCCTTGATTGGTTGTTCCACTTACCTTGGAGGAAGCCAGTTGTTATGCAAGAAGCATACATACTTTCAGTTTGCACATGTGAGTTTGGCTAACTTTAGTTTGTTATGTTGTGAAGAAACCCAAGGTAGCCACATGGAAAGGACACTTGGAGAGAAAAACATGTCTGCAAAGCCTCTGGTTGTATTAAAACTAGTCATACCAGTCCAGATTCCAAATAGATAAGTGTAAAAGACATTTTGGATGACCAGTCTAATTAAGTCTTCAGATGACAGTAGCCAGTTCTGCTGACAGCTAACTGCAACTGTATGATAGGCTCCAAGTGACAACTGTTTAGCTGAGTTTATTCAGCCAGTCTGAACCCTACGAAATAATAATAAATTATTTTGTACTGCAATGTTTTGAAGTGATTTGTGGTATCCCAGAGTCATCAGCATATAGATGATACATAAATCCATGTGTTGAGATGCCATCTTCAAGACAGTGAATACAGGAAGAGACAAAAAGTAAATCAGGTACAGAGCCCCAAGCAATCCATCTTTAAGTTATCAGGAGAAGACAGCAAATGGCAATAAATTAGGAAGCCAGGTTAAAAAAAATGTTGAATCAAAAGAGAGAATCATCAATTGCATTTTATTCTGCTAAAATAGACTTCAAATGAACTGTTGAAGTATTATTTGGGGATTGAAGAATTGATGTATTTAAAGAGAATGGCAAAAACCTAATTGGATAGGTTTAAGAGAACATATTTTGAAGGCAAAAACTAAAGAAAAATTTTAAGAGTTTTATGGTAAGGGGACAACAAGTCAAGAGACATTAATGAGGGTTCTACTAATAATGTTTTGATCATAGAGTAAGCAAACAAGGAAAGCTGAACTATTCAGATATTAGCAATCATGAGAAGTTATTAGTACCTTTATGGCTGATGGATTTTGAGGAAACTAGAATTAGGTGGAATCATTGAGGAGGGATCAGAAAAACAGCTCTGACATGGAGAAGGGCAGAAGAGAAAGGCACTAGATTTCTCTCCTTTATCCTCTAATGTTTCCTTTTGCCATTGGATCCCACTAGCCTTACCAAATGAAAAATCAAAAAGACAAGTAGCCTGGGAGATGCAGGTGCCAGGGGCCAGCCTCAGGATACAGAGCACACAAGGAAGGCTGGAGCATGGAGCAGTAAAAGATCCAGACAGGAAAAGCCAAGCACAATAATACACAAAGAGAAAACAGTTTATTTAAAGAGAATAAGGCCTGAGAATGACAACAAACAAGATCAAGATTTGTATACTTTTCAAGAAGAGTAATTGATGTTTACTCTAAGTTACGTCTGACATATTGCCAAAACTCTGGCTGTTTAATGTCTATTTAACAGGTGTAGTGAGATACTATTGTAAATACTACTTTTTGAAAGTCTTTTCTCTAATTTCTTACAATGAGCTTACATCAAATAGCAACATTTCTAAGAAGAGCAGAAAATTGTGCATTTGCTGTCACATGTTAGATTCAGAATAGAAGGTAAAACAAAACAAAAAATCTAACCAGGAAATTGAGAATTTGGGTCGAGGGCCAAGCAGAGGGCAAGTTGGAGAAGAAATATAAACTGCTAAGTATTATCCAATTTCTTATGCATGTGATGAGGACATTCCCAACTGTTGCCTTTCTTTTGGACAGAGCATTTAACTATATAGGAGATGCATGGTTACATAGGATCTTTTCATTAAGAAATCCAAATCATATTTTGGACTACCAACAGAAGAATGTAAGATGCTCAATAATTTAATAAGTTGAATTGATTAGCCCTACTGAACACCAACTTTTTCAATGAGCCTGTCAATTTGTAAACACTTAGTGAAACAAAGAATTTGATTCTTAATAATTATAATGAATTCCATCACTACTAGTTATCCTTGTGTTTAATTCATGTTTAAAGTGTTTTTCATTGGTCTATTTGTTAACAAAGAAGCAGACTAACAATTTAAAATTATGTATATGTATTTACTTCACAGGAATATTTCCTTAATTGGAATTAGCTCATATGTGCATATTGATAGCCCCACCTCCACCAAAGAAAATAAAATGTTACAGAACTTTAACAAAGAAGGAAGTTCTGTGTGTGTGTGTGTGTGTGTGTGTGTATGTGTGTGTACATATATATGTGTGTGTATATATAGTTTTAAAAAATTTGTATAGTTTTAAAAATTCGTATAGTTTAAAAAATTTGTATAGTTTTAAAAATTTTGAGGAATTGGGTAAGTCTGAATAAAGAAAGATGAGATTAAAAAGAAATGGAATTTTTGCATGATTTATTTATATATTATTTTAATTTTGGATTGATTTCCTCTCTTTCACAGTTCACATGAGGCAAAGATTTAAAGAAAATAGGAAAATGGGCTTATCTTAAAAAGATTATCGTAAAAAGCTTTTCTGAAACTTTTGAATTCTACAGTGTAAGATGTGATGGTACACAACACCTCTTTCCCGTGTGTCCCTCCATAAAGGTTTCCTAAACTTCAAAGAGATAAGTTATTATAAACCTTAAGTCACCTTGCTTGAGCTCAGGCCATTGAGAGTGAGGTATTTAAACATATTGGTATTAAGTATGAGAATAGCTGTTTTTATTTATACTTGAGAGTGAATATCTTATATTTTGTGAAAGCAAAATATTTCATATAAAAATGAAAGTACTGCAAACAGCAGAAAAACAATATGCAGCTCTTTCAGCTCCTTAATGTCGCATTTGCTAACAAATCAAAATGCTTTTATTTCTCTTATATTAAAATGCAAAACAGGTTTTTATAGGTCATTTATGCAAACTTTTAAAATTTGAAATATTCTTAGATAGTTATATTTAGAATTGTTATATGCTAATAACTAACTTCAAAAATTGTTTCCAAAAGGCTTAGTAGTGAAAGCATGTATCTATTATATACAACAATGAGAAAAATAGTAATAAAGTAAAAAAAAATTTTCTTATCTGCAAATAACATTTCTATTAATAAAGAGTATATTACATTTAAAGGAAGCAGTTCTTAAACAAACTCCCAGTAAAGGTGAGAAAGATATTAAAATTATAATTTTGCCTTTTTATAAGTGAAAAAGGAAAATACCAGGGTATCGAGAAATGTTATTGTGCCAGACAGAACGATAAAGGTCGAGTTCATGACTAGGGGTTTGGGTGTACCAGTAATGACCCAGAAATGAATTATTCCAGCTGAAAAATATTTTAGCCAAAATCAAATATTATTTAATAGAAGTAAAATTTTCAACTACACATTTTTAGTTCAAAATTGATTTAATACCTAAACTAAACTTGGCAGTATTAACAAACAGAAAGGAAGAGAGAAAAAAAAATTGAGGCATAAGAAAAGTCACAGATAATCATTGTTTTCAAAAAAGGAAAGTTTCATTAACATACTCAGACACTATTTATTTTTGCCTTTTCCCAAAGCTAGTTATTTCTGGTGTGTTAGTAATCTTCCAAAAGCCACTTAAACAAGTAAAATTGGTCAAAAACAATGCAATACATTTTATTTGACAGACCCAAATTTATTTGTAAGCCTTAAAAGAATCTCAACTATTTACCTTTATATTCCACACACAAGTGAGTTTGAACACAATATGGCCTAGAAGTATAGTATTCAAAAAGCTTAAATGATTATATTGTTTGAGTGTTTAGAGTTTTGGTACAAACTGTGATGAAAATATGCAAATATCTTAACCTAATTAAAATTTTCTTATTTATGCATGTTTGTTCTTACTATATTCTTGGAGGAAGTATCTGTTTTGTTTCATATTGTACCTACTTTGAACACAGATTGTAGTTCTTTAACATAAGCGCATAAATTACAGTGGGTGAAATTATTTAGATCATTACCTTTTCCAGCGTAAGGTTGATCATTTCTTGAAAATTGCTACATATCATATTTGACTTGATTTCATGTAATTGCTTAATCAGTTATACATTCTTTTAATTGTTCTCTCAATGATGTTAATTCTTGGTTTTTGCATTTCCCACTTCCTCATTTTTAAAATTTTCTGACATAAATATCAACATGGTAATCCTCAGTTGCAAGTATAACAAAAAGAATATCTTGATATACTAGACCAAAAATATATATTCACTAGCTGAATTATTAATCTATTGAAAGTGATTTTAAACAAATATTTGGAATAGAAGGGGGAAAATTTAGAAAAGGAGAAAGTATCTATCTCAAAATTCATATAAAGTATATCAATGATATGTAATGTATAATAGTGATGAAAATATCCAATAACTCAATGATGATGATGGTGATTATGATAATTCAAAAAGAGTATACATTGCTTTAATTATCCTGTTGATTCTCTCTGAAAACAAACTGGCAACTCTCATTCCTGTCCGTTGACACTGAGGGCTTCTTCCCTGGGCCAATTATTAAAATGTGTTTCTATGAACTGCAAAGATACAACACCATGCACTAGATTGAGCCTCAAGACCTACTGTTCTGTTTTCCAAAATATTTAATGGAGAAGTTCCTGATGTACAACTTCTGGGTTACCTACCATGAAATGTGCTGTAAATGATGCTGCTTTAGGCAATGCATGTCATAGCCCAGTGTAGAAATATTTGCATGAAAGTGGAACTATAAAAAGTGGGCTCAATGTTCATGAGATTTCTATTTCAGCCTGAAATTTGTATGTGAACAATAGAAATAATAGGATAATATAAATCAATAAATAAATGCTGAATGCAAAGCATCTGCCTAATTTTAAAGTAACTCATTATGTGACTGGATATTCAGTTGCTAATTCTCAGTTCTCCTTAAACAGTATGTACTGTATGAGCAAACATTTTGTTTCCAGTTTGTTTGTCCATTGAATTGATTCTCCCATATAAGCAGAAGCATGCAGCTTATTTTCTTAGCATAATATATTCCTTATCATAATATATTTCATTGGCATAATATATTTCATCGTTCTCCAGGTCATTTTATATGGCAGGTTTTCTTTTCTTTCTAAGGTTGAATAACATTCCATTATATGTATAGACCACATTTTCTTTATCCATTTATCTGTCCACGGACATTCAGGTTGTTTTTATATTTTCGTACTTAAGAGAGTTGCAATAAACAAAGGAATACATATATATTTAAAGATTATTATTTCAATTATTTTGGATGTATACCCCAAATCTGATTGCTGAATCACATGGTAATACTATTTTTAGGTTTTTAAGAACCCTCATAGTGTTTTCGGCCGTTACTGCACCATTTTACATTCCCACCAACAGTGTACAACGGTTCTGATTTCTCTGCATCCTCACAAACCCCTGTTATCTCTTGTTTTTTAAATAATAGTCACCCTAACAGATTGGAGGAGATATTGTGGTATTGATTTGCACTTCCTGAATGATTAGTGATGTTGAGCATATCTTCACATACCTGCTGGCCATTTGTACATCTTCTTTGGGAAAAGTCTAATTCAAGTTCTTTTCCTAGTTTTATAATAAAGTAATTTGATTTTTTTTTTTTTGCTATCTAGTTGTAGCAATTTCTTATATTATGTGGTGCAAAAGTTATTGCGGTTTTTGCCATTACTTTAAGAGTAATGGCAAAAACAGTGATTGAGATTTTTGCTGTTACTTTAAGAGTAATGGCAAAACAGATACATTGCAAATACAGATACGTTGTAAATATTATATCATTTCAGACGGATACATTGCAAATATTATATCATAAAATAGGTTGACTTTTTACTCTGTTGTTTATTTCTTTTGCTCAAAACATTGAGCATTTTTGCTCCTATATTCATCAGGAAGATTGGCCTTCAGTTTTTTTCTTTTTCTTTGCCTTTTTCTTGTAGTGTCTTTGACTTTGGGATCAGGGTAATGCTGGCTTCAATGAATAGGTTTGGAAGTGTTTCCTCTTCATCAAGTGTTTTCAAAAGCTTAGAAAATATTGTTGTCAATTCTTTAAATGTTTGGTAGAACTCTTCACGAGTGAAGCCATCTGATTGTTTTCCTTTTTATAAGGTTTTTGTTTATCGATTCAATATTCTTATTCATTATTAATCTGTTCACATTTTCTATTTCTTTTTGATTCAGTCTTGGTAGGTTTTATGTTTCTCAAAATCTATGAAATTTTTAGGTTATCTCTTTGTTGGTGTATAATTGTTCATAATAGTCGCTTATGATCCTTTTTATTTCTGTGGCACCAGTCGTAATATCTCCTCTTTCATTTCTGATTTTATTTATTTGAGTCTTCTGTTTGGTTTTGTCTAAGAGATTCTCAATTTTATCTTTTCCAAAACCAACTCAGTTTTGTAAATTTTTGTATTGTTTTTATATGTTCTATTTCTTTTATTTATGCTCTAATCTTTGTTGTTTCCTTCATTCTACTAACTTGGGCTTAGTTTTTTTTTCTTCTTCATTTAGTTCTATAAAGTGTAGAGTTAGGTTGCTTATTTCACATCTTCCTTCTTTTTTAACCTGGGAATTTATTGCTATAAACTTTCCTCTCACTGGTTTGCTGTGTCCCATAAAGTTTTGGCATACTGTGTTTTCATTGGCATTTGTCTCAATTTACTTGAGGCGATATTTTTGACATCTTGAGATACATTTTCTATTTGATTTCTTCTTTCACTCAAGTATTGTTCACAGAGAAACATATTAGAGAAGTTGATGCAGTACACTAATGCATTTTAAAGTCTATATGGTAATGCATAATATGCAAAATAAACACAGCTAATATGAATTTCATCATTAAAATTTCATGTTTGTTATTATTTGGAAAATAAGCAAACAAATAAAAAGCAAAAAATCTTAACTTGTAATGGCACAATGGCAATGAAAGGGCGTGAGTATAATAATAGAACAGGAAGATTATATGTGGAGCAGCATAGACTTATTTAGACAACTGTGGACCCATCCTTATTAAAGGATAAAAGATGACAAAGTGAGGATAAGAGACCAAAAAAAACCTATAAAATTGAATGAATTATTCTTTCACTTAATGAAAATGGAATTAAATAACAACTAATGTGTTGAGTTGCTGTACCTTTTAAAATGAAGTAACTATTTTGGAAATAAAGTGGGATGGTTAAATTATAAAAAAAACCTGCTTATCAAACACCTTACAATGATTAGAAAAACCGACAGGCAAAGTAAAGTTTGTTGTGATAAATGTTTGACTTCCCTTGTTTACAATTTCTAGGGAAAATGATAAGCTAATAATAATAATAATAATAATAATAAAACAGTGTATGTGACTAGAAGGGAAACAAGATGCAGAGTACTTTATTATAGGCGAGTGGTTCCTAAGCAAAAACTTTTTCAAAAATATTATCTTCTACAATCTGTTTTTAACTGTTTGAATATTTTGTTTTAAAATAACAAGTTTCTTTATATTGACTTTTTTGTATTCATAATGTTGTTCTGTTCTGATCTGTATATCGTGAAAATGATGATCAGGATTTCTTTTTTATTTATTTATTTATTTAATTTTATTATTATTATACAGAATTTCTTTACATAATAATCTTGCTATAAATATAGTCTTACATTAATTTTATTGCTATTCATTTTGAAATAATAAAAATATTTTTTCTATAAATTTGGGGACATATTTTATAAGAAAATCCATTATGATATTGTTTAATATATCATTAATAAAAAAAGGAAATTATTAAAATAATTCAGTCCCCCCCAGAATATTTGGGGGAAAGGACCTTGAGTCTGCTCATCACAATTTTCAGTGCTGGGAAGAAAAAGGATATATGTTACCAGTGTGATAGAAAGAGTCAACATCCATTGGGCCACGTGAGCCAGAGGGTAGAGCCACTGAATAATCATGGGAAACTAGGCAGATCTATTATTTTTCTTGGATGCTTTTCTTTCTGTTGACACTCAGGTTTATGAATCAATCCCCAATTGCTTTGTGATAGTTGTTTCAATGACTTTTTCCTCAGTCGTCTCCCAATATCTAGACTTAAGGCTGGAAAGCAAAGAAAATAATTAATTTTTGTTTGACATTACGTAAATGAAAATAATTCTCCCCAAAATATTGAAAAATTGTTATGTTAAAGACACTAAAAATGCAGGGAAACACTCTTCCTCAGCCTCTGTTTGCCTGGTGGTAAGCAATACATATTTTCTTACTGGAGACAACATTTTCTCATTGGCCCGGGGAAGGCACCCTCAGACACACCAGAGACATCTGGGAAGAGGTTTTACTATTCTCCCATATTTTCCCATCTTTTAAAAGATGAAAACTGCTCTCTCCTTTGTCTTGTCACTATATAGGATTTATGGTTCTTTATTAAAATACGATTTAAGTAAAGCCCCTAAGCCTCTTCTTTGTGAGAAATAATTTTGAACTAAAGCCTCTCCCACGTGATAAGAATGGGTTAATGAACTTTTGCTTGCGATGGGAATGGGTTAATGAACTTCTGCCTGTTTTAATTTTGTTAACTTGGCTGTTATTTTCAGGAGAGTGTCTCAACTAAGAAGCTAAAAAAGGGAAAGAAAAGAAAAGCAATTGTGTTTTTTTCCCCTGCAGCCTATACAAACACATACACACCAAGGTGAGAAATGCCTTTCTTCATCAGTACCATCTGGGTCAATATGTAATGTTTTGTGTGGCTGAGACCTAGGGCAAGCATGAATAAGTTAGGAAAAATGCTATAGAAAGAAGAAGAAAATAAGAGAATGAAGTAAAAGAGAACAGGAGAGAAATAGCAAATTGAGTAAAAAGGGAACAGTAGAGCATTGTCAATTACAGTAGGATTTGTAATCCAGTAACCCAAATACCTAGTTTGCTTCTCTCATGAAAAATACAATTCAGATTAAGTAGAATGTAGTTCACTTGATATGTGATTATTTAAATAAATGTAATTTCAAGGAGATATGACAAATAGTCATCCTTTTGAGAGATTCAGTTCTTTCTAACATGTGTCTCATGAGACTATTTAAACATAAAGATATTTATGCCTGTTAAAAGAGATTCACTGGACCTATCTTCTAAAGCCAAAAGGCTAAAGTATATAGCTGTATTTTGGATTTCCTTCCTTCTAGGAGTAGCCAGCGTCAAAAAAAAATCTTTTTAAACTTTGTTAAAAAGCGTGAACCATACAACAATGAGTTTATTTTAGTATAATCCCTTTATTTCTTTTTCACTGAATCTAAAGTGTATTTAATTTGCAATGCTATTGAACATGTGAGGGAAAATTTGAGAAGAGGCCACTAGCATTATGTGTGAAATGCTCACCCTTAGTCGCCAGAGGAAAGAAGAAGTTAACATGGTCACAGAGGAGCACATGGTATGGATGAATTTCTAAAAACTCAGTTTCTGGAAAAGAGCTATTATGGGGAGGTGGAGCAGGAGATTTTCTTCATTTAGAGGAAAAGCTGACACTTGCCACAGTAATTCAGTGTTGTGTCAATTTCCCTAAGACGATACAATTGTGTCATGGGTCTCTTCTGCCTTAGGATTGTGGGGCTAAATGAAAACAGAAGAAAAGGGAAATCTTTGTTGTTCCTTTGTTTGTTTTGTTTTGTTTTCAGAATGGTCTTAGGCCAATTTTTACCTTAGGGGGTCTTTCCATATTCAAGAAAATAGCCAAATTATAATAATTCTCCTGATTATTTTGAGAAAGTTGTACTTGATTCAGTATTTTTAACAATAATTTAAGATATTCAGCGGTGTCCTATCCGCAGTCACCTTTTTGTCAGTAATTGCACAAATCATGACCATTAGCCAATTCACTA
The DNA here is from genome assembly GCF_028885655.2 of Pongo abelii. NCBI lineage: Eukaryota > Metazoa > Chordata > Mammalia > Primates > Hominidae > Pongo > Pongo abelii. Next base: position 21,407,026 of record NC_071989.2, on the reverse strand, counting down.
TATAAATCACCATTTACAACTCTATGAATAAATGGAATGTGTACATAAAAATGACCATTTGAGAGCTAAGGATTATTATCTGCCAATTAGGATTACTGACTTGATACACAAATAAATAAAACAAATAACCTCAGCTATAAAAGAAACATAATAAATAAAAGGGAATAAAATAAACATGTAATAAATATAAAAGGTAATAAATATATAACAAAATATTTACATAAAAGGAATAAATAGAAAAGGGCATCATGTAAATATATAATATGAATAATAAATATAAAAACAAATAAAATAAATATGTATTAAATTCTTAATTATAAAAGGGAATAAAATAGTCTCAGATAGCTACAAATGGGAAAATCTCTTTTCCAAAGAATTTTATATCCAATTAGAAAATTAGAGAGGAACAATCATATGTGGGGTTTTAAAAATCAGATCAATATAATTATATGATTCTGATTGAATCACACAATAAATATTTTTTCTAGGAAAACAATTATGAAAATGTTTATTTTATTTCTGAAATGCAATAGACAACTTTTCAATATGCAGGTATCCATTATCAAACACCCCTCACAACACACAGAAAGTAGAATAATTAGCTGCCTTTCATATTAACATAGGAGATGATTGGCCAGATTTTCACTATCATCCTATCTCTGATGATACCATTAATCAAACATTGTCATCATCAGCTCCAAGTGGTGTTGCTTAAGGCTCACATGCCAAGTGCCTGTAACACTAACTTGTGATAATTCAACTTTTGTAAATTGCTAATATAGCAATTTACAATTAGTTCAGAATAATTTTTAAAGTTCTGAATTAAATGAATCAAGTTTTACATTTCTATGTAAGTTCACCTAGTATAGGTGCCTTTCATTAACACACTATGTTAGATTGTATTATTACTAAAAACTATTCAGTGTTCCTCTCTGGGGAAGATTTATGCTTCCCCACTACGGTGATTTTAGGATTGCATATAACTTACTTTGGCCAATTACAAGTGAGCAGAAATGTGGCACTCCAGAGCAGAAACTTTTAAGAGCCAGGGAACAGTTTGCATGAACACTTCTTCTTTCTATTTGACCTTGGCAAATGATCTAAATAGATGCTATCCCATCAGCATGGGTTTATGAGTGAAGACGACATGCAATTGAGTTGTAATAAACATGTAGTGTACATGAAAAATACATCTTACTTCTTGCAAACCCCTAAGATTTGGAAGCTGTTTGTTATGCAGTTATAACCTAGCCAAATCTGATTAGTACACCACATAAATTAATGGATTAGGATCATATGTATATCTTTGCCTGGGCACAGGCAGTACCACCAGCAGAAAATGAACATTTATATTACAGGTGAGGTCTGAGAGTGTTACAAGAAAATGAAATTGTTACTAGATGTGTTAGTTAAATCAATCAAACAAAAGATGCATATGTTAAATATTTCTCCCTATTTCTCAGTTTATCTTATTGTATTGCATTTTTGTTCTTGTTTAAATTTATTCAACATATGTTTAAATACCTTCTACTTAATCCTATTTACAACAAATTCTACCATGTTCATTGTACTACCATATCATATTCCGAAGTAGCTACACTTCAATTTATTTTATTGTTCACGTATTGATGCTTATCTATTTATTTATAATTATTCACTATTATAATCAAAATTATAATAAGCTTTCTTGTACTTTCTCCTTATTCTTTATGCATGTGTAGAGAATATGAGCAGGTAATGAAATTGCCTATTAAAAGGAAATTTAAATTAAATATTACAAAATGCTTCCACTATTTTCCTCTAAAATGAATATAGAAATTTACACTTCCAGGAAGAGAGAGGATCCTTTATTTACCATAGATACATTTTTCCAAATATGTAGTACTTTCCAATCTTTATTTTACAAATATATGGGTAAGAATTAATACCTTATTGTTTTTATTTGCATTGCTGCAATTAGTAGTGATTTTGATAAATTCTTGAAGTATTTATTGGCACTGTGTTTTCCTTTATGTATCAATTGAGTATTTTGTAGTGGGTATTTGCCATTTCCTTTTGCTGTTTACAGTTTATTTTGTGGGAAATATGTAGTGATGATCATTGATCATTCACCTGATTCGAGGCTATAATTACCACAAATCATTACAAAACTTCTTTCCTTTTTTTTTTATTTTTGCTTGTGCCCTTAGGCTTTCACACTACTATGTTTGACATATGCTTGCGTATGTATGTGTCCTTATAAAATAATGTTGAGTGTTTATGTGTTCTAATAAACATAAAATACAGGGTTCTATAGATTTTGTGGCTTTCACAGTTCATCAAACACTGTCTTTTTGTTACTGTACATCTTTCTGATTTATTGTTTCTAGCTGCTGTGTCATTCCAGGATATAAATCCACATCTTACGTTTGCAAGTCAGTTTTATCTGCCATTCCTGTGCATGACACATATGGCCAGGGGTGTGTGTTTCTCTACAGCAAATACTCAACATCTAACTGCTGCATTGTAAGGTAGACACAGACTTAATGTTATTAAGTACTGTCACACTGTTTTCTAGATAGACTATTACCATTTATGTGTCAACCAGCAGTACCTACTTGGATCTGTTTTCCCATATTCTTAATGATAATTTATATTATTTGACTACTTTTTTGGCCAAAATTTCATATTTTATGAAATACACTTGTGTTATTAGTTCATGGTATTATGCTATTAACTTGTCTCTTTATCATTTGGTTTGCATTTACGTGGTAGTTTTTTGCCTGTCTTTTATTTATATTCCTGATTTCCCTGAAAAAGAGATTTCTTCCTCATATACATTCAAGGTCTCCATCCTCCTCATTTGTTAACCTAAGAAAGTAGAGTAGCGAATTTAGTTACTAAGTTTGGGAAGAATAGCAGGGAAAAGGGGCTACTCTACTTTTTTAAGACACTTGAACCCATGAAGGCCAAGCAGAAGGGGAGAAGAATGGTGAAGGAGAATTCTTGCCCTAATCCCACATTGGACTCTCAGTCTTCAATCTATATTTGTAATCTTATCTATCTCTCCGCTGTTTGAGATCACAGATTGGGTAGGGAAGATGAGTATTAATAGCTCTAAGTCTTTAGGTACTTTAATAATGGGGTTACAAATATTGAGAAACGAAATTAAAAAGAGTGGAATTCAGGAGTGCACAGTATTTACACAGAGAAACTTTCATGGAGACTGGAGCATGATGCTGTGGCTTGGACTTTATTTTTTGATAGATGATTTAATTTCTTACATGGTTTGAGAAGGTTACATTGGGCTAAAGGGATGAGGTTCTTATGTTTGTAAGATTTTTCAGTGCTAGAGTGAGAGATTTTAACCTAGCCATAGGGTATTTTGATCTTGGTGGCTTAATACAGATCAAAGAAGCTTCATCCATAAATGATTCTCTTTATAATGAGGTAGAAATACAAGTTTAGGCATAATGACCACAGAAACCTAAACAAAATGAGGGTTCATAAAGGCAGGATTTCAGGAAGCCAGATACCACAGCTTATTTTTCAGGCACAGATTTTCCTAAACCTGCTTGGCTAAGGCAAAGCATTAGTGTACAAAGAAGAAAAGTGTTTACATGCCCTGTAAGCATCAGGGGGCACAATGATATTTGATTCCGTTAAATTTTGAAACACCTGAATTTCTTCTGTTGCAGAGCAAAACTGAGTTTTATTTTTAATATGTATAGGACAGGCCAAGAAAATGAAAGGAGGAAAATGGGCCATGCAAACTGCTGTTAAAGAGAACATCAGATAAAGGGCAGATGATTTCATTATTATATGGAAAACACCCTTAAAGACAGCGAAAAGCTGTACCCTGTGGTTATAGAATATATGTATACATATGCAATTTTAAGATGGAAGATAGTATACAATACTTAAAGTAATATTAAGTGTGGTCAAGGTGATACAGTTACTGAAGGTGTAGATATGTATACCTTGTTTGGGCTCTGTGATATGCTGGAAAAATTGTAGAATTAAGCCTCTTAAAAGGCACAAATAGATGAAAATTATGAATGAGATCACAGGCAAGATAATTATGTATTAAGTGCATGCCTGGTTGGACAAACGGAAAAAAATATTTCATTGGTGATATTACCAACTGAGTGAGAAAAAGGTAGATAGAATTGATTTGAATAATAGATGATTCTAGGAGAAATATAAGGAATTGATTTCATATTACTTATAATGAGAGGCACCAACATATCAAACCTGGAAGAGAATGTTAGAAACACAAATGTCTGAATCAGATAGAAAAGAAAAGTAAAATAAAAAAGTTATTCAATTCCAGCAACCAATTGGAATTCCTGGGACCCAAACTTCAGAAACATTTGACTAAACTTCAGCTCAATAATCTATTAAGGACAATCCTACAGTAGAAATAAATGTGAGGATAAGGAAGAAACTGTCCTTGGTTTAACACATATAGCAATTCTGTAGCAAAAGGCAGAGAAAACATCATTGTGGACGCAGGCCTCAAATGTGTTATCTCAGGGGATGATGGAGAAACATCACCAGATAGTGCCAGGGTGAGGCAGATATGAGTCCCAGAAACACAGAACGTAAGAGGAAATGGATATTATGAGGTTCCGATACGAAACGACAGAAAATAAATTCCCCTCAACATGGAACTGGTGATACTAATTTTTAAATTTTCCTGGATGTCAGCATGTCTCTAAACACAACTCTTTGAGAAAGAACATAATTTGTTTAGACAGATTTTTTTTCCCATATAGGTAGTAAATGCACAGTGAAAAAAAAGGTCAGAGGGCCGGGTGTGGTGGTTCACGCCTGTAATCCCAGCACTTCGGGAGGACGAGGCAGGCGGATCACGAGGTCAGGAGATCGAGACCATCCTGACTAACACAGTGAAACCCCGTCTCTACTAAAAATACAAAAAATTAGCTGGTCGAGGTGGCGGGCGCCTGTATTCCCAGCTACTCAGGAGGCTGAGGCAGGAGAATGGCGTAAACCCGGGAGGCGGAGCTTGCAGTGAGCTGAGATCCGGCCACTGCACTCCAGCCTGGGCGACAGAGCGAGACTGAGTCTCAAAAAAAAAAAAAAAAAGAAAAGAAAAAAATGGTCAGCGATATCTTGTCAGAGGTTTTTTTTTTCCTTTTCTATTTGGGCTTAATTTCACAGGTCATGAATAATGAACTATTGATCTACTATGATGGTCCCTTAACTCTAACCCACTGAGTTCTTCCTGCTGTCTTTGGCAACAATACTTTTTGCCTAGGAGATCTATTGTGGAGTTGGGGATTGGTTCTGTCTTTCTCATGACTGCCTTCGTGCGTTTCATCTTAATGGTGTCCTTCCTGGTATTCAGAACTTCCGATTTTTTTATTTGGCAATAGTTGGCAAATGACATGGAATGAAAAGCAGAGACAGAACTTCAGTCTTGAATTCAGTATGGTTTCTATATGATTTCACTAATATGCTGTCAATTGCAGGCACTTCTGGTAGTAAAATAGAAATTGTCTTCCGTGGTCACTGGGATATTGTGGAAGACATAGCTGTTGGTGTTTGAAGAGCAGTCGCAGGAAGGTGGAGTCCAAGTCAGGTTCTAACAGCCTGTCCTGGGGAAAACAGCCTACTCTTTTAAAATTTAATGTTTAAGAGTAAGACTAAAAAAAATAAGCGTAGATAAATAGCTTTTCCTCACTACTACTTCTAATTCAAATGGCTTTTTCCAGGAACCCATTCAACTCCCAGATCTGTTATTTTTCACAATATATTAAGTTTGTTATTTCTACAGCCCCAAACAAAATAAATAACAATGACTCTTTTGTGCCAGGTTTTTCTAAGTCAGAATCCAGGGTTTGAAATCCGTTTATATATTTTTTTCTGGTATTAGTAGATTTTCTTCTGAATTATGAGATAGCATCCCATAATATGGATATACCTCCATTTATTTGTTCCTGCGGATATGTGTTTCCTGTTTCAGGCAGTAAAACACATAAATAAACAAATGAAATGAAATAAACTGCTTATAAACACTTTTGTGTAAGATATTTTGTGGACATTTGTTTTTATACCCTTTGGGTAAATTTCTAGGAGTAAAATTCCTGAGTCACAGCAGGATGTTTAACTTCATAAATGCCACAAATAATTGCTGTTGCTCTATAAATAATTGATACAGTGGTTGTAGGCTCTTGTAATATTTCTGGAAATGTATGAGAGTTTCAATTGCTCCACATCCTTTGCAACATTTGGTATTATAATTTCTTTTATTTTTAGCTATTCTAGCGCATATGAAGTAGTATCCCATTGTGATTTTAATTTGCATATTTCTGCTGACTAATAATGTAGGCCATCTTTTATGTACTTAATAGTCACACATATATACACATACCCGCACACCCATACACACATATTTATGAAAGATCTAATAAAATATTTTATCAATTTGTACATGGGTTGCATAAGTTTTTACATGTATAAAATACTTTGTAAATAGTATATTTAAAATATATTTCCCTAGCCTTTGGCTAGAATACACACACACACACAAACACACACATATATATGTAGACAAGTGGTAGATTTTAATTTTGCAAAAGACTGACTTAGCCATAATTTTCTCTATATTTTATTTTTACCTACCCAAATTTGCAAAGGTTTTTCTTTGTTTTTTGTTTATTTCTATAAGTTTATAGCTCTAGATTTTGTGTATCTTTGTATAATCTATTTTTAGGTAATTTTTGTTTATGATATGTATAAATCAAGATTTATTGTTTTAAGGTGGCTATTCAATTCGTAAATCCCTATTTTTAGAAATACTTGCTTTTCTTCAATTCATTTACTCTGGCATTGTTTTCCATAAAGTTATTATGGTACTTTTGTCATAAAATATATTGTGGGATCTATTTCTGAATTCTCTATTACTTCATCATTATGTATCATTGTATATATAGTGTATATTATATAATATTTTATATATAGTATATATTATGTATGTAGTATATATATATAATGTACAAAATTTTTACACTATGTATATAGTATATATTCTATATACAATATAATTATGTAATGAAGTTATATAATTATCATTATATAGTATAAAAATAGATACATTATGTGTATAACATATATTGTATATACAATATAATTATATAATGTGATTATATACTTATATCTTATATATTATACAATACAATTATATAGTATAACGTAATATATAATATATAAATATATTTATGATAAAACCATACAATCTCATTTATGGGCGCAGTGGCTCACGCCTGTAATCCCAGCACTTTGGGAGGCCGAGGTGGGCAGATCACGAGGTCAGGAGATCGAGACCATCCTAGCTAACATGGTGAAACCCCATCTCTACTAAAAAATAGAAAAAATTAGCCGGGCATGGTGGCAGGTGCCTGTAGTCCCAGCTACTCGGGAGGCTGAGGCAGGAAAATGGTGTGAACCCGGGAGGTGGAGCTTGCAGTCAGCCGACATCGTGCCACTGCACTCCAGCCTGGGCGACAGATGAGACTCCATCTCAAAAAAAAAAAAAAAAAAAGAATTAAAATCAGGCTGAGTAATTTTAATTTGTTAATATCTATCAAAAGTTTTTAGCTATTTTAGTTCTTTGAATTTCCAAGTACATTTTAGATTTAGCTTGTCAATTTCTACCAAATTTATTGCTAATGTATAGATTAAGATGACATTTAATCTACATGTCAATGTGGAGAGACTTTGCCTTTGAAAAAATATGAGCCTTCTTACACACGAGCATAAGTTTTTTCTACTTATTTAGTTATTAAGTTGCTCTTTGTTTCTTTATGTTAAGATGTCCTTTTGTGCCAGTTTAAAATGCATATAAATCAGTGATAATATGATTTTTTTTAATGCTTTAGAGAGTGAGCAATATCTTTTAATGAGAGAGGAGAACTACCTTTTTTAGCCTGGTAGCTGGGTATGTTGCATGATGCTGAAGTTTGGTATATGAATGATCCCATCACCCAGGTACTGAGCACAAATCTTTATATGTTGAAAAGCATTTAATAACTTTAAACACATATTAATCATAAAATATACCCATGGAGACAGCCTCAGCTGTGGCACCTAGGTCGTTTTCTAGTGACAACAAAGCAAGTAGCCATATCTATGACAGCAGGTGCAGTGGCTGTGGCCTTGAGAGGACTCCATGGCTCTCCTGGGTATCTCTCCTGGCCCTGCCCTTCCCTTCTCAGGTCCTGAGCCCAGCAGTATCACTGAGACACAGCAGAAGTGGCCTGGAGCCATGCAGCTGCTCATCACAAGTATCCTGAAGAGCAAGGAGGAACCTAGGACATCGTGGTGGCATCAGCCCGCCCTGCATGCATGTCAGTGAAGATCTGATAATAAAACCCAGAAGTGGAATGAAATGAGTACTGTGGCAACACAGAGCCCACAATGGCTATTGTTTAGTGAAAAAGGGTGAGTACAGTGTGATAGGTAATGAGGAAAATGCCTTGAGTGGCTTAGAAGCCACTGAAGCCATGACATGAAATATATTAGCTTACAAATTAGGTGCTGGTGAAGGCTGGAGCCCAAGTATAGAAGAGTTTAGCAACAAGAAAGAATCACAGAGGAGGATAGTCACGTTGTACTTGAGGAACTGAAGTAGAAAAATTAAAAAATTGATTATCCTTTTAAAATAAAAAATAGTAATAATAAAAGTTTAGCTGTAATAGGCATTAGTAACCCCCTTAAAGTAAAAGTTAAGAAGAAATACCAACTACCTTTCTGTAAAAACTATAAAACATTAACCTTATCTCTTTCCCACATATTTTATAAAATCTGTAACTTTCTTTTTCTTCTTGCTATAAGACTGCAAAATCATAAAATAAATAAGTATAATTTACACGACATGTTTTTCCCAAAATGTAAACTAAATCTCAAAAATGTCACATAATAATTAACTGCTTTTGTTCTCACTTCTATAAACCTGCTTCCTGCATCACGTAACACCCGCCATCAACTGCTTAAGAGGCAACTGCTTTCTTTGTCTTGTGCTTAGACTTTTAGGATGCATGTCCACTGAGCCAGTAATCACCTTAAATAAACTCTCCTGCACCCCATTCGGTCTCTCCAGCCTCTTGATTTCCCACAATAGAACAAGAACAAAAGCAACAGTTTGAAATGAAAAAGAAGCACCACAACAGTAAAGAAAATAATATTAAATTAGCTAGATAATAAATTTCAAAAGACTTACCTGATAATGAGAAAGGTGAATATGAAGAAATGTTAGAGGCTTCAGAGGAAGAAAGCATAAATAAGGAAGCACTAAATCAATGAACTACTCTAAGTGCCCAAGTGCAATACAGATAATGCAGTTCACAGAAGAGATATGTTCAACACTCCAGTTATTATCATAAACACTCTTACTACAATATCATTTTTCTTATTCTTTACAATCAATGCCTTAAATGCTGAAATACAAATTATAATGCACTGCCAAGAATTAAATGGTAACCTTAGAGATTGATTAGACTGAAAATGTCTAAATGATACATAAGGTCTTGTGCCTTGTATTTCACAAAAAGTACAACACAATGTCATCAGTCCAAAATTGCATTACTTTTATAAGGACACTAGCTAATTTGTAGAATATATTATGTAACTTCTTAGGCTTTAGAGAGTGAATGATAGCTTTTCAAGATAGAGAAGGACTATTTTTTTTTCAGTTTTTTTCTTTTCAACTTTTATTTTAGATTCAAGGGTACATGTGCAAGTTTGTTACCTGGGTATATTGCACGATGCTGAAATTTCAGGTATGAATGATCCCATCACCCAGGTATTGAACACAGTACCCACTAGTTAGTTTTTCAGCCCTGGCCCCATTCCCCCCAAGTAGTCCCAGGGTCTATTGTTACCTTACCATCTTGATGCCCATGAGTACTCAAGGTTTAGCTCCCAATTATAAGTGAGAACATGTGGTATTTGGTTTTCTGTTCCTGTATTAATTTTCTTAGGTTAATGGCATGCAGCTGTATTCATATTGCCTGCAAAGGACAAGATTTCATTCTTTTTGACGCCTTTGTAGCATTCCATAATATGTATGTATCACATTTTCTTTATCCAAACCCCTGTTGATGGGCACATAGGTTGATTCTATGTCTTTGTTATTGTAAATAGTGCTGCAGTGAACATCAGAGAACATGTGTCTTTTTGATAGCAACATATGTTTTCTCTTGAATATATACCTAGTAATGGAATTTCTGGGTCAAAAAGTGGTTGTGTTTTAAGTTTTCTGACATTTTCTACATTGTCATGTATAGTTGATGAACTAATTTACATTCCCACCAACAGTGTACGTGTGTTCCCTTTTCTCCACAGCCTACCCAACATCTGTGTTTTTTTTAAATTTTTTAATAATAGCCATTCTGACTAGTATGAGATGATGTCTTATTTGGTTTTGATTTGCATTTCTTGGATGATTAGTGACGCCGAGCATTTTTTCACCTGTGTTGGACATTTCTTTGCCTTCTTTTGAGAAATTTCTGTTGTGCCTTTTGTTCATTTCTTAGTGAAGTTGTTTTTTTGCTTGTTTAATTAATTAAGCTCCTTACAGATTCTGAATATTAGACAATTGTCCAAGGCATAGTTATTGAATGTTTTTTATGTTTCTCTAGGTAATCTATTTACTCTGTTGATAGTTTCTTTTGGTATGCAGAAGATCTTTAGTTTAATTAGGTACCACTTGTCAATTTTTGTTTTTGTTGCAATTGCTTTTGAGGACTTAATCATTAATTACTTCCCAAGGTCCATGTCCAGAATGGTGTTTCCAAGGTTTTCTTCTAGGTTTCCTATAGTTTGAAGTCTTACATTTAAATCTTAATTCACCTTGAGTTAATTTTTGTATATGGTGAAATGTAGGGGTCCAATGTCATTCTTCTGCATATAGCTAGTCAGCTATTTCAGAACCATTTATTAATAGGCACTCCTTTCCTTGTTGCTCATTTTTGTCAACTATGTGGAAGATTAGATGACTGTAGTAGATATGTGACTCTATTTCTGGGTTTTCTGTTCCGTTGCATTGGAGTAAGGTGTCTGTTTTGTACCAACCAGTACCATGCTGTTTTTGTTATTGTAGCTTTAAAATATAATCTGAAGTTGAGTAATTTGATGCCTCCAGCTTTGTTCTCTCTGCTAAGGATTGCTTTGGCTATTCAGGCTCTTTATGGTTCCATATACATTTTAGAAGTTTTAATTCTAATTCTGTGAATAATGGCATTGATAGTTTGATAGGAATAGTATTGAATCTGTAAATTGCTTTGGGCAATATGGTCATTTTAACAATATTGATTCTTCCAATCCATGAGCATGAAATCTTTTTTTCATTTTTTTGTGTCATCTCTCTGCTTCCTTTAGCAATACCTTTTAGTTTTCCTTGTAGATATCCTTCACCTCCTTGGTTAGATGTATTCTTAGGTATTTGTGTGATTGTGTGTGTGTATGGCAATTGTAAATGGGATTGAATTATTGATTTGTCTCTCAGCTTGAATATTGTTTGTGTATAGAAGTGCTACTGAATTTTGTACATATATTTTGTATCCAGAAACTTAGCTAAAGTCATTTATCATTTCCAGGAATCTTTTGGCAAACTTTAGGGTTTCTAGGTATAGAATCTTATCATTAGTGAAGATAGTTTGACTTTCTCTTTTTATATTTGGATCCCTTTTCTCTTTATTTCTTTCTCTTGCCTGATTGCTTTGGCTAGGACTTTCAGGTTTATGTTGAATAGGAGTGTGAGAGTAGGTATCCTTGTCTTGTTCCAGTTCTCAAGGGGAATGCTTACAATTTTTGCTTCTTCAGTGTGATCTTGGCTATGAGTTTTTCATATATGGCTCTTATTTCTTTGAGTTATGTTTCTATGATGTTGTATTAGTCCATTTTCATGATGCTAGTAAAGACACAGCCAAGACTGGGCAATTTACCAAAGAAAGAGGTTTAATGGGCTTACAGTTCCACATGGCTGGAGAGGCCTCACAATCATGGTGGAAGGTGAAAGACACATCTCACATAGCAGGAGACAAGAGAAGAGGGCTTGTGCAGGAAAATCCCATTTTTAAAACCAACAGATCTTGTGAGATCCACTCACTATCATGAGAACAACACGGGAAAGACCCACCCCCATGATTAAATCACCTCATACAAGAGACCTCCCACAACACATGGGAACTGTGGAAGTTACAATGCCAGATAAGATTTAGGCTGGGACACAGCCAAACCACATCAGATGCCTAATTTTTGGGGGATTTCCATGTTGAAGGGATGTTGGATTTTACCTAAAGCTTTTTTCCGTATCTATTGGGATGATCACATTGCTTTTGTTTTAAATTCTGTTTTAGTGATGAATTATGGTTATTGATTTACATATGTTGAAACAATCTTATATCCTAGGAATGAAGTCTGCTTGATTATGGTAAATTAACTTTTGGATGTTCTGTTAAATTCGGTTTGCGAGTATTTTGTTGAGGATTTTTGTTGGCCTGAGTTTTCTTTTCTTTTTTTATTTTGTCTTTACCTGGTTTTGGTATCAGGGTGATTCTGGCTTTGTAGAATGAATTAGGGTAGAGTTCCTTCTTGATTTTTTAAAATAGTTTTGGTAGAGTTGATGCCAGCTCTTCTTTGTACATCTTGTAGTACTAGGCTGTGAATACATCTGGTCCAGGGCTTTTTGTCACTGGTAAGGATTTTTTAGTGATTTGATTTTGGAACTTGATATTTGTCTATTCAGTATTTTAATTTTTTTCTTATTCAATCTTGAGAGATTGTTTCCAAGAATTTATCTATTTCCTCTAGGTTTTTTTTTTATGGGCATGGAGGTGTTTACAATAGTCTTTGATAATCTTTGTATTTCTGGAGGATCCATTGTAAAGTCACCTTTGTCATTTCTGATTGTGCTTCTTTGCATTATCTTTCTTTTATTCTTTGTTAATCTAGTTAGTAGCTTATCTTTTCTTATTATTCTTTCAAATAACCAACTTTTGGTTTTGTTGGTTCTTTTATGCAGTTTTGGGACTTGATTTCATTCACTTCCACTCTTATTTTAGTTTATTTCTTCCCTTCTGCCAGCTTTGGGGTTACCTGTACTTGGTTTTCTAGTTCTTCTAGGTGTGATTTAGATCACTAATTTGAGATCTTTACTTTTTGAAGTAGGCATTTAGTGAAATAAACTTTCTCTTAACACTGCTTTTGGTGCATCTCAGAGATTTTGGGTTGTGGTGTCTCTGTTTTTATTTAAAGAATTTATTTTATTTCTGCCTTGATTTTATTGTTTGCCCAAAACTCCTTGAGGAGTAAGTTGTTTAATTTCCATGTAACTGTGTGATTTTGAGAGATCTTCCTCGCATTTTTTTTCTATTTTTATTTCACAGTGGTCTAAGAGTATGGTTGGTATAATTTACATATATTGGAATGTATTGAGACTTGCTTTATGGCCAAGAATGTGGTCAATCTTGGTGTATGTTTCATGTACTGATGAGAAAAATGTGTATTCTGTAGTTAATGGTTCAAATAGTCTGTTGATGTCTATTAGGTCTAATTGGTCAAGTGTCAAGTTTCAGTCCAAAAATTCTTTATTAATTTTCTGCATTGATGATCTGTGTCTAATGCTGTCAGTGTGGTGTTGAAGTCTACCACTATTATAGGACTAAGTCTTTTCATAACTCTAGAAGTATTTGTTTTATGAATCTAGATACTCTAATGTTGGGTGCATATATATTTCAAAAAGTTACATCTTCTTGTTAAATTTAACACTTTATCATTATGAAATGCCCTCCTTTGTCAGTTTTTACTGTTGGTGGTTTAGTTTCTGTTATATGATATAAGAATAGTGACTCTTGCTCTTTTTTGATTTCTATTTGTGTGGTAGATCATTATCTGACCCTTTGCTGTGAACTTATGGGTGTCATTATGTATGAGAAGAGTCTTCTAAAGACAGCAAACAGATGAATCTTGTTTTCTTTTTAATCTAACTTGCCATCAGGGCTTTGTAATAGTGGTGCTTAGAACATTTACATTCAAGGTTAATGTTGACATGTGAGGGTTTGATCCTAATGTGAAGTTGTTATCTGGATGCTTTGCGGTTTCTATTGGGTTTTTGCTTCATAGTGTCTGTGGGCTGTGTACTTAACTGTGTTTTTGTAGTAGCAGGTATCATTCTTTTGTTTCCATATTTAGAACTCCCTTAAGTATTCTGCATAAGGCTGGTAACAAATTCCCTTAGCACTTGCTCATCTGGAAAAGGTTTTATTTTTCCTTCACTTACAAAGCTTAGTTTGGAGTGATATAAAATTCTTGGTTGGAATTTCTTTCTTTTTTTTTTTTTTTTTTAAGAATGATTAAAATAGGCCCCTAATCTCTTCTGATTTGTCAGGTTCCTGCTGAGAAGACCATTGTTAGCCTAATGGAATTCCTTTTGTATGCAGTCTGCCCTTTTTTGCTATCTGCCTTTAAGATTTTTCCTTTAGTGTTGACCTTGGACAGTCTGGTGACTATATGCCCTGGTGATGTTCAGCTTATATGTAATTTTTCAGTTGTTCTCTGTATTTCTTATATCTGGATTTCTACCTCTCTAGTGAGAATAGGAAAGTTTACTTGAATTATTTTCTCAAATATACTTTCCAGGTTTTTTTCTTTCTCCTGCTCTCTCAGGAATGCCAATAATTCATAGGATTGTTTGCTTTACATAATCCATCTTTCTTGAACACTTTGCTCATTTAAAAAAAATATATTTTCTCTTTACTTTTGTCAGACTGAGTTAGTTCAAAAGACCAGTTTTCAAGTTCTGAAACTTTTTATTCTGCTTGTTACAGCCTATTTATGTTTTTAATTGTATTTTTGAAATTCCTTAAGTGTGTTTTGCAATTTCAGAAGCGCTGATTAATTTTTTTAAAGATATTTATCTCTTTTTTCATTTCCTGGGTTTCTTTAGAAGTTTCTTCATGTAGCTTTTCAACTTTATCTTGGATCTCATTGAGCTTCTTTGCAATCCATGCTTTTAATTATCTGATCTTTTTGAGTTTCCATTTTAGTTAGAGATGATAAGCAAATACAATCCTTTGGTGCTGTTACTACAGTCAGAATTTTCATGGTGCCAAAATTCTTGCACTGGTTTCTTCTCATCTGGAGATGTTAGTACTTCTAAATTTTCATATTATTTTCATGGGGGTAGAATTTTTGTTCTTTTTGTTTCATTACCTATAATGTCATCTCGTAAAATAGTTTTTCTTTCCCTTTCCCTTTTTTTTCATCTTTCAAGAGTGTTACGCAGAGAATGCATAGTAGGGTCTTTTGGCTTTGCTTCTATAGCCCTATGCACTTCATATATATATGGCAGTGCAGTTCATTCTACAAGCCCAGAGATGACATTTATACATAATAGCTGGTCTTGACAATAAGGCTGGTTATATACTAGATCCTTGTTTACTGGCAGAAGCTCTCTATTACTCCAGGCAACAGGCTGATTTGTGGAATGCACAATGGTCTGAGCTGCCTGTTCAGCCCTGGGGGTGGCAGGAATAAAGAAGGATTGGGGTGGACTGGGTATGTCCACCTGCACGTACCTCGAAGGCAGGCACAAGAACCAATGCCAATGGAGAATCCAGTGGGTGGCCACCAGGCACCCAGAGATGTGCTAGGTGTAAATCTGGGAGAACTCCTCAGCTCCAAGTTCTCTGCATGGGGATGGGGGGGACATAAACTCCTAATCCAGTAGTCTGGATGCTCCAGATTCCTGGAGATCTGCTGCCTGGGTGGGTAGCAGAGAGGGCCACTTCACCAAGATCTCTGTGCAGTAGGGGAGAGGCAACTCAGGCTGCTGGACCAAGCAAGCGGGTTACCGGAATGCCTGGAGATATGCCTGGGAATGGAGCAGCAGGGGTCTCAGTGAACCACAGTCTATGTCCAGGAAAGGTGGGGCATGTCAGACTGCTGATCCAGGTGAGTGGATACTCCAAATGGCTGGAGATCTTCCAGAGAATGGAGTGGAGAGAGCTCTGCTGCACCATTATCTGTACCCAAGAAGGGTGGGGAGGCTCAGGCTGCCAAACCAGGCAATTGAGTGCTCTGAACCAGGTGAATGGGTGCTCCAAAGGCCTGGAGAGGTGCCTGGGTATAGAGTAGAGACAGCCTCATGGCACCACAATCTATATCTAGGAAGAGTGGGGTGTCTCAGGCTGCCAAACCAGGCAATTGAGTGCTCTGAATGACTGGAGATCTCCCTGGGCAAGAAGCAAAGAGAGGCACTCTGTGCCATGATCTATGTCCAGGAAGGGTGTGGTGGCTCGGCTCAGGCTGCTGAATCAGGTGAATTGGTGCTCTGAATGACTGGAGACATTTCTGGGTGTAGAGCAGAAAGGGCCTTGCCACGTCACGATCTATGTCAAGGTAGGGTGGGATTGTTTGGGCTGTTGAACCAGCTGAATGGGTGCTCCAAATGCCTGGGTATGGAATAGAGACAGCCTCATGGCACCACAATCTATATCTAGGAAGAGTGGGGTGTCTCAGGCTGCCAAACCAGGCAATTGAGTGCTCTGAATGACTGGAGATCTGCCTGGGCATGGAGCAAAGAGAGCCCTGCTACACCAAGATCTATATCGAAGAAGGGTGGGGCAGCTCAGGCTGCTAATCCAGGCAAGCATATGTTCTAAATGCCTGGATTTCTGCCTGGAGGTAGAGCAGGGAGGGCTCTGCTGTACTGCCATCTCAGGGGAGCAGAATGGGGCAACTAGCAATGGCACACATAAATCAGTTCCAGGTTTTCAAGCAGACCCTGGCTGCAAGTCTCACCACCCAGGAGAAACTACAACTGTAGCAAGTCTCCTCCTGTCCCAGAAGTGTAATGGGGGAGAGGCCAATTCCAGTGCCTACTGCTGCAGTACTTTCCACAGTTCTGGCTGTGGAGAACTCTACCTCATTCCAGAGCAGGTGCTCCAATCTCTGGCCTGAGACTAAAATGCTTGTGCAGCCATGCTACTGAGTCATCGAGGGATGGCTGACTTTGTATGCAACCAGATTAAAAATGACCTGCTCTCAGTCCAGTGTCTGGAAAAATGTCTTCAGATTTTCCTGGTGTCTTTCCTTCAAAGCATCTCTAAGTCTTTCCTCCAGTTAACTCTAGGGCTTGGATGAAACAAAGTGCTCTCCCTCAGACTGGGTTTCTCAGAACCCCAGTGAAAAGGTGAATCACAGAGGGAGGTTTTCTGTCTTTCTTGTGTATTGATATTAAGCCTTCAATCACTTTTGTCAGCTGGATGCCATCAAGAGACCTGTTTGCTAACATTCTCCTCTCTGAGATCTGGGGTGCCCTTCATAATTCTGGTGAATTAGCATTTCCTTTCTTGCATTAAACTCACAGAGTTGGTCTTTATGTACTCTCTTGCTATTTCCAAATGGCTGAGACATGCTAAAAGCCTCTAGTTTACTATATTTTGGAAATAAAAATATACTATTTTCTTCACTTCAAGATGAAGTAAAGAAATTTCTTATTAAAAGTTTTATCAGCTTAAGGAGTTTTTGGACTGAGACTATGGGGTTTTCTAAATATACAATCATGTTATCTGCAAGCAGAGACAATTTGACTTCTTTTATTCCTGTTTGAATGCCTTTATTTCTTTCTCTTGCCTAATTGCCCTGGCCGGAACTTCCAATGCTATGCTGAATAGGAGTGGTGAGAGAGGGCATCCTTGTCTTACGCCAGTTTTCCATGGGAATGGATTCAGTTTTGCCCGTTCAATATGATATTGGCTATGGGTTTGTCATAAATAGCTCTTATTATTTTAAGATATGCTCCATTAATACCTAGTTTATTGTTTTTCACATGAAGGGGTATTGAATTTTATGGAAGGCCTTTTCTGCATCTATTGAGATAATTATGTGGTTTTGTCGTTGATTCTGTTTCTGTGATGGATGACGTTTATTGATTTGCATATGTTGAACCAGCCTTGCATTCCAGGGATGAAGCCCACTTGATGGTGGTGGATAAGCTTTTTGATGTGCTGCTGGATGCGGTTTGCTAGTATTTTATTGAGGATTTTTGCATCAATGTCCATCAGGGATATATATTGACTTGAAGTTTTCTTTTTTTGTTGGATCTCTGCCAGGTTGTGGTATCAGGACGCTGCTGGCCTCATAAAATGAGTTAGGGAGGAGTCCCTTTGTTTCTATTGTTTGGAATAGTTTCAGAAGGAATGGCACCAGCTCCTCTTTTTACCTCTGGTAGAATTCGGCTGCAAATCCATGTGGTCCTGGGCTTTTTTTGGTTGGTAGGCCATTAATTATTGCCTCAATTTCAGAACTTGTTATTGGTCTATTCAGAGACTCAACTTCTTCCCAATTTAGTCTTGGGAGGGTGTATATGTCCAGGAATTTATCCATTTCTTCTAGATTTTCTAGTTTATTTGCCTATAGGTGTTTATAGTATTCTTTGATGGTAGTTTGTATTTCTGTGGGATCAGTGGTGATATCCCCTTTATCATTTTTTATTGTGTCTATTTGATTCTTCTCTCTTTTCTTCTTAGTCTGGCTAGCAGTCTATTTTGTTAATCTTTTCAAAAAACCACCTCCTGGATTCATTGATTTGAAGGGTCTTTTGTGTCTCTAGCTACTTCAGTTCTGCTCTGAACTTAGTTATTTCTTGTCTTCTGCTAGGTTTTGAATTTGTTTGCTCTTGTTTCTCTAGTTCTTTTAATTTTGATGTTAGGGTGTCAATTTTAGAGCTTTCCTGCTTTCTGATGTGGACATTTAGTGCAATACATTTCCTTCTAAACACTGCTTTAGCTGTGACTCAGAGATTCTAGTATGTTGTGTCTTTGTTCTAACTGGTATCAAATAACTTATTTATTTCTGCCTTAATTTCATTATTTACCCAATAGTAATTCAAGAGGAGTTTGTTCAGTTTTCATGTAGTTGTGTGGTTTTGAGTGAGTTTCTTAATCCTGAGTTCTAATTTGATTGCCCTGTGGTCTGACAGATGGTTTGTTATGATTTTCATTCTTTTACATTTGATGAGGAGTGTTTTACTTCCAATTATATGGTCAATTTTAGAATGGATACAAAATCCATGTGCAAAAATCACAAGCATTCCTTTACACCAATAATAGACAAACAGCCAAATCGTGAGTGAATTCCCATTCACAATTGCTACAAGGAAAATAAAATACCTAGGAATACAACTTACAAGGGATGTGAAGGACCTCTTCAAGGAGAACTACAAACCATTGCTCAAGGAAATAAGAGAGGATACAAACAAATGGAAAAACATTCCAAGCTCATGGATAGAAAGAATCAATATCGTGAAAATGGTCATACTGCCAAAGTAATTTATAGATTTCATTGCTATTCCCATCAAGCTACCACTGACATTCTTCACAGAATTAGAAAAAAAAAACTACTTTAAATTTCATATGGAACCAAAACAGAGCCCATATAGCCAAGACAATCCTAAGCAAAAAGAACAAAGCTGAAGGCGGCATGCTACCTGACTTCAAACTATACTACAAGGCTACAGTAACTAAAACAGCATGGTACTGGTACCAAAACAGATATATAGACCAATGGAACAGAACAGAGGCCTCAGAAAAAACACCACACATCTACAACCATCTGATCTTTGACAAACCTGACAAAAAAAAGCAAAGGAGAAAGGATTCCCTATTTAATACATGGTGATGGGAAAATTGGCTAGCCATATGCAGAAAACTGAAACTGGACCCCTTCCTTACACCTTATAAAATAATTAACTCAAGATGGATTAAAATACCCAAAACCATAAAAACCCTAGAAGAAAACCTAGGCAATACCTAGGACATAGGCGTGGGCAAAGACTTCATGACTAAAACACCAAAAGCAATTGCAACAAAAGCAAAAATTGACAA
This sequence comes from Pongo abelii, assembly GCF_028885655.2. Taxonomy (NCBI): domain Eukaryota; kingdom Metazoa; phylum Chordata; class Mammalia; order Primates; family Hominidae; genus Pongo; species Pongo abelii. The sequence goes on along the minus strand of NC_071989.2, from coordinate 21,387,134 downwards.
ATGGGATCTTATTAAACTAAAGAGCTTCTGCACAGCAAAAGAAACTATCATCAGAGTGAACAGGCAACCTACAGAATGGTAGAAAATTTTTTGCAATCTATTCCTCTGACAAAGGGCTAATATCCAGAATCTACAAGGAACTTAAACAAATTTACAAGAAAAAAACATCAAAAAGCAGGCAAAGGATATGAATAGACACCTCTTAAAAGAAGACATTTATGTGGCCAAAAAACATATGAAAAAAAGCTCATCATCACTGGTCATTAGAGAAATGCAAGTCAAAACCACAATGAGATACCATCTCACTCCAGTTAGTATGATGATCATTAAAAAGTCAGGAAACAATAGATGCTGGAGAGGATGTGGAGAAATAGGAATGCTTTTACACTGTTAGTGGAAGTGTAAATTAGTTCAACCATTGTGGAAGACAGTGTGATGATTCCTCAAGGATGTAGAACCAGAAATACCATTTGACGTAACAGTCCCCTTACTGGGTATATGCCCAAAGTATTATAAATCACTCTGTTATAAAGACACATGCACACGTATGTTTATTGCAGCACTATTCACAATAGCAAAGACTTGGAACCCACCCAAATGCCCATCAAGGATAGACTGGATAAAGTAAATGTGGCACATATACACCATGAAATACTATGCGGCCATAAAAACAATGAGCTCCTGTCCTTTGAAGGGACATGGATGAAGCTGGAAACCATCATTCTCAGCAAACTAATTCAGAAACAGAAAACCAAATACTGCATGTTCTCACTCATAAGTGGGAGCTGAACAATGGGAACACATGGACACAGGGAGGGGAACATCACACACTGGAGCGTGTCAGGAGCTTGGGGACAGGAGAGATAGCATTAGGAGAAACACCTAATGCATGCAGGACTTTAAATCTAGATAATGGGTTGATACGTGCAGCAAACCTCCATGGAGCATGTTTACCCATGTAACAAACCTGCAAGTTCTGCACATATATCCCAGAACTTAAAGTGTAATAATAATAATAAAATAATAATAATAAGCAGATAGTAAATATTTTAGGCTTTGCAAGCCATGTAGCCTCTGTTGCAACTACTCAACTCTGCCTTTGTAGCATGAAGCAACTAAAGATCATCTATAAAAAGTTTATTGTCCTCCAATAAAAGTTTATTGACAAAAACAGACAAAAGGCCAAATTTGGTCCTCAGGCTGTGGCTTGCCAACCCCAGCTCTAGGATAAGCCCAAGAGGATGCAGCCTTTCCCAAGTGCCCCATTTTATAGGACAGGCACCTCCTCCAACCCAGCTTTCTATTGCCAATGAGGATGAGAAAGGGAAATATACTTAGCCTGTGGCAGAAGACAGTTGAGGCATTATCTTTAAAACTGATTATGAAATATGTGAAATATTGCTATGTGCTCCTGCTATGAACAGCGGGATTGTGCTCTCTGTTGATATTTAAGAGTTAGGCTACCATCTTTCAGGTGGTTTTGAGAATGAAAATTTGATGAATACCTTAACCAATCTCTCAGTGTCTTTTCTAACATTCACCTTTTCTGAGATTTATCAGGGAAGAAAAGGTTACTCAGGCTCAAAAACTCATTCACCCAACAAGCATTTATTGAGCTCTTACTGTATGCAGGCACTATGCTAAATCTTGCATATTTAAAATGATGCATTCCAACAGGTTTTCTTGGGCAGGTTGGCTTGGAGAACTCTAGTATTGAGGAGCTCAATATCTACACAGGGCATCCTACCTTATGGCTGGACAGTGCTTTGCTCCTCAGAAGTACCTAAACCTCACAACTATGATTACACACCTCCCTCCAACCAGTCAGATATCAACAGGCACCCCTGCCAAACACAGGTACAGAGATAGCAGGTGAGAAAATGAGGAAATAGTGAGCAAACAAAGAAACACTGACTGCAGCTCTTCTCACTCCTGGTATTTCTAAAAAGCAAATCAAAATCAATTTCACACCCAAGACATCTTGACATTCTCAAAATTGGGCAAAGTTGACAACCGAATTGTAAGGAGCTGCTTCTCATTAAGAAGAGGGTATTAGGAAAGAAAATGATCAGAATTCTTGGGTTAAACCTTGGTCTCAGCCAGCATGGTGACTCAGGCCCATAATTGTAGCACTTCGGGGTGACTAAGTGGGCAGATCTCTTGAGCCCAGGAGTTAAAGACCGGCCTGGGCAATGTAGCAATATCCCATCTCTACAAAAACTTACAGATTTAGCTGGAGGCTGGGCGCAGTGGCTCACGCCTGTAATCCCAACACTTTGGGAGGCCAAGGCGGGTGGATCACCTCAGGTCGGGAGTTCGAGACCAGCCTGACCAACATGGAGAAACCCCGTTTCTACTAAAAATACAAAATTAGCCAGGTGTGGTGGCGCATGCCTGTAATTCCAAGTACTCAGGAGGCTAAGGCAGGAGAATTAAAAAAAAAAAAAAAAAAAAAAGGCTTGGCTGGGCATGATGCCATGAACCTGTGGTCTCAGCAACTTGGGAGGCTAAGGAGGGAGGATCCCTTGAGCCCAACAGGTCAAACCTGCAGTGAGTCATGACTGCACCACTGCACTCCAGCCTTGATGACACAAGAAAGTGAGACCCTGTCTCAAAAAACAAAAAACAAAAAACAAAAAACAATCAAATAACTTCATCTCTGGAAAAGGCAAAAGAGAGTCTGGACAGCACAGAGAAGAAAATCACAGGCCTTGGAGCCTGGCAGGTCTGGATTTGAAAGCTGCTCTTTCCCCCCATTAGCCGGGGAACCTGGAGCACGTAATTTCTTAGAGGAGGCAGTTTCCTCAACTGTAAAACCAGGTTACGAGAGTACCGATTTCATAGGATGGCTGTGGGATGGAATGAGACACACCATCTGTAGTGGCCACGTGCAGCCACGAGCTAGTAGTAAGTCAGTGGGCCTTCCCACCTGTCTACTCTCTTACAGCTAAAGGGAAGAAGGTACAGAAACCCCATAGAAATGGCTCCTAAGTGCCATGTGGGGCTACAGGTTTGAATAAAAGAAAAAAAAAGTATGGAGGAATTGGAGGCAGGCAGAGGTCAGGGCCAGGAGGAAAGAGGAAGAAGCACAACTGAGGCACCCAAATGCAGAAGCCACTAGAAGCAGCACCTCCACCCCACCCTTCAAGAGCCTCCAGTAAATACTTGGCTGCATCACAGGCTTCACCTCTTCCTGCCCACACGACTGCAAGATCCTGTTCTCAAGCTGCAGTATGTAGGGAGTCGCAACCCACGAATAAGTTACAAAAGCCATTCCAATGGCCACGGCCAACAATGGATAAAAATGAAACTAGAATGGAATAGGTCAGAGTGCATAGCACATCTAGGGGAAGTACTGTATTGTGTTAAATTTTTTCAGTAATATGCACATGTGTATACCTGCTTATGCCAACTACACCTGGATACAGGCACACTCGCATAGACTAGAATCCACAATGTCAGCATGCAGTGTGCAGAGTGCAAGGTAATGTAAATACTGGTCGGGTGCAGCGGCTCATGCCTGTAATCCCAGCACTTTGGGATGCTGAAGTGGGAGGATTTCACGAGAACAGGAGTTCAGGACCAGCCTGGGCGATATAAGGAGACTGTCCCCCCCCAAAAAAAAAGAAAAAAGAAAAAAGGTTAAAAAAAGAGTAAGCAATATTCAGATAAAGCTTTCCTATTATTATATATGTATACACAATGCATATATCCATACATTCGCAAATACACACATATGTGTGTATGTATGTGTATACATATTTTGTTAAATTGGTTTTTGGTTTTACACATATGTATATGCACACAGGCAGTGGAACATGGGCTTCTTGTTGTTACAGTCAGGAAGATTGAAGCCGCTGTCTAACGCACCCTTCAGGAGGGACTCTCAGGGCTCCTGGAGTCCCTGACGGGAAAGCTGGCAGTTCCACTGTGGCCCCACCGTGCTGCCAGGGAGAGTGGACAGGGCAGGAGAAGCCAGTCAGCAAGGGCTTTCGCTATGGAGAGCAATGGGATATTCATTTATTTCCTGAAGAGGCAAGGGCATAAAATTAATTCTAAATGTAACAATTAAATCCCAATTAAAAAATCAATTTTAAAATGTGAAAAAAAGTTTTAGATTTTTAATCAAAATTCAATTGGAACAACAGTTTACACAGGCTGATAAATACTCAGCCTAAAATATATTTTACCACTTTTCCTTAACTGAATTTGTCTGTCTAATTGAAGATGATTATATTATAGGCATATTTCACTTCAGTTCATTATGCTTCACAGATATTGTGCTTTTTACAAATTGAAAGGTTGTGGCAACTCTGAGTTGAGCACGTCTATCAGTGCCATTTTTCCAACAGCATACGCTATCTTCATGTCTCTGGGTCACATTTTGGTAATTCTTGAAATATTTCAAATTTTTTCATTATTATTATATCTGTTATGGAGATCTGTGATCAGTAATATTTGATTAATCCTGTAATTGTTTTGGGGCATCACAACCTGTACCCATATAAGACGGCAATTTTAATTGAGAAATATTGTGTGTTTTCTGACTGGTCATTCCCCAACCTCTCTCCCTCTCCTTGGGCCTCCATACTCCCTAAGATACAACAATAATAAAATTAGGCCAATTAATAACCATGCAATGGCCGCTAAGTGTTGAAATGAAGAGTTGCATATCTCTCACTTTAAATCAAAAACTAGAAATGATTAAGCTTAGTGAGGAAGGCATGTTGAGAATCGAGATAGGCTAAAAGTTAGGCCTCTTCACCATATCTAAACAGCTAGCCAAATCGTGAATGCAAAGAAAAAGTTTTTGAAGAAAATTTAAAGTGCCACTCTAGTGAACACAGGAATGATAAGAAAACAAAATGCATTATTGCTGATATGGAGACAGCTTTAGTGTTCTGAATAAAAAAAAAAAAAAACCGTCACAACATTCCTTTAAACCAAAGCCTAATTCCAAGCAAGGCTCTAACTCTCCCCATGATGGCTCCAAGAGGCAAAGAGGCTGCAGGAAAAAAAGTGTGAAGGTAGCAAAGGTTGATTGATTCATGAGTTCTGTGGAAAGACACCATCTCCATAATATAAAAGTGCAAGGTATAGCAGCAAATACTGATATAGAAAGTTATCCAGAAGATATAGCTAAGATAATTAATGAAGGTGGCTACACTAAGTAAGATATATTTAGTGTAGATTAAACAACTTTCTGTTGGAAGAAGGTGCCATCTAGGACTTTCATAGCTAGAGAGGAGAAGCCAATGGCTGGCTCAAAGCTCCAAAGGTTAAGCTGACTTGCTTCTTAGGGGATAATGTAGCTAGTGAACTGAAATTGATGCCAAGGCTCATATAGTATTCTGAAAATCCTGAGGTCCTGAAAAATCTACTAAGATTTTAGTAAATTTAGTAGAGGTTAAAATCTACTCTGCTTATGGTCTATAAATAAAATGATAAAGCCTGGTGATAGCAAATCTGTTTATAGCATGGTTCACTGAATACTTTAAGCTCACCATTGACCCTTCCTGCTCAAAAATAAAGATTTCTTTAAAAAATATTACTGCTCATTGACAATGCACCTGGTCACCCAAGAGCTTTGAAGATGTACAAGCACATAAATGTTGTATGCTAACAAAACATCTGTCATGAAGCTCATAGATCTAGGAGTATTTTTGATATGGAAGTCTTTTTGTTTAATACATACATTTGGTAAGGCTATATCTGCTGTAGATAACTATTCCTCTGATAGATCTGGGTAAAATTAATTGAAAACCTTCTGTGATATGGTTTGGCTGTGTCCCCACCCAAATCTCTATTGAATTGTAGTTTCCATAATCCTCACATGTCATAGGAGGGACCCGGTGGGAGGTAATTTAATCATGTGGGTGGTTACCTTCATCTTATTAATGTGGTAGTTAGTGAGTTCTTGTGAGATCTGATGGTTTTATAAGGGGCTTTTCCCCCTTTTGCTTGGCACTTCTCCATCCTGCCACCCAGTGAAGAAGGACGTTTTTGCATCCCCTTCCACCATGATTGTAAGTTTCCTGAGGCCTCCTCAGCCCTGCAGAACTGTCAGTCAATTAAACCTCTTTCCTTTATAAATTACCCAGTCTTGGGTATGTCTTTATTAGCAGTGTGATAATAGACTAATACATTCTGTAAATAACTCACCATTGTATGTGTCATTAAGAATATTCATAATTCATGGAAGGAGATCAAAATATAACATTAATAAGAGTATGGAAAAGTTAATTCAAATCCTCGTGGATGAGTTTGAGGGCTTCAAGACTTGAGTGTAGGAAGTCACTGCAGAAGGGGTGTGTGATGGTTAATACTGAGTGTCAACTTGATTGGATTGAAAGATAAAAAGCATTAACCCTGGGCGTTACTGTGTGTGTGTTGCCAAAAGAGATTAACATTTGTGTCAGTGGACTGGGGAAGGCAGATCCATCCTTAATCTGGTGGGCACAATCTAATCAGCTTCCAGCAAATATAAAGCAGGCAGAAAAACATGAAAAAACACGCCTATTCTCCCAGCCTACATCCTTCTCCCGAGCTGGATGCTTCCTGCCCTCGAACATCAGACTCCAAGTTGTTCAAGTTTTGGGACTCAGGCTGGCTCTCCTTGCTCTTCAGCTTGCAGACAGCCCATTGTGGGACCTTGTGATTGTGTAAGTGAATATTAATAAACTCATATATATATATATATATATATATATATATATATAGGACAGAACTAATAGGATACTAGTTAGTATAAATAGATAGAGATATATATCTATCTAAATAGATAAGATATATCTAACTAATATAGATACTAGTTTATATATAGACAATATATAGATAATTAGATTATATATAATATATATTATTATTTTTATATACATGTATGATAACCCTGACAAGTACAGGGTGGAAATAGAAAGAGAACTAGAATTAGAGGTGGATTCCCAAGATGTGACTGAATTACTGTAATCTCATAATAAAATTTTGATGGTTGAAGAGATGCCTTTATGGGTGAGCAAAGAAAAGTGGTTTCTTGTGATAGAATATACTCTTGGCAAAGATGCTGTGAACATTATTGACGTGAGAAGAAAGGATTTAGAATATTATATAAAGCTTAGTTGATAAAGCAGCAGTATGTTTTGAGAGAATTAACACCAATTTTGAAAGAATTTCTACTGTGAGTAAAGTATTAACTGATGCAGCAAACTTTATTGTTGTCTTATTTTAAGCAATTGCCACAGCCACTTCAACCTTCTGCAACCAGCAAGTCAATAGTCATCAACATGGTGGCCAGACCATCCACCAACAAAAAGATCACAGTTTGCTGAAGGCTCAGGTAAGTGTTAGAATTGCTTGGCAATAAAGTGTTTTTAAATTCGGTTGTGATCATTGCTTTTTAAGACACAATGCTATTGCACACAATAGATTACATTATTGTGTAAACACAGCTTTTATATGCACTTGGACACCAACAAGTTCACTTTATTGCAGTGGTCTGAAATCAAGCTCACAATTTATCCCAGGTATGCATATACAAGATTTACTATTGCATTTTCTGGCATATCACCCATACAATTCCTGTTGAGTTTCTTTGTGTTTATAAAGTATTGGACTTGTTCACATAAAAATTAGTTTTTTTTTTACAAGTACATTATCTGTTCAAACATGCAACAAAAATAGTTATAGGGATACCAACCCTAAATTGAAAACAAATACCTTTTTATATTAATAAAACAACATAGCAACATTCTTATTAGATAGAAATGAAGGAAATGCTTTTAATACTCATCACTAATTTTTAATAGTCATAACCATTTCAACACAAAATGAAACATATGTATGAGTTATAAAACTATAAAGGAGGCACATAATTTTTCTTTCTATACAATAAAATCATCTTTGATAATCCAGTATAGTTAATTGGAAAAATATATAGAAGAAATCAATTAGTAAAATGGTCAAATCCAATCTTTGTTACTGAGCATAATATTTTGCTACATTTGCCATATCAAAATAGCACAAGTTGGGTGGCCTAAACGGAAACTTATCATCTCACAGTTCTGTACCTTTTGATCAGCCTCTCCCCAGCCCTCCCTCCAAACCTAACCACCATTGGACTCTCCTCTGGTAACAGCCATTGGATCCCTCACTGTTTCTAAGGGATCAGTATTTTTAGAGTCAACAAATGAGTGAGATCGTGCAATTGACTTTCTGTGCCTGATTTATTTCACCAGAAGTGATTAATTTTGATGAATGTGTGTTTTCACTTTTATCTTTAATGATTTTTATGTCCACACTTTGTCTTCTCTCTGTCGAACCCCAAAGACTGTGAATATGTTGTTCACTACATGATTTTAGAAGCTTTATTGCTTTAATTTTCACTTTTAGTCTATGATTATTGTTTTTTTTTGTGACGTGAAATAGGAGAGGTTCATATTTTTCCATATATACTTGTTTCAAAACTGTTTGATTAGGAGGGTTTCCTGTCACCATTGAATGGCCTGGTTGCCTTTGCAAAAAATTCATTGACCATATAGGCATGTGGTTATTTCTGAAATTCCTGTTTTGCCAATTATCTTTTCTACACCAACAGATAACTATCTAAATTAGTGTATATTTATTATAAATTAAGTCATACCGATTTTCCAATCATGTTTTTCAAAATTATTTTGGCTTCTCTACATATTTTGTTTTCCTATAAAACTTCTAGAATAAACTTACAAATTCCTACAAAAGAGACTTTTGTAATGTTGACCAATATTGTAGTGACCATTTTATTTCAAATTTTTCAGAATTTTATTATTAACATTATTGAGTATTACAATCTATATACATAGCATATTTCTATAATAGTTTAGGTCTTTCTTAATTTCTATTAGCAATCTTTGTGAACTTAAATATTTCTCTTACACTCATTCCTATTTTATAGTAATTAAAATATTTTAACAGAACCATTTTATTGTATTTTTTTTCTAATGGTTTGCTACTTGCATATCAAAACACAATTGGCTTTTTTCTATGTTATCTGGTACCCTGCAAGCTTGGTCCACGTATATATATATATTTTTTTTTTCATACTAGTAGCTATTTTATATATTCTTTAGTATTATTTATGTAAACAGACATATTCTAAGTATAAGCAGTTTTGATTCTTTTCTGATCTTTTTAAATTTATCTCTCTTATTTTATTATGCTCTATGCTTTATACTTTTATTTCTTCTAATTAACTTAATGGTTAATATATCCTGGACAATATTGGAAACAAGTAATGAGAATTGGGGAGTAGATATTATTATTAGTTTTTTTTTGGGGGGGGATATTTCAATATTTCACCATTGAACACAAGGTTATTTTTAGGATTTTTATATTGTTGAACATTATTTATTTTATATTGTTGAACATTATTTTAAGGATATTTCCTTTAATTCCCAGTTTCCTGAGAGTTCCTGTAATTTTGCACTTTAAAAAAATTTTAAATATCTAGTTTTAGGATCACATCTTTATTATGTTAGAATGAAAATTCATTTGATTGATTTTCCAAAGATCAACTTAAACTTCTATTCCTGCAGTGAACTTGTCTTGATCATGATGAATTAAAATATTCATATATTCCATGTATTCAGTTGTGAAAGCTATTTATATTTATAAGGAATATGGATCAGTTATATATATATAGTAGAAACATGCACATATATGGTTGATATAGCATATCTGCATGTATATATGTCATGTATACACATATACACAAACTTTTCGTAAGTAAATGCTTTGAATATTAAATTTGGTAAATACTGAGTTATTAAAATTTTATATTTTTTCTTCAGTCAGTTTTGATAAGTGGTGTTTTAAAAAAAATTCATGTGTTTTATCTAAGTCGTTTAAATAATTAGGAAACTATTGTACATGACATTCCTTTAGAATGTGTGTAATCTCTGAAGGATCTATAGTAATGTATTCTTTTATTCCCGATAACAGTAATTTACATATTTTTTATTTTTCTTTAATTATTTCTGCTAGGATTTACAAATTTTGTTATCTATTTCTGTTTAATATCAGGGTAATCTACAGTCTTAGAATGTAGTTATTATTCAAAAGACATATTTCTTCTGGGGTTTTAATAGAAATCATGGGTATTTACCAAGCCTTTATAACTTGGCATAATTCAACCTCCAAACTTTTGTTTCCATGGTGACAAACAATAGCTGTGATGTCTGTTCACCTTTTTGCAGCCATTATTTTCTACCTGGAGTGGTGAAGTCGTCCCTGAGAATGTTGATTTCTACCTGATTTCTTTCAATGCTACAACACACCTACTGGTTGTTCTTGCGAGACAAAAAAGCTGTACAGATTTCACCCAATGATGTTTCCTTAGTTTGAGGATCAAATTTTTTCCAGTTTTTGCCTACTTTTGGAGCATTTATTGCTTTTGATTCACTTTTTTGGTAATATTGTTTCTAACATATTGATATTTTTAAAACTACATGCAAATGTGCTATTACCAGAACCAGAATTCACTGGATATAAACTTTCACACTGCCAGTTATCTGACCTGGGTAGAAACAAGAATATTAAATTTTTGAAGTTTCAGTAGCTTCTAATTTAATTTCTAGGGAGGATGTATTTTACTGGCAAAAATCAGCAGCAATAACCCTGGAAAATTGAAAAGTGACATTTCAATATTTAAGAACTAATATTTAAGATTTATTAGCTATAAGACTATAAGAGACATTCCTTCTAAAATGTTTGGAATTTGTTCAAATATTGAGATAACAAAAAATAATAGCAAAAAACAATAACAACAACAAAAGCCCAGATATCTGGTCAGATATTAAATTGAATTAAAGCTGTAATGTGACAACTCACATATTTAAACTTTCCATTTAGTTTTTCATCTGTTCCCGTCCAGTTGTAACAAAGAATAAATGTTTCTTTTCTACAGTCATAAAATGCCCCTCAGCTTCAGTCAATGCCTTGAGGAAGATACTTAGAAACTGTACCTTTCATTTTTCCCAAGCAATTCAACACTACTAGAATTCCCTTACTCCATAGTCTTTAGATACTTTAATGTACAGTACAGTGATCAGTAAGTGTGGTAATTCAGTCTCTTCGCTTTCAGTGTACTTTTGTTTATTAAGGTGATCACAAATTTCAATTTAATTATTATGTTTTTCATTTCAGCTAAGATGCCTAAGTACCACCCACTAAGAACAGAAGAATTTAAAACAACTTCAGGTTTAACGTGGACAGACAATCAATAATGAATTGTTTCCATTTCCCTGAAAAATTACCTGCAACCTCTTCTGTGGACAATTACTGAAACAGTTGGCATTGGAAAGAAACAGAAATGACTTGGTGATTTGAACACAAATGTTTTTTGGTAATACAGGAGTTATTCAGAAATAATTTTTTGTCAGATAGAGAGGGTAAAAGGAGTTCTTGTTTAGGCTTTTTTCTTTTAATAAAAACAACCCCCAAAACCATCTCTTTTCTAACAGAAAAGGCAGCTTGAAGGGCTGGGCTGGCAAGCTTTGATATGCAAATACAGGCCAATAGAAGCTAGGTTCACTCAATGTGGCGATTCCCGCCATCTTCTCCTTGTCACCACTTGTGCAAGTGTAATGGCCACCTCCAGATAACACCATGTGTTCAGAACATCATGGCGACCCGCATTTGCTTATTAAAGGGCTAAGGTGGGAGGGCCAGGTTTTTTGCGGGCTACTTAAATAACACATCTGGTCAAAACAATCCCCTGGGCCCTATGCAAACCAGACATGTCCTCCTCCAGCATCCCAACAGAAGCAGCCACTTTTCTGCCACACACAGGGTTCCTCTCTGTTTCAAGCCCCCCTCCCACTCTCTCTGTACAGGGGAAGCTGTTTTCTTCTTTCTTCTTTCTTGCCTATTTAACTTTTTGCCCCTTAAAACCACTCCAAGTGTGTCTGTGTCATTAGTCCCATCAGTGCGAGACTGAGGACCCTGGTGCTCTTCCAGTCATCAGAGCCATATCTTTATTTCACAGAAATGTCTGAGATGCTAGAGCTAAAAGATACTGGAGCTGCAGCCAAAACCATACCACAGAAACTGCAGAAACCCTTCATCTAGTTATTTATTTACAGGACAGCTTTCGCTATTGCTTCGTTGCCAGCATCAAACAACAGATACTTTTTCTCCTGGAGAATGCACATGACTAACCCAGCTGCCACTGATAACAGAATGTATTTTCTGCTTTGTATCTTTATCACTGGCTTCTAGCTCATAATATGGAATCAGTGCATCTGATGGGTTGAAGTCATGAACTATGTCCGTGCCTTAGGTGGGACAGTAAGTGTATTAGATAGCTTCTTTCAGATTATGCTGCAGCAACTATAGCTCCTTCACTTTGAAAAATAATATATTCTTACATACTTTATATGTCAATTTTGTGTTAACTGAGGTTTCCTTTCTTATCTGTTCACAATTCGAGGCCTAGGGTGAAAGAATAGAATGATGTGTTATCTGTGAAATCTTTGGCTCTGGCCTTGCATGCAGTCACTTCTGCTCACATTTCATTCATGATATCAAGTTACAAAGCCAAGCATGATGTTAATGGGGCAGGAAATTAAACTCATTCAATAGAGAGACACTTAAAACAGCTTGACAATAGAAAGAGATGTAAATCTTTTCATAGTGAAGGCAGTGGATAATTGAAAACATTAATAAAATCTACTAAATTATCGTATTTTCTTCTGTGGTCTGAGATGAGCCACATCAATCCTTTTATGGTAGAAATTCAGCAACACAAAGGAGTGTTTCAGATGCTGGGCAGCTATGTTATGATAATTGTTCACAATACATTTTGAGACTCATTTCTTGAAAGATGTACATTGTTTTGTTTGGCCTCCTTTGAGTACAAGAATTGTTAGTTGCAAAGTTTGCATCCATAGAGGACAACAGACTCAAACAGTCTCTAATTGCTCAAATAATGCATTAGTACCCATAAAAACGGTTACCTACTAAGGAATGTATTCTATTCCCCTTCAAAATATTTCAGTTTATGAAACTACCTTCATGGGTTTAGGAAGTAGATCTATAATACTAACAAATGTGTCCAACTGGAAGTAAATGAGAAATGATCTGATTAAGAGATGTAATCTAAATAAAGCCTTAAATTAGGCTAATACACCATTTGAAAAAATGCCACAATTTCTTAAAAAGACTTTCAAAATAACTGTGATCAGATACTATTGTTCATTATTTTGAGAGTAACTAAATATTTTGTTGAAATTTACCAATGCACTCCAAGAGGAAATGCCCAATAAACTAAAGAAGTGCCTTTTAGAAGAAACTCAATAAAATTCCACCGTACTGAGCTCTACTGAGAAGAGGGTGTTATGCCTGTATGGATGATGCAGACTAACTTTCACAATCCCCCCTTGATGTGATAGAGAAAGGATAATTACAGACAAATCAGTAGCCAGGATATCTCTTTTCTGAAATGAGAAACTGGGAAATGAATAATATAGGCAATTTTAAAGAATAAAATGAAGATCTTCTAAAAAGTTTTGTTGATGCAGTACTGTTTTCCCAGTTTGTCTTTGGAATTCAATAATGAACATGAAAACGTAAAATACTTAGTATACTGGAAAAATAGAGATTGAAAACATCTGTTTAACAAGGAGTTAAAAAGAGAGAACGGAATTACTTTATAAAAATTAAAAGAGTGAAACAATTTCCCTGGAAAACTTCAAGGTCAACTTTTTTCTAATGGAGAAAAAGGTATTATGCATTAATTTGCTTCAAAATGCATTGACATGTAAAGTTAAAAGGAGGTAATTTAAGCAGCATTGAAGTGAAACCAGTTTAGCAGAATAAAAATCAAGTACTGAGATATTTAACTGAAAACAGTCTCCTTTCAAATCAATGAGAAAAGATTTGGTCACTCAATAATTGCTGCTGGATAAATGTTTTTCACTACTTTGAGGAAAAACATCTTCAAACCAGGGAAAAATGTGTAGAAATAAGGAAGACAACACAATACAAAATGAAACTTAAACTAAAACAAAAACTAAATTTATCACCTAAGGTAATGCCAGGAAACCAAAACCATGGGTAAACAGAAAATCTTTATTTTCAAGAAATTGCATCTAGAGAAATGTTAACAAAGAGCTTAAAGGAGAAGAGAGATCTCTTTCAGAAGATAGCTACTACTTCTAAGGCTGAGGGAGCATGAACAAGGATAGAATCAGAAATTCGAAGGAAGGGCACAAACTCTAAACTAAACTTGAAACCTCGGAGAAGAATGGTGTCCAAAGACACAAGCAGCCTGCTTGGGATGATGAAACATGCTGGCAAGTGCAAGCCACAGCTGGTCTATAGGAAATGTCTCTACTGAGACAAGCCACAGCTGGTCTGTAGGAAACGTCCCCACTGAGACAAGCCACACAGGTTTGCAGGAGCTGCCCACTGTTGACTGATGGACAACCCTGTTAGATTCACAGTGCATCCGCCAGGGCAACTGCAGAGAATGCCACCAGTGCTCTCACCCCTCCCAGCTGAGCCCCTGGCCACTGGGCAGACAAATAGCTTACCGGAAGAAGGAAGGAAAAAAAGAAAATGCTTTTCTCTTGCTCTGGTTTGCAATGTCTTTCCAGCACCCTCTATTGGCAAAGGCTAACCTCATTTCATACAGCTAAGAAAAAAGTGTCTACAGAGTTCGTTTTTAATGTTCCTGAATTATCCTTACAGGTTTGTGTATGTTTGAAATTATTTTGTATGTAAAAATTTGGAATTATTTTTCAAAAGTTGGTGATGAGCAACAGTTAATAAAGCAATATGCAAATATAGAAGCAATCAAAGAAAAATCGTAGATTTTTATTCTTATACAAATAAGGTCTGGGTTCAGTGGCTCATGCCTGTAATCCAAGCACTTTGAGAAGCTGAGGCGGATGGATCACCTAAGGTCAGGAGTTCGAGACCAGCCTGGCCAACATGGCAAAATCCTATCTCTACTGAAAATACAAAAATTAGCTGAGTGTGGTGGCGCACACCCATAATCTCACCTATTCAGGAGAATCACTTGAACCTGGGAGATGGAGGTTGCAGTGAGCCAAGATATTGCCACTGCACCCTAGCCTGGGTGACAGAGTGAGACTCCATTTCAAAAAAAAAAAAAAGAAAAGAAAAAAGAACTCTGTTTCCTGAAAGTCTTCATAAAAATAAATACGAAGGAAAGACTGGGTCATAACAGTGTGGTGTGTGTGCGTGCGCATGTGTGTACATATTTCTGTGATAGACGAATAGTTATAACTTTAGGCAAAGAATCCTGAGTCCTCGGCCATAAGAAAAGAGAAAGTCCAGCTGGTTAATGAAGATATACAGATGTTCAATTACCTTGATAATAAGAGAAAAAAATCAACAACAATCTAAGATATCATTTTTGATGCTCAGTTTTTTATATGTAATGTAGAGTTTGCTGTCAGCTTATGGAGAAATGAGATTGAACATATACCTATTTAGAATTAGAATGGTACAGAAATGTGAGAACAAAATTTGAAGCATGACTATTATTTGATTCAATGACTATTATTTGATTCAGCCATTCTACTTTTTAAAATATTTTCCAAATAATCACAAGTGTGAACAAGAATATAGGCGCAACATTCATGCTTTGAAATATCTAAAAATAAAAGAGAATCTAAAGATGTATCAAGCAGGTATTTGTTAAATCAAATTACATAACATGCTCTGAAATACTACGAATATAGTCATTTAGGTCAATGTATTAACAAACAAGGAAAGAAGTCCATGAAGAAGAGAGTGAAAATGGCACATTGAGTAAGATAAAGTGTGTTGGTGTAATAAAAAGTATGCATATGTAAGTTTATTGAATATGGTTTGAAATAATTCATATTGACCTATTAAAATGGTTGGCTATTTAAGAGCAACTGAAATAATAACTTTTTACTTTATAACTGCTTATTTTATTTTTAATTACAATTTATTATTTTTGAAACAGTATAAAACTATAACTAAAGCAATAAATAAGAAATAAATACTAACATATATACATAGATAGATCTCCAAGATTCACATAGATTCAGTCTATATATCAAAAATCATAGCCACTGGTTTAATATTAAGCAAAATGTTTGACATACAGTGTGACAGATTGTGTGTATAGATCTGATTATCACAAAATGTGTGGAAAAACACTAAGAAAATTAAATAAGTTGTTGAGATTATATATGTTTTCTTTCTTTCATTAATTCATGCTATTTCACACTTTTCAAATATTTCCATAAGGAACATGTGTTTCTTTTATATTAAAACCCCAAACAAACCAAAGCCAAAGGCTCGTTGGCTGAGTATTAGATAGATTGAGTATAAGAAGCAAAGTATTATAAAATTTACACTCAGAATTTTCAGTGATATAAACCTGTATGTAGTGACATAAACTTGCCTTCCATTGATTGCAAAGTCCTGTCTCTAAGGCCTTGATCAATCCCTTTTGGCCCTTTCATAATTAGGAAATTATCCTGGTATGTAACTTACTGAGTCACAGTGTTGGTTAAATGAGGAAACGGATGCACTAAACATTCTACTTAGATCAAAATAACAATTTATAGATATTAGCTAACAGCTACATTGCAGTCTGCTTTATGTGACTTCATAATCAAATGGTTATTATTTATAAGTTTAGCTTTCCTATAATATTTTGTTTATCGTTGGTACCCAACACATATTAATAGTAGTTATAAATGTTTTAAAAGCACGACTGACCTGAGAAAAGTTCAATTGATTTATAGTCATAATTTCAAAATGGGCATAAGGTCAAATCAGAAATTTCAGCTGGCATTTGACATTATTGGATCAATCGTATCTCTAAAGTTACTTTTACATTAATTATAAACATTTAAGTTTCCCATTATAAATCAATTATTTATTTGACTTATTGAATTTTAGATTTAATAAACATAATAGAAAAACAATGTTGCCAAAGCAAAATCCTGCATTTAGGATCTAGAAATCCTTTCTACCTAAGGAGACCATGAAGGGATATACATTGGGTGATACATATCAGAGTTCAGTGGAAACATCATGATTGTGAGAATGAGCAAATACAACAATGTTATTTTTAGTTGTCCCATAGTAACATTCCATGTCCAGTAATTTGTTAATGTGTAGGACAAACTGGAATCAAGTACTTAATTTGATCACATCTAAAACTAAATTTTATAGCAATAGATGAAATGACACCTGGAGCTATCAACTGTACCTAAATAAGAGGCTCTTGTAATTCAGGGGACAAGTGAAACCACTTGAGTTTTAAATAGATGAGAGGTTATGAAGAGATAGGATTGGAATTTAGTGGTAGAAAAGGACTAGGAAAATGTCACTATTGTGACTTACTAGAACAATTTTTTAAATCTTTTTGTTTTCCTGCATGCTATGTGAGTAATGCAGTTTAAGCCCCCGTAAAAATAGCTTTAACTGTTCAAAAGCCATTATTGAAAACTATTTTTATTATATGTTAAATGGAAATGTTTTTGTATATTTTGGGGAGTACAAAGAATGAATGCAGCCCTTGAAATAATACATTTACCACTTTTCTTGTTTTTTATTGTTTGAAGAGAGAATAGCTGGTATAGGAGACAGCATCAGAGTTGAAAGAAGTAAACAGATTTGGAAGATTATAATGATTTTCTTAAATGAATAAATTTCAGCAGAATTTAGCAACCCACACCTTCAAAAGCCAGTCTCTATTGTTTATATCCATTGAAATTTTGGAAAATATGCCTATCTCTCCTGGTTCCAGCATAGTGTACTGCAATCTATGAAACTGGCTTTTTTTTCTTTTTTTTTTTTTTTTAAACGGAGCTGGAATACAGTGGCACCATCTTGGCTCACTGCAAACCTCTGCCTCCTGGGTTCAAGCGATTCTTGTGCCTAAGCCTCCTGAGTAGCTGGGATTGGAGGCGCACCACCACGCCCAGCTAATTTTTATATTGTTTGTAGGGACGGGGTTTCACTATATTGGCCAGGATGGTCTCGATCTCTTATACTCGTGATCCACCCGCCTCAGCCTCCCAAAGTCCTGAGATTACAGGTGTGAACCACCACGCCCGGCCTAAACCAGATCTTTAAAAACAACTGTAAAATCTAAAGTGTGATCATCTCTTACATTATCACTCTTTGGGTTTTCAAAATAATAACTAATAATAATAACATACATTATTTGAACACTTCTCATACCTGGCATGTTACTAACTGCTTTCCCTGGATTTTACTCAAAATAATTATATGAAGTAACTACTACTACTATTGAGCTTTTGCTAGGTCATATGCAAATTTGACACTACCCCTAATACCATAGAGGCTTACAAAAGAGTAAGTTTTGTGTTTTGTTCATGCCGTGTGCTACCTGTGAATTGGCTGTGGCTGTATTTATCACAGCGTCTTAATTCTGGGATCCAGGCTTAAGGGTGAGCATTTCTCTGAGATAGGCTGTTCCTGGGTAAGTGTGAGGTATGTGAAGGTGAGACCTCATGATATTTCATACGGCTTCTGCTGTAATAGAGTGGTGCGTAACACTTCCATTCACAGTTCATTGGCCAAAAGCAAGTCGCTTTGCCGGTTGTGGTGTCAATGGGGCAGTGCTGTGTATTCCTTCCACACAAAGGGGCAATGCACGTACTATGGTGCAGGAAGTATTGCATAGGCCTCTTGTGAAAAGGAGAAAACAACTGGAAACAAGAAAACTGACAGCAGGAATGTTTACCATTTTACTAAAAACAAGATAAATAACATGATTGATGTCACAGCTAATCAGGGACAGAGCTGAAGTTTACCCCAAGCGGTGCAGGTCCAAACTTACTTTATTCTGCCCTATATCATATTGTATTATGACACTTTTTATTCAAATATATATTATCTTATATCCCAGAGACAAGACCCTAATTATTCTCTACATTTGCATTTAACTAATGAGCAAGGAGAAAGGATCTTGCTTTCTGCTGGTATAAATTTCCTAAGTGATTAATACTAAATGCTTCATTAGGATAATCAGCAGTGTGGCCAGGCAGCTCTATGAGAGAGTAAATATTTGCATTTCAAAATATAAGTATTTTCTACTTTTGGAAGTATAATTCCAAAAATCAAATTGCAACAGTTTCACTCCCCAGGAACCAGTGATGGGGACAGATTGTTTCTTTGAAGAAACTTGTAGGATAATGAGGTGAAATACAAGGGACTAGCAATTCCTACAGCACAGTACATCTATAATTGCTACATTTTTTGTGTGTTGGTCTTTTGCTTCAAATCAGCAGGTTGTCTTGCAAGAAACTGCTACTTAATAGGGAATATTAAATATATGCATTGATGTTCTAACAGTAGATTTTGCCAGAAGGCAATGAAGTGCCATGTGTGTTCAAGTATAAATAGAATGTTGTTCCATTTTGTAGGATAATAATCTAAGTTTTTAATGATAATAACATGATAAGCCATTTACTGAATGTCTGAAAATAAAATGTCGTTCAATAGTTAGCCCAGTGAGAAAGCATCATTATTCTAAAGAAAGCCTACATGTTATGCACCAATACAAAAATCAGACCTAACAAAATAGTATGTGCTCTAATATCTTTAATTGATATTTAACTTGAACATTCTGAAAAACTGATTATGCTTTAGTGAATTCAATGTTTTTAAAAAACCCTTACTTTAATCGAAAGGGTAGACTTTTAAAATCTGCAGGGTAATAGCAAAATGTTCATAAAATTAAGTAAAATGAAATTAATTTTAAAAAAGCAAAGGTATGTAAATATGTGTAGTAGATTGAATAATGTTCATCAAATATTTCAGGTAATAATATCTGAAATTTATAAATGTCAACTTATTCAGATAAATGTCTTTTTTGCACATATAAGGAACTTGAGTGGATGAGTCCTAAATACAATCATATTTATCATTATAAGAGGAAGGCAAGGGAAGATTTGAAACACACAGAGAAGAAGGCAATGTGAAGTCGGAGGCAGAGAATGGAGCGGTGCAACACAAGCCAAAGATTGCTGGCAGCCACTAAAACCTGAAAAAGACAAGCAAATTTTCCCCTGGATCATCTGGAGGGAGTGTGGCCTCCCCAGCACTTTGATTTTGGCCCAGTAATACCGATTCTAGACTTCTGGTCTCAAAAACTGTGACAGAATAAATTTATGTTGAAGCTGCCATGTTCGTAGTGATTGGTTACACAAGCCATAGGAAATGAACACAAATACTGGTCCATGGACATTGGATGTTGCTATTATAAATACCTGAAAATGTGAACAGGCTTTCGAGTTGGGTAATTGGTGGAAGCTAAAAACATTTTGAGGAAAATGATAGAAAATACCTAAATCTGCATAAACAGACTATTAGTAGAAATGTGGATGCTCAAAGGCACTTCCGGCAAGGACTCAGAAGAAATAAAGGAACCCATTATTGGAAACTGGTGGGAAGGCAATCCTTATTATATAGCGACAAGTATATCACAATTTAGTTAGCTAAATTGTGTTCTACGGTTACTCCAGAGGCAAGAATTATAAGCAATGAATTTAGATGTTTACCTGAGGAGATTTCCAACCAAAGTACTAAAGGTATAGCCTGCTTATATCAAAATGTAAGAAGACAGTAGTTTATTAAGGAAAAAAAAATAGTTAAGCAAAAAGAAATCAACACGATGATTTGGGAAATTCTCAGCTTATCCATGTTCCAAAAAAAAAAAAACAAGATAACATTAAAAGAGTTAACTGTGAGGAAACCACATTGAGATAAAGGACCACGGTGCAGCTGGGCACCTTTTACTAGCACCGAAGAGACTACATGCATGGCTCATTGATTCACTTAACCATCTTACAGAAGGCAGGAATAGAGATTGGATTATTCAAGAAAGATCTGTGGAGGATGCTCTTGTCTAAAGGTGTGAATTCCTGTGAAATATATGGGAGACCCATAAGTTTTTTAGAATGTTGTATCAGCATAAACACTGCCGGCTTGAACTAAAATAGTCAGAGATTAAATAAGTAAAGGTAGTTTAACAACCAAAACTCTACAGGCAATAAACAGGCTGATAAAAGTACTGTGAAGTACGTATGTGTCATCCTTCAAGAAAAAGAAAGGACGACTCTCAGGGCAGACACTTGGGCCCAGTTCATTATAGTATGAACAAAGAAGAGGCCCAATCCACAGGCAAAGAGGCAGAATCCCGAGCCACACTGCAGGAGGCAGAGTCCTGAGCTACAGCAAATTACTTTCAGGCCATGAAACGTAGATAAATTTTCCCTGCTTGATTTCAAAATTGTTTGGAACCTCTGACTCCTTTCTTTCTTTCATTTCCTCCCTTTTGGGATGACAGCGTTTTGAAAAGTTAGACTACGCCTGGCCCACCATTGCATTTTGACAACAGATACATTTTCTCGTTTTACAGGTATACAGATTGAGAGAAAATTTTCCTCAGAAAATTTTCTGGATCATACCCAGAGTATCATATATATGTGATTTACATTATTCAGATGATCAACTTTGAGTTCTTGGGACTGATGATATTTAAATGACATTTAGAACTTGGGCTGATGCCTTAATATGTTGAAATTTGGAAAATGTTGGCATAGAGTGAATATATTTTAAATCTGGAATGGACATGAATCTATAAATGTTAGAGGAAAGACTATAATAGGCTGAAAAGCATTTCCCCTAAATATAAGTCCTAATTCCTTGAACTTGCATATATTACAATGGGGAAAAATGTGCCTCTGCAATTCAGATTAGGTAAGAATGTAAAGATGAGAGGATTATCCATGATATTCTTAGTGGTCTTTAAATGTAATCGCAAGTATCCATATACGAGAAGGCAGAGATTTGACATATACACAGAGAAGAAAGCAATGTTATCACATAGGTAGAGATCTGGGAAATGTGGCACAAGACAAGGAATGATGGCAGCCATCAGAGGCTATAAGAGTCAAGGAAGTTGTTTTTTTTTTTTTTTTTTTTTTTTTGAGAGGAAGTTTCGCTCTTGTTGCCCAGGCTGGAGTGCAATGGTGCAATCTTGGCTCACTGCAACCTCTGCCTCCCCGGTTCAAGCAATTCTCTTGCCTCAGCCTCCCGAGTAGCTGGGATTACAGGTACCTGCCACCACACCCAGATAATTTTTGTATTTTTAGTAGAGACAGGGTTTCATCATGTTGAAGGCTGGTCTTGAACTCCTGACCTCAGGTGATGCGCCCATCTCAGCCTCCCAAAGTGTTGGGATTACAGGTGTGAGCCACCGCGCCTGGTCAGAGTTTCTGTCTTCAGAGTCCCCTGATGGAGCTGGTCCTGTCAACACACCTTAATTTCAGCCCAGTGATACTGATATTTCACTTTTGTCCCTCTAAACTGTGAGAGAATGAATATCTGTTGTTTAAGTCACCAACTTTGTGTAACTTGTTATATACTCATAAGGAAACTCATATGATAGGTAAGACACTGTCTGCTCTCTGAATCATATCAATATTTTCTTAATAATTTTAAGACTTTCTATAAAATGTTCAAATTTAATCTTAATGGTGTTAATATCTGTTTTTTTTATGATAGCTTGTACCTATTTTAATAGTAAAATCCAGTGTCACCTGAACACAATGCTTCATTTTATTGGGTAGATTTTAATATTAATTTTAAAGAAGCAATGAAAGAAGATAAAAGAGTAGGTAAACGACAGAAATGTCAGTTATTTTATAATTTATACATACCACATCTACTTACATGATCTCTGCATAATTTCAAGTCTATTTTTTTCCTGTCTACCTCAAGACAGTTGTGAAGATCAAATAACCTATGAATTATTATTGAAGTGGTTTCAGTTGTAAGGAGACATGTTAATACAGTGGGAGCATTATTTCTTTTTCCACTAGTGTTATCTCTTTAGGAGACTTTAATATGGGCTGTCCTAGAGCCTAGATAACTGCATTTCTCACCATGTCTTCCTTAATTTTCTAGTCCTGGAGACTGCACTGAGAAGTGTCCACAGTCTATTTTCACCGGTGTATCAAGTGGACAAATATTTACAGTATGAAAGAAATTTTTTTTTCTTACGGGGTAGATCAAGAGCCTTGCTGCCAGAACTTATCTTCAATTTCATCTCTGATAATTATATTTGGTGACAATTAAGTGGCTGATAATGATCATGGTATACGTATGTGTGTGTGTAGTATGTGTGTGTGCATGTGTGGAATGTAGCATAGTGTAATTTACTGCCCTAGGATAGGATGATTTGAGACAAAGACTTGGAAATATCATACTCACATGTTAGCTGTAAGCTAATATCCAACCCAAGATACATCCATTCAATTTAGGCGTTACACCGGTATAACTCAAATAATATGAAACATTTTGTTTGTCTTGCCCCATAGCTATTTATTTGAAGCCCAGTCCATATGTAGTGATTTTACTCTTTGTATAAATAAGTAAATACCTCCCATTGTAAACCTCTTTAGCACGGCACCCAAATCTCGCAGCATCATATTGTCTTTCTCGCTCCATTTGCCTCTCAAGTGACATAGAATATTGTGCCATTTCCTAAAGAAAAAGGTATTTCATAGCTCTGTGCTTTAGACTATTTGCCGCCTCTTCCTGAAATGAGTTTACTCCCTTATCGTTGTATGACCTTCACATACTTCAAGTTGGAAAATTAATATTCTGTATAATCATAATTTCCTATTCCCACCAAGAAAATTTAGGTGAACTGAATGCTGTTTGTACACTGAAGTTTATATAGCTTCATTATTGGGTTATTCCCAATAACATAGTAGTGATAGATATTTCAGGGCCAGTTTCAGTAGACAAAAGTCACTTGAGGAAAAGTATCTTTGATAAAATAATTGTGTTGCTAAAGTTTTATAATCAAATAATTTTTAGAACAATAAAACATATAATGTTATGTATATATGCCAGAAAGACAACATAAGGTGAAAGATAGTATTTTGCACAGAAAAGAAAATTAGTCGAAACAAAGACACTAATAAACATAGACCTATAAACTATAAATTAAAATATGATTTTTAATTTTTTTGCCACTAGTTTTTTTAACTTCAAAACATCCAATAAGCATCAATCTATTATTCATCTGTACAAATACTTTTAAGTTGAATAACACCAAGTAAAGTTTACAAATTCAATGGCAACACCAATTTTGAAATAGAATTTATCTATATTTTCTAGATGAGACACACTTTACCTACATTTACACAAAAAATTTAGAAAATAAAGTACTTTATTTTTATAGAGAGAAAAGCTGAGATATAATGAAATTGTTGACAAATATATGACAGATCACTGCAGATAAAAAATAAGTATACCCTCTATAATCTACCTCAAGTGTATTTTACCATTTAGTGTAATTTGCGTTGTTATTGAACTTTCTTTCCAAGCTGCTTAACAGGCTTTGCACACATTTGTAAAAATTTGCCTTAAACCATTTCTACTAGATTTTGGCTGAGAAGTGTTACTATATTATACAATATTGGCATGTGATATTCCTCTATCAATATAGCTTTATAATGATGACACCCTAAAGATTTTCAAAACAGTTGTGAGAAAGAATTATTAGGGTTAAATAATAAGTACATGTAAAGTCAATTTGGGTTTGTTGTGTGAAATATAAAAGTTATTGTCCATTTTTTTGACAGATGGTAAGATTTTAAATATTATTTTCAATACAAAATAAAGGACATTTTTATACCAATATGACATCAGAAATGTCACAGTTCAGTGATAAGAAAATGATTGTAGTTGCTTCCAGTAATATATAGCATTCTGCAACATGTTGGAAATCCTGCATGTTTCTTCCTAGGTAAATCAACTCTAGGCTTGGAAGTTCTGGTAAACTTTTTTAACTACATCTCAAGAGAAATATTAGTAAGGTCACAGCGGAAGAAAACGATCCTCAATAGCCATTGCATTGGACACCCTGCTTGATCTAGAAATTGGAGAAGATATAGAGATAAGGGTCTTAGGACATGTATATTATCATCCTCTAAATGCTAATCAAAAAGAAAAATATCAGGAAACTGAGAAGTCAAAAAGTGTGTTGGAGTAGCAAAATAGGATATATTCAGTTTGCTGTCATCTCTCAAAGAGTAATGACTCCCATTGTAAATGAAGGCAAGCACAAAGACTGCACAACATATAGAATCCTACTTTGCGGCAAATATAGCCTAAAAGCATTCACAGGAATAGATTACCTTTCCTTTGTCTAATTCACACAGAATGTGTAATAAAGTCATAGAAATGATGTTAACAATCTGAATTGTGAATTCTTTCAAAGCATGGTGAGGTGGACCATGTTTCAAGTCCAATTCAGATATTTACTACATATGTGAGTTTTCTAGCAGATGAAGGTCATTAAATTCTTACTTAACCAAATTTTGTTTATTTGAACTAAAACCCTGAACATAATTGGCAACAGAGAAACCTTCTCTTCATCTCAATCAGCTTTCTAGAGGAATATTAGGTAAGAAATGTTTCACCTAATCTAATTTCAGGTATAGGTGTAAATATCTTATATCTTAAGTTTACTATCTACACAACATCCAGCAAATTTTTATATGTAGATTCATTTTGACAGAATATTTACAATCAAATTATTTTTTGTTTATAATATGTACTTATAAGCTAGCAATAAATAGAACAGTATAAAGTTTACTATAAATGAAACATCAAAGTTAGAAAAGTTGTAATCCTAAAAATATGATGGAGTTTTAAAGACTCAGAACAAAGTACATTCTAAGTTTGAAAAAATATGCTTAGCAACAATAAGAATGCTTCATAATTAATTGATTATTGAAAATAAGCAGGCTTTAAAATTGTATGTACATGATGTTCTCAAATTTGTTTTAGAAGACACAGATATTTGTCTATATACTCTGTTGAATGAATGTACAGATAAAATGTTAACTAAGTCAATATATTTTAGATATCTTCTTAACAAATGGCGTAATGTTTTCACTACTTGCACCTTAATAATACCCACCACGTTTGTTTTCATTCTCATTCTTCTTTTTTTTATTTTTTTATCTCAGGAAATTTTCACATTGCTTTTTGAGAAGCTTGACTCCTCTCATTAGGTTGCTAGGGCCAGGTGGGGAGTTTCTATTGTAGACAAACTTCTGACGCTAAAAATCATTGTTCGGTTAAAATTATTTCCTACACATTTTTTCCAAGTTTTGCCTGCCACTCTCCTAATTATAATGACAAACAGCTCTCAGCTTTCGACAACATTAATCCACAGATGTTTCTGCTGCCCTTAGTCCTGGCCCAGCTGCAAGGAAAATGTTGACAAATTTAACTATAGTAAAAGTTAACATTGCTTTACAATGAGAGACAGCAATAAATAAGGTAAATGACAAAGAGGTGACATTATATTACTAAATATATTACTAAGTAATATTACTAAATAAATACTAAATAATATTACTAAAGAGTTATAATAAGCAACACTAGCAGATATAAACAGGAAATCCACAGAAAAAGAAATACCCAAAGTCAAAGAAAATAAAAATTAGTTTAACTCCAACCCCATTAATATGTAGGGAATTATCACATTGAGCGAAAATCCCATGAAATAGATTTTCTCATGGTCATGTATATAGGAAATACTAATAATTTCATTAAGTTTGATGTTTAAGAGAACAAGGAAAATGGCTTCTCCTTTCATGTGAGTAATAGGGACAATTTAGCTCTAAAATAAAAATGTTTATGTCTTTCCTGTATCAATCCTATATCAATTTTGTATTAAGAAATTTGTAACAAGAGATTTTCCTAAAAGGGTACAAAGACATACATAAATGTTTAATATAGCATTAGTATTTAAACAAGGAAAAGACTAGAAACAGCTTTGATTAGTATAGGCATCATTACATACATTATAATGTTCATAATATGTAACAGTATACTGACATTTCTGAAAATGAGGCATATTTCCATATACTGAGATATTTTAATAATTTTTGAGGTAGGTATCTGTGTGCGTATATGTTTTCTTTTCCCTGACATGACCACTATCTGAGAAAAAGAATAATGTTTAATACTATCATAATGGTAATATTTGGATAATCATGAGATCATAACGACAAAGGAGTTGTACAAAGGATATATGTCAGAAAATATTTTGATGCACATCAAATTTGTGGATGTAGTCAGGCCTAGATTAAAAATTTGTTAAAACTATTAATACATTTTCTTGAGAGTTAGTACAATGTACTGCCAATAAAAAACAACATAAAATACTAAAAACAGTTGTTAGTATTTTATTTGTTTATGTAATATTTATATTTATCTTGAAATATATTCCTTTCAAAGCATGTAATCTCTAACATTTTAAATAGTGATAGATTATTTACTTTTTTCTCTAGAATATAATTTATTCTTTGCACCATATTATTTAGTATACGATTTTAAAATGTGTTCCATGACAATTTACTACTTTATCCTTTTGTTTGTAAGTTGATAGGAATAATTGGGTCATTCTGTCCTACTCACCTAAAACACAGTTGAGAAGCCAGGGTGAAAAGGCACTCAGGGCAAACAAAGTTGCCTCAAAACGTGATTCTCAAGTTTGGCTGCTGAAACTGCCTGTTCTAACCTGAAACCATTTCTAACTATTAGTTGCTGAAATAACCGGCTGGACTCCAGGAGTGGTTTTACCTACCTCTGCTGTTAAGTAGTTAGACAGGCATTAATTAGCAGCTGGGAAGGGTCTAAAGAGAAGAGCTGAAAGGCTGTCACTAAGGTCACCTCTGGCCTGCCTGAGTTCATCTTCAAGACCACCCTAACTCCACTCTAAGGGATGGAGTTTGTAGTAAAGTTTGTGGCCAGAACGCCCTGAAGAAAGAGAAACTGGGGCACAGGTAGAAATTCCCTAAAGTGGAGCATGCCCAGTAATATGAAACCGTGTCCGCAAGGTTACCCCAAGCTCATCATACCATCATTATAATAAAGTTTACAGCTGGGCGCGGCGGTGGCTCACGCCTGTAGTCCCAGAACTTTGGGAGGCCGAGGCTAACATACAAAAATTATCTGGATGTGGTGGCGCATGTGTGTAATCTCAGCTACTCCAGAGGCTGAGGCACGACAGTCGCGTGAACAGGGGCAGAGGTTGCAGTGAGCCAAGATCGTGCCACTGCACTTCAGCCTGGCAACAGAACAAGACTCCGTCTCAAAATAAATAAATAAATAAATTAATAAATTAATTAATTAATTAAAACTATTAAATTTACATGTAGTTTTACCCGCTACCCCACCAAGTGGGCTTTTCTATATGAGTTATGCGTAAGAACTCGCACAGTTTCACTTCAGTTATAGGGCCAATGAAATGTCATCATCCTGTCACTGAAACGCAGCCAACCCTCAACTCCTTCCCACAAACCAAATAAAAGCACCTTAAGGTTTGTAAAGAGGTACTGATTTCACTTTGCAGAAATCAGCCCACTCTCTCTCTGAGCGTCTTACTGTGCTTCAGTAAACTTTGCTTTGAGCTTGCATTTTGGTGTTAGTTTGCAATTCTTTGCTTACTATCACAAGAACCGTGATTGCTGGTCCAGAGCTCTGGCTCTTTTGATCTCCTCCATTAAAGGATTCATCCCAGCACAGGATTCCTGGTAACACTGTCACTTACCAATCAGAACTTGCCAGTTCAAAACTTTACTAGTGTCAATCAACTTGCTTAAAGGGCCATATATAACATTTCTCTTCTCATAACATTTATTTTTTATAATACCACTAATTTTCACTTCATTCTTCACACATGCTGAAGTCCACCCAGTCTGTGAGCGTATGCTTTGAATTACAATTTTTGCTCCACAAATAAAATATTTTAAATTAGAGATTCATCTCTGCATTTCTATTTTGACTTTGATACATTAATAGTATTTTTTTCATTTTAATGGCATTGGTGTGTCTCCTGTGTCATGAAAAATTTGCCTTATCTATTAGCTTTCAAATGCTATTTTCAATAAACATTTTATACTATGTCTTAAGCTAGACAAGTTTTTCTTATTTAAAATCTAATGAAATTTTTATCTATCATGAATACTAATAATAATTGTGATATTGTTTGTATTATTATACTCTATAAAAATAAACCTTAACTTTTATTGCAAATATGAAAAAATAAACAAATCTATTAAAAAGTTTAAAGGTAAAAGTGGTCAATGAGTTTAAAATCAGCATATAATTTCAATAATTATTGATAATTGACATAAGAAATTGCTCTTCCAAATATTATATAGACCTTTTAGGTGACATAAGCATCATTGTCTTTATAAAATCAGTACATTTATATTTAAATATACCCTCATAGAGCATAGCTATAATTAAAATTTTGTCATAAAGCATAGCTATAATTAAAATTTTGAACTTCTGGCTTCCTTTTTTTGAGACAGGGTTTTTGCTCTTGTTGCTCAGGCTGTAGTGCAATGGCATGATCTCGACTCACTGCAACCTTCACCTCCCAGGTTCAAGCAATTCTCCTGCCTCAGCCTCCCGAGTAGCTGAGATTCCAGGTGTCTGCCACCATGCCCAGCTAATTTTTGTATTTTCAGTAGAGATTGGGTTTCACCATGCTAGCCAGGCTTGTCTCAAACTCCTGACCTAGTGATCCACCCGCTTCGGCCTCCCAAAGTGCTGGGATTACAGGCGTGAGCCACCGTGCCTGGCCAAACTTCTAGCTTTTATTGATGACTGTCTGACTTGGAAAGACTATAACTTCCACATATTACCCTTATAAAATCTGGACTAATTAAAAACAAGCAAACAAATACACAACAAAATAATATGAAGGTACTGCAGAGTAATTAAGCATACAGAAAACAGAGGATCCCACCCTTGAAAGACAAATGAGAATTGCCATTTGCCACGTATTGCCTGAGCTCACTACCCTATATTGCATAAAACTGCAACCTTCAATAAATTGAGATGTCAGATCACAGAGTTTGAGACTGGCAAATCTGTAGGAATGTTGGGAAGGTTCTAGAAAGAAAGAAGACGCAGAAGACTTTTGCATTGAATAGGCATTCAAATACTTATCTGATTATAATTTACCTGTTCAAAACAGGAACCAGAGTTGCCATGAAACAGCAGCTGAAAACTTAAGAAACTGAGGGAAGATTTCAAATGGTTCCTAACACAGAGGAGGAAGAGTTGTGTTCATCTAAGCTATTGGCCTGTTTAACAAAAATCCTTCTTGAAAAGAACACAAAAAACTCCATATCTTTATAAAGTATTATTTATAATGTCCAAACCTGATTACAAATCTTCAAATATGAGAAAAAAAGATAAAACATATCAATAGTCAACAAAAATATTTATAAGTGGAAGCCAATTAACCCAGATTAACCCAGATGTTGCAACTGACTAAAAAGAACTTTAGTGTAACTTACATAAATATGCTCATGACACTAAAAATATACACAATGAAAAAACATTTCAAATATCTAGGAAGAGATGTAGAAACTACAAAAACATTCAAATGAAAATCTGCAAGCTGAAAGTTACATAAATGGAATAAAATGAAAAATAATGAAATTAAAGCAGAGTGCCAAAAACAAATAAATCACCCATAAACTTAAGGATCGATTAGTAGATACACAACCCAAAAAACAAAAATACAATATTGAGTCTCAGGGGTCTTTGGAAAAAACATCAAATTGTCTATCATACATGCAGGTAGAGCCTTAGAAAGGAAGGAAAGAGACAATGTGGCCAAAAAAAAATTTGAAGAAATAAAGGTCAAAACCTTCCAAAATTTGATGAATATTATTACACACAATTCTAAGAAATACAAAAAACTCTATGCAGAATAAATGCAAGTAAAACCATGCTGAGTGTATCATAATGAAACTGCTAAAATCAGAAGCAAAAGAGAAAGTGATTAATGCATCAGATTAAAAACCTCTTTTTGTACAGAAAAGGAAGAAAAAGAATAGCTGCTAGTTTTCATCAGAATTGGAGGGGGAAGTTGATGGAACAACTCTTTAGAGGTTGGAATAAATCTAAGTTAGAGCATATATCTGTAACATAATTTAAAAGGAAGACAAAATCTCTCTGAGATAAGCAAAAACAGATAACTCATCACTGGCAAATTATCACTACAAGAAATACTAAAAGAAGGTCTTTAGGTTAAATATATGTGGCACTTGCAGATAAATTAGATCCATAGGAAGAAATAAAGAAGACCAAATGAGATCTTAGACAATTTAAATGACCAACGATAATACTATAGATGTATTAAAGATATATGATCTCTTCATGTGTAATACATATGACAGCAATAGCATCAAGCAGGTGGTAAATGTAACTAAAACATTGTTAGGTATATTTATTTTATTGGAGGTAGTAAAATACAGCCTCTAGTCAACTTGTGATAGGTTGAAATGTATAGAAATAATACCTAGAGTACACACTAAAATAATAATTACATAAATAAATACATAAACACATACATTCAAAGAATCATAACAGGAAATATAGTAAACCAGTAAAAATGGAGTTCTAAGTATGTATTTTTTCAAGACAGAGTCTCACTCTAGCACCCAGGCTGAAGTACCATGGCATGATCTTGGCTCACTGCAACCTCTGCCTTCTGGGATCAAACAATCTTCCTTCCTCAGCCTCTTGAGAAGCTGGGACTACAGGTATGTGTCACTATGCTTGCCTAAATTTTGTATATTTTGTAGAGCTGGGATCTCACTATGTTGCCCAGGCTGGTCTCAAACTCCTGAGCTCAAGCGATCTGCCTACCTCAGCCTCCCAAAGTGCTGGGATTACAGGATAAGTCATCGTGCCTGGCCTTTAATTTTGTAATTTTTAAATTAACAAACACCAAGGCAGAAAATTAGAAGCAGAAAGATACAAGAAGAACGCAGATTTATGGAAAAAAATAGCAAAATTACAGATAGTAACCAAATATTTAAATAATCATGTGAAAATTAGTGATTGT
Source organism: Pongo abelii (assembly GCF_028885655.2). NCBI lineage: Eukaryota > Metazoa > Chordata > Mammalia > Primates > Hominidae > Pongo > Pongo abelii. The sequence goes on along the minus strand of NC_071989.2, from coordinate 21,355,156 downwards.
CCAAATTCGCAAGATCAACTACATGATGCTAACAGAAGGAAACAGTTTCAATCGATGCAACAAATAAGTTAAAAAGATAAAAAGGAAATATTGTAGAACAAAAACCAAAAAATCTTGTATGATTATGTCCTAGTCTAATAAAATTGGCTTCAAGAAAAGGATATAGCAATGCTTTAATGAAAGGGTAAATGTATTAGGGAAGCATAATTAGTATATATGTATGCACTCAAATGGAGATTTTCAAAAATTTTAAAGGAAACTGACAGAAAGGAAAAAAAATAAGTCTCAGATGGATATTTAAATATTTCTCAAAATTTGATAAATCAGCTAGACTGTAATAATGCAGATATGATTGACAAAGACAAATATTGTTACCAGAACCCTAAGAGTTTGGCCTAGGTCCTGCTGCTCAGCACACAGAAAGCCAATCACTGAAACAATATGTATTGCCAGGGAAGATGGTTTAATTAGGTGCTGCAGTTGAGGAGGCCAGTCTGTCATCCATCTACCTGAATGACTAAAATTGGGGGTTTATAAAGCAGGGAATAAATGTAACCATGTATGGGAAAAGAGGAATTAGGAAAGGATAAGGAAAATAAGTTGTTCAACAGGAAGCAGATGGTCGGTTAGGCAATTATGATGGGTGAAGGGTCTAGCGTCTGATTATCCAGATGTGGGTGGTGATCTGGTAAGTTTCAGCTCTTTGATGCTATCTGGGAGGCCCGATGGTTGGTTTCCTGAGAAAAGAACTCAGGTAAGGCAAATGTAACTTTCTCAAGTTTTAATACTAGAAGGATCAATTTCTATGTTTGTTTGAAGAAACCATAAACATCAGTACTGTGGGAAAATTGGGCCAGTTTCACCACAATAGGCTAATGACATTTAAAGAACATATAATATCAAACTGCTGAATATACATTTATTTCACGCATGCAATATTGTAGTTCAGTAAATTTCAAACGGTTGAAATTTATATGGTATGTTCTTTGACTAAAATTAAGTATTAGGTTTTTTTTTTTTTTTTTTTTTTTTTTTTGACAGAGTCTCGCTCTGTTGCCCATGCTGGAGTGCAGTGGCATGATCTCGGCTCACCACCTCACCACAACCTCCACCTCCCGGGTTCAAGTGATTCTCCTGCCTCAGCCTCCCGAGTAGCTGGGATTATAGATGCACACCACCACGTCCAGCTAATTTTTGTATTTTTTAGTAGAGACGGAGTTTCACTATCTTGGCCAGTCTGGTCTCAAACTCCTGACCTCATGATCTGCCCACCGCAGCCTCCCAAAGTGCTCAGATTGCAGGCGTGAGTCACCACACCCAGCCAAGTATTAGTTTTCTGAATAGATTAATAAAATTTGTAGCCCTCTGGAAAGACTGGATACTTCATTTCATGAAATCATGCAAAAATTAGATAAGGTCACACTGAAGTAACGTCGGGTTTTCTCAAGACTAAGCATTGATTAAAAGTTCAGGATTAAATGAAGAACTGGAGTTTAAAATCTAGAAAAATAAATTTCTATTATTTTTCTATTGGAATACAGTAGTCATCAATGCAAAGAAAATGTAGATAATACATTATGGAATGATCATTTGATTAATGGCCATGAAATGACTTTAATACAAATGGTTCGTCTTATTTTCTATGTATCTTCAGCTCCAATTCAACAACAAAAAGAAAGGCCAAAAAATTATTGGAAGCTAACTACTATAGCAATAAGGGCAAATAATTGAAATTCAATGAAGCCAAATATCTCTGCATATAAAGATATGCTTTACTTGTAAATTAAACTAATTAGCCTGAAAGAGTTAATGCACCTTCCCAAAGGCACTGTTCTTAATAGTGAAGAACAGTTTATGGACTGGGTGAATCTGGTTCATAAAGCCTAAGAGACTTAAGACTGTCTAGTTCACACTTTTTTTTTCAATGTAGGATACAGAGGCATGGAACATTTGTAAGAGTTTTCAAAGTTTACACCAGTAGTAGAATAATCTACTTAATTAAGTGTTCATTCTACTACAGTCAAACATATTAAAGGCAATTTAATAAAATTTACTTAATATATATCCGACATAAACTTTCCAAATATATAATTTAATGTGTGTGATTTTTAAGGTTAAAAATTGATTGTCCCACTTTTCCAGGTTTGCTCATTACACAGTGTATCTTGTATCAAAATATCACGTGTACCCTATTTATATATAGAAGTATTAGGTATTCATAAAATTAAAAATAAATTTTTGAAAATTTATTACCTTTTGCACAGTTACTTGTGTTCTACTTTTTTCTACCATGTTGAATTCTCATCTTGGATATCTGGGAGAAAATACATGTTTTCATTGGCATCTGTAATATTTACCTTTTTATGCAGAAATAGAAATAATATGGAAATCTGATTTTTTCCTAAACTCTACATGAAAATTATAATTAAATAATATGATATTTTTTCTATCCTATGGGTATAATTTATTAATATGTTTTTAAAGAGAAGTTAATGGAATAGAATTATAACATAAACTCTGCTATTATGGAAGTATGACTAAATTTGAACCTTAAGTATAAATTAGATGACCGCCATAATATAGTCTCTACTTATATTCACCATGTATTTCTGAAAGTTGTTTTCTGAATGTGAATTCGTATAAAGCAAAATTATGATTGTATAACTACTGCTGCTCTATGTACTTGCTAGCCTTTCTTAATGCAAAAGACAAGGCCAATTGTCCCACTATTATTTCACTAATTTTATTATGTATTTATCATATGCCTATGTATGCTTGATAATATGCTAAGACCTAAGGGTATAATGAGGGCAAGTATAGCCTCATTCCTCAAATAACTTACATCTCATAGATTTTCAAAAATTTTCTGCATTTCTATGTAAACCATGTATTTGACATATATCACTGAATATATCCTATTGCATTTGTTATACATTTACCAATATCTTGTGAGCTTTCTCAACAGAGTATTGATATTGCCAAATTCTCATCACTTGGGAAAAAACCTAGAGCATTACTGTGAATAATATAGTTTGGATAGAAATAGTCAATACATATGTTTGGACAAGATCCTTGTTCTTAATTAATCCAATAAGAATATTTAAAGCTTTGGCATAAATAGTTCAAACATTTTATGCAAAAGGATGAGCTATATAAATATTTTAAAGCACACATACAAACTTTTATTGATTAAATGTACTACCAATATTCTTCCTTAAGTTATAAGGACTTTACATTCTGCTATAATTCTATTAAAAACCTAATTTAACCAATCCTTTAGTGTATCCAAAGCACTTGTCTTATTGTATTTTAATTTTTGATGAAAATATTACACACCAGAAAATGAAAGTTTAAATTAAAAAACTATAATAATGCTTTGTTAAAGCAATAAATGTCATACACACACATATACACAGTCATGTTTTGCTTAATAATGAGAATGCATTCTGATAAATGCATCTTATAGGGTACTTATATAAACCTAAATGGTATAACCTACTATATACCTTGGTTATGTGGTACACCCTATTGCTCCTAGGCTATGCATCTGTACAGCATGTTACTGTACCATACTGTAGAGAATTGTAACACAATAATAGCTACTTATGTATCTAGACATGTCTAAACACAGAAAGTATATAGTAAAACCATGGTATTATAATCTTATGGGACTATTGTCATATATACAATCTGTTGTTGACTAAAACATCATCATGTGGTAGATGACTGTATATATAATATCTGTATCTTTGTAAAAGTTTGAACATTCACTGTAATTTGCCTTTTTTGACAACTATATAAAAGAAGCTCATATATCTATAGCAAAAAAAATATTGATTTTCTTTCTCTGTTGCAGAAAAAAATTAGGAATACCTGTTTCTAAAAGAGCAATTTGCTAAAAATACATTATATTTTATGGCTTAGACTTGATTATTAAAATCAGGCTGAAACCAAGATACACTGACTTTACTATAATATATTATTACAAATTGATAATTTTTATTCATCTATTACCATCATATATTATGAAAAATATATTTTGTAATATATCATGGAAAGTCTTGATATATTCCCCTGGAAATTTTTTTTAATAAAAGCCTAAAATTTGCTGGCGTGTTTGCTCATGCCTGAAATCCCAGCACTATGGAAGGCCGAGGTGAGAGGGTTGCTTGAGCCCAGGCATTTTGAGACCAGCCTCGCAACACAGTGGAGCCCCTTCTCTACAAAATACAATTAAAAATTAGGTGGGTGTGGTGGCATGTGCCTGTAGTTACAGCTCTTTGGGAGGATGTGGCGGGAAAATGGCTTGAGTCTGAGAGGTATGGATTACATGAGACATGATTGCACCACTATGCTCCAGCCTAGGTGACAAAGTGAGACCCTGTCTCAATTTTTTAAAATTAAAAAAAAAAATTTAAAGCTCAAAATGTTATTTTTCAAAAAAGTGTATAATACTTTCTATGTATGTACAATTTCAACTTACGTATGAATATTTTTGATATAAATAATGGATTATCTCAATTAAAAGAAAATGAAATGTATTAAAATGGTTGGAAATCTAAATAAATTATTCCCATATTATTTTTCATAAAAAATGGGATTTTTGGTGCTGATGAAAGATGTACAGATCACCGCCAACCCAAAGTAAATTGCCTCCCCTCACAAATGATTTCTCTGGCATAGTTTCCATGATTTTCATAGGCAGCTTTCAGACCAGATGGCTTAATTCAGAAATACATAGTGTGTTCAAACTTATCATTGCACCTTCACTATTTTCAGTAGGTGACTTTGTTTATTACTTCACAAAGAAAGGGAAGTTCACAATTTATTGAAAACTCATTTTTAAACACATACATGTATAAGAAACCATTTTATGTGTGTTTGTATACATACGTATTATACATGAAGTATTTGATAAATGAGCTGTTGTTTTATATTACATATTTACTCATGGAATATGAAATAGTGAGCACATTTTATGTATATATATGTAATATATATACACATACATAAAATGGAATGCATTATCTTTCTATCTAGAAAAACTGGTTTATAAATACTTTTTGAGGACTTCTGGTTTCCTGTACAGCATATAAGAAGCTTGAAAGCTGTTACTGTATCCTAACAAGTAAAAACGTGAACAAACTGAAAAATCAATAACTCTTCTTAGATCCCTCAGAGAAATAAGGTCACAAGGCAAACCACTGCCTCCCAAATTAGGAAGATAAGCAGAAGAATATGAAGAATCACAGCTTACTGGAACAGAAACACAAAGACAAAACTCAATGGGAACCAGGTGCCTGGGTAGGAAAACCTGAAGTGTAATTGACAAATTGTTGGATGCTAAGCATGAACAAGTCTGAGAGATTAAAAACTCCAGACTCAGACATGGCAGGGAAGCACACTGTTGTGAGTTTTGTCTTCTGGAATTTGATCAGGCACTTACAGTGAATTTCAAAGGAAAAATCCCCTTGTGCATTCTTCAGGGGGAGAGGAAATAAACAATTTTGAAATACACCAGAGCATTCCATTTTCTTAAGAAGGTCTGCAGTCAGAAAAAAACTATTTAACCACAGGTTAACCTGCTGGGATTTTATCAGTGCTAACTGACTTAAGAGCAGAGAAATCCCCAACTCCAGCCCCCTCTAGCTATGCTGTCTCAACTAAAAAGAAAAATGGGAATTGCATATAAAGTTCACAGTTGAGAGGTACAAGCTAACTAAAAGATGGGGACCTAATGATAGGATTAGTGAATGCTTCACATTCCCCAACTCCTTAACCAACACATTACTACAGGCTTATGTACAGCAGTTCCTTTCATACAGTACATCCTGTCAAGCTATGCAGAGAAAATTGCAAGACATACCAATAAGAAAAACAACAGCAACAACAACAAAAACAGTTTGAAAAAACAGCAAACATCAGAACCAAACTTACATATAGCAGGGATATTTAAATTAACATATCAGGATTTGTTTTTAAACTTTTAAGTTCAGGAGTACATGTAAAGGTTTGTTATAAAGGTAAATTTGTGTCATGGGGGTTTGTTGTACTCAGATCAGGTATTTAAAACAATTATGATTAATATGCTTAGGGTTGTAATGGATAAAGTAGACAATATGAAAAAATACATGGGCAATGTAAGCATAGAGATGGGGAATCTAAGATAGAACCAAAGAGAAATGCCAGTGATCAAAAACAGTCACAGAAAAGAAGAATGACTTTGATGGGCATAATAGCAGACTGGATATAGTCAAGAAAAACCTTCTGAACTTTAGAATATCTCAACAGAAACTTCCTAAATTGAAAAGCAAAGTGAAATATATATTAAAATAAAAAAGAACGGAATATCTAAGAACTACGGGATAACTAAAAATGGTGTGACATCATGTAATGGAAATACCGGAAGAAGAAGAAAGAAAAAAGGTTAACAGAAAAATATTTGAGACAGTAATAAAGGAGGATTTTCTTAAGTTAATATCATACACTATACCACAGGTTTAGAAAGTTTAGAAAGCACCAAGCAGGATAAAGTTAAAAAACAAACAAACTACACCTAGTCATATCATTTTCAAACTACAGAAAATCAATAATAAAGAAAAAGTCCTAAAAGAAAAAAAAAATTAAAAACCCTTTACCTGTAGAGGAGCAAAGACCAAAATTACATCTGACTTACTTTTTTCCAGAAACCATGCAAGTAAAAAGGGAGTGGAGTGAAATACTTAAAGTATTGAAAGAAAATAATCATCAAACTAGAATTCTGTACCTTGCAAAACTATCTTTCAAAATTGAAGGAAAACTGAAGACTTTCTCAGAAATAAACTGATGGAGTTTGTTGCTAGTAGACAGGTTTTGGAACAAATGTTAAAGTTCTTTAGAGAGAAGGAAAATGACACAGGTCAGAAACTTGGATCTACATAAAGAAAGGAAGATCAACAAAGAAAGAATAGTGATTAATTTTTTGTTCTATTTTTAATTGATGCAGCAGATAACAAATTGTACAAATAATAAAAGCAATGATGCATTCAACTATGTATATATGTATGTATATATGTGTACATAAATATACATGTGTATGCTTATGTATAAGTGAAATAAATGACACAAATGATGCAAAGGACAGGAGAAGGGAGAAATAAGGATGATTTTATAATTATTAAGTATTCACATTTCTGTGAGGCAGGAGAGTGATACTTAGAGTGGACTTGAATTAATGTAAATGTTTATTGCAAACTCTGGCACAATCACTAAAAATAGTGAAAAAATATAACAGACATGCTAAAAAAAGGGAGAAATTAAAATTATATAAAATGCTCAAATCAAACCCAAAATGCAGAAAAAAAGAGGTAGAAGGTAAATACAGGAGTTAAGAACACGGGCAACAAACATAAAATAGTAACAAATACGGCAGACACTAATCAAAATGTATAAATAATCACTTTAATTTTCAGTAGTCGAAATACATCAATTAATTATTAGACATTGCCAGAATGGATCAAAAACAATATATAATTTTATGTTGTTTAGAAGAAGCTTACTTTATATATAAAGATACATACAGAGTGAAAAGTATATGGGGAAGTAAAGATATATGATGCTAAAACCAATAAAAATAAATTGATTGTAGTTATATTAATTTCAGATCGAAGAAGAAAAGTTTTCAGGGATAAAAATGATATTACATATGACAAAATATTCAATTATCCAAAATATAACAGTTTAACACGTATAAGCCTAGCAATAAAGCATCAAAATATGAGGCAAAATCTTATACAGCTATCTTCCACTGGGTCCCTCCACAACACATGGGAAATAGACGAATCTATTAGTTTACTTGGAGATTATAATTTACTTGGAGATTTTCAATACTCTCTGTCAATGACATTCTATATTAATGAATGTAAAGAATCACTAGTGTCAAGGTATTCAGATGTCAGCTCTTTCCATCTTAATCTATAGCTATAATAGAATGCAATACCCATTGCAACACCAGAAAGTTGTTTTCTGGATATTGGCAAATTGATTCTAAAGTTTCTATGGAGAGACATAAGAGACAAGATATGCAACATAATAATAAAAGAGAAGAACAAAGTTGAAGACTGATGCTACCTGACTTCAAGACTTACTATGGAGATCCAGTAGCAAGACAATGTGGTACTGGCAAAAACAGAGACAAATGAATCAATAGAAGAGACTAGAAATCCTAGAATTACACCTACGTGAACACAGTCAAATAACCTTTGACAAGTGTTGCAGTCTGTCTGCATTGCTTTAAAGGAATTCCTGAGACTGAGTAACTTATCTTAAAAAAGAGATTTATTTGTGTATTAGTCTGTTTTCATGCTGCTGATAAAACATACCCGAGGATCGGCAATTTACAAAAGAAAGAGGTTTAATTGGACTTTCAGTTCCACATGGCTCAGGAGGCCTCACAGTCATGGTGGAAGGCGAAAGGCACGTCTTACATGGCAGCAGGCAAGAGAGGGGATGAGATCCAAGTGAAATGGGTTTCCCCTTATTAAACCATCAGATCTTGTAAGACTTATCCACTACCAGGAGAACAGTGTGAGAGAAACTGCCCCCGTGATTTAGTTATCTTCCATTGGGTCCCTCCACAACACATGGGAATTAATGGAGTATAATTCAAGATGAGATTTGGGTAGGGATACAGGGCCAAACCATGTCAATGGAATTCACAGTTCTGCAGGCTGTACAAGAAGCATGGAACCCGCATCTGCTTCTGATGAGAGCTTCAGGAAGCTTCTGCTTGTGGTGGAAGCCGAAGGAGAGCAGGCATCATATGGCAAGGGGGTAATGAAGAGAGAGGCAAGGGAGATGCTAGGCTCTTTTTAACAATCTGCTCTTGTGGGAACTAATAGTACAGCAAGAAATTCATTATCACAAGGATGGAACCAAGCCGTGTATGAGGGATCTGCTTCCATCACCCAAACACTTCCCTTCAGTCACCACCTGTGAAATTGGTGATCAAATTTCAATGTGAGATTTGAAAGGAATACAAATCTCAACTGTATCAACAATCGAACCAATGCATTTCAATGAAGAAAAGATAGTCTTTTCAACAAGTGGTGCTGAAACAACTGTAGATTCACATACAAAAAATAAGTAAATAAATCTAGATGCAGTCCTTTTGCTGTTTAGAAAAGTAAACTTATGAATCACAGATACATGTAGAATATAAAGCTACAGAAATGTCTAGAAAATCACATAGAAGAAAACCTAAATGACCTTTGGTTTGCTGATGACATTTTAGATATAATACCAAGGATATTATTCATAAAAAAGCAAGAACTGGTAAGCTAGACTTGAATAAAATTAAAATCCTGCATTGCAAAAGATACTTTCAGTATAATGAAAAGTCACCGACTGAGAGAAAACATTTGCAAAAGACACATCTGATAAAGCACTGTTATCCAAGTAAGATGAATAAAACTTCAAAACTCAACAATAAAAAAAGCAAATAATTCGATGCAAAAGTGGGCCAAAGACCTTAGCAGACACTTCACCAAAGAAGATATGCAGATGGAAAATAACATATGAAAAGATGTTTTATGTCATCAGAGAAATGTAAATTAAAACAATGTGAGACTACTACACACATATTAGAACTGTCCAATTTCAGAACACTGACAATACCAAAAGCTGTTAAGGATGTGGAAATACCAAATGCTGTCAAGTGTGTGGAAATACAGGAAACTACATTCATTACTGGTGGGAATGAAAACTGGTACAGCAATTTAGGAAGACATTTTGTTTGGCAATTTCTTACAAAACAAAACATTCTTTGTCTTAGTCTGTTTTGTGTTGCTATAAAGAAATACCGAAGGCTAGGTAATTTACAGAGATCAAGTTTATTTGGATTATGTTTCTGACGTCTGAAAAAGTTCAAGATTCGGCATCTTGAAAGAGCTTCCAGCTGCTTCCACTCATGGTAGAAGGCAAAGCGGGACTGGAATGTGCAGAGATTACATGGTGACAAAGGAAGCAAGAGAGAGAAAGAGGATAAGGTGCCAGTTTCTTGTTTAACAATCAGCTCGCCTAGGAACTAAGAGTAAGGACTCACGCCTGAAGGAGGGCATTAATCTATTCATGAGGAATCTGCCACTGTCACTCAAACGCTATCTATGTAGCCGACCTCTAACATTGGAATCAAATTTTAGCATGAGATTTAGTGGGTACAAACAGTATATTCAAACTATAGCACTTACCATATGGTTCGGCAATCCTGCTACTTGGTATTTACCCAAAGGAGCTAAAAACTTATGTCCACATAAAAAGCTGCAAAAGGATGTTTATAGCAGTTTTATTCATAATGACCAAAACTTGGAAGCAACCAAGATGTTCTTCGGTAGGTGAATGGATACATAAACTGAGTAATATCCAAACAATGGAATATTATATAGAGCTAAAAAGAAATGAGCTATAAAGACATGGCAGAAACTTAAATGCTTGTTACTAAGTGAAAAGAAAATCCACTGTATGATTCCAACCATATGACATTCTCAAAAAGGCAATATGATGGGGCAGTAAAAAGATGAATGGTTGCCAAATGTTAGAGAGAGGGAGGGATAAATAGGCAGAGCACAGAGGATTTCTAGGGCAGTGAATCTACTCCGTATGAAACTAAAATGAGAGATACATTTGTTTAAATGCAGTTTGTAAACATGAAATTTGTCTGATAATGATGAGTAAATGTAAGTTCAAAAATTGTAACAAAATGTACCACTCTAGTGGGAGATGGAAAAGGCTATGTATTTGTCTAGGCTGGGTAATTCATGGGTATTTTACATAGCTTTGGGTAAATTTTGTTGTGAACTAAAACCAGTCTAAACAAAAATCCATTAATAAAAAAAGCCTGCACTATGTCACGAGGCAAAACACTGGATAGTATGATGGTAAATAAAAATTATTACATATACATACAATGAATTAGTATTGCAGATATTTTTATTGTCTCTATAACAAAATTATAATGTCTTGAATCATTTCTTATATTTAATCCAGGGATATTAGAATTTAAATTACAATGAATTTAAGAATGAATATCAACATATGGTTCTATCCAAAAAATTACAGTGAGGAAAAGTTAAATGTTAAAATACACTGCCTTCTATTTAATTACAGAGTAAGCTTCATCAGCTGTCTTCAAGAAAAAATTAGTGATAGATTCCATTTCTCTAAAGTAGGTACATTTCTATGGTCAAGTCTCTTTATTCACAATAATACTGATAAAAGACAACGTATATTTAGCCTTTTCTCATCATTAAAGACATAAGCAAATTTGGAGACTATTTTTCAGCCAATATCATGTGATTGATAATAAGTTGTATGGCTAAGTTTGAACATGGGTCTATCTAACTTTAATTAACACTCTGAAGCACTATATCCCCCTAAACAAAGTGGAGTATTTTACATATGTCCTGATTGCACGATGAAACAATTCCCGGAAAAAAAGAAATATGCATACACACACACCCACATTCAGAAGATAGCGTTAATAAAATGTTAACTAGAATTTTTTTTCTCATTCCTTTGTTCACGCATTCAACTACTTATTCATTCATTTATGCTATTATGCATCTACTTTACAATAGTAGCTGCTATATAAATTCTGGGGATAGAAAGGCAAACAAAACAAGTTTCCTGCCTTTGTGGATTATTATTCTAATGATTAATAAAAAACAAATAATAAAATAGCGTATAATGTCTGATCTTAATAAATCTCATCAAGAAAAATAAACTCAGGTAAGTAGATAGAGAATAACAAGAGAATATTTTAAACAGGTGCAGTAAAGGCAGTAATTGAGAACTACACTGAAGGGAAAGATGAGGCATGTGGCTATGGCTGGGCTATTCCAGGAAAAGACTTATAAAGCCTTGAGTCAGGAGTGCATTTGGCATGTGGTAGAACAGAAAAAACCAAGGTAAGGAAGGACAGGACACAGCTTCTCCTGACCATGCAGAGGAATTTGAATTATGTGATCCATAAATTCCCAATCGTTTAATTATTACATAAAAATATATAATTATATAAGTTGTGACACGTTTATTTACATGAAAACATCTCTATATTTTCTGTAAAATAATGCTTTATTTGGGGCAATGTATTTAAGATATATATTGATGATCTCAGTGAAAACACATCTATCACCATTATCTAAATGTTTGAAAAACACATGTAAATATAACTTCATTCTTTAAAATTAATATGGTAACAGCAAGTATGTGAAGGGACTTCACTAAATGAATACAGGTGGACCTTGTCCCAGAACTGAATGATTGTTTTAACACGTGAGTTTGTGGAGATGAACTGAGAATGTAGGAATCCTATTCTCTTTTGCTAAACCTGCTCGATTGCTGGAGACACACTTTCTGTGTCTCAAAAGCTATTACAGTCTCCGCCTCAGGGAAGGTGGCCTGCTGTGGGGTTGGTAAGTGATGCCAATGGCTTGGGTTGGATTTATATTCAATATTGGCGTGCTGTCATGGGAATCTCATTATTGTCTTATTACACACTATCTCCTTTATCAACATTAAAATGTTAATTTAATCTTCCTTTTGCTTAACTCCTGTTTTCTTCTTGTGATGTTCTGAATCAGGCAGTGAAAGGCATGCTATTGATTGGATTCCAGCCTAGAAATAAAATATAATCAGTAGTAAAAACATCAGTAATTCCCTAACAAATTCTAGCATATTCATTCTTTCAAAAATGAACATCCATTTGAATTATTTTGCACAATAATCAGTCAGGCATCTACACAGATTAATGAATTCACACTGTATTTATTTATATTAATTTATTTGATCTTGTGCTTGAATGCAAACGTTGGAATACGGAGCTTACTAACCACACATATATCGAACTTTCTCTCATGTGAACCAAGCAAAACATTTTTGGTTACTTGCAAAAATGTTAAAAATAATAAAATCTCACATTAGAAGCTCAGTCACTCAGTAGTGGTGTATTCAGTATACTCCTCTGGTCTACAAAGGTATTTAAGAAGAAGTCTGCACTATTAGCCCTCCTTCCCCCATTAGTAGACATTTCTTCTATTCTCTTCATCCAAGTCTCATATTATACATATGTATGATAACACTAGGGGATCTTGTTTTAAATGTGTTCATCTTTTTATAATTTCATTGCACTCATATTTTTTCTCCTTATTTACCTCCTTATTCATGACAATCTGCTGTTTTACTTAGACTTTTTCTTTCTGTAATAATTTTATGGATGTCTTCTATTTCTTACTCGACTTTGCCATTTCACATTTTAATGCCATTTTCACATCATTTTTTATTCTATGTTTAAAAAGCCAAAATCTTCCTTTATTTCTTTGATAGCTTGCAGAAATGTGTGTTAATATTTATATAGTTTGTGGTATAATTAACCTCTTTGAACATTTTCATCTTTGTTATCCAAATTTTTCTCCATATCATTTTCAAGCTATGAATTCACCTAGGTTCTCTGCAGATAATTTTCTAGTGATCACACTGAGAATTAATCATGGACCAAAGCTTCTCCACCAACACCATACCTCAGCCTATATAATCTGGTTTTGCTCTGGATGAGAAGTCGTTTTTCTTCCAGCAAATACGTATTTCAGAATTACTTTTGTGAATTGATTTAACAGTAAATTTAGTTCAGTTGACTAAGTTTAGTTGGTGCAGCACTATTGACCATAATCTCTGTATCCTCTCTTTATAATAGCTGTATCTATAAAGAATGTTTGTTTGCCTGTTGCTCTCATTCATTGCTGCTTATGTTAGCAAAAGTCTTTAATAGACATCTACCTGGCATGGGAAGGAAGAGATTTTTTAAATTTGACTTCTCATAATGCATAGCCTACCTTTGGAGAGCTCTTGCACTGCTGTAGGTCTGTACAAGTATGAGACCATGCTTTACTTCAACACTTCATTTTCACTGCACTAGTGAGCCTTTCTTCATAGTTTGTGGCTAGTGGTCATGGTTGACTTCTCATTTTATTGATGATTGAGATGTATTTGCTTGTTTGATTGTTTTTCTTCTTACTCAAAAAAGGAGGCTGATGCAAAAACTTTACTCTGGTATGTTTAGCTATGAGTATTGATAGAAGTACTCTAATTTGTGTTAGTGTTTTGAAGATTTTATGTTTATGTATGAAGTTAAAATACTGACATTTGCAAAAATTTTTGTAGTCATCATGCATATGAGAATCAAACCTAAGACATATTTTGTCATACCTGGCTGACAAGCCTGAGACATGCCTGTTTCACCCACAGAAACCCTTCCACTGCTGTCTCAAGCTTAGAGTTGGCCTGTGTCAGAATCAGTAAAAGCCACTGGGGGAAACCCTGCCTCTACTAAAAATACAAAATTAGCTGGGTGTGGTGATGCATGCCTGTAATCCCAGCTACTCGGGAGGCTGAGGCAGGAGAATCGCTTGGACCCAGGAGGCAGAGGCTTCAGTGAGCTGAGATAGCGCCATTGCACTCCAGCCTGGACAACAAGAGTGAAACTCCACCTCAGAAAAACAACAAAAAAAGAATGCATAATGACTAAATGAGGTTCATTGAAGGATACAGGAATAATTAAAAATTAAAAAGTGAAAAGCAGATATAATCAGAGGAGAATTATAATCATATACAAACTTCAAATAACAGTGGTTTCACTATAAATATAAGGGAAAATTATAAATTATTCAATAAAGTGTTTTTAGAGAAATAAAAAATTAGTTATTTTATACATTAGCTTCATAGGGGCTAATGAATTTAAATACATAAAATGAGGTGATGCATAAAGTAACACATAGCAATGAAAGGAATACAGTACATGCATATATTTATCCTTATGGATTGATCTCAAGCATGCTGTGTATGGCCAGTGTGGTACTCTGTTTTTGTGTCCATACTTATTTATGTAAGCTTAAATTGTTAAGGCAAATTAATCAACATTTATTCTTTTCTGAATATTTCTTCTCACAATTTTCAACTCTTCCTCTAGAGAACTGAAAGTTTTTTTATCTGGCACACACACATTCGAGATAATTAGAGCATTATTTGAAATTATTATGAAAGTAACTCTTTGGAATTGTTCAATTATTTATTGTGTCCTTGATAACTCACGCAATGACTTAATTTGATTGAAATTGTGTTCTAATTAAATTCACTTTTTCTCTTTACCGTCTACACCCAGACTAAATTCATTTTGAATTGTTCCATGTAGAATTAATATGGTCCAATTTTATTTTGACTAATTCTGAAACTCTTCATTATATTAAGAGTGACTAGGCATATAGTTAGGTATAATGGAACAGTCAGTGTCTCTAATTTTTCCCTTTGGACTAATTGTCCCTGTCCATGCTCACATTTCATGATCGGTGACTCTCTTTCAGGCTCAATATGAGAAAAATAAAAATTGCCAGGGATGTAAACATCCTAGAGCAGTTCCCAGCCAATGACAGAATAGAGATTCCCTTTATTTTCCATGGGACAAGTCTTGAGACATGGTTTCAAAAACTATCAGAATTTCTACCAGTATTGGGTGGCTGGGAAATCTAAACCTCTGACTATGGGTTTAACAAAGATCATACAGAGATGTAGGTAGATAGAACATGTGAAAGAGATTAAAGAGCTATTGATAGCAAAACAAAAATTCTAATCTTTAGAATAACATGAAAATATTTGTCTAGCACATCATAGGTAAAAATGGAAACTAAGGTCAAATGTATAGACTAGCATATTAACAATTCAATTATATTAAAATATGTATATTTACAAAATCATTACAAATCAAACCTTTGTTATTTATGTAAGATGGTCTTGAAACAATGATCTATAATCTGGAAGTAAATGATAAATATCAATACAGAAATTAATAAAATATCACATATAATACCTAAACAAATATAAACAGAAAAAATCTAGTGAATAAAAGCATAACTCACTATTTTAGGAAATGGATATATAAGAAGAAATATAAAGAAAATTAAAAGAATATTATGTGTACATTCTATATAAATTATTTGAACATATACAGTCGCAGGCTAAATACATTGCATTATTAGTTTTCTTTTGATGCAGTAAAAAACAGCCACAAAATATCAGTTGTTTTATAGATTTCATTGCATTATGTTCAGAAAATGTAGTTGGTATGATTGGTACTTATTTTATGACATTTAGGTGTTTAAGAATTTCAGGGAGTTTATGCTTAATTTTTCTTTTTTTTTTCTTTTTTCTTTGTTTTATTTTATTATTATTATACTTTAAGTTTTAGGGTACATGTGCACAATGTGCAAGTTTGTAACATATGTATACATGTGCCATGTTGGTGTGCTGCACCCATTAAATTGTCATTTAGCACTGTGTTATATGAACACTTGAAAATCATATGTTCTCTTTTAATCATGTCACAATTCAAAATACATATATTTGCTTACAGGCATTAAACATAGTACTTACCTAATTTTTTCTCCAGTCATTATTTTATTTTAATTGTTCTGATTCTAGACAAAGATCACCTACTGAGTCTTGTTTTTATTCTGTGTTGCTTTCCTTTTTCTTACAGTTTTAATTTGCTTAATGTATTTTACTGTTACTTAGTGTGTCAACATTCATGGGAGTTATATCTGCACTTTAGAATTTATTATAGAACATTAGAAAGTGTAAGTTTTTAATATTCAGATATCGAATTACAAAATAAAGAATGTGCCTCTCTTTTCTTATGTTAGCATTTACCTGACTTATTTTGTCTCTTTACTTTCATTGGCATATACATAAGGAATATCTGCACATTGAATTTATTTTTCTTTCTACCTATGTGAATGTATCTCATTAAAATTAGTCCTTTAACATGTATATTTAGTATTACTATCATCTTATTTTACTCAAGGCGTTTTCTTGGATTTTCATCTTTGATATTGTTCTTATTCTATCTGAGGGCACATGTTCCGGGCCCTGTTTCTCTTATCTCGCATCTGACTTATTATGGTCTATTCTGTTTCTTTCCCTCAGTCCTTCACTTTTTTTGAGACAGTCTCGCTCTGTTGCCCAGGCTGGAATGCAGTGGCACCATCTCGGCTCACTACAACCTCTGCCTCCTGGGTTCAAGCAATTCTGCTGCCTCAGCCTCCTGAGTCCCTCACTTTTTAGGACAGTTACTGATGCCTGTTTTTCTGCTTTTCTGCTTTTCTGTTTTCCAATGGATTTAGAAAGTTGGGCTCAGATGGCTGTTGGTAATACAAATTGTTGAATTTGCTCTCTGCATTTTTTCAGTTATTGAGTTGAAAGTACTGTGCAAGGATTTATTTTCATTCTAAAAAGGGTACTGGATAATCCCTCAATTTAGGATGGACTCCTAAGCCTTTGCCAGTGCTAAAGGCAATTTGATATTTATATCCTCCTGTTGCCAACATGTAACCAGAAACTGCTCTTCTATTCTCACTCATCAAAGCAGGGACAACAGATGGGGGGTGAAATACCACTTTGATTATAGTGACAGACAAGAACAATTACATGGAGATTTTTGTATTTTTCTTTTAGTGCCATATTCTCATTAAAACTTTCTGTCCTTTTGCTTTCTTTCTTTTTTCTTTTTACCGATATTCCAGATCATTAGTTTCTTAGAAAAGTTAAGCATAGTCTATGTTATTATAATAAACATGCTTCCAAATATCAGTTGATTAGCACAGCAAATTTTATTTCCTCATCATATCACAGCCTGATTAAGGTTGGCTTCTTTCACTGAAAACCTGCGAATCAGACCCATTCCATCTTGTAGATGTAGGTTGGGAAAACCTGGGTTCCAATTTCCTGCTGAAAGGCAAAATGAGGCTGTGAGATGGTGTGTAATGAGTCAAGACTTAGAGGGCCAAACCTGGAAGTCTTTTTTACATTATGTAGGCTTATATTCTGCCAATTAGAATTCATTCCTTTGGTCTACAATCTGTGAGAAAGATTTAGAAGTTCAACTTTCTGTGTTCCCAAGAAAATAGCCAGTGTTTTGAACATCTCATATTATCTTTAATAGAGCCTTTGGGCACCAGACCATTTTATTCTACGTTCACACATTGAACACTCTCACCCTTCCCTGAGACAGATAATATAAAGTCACACCTGGTCACTGATTGTCACTCAGAGTCCAAGTTCTGTAGGTGCCATCAGATCCAGATGTGACCCTCTGTAGTTAGGAGACCTATAAATTTAAAAGGTAGATTATCTGCCTCTCTTTAGCACAAGGACTGAATATGCAATGATGGAGAAGGCATAGAATACACATAATGAACGCCCCCATTCATTATATTGTATAATCCTGGACAGCAATTTAAATCTCAATAGGAAGGAATTTTAATAAAGTTCCCAAGCACATGCTGGGAGTGCAGTAAGCACCTTCGTTGGATGAATTCTGCCCACTAGACAGAACGCTTTGTCCACGGTTCTTTGGGAACTCTGGCTCTTACCTCTGAGAAGTTTTTGTTGCATTACTCTCCTTGGCCATTTATAAACTGAGGGATGAAGACCACATGCTCCTTGAGGGTTCCACAATGAGCCTCTGCTTTCCTGAAAGAAAGGTAAGAACCAAGGCTTTTTTTTTTTTTTTTTGGTCTTGAATATTTAAAGGCTTGTATAGATAAGCTAATGGTGCAGGCCTTGGACTTACCCAGTTCTCCCTGCTTATTTGATTATAGTTCTCAAGAATAACTGTAGAATGTACTGGGAATGCAACATCCTTAGATAGAAAGGGACTGGCTAGAACAGACCAGGCTCTGTTCCAGTGCCCCCCAGAAAGAGGATGCACTTCAATGCTTTAGTCCAGCAAATCACGTTCCTCTGGAGTATAAAACCCAGGGCAGGCTGCTTTACCGGATCCTTCAACTGCAGGACCAGTGGGGCACACACAGACAAGACTCCATCTACTCTAGGCAGCTTTCTGGAGCCTTGGGAAAAAGTTCACCATAGATCATCAGCTTCTGTTGGTCCTTGCTGTCTATCTGTAAGTGTCAAACCCGCTTCATGAAACTTGTGTGTGAGCGTTCAATCTCCCTAGACTCAGACAAGTTGGTCACATAACTTTCTCCACCAATGGTTTCTTTGGTAAGCAGCTTCTGATCCATTTGCTTCTGCCTCCTAAAATTTCTTTCTGAACGTAGATGTCAAGTGTATTTTACTTCTCTGATTTCTGGCTCTGTGTCTCTTACTAGCTGTTCCTTTGACGCTATCTGAAAAAAAAAAATAAAAGAAAGATAGGAGGGCCATCATTAACTTGATCTTTCATTGGGGGTCACTTTACTAAACCAAGATTCTTTTACTGGCCTATTTTTTATAAAATCTTATGTCAGACATATTCTCTCTTACTCTTGGAAGGCCTTGAATTTCTGGAGTCTCTCTAATATTTCTTCTCATATATTTAAAAATTCACCAATGGCTACAAATACATACTATCATTTTTTCCTAATTCTCTGTTTTGTAAGCATGTCATCTGCCTCCCAATTTACAGTAGTAGGTGGTCTTTATATTTGTCAGTCTCTTATATGTCTTGACTTGCAGTCCCTTTTATAATTGCTGCCTTCCTATGAGACATGAAAATAATGTTTTGCGATGTAAGTTAGATTTTTAATGATGTAGCACCTCACTTCTGTATAAAGTTATTTCATGATCAGAATATTCTAAACTATCCTGTGGCAATAAACTGCTAAATCCCTGTGTCTTTGCTCATTAATGTTTTATTTGTTGATCACTTCACAGCTTTCCACAGCTTTCTCCATTAAATGATGATTCTGTGACTTCTTCCTTCTTATAACTTTACCATCTAACTCAGTGCTTCCAAGGAAGCTTTGAAGGGGGAAAGGGAACAGAGACAGCACACAGAATTTTCTTTTTTTTTTTATTATTATACTTTAAGTTTTAGGGTGCATGTGCACAATGTGCAGGTTAGTTACATCTGTATACATGTGCCATGCTGGTGTGCTGTACCCATTAACTCGTCATTTAGCATTAGGTATATCTCCTAAAGCTGTTCCTCCCCCCTCCCCCCACCCCACAACAGTCCCCAGAGTGTGATGTTCCCCTTCCTGTGTCCATGTGTTCTCATTGTTCAATTCTCACCTATGAGTAAGAATATTCGGTGTTTGGTTTTTTGTTCTTGTGATAGTTTACTGAGAATGATGATTTCCAGTTTCATCCATGTCCCTACAAAGGACATGAACTCATCATTTTTTATGGCTGCATAGTATTCCATGGTGTATATGTGCCACATTTTCTTAATCCAGTCTATCATTGTTGGACATTTGGGTTGGTTCCAAGTCTTTGCTATTGTGAATAGTACCGCAATAAACATACCTGTGCATGTGTCTTTATAGCAGCATGATTTATAGTCCTTTTGGTATATACCCAGTAATGGGATGGCTGGGTCAAATGGTATTTCTAGTTCTAGATCCCTGAGGAATTGCCACACTGACTTCCACAACGGTTGAACTAGTTTACAGTCCCACCAACAGTGTAAAAGTGTTCCTATTTCTCCACATCCTCTCCAGCACCTGTTGTTTCCTGACTTTTTGATGATTGCCATTCTAACTGGTGTGAGATGGTATCTCATTGTGGTTTTGATTTGCATTTCTCTGATGGCCAGTGATGGTGAGCATTTTTTCATGTGTTTTTTGGCTGCATAGATGTCTTCTTTTGAGAAGTGTCTGTTCATGTCCTTTGCCCACTTTTTCTAAAGGCCCAACTGGAAGTGACTTGCTTCACTTTTCTTTATATTCCATTGTCCAGAACTTGGTTGCATGGCCTGCAAACTGACTTCAAAGAAGAGTTGGGAACGTGGTCTTCCTGTGTTTCTAAGTACAAAAAGAGTGCAATGAGTTTCCTGATATACAAGCTTATTATTAACAGTCAATTAGCATCAGAAGGTTATCATACTTTTTTTTTTCTTTTCTTCTTTATATCAAGCCAAGAAAAAAAAAATCCTGCACCTTTTTAAAAACTCATATGGTGGTCACTATACATCATGTATAGGAAAGTGAAGTTTTTAATATTGAAATAAATTACATGTCTGTGTCCCTAGACCAAATACCCATATTCCTTTACTTGGCATTTTTCTTAAATGTGTTTGAGGTTTTATAATTTCCATACTTTTCACTTTCCATTGATTTTCCATTCACACTCCTATTCTTTACCTCACAGTGCCTTTGGGTGAGTAGGCAGGATCAGGGCACAGGTTTCTTCTTAAGGAGAATGCATAAAGCTATCACTTTTCAAGTTCCGAATCATTTGATCATTTATCTCTGTTAGAAAAGACACATGAAATACAAATTAAAACAAAAAGTGAAGATGATAATTAAATCGTTTATTTCTGTATATATTCCATAATTTTACGTTTGCCCTCTTGTAACAAATTCACATTATAACTGCATTATCCTGCTATCCCTCAATAATAAAACCTACAAGATTTATTTAATTTTACTTTTACTAGATGCTTTGTTTAACTGTTGTAAAAAATATTCTTATGTTCCATAGGGTCCTAAGTCAATGATATTTTTTCTGTAAAAGTTAACATAGCGGGTTGAAAAATATGCTTTCCATAACTAATTAAGCGTGGTCAGTTTAGAAGTGTGGTCACTTTGATTAGCTATCTGAGATAATGACTTCCTCTCTCATTGTTAGTTTCAAGATATTCCACTACTTGCACAGCTTGTTAGCTAGTTAAAAAAATCTACTATATCTTCAATAATTGCTTTTCTTCTTATCTTTGAGATTCTATGTGAAGATACTCATACAATAGAAGACAGGCAGGAAGAGTATTTGAAAGTCAATACCTGTTTTTCTTAAAACTTTACTCTGCCAGAAAATCTTATCACTGGTCAACAATCTTATCACATTAGATAACACATATAAACTTTAAAACAAAATTGATTTCAATAGACTTAATGGAAACATCTTTACGCAGACTTTTACTGTCTATTTGGTACCAAGGTGAGAAGAAAAGATTGTCTTCCTATGTAAATCTCGAATAGGTCTCTTACTTTGATTTTTTCTTTACCTAGGACATGAGAAAATTGTATATCTTTTGGGTAAAATTCAAAATCAATATCAAGGTATCTTATTTCCTTACCTTGGCAATGAAGTCTTAGTATACAAACAATACTCTGTGTTACTATCTTAATTGAAGTGATATGAACCACATCTATTAATTTGATTTGATTGTTACAACTGGGATACTAAATATAAGATTGTTTATTCATTTTATTACCAATTGTTGACAAAAACATAAATATATGAACAAATTTATATGAATAATATTCAAATAATCCTCGAGATTCCATGTATAACATTCTGCTAAAGCAATTGACATATTTCAAGTTCTTTTTAGAAAGAGATTAATGAAACATAATGTAAAGTGAGGATTTTTGCTGCTTGAAAGAATGGCAATTTTTAAAAGTACAGGTAAATATACCACTGCAATTTTATTACCTCTGTGTTTTCTGGGTAATTCTTACAAAAGTTCTATCCTAAGCCATTATATTATAATTTCATAGGAAAATCAATTCCCTTGGTTTTGCTGAAATATGGTTTCTCTGTTTGCTGAAATAAAGTTTTTGTTAATTAGAAATATATATTTCATATTTGGACTATATTAGTCAGGGTTTTTCAGAGAAACCAAACCAAAAATCTGTATTGTCACTGTCCATTAGAAAAACAGAACACACACACACACACACACACACACACAGACATTTTATCATATATAACATTATATATAATACTATGCATATATATTATTGACGTACAGTTGGCCCTTGAATAATATGAGTTTAATAGCATGGGTCCACTTACATGCAATTTTTTTTCTACCTCTACCACCCCTAGTACAGCAAGAGAAATCCTTCCTCTTTATCCTCGTCCTCGGCCTACTCAATGTGAAAAATATGAGGATGAAGGCCTTGATGATGATCCACTTCTACTTAATAAATAGTAAATATGTTTTCTCTTTCTCATAATTTTTAATAACATTTCCTTTTCTTTAGCTCACTTCATTGTAAGAATATGGTATATAATAGACATATAATATGCAAAATCAGTTAGTTGTTTATGTTATCAGTAAGGCTTCTGGTAATCAGTAGGATATTAGTAGTTAAGTTTTAGGGGAGTCAAAATTATTATGCAGATTTTTTATTGTGCTGGGGGTCAGTGCTCCTAACTCCTGAATGGTTCAAAGGTCAACTGTATTATGAAGAATTGACTCACATGATTGACTATGGTGCCTGAGAAGTCCCATGATCTGCTGTCTGTAAGCTTCAAGACCTAGGAAAGCTGGTGGTATAATTCAGTATAAGCTCAAAGGCCTGAGAAACAAGGTAAATCTTGGATGAGATAACCCAGTTCAAGCAATTACACAAGAGAAAAGTGCAAAGTTTTCCTTCCTCTGTCTTTTCTTATATTCAGATCCTTAAAAATACCCACTGACTGGGCACGGTGGCTCATGCATGTAATCCCAACACTTTGGGAGGTCGAGGCGGGAGGATCACTTGAGGTCAGGAGCTCCAGACCAGCCTGGCCAACATGGTGAAACCCTGTCTCTATTAAAAATACAAAAATTAGCCAGGCACGGTGGCGGGTGCCTGTAATCACGGCTACTTGGGAGGCTGAGGCAGGAGAAATGCTTGAACCTGGGAGGTGGAAGTTGCAGTGAGCCGAGACTGCGCCATTGCACCCCAGCCTGCAACAAAAGCTAAAACTCTGTCTCAAAAAAAAAAAAAACAAAAAAAGAAACCCACCAACAACAGGGAGGCCACCTTTATTTAGTCCACTGATTCAAATGCTACTCTCATTGGGAAACTCCCTTATGGACACATCCAGAAATAATGTTTACCCTGAAGTTACTTGACTCAATCCAATTGGCACATAAAATTAAAGATCAAAAAGACAAATATTTTTCTCATCTTTTAAAATATACATTCATGTGACAGTAAGTTCATTACACAATTTGGAGGGACCAAAGCTAACTAAAAATTGAGATCTCTTTAAAAAGCCAGAAAAGCAGAAAAAGTACACTAAATATACTAAAATATAAAACCTTTAAATGTACATCCTGGTCTCTCTTTCTTAACCTTATAATGGTAATTTTTTTAGCTATTTAGTATAATTGTAAGTAAAGAAAATTTAAATTAGAATTATTACCAAGGATTTTATCATTCATTTGTATCATGTAATATCAGATCCAATGAGCTAACTACAAGAACAGTGGGGATGCTGCAACTATCTCAACTGTTTTTATTTCATTTTTTGACATATGCACTTTCTACCAGTACCTTCTACATTTGATTTACTGATGAACAAGGAAAGATTAAAATAAACAAAAACTTTTAATTCCCCATATGCCTTTTTTTCTATGTCATCCTCTTCAGCATAAGTGGTTGGCTGTATCTGTATTTTGTAGAAGTTTATTGTCTTCTTTCTCTGTCTGGAGTAGGTCATAGTTCCAAAGAAAAGCATGGCTTCTCAAAGATTTTATCACCTGGCTTACTAAACTATAGACCACAGTTAGCTGGTACAGCCATACTTTGTTTTATTGTGCTTCATTTATTGCACCATGGAGTTATTTAATTTTTTCCAAAGTGAATGTTCATGGCAACCCCACATTGAGCGAGTTTGTCATTGCCACTTTTCCAACAGTATGTGTTCACTTGGTGTCCTGGTGCCACAGTTTAGTAATTCTCACATTATTTCAAACTTCTGTATTATTATTATATATTTTGTGGGAATCTATGATTAGTGTCTTTGATGCTACTATTGTTACTGTTTGGTGTGTATTCTGACTGCTCCACTGACTAGCAATTCCCCTATATCTTCCTCTCTTCAAAACTTCATATTCACTGAGACACAAAAAATTAAAATTATGCTGAATAATAACCCTGCGATGGCCTCTAAGTGTTCAAGTGAAACAAAGAGTCACACATCTCTCATTTTTAAATCAAAAGGTAGAAATAATTAAGCTCAGTGAGGAAGGCATGTAGAAAGCTAAAACAGATTCTCTTGGATTCTCTGAATGCTGAGGGAGGTGATGGATCTGCAAACACAAAGTTTGAAGCTAGCAAAGATTGGTAAATAAAATTCAAGGGAAAAAATTCATAATATAAAAGTTCAAGGTGAAGTAGCAGACGCTGATGTAGAAGCTACAGCAAGTTATCCTGAAGGTCTATCTGGCTAAGATAATTGATGAAAGTAGTTACACTAGCAGCAGATTTTCAATGTAGACAAAACAGCCTTTTATTGGAAGAAGACGCCATCTAGAACTTTCATAGTGGAGAAGTGAATACCTAACTTCAAACTTCAAAGGATAAGCTAACTCTCTTGTTAGGGGCTAACGCAGCTTTTGACTAATACGGATGAAAGACTTACAAATGGATTTAACTCAAAAAGTTTCTGTGAGGCACATTATAATCAATCTTTCAAAGTCAAAGAGAATTCTAAAGACAGAAAGAACAAAGTATCAAATCACATATAAAGGAATCTCCATTAGACTAACAGCCTTTACTAGCAAAATCCTTGCAGGCCAGGCAAGAATGGTATAATGTGTTTGTGGGGAAAAAAAAAAACAACAAACCCTCTGCCAACTAAAAATACTATACACAGCAAAGATTAACTTCAGAAATAAAGAAGAAATAGTTTTTCTCAGACTAACAAGAACAAGGAATTCATCATTATTATCATGACCCTACAAAAAATGCTTATGCGAATCCTACATCTGAAAGCAAAAGGACAATATCCACCATTATGTAAACATGATAGTATAAAACTTAGAGCAGATACACAAATAAGAAACAGCAAGGAATCATATGTTATCACTATAAATACCACCAAATTACAACACTGAACAATAAGAGAGGAAGAAAAAATAAAGAATATAAAAGAAAATCGGAAACCAACTAACACAACGATGAAAGTAAGTCTTCACCTACAAATAACAATTAAAAATTTAAATGATTGACATTCTCAATTAAAATATATAGACTGGCTCAATGGATGAAAAA
Organism: Pongo abelii; assembly: GCF_028885655.2. Lineage (NCBI taxonomy): Eukaryota > Metazoa > Chordata > Mammalia > Primates > Hominidae > Pongo > Pongo abelii. The sequence goes on along the minus strand of NC_071989.2, from coordinate 21,329,135 downwards.
GACCCAACCAACTATAAGCTGCTTACAGGAAACTTATTTCTCTCTATGTAAGGACAGACAGAACAACAGCAAAGAATGGAAAAAGATATTTCACACAAACAGAAAACAGCAGCATAAAGTAGGAGCTCTACTTATATGAGACAAAATAGACTTTAAGGCAAAAACCACAATAAAGACACAAAGAAGGTTATTATGCAATGATAAAGGCCATAACTCAGGAAGAAGATATAACAACTGTAATTTATGCACCCAAGACTGGAGCATCCAGATATATGAAGTAAATATTTTTAGAGCCAACGAGAGAGATAGACCAAACTACAAAATAGTGGGGAACTGCAACTGCCCGTTTTCAGCATTGGACAGATCATGTTTACAGAAAATCAATGAAGAAACATTGGACTTCAACTGCACTACAGGCCAAATTAACCTAAAAAGTACAGAACATTTCATCCAATAGCTGCAGAACACACATTCTTCTCATAAACACACGTAGACCATATGTTAGGCCACAAAAGAAATCTCAAATACATTAAAAACTTAAATTCATAACATGTATATTCTCAAACCACAATTAAAAAAACTAGAAATTAATAACATAACAAGAAGAACTCTGGAAACGGTATAAACACATGAAAGTTTCAATAATATGTCCCTAAATGTTCAGTGTTTTGATGATGAAATCAAAAAAGAAATAAAAAAACTGACTGAAATCAATGAAAGTAGAAACAAAACATTTCAAAACTTATGGCATACAGCAAAAGCAGTGCTAAGGGGGAAGTTTATAGCAATAAAAAAGTACATCAAAAAAACAGAAAGAATTCAAATAAATGAACAATGCACCTTAAGAAGCTAGAAAAGGAAGGATAAAACAAACTCAAAATTAGTACAAGGAAAGAAAAAATAAAGATTAGAGCAGAACTAGACAAAATGTAGACTAACATATAATGTGAACAAATCAATGTAACAAAAAGTTGGTTTTTGAAATATATAAAAAAATAGACAAACTGCTATTTTGACTAAGTAAGAAAAAACGAGAGAAGACCCAAATAAATAAAATCAGAAGTGAAAAAAAGGGACATTACAATTGATACTTCAGAAATTCAAGGATCATTAGACACTAGTGAGAATAACTATATGCCAACAAATTAAAAACCCGAGAGAAAATTATTTTCTGTACACGTGTAACCTGTCAAGATTCAATCAGAAAGAAATAGAAAACATGAACAGAACAATAACAAGTAACTAGATTGAATTCATAATAAAAAGTTTCTCCAAAAGGAAAATGCCAGGACCACATGGATTTATTGCTGAATTAAACCGAACTTTTAAAGTAGAACTTACACCAATTCTTCTTAAACTATTTCAAATAAAATATCCATATCTCATTTTATAAGGCTGCCATTGCTAAGATCCGACAAAGACAGAACAACAACAACAAAAACTGAAGGCTAATATCCCTGAAGAACATAGCTGCAAAATCCTCAACAAAATATTAACAAACTAAGTCCAATAATAACACATCAAAAATATAATACACCATGATCAAATAGGATTTATTTCAAGAACGGAAGAATGGTTTAACGTATAAATATCAAATGTAATTCATCACAATAAAATAAAGGACACAAAGCATATGATCATCTCAATAGATGCAAAAATCATTTATTTGATTAAATTCAATACCACTTCATGATAAAAACTCTCAATATATTTGGTATAGAAGGAATATACCTCAACATAATAAAGGCTACATATAATCAACTTAAGCTAACATCATACTGAATGGGGAAAAACTGAGAGCCTTTTCTTCAAGAGCTGCAACAAAACAAAGATGTTCAATTTTACCACTGTTATTCAAAATAGTACTGGAAGTGCTAGCCAGAGCAACTAGGCAAAAGTAAGAAATAAAAAAGCATCCAAATTAGAAAAGAAGAATTCAAATTTTCCCTCTTCATACATCATAATCTTTTACATAGAAGAACCTAAAGACCACCAAAAAACTCTTAGAACTGATAAACAAATTCAATAAATTTGCATGAAACAGAATCACATACAAAATTGATTTGCATTTTTGTAAACCAATAATGAAAAACATCAAGAAAGCAATCACATTTACAATATCTACAAAACAAAATAAAATACCTGGAAATAAATTTAACCAAGGAGATGAAAGATCTCTACAAGGGAAAATACAAAATACTGATGAAAAGGAACTGAAGCGAATACACATAAAAAATGGAAAAACATCCCATGCTCATGCACTGGAAGAATTAATATGGATAAATTGAACACACTATCCAAAGCAACTACAGATTACATGAAAGACCTATGAAATCTCTATTTTTTTTCACAGAAATAAACAATACTAAATTCCTATGAGAATACAAAAGATTCTGAATAGCCAAAGCAATACTGAGCAAAAAGAAGAAAGATGGAGGCACCATACTACTTGACTTCAAAATATGCTACAAATTTATCGTTACCAAAGAAGCATGGTTTTTCTAGAAAAACAAACACATGGGCCAATAAAACATAATGGAGCACCCAGAAATAAATCTGTGCTTTTTTAACTAACTGATTTTTGACAAAGGTACCAAGAACATGATTTGGGGAAGGAACATTGTTTTCAATAAATGGTGGTAGAGAAACTACATATTCCTATGATGAAGAGTGAAACTATTATAGATCTCCATCTCAACATAAAAATCAACTAAAAATGGATTAAAGAGTTAAGCATAAGACCTGAAATTATCTGCTATCAGAAAACAAAGAGGAAATGCTTCAGAAAATTGGTCTAAGCAAAGATTTTATGGGTAAGACTTCAAAAGCTCAGGCAACAAAACTTAAAATAGATAAATGAGACCACATCAAACTAAAAAGCTCTGAACAGCAAAGAAAACAACAGAGTGAAGAGACAATCTGTAAAATGGGAGAAAATACAAGGAATCTATTCATTGACAAGGGACTAATATCCAGAATATACAAGTGAGTCAAACAACTCAGCAGCCAAAAAAAGAGAGAAAAAAATAGATTTTTTAATTGGCTAAGAATCTAATAAACATTTATCAAAAGAAGGCATATAGGCTGGGCGTGGTGGCTCACGCCTGTAATCCCAGCACTGTGGGAGGCCGAGGCGGGCAGATCACGAGGTCAGGAGATTGAGACCATACTGGCTAACACAGTGAAACCCCGTCTCTACTAAAAATAACAAATAGCCAGGCATGGTGGGGGGTGCCTGTAGTCCCAGCTACTCCGGAGGCTGAGGCGGGAGAATAGTGTGAACCCGGGAGGTGGGGCTTGCAGTGAGCCGAGATCGCATCACTGCACTCCATCCAGCCTAGGGGACAGAGCAAGACCCCGTCTCAAAAAAAAAAAAAAAAAAAAAAGGCATATAAATGACCAAGAAGAAAATTAAAAATGCTCAACATCACTAATCATCAGAGAAATGCAATAAAAACCACAATGAGAAATCATCACACTCCAGTTAAAATGGCTAATATACTACATGTTTTCACTCATATATGGGAGCTTTTTTTTTTTTTTTTTTAAAGAGCTCATGGAAATAGAGAATAGAATTGTGGTCATTAGAAGTTGGGCAAGTTAGTGGGAGGGGATTATAAGACGAATTTGGTTAATGAACACGAAGTTACAGCCAGATGGAAGAAAAAAGTTCCAGTGTTTTGTAGCAGCGTAAGGTAAACATTGTTAACAATCATTTAGTCTATATTTTCCAAAAGCTAGAAGAGAGGAATTTGAGTGTTAACAACATGAAGAAATGATAAGTATTTGGGTTGATGGATATGCTAATTACCCTGATTTGATCATTACATATTGTATATATGTTTCAAAATGTCACTCTGTAACCCGCAATTATGTACAATTATTGCATGTCGGCTAAATATAAAGAAAAATAAATTGTCACCAATTTTTTACATGGTAGTATGAGTGAATTTGCTTTTTCAATTCTAATTTTGAGCAACGCACAGTCTGCTCTCAGATCCCCACCTATCTAGGTTGTATTGTAAGGTACATCTAATTGATCCACCAATAGTAATGGTTCTAACCTCTTCCCTAGTACATTTTTTTTTCTATTTGTATCCAGACATGAACAGAAATCAACTAAAATAACCATGACTCTTCTACATCTTTTACCTCAAGACAAAATTTAGAATTATAAAAACCACAAAGCCAGAATTATTTCTGTGGAATTTTCTGTGTTATATCATATTTTTTCATTCCCAAGTCTATGAATTTGGTATATATTATCTACATGCATTAGGAGGAAAAAATGCATAAATTAAAAGCACAGTGTATAGGGTGAGAGGAAACAATTATCTGAAAAAATTTACACACACAATAATTGTTTTGGGGAACAACTCTCTGAAATCAATAAAGTGGAAAAAAAATCCTTTTTTTAATTAAAAACCTTTTTTTAAAAGAATCAGATGGAAGAGGAATTCAGCCATGGCTGAAAAGCCAAATGCTTGTCTTTATTTTAAGAAAAATAATTTATAAATGATCTTCCCGAGACATTTTTCATTTCACTAAATTCAAAAAAAAATATGATATAGTTCATTATCTGATACAAATATTGAAGAACATAACAGACACATTTTCTAATACACAGATTTCAAGTTTAAATGTCTTTCATTATATCTCTGCTAGAAATAAAGACTTTATATTAAAGTATAACCATTCATAAGTGGGAGGGTAGGTGGTGTACAGGCTAATGTATTTGTAGTTTTATATCATAGTGTATGGAATGAAGTTGAAATTCATTACTGTGTCACTTAAGTAAACAATTCTGAATCTAACCTATCTACCTTTAGAGCTTTCCACTATTTTCCCTCAGAGACATTCTTTAAATCTGACCTATGTAATGTTCCTCCTTATGCCCCATGATTGGTTTCGATTTTCCATTACACATATCTAAAGTTGAAACACAGTTCCGATGCCACTCCCAATAAATTCTTCCTTATTCTCCAATCCTAAATATTCCTGACCACCCCCAAACTCCAGTTCTTTATTCCATTATCTGCAGACCTTTGTGATTCTCTTAATACTTCAAATAAAATTTTAATATATGTGAACTAATTGTCATAGAACCCACTTCCAAAATTGCACTAACATTCTATATTGCTTATCATATTTATAATATCAATACCCTAACACTCACCTAACTAGAGTTGTATTTTTAAAATTCATTTATTCATTAGAAGTAGTCAACGTAATGCAAACTTTCCAATAAAAAGTTACCTTTAAGGCCGGGCACGGTGGCTCATGCCTGTAATCCCAGCACTTTAGGAGGCCGAGGCAGATCACGAGCTCAGGAGTTTGAGACCAGCCTGGGCAACACGGTGAAACCCCATCTCTACTAAAATACAAAAAATTAGCCGGGCGTGGTGGCATGTGCCTGTAGTCCCAGCTACTCGGGAGGCTAAGGCAGGCGAACTGTTGAACCTAGGAGGCAGAGCTTGCAGTCAGCAGAGATCGCGCCACTGCACTCCAGCCTGGATGACAGCGTGAGACTCCGTCTCAAAAAAAAAAAAAAGTGACCTATAATAACTTTTGTATTAATGCACATATATTTGGTGCTCATGCTCCCATGTCTTTCTGTTTCTTTTACTCTCCCTAGTAGCTTCTCTGGCTACCACTGTGCATTAGATCAAGTAAGAACCTCCATCAGAGACTCAGATTTAAACTGTGAAAGGAATTAAGGGATATCATCCATCTCAGCAACAAACCATTGTAGTTATTTTAACTGTTTCCAGGTCATCATACTATATTTTCTCCCATTTACATCTTTCAACATGTTGGGATAAATTAGAATCAATTTATTCTTTAATTCACAAGAAGTTCTTAGAGTAGTTTCTTCTTTTCATGTTATTGAGCTACAGACGTCAAATTTAACTGCTGTCTTTGCTGTTCTTTTCTCTCTTCAATCTGTTTCTATTGATGTAACCACTGAGCTATCTTCTTTGACCTGCTTATTTCTCAAGATTTCTCACACAACTGTGGAAACTCCCTGTTTCTTATTGAATGGACTTCATAAAACAATGAACCTCATACCATAGAACTACTCAGGAAGACTTGATATTGAGCATTTAAAAATGTTAGGGTTTATTTATTAGTTGTTTCATCACAGTAATCTCAAGAGGAATAGGAAAAACATGAAAGAAAAAAGGAATAAGCCACTGATACAGTGGGCTTAAGCTTTGATGTACAATGTGGAATGCTCACTGTGATATTTATTCTCTGTCCCAATGAATTGGGAAAAGGAGATGGAGTCCATAAATCTATGTGGTTTTAAACCACCTCAAAGGTGAGAGATCATTTAAGGTGAGATTATTGGATTGCCTTGTGGTTACTTTTATGCTGCCTCATGTAAGCAAAATACTAAAGAGAGCTATGGGCAAATGTGGAAAGTTATTCCAGAGAAGTATTTGAAGCTGTTATAATATAAATTTACTTGGGAAAAATATTGTGTGGAAGAGTTAAGCAATGCATATTTGAAGGAATTAATGTCATCTTGTTACCGGTGTAGGAGATCTGAGTTATCCCGAGTTACTGAGGCCAAATCTCTATGGGTCTGCAGCAATTTCAGTTCTTGCCTCCTCAGAAGAAAGAATTTGACTGAGGGGCATAAAGCAGAGAGACCAAGACAAGTTTCAGAACAGAAGTGGAAGTTTATGTAAAAAGCTGTAGAATAGGAAAGAAAGGAAGATTTACTTGGAAGAGATCCAAGAGGGCACCTACAGGTCAAAGAAAGAAAAGGGGCATTTAACCTTGATCCTAGGGCTTTTATAGGCTTGCCTCTTTGCCATAATTCTTCCCTTAAGATGGACTTCCCGCATGCGCAGTGCCCTTCTTACCTTGGGAACTGAACACACACAGTATGTTTAGAAAGTTGTATGCATGCCTATCTGAGGTTTTCTTCATTTTTTTTTTTCTAGTGGAGTGTCCCTGGAAGGTCATACGTCACCATCTTGTCTCCTAGTGCACATATCCAGGAAGTTTCTTCTCCCTGGAATCTGCATTCAATCAATAATTTAGTGTTAACAGCTGTGGAGCATCAGGAGATTATCTCTCCCTGGCTTTGGAGAAGTAGTGTGATAATTGTCAAACCATCACCTGATATACCTAGTCGGTGGGGTCAGAGGCCTTTCCTGCCATGCTCATGCCATCTAACTACCTATAATAATCTGTGTCCACTCTAAAACTTGATTGGTAACATTACTTTTCTATCAAATGAAGGCTCCCAATAGTCTCCTCTTTCTACCTTTCTAGCATATTTTTTTATTTGGATGTACAAAATCATTGAGTTGTATACGAAATATATTTATTCCTTTGGAAGATTAAGTATAATTGGTTTATAATATAAATAGGTTCCACCTATAACTTACCATACTATCCCCACTGTTAACTTTATTCAACTGTAAATACAACGAAAGTATTATTTTTACCTAGTGTATCTTAAGTGCCAGCTACTTAGCTGAATCCTAGAATTTTCTGAAGGTTCATCTTATTTTCATGTAGTTTACCTAATTTTAAACTACATTTTCTACCCTGTGTCATCTTGATTTCACCGAAGAAGGCCTATAACTTCCCATGGTTTATCACTCGTGTTTTCAAAATGATACTATTTCAGCCTTCTCTAGAAATGTCTTATGTCCTTTTAAGGATAAAATAACATATCATTTTTCCCCAGGTTAAAATGCTTTTGATTTCTGATAAATTTTGGCTCTGCAAATCTCATCTTGAATTGTAATTCCAAGGTGTTCCTATTGTGGGAGGGACTTGTAATCTTCACATGTCAAGGGAGAGAAGTGATTACATCATGGGGCTGCTTTTCCCCAAGCTGTTCTCATGATAGTGAGTGAGTTATCACTAGATCTGATGGTTTTGTAACTATGTGGAAATTCCTCCTTTGTCTTTCTCTCTTTCCTGCTACCTTGTGAAGAAGGTGCCTGCTTCCCCTTCCACCATGATTGTAAGTTGCCTAAGGCCTCCCCAGCCATGTGGAACTGTGAGTCAATTAAACCTGTTTCCTTTATAAATTACCCAGTCTCAAGGAAGTTCTTTATAGCAGTGTGAAAACAAACTAATAAAATCTCCTTGTTATTTCATCCCCAACTCTTCCATCTTTTTCACTATAAATACTTCAACAATATCATAAGTTTTCAATGTCAAAAAAATGAGATAACCCTATAGTTAGGTGACTAATCTTAATTATTTTTCACTCAAGTGATTTTCACCTCCACTCCCTTTTAGTTATTTTTATAATGTTTCTCACTATAAATCTTATAACCACCCAAGGGTCTTCTACTTCAGTATGTCAAATTTAAAACCCTCTCTCTCTGTCACCTCAGCTATTATCTTTCAAAGTGTCTCACATTTTCTATAACAACATTTCCTGCCCCTTTAGGTTCAGAACCACAGGTTCTAATTTGAACTTCTCTGTCACCAGTTTTTGTCTAATCTCTTATACTCTAATCTACCCTCACAGAAAACACCTAGAAACTGGAAGAACTGGATAGAAAAGGCCACTCCAGGTCTATAACATGGGAAACCACAAAGTCATGGTCTCCAAAATAACTTGAACCATTGACATTCCCCTTTTAAACTTTGCTTACTATTTTGTTCATATGTCTGAAGAAAAACAAATGCAAAATGTCACCCCTGACTTCAAGATTCCTCTACATCTCTATGACTTCATACTCAATAAGTGCTCCTGATTCCAACCTGATCAAGAAAATTAAACAGGCATCTGTTCCCTAAATCTCATAGGACTCCATAGGCACAAAATGTTATCTTGAAGAAGTTTTCCCTAATTTTCTTCTAAAGCTTGACTTAAATATGGATTGTTCTGGGATATAAAACCTGGACAAACTACATCTCAATCCACATTATCCAAAAAATTAAAAAGGTAGATCTTTGTCAAATGTTTATGAACGTTTGAAATTATTAATTTAACTTCAAGGGTATTCTTACATAAGGACATAATAATCACAGAAAAGTTCTAGGAAGTTATCGTGAACTAATTTGATGCCTGAATTTATTGGTAACTTTAAGAATAAATCACCTAGAAGTTTCCTTGATTTAGCAAATGTAATAATTTTATGTAGTAATCTGAAAATGAAAGTTTTCCTGTAGATTACAAAATGATTTATATAAAATAATGAAGTTTATGCAGGTCATCATGCCTTCTGATGTTACATTATCTGAATACATCATCCAAAGAGTGTTGTTTTCCTGTTTCTAAAGCGAAAAAATAAAATAAGCAGTAAAAACTGAATAAATACAAATAGTAAAATAGATAACTGAATCAATAGACGCTGAGAAAAAAATGATTATCTTATCTGCTTTATATATATTCTTATTAAAATTATTCCAATTATAAAAATGGGAAGATAAAGTTAAAACCTGTAAAATTGTCTACCACCCAAAAATATGTAAACAGGTTATCTGGACAAATAAGTGACAGAGGGACATTTTTTTTTACCATAGATACTTTACTACATGATATGGGATTTTAGCTTAGGTTCATGGATTTAGCCCGAAAAAGAGCATTTGGTCTTTGCATTTATCTGCTTCTCTCAGATTATAATTTAGGTTAACTATTTATTAAAAGTATAGCCAAGGAAAAAGATGAAATTAGCAAAGATAGGACTGGCAGAATTATTTTCTTCTTCCACATTTAAAACATAAGCGTCAATTACGCAGCACTCTGCCCAGATTTACTAAATAATAAGCAGCATTTTTTTTTGTCATCATTATTTTCCTTCTAATTTCTCATTCCCATGCTGTCAAAAGCTATAAAGAATCTTTTCTTGCCAATTTTTCCTATGACAATGAATTCCATCTATTCTATGTCCTGGAATTCCTCCTCTAAAGAAAATATTATTAAAATGTTTGCAATATTAAAATATATTTTTTTCTATTCACAAAGCAATAGCAAGAGAAAGCGGAACAGTGCAGAAGGCAATAAATATTCTGAGTCTTTCCTGAAAATAGCTCTTTGGTGCTTTCAGCCTTCAGTTCGTGCACCTATGTCAAAGATATATTCTAATTAATTACTGAAATTAAAAAGTGAGAATATGAGACAAGAGATCAAGTATTTGGAAAGGTGTTGTATTTATGGACCTGCCTACATGATGTCCTCTAGGTTTCATTGTATGCATCTGTTAAGTAAGGGGTCCTGTGTACCATAAAACCTTCAAATGACCTTCAAATACCATTGTTGCAAAAACCTGATTAATAACTAGACCAAAAAGCTTCTCCAAAATTTGTGAATGTCTGTCTCTGTAAAATTAACTGAATCATCTTTTACTTTCTCAGATTTTGCTTTACAAAATTTTGACTTAACTGATGATCTATGTTGTTTGTTTGTTTGTTTGTTTGAGATGGAGTCTCGCTCTGTTGCCCAGGCTGGAGTGCAGTGGCGTGACCTTGGCTCACTGCAACCCCTGCCTCCAGGGTTCACGCCATTCTCCCGCCTCAGCCTCCTGAGTAGCTGGGACTACAGGCGCCCACCACCACACCTGGCTAATTTTGTTTTTGTATTTTTGGTAGAGACGGGGTTTCACTGTGTTAGCCAGGATGGTCTCGATCTCCTGACCTTGTGATCTGCCGACCTCGGCCTCCCAAAGTGCTGGGATTACAGGTGTGAGCCACCGCCCAGCCAATCTATGTCTTTTTAAAAATTATCATCAGTAAAACAGTACATTTAAACTCTGTACAACATGAGTTTGAACTGCAAGGGTCCACTTAAATGCAAATTTTCTTCTGCCTCTGCCATCCCTGAGTCAGCAAAACCAATCTTTCCTCTTCTTCCTCCTCAGCCTACTCATTATGAAGGCTGAAGGATAAAGACCTTTATGATGATCCACTTCTATTTAATGAATAGTACATATATTTTCTTTCCTTATTATTTTTTAATAACATTTTCTTTTCTCTGGCCTACTTTATTGTGAGAATACAGTAGAATTATTATATATCATACAAAATATATACTAATTAACTATGTATGTCATTGATAAGGCTTATAATTAACTGTAAGCTATTAGTAATTTAATCTTTGGGGAGCCAAATGTTATACATGGATTTTTGAATGTGCTGGGGTCAGTGTTCCCAACCCCTACACTGTTCAAAGGTAAAAGGTCTTTTAAAAGATTTTGTAAATACAGTTGTTGGAAAAGTTTTCCACTATTTATAATCTCTTTTAAAAGAACACATGTAAAAATGATCTGCAGCTTATTTTTATTTTATTTTATAACTCGTTCATTTTGAAATAGAGACTATCAAACATTTTCAGAAATAACAGAACACGTTTTTACATACCTTCATTCACCTTCCCCAAATGTTTTAACATCCTACATAAGCATAGAATTCTTAGCCAATAAATAAAATAATATTGTATCAAGTTAAAGTGATTGATTAGTAACAGATATTAACTATTAACTAATCAACACATTTCAGCCATACTTTACTAGTTGTTTGCTAATCTGCTTTTCTTACTTTTACTAACATTTTCATGCAAGATTTCACATTGCATTTAATTGTTATGTGTTCTTAATCTGCTCCCATGGGGAACAATTTTTTGTCATGTGAGAAAATGTTCAGTTTTTCTTTATCTTTCATGAAGACACTTGAGAAGTACTGGTCAGCAATTTTCTCCCCCATCTTAAAACTGGCTCATAGTCATTGAGAGTAAAAAGATTGAAAAAAATAAGAAACATTATGAAAATCTGTCACGTTAAGATTAAGAATCTTCTTCAGGTAAATTGTGCATTATTTCGTTTTTATGCTGACTATGGGTTACCTGTGAACTCCTCTTTTATTTCCCCATTTACGTTATGTGAGTAAAGCAAATTTGACAGATAGAGACTTTTCCCTTAGTTTTTTGTTTTGTTTTTACTTTTAAAATATCTACTTGCTCTCATGCTCTTTTTCTAAACAAAAGAAAAAGTAATCCAAGTTGTAGCAAAAGATGGAGAATTGTATATCCCTAAAGAATTGTATATATCTACATTATTTCATTTTGTTATTGCAAACATAATATTTTGATAGTTTAGTTGTTAATATATATAAACATGAAATTTGATTGTCGGGTTTCTTCATTTAATATTTGTTAACTTTGAAATATAGGGTTTGGGTTTCATGAACACTAAAGATACTTTCCTTTCTAACTCTACTAAGCCTTTGTCTACTTAGAAAGAATTCCTATGATGTTAGAGTTAATCCTCTATCCCAAAATGGAAAGTCATCAACATAATATCCAAATATATAACCAACAAATTTAATGATAACATTGATTATCCTATTCCTTCACTTTAGCATTTTAATATTTTTCTTCTGAACAATAAAAATAGTCGATAAATTGGATGCTTTAGAAAATAGAAATGGTGTCAACCAAAATAAAATCAGAATAGGTAAGATAGAGAAGTGTTTTGATAAATAGGAAATTAGAAAGAACTTTACACAGTCTCCATATAACTGAGAATTTATTTTGGGCTCAGAAACCTGTGACTGGCATAGGCACTTTATGAAACAATATTATGTCTGCAACTCATTAAAATAACTTGTGTTTGTGGCTGGGCACAGTGGCTCACACCTGTAGTCTCAATACTTTGGGAGGTCGAGGCAGATGGATCACAAGATCAGGAGATTGAGACCATCCTGGCCAACATGGTGAAACCCCATCTCTACTGAAAATACAAAAATAAGCCAGATGTGGTAGCACACGCCTGTAGTCCCAGCTACTCAGGAGGCTGAGGAAGGAGAATCGCTTGAACCTGGGAGACAAAGGTTGCAGTGAGCCAAGCTCACACCACTGCACTTCAGGCTGGGCAACAGAATGAGAGTCCATCTCAAAATAAATAAATAAATAAATAAGTATCTTGTGTTTGAATCTAGAAGCAGCATAGGGCAAATGGGGTTTAGATCTCATAATGCTGTTTAATGTTAGTATAAACGACAAGTTACAATAAATTATAGGCAAAATAATATTGATATTATAGAGATTATTCAGTTGTACACTGCAAATCATTCCTTTTTTTAATTGTCTTAATTTTTTTCTTAAACACTTCGGTTTAAAGTTTTAAGCAACTATGTTAATTAAAATTCTACATCAATGATTGTACTTTACCACATTTTCCCGAAACTATCCTTTTGTCTGTAACATATGAAGCAAGTTTTATACAAATCACATTTATTTGTTTATACTTTATATGCAAGAAGCTGTATCAGTTTAAAAGAATGATGGGTTAGTTTTGACTGTTTATATGCCTATGAACACATTGCCACAATAAAGATACAAAATATTGCTATCACCCACAAAGTTCTCTTTGTCCGCCGTGCAGTTTATATTCTTCCCTGTCCCCAAGGTCAAGGAGTCACCAAAATATGTTATTTCATTATAAAGTGTGTTTGCTATGGTCTGCATGTTTATGTATTTCTAAAATGTATATGTTGAAACCTATTACCCATTGTGATGTTATTTGGAGATAGAGCCTCTGGGAGGTAATTAGGTCATTGGAGTGAAGTTCTCACAAATGAGATTAGTGCCTTTAAAAAGGAGCTCCCAGAGAGCTGCTGTGACAGTTAATATTAAGTGTCAACTTGCTTGGATTGAAGGATGCAAAGTATCTTTCTGGATGTATCTGGGTGTTTCTGGGTGTTGCTGGAAGAGATTAACTTTTGAGTCAGTGGACTGTGAGAGGAAGAATCTTTAGGAAGACCTATTCACAATGTGTGAGGCATCATGAAACTGGCTACCAGCACAGCTAGAAAAAACAGGCAGAAGAAGGTGGAAAGAGCTGTTGACTTGCTGAGTATTCCAGCCTTCATTTTTCTCCCTTTCTCCCATGCTGGATACTTCCTGCCCTTGAACATCAGACTCCATGTTCTCCAGCTTTTGGACCCTTGGACTTACACCCATGGTATGCCAGGGGCTCTTGGGCCTTTGGCCACAGACTGAAGGCTGCACTGTGAGCTTCCCTGCATTTGAGGTTTTGGGACTCAGACTGGCATGCTTGCTACTCGGCTTGAAGATGGCTTATCATGGGACCTCACTTTGTGAGTCAATTCTCCTAATAAACTCCCCTTCTACATACATCTATCCTATTAGTTCTGTCCTTCTAGAGGCTCATGACTCATACAGCTGCCTTGCCCTTTCCTCTAGGTAATGACACAGTGAAAAGGCACCATTAAGGAACCAGAAAGCAGGCCTTCACCAGACCTACAGTCTGTCGGCACCTTGATTTTGGACTTCCCAGCCTCCAAAACTATGAGAAATAAATTTATGTTGTTTATAATCTACCTAGTTTATGATACTTGTTACAGAGCCAAAGCAGGCTAAGATTGCAGTTTCTAGAATTTTATAAAAATGGAGTATTATAGTATATACTCCTTTGTGTCTGGTTTTTCTAACTTAGCATAATAATTTTTAAAATCTTTCATGATTTTATATGTGTCATTGGTGTATTACTTGTATTACTGAGTACACTTCTATTCACCCGTTAGTTGGATTTGATTCAAATTCCCGTCTACTGTAAATCAAGCTCTGATGAATAACTGGCTCCAAATCTATGTGGGAATATATGATTTCCTCTGTCTTGGTGGAATACTTAGGCATGGAATGTCAAAGTTATAGTGTATATTTATATTTGAATCTTTAATGAACTGCTGCATACTTTTCCACAGTGGTGTCGTTCCATTTTGCAGTCTCTCCTCAGCCGTGTAGGAATTACTGTTGTTCTTCATTGTTGTTAACACTTGATATTGTCATGTTTTTGTTGTTCTTTTTGGCACTTTTGAAGGGCATAAAAATGGCATCCTATTGTTTTCTCTTAAATTTTAATAATTAATTATTTTTTCACATAGGCTTAGTTATCCATTGGTCTTATTTTATAAAATACTATTTTGTGAATTTGTTGGGGTAGTAGAGTGTTATATATAAGATTTTTTAATGTATTCTGAATACAATAACTTATTCAGATGTAAGTGGTGCTACATGTTTGCTAATTTTGTGGTTTGCCTTATTTTCTTAACTATGTATTTTTTAGAGTTTTAATTATAAAAAGTATATTTTTTCAATTTTTATTTTATTGTTTATTTTTTGTTTTCATGAAATTGTCTGATAAAGAAAACTGTGAAAAAAAAATTTGTTTTTTAAGCTATCCAGTGAGCAGCATTTTATTATGGCAGCTTCTAGTAAAGTAATTCAATATATTTTAAAGTTATTTGTGTCTATCTTGTTTTTTTTAATTGATCAAAATTATCAGTGCTTCTTTAGTACTGTTTGTTTTGTTTTGTTAATCATAGAGTTTACTATTAGTGTCAATGAATTTTAGCTGGAAAAGAAAGTAGGATTATTCTTTTATGTTTAAATTAAAAATAATATGTTTAATATGAGGGAATAAAAGCAAATGCCTAACATTTAAGAAATAGATACTAATCAATTTAAAATTTAAGAAGGCACATCAATTTCCCTGACTGGGGAAAGACTCATTTAATGTGCTAGGGGATGATCATAATGAGTCATAAGTTATCTTCAGTAATTAAGTTCATAGGTAACAACAAAGATAATAACCTTGTAATATTTAATAGAAAGTATGCAAGCATTGGCTTTTTATTCTCTATCATGTTATTCATTAACAGTAACCACTTACCTATTTTTTCTTAGTGGTATATCCTAGATGTTTGTCTTTTGTATTACATATTCAACTAAATGATATTATTTGTAGTGTAGACTTTGGTTTATGATTATCCCATTTAAGAACACACATTTTTAGTGAAATATGAAACAAGTTTATTTAAACCACTTGAAGCCTGGGAATTTCTTCAGCTCTGGAATCAGAAAACCAAATGTAACATACTAGAGAAACTTTAGTGTATTTATTTATAAGAGTTATATAGCCAATTGATATGGTTTAGCTCTGTGTCCCCACCCAAATCTTATCTCAAATTGTAATCCCCATGATCCCCACATGTCAAGGGAGGGACTAGGTGAGAAGTGATTGGATCATGGGGGCAGATTCCCCCATGCTGTTCTTATGATAGTGAGTTCTTACAAGATTTGATGGTTATTTAAGGCAGTTTTCCCTGCTCTTGCTTGCTCTCTTTCGTCTGCCACTATGTAAGATGTGCCTCTTTCCCCTTCTGCCATGATTATGTTTCCTGAGGCTTCCTCAGCCATGTGGAACTATAAGATAATTAAACCTTCTTTGTTTATAATCTTTATAGCAGTGTGAGAAGGACTAATAAACCAATTAAACAATATCACAAACAATAGTCCAAGTTATATAATATTGTGTTGTTTGTGACAAAACAGTTTTTGGGGATCGATATTTCATGTTCTTTATAAAATGATTTTATAAGTTGTCATTCTTTTTCTATGCCTGGAAATAGTTAATAGCACTGGGATTATCATATTTTTAAAGATTTAATAGAATTTCCATGTGAGACAACCTTGATTAAAGTAATATTTGTGGGAGATTTTTCATTGTGTTCTCTATTTAATGTATTACGTATAGTTGGCTTAAATTATTTCTCTTCTAAAGTTAGCTTAGTGTTTTGAATTTTTAAAATTTGTTAAAACATAAAATTCTCTTACTTGAGCTTCACAAATGTATTTACAAAGAGGTGTGTAAAATTCGTTCCTATTTTGTGCAATTTTGTGTTCTTTCTTCTGGATTAATTATCTAGTATATGTCATTATGTTTGATTTTTCAAATAACTAGTTTTTTACAAGCATTTTCTAGTTATGCTCTTTTTTTATTCCCTGAATTCACTAGTGGGCACTGGTATAAGTCCCAAAGTCCAAACACCTGAGACCCAGGAGCTCCTATGTCTTTGTGTAGGAGAAGGTGGATTTCCCAGCTCAAGAAGAGTGACAGAACTTGCCTTTCCTTCACCTTTTTGTTCTATTAGAGGCCCCAAAAGTCTAGATGATGACCACCCATACTGGTAACAACAGATCTCTTTTACCCGTTCTACTGATACACATGCTAATCTCTTCTGGAAACACCCTGATGGACACACCTAAAAATAATGGTTTACCAGGTATCTGAGCATCCCTTAACCCACTCAGATTGATGCATAAAATTAACTATTGCAGGTATGCTCAAGAATCAAAAGATTAAACAAAATAAGGTATAAACATCTAATGAAAGAGTGCCAATAAAAAAGAATGAACTACTCATGCATATGGCAACATGAATGAATCTCAAAATTATTACACTTAATGAAATAGTCGGAAAAATAAAGTACTTTCTGTTTCAAAAAAATATAAAGTAATATAAGTGGAAGCCAATTTATTGTGACATCAGTGGTTCCTAGGTCAAGAATTGGAGAGACGGAGGGATGCACTACAGAGGACATCAGGAATTTTGGGAGGTGTTGAAAATGTTCTGTATCTTGACTGGATAACTAGCTACATCATGTGAAGCTCAACTCTCTACTGCATACCTAATTTAATGTGACTTTTGAAATTATAATGAGCCATTACTATTAGGAAGGATCCTCGTTTCTGTTGAGTAGGTGTTACATGTGCTTTATATGCCACATATGCAAGAGTCCGAGTAAGCTGTTCTCATTGCCCTGAAATGGAGGCATACTGCTCCTTTCTTCCTATAATTTTGCTAAACAGGTGACACTTTTATGTATACACATTCACTTCAGAAATATTCCTAGCATTCTGGTATAATAGATTTCAACTTCATTTTATCAGATCCTGTTGGAATCAGCTCTAGATGATGAGATAATATCAGTGATAATAATTGTAATCTTTCTGTTTTTACTACTTCCAAGAGTCAACATGAACATATTAATTTTATAGTTACAGAAAAATAATATATAATGGCTGATATCAGTTAGGAATGTGAACTACTTTTGGATCCTTTCAATGTGAGCGGCAGAGGAGGTTTCTTTTTTGGCACAGATTACTCTTAATGTGTCATTGATGAGACTCTGGTTTCTGAGTCTAAGGTGATGGCTTCATAGTAAGGTCTCTGGTTATTTCATGATGTAGTATACATAATGTTCATGTTGATTTGGTAGCTCAGTGAGTATGAGTTTTCAGGTGGATTGATTAGTGATCTCAGTTACAGAGAACTTGAGAAAGTTGAGCCACATATAATAAAGCAGGGTTCTAGTGGGAAAATCCCAGGATAGCCATAGTAATATTTGGGGTTAGATGCAGGTGAATGTATCATGTGTGTTTCTGCCTTATTCCACCATCTCAGATTCAAATACCTACTGGTACCAACAGGGAACAAGCAGTAAAAATAAATATATGAATGAACTAGCTGTAACATAATAGAGAGCTGTATGGCCTGTGGTGAACCAGAGAAATGATACTTTTTAAATGACATTCAAATTTATTGTTTCTATCAAGACTGTGTAGATAGAATTTAATCCACGGTATATCCATTTACAAGCCCCTGTTATACTGCCGTAAAAAGGAGTCAAACAATGTAATTCCGTCACACATGTACAATTCATTGACTACTTAGTGCCTTCTTCTACATGCTCATAAGTACTTATAGTAAAGAACTGTCTCTCTTTGAGCTCATTGTGTCCTCATTCTAAAAGTTAGCATAATTATTTATTATTATTATTCATTTGTTTTAATTTTCATCAATCAACTTTATCTATATAGTTGTTTACTTATTACAAAATAACTGATCAGATAGGAGATCAAAGGAAGAAAAATTGAGAGTAGATTTTATGCCTAGCAGTCATTTCCTCAACTCCTGTTTACTTTATAACGAATTGCAATACATGTAGCTCTGAGCTCTCTGTTCCATTGAAACTGCTCTTTCTAAAAGAATGTATCACTTTTGAATGGAAACATAATGTCTCTATGAATACACTGATCTTCTAGACTTCTCTGATGCAAGTGAAAATAATGATCACTTTCACTTTTGAATTCCCAACTTCTTGTCATTTAGATTTTGGTTCAGCCTCCAACCTCCAACATCTAAGCATTACGTATCCCAGGTTCCCTATTGAGACACTTCTGGTTCTCGATATTTAAAATTTGGAGGTTTGATTTCTTCTGAGATCCCAACTACTATTAATACCCACACTCATGATCCTTAGGCACTTGCGTCTTAATATGTCAAAAATGTAATGGCTTCACTTCTGCACATCTGTTTACATTTATATCACCTGTCTCTATGCAAAGTGGTAAAACCCCATATAATTTAACTGAAGTCATAAGTAACAGGCTAAACTATGATCTCACCTGCTTGAACTGATTTCACATTTTAATTTCATGTATATTTTTGTTGGTTAGCTATTCATATATATATATTTAGCATCTTATCTTGAAAAACTACATCTATAGTACTATATTTAATATCCCTGATTTTAAAAATAGTCAATAATTTTATTATCCCATATGCATTTTAAAATCTCACACATTTGTTTATTGCTAGCTTTAATGCAATACTTTCAAAATATTCAGGGCTTTGCATATCCAATATATTTTTAAAAGCTTTGTTTGTTTTTTTCATTTTATAGATTATATTACCTCTTTTAATGAGAATATTTATAATAATTTAAAACCAATGGATGAACTACATCACCTTTAATTCTCTAAACTTTTAAGCTAAAATATAAGAGTTTAATATCAGTTAAATTCTTTTTCCTGACTTTAGAATAACTAACTTTCATAGGTATGGAAAAAGCAAAGAAAACTAGGTTAATAAAAATACTACAAGACTGTTTCTGTCTTAAACCGCTTGTGATATTCATCGTCGCTTTTTCCTAAGAAATGGAGTAACCTCTCAAACTTCAAAGTACATGTGTCAATAAAGAAGACATTTCCAAGTAAAATAAAAACTGCTCCTTACCTATGTTTGATCTCACTCACTCACACACAGGTCTTAGAAGCCAAATGTGAATGTTAAAAATCACCCATCACAGATTTATGCATGAAGATAAATTTGAAATCAGACAGCCTTGCCCACTGCCTATAGATGGATATCTGACTTTGATATACAATAAACTCCTTACAATATGTCCATACATTTTCTATTGTAAACCAATTCTATACAGCAGAAAAATAACTTTTAAAGCTCCACTGCTTATGAGGCATTTCTAAAATAGAAAATGAAGATCTAGAAATGTTTCAAAACACTACACTGAAAACAATGAACCCTAGGTATCAAATTTACATAGTTGATGTCAAGGTGTATAGACCTTGGAAGACAATTTTGCATGAGGTCAGAGATAAGATCAATCAGGGAATGTAGAGTTAAGCAAAAATGTGCTTCTGAGAAAAGAACCATAAAACTAGTTAAGAAGCCTGAGTAGAAAATTATTCCTATAGTTATTTGAACCATGTTATGACACCAGTGCAACTAAAGACTACAAGGAGATCTGCTCTTTTGGGCACCTCAAAGTTTTTAATGCTTGGAAATAAGATGAAACAACAGCCCACTTCAGATGTGTTCTGGGTGTGATCTGAATTAGCAGAGATGGCTGGTGGAAAACATTAGAAAACCAATGGTCATGTCGCTGTGGAAATGTCTTGTGGGTAAACGTGGAAAGAATGAGTAATCACCAATCCTTGTAAATTATGGACTTACTAGCAAGAACACAAAATAATATGCTAATATCTGCCAAAAATAAGTGGATACAAAGACTATGAAATAAAGGGAATAGACTAAGTATGTTTTTCAGAGATATTCATTGCTTTCTTGGTAATAGCAAAATCCTGGAAACCAAAATCTTCATTAATAGAAGAGTGGTTAGGTTAATGATGAGTTAATGAAGAGACTATTCTCCATTACCAGTTTAAAAAAAATGTACCCTGGTACGAAACACACTTTAATATATGTTTTAAGTAAAACATTAATTTATAAAGCTTTATAAAAATCACATTTTTATATATGTGTGTGTGTGTGTGTGTGTGTGTGTGCATATCTATCTATCTACCTAGCATATGTATTGATATAGTTTGGATATTTGTCCCTGACCAAATCTCATGTTGAATTGTAATTCCCAATCCTGGAGGTGGGGTCTGGTGGGAGGTGTTTGGGTAACGGGGTGTGTATTAGTTTGTTTTCATACTGCTGATAAAGACATACCCGAGACTGGGCAATTTACAAAAGAAAGAGGATTAATGGACTTATGGTTCCACATGGCTGGGGAGGCCTCATAAATCAAGACAGAAGGCAAGGAGGAGAAAGTCACATCTTACATGGATGTCAGGCAAAGAGAAAGCTTGTGTAGGGGAATTCCTCTTTTTAAAAACATCAGCTGTCATGAGGTTTATTCACTACCATGAAAACAGCACAGGAAAGACCGGCCCCCATGATTCAATTATCTCCCCCAGGTCCTTCCCACAACACTTGGGAATTATGGGAGCCACAAGATGAGATTTGTGGAGAGAAACAGAGCCAAACTATATCATTCCACCCCTAGCCCCTCCTAAATCTCAGGTCTTCACACATCAAAACCAATCATGCCTTCCCAACAGTTCCCCAAAGTCTTAACTCATTTCAGCATTAACTCAAAAGTCCGCAATCCAATGTCTCATCTGAGACAAGGCAAGTTTCTTACACCTATGAGCCTGTAAAATCAAAAGCAAGTTAGTTACTTCCTAGATATAATGGAGGCATAAGCATTGGGTAAATACAGCCATTCCAAATGGGAGAAATTGGCCAAAATAAAGGGGCTACAGGCTCCATAAAAATCCAATACCCAGAGGGGCAGTAAAATCTTAAAGCTCCAAAATGATCTCCTTTGACTCCATGTCTCGCATCCAGGTTACACTGATGCAAGAGGTGGGTTCCATGGTCTTGAGCAGCTTTGCCCCTGTGGCTTTGCAAAATACAGCCTTCCCCCCCATACTGGCTGCTTTCACAAGCTAGGGTTGAGTATCTGCAGCTTTTCCAGGTGCACGGTGCAAGCTGTCAGTGGATCCACCATTCCGGTGTCTGAAGGACAGTGGCCCTCTTCTCACAGCTCCACTAGGCAGTGCCCCAGTGGGGACTCTGCGTGGAGGCTCCAACCCCACATTTCCCTTCTGCACTGCCCTAGCAGAGGTTCCTCATGAGCGCCTCACTCCTGCAGCAATCTTCTGCCTGGACATCCAGGCATTTCCATATATGCTCTGAAACCTAGGTGGAGATTCCCAAACCTCAATTCTGCCCGCAAAACCACTTTTTCCTCCTAGGCTCTGGGCCTATGGCTCTGGGTAGGGGCTGCTATGAAGTCCTCTGACATTCCCTGGAGATATTTTCTCCATTGTCTTGGGAATAAAAATTCAGCTCCTCCTTACTTATGCAAATTTCTGCAGCTGACTTGAATTTCTCCTCAGAAAATGGGATTTTTTTCTATCATATTGCCAGGCTGCAAATTTTCCAAACTTTTACATCTGCTTCCCTTATAAAACTCAGTGCCTTTAACAGCACCCAAGTCACTGTTTGAATGCTTTGCTGCTTAGAAATTTCTTTCACCAAATACCCTACATCATCTCTCTCAAGTTCAAAGTTCCACAGATCTCTAGGGCAGGGGCAAAATGCCATCAGTCTTTTTGCTAAAACATAACAAGAGTCACCTTTGCTCCAGTTTCCAACAAGTCCCTCATCTCCATCTGAGACCACCTCAGCCTGGATTTCATTGTTCATATCATTGTCAGCATTTTGGCCAAAACCATTCAACAGTGGTTTCTCAATTGTTCCACAATTGGAACTCTAGGGAGTTCCAAACTTTCCCACATTTTCCTGCCTTCTTCTGAGCCCTCCAAACTGTTCAAACCTCTGCCTGTTATCCAATTCCAAAGTTGCTTCCACATTTTTGGGTATCTTTTCAGCAGTGCTCCATTCTACTGGTACCAATTTCCTGTATTAGTTTCTTTTCACACTGCTAATAAAGACATACCTGAGACTGGGTAATTTATGCAGGAAAAAAGGTTTAATGGACTACCATTCCATATGGCTGGGGTGGCCTCAAAATCACGGCGAAAGACAAGGAGTAGAAAGTCACATCTAACATCAATGGCAGCAGGCAAAGAGAGAGCTTGTGCTGCAGAACTCCTCTTTTTAAAACTATCAGATCTCATGAGACTTACTCACTATCATGAAAAAGTCCAGGAAAGACCAGCCCCCACAATTCAATTATCTCTCACTGGGTCCCTCTCACAACACGTGAGAATTATTGGAGCTACAAGATGAGATTCGAGTGGCGATGCAGAGCCAAACCACATCAGGGTGGATCCCTAATGGCTTGGTGCTATCTTTGCAATAGAGTGTTCTTGTGAAATCTGGTCATTTAACAGTGTGTGGCACACCCCCATTCTCTCTCTCACTTGTCCTTGTTTTCACATGACATGCCTGCACGCTCTTCACCTTTTGCCATGATTATAAGCTTCCCGAGGCCTCTCTAGAGGCTGAGCAGACGCCAGCACTATGCTTTCTGTAAAGCCTGTGGAACTGTCAACTAGTTAAAACTTTTTTTCTTTCTAAATTGCCCAATCTTGGATATTTGTTTATAGCAATGCAGGAATGTCCTAATACAGAAAATCTTACGAAAGATTGGGGCAATGTAAATACCATTAGGTATTTGACAATGTGGAAGCAACTTTGGAATGGGTTGAAAGAGTTTTGAGAACTCAGAAGAAGATAGGAAGATGAGGGAAAGTTTGGAATTTCTTAGAGACTGGTTAAATGGTTGTAACCAAAATGTTAATTGTGATATGCATAGTAAAGTCTCAGTTGATGAGGTCTCAAATGGAAACGAGGAACTTATTGGAAACTGGAGCCAACATCACACATGTTATGCCTTAGTAAAAAATGTGCCTGTATTGTGTCAATGCCCTAGAGATCTGTGACAGTTTGAAATTGGGAGTGCTGGCCTAGGGTATCTGGTGAAATAAATTTCTTTTATTATTTTTTATTTTTATTTTTATTTTTTTTTTGAGATGGAGTCTCACTCTGTCACCCAGGCTGGAGTGCAGTGGTGTGATCTCGGCTCACTGCAAGCTCCACCTCCCGGGTTCATGCCATTCTCCTGCTTCAGCCTCCCAAGTAACTGGGACTACAGGCGGCCACCACCACGCCTGGCTAATTTTTTTGTAGTTTTAGTAGAGACGGGGTTTCACTGTGTTAGCCAGGATGGTCTCAATCTCCTGATCTCGTGATCCACCCGTCTCAGCCTCCCAAAGTACTGGGATTACAGCCATGAGCCACCGCGCCTGGCCAGAAATTTCTAAGCAGCAAAGTGTTAGTGTTCAAGATGTGTCATGGCTGCTTCTAATAACCTAAATCCAGATGCTGGAGCAAAGAAATAACTTAAAATTAAAATTTATACTTAACATATAAAGAGTATAAAAGTTTGGAATATTCGTAGCCTAGCCATGTAGCAGAAGAAAAAAAAATCTTTTTTGCAAGAAGAATTCAAGCGGGCTTTGGAGCAACCACTTGCTAGAGACTATTTGTATAACTAAAAGAGAGCCAAGTGCTAATATACAAGACAATGGGGAAAAGGCCTCAAAAGCATTTCAGAGACCTTCACAGCAGCCCTTCCCATCATAGGCTCGGAAGCCAAGGTGGAAAGAATGGGTTTGTAAGTCAGGTTCAGGGCCATGCTGCCCTGGCAACCTTGCAACACTGCTCCCCCATCCCAGCTGCTGTAGCTCCGACTCCACTCAGGGTTCAAAGGGGCCCAGGTACAAGTCAAGCTGCCACTTTGGAGAATGCAAGCCTTATGCCTTGGTGGCGTCCACGTGGCATTAAGCCTGCAGGTGCACAGAGTGCAAGAGTGGTGGATTCTGGGCAGCCTTCACCTAGATTTCAGCGGATATATAAGAAGACCTGGGTGTCCAGGCAGAAGCCAGCTACAGGGACTGAGGACCCAGAGAGAAGCTCTACTAGGGTAGTGACAAGGGGAAATGTGGGGTTGAAGCTCCCACACACGATCCCTATCAGGGCACTTCCTAGCGGAGCTGTGAGAGCGGGGCCACTGTCATCTGGATCTGAAAAATATAGAGCCACTGGCAGCCAGCATCTTGCATCTGGAAAAGTTGAAGGCACTCAACAACCTGTGAGAGAAGCTACAGGGGCTGTACCCTGTGGAGACACAAGGATAGAACTGCCCAAGGCCTTGGGAGCCCACCCCTAGCACCAGAGTGCCCTGAATATGAACATGGAGTCAAAAGAGATTATTTTGGAGCTTTAAGATTTAATGACTGTCCTTCCGGGTTTTGAACTTGCATGGAACCCATAGCTCCTTTCTTTTGGGTGATTTGTCCATTTTATAATGGGAATGTTTACCCAATACCTGTACTCCCATTGTATCTTGGAAATAATAACGTATTTTTGATGTTACAAGCTCATAGGTAGAAGAGACTTGCCTTGTTTCAGATGAGACTTCGGAATTTGAATTAATGCTGGAATGAGTAGAGATCTTGAGAAATTGTTGGGAAAGCATGATGGTGTTTTGCAATCTGACAAGGGCATGAGATCTGGGAGATATCATTGGCCAGAATGACAGAGTTTGAATGTTTGTCTTTGCCCAAATCTCATGTTGAATTATAATCCCCATTACTGAAGGTGGGACCTGGTGGGAGGTGTTTGGGTCATGAGAGCAGATCTCTCATTGCTTGATGGTGTCTTTGTGATAGTGAGTTCTCAAAGATCTCATCATTTAAAAGTGTGTGGCTCCTCCCCCGCCCTTCTCTCTCTCACTTGTTTTTGCTTTTACCAAGTGATGTGCCTGTTCTCCCTTTGCCTTCTGCCATGATTATAAGCAAACTGAGGCCTCCCTATAACCTGAACAGACGTCAGCACCATGCTTTCTATAAAGGCTGCAGAACCATGAATCCATTAAATCTCTTTCCTTATAAATTGCCAAGTCTCAGGTATTTATTTATAGCAGTGCAAGAATGGCCTAGTACATGCATATAACATTTTGTAAGGTTGAAAATGAATATTGTATGCACATACACAGACACACAAACACACATATATACACACACATACTTGCCTGTGTGTGTGCATGTATAATTTTTAAAGATAAACCACCCAATTAAAAATGGACAAAAACTTGAAAGATACTTCTCAAAAGAATCTATATGTATTGCCAACAAGTATATAAAAAGATAATAACATAATTATCACAGTAAATGTGTATTAAAGCCACCATAGAGCAAGATTACTTACCCAATGACACGGCAAAAATGCAAAAGTAAGACAATGCTAAATGTTAGCAAGAATGTGGAGGAAATCTGTACTATAATATAGACTATGGGAGTGTAAAATTGTTTAGTAACTTCGCACAATAGTTAGCTATTAATTAGAAAGTTAAAATTATACCTGCTGCCATAATTTGGATGTTTGTTGCCTTCAAACCTCATGTTGAAATTTTATCCCCAGTGTTGGAGATAGGACCTAATGAGAAGTCTTAGAAGTGGATCCCTGAAGGACAGATTAATGTCCTCCCTTGAGGGGAGGGTGTCGGGTGAGTTCTTGTTCTATTAGTCCCTACAAGAACTGGTTGTTAAAAATAAACTGGCATGTAACCTCTCACTCTTTGCAGCTTCTTTCACCTTGGGATCTCTGCATACACCAGGTTCTTTTCACTTTCTGTATAAGTGAAAGCAGTGTGAGGCCCTCACCAAAAGCATATGCTAGCAACATATGTTTCTTGTACACCTTATATAACTATGCACCAAATAAACCCATTTTCTTTATAAATTACACAGCTTCATGTATTTGTATAGCAGGACAAATGGACTAATACACCTACTTTATTATTTATGATAATTTCAGTCATATTTACATAAAAATATGAAAAACTATGCCATACATACACAAAAATTTGTATAAGAATGTTCAAATAATTCTTAATAAAAATTCAAATATCTGAAATATTCCAGATGTCCATCAAATACCACATAACAATGGTGATATTTCCGTAAAAGGGAATGTTATTCAGCAACAAAACAAAACAAATTTCTGGTACATGCACAAATGTGAGTAGATCTCAAAAAATATGTAATGAAAGGCATTGTACACAAAAATGTATGTATTCTATTTATATGAAGTTTTATTATAGGTGAAACTTTTTTTTGGAAAAGAGAGAAAACTAGTTTACTGGTCTGGGGGAGGACATTCAAGGGATTGAGTGGGAAAGAAAAATAATTTTCTGGGGTGATGGAGATGGTGAATTGTCTAACAGTTGCTTTGGATTACAAAGGGTGTTCATTTGTCAAAATGATCAAGTTGTACACTTAAGATAGTATGTTTTATATATGTAAATCATACCTCAGATACATTTGTGTCTATATGTGTGTTTGTGTATACGTTAAAAAGGGGTAACAGACATGGCAGGTTCCTCTCAAAATATTCAAATGTACCTACAATTTTCACATTTCATTCTATATTCAAATTAAACAATTACTAAAAAAAGTTGAATCCTAATTAGTACTATGTATGCTGAATTATTGGAGAGAAGTGTATTGATGTCTCTAACTGCCTTACAAAAATGTAAGATGGATAGAGTGATACATGATAAGTTGTATGGTGAGTGTACTGGTGTTCACTGTACAAATATTGCAACTTTTCTGCTTGCTTCAGTAACTTCATAATAATACACTTGGGTAATCAAAGCTTACCATGAGCAGAACTTGGAGGGTTTGTTTCAGTGGTCCTCCCCAGCCCTTTGTCTTCCCTCCCTCCCTCAGAGCAGACCGCCACTTCTTAGACCTACGGTGCCTAAAGACTGTCTTTCAGTCTTTCCTCCTTCTTCAGAAGGAAGGAAAGGACCCACCACCTTTCCTTCACAGAGTGTCACTCTGAGTTCCCCTTGCTTTCCCCTGACTTGTACTTAATGAGAAAATGGTGTTCCTGGAGGATTTCTTTTAGCGCTCGCCAACAGAAAAGTAGAAATGAAAAGCATTGTAAATGTAAGCATTTATATTGTGCATCAAGCATCATCAAAGTGAACACGTGGGAAAGAGAGTAGCACATAATATGCTATTTTGAGGCCAGGAGGAAATAACTGATGGTGTTTGTTAGGTATATCTTTTGTCTGTTCATTTTTTCCTTTGTGTAACCTATTAAATATTTCTCTTTTGTCCTCCTTTTTCAGACATATGATGTTTGCACATAGAGAGTACTTAAACAAGGAAAGCTTGCTGGGTTTGGAACAGACTCTAGATTGTGAATGTGAGACCAAAACCTACTCTGAAATACCAACAAAGTAAATTTCACTTCATGTTTTTCTCTCTAAACATGTAATCTAAAGATATGTTGTTTATGTTAGTTTTTGATAATTCAGGTGTAGATAAAAGGGTTGGTCACAGTGTAGAATATAATATATTTAATCTTTATAAAATGCTGTGGTTTTTTTTCTTTGAAAATATATGTTACATTTGAAAACAGGGAAATTTGAATTATAATTAATCACCAGACTCCATTTATATTCAACTCCTACCATCTAAAAACAACTAAACTTTCCTTCAGGACCAATATATCTCTACTTCTCAGAAGTATAGGGTTATCTCATTCTTAGCTGTGATAAAATG
This sequence comes from Pongo abelii, assembly GCF_028885655.2. Lineage (NCBI taxonomy): Eukaryota > Metazoa > Chordata > Mammalia > Primates > Hominidae > Pongo > Pongo abelii. Next base: position 21,300,595 of record NC_071989.2, on the reverse strand, counting down.
GCTTTGTTTAATTGCCTCGAGTTTTATAAATTTCAAGAAAAATATTGTCATTCATGCTGTGCTCTTTCTCTTAAAATAATTCAAAATTGACGGAGTATTTTGGCAATCTATTCATTATATTGGACAATAAAGCACATGGGTTAACATTTTAAAATGTCAAACGCTTTTGCGTAATTGAACTGGTTTTTTCTAAGATGTTAGTATGCAATATCAATAACTGAAAAATACAATTTTGACCTTCCAAATGGTCAAATTAACATTTAAAATAAATCTATACATATTGAGACATGACTTATTTTTCTTTGAAATATTATATTACCGGAGGAGCCAAGATGGCCGAATAGGAACAGCTCCAGTCTACAGCTCCCAGCGCGAGCCACGCAGAAGATGGGTGATTTCTGCATTTCCATCTGAGGTACCGTGTTCATCTCACTAGGGAGTGCCAGACAGTGGGCGCAGGTCAGTGGGTGAGTGCACCGTGCGCCAGCCGAAGCAGGGGCGAGGCATTGCCTCACTCGGGAAGCGCAAGGGGTCAGGGAGTTCCCTTTCCAGGGGTGACAGAGGGCACCTGGAAAATCGGGCCACTCCCACCTGAATACTGTGCTTTTCCGACGGGCTTAGGAAACGGTGCCCCAGGAGAGTATAGCCCGCACCTGGCTCAGAGGGTCCTACGCCCACGGAGTCTCGCTGATTGCTAGCACAGCAGTCTGAGATCAAACAGCAAGTCGGCAGCGAGGCTGGGGGAGGGGTGCCCGCCATTGCCCAGGCTCGCTTAGGTAAACAAAGCAGCCCGGAAGCTTGAACTGGGTGGAGCCCACCACAGCTCAAGGAGGCCTGCCTGCCTCTGTAGGCTCCACCTCTGGGGGCAGGGCACAGACAAACAAAAAGACAGCAGTAACCTCTGCAGACTTAAATGTCCCTGTCTGACAGCTTTGAGGAGAGCAGTGGTTCTCCCAGCACGCAGCTGGAGATCTGAGAACGGGCTGACTGCCTCCTCAAGTGGGTCCCTGACCCCTGACCCCCGAGCAGCCTAACTGGGAGGCACCCCCCAGCAGGGGCAGACTGACACCTCACACGGCCGGCCAGGTACTCCAACAGACCTGCAGCTGAGGGTTCTCTCTGTTAGAAGGAAAACTAACAGAAAGGACATCCACACCAAAAACCCATCTGTACATCACCATCATTAAAGACCAAAAGTAGATAAAACCACAAAGATGGGGAAAAAACAGAGCAGAAAAACTGGAAACTCTAAAAAGCAGAGTACCTCTCCTCCTCCAAAGGAACGCAGTTCCTCACCAGCAACGGAACAAAGCTGGACGGAGAATGACTTTGACGAGCTGAGAGAAGAAGGCTTCAGACGATCAAATTACTCTGAGCTACGGGAGGATATTCAAACCAAAGGCAAAGAAGTTGAAAACTTTGAAAAAAATTTAGAAGAATGTATAACTAGAATAACCAATACAGAGAAGTGCTTAAAGGAGCTGATGGAGCTGAAAACCAAGGCTCGAGAACTACGTGAAGAATGCAGAAGCCTCAGGAGCCGATGCGATCAAATGGAAGAAAGGGTATCAGCCCTGGAAGATGAAATGAATGAAATGAAGCGAGAAGGGAAGTTTAGAGAAAAAAGAATAAAAAGAAACGAGCAAAGCCTCCAAGAAATGTGGGACTATGTGAAAAGACCAAATCTACGTCTGATTGGTGTACCTGAAAGTGATGGGGAGAATGGAAACAAGTTGGAAAACACTCTGCAGGATATTATCCAGGAGAACTTCCCCAATCTAGCAAGGCAGGCCAACATTCAGATTCAGGAAATACAGAGAACGCCACAGAGATACTCCTCGAGAAGAGCAACTCCAAGACACATAATTGTCAGATTCACCAAAGTTGAAATGAAGGAAAAAATGTTAAGGGCAGCCAGAGAGAAAGGTCGGGTTACCATCAATGGGAAGCCCATCAGACTAACAGCGGATCTCTCGGCAGAAACCCTACAAGCCAGAAGAGAGTGGGGGCCAATATTCAACATTCTTAAAGAAAAGAATTTTCAACCCAGAATTTCATATCCTGCCAAACTAAGCTTCATAAGTGAAGGAGAAAAAAAATACTTTACAGACAAGCAAATGCTGAGAGATTTTGTCACCACCAGGCCTGCCCTAAAAGAGCTCCTGAAGGAAGCGCTAAACATGAAAAGGCACAACCGGTACCAGCCACTGCAAAATCATACCGAAATGTAAAGACCATTGAGACTAGGAAGAGACTGCATCAACTAACGAGCAAAATAACCAGCTAACATCATAATGACAGGATCAGATTCACACATAACAATATTAACTTTAAATGTAAATGGACTAAATGCTCCAATTAAAAGACACAGACTGGCAAATTGGATAAAGACTCAAGACCCATCAGTGTTCTGTATTCAGGAAACCCATCTCACGTGCAGAGACACACATAGGCTCAGAATAAAAGGATGGAGGAAGATCTACCAAGCAAATGGAAAACAAAAAAAGGCAGGGGTTGCAATCCTAGTCTCTGATAAAACAGGCTTTAAACCAACAAAGATCAAAAGAGACAAAGAAGGCCATTACATAATGGTAAAGGGATTAATTCAACAAGAAGAGCTAACTATCCTAAATATATATGCACCCAATACAGGAGCACCCAGATTCATAAAGCAAGTCCTGAGTGACCTACAAAGAGACTTAGACTCCCACACATTAATAATGGGAGACTTTAACACCCCACTGTCAACATTAGACAGATCAACGAGACAGAAAGTCAACAAGGATACCCAGGAATTGAACTCAGCTCTGCACCAAGCGGACCTAATAGAAATCTACAGAACTCTCCACCCCAAATCAACAGAATATACATTTTTTTCAGCACCACACCACACCTATTCCAAAATTGACCATATACTTGGAAGTAAAGCTCTCCTCAATAAATGTAAAAGAACAGAAATTATAACAAACTATCTCTCAGATCACAGTGCAATCAAGCTAGAACTCAGGATTAAGAATCTCACTCAAAACCGCTCAACTACGTGGAAACTGAACAACCTGCTCCTGAATGACTACTGGGTACATAACGAAATGAAGGCAGAAATAAAGATGTTCTTTGAAACCAACGAGAACCAAGACACAACATACCAGAATCTCTGGGATGCATTCAAAGCAGTGTGTAGAGGGAAATTTATAGCACTAAATGCCCACAAGAGAAAGCAGGAAAGATCCAAAATTGACACCCTAACATCACAATTAAAAGAACTAGAAAAGCAAGAACAAACACATTCAAAAGCTAGCAGAAGGCAAGAAATAACTAAAATCAGAGCAGAACTGAAGGAAATAGAGACACAAAAAACCCTTCAAAAAATAAATGAATCCAGGAGCTGGTTTTTTGAAAGGATCAACAAAATTGATAGACCGCTAGCAAGATTAATAAAGAAAAAAAGAGAGAAGAATCAAATAGATGCAATAAAAAATGATAAAGGGGATATCACCACCGATCCCACAGAAATACAAACTACCATCAGAGAATATTACAAACACCTCTACGCAAATAAACTAGAAAATCTAGAAGAAATGGATACATTCCTCAACACATACACCCTCCCAAGACTAAACCAGGAAGAAGTTGAATCTCTGAATAGGCCAATAACAGGAGCTGAAATTGTGGCAATAATCAATAGCTTACCAACCAAAAAAAGTCCAGGACCAGATGGGTTCACAGCCGAATTCTACCAGAGGTACAAGGAGGAGCTGGTATCATTCCTTCTGAAACTATTCCAATCAATAGAAAAAGAGGGAATCCTCCCTAACTCATTTTATGAGGCCAGCATCATCCTGATACCAAAGCCTGGCAGAGACACAACAAAAAAAGAGAATTTTAGACCAATATCCTTGATGAACATTGATGCAAAAATCCTCAATAAAATACTGGCAAACAGAATCCAGCAGCACATCAAAAAGCTTATCCACCATGATCAAGTGGGCTTCATCCCTGGGATGCAAGGCTGGTTCAATATACGCAAATCAATAAATGTAATCCAGCATATAAACAGAACCAAAGACAAAAACCACATGATTATCTCAATAGATGCAGAAAAGGCCTTTGACAAAATTCAACAACCCTTCATGCTAAAAACTCTCAATAAATTAGGTATTGATGGGACGTATCTCAAAATAATAAGAGCTATTTATGACAAACCCACAGCCAATATCATACTGAATGGGCAAAAACTGGAAGCATTCCCTTTGAAAACTGGCACAAGACAGGGATGCCCTCTCTCACCACTTCTATTCAACATAGTGTTGGAAGTTCTGGCCAGGGCAATTAGGCAGGAGAAGGAAATCAAAGGTATTCAATTAGGAAAAGAGGAAGTCAAATTGTCCCTGTTTGCAGATGACATGATAGTATATCTAGAAAACCCCATTGTCTCAGCCCAAAATCTCCTTAAGCTGATAAGCAACTTCAGCAAAGTCTCAGGATACAAAATCAGTGTACAAAAATCACAAGCATTCTTATACATCAATAACAGACAAACAGAGAGCCAAATCATGAGTGAACTCCCATTCACAATTGCTTCAAAGAGAATAAAATACCTAGGAATCCAACTTACAAGGGATGTGAAGGACCTCTTCAAGGAGAACTACAAACCACTGCTCAAGGAAATAAAAGAGGATACAAACAAATGGAAGAACATTCCATGCTCATGGGTAGGAAGAATCAATATCATGAAAATGGCCATCCTTCCCAAGGTAATTTACAGATTCAATGCCATCCCCATCAAGTTACCAATGACTTTCTTCACAGAATTGGAAAAAACTACTTTAAAGTTCATATGGAACCAAAAAAGAGCCCGCATTGCCAAGTCAATCCTAAGCCAAAAGAACAAAGCTGGAGGCATCACACTACCTGACTTCAAACTATACTACAAGGCTACAGTAACCAAAACAGCATGGTACTGGTACCAAAACAGAGATATCGATCAATGGAACAGAACAGAGCTGTCAGAAATAATGCCACATATCTACAACTATCTGATCTTTGACAAACCTGAGAAAAACAAGAAATGGGGAAAGGATTCCCTATTTAATAAATGGTGCTGGGAAAACTGGCTAGCCATATGTAGAAAGCTGAAACTGGATCCCTTCCTTACACCTTATACAAAAATCAATTCAATATGGATTAAAGACTTAAATGTTAGACCTAAAACCATAAAAACCCTAGAAGAACACCTAGGCATTACCATTCAGGACATAGGCATGGGCAAGGACTTCATGTCTAAAACACCAAAAGCAATGGCAACAAAAGCCAAAATTGACAAATGGGATCTAATTAAACTAAAGAGCTTCTGCACAGCAAAGGAAACTACCATCAGAGTGAACAGGCAACCTACAAAATGGGAGAAAATTTTTGCAACCTACTCATCTGACAAAGGGCTAATATCCAGAATCTACAATGAACTCCAACAAATTTACAAGAAAAAAACAAACAACTCCATCAAAAAGTGGGCGAAGGACATGAACAGACACTTCTCAAAAGAAGACATTTATGCAGCCAAAAAACACATGAAAAAATGCTCACCATCACTGGCCATCAGAGAAATGCAAATCAAAACCACAATGAGATACCATCTCACACCAGTTAGAATGGCAATCATTAAAAAGTCAGGAAACAACAGGTGCTGGAGAGGATGTGGAGAAATAGGAACACTTTTACACTGTTGGTGGGACTGTAAACTAGTTCAACCGTTGTGGAAGTCAGTGTGGCGATTCCTCAGGGATCTAGAACTAGAAATACCGTTTGACCCAACCATCCCATTACTGGGTATATACCCAAAGGACTATAAATCATGCTGCTATAAAGACACATGCACACGTAAGTTTATTGCGGCATTATTCACAATAGCAAAGACTTGGAACCAACCCAAATGTCCAACAATGATAGACTGGATTAAGAAAATGTGGCACATAGACACCATGGAATACTATGCAGCCATAAAAAAAGATGAGTTCATGTCCTTTGTAGGGACATGGATGAAATTGGAAATCATCATTCTCAGTAAACTATCGCAAGAACAAAAAACCAAACACCGCATATTCTCACTCATAGGTGGGAATTGAACAATGAGAACACATGGACACAGGAAGGGGAACATCACACTTCGGGGACTGTTGTGGGGTGGGGGGAGGGGGGAGGGATAGCATTGGGAGATATACCTAATGCTAGATGACGAGTTGGTGGGTGCAGTGCACCAGCATGGCACATGTATACATATGTAACTTACCTGCACGTTGCGCACATGTACCATAGAGCCTAAAGTATAATAATAATAATAATAATAATAATGATAATAATAAAAAGAAAAAAAAGAAATATTATATTACCTTTCAATTCATGGAGGATTAAATAATGATATTGAAAGGACAAAATGAAAATAAAAGAGATAATTCAATTTGTACCTCGATACTGAAATTGCAATTCCTGGTTTACTTTTCAACATACAATCACATTCTTCGGATGCAAAAAAAAAGTTTGACAATATGTCATTAAAAAGTCACTGATTTGTTGATACTACGCAGTCCCATGACTTTTTATTTTGTCAGTGACTAGTACGTTAGAAATATGAAATATTTTTGTCCTCACAACAACTCTATGAGCGAATTCTTCCAGAAATTGAGGCACACAAAGTTTAAGAAACTCTTTCAAGATTCACAGCTAGAGAGCGGTAGAATGGAGTCTTACTCTTAAGTATTGTCAATATAGAATTGTCACATTATATACATTTTAAAATATGGATACATATTTTATATGTACATATTACATATGTATACATTTTAAAATAATTTTAAGGCTTTCTGCTCTTTAACAGCTCTACACATACACACACAGCATGTATAGAATTGAATAAGTATATACGTAAGTGTGTGGCACACATATTTTGTGATTCGACAGCTCTTTGGTTGATGCAATTACTCAACACAAGCAATTTTCCCTTTTGCTACCCTTGATCCTCCTAACTCCTAAGGAGAATTAATGCATCTTATGAGTATTTATTTTCTGCAACTACATATGGAATATATGTTAACTACATAACTGCTCACTGTGTTGTCTTCTGAGCCTCTCTCTCCTCTCTCCTCCTCTCCCCAAAAAAATCTCAGATTCTGAAGTGAGAAATTAAGAATACTGAGGTTGTCATTTTGTTTGGGTCAATATATTGGGCCTTCTTTGAAGCCAAAACTACTTCTGGACTTCTCAACCATGTAAAGATATAGATTTATTTTTTAACACGGTTATAACATAATTTTATATTATTTGTAGCATACACTTGCTAACTGAAGCATTGTTTATTTTCTTTATTAATGTGAGGTATCTATTATACTGAATCATATTATTATGTTTCTGTCACCATTGCTTATAATAATTCCTGACCATTGTAGTCTTTAGATACTTAAAACACTTGAAAAACAGGATTAGATATAATTTATCAATAGGGTTTTAAAAATCTCACTTTATAAAATATACATTGATAACCCACAGTAATTAATAATCTAAGAAGAGTGCAATCTCCGTGCCCAAACATCTGAAATTAAGCTCACTGATCTCAGTCAATATAACATACTTTGTAACTTGACATCAATAAACTAATGCTGAATAGAAATAAGGTATACATGTATACATGTTTCTTTCGCTTTTTTTCAAATTTTTTTATTTTATTTATTTATTTTTGAGATGGAGTCTTGCTCTGACGCCAGGCTGGAGTGCAGCGGCACAATCTTGGCTCACTGCTACCCCCACCTCGTAGGTTCAAGCGATTCCACTGCCTCAGCCTCTCGAGTAGCTGGGACTACAGGCACCCGCCACCACTCCTGTCTAATTTTTTGTATTTTAGTAGAGACAGGGTTTCGCCATGTTGGCCAGGATGGTCTTGATCTCCGGACGTCGTGATCCCCTCGCCTCGGCCTCCCAAAGTGCTGGCATTACAGGCGTGAACCACCTGCGCAAACCCAACTAAAGTCAACATAGTTTTAGTTTCCAAAATGACAAACTTATTTCTGATCCTGGGGTCTTGAATATAGCTTTTGGGATGGGGACAGTATAGGGGAATGTTAGAATGTTCACTGTTGGATCACAGAGGCCAAATGAATATATCCCCACTGTCCAAACATTCCCTATAGTCCCGAGACAGGCTTCGTCCTTTTTCCTTTGAGATGCAGTCTTCATTTGCAGAAAGTGTATTACTTCCCTACCCTTTTTTCAATGCCGCATTTGTCTCAAGCAGATGTGCACATACTGGATCCAAGCATAGGAGTTTCCAAAGAGCTACAAATAGCTTAGATGCCTCAGTGATATAAACAGCACACAATCACGGCCTTGAGTAATACGGATTTATTGCAATTAAGGAAAGAAAAAAAAAACCCAGAAAACAACTTATATGTATCAGCCTGATGGTGAGCTTCCTGGTGTCAGAAACATTGTATCTTTTTTTTTCTCTGCCTCCTGTGTTGAAGTGATTCTCCTGCCTCAGCCTCCTGAGTTGCTGGGAGTACAGGTGCCCACCACTTTGCCCGGCTAATTTTTGTATTTTTAGTAGAGACAGGGTTTCGCCATATTGGCCAGGCTGGTCTCCAACTCCTGACCTTAAGTGATCCACCCGACTTGGGCTCCCAAAGTGCTGGGATTACAGGCGTGAGCCACCGTGTCCAGCCAGAAATATTGAATCCTATTATTCTATAATATTTCAAGTGTTCAGTTCTGCCCTTTTTGGGGAAAAAATGCATTGACTCTTACGGGCCCAGCATTTGCTTTTTCCCTTTGGAATCAAATTATCTTTTACTACATGCAGACATGTTAGGACAATTAATTAAATTTCTGCACTTCTTAGGCCAAGTGAGGTAGAAAAGGATTTATTTTTAAGTTTTTGTTGTGATAGAATGTACATAATATGAAAAGTATCATCTTAACCCATTTTAAGTTGCAGTTCAGTAACATTAGTACATTCACATTATTTTGTGTAATCCTCACCACTGTGTGTCTTCAGAACTTTTTTTTGTCATCCCAAGCTGGAACTCTAGCGTTCTGTGAACAGTAACTCCCCATTTCTGCTTCCTGCCACCCCTGGTAACCAATATTCTACTTTCTTTCTCTATGAATTAAACCGTTCTAGGTACTACACATAAGGGGAATCCTACAATATTTGAGCTTTTGTGTCTGGTAATTTCACTTAACATGATGTCTTCATGGTTCATCCATGTTACAACATGTGAATTTCATTCCTTTTTAAGGTGGAATGATTTTCAATTGTATGCATATATCACATTTTGTTTATTCATCCATTCAAGGACATTTGGGTTCTTTCTGCCTTTTGCCTATTGTGATGAATGGTGTTCTATGAATATTATTGTACAAACATCTATACTGTTTTAAAAGAAATATTTCTGTTTTAAATTCACTTGGGTATATTCCTAAAATTCATTTAATAGTAAATTATCTTTTTGTTACTTCTATCATCTTCACTCTAAGCCACAAAATGCAATAAATAGATGATGACAACGAATTAATCTTGAGTTATCTTTTGCTTTCCTTTGCTGTTATTGTTATATGTGTGTGTTTTAGAAATGCTAATCATATAACAGTATTTCTGAAGTACGTGTTACTATTAGGTACAAAACACTTTCAAAAAAAAAGATTGCCATTATATATTTTTTCTCTTTAAAATGTATGGAAAATTCAGATGAACAGATTTAATTACTAAAGTTCTTATTTTTTTCAAGACATTTGTGCTAATGTCTTTTATTTACACAAATATCATAACATACTTTATGAAAGAGAATGGACTCTAATTGTGGGTGTAAATTAACATTATAAAAAAATTAAAAAATAGGCATAAAATTTCAACTTCGCATTTGTCTATGTAATGTGTCTATTGTATATAAAACATTGTATTGGCCATTGTGCAGGAAATTATAATGACCCTAAAAATAAATTGTAGCCAAGCTCTTGAGAGGAACAGTTAGAAAAACAAAGTGTCCCTGTCAAGTTATTTTTATCAAAATTATTTTATTTTCTTTGCCCTATCAATGATTAAACATAGTCAAATAACATTTTAAGAAATCTTATGAAGAATACATAAGACATTTATGTCTAGAAATGGTGGATCAAGTAACAGAGGCCAACTTTCCTATTGAAGGTAATTATAGATCTTTTAAAATCTGCTCCTAGGTATCAAAGGGCTCATAAAATTGCCAAGAATTTCTGGGCCAACTTTTCAGGGAAGAAAGTAAAACACATTCTGAGATCTGAAGCCAGCATCTGGAAATACTTTTCCTCAGTATGCATTTGTCTCTTATGAAAGATGTAGAAGAAAGCCTGAGATGAGTTTTGAGAGCCCAGTGGGGTTATGCAAACAAACTTTGGAGACCAGACTTGGCCTGCAAGGCAACCCTGCTAACTTACCCTCACCAAATTTTATTTTGTCACCCTGAAAGTGTCAGGTGTAATTTTCTGGCACTTAACCAAAAACTAGCTTGAATCATTTTAATCCTCAAATTAAAATATCATGATTTTGGTTTGTTAAAGGCCTAGGATGTCTGAAACAAGTAATCAAGTTGTAGCATAAGGAAAAACATCATCTTAGCATACACTATTTTAAAATATTGTTTAAATGCACTTTTTACACTTAATCAAAAATGACCAGACCTATGAGGAGGAAAGACAATGTTAAATGACATGTAGCAAGCTCAACCGACACTAGAAACAGACCCATAGGAGTTTGAAATACTGCAGCTACTAAGGAGATAAAATATGAGGTGAAGATTTTGTTAGATCAATAAAATATACATAAAGCAACATAACAATATTTTAAAGGAACTATTCTTTTATTTTACTAATAAAATAAAAATGCTTATCTTGAAATAAAAATATTTTATAGAAAGAAAACATGAGAGAAAGGTTGAAAGCAAACCAGCATCAATGGAAATACTAAAGGCAGAAATAATATAAGCAAAGTTAAGTCACAGAGATGGGGATGGCGGGGACCAGAGAGAAATAATGAGCCATGGAGATGCTAACTATGCCAGTAAACTAAAAATTATGACTATTTAATATATTCTTTGGAAATTAAATCAAATATTTACTATTGAAATACAGAATGACAATCACATTAAGTTGAATAGTATGGACTACATACAAATGTTTTGAAGGTTCTTGCATTGACCGAGAAAAAAGTGAATACACTAACATTAGACTTGAAAAACTTGAAATGCATGTTTAATAAATATAATCATAAAAATAAGATAATTATAAAAAGGTATGCAACTTCCAAGCCAACTGAAGGAATGGAATATAAAAAGACTTATAAGTTATAAAACTCATAACTTATGAATTATAGTCAGCATGAACTATATAAGCATGAGAAATGTTCATTCTATTAATTTGTACATAACCTTATGCATTACATGATTCAAATAAATACAAATTTGGAGCTGTATCTGCTTTTCTACACCAAGCTAATCAAATAACCAGACAATACAACAAGGGTTTTTTTTTTTTAATCCATTTTAAACTGTTTAAAGAATAACGGAGTTCCTTTCTTAGTTAAGTATTACATAATCAAAATTAGGTGATTATATTTTATACTTTTTAACATATTGTATTAGTCTGTTCTCATGCTCCTCATAAAGTCATACCCAAGACAGGGTAATTTATAAAGAAAAGAAGGTTTAATAGACTCACAGTTTCACATGGCTGGGGAGGCCTCACAATCATGGTGGAAGGTGGAAGAGTAAAGGCATATCTTACATGGTGGCAGGCAAGAGAACTGTGGAGCACAAAGGGGAAAAGGGTTATAAGATCTTGTGAGAACTCATTGACTATCACAAGAACAGCATGAGGGTAACTGCCCCCATGATTAAATTACCTCCCACCGTGTCCCTCCCTTGACATGTGGCGATTATGGGATCTACAATTTAAGATGAGATTTTGGTGGGGACACAGAGAAAGCATATCATTCCACACCTGGCCCCTCCAAAATCTCATGTCCTCACATTTGAAAACACAATCATGCCCTTCCAACAGTCCCTCAAAGTCTTAACTCATTCCAGCATTAACTCAAAAGTCCAAGTCCAAAGTCTTATCTGAGACAAGGCAAGTTTCTTCTGCCTATGTGCCTGCAAAACCAAAAGTAAGTTAGTTACTTCCTAGATACAATGAGGGTACAGGCATTGGATAAGTATATCCATTCCAAATGTGAGAAATTGGTCAAACCAAAGTGGCTACAGGCCCCATGAACGTCTGAAATCCAATAGGGCACTCATTAAAACTTAAAGTTCCAACATGATCTCCTTTGACTCCATGTCTCACATCCAGGTCACTCTGATGCAAGAGCTGGACTGCCACGACCTTGGGCAGCTTTGCCCCTGTGACTTTGTAGGGTACAACTGCCTCTCTCCTGGCTTCTTTCACAGGCTGGCATTGAGTGTTTGGTTTTTCCAGGCACACTGCAGGCTGTCAGTGGATCTACCATTTTTGGGTCTGGTGGACAGTGGTCCTCTTCTCACAGCTTCACTAGGCAGAGGCCCAGTAGGGACTCAGTATGCAGGTCCCAACCCCACATTTTCCTTCCTCACTGCCCTAGCAGAGGTTCTCCATGAGGGCCTCTCCCCTGCAGCATATCTCTGCCTAGACATCTAAGCATTTTCATACATACTCTGAAATCTAGGCAGAGATTCCTAAACATCAACTCTTGACTTCTGTGAACCTGCAAGCTCAACACCACATGGAAGCTTCCAAGGCTTGGGGCTTGCACCCTCTGGAGCCACAGCATGAGCTGTACCTTGTCCCCTTTTAGTCATGGCTGAAACAGCTTGGACACAGGGCACCACGTCCCTAGGCTGCACACAGCAGAGGGGCCCTGAGACCAGCCCACAATACCATTTTTTCCTCCTCAGCCTCTGGTCCTGTGATAGGAGGGACTGCCATGAAGGTCTCTGGCATACCCTGGAGATATTTTCCCCATTGTCTTAGTGATTAACATTTGGCTTCTTGTTCCTTATGCAGATTTCTGCAGCTGGCTTGAATTTCAGCCCAGAAAATGGGTTTTTCTTTTCTATCGCATCATCCGGCTGGAAACTTTCCAAACTTTTATGCTCTGCTTCCTCTTGAACACTTTGCCACTTAGAAATTTCTTCTGCCAGATATCCAAATCATCTCTCTCTAGTTCAAAGTTCCAAAGATCTCTAGGGCAGGGGCAAAATGCCACTAGCCTCTTTGCTAAAGCATAGTAAGAGTCACCTTCTCTTTAGCTCCCAACAAGTTTCTCATCTCCATCTAAGAGCACCTCATCCTGGACTTCATTGTCCATAACACTATCACAATTTTGGACAAAGCCATTCAACAAGTCTCTAGGAAGTTCCACACTTTCCAACATTTTCCTATCTTCTGAGCTTTCCAAACTGTTCCAACCTCCACCTGTTACCCAGTTCCAAAGTCGCTTCCACACTTTCAGATATCCTTATAGAAGCACCCTACTCCTGATACCAATGTACTGTATTAGTCTGTTCTCACACTGCTAATAAAGACATATATGAGACTGGGTAATTTATATAGAAAAAAAGGATTAATGGACTCATAGCTTCACCTGGCTGAGGAGGCCTCACAATCATGGTGGAAAGCTAAGGAGAAGCAAAGACACCTCTTACATGGCAGCAGGTAAGAGAAGGGCCTAGAAAAACGGGGAAAAGCCCCTTAAAAAAACATCAGTTCTCATGAGAACTCACTCACTATTGCAAAAACAGCATGAAGGTGACTACCGTATGATTAAATTACCTCTCACTGGGTCCCTCCCTCGACACATGGGGATTATGGGAACTACAATGCAACATGAAATTTGAGTGGGAACACAGCCAAATCATATCACATATGTATGTATATAGTTTACAAAATAGCTAATATATTAGGCACATGTTCATATAAAATAAAGTTTGTTTACATGTCATATAGTATATGTTTACATGTCATATAGTAATATAATTTGTGTAATCAATATATAATATTGATTTTACCTGTAAAAATCAATTCATTATATCCTCTACTTTTTGAGAAAATATGGCTCAACAAAACAACTCCAGGATCCACAGAAATCCGATACAAATTTCTATTTCTTTTACTTTTCCCAGAAAAAGTAATAGAAAATACTAAGGAATTGATATGATGTTTGATATAATAAAGCTTGCATTTGCTCTATCTCTACAAAATAAATGGTGGCTAATTTATTAATATCATAAACTCTTTCATCAATTATTATGAAGAAGAGATGAAACTGAAGCACTAGAGTAATACGGCAATTGCTAAAAAGCATTTTCGGAGTGTACAAAAGAATTTTCTATTTCAGAATACTTTGTCTCAAACTGGGCCAGTGCCATTTTAATCTACATTTTAGTGAACAGCATCTTTGATCTTTAAACTGTGCACAGGGTTGTACTATTTTGCTTAATTTTCACACCAAAATTAAATACTCCATATATCCAAATATACTTAACAAGAAGTTGAAGGAGACAATAGTACACCATCACCATGTCTCACTGCATGCCTTCTACCTCTGCTCCTTGACTAAATAAATATTCTAATTTTCAATGGTGTGATTTACCAGAACAAACTATGAGTTATAGCAGTCAGTATGAAACCCTTGCAAACTGGAAAATCAGAATCTAGCCTCCACTTCCATCTCTTTATGTATATTGCTCTGGCCAAGGCCAATAGTGACCTGTGTGCAGCTAAGTTCAAGGGTATTTTTGGGTTTCTAAATTGTCTGTGAATAAACAATATTGACAACTCTTTCCATTTCAAAAAATTATCTTTCCTGTTTCTTTGGCAATCTCAATATTATTTTTTCTATCTGGATAGCAAGGATGTTTCTCTCTGGATTAATTCTTTCTCTAACACTTAGGACAGTGTCCAACAAACTATGCTATTAAAAAAGTAGTTTCTGAATGCATGAATGAATATAAGTAACTCTTGTACATCTACATTTGGATAAGTAGTAAATATCCTCAATGTCAGCCCCAAAGTATCCTCTGATTATCCTTTGTAAACCATGACTTCTAGGATCACACCACTTGCCACAGTGCAGTCAGCTTCCTAACAAAGGAATCAAGTAGGCATCTTTTATTTTTGTCTGTTCTATATGTCCCCACACTTTCTTATCATATAAAGGAGTACACATAAAGTGCAATGCATACTATTTTTTTTGGAATTTTTATATTATCATATTTCCATAAATATTATTACTTAAGGTGTTTTTAACATTTACATGTTTTTCTGTGTGTGTTTCAACTACATATGTACTTACCTGTATTATTTAGATAAAACATTTTGGCTTCTGTTTTATGTTAGAAGGAGAAAACCTGTCTGGACAATTCCATAATAAGTAAAAGCTACATCAGAACAGATCTATAGAGATTAGTGCTTTTAATATGTTCTTTGTTTTATAACTAATTGTCTATATCTCAAATAAATACCTGCTTCATTATTTATACGGACATACCAACTACATTTTTTTTTGAATAGAGAATGCTATATTAACTTAGTGATTCCATCAACAATAGTTATCATATATCAGATACTCTTGTTAAACACTAGGGACACCACAGTAAACAAAAGAGATACGGTCTTTGCCATCAAAGTCCTTGTATTCTAGATATGTTGAGTGATCAAGATATATAATGGATGCTACTATCCAATTTTCATCAAAAACTCCCCTTGGATAATCTTAGCTGTCATGTTAGCCTTAAAAAATACTTGAAATGATGTGGTGCGATAGTGACAGCTCAGATATGGTTCCAATTCACAAATTTATTGTGTGAAATGGACCTATTATTGCTGCCAAAGGGCTTTATATAGAACAACAGAAGTTGCTTTGTGAAGGACTAAATTATCTCTGCCTGATGTGGTCCCAAATAATTAATATTCCCTCTAACCAAAGACTGTTGATCATGTCCCATGACAAAAACTAGATGTTTTTGGCAAGGAATGCTGCCTGCAATGGGCTTTATATTTTACTTTGTTGATGGCTAACTTCCACATTAAAGGCTAAATACCTAGCCAATATTTTCAAGCGAAAAATTCCCTAATAGACTTCATGTAGTGAAGCCAAAAATTTTCATAACTTTGCTGGCATTAAAATGCATTTGCTCCACAAAAACAACCCCATCTAGCTAAAACTCTGACTGCTGATGATATGTGGCTAGCTTAACTACATTAGGCAGGTTCTCTTCTGACCATAGCCCCAAATGTCCAGTTTGAGACCAGGTGCTCAAATGTCCAGTTTGAGACCAAGTGCTCAGCCTTATTATCTTCATTTATTTATTTATTTTTGAGACGAGTCTCGCTCTGTCGCCCAGGCTGCAGTGCAGTGGCGCTATCTCCGCTCACTGCAAGCTCCGCCTTACGGGTTCACGCCATTCTCCTGCCTCAGCCTCCTGAGTAGCTGGGACTACAGGCGCCCGCCGCCATGCCCAGCTAATTTTTTGTATTTTTAGTAGAGACAGGGTTTCACCGTGTTAGCCAGAATGGTCTCGATCTCCTGACATTGTGGTCCACCTGCCTCGGCCTCCCAAAGTGCTGGGATTACAGGCGTGAGCCACCGTGCCGGGCCAGCCCTATTATCTTTACATAGTCATGTAGTTTTAAGATTCTGAACAATAGATCAGATAATCTTTGAATTAACATTGTTAGTATATTAGCACTAGTATAAAATTTCATAAACCTTTTCACAAAAAAGCCAACACTGTCACAAACCATAAGAAAATGTATTATTCCCTTCACACAAAGTCTGGAAGTTGGTGACATTTTTGGTTTCAATGGCAAGGGACAATCACATCTCTGTCATTTTTTGACCCTTTACTCAAAATGCGTAGGTTATAAACCCTCACCTTAGTGCCTGTGGTAGTAAGGAAGGGTAGGGCATAAAGACGGGCACCTCGGAAGTGCTGCCATGCAAAGTATTTTTTCAGCAGGTGTAATATTATGATAAATGTTTGTTTCATCCACAGTTCCTGGCTCATAACTCCCATAGCCTCTATTATTTCCTAAGTGACTAAAACAATAAGCAGACCTTTTGCTAAACTATTTGGCCTTTTGTTTTTCTGTCCTGAAGCAGCTTTGGGACAGCTTCAGAACAATAAAGGTGAAAGATGATCTTTGCTTATAACCTTAGGATGCCTTAGGCCCCGGAAGCAATCTCAGAAAACAGAACCTCTCTCTGACCTCCTCCTGCCCCTCTTTTACCTGTTCCTTTTTCTCCTCATGGCAGGCCATAGAAGCTAAAAATACACTCTAATCTCCTGAATCTGTGTCTTAGAGCTGCTCATAAAGAAATTCTTCTAGTGTGATGGTTAATATTAGTTGTCAACTTGGTTGGATTGAAGGATGCCTAGATAGCTGGTAAAGTATTGTGTCTGTGAGGGTGTTGCCAGAGGAGATTAGCATTTGAGTCCGTGGACTGTGAGGGGAAGACCCACTCTTAATGTGGGTAGACACCATCCCGTCGGCTACCAGCACGGCTAGAACAAAGCAGGCAGAAGAAGGTGAGATAAGCTGGCTTGCTGAGTCTTCTGGCTTTCATCTTTCTCCCATGCTGTATGTGTTTTTCGTTTGTTTGTTTGTTTGTCTGTCACCCAGGCTGGAGTGCAGTGGTGCAATCGTAGCTCACTGCAACCTCTGCCTCCCAGGTTGAAGTGATCCTCCTGCTTCAGCCTCCCTAGTAGCTGGGACAATAGACATGCACCACCACACCGGGCTAATTTTTGTATTTTAGTAGTAATGGGGTTTCACCATGTTGGCCAGGTTGGTCTCAAACTCCTGATCTCAGGTGATCTGCTCACCTCAGCCTCCCAAAGTGCTGGGATTACAGGCATGAGCCACCACACCAGGCCCTGTGCTGTATGCTTCTGTCCATTCTTCCTGCCCTTGGATATCAGATGGTTATTTGACCTTGGACTCTTGGACTCACACCAGCAGTTTTCTGTGGGCTCTCAGTCCTGCAGCCACAGACTGAATGTTGCACTGTCAGCCTCCCAACTTCTGAGGTTTTGGGACTCGTGCTGGCTTCTTAGCTCCTTAGCTTGCACACAGCCTACTGTGGGACTTCACCTTGTGATTGTGTGAGTAAATTCTCCTTTATAAACTCCCTTTCATATATAGGATATATATAGGATATATAGATACATATCTCACTAATAGGATACAAACATATATCCTATTAGTTCTGTCCCTCTGGAGAACTCTAATACACTGAACTCCTTTGTCCTATTTTGGGTCATAAGATCCCCATTTCAGGAGGAGTCCCGCCCCAAGTCCTATAGAAAAGAATGCTGCACAGAGGGTCCAAGAAGAATCTGAGCAGACAGGCCTTACTGGGTTTTCCACTCAGTATTAGATCACACTCATTTCATCCAATCACATTTTGACATGGTGATCCATAATTTAGTCATACCTCTCCATGGAAGTCTTCCTAAAAGGCCCAAGAGAAAGGGGGATGGAGAGCTTCTGGACAGCTGAACTTGTGAAGGCTTACAGAAAGGTGAACAAAAGCTCACATATGTGCCAAGAGGGTAGCACGTCCCCAATCCATGGGACGTAAGCTCCTGTGCTCAGGACCCTTCCAGACCTCTCCCTATATATTTATCCATGTGGCTGTTTATTTGTATCCTTTAAAATGTTATTGATAATAAAAGGTTCAATGTAAACAGATGTTTTTCTGGGTTTTCTGAGACACTCTAACAAATTAATAGAGCCTAAAGAGAAGGTCATGGGAACTCCAACTTGAAGCAATAGGTCAGAAGTTCAAAGGGTCTGGACTTGTGACTGGTGAAGGAACTGGAGGCAGTCTTGCGGGACTGAGCTCTCAAGCTATGGAGATCTGACATAATCTTCAGGTAGGCAGCATCAGAATTGAACTGGATCAGGAGCAGCCAGCTGATAGCTGCTGTAAAATTGCTTGCTTGCTTGTGAATAGAGAGAAATCTCCACACATTTAGACACAGAAGCTTCTTGTGTTGATAATTGTGGCATGAGAACAGAAGAAAAACAATATGTTTTGTCTACATAGTAGGTGATAAAGGTCTAATATGGTTTGGATTTGTGTCCCAGCCCAAATTTCATGTTGAATTGTAATTCCCAGTGTTGGAGGTTGGGCCTGGTAGGAGGTGATTGGATCATGGAGTCGATTTCTCATGAATAGTTTAGCCCCATTCCCCCTTGGTGCTGTTCTCATAATAGTGAGTGAGTTCTCATGAGATCTGGTTTTTTGAAACTGTATGGCACCTCCCCCAGCCCTTGCTGCTCCCGCCCTGTGAAGTGCGAGCTCTGCCTTTGCCTTCTGCCATGATCGTGAGTTTCCTGAGGCCTCCCCAGAAGCTAAGCAGATGCCAGCATCATGCTTCCTGGACAGCCTGCAGAGCCAATTAAACCTCTTTTATTTATAAGTAACCCAGTCTCATGTATTTCTTTATAGCAGTGGGAGAATGGACTGATACTAGATTCTTTAGCTGATTTCTTCTCATGACTAGCACTGAATTATAAGAACATCCTTAGGCTAAGCACTGATGAAATGGAGTCGGATTATTACTGCTTTGACAAAGTATGATTCATCACCTGGGACCCTGGTGGGATTTTACCTTCTCTGAGATCGAGGGCTCTCCAGCATTTCCCGAATGCAATGGAATTGCATTGCCTGGTACTAAAGCAGGGCGAATGAGGACACTAGACATTCAACAGTAATTTCCACAAGCATAAGATACAAGGCCCACTACAACTTTGTGCATTTCTCTTCCAGATTTAGGAAAAGTAAAGGTGATCATATTAAAAACAGACCAAAAAACAACAACAACAACAACAACAACAAAAACATAAACTAAACTCCAAGACTGCTTAGATAGCTTGGAACTGCATAGAACTTTTGTACTATAAAGTAGTTAGGAATTAATATAATTATTAAAGATAAAACAAAGATAGCTGGGGACTTATTCTAATTCTTAATATTAGTGAATGAGACCATTTTTCAATTCTGTGAAGTTTTGTTTTATAGACTGTACAGTATTAAAGGAGTAAACAACTGTCTTCTGTCAAAAATCTGCATTTGTATCTCAGAAAGGATACAATAACTTATGGCAAATTATTCCTTGTAAAGATACAGTTGTATGTTTATTTTTATCTACTTATGGTTTTTGTGCCTTATTTTCTCTACCTGTCCAACAGTGGTCAATTTGAAATATCACTGAGCTTTATTTTTTTTTCTATTTTTTGTTACATAAACAGTAAATTTCCATAATCTCAAAAAACGTACAAAAGGTGAGAATGCTTACAATCTCTATGAGCTGCGTATTGATGAGACTGATACTACCCTCAAATATTTTCGCCTAATAGATAATAAACATGAGCCTACTTTGAAGCAGTGCTAAGTGAGAAATCAGTTATTCTTTGAAATCTTCATATAATTGCTTGTTTCAAAATAAGTATGCATTCTTTTTATTTGAATCTGTATCACTTCCCTTTGACTTAGCCTACTTCATCTAATATTTTAAGGCACACAATTACATGGGGAGATTTTTAGAAATGCAATATCTTAGCCTGTAATACCAGACATTATGATTCAGTAGAACAAGACTGGGGCTGTGGAATTTTGCCTCTTTCGTGTACTCTAGATTATTCTGATGCATGCCCTCTATGAATCTTTGAATCCTTCTAGGGAAAACAATTGCAGTACATTTGGTGTTTTTGCAACATTTATTTTAAGTTCTGGGGTACATATGCAAACTCTTCAGGTTTGTTACATAGGTAATTGTGTGTCATGAGGGTTTGTTGTACACATTATCTCATCACCCAGGTATTAAGCCTGGTATCCATTAGTTATTTTTCTTGATCCTCTCCTTCCTCCCATCCTTCACCCTCTTATAGACCCCAGTGTGTGTTGTCCTCTCTATGTGTCCGTTGTGTTCTCATCATTTAGCTCCCACTTATAAGTGAGAACATGCAGTACTTGGTTTTCTGTTCTTGTGTTAGTTTGCTCAAGATAATGGCATGCAGCTCCATCCCTGTCCCTGCAAAGAACATGGTTCCCTTCTTTTTTCTGGCTGCATAGTATTCCATGGTGTATATGTGCCACATTTTCTTTATACAGTCTATCACTGATGGGCATTTGGTTTGGTTCCATGTATTTGTTATTGTGAATAGTGCTACAATGAACATATGCGTGCATGATTCCTTATAATATTAATAGAATAAATAATTTATATCCCCTTGGGTATATACCTAGTAATGGGATTGCTGAGACAAATGGTATTTCTGTCTTTAGGTCTTTGAGGAACCACCTCACTGTCTTCCACAATGACTGAACTAATTTATAGTCCCATCAACAGTGTATGGCCAGGTGTGGTGGCTCATGCCTGTAATCCCAGCACTTTGGGAGGCCAAGGCAGGCAGATCACATGAGGTCAGGAGTTTGAGACCAGCCTGGCCAACATGGTGAAACCCCATTTTTACTAAAAATACACACATACACACACACACACACACACACACAAATTAGCCGGGCATGGTGGCATGGGCCTGTAGTCCCAGCTGCTTGGGAGGCTGAGGCAGGATAATTGCTTGATCCCGAGAGACAGAACTTGCAGGGAGCCGAGATTGTGCCAGTGCACTCCAGCTTGGGTAACAGAGTGAGGCTTCATCTTGGAAAACAAAACAAAACAAAAAACAAACAACAACAACAAAAACAAAAATAAAACAGTGTATAAGCATTCATTTTTCTCCACAACCTTGCCAGCATCTGTTATTTTTTGATATTTTAATAATAGTGATTTCAACTGGTGTGAGATGGTGTCTCATTGTGGTTTTGATTTGCATTTCTCTAATGATCAGTGATACTAAGCTTTTTTTTTACAAATGCTTGTTGGCTGCATGTATGTACAAACCACTGCTCAAAGAAATCAGAGATGACACAAACAAGTGAAAAAACATTCCATGCTCATGGATAGAAAAAGTCAATATAATTAAAATGATCATACTGCTCAAAGCAATTTATAGATTCAATGCTATTCCCATTAAACTACCATTGATATTCTTCACAGAACTAGAAAAAATGATTTTAAAATTCATATGGAACAAAAAAAGAGTCCAAATTGCCAACGCAATCCTAAGCGAAAAGAACAAAGCTGGAGGCATCACGCTATCCGACTTCAAACTATACTACAGGGTTACAGTAACCAAAATAGCATGGTGCTGGTACAAGAATAGATGCATAGACCAATGAGACAGAATAGAGAATGCAGTAATAAGACGACACACCTGCAATTATCTGATCTTTGACAAACCTGACAAAAAAAAAAAAAAGAAATGCAAATTCTTCATTGCCAATCTAATTTACTAGAAATAAAAACAAAACAAACAAACCAGCAAACAAAACACTCTGTGGTTGGGGCCTCAAGCTTCAGAAGTGGTGACTTCTTTGTGAACTACTTTAGGGAATTATATTGCACACAATAAAAAAAAATCTGGATTCTGAATCAACACTAGTAGGAAAACTGAGAACCAGGAACAACTGCATTAAATGGTTATTTTAGAAACAAATTTCTTTTTGCGTTTATTCACAGATAGTTTTAATTGTTACCTGGAGTATCAATCAGAGTTCCTCACAAAAACAGAACCAATAGGAGGGGTGTTTGTATATGTGTGATTTATTTTAAGGAATTGTCTCAGATAATCATGGGAACTGGCAAGTTCAAAATCTGTACAGCAGGCAGGCAGGCTGGAAACTTGGGAAAGAATTTACAATGCAGTCATGAGGCTAATTTCTTCGTTTCTAGGAAACCTCAGCTGTTGCTTTTAAGACCTTCAGATGATTGGATGAGGCCCAACACATTAATGAGAGTAATCTCCTCTACTTAAAGTTAACTAATTGTAGCTGTTAACCACATCTATGTAATACCATTTCAACAACACATAACTTTGTTTTTGTTGTTGTTGTTGTTTATTTGTTTGTTTGAGACAAAGTCTTGCTCTCGTCGCCCAGGCTGGAGCGCAAAGGCATGATCTCGGCTTACTGCAATGGCATGATCTCAGCTCACTGCAACTGCCACCTCCCTGGTTCAAGTGATTCTCCTGCCTCAACCTCCCAAGTAGCTGGGACTACAGGCACCTGCCACCATGCCTGAATAATTTTTGTCTTATTAGTAGATACGGGGTTTCACCAAGTTGGCCGGTCTGGTCTCGAACTCCTAACCTCAGGTGATCTGCACTGCCTCGGCCTCCCAAAGTGCTGGGATTATAGGTGTGAGTGACCGCACCAGGCTGTAAATTTGTTTTTTATTAAATAACTGGATACTATATGGCCTAGCCAAGTTGGCATGCAAAATAGTCATTACAACCAGCTAGCATTATCTTAACTAATAGAATCGTTTTACTGTCTTCCTTAACAAATTCCATTTTCCCACATGATAGCCAGAGTGATATGTGGCCTACACTTTCTTCCCTCAGCTTAAAAATCCTCAGTGGCTTTTCTTGCATTATTTAATTATTAAAACTCCATTATTCAAACTAAATCTCAAGGTCCAGCAATATTTGGCCCTTGTCTACTTCTCCAACATCATCCCAAAGTATTCTTCTCTCTTTCTTTGCTAGCTTCCATAAATATATATGCGTACAAATATAACAGTTTCTAGAATGTGATAAAGTGTTTTCTGTAATAAGATCTTCTTTTATATGGCTCACTTTACTAATAATGTTTTCCTTCTTAACTCTTTACCTAATTCCCATTCAACTCCTATTTCATCTTAAGTGTTATTGGCTAAGTGTTCCCCTAACTCTCCATTTAATTAGGCACTTCATTTTATTTTTATAAAGAATACTTTAATTGTGTAGTTATATATATGTTCATGTGTTTAATGTTTAATTTTGCAATTACTCAGAAGGCTGAATGAGAGCAGGAAACATGTCCTTATATGGCCTATATTCATTATCATTTTATACTATTATTAACAGGGAGACATCACTTATTTTTCTGAGAGAACTGAGAAATAGCTTATCTAGCATTACATTATACAATCAGCTGAGGGGTTTGCTGAGGGGAAAAGGAATACAGAATGGAAGAAGGAATACAGTAGTGGAAGAATGTATTTAGAAATATCAGCTACACCAAGTAATCAGTTACAATTGTTTGTGTACGTATATTAAGCAAACATTGCTTTACTTCCGCTATTATTCCCTTATCATACACAATGTGTATTGATTTAAATCATAGTATTTAGGTATTATTGCCAGTGCATTTTCAGTTGTATGCAGGCCGGTTGTCTCATGTTAAGGGGAAGTATGACCTTGTTATTGTCCTTTTTCAGAGATTAAATATGGTTTAAGGAGATGCATATGGATGCCAGAAGGACAAGGGGTGGACTTGTGATGGTTAATTTTATGTGTCAGTGCATCTGGACCACAATGCTCAAATATTTGGACAAACATTCTGTAGGCTTCTGTAAGGGCATTTTTAAGTGAGACTAACATTTAAATCAGTAGATTTAAGTGAAGCAGATTGCGCTCCATAATGTGGGTGAGCCTCATGCAATCAGCCGAAAGCCTGAATAGAACAAAAAGACTGACGTCCCATGAGCAAGAAGGAATTCTGCAAGCAGATGGACTTCAGACTTCCACTGCAACATCAGTTATACTGGGGTGGCCTGACAGCGCCTGCCCACCTTGCAGATTTTGGACTTGCCAGCCTCTATAATCACGTAAACCAATTACTTAAAATAAATCAATGTCTATGTATATGCACATCCTATTCATTCTGTTTCTCCTGGATAACCCTGGCTATTTAATGCAGAGTTTGTAAAACACCTGAGCTTATATATATGCTCAGATGTGTAAATGAATGCTGTTCATTGGGAAGAAGGCTCAATGGCTTGTTCAGATACTCAAAGTAGTCTGATCTGAATTATGTTTAAGAATCTTGCCTAAATTGTCTCTCTATTTAGCAATGTATTAATTATATCAATAAACCTGGAAGGCAAATTGTTAGGTGCTGAACTGATCTAGAAAGTACGATCCCCACTGTATCACTTATTTAACTGAAGCAGTGACAATGCCTCGGTAGTACTTTTCCAAGACAAATGTATAGCATTTCTTCAGTGTGATTTCAAAAGAGCATGAGAACTGTACCTCCTTCAGCCTCAGTCCACTCATTAGTCTCAATTTCCTGACAGGAAATGCTTATGGAAGAACTATTTACCTACTCATACAGTTCAATTTACTTCTCAAGTATGAAAAATAAATTTTCATGCATAGGGTCTGTGAAAGCTAGGATTATGAAAAACAGTCTCTAAATCTTTTTCATTAGTGTGTGGGTGAACAGAATACACCTTACAGACAAATTACAGTATTTATCCATGAAAGTTAAGCATGCTGGTGAATCACCAATTTCTTTTAATTCCAAAAATTTAAAATACAAACTCCATATGCCTTTCATTACAGGTATGAAGAAAGAGAGAAATAAGAGAGACATTTTACTGCCGTATAACTATTTTACATATCTAGTATCTAAAATACCTACAAAAATGTAACTGCAGAATCCAGAAAGTCTTAACCTCTATCAAGCTGAGAGCCTGAAACTGGTTCTCCTATCAAGTTCACACAACTCTTTCAGAATATTTCCCATGACACTGTCTCAAGTGTGCTGCAGACTAAGCCTCCTCGGTTAGGTTCTTTCAGCCCAACATCATCGTGCTCCCTCTTATATTGAACCACTTCATCCCCATCATATGCTGACAAAAATTGTAATCCGTGATCTAGTAGAAACAAGTGTGTGTGATTTCATCATTCCTTTGAGACACTTTAGAGTTGTCAGACAGAAGTGCTATTACCATAGCTCACAATGAGATTTCCCTAAGTTTTGCCCTCAAATTTTATTTCCTTACAGGATTTCTAAATTACAAGTGTGTTCTTGTTCTTTTAATACTGGAAATAGCGCATAAATGCAGGCAATAATGGGTTCTACTTGTCTATATAAAGTGTAAGTTATAGAATTTTCAGGATATTTCACTTCATGTGTTAAAAATAAACCATTTGTAAGAAATTCATCTTTCGTTTTTATATACATAATTCAAATAAAAGCACAACTTTACAAGTATCTTCATTTCCCATGTTCATTTTGACAAGGTTATTATTCACCTCCCCTAGTAATTTATTTTCCTTTATCTTTCTGTCACAAGGAATCTAGAAAAAAAAATGACTATAGTGTTACATTTCTCAGTATTTCCTTGAATATAGTGTTTCAAATTATCAATCAAACTAAGGTTAATATTTCTTCCAAAGTCAAAATTTGTATTGAATTAAAAGAATGGAAGAGAAAGAACCCAACGATGGAATTACAAAATGAAGCTGATAATTTATTGAACAGTTTTAGGTTTTTGCATCCATAAATAGACTTTCCTCTTTCCCAATGTGAAGACCATTTCAAACAAATTATTCTGTGAATAAATGTATTAGTCGTGGTTCAATTCAAAGCGTCTATTAAGCATTTCTTCAATGAGTCATTTTTAGTTATATATTTATTTAAGTTGCCTGTAGCCCCAATAAATTTGTTTTCTTACTGTTCATGAAATATATGGCAATGAGGTTGAAAGTATGTCTTTCTTTTACCTTATTTTTATTTCTAACCATTTCTCAAAGATTCAAAATATGAATCATATCTATTGGAATCAATTTTACAATTCTTCTTTAGAAGCAATATTTATGACTCTTTATTTGAATGACAAAGTGATTATTATGTAAATGATAATTATAGAAAACATTCAAAAGGGAAGGCTTTTAAAATAATTTATATTTTTCTCTAATGTAACATTAATAAAAATCAATTTTTATAGGACCTATTTGTTGCATAGAAAAAACTATAAATTAATAGATGTAGTGTCTAAAACTAATGAAAGGAAATGAATATGAATTGTTAGCTTTCAATCAAAGCAAGTGAACACCAGACAATATAGAAAAAAGCTTAATTACTTCCTGATTCAACAATTAGATTTCCTTTAAAATCGTAGTAATATTTTTGATAATATATATAATACACTTATAGTACATTTCTATTTTATAGTAAATTTTTACATTTGCCAAATTTTAATCTGAGTTCCTCATAAATAAAAAATTAATCAGATACTTATATGTATCTGTTTTCAGAACATATTCTATATAAATATAATCTTATCAATTTTGAATGTTAGGTTCAGGGATGAAAGTTTTTAAAAGGCTTTCTGTTTCCTTTCTTACTCACTTTATCCTTTTTTGGGGAAAGTGTTAAGTTGGATAAAAGGTCTATTTTCTCATATAGAGTAATTTTCTTAAACCTATACATAGTCTTTTAACACAGTTTTTTTTACTTGTTTTGTTATTGTTATTGAATAAGACATATTCTTGAGCTTGATGATATATTACAATTCTATACACCAAGGAAATTACTATGTTTCTCAAGACACATAGTATTGCCCAGACCCAAGATACTTTCATGCTCTTTTTCAGTTACTGACCTCCAGATCTATCACCATAGATTCATTTGCTTGTCTTTGAATTTCATATAAATTGTGTCATGCAGTATGTACTTTTCTGTATCTCATTTCTTTAACTCAATATATTTTAAGATGTTGTCTGCAGTTTGCCTATTTTTTTTTCTGAGTAGTATTCCTTCCTATTAATATATAGCACACTTTGTTTATCTATTCACTTGCTGAACATTTGATGCAATTCAGGTCTGTTATGAATAAAGTTGTTATAATCATGCCTGCCTGTGCATATCTTCTGGTGGACACAGGCATTCATCTCTTAAGTATACACTTCTCATTGGAGCATCTGGGCCATAATTATCTAATGCTCACTTTTATAAGGCACTAAAATAGGGTTTTCCAAAATAAATGTACAAAGTTTTATTGTCACCAGAAAGGTATGAGTGTTTCTGTTGGTCTACATCTTTCATAACACCCAGATTGCCTGCAAAAAAAAAAAAAATAGGCATTTTGATGGGAGGAGAATACAGTAGAATAATATTTTGGTTGTAATTTGACTATCTCTGATCACAGATAATGTCAAGTATATTTCACTGATAGGATATTTGTAAATTCTTTTTTAACAAATGCCCCCTGAAGTATTTATTAGACTATTTTTTTCTTATTGATTTGTATGAATGATTTACCTATTATGGATACAATGTTGATTTCATATATGGCTATTGGGAAACCTACCAGTCTGTGACTTGTCTTACATACTCACTTTATTAATGTTGTCTTTTACTTAATTCTTAAATTTTGTGTAGTTCAACATATCCTTTTTAAAATCTAGTGATTTAAACAGATTTATTTAGACAAAATGTACAAAAAATAAAATTAAATCACTTAAAATTTACATCTTAAGTCTTGGTCAGTTAATAAAATCATGTAATCAAAATCACACTTAAGGTATATCAATTGTATCACCCCATCGAGTTTCCTCATTCTCCATTGCAGTCAGTTCAATCCAAATATCTACAGTCCAGGCAAACACTAATCTGCTATCTATCATTGTAGGTTTATTTTGTTTGGAAATTTATATGCATAGAGTCAAGAGGTATGTCATCTTTTGTATTTTTTTTCAATTAACATGACATTTTTGAGGTTCATCCATGTTTCTGTGTGTATTAATAGTTTTCCCTTGCTGTGGCTGAATAGTAATCCATTGTACAGATATACTACATTTTAATTGCCCATTCACCTGTTAATGTTTGGATTGCTTCCAGTTTTAGACTATATGAATAATGCTATTAAAATACATTAATCAAAAGTCATTTGTGGTCAGATGCCTTCATTTATAATGAAGAGATGTCAAAAAGTGTGATGGTTTGTAACCATATTGTAAGTGTATGTCAGCTTTACAAGAAACTGCCAAACTCATTTGCAGTGTGGTTATCCCATTTTTGCATTCTCAGTAATAATGCCTGAGTCATTAATATTTTCAGCTGTTTTAATTTTTATCATTCCTATAGTGTGAAGTTGTAGTTCATTGAAGTTCTAATTTCTGTTTCTTGAAGACTAGTGACATCGAGCAGTGTTTTACAAGCTTTTGAATATTAACATATTGTCTCTGTGAAGACAGTTTTATTAAGCATCTGACATTTTTAATTGTTTTTTTCTTTTTTAATCAAATTAAAAGCATTGTTACATTACTTTTTTATTTTTAATATTTTTGGATTGGTTATTTCCAACTGGTAACCAGCCTTTCATTTCTGGGATAAAATGCAATTAGCTATGATGCATAATTCTTTTTACATACTGCTAGATTTGATGTGTCTATATAATGGTAAGAATTGTTTCTTCCTTTCCAACATTTATTATAGAATTGAGGTACATGGCAGCTTTGATACATGGGTAAACTGCATGTTAATAGGGGTTTGATGTACAGATTATTTCATCACACAGTTAACAAGTGTAGTACACATTAGATCGTTTTTCAAACTTCACTCTTCTCCCACCCTCCAACCTCAAGTAGGCCTTTGTGTTTATGTTGCCCTTCTTCATGTCCACGTGTACCCAATGTTTAGCTCCCACTTAAAAGTAAGAACATGTGGTGTGTGGTTTTCTGTTCCTGCATTAGTTCACATAGAATAGTAGCCTTCAGCTCTATCCATGTTGCTGCAAATGACATGATCTTGCTCTTTTTATGGCTGCATAGTATTCCAGGGTGCATATGCACCACATTTTCTTTATTCAGTCTACAATTAATGGGGATTTAGGTAGATTCCTTGTCTTTGCTAGTGCAAATAGTGCTGCAATGAACATGTGCATGTATGTGTCTTTATGGTAAAATGATTCATATTCCCTTGGGTATACAGCCAGTAATGGAATTTCTGGGTCGAATGGTAGTTCTGTGTTAAGTTCTTTGAGAAATCTCCAAACTGCTTTCCCACACACTGTGGCTGAACTAACTTACAATCCCACTAGCAGTGTATAAGCATTCCCCTTTCTCCACAACCTCACCAGTATCTGTTATTGTTTTTTTTTTGTTTGTTTTTTGTTTTTAATAATAGCCATTCTGATTGGTGTGAGATGGTAGCTCATTGTGATTTTGATTTGTGTTTCTCTAATAATCAGTGATGTTGAACACTTTTTTATATGCTTCTTGGCCACATATATGTCTTCTTTTGAGAATTTTCTGCGCATATACTCAGCTCACTTTTTAATGGGGTTATTTGTTTTTTGCTTGTTCAATCATTTAAATTCCTTTATAGCCTCTGGATATTAGGCCTTTGTCAGTTCCATAGTTCGCAAATATTTTCAACCATTCTGTAGGCTTTCTATGTATTTTGTTGATAGTTTCTTTTGCTGTGCAGAGCTCTTTAGTTTATTTAGATCACAATTGTCACTTTTTGATTTTGTTGCAATTGCTTTTGGGGTCTTTGTTATGAAATCCTTACCAGAGCCTATGTCCAGAATGGTATCTCCTAGGTTTCCTTCTGGGGTTTTTATAGTTTTATGTAAACTATAAAACTATATAAACTCTATACCTATAGTTTGAGGTTTTACATGTCAGATTTTTTTTTAATCCATCATGAATTGGTATTTATATATGTCAAAGTTTTACTTTGTCAAAGTTCAGGTGGTTGTACATGTGAGGCTCTATCTCTGTGTTCTCTATCCTATTCCATTGATCTGCATGGCTGTTTTTGTACCAGTAGCATGATTTTTTTTTTTCTGTAATCTTGCAGTATAATTTGAAGTCAGACAGTGTGCTACCTCTGGCTTTGTCCTTTTTGCTTAGGATTGCTTGGGCTATTCAAGTTTTTTTTGGTTCCTTGTGAACGTTAGAGTAGTTTTTTCTAATTCTGTGACAAATGACATTCGTAGTTTTATAGGAATAGCATTGAATTGCAAATTGCTTTGGGCAATATGACCATTGTAACAATGTTGATTCTTCATGTCCACGATCATGGACTGTTTTCTCATTTGATTGTGTTATGTCTGAGTTCTTTCAGCAATATTTTGCAATCCTTGTAGAGCTCTTTAACTTTCCTGACTAGCTGCATTCCCAGGTATTTAATTTTTTTCTATGGCTATTGTAAATGAGATTGTATTGTTGATTAGGCTTTCAGTTTGGATGTTGTTGGTATATTGTAATAATACTGTTTTTTGAGTAATTATTTTGTATCCTGAAATTTTTCTGAAGTTGTTTATCAGATCTAAGAGCTTTTGGGCAGAGACTATGGGGTTTTCTAGGCATAACATCATATCATCTCTGAAGAGAGATAGTTTGAATTCCTTTCTTCCTATTTGGATATCTTCTATTTCTTTCTCTTGTCTGATGGGTCTGCCTAGAACTTCCAGTACTATGTTGCATAGGAGTGGTTAGAGTGGGCATTTTTGTCATGTTTTAGTTCTCAAGGGGAATGGTTTCAGTTCATTTTATTGGATTCCTTATTCAGTATGATATTGCTTGTGGATTTGTCACAGGTGGTTCTTATTTTTTAGAGGTATGTCCCTTCAATGTCTAGTTTGCTGAGGGTTTTAACATGAAGAAATGTTTCAATTTATCTAAAATCTTTTTCTCATCTATTAAGATATATAATGGTTTTTGCTTTTAGTTCTCTTTATGTGATATATTACATTTATTGATTTGCATATATTAAAAAAAACTTGCATCCCAGGAATAAAGCCTATTTGATCATGATAGATTAGTTTTTAGTAGTGCTGCTGGATTCGGTTTGCAAGTACTTTGTTCAGGCTTTTTGAATCTGTGTTCATCAGAGATATTGGCCTGAAGTTTTCCTTTTTTGTTGTGTCTCTGCCAGATTTTGGTACAAGAATAATGCTTGCCTCAGAATAAGTTAGGAAGAAGTCCCTATTCCTCTTCATTTTTTTTTGGAATTGTTTCAGTAGGATTGTTCCAGCCCTTCTTTATACAATGGGTAGAATTTAGCTGTGAATCGTCTAGTCCAGGGATTTTTTTCAGGTTGGTAGGCTTTTTATTACTGATTCAATTTTCATACTCATTACTGATGAGCATGGGGTTTCAATTTCTTCCTGGCTCACACTTGGGATATCGTATGTTTGAAGGAATTTATCCCCTTCTAAGTTTTCTAGTTTGTGTGTATAGAAGTGTTCATAATAGTCTCTGAGGGTTGTTTTGTATTACTGTGGGGTTGGTGGTAATGTCTCCTTTGTCATTTCTGATTGTGATTATTTGGATCTTTCCTCTTTTTTCTTATTATTATTCTAGCTAGCAGTCTATCAGTCTTATTTATTCTTTCAAATAAAAAATTTTGGTTTCACTGAATTTCATTCAGTTCAGCTATGCTTTGGGTTATTTTCTTCTGTTTTGCTAGCTTTGGAGTTGTCTTGCTCCTGTATTTCTAGTTTCTCTAGGTGTGATGTGAGGTTGTTGTATGTATGCATGTATATACATGTTAGAAATATATATATATTTAATATATATTATAGAAACATATAAAAAGAAATATATAGTTAGAAAATGTATGTGTTTAGCACTATAAACTTTTCTCTTAACTTTCAAAAAACCAAAATCATACCAGCCACTGTCTTGGACTACAGAGCAATATAAACAGAAAGCATTACTAACATGGCCTCTCAAAACTATGCAATTACATGGAAATTAAACAACCTTCACCTAAATGAGTTTTGGGTAAACAATGAAATTGTATCTGCTTTAGCTATGTCCCAGAGATTCTGGTATGTTGTATCTTTATTTTCATTAGTTTCAAAAAATTTCATTATTTTTGCCTTAATTGCACTGTTTACGCAAAACTCATTTAGAAGAAGGTGTTTTAATTTCTATGTAATTGCATAGTTTTGAGAGATCATGTTAGTGATGCTTTCTATTTATATTGCTCTTTAATCCAATATTGTGGCTGGTATGGTTTTGCTTCTTTGAAAGTTGTTGAGGATTGTTTTATGGTCAACTTGTGGTCAATTTTAGAGTATGTGCCATGTGCAGATGAGAAAAATGTATATTTTGTTGTTTGGTGCATTCTCTAGATGTCTTTTAGGTCCATTGGGTCAAGTGTTGAGTTTAGGTCCCAAATATATCTGCTAGTTTTCTGCCTCAATGATCTATCTAATATTATCAGTGGCATCTTGAAGTCTCCCACTCTTACTGTGTGATTACCTAAGTGTTTTTGTAGGTCTCTAAGACCTCGTTTTATGAATCTGGGTGCTCCAGTATTGGGTGCATATATACTTAAGATAGTTAAGTCCTTCCTTTGAATTGAACACTTTAACATTATGTAATGCCCTTCTTTGTCTTTTTTAATCATTGTTGGTTTAAAGTCTATTTTGTCTTAAATTAGAATAGTAACCTCTGCTCTTTTTCATTTTCTGTTTTCTTGATAGATTTTTTTTCCATCACTTTACTTTGAGCGTATCAGTGTCATTGAATGGGAGATCATTCTCTTGAAGACAGCATACAATTGGGTCTTGCTTATTTATTCAATTTTCTACTCTGTGCCTTTTAGGTGGGGTAAGTAGCCTGTTTACATTCAAACTTAATATTGATATGCATGGATTTAATCCTGCCAGCATGTTTTTAGCTGGTTGTTGTGCAAACTTGATTGTGTAGTTGCTTTAAGTGTCTATGTACTTAAGTGTGTTCTTGTGGTGGCCAGTAATGGTCTTTTGTTTCCAGTTTAGCACTCACTTAAAGGTTTCTTGTAAGGCAGGTCTGGTAGTAACAAATTCTCTTAGAATTTGCTTGTTTGAAAAGGATCGTATTCCTCCTTCACTTATGAAGCTTACTTTGGCTGGATATGAAATTCCTTGTTGGAAATTCTTTCTTTAAGAGTGCTCAATATTGGCACCCAATGTCTTATGGCATGTAAGATTTCTTCTGATAGGTTCACTGTAGCCTTATGGGTTTCCTCTGTGCATGATCTGCCCCTTCTCTCAAGCTGCCTTTAGTATTTTTTGCTTCAAAATGATCAAGCAAAATCTGATGACTACATCCTAGGGATGGTTGTCTTGTACAGTATTTCACAAGAGTTTTCTGAATTTGAATGATGAACTCTCTAGCAAGGTTGGGGAAATTTTCATGAACAGTATCTGCAAATAAGTTTTCCCATTTGCTTGCTCTCCCTCTCAGAGACACCAATGATTCATAGGTTTGGTCTCTTTACACAATCCCATATTTTTCAGAGTTTCTGTTCATTGTTTTTTATTCTTTTCTCCTTATTCTTGTCTGACTTAGTAGATTTGAAGAATCAGCCTTGAGCTCAGAGATACTTTCCTCAGCTTGATCTATTGTGCTGTTAATATTTTTGATTGTATTATAAAATAGTGGTAGTGAGTTTTTCAGGTCTATTAGATCAGTTGGTTCTTTCTTAAAATGGTTACTTCATTTTTGAGCTCTCCTATCATTGTATTGGATTCCTTAGATTTCTTGGATTAGTTTTTTACTTTCTCCTGAATCTCAATGATCTTTATTGCTATCTAGATTCTGAATTCCATGTCCATCATTTCAGCCATTTCAGCCTGCCTGAAAACCATGGCTGGGGATCTAGTGTAGTCATTTAGAGTTAAGAATGCACTCTGGCTTTTTGAGTTGCCATAGTTCTTGTACTGGTTCTTTCTTATCTGTGTGGGTTGATGTTTTCTTAATCTTGAAGTTTCTGGGCTTTGGATTGAGTTTTAATATTTTTTATTCTTTGATGTCCTTGAGGGTTTCACTGTAATGTAACACAGCTGAGTCAAAGGAGTTGACAGTTCAGTCAACCCCTTATTTCTGGATGATTTCAGAAGGCCAAGTTTCAGCTCAGCGCTCCCGAGCTGCATGCTCAATCCCTGGGGGGCTAGTACCGGGCCCACAACTTTGTTCTCTGACCATTTGAGGTTAAGCACCTGGTTTGCTGGAGGGGCTGAGGTGTTCCAAGTATGTTGGCAACAACACTCCAATGTGGACATTCTAACACAAGTGTTTAATCAGGGCAGGGGCAACATGGTTCATGCTGTGTACATGCTCTGGTGGCAGTGGGGGACAATGTGGAGGGGTGCTTGAGCACTGAAATGGGGCAAGGCAGGTATTTGTTACATATGTTTATGAGTGGTATTGCATAGCAGTCTTCATTTCCTGTAATATATTTGTCTAGTCTTGCTACTAAAATAATAATTCCTTTATAAAATATGTTAGCAAGTACTTCTCTTTTCTCTACTGGCTTATATAGTTTGTACAGATGTGGTATTATTTCTATCTTAATGTTTGATAAAATTCACCAGTGAAGACCTCTGGACTCAGAGATTTTATCATATAAGGACATCTAAGTATGAACTCAATTTATTTAATTAATTTAGGTTAATTCAAATTTTCTATTCCTTTTTAAATCCTTGTTGACACATTGTCACTTTCATTGCTTTTTGTGACTTTATATAAGGTTGCATCCAGTATAGCCACTTGCTTCATCTAGAGCATGAGATTTAAGAGGACAGAGAGAAAGACAGACATGTCAAAACTACCGTCTTTTATAATTATACACTAGTTGAATAACATTTGGCAGCTTGCTTCATTGAGAGCAAGATTTAAGAGGAGAGAGGGAAAGACAGAGATGTCAAAACTACAGGCTTTCACAATTATACACTAGTTGAATAACAGTTGGGTTGATTCCAGTTTGAAGTAACATACTATCATTTGTACATATGCTACTGGTCAGACAGACAAATTCTAGTAAAATACTTAAAGTGATTAAAAGAGATTGCAAATACAAGGAAGCAGAGGTCATTGGGCACAATCATGTAGGATGGCTGATAAAACATCTTTACTGATTTTGTTTCAAACTTCTCTCATTTTTTCCTGATGGAAGTGAATAAAGCTCTCCAAATAAAAATTAAAAACTTCTATTTCTGTATTCAATTCTGTCAAGTTTTTCTGCATATATTTCAAGCTCTCTTTTAAGGCTATATAATCTTTCACATATTTTCCCTGTGTTTTTCATTTTTAATATAATATACCCCTACTTATTTTTTATTAATAATACTTTCGCTTAAAGTGCAGTTTATTTGATATTAATATAATCATTCTGACTTTTGTTTTTGTTCACTATTTTCATAATATATCTTCCCCCCCTTTGATATCTTGCCTGAGATCATTTTGTATAGCTATTTATTTTTGGTTTATTGATGTATTATTTACAAACAGTAAAGTTCATTGTTTTATCTGCAATCCTAGAAATTTTGATAAATGTATACATTTATAAAGCCTCCAACATAATCATGATATATAGTTCTTTCGTCAAACTCAAACCTTTAGGCCATTTTATATATCTCGCCCAGTGATTGCCAATGAACATTCTATTTACTGCAGTGATAAATTTGCCTTTTCTAGAATATCATCTTAATTGATCATACATTATGTAGTCTTTACATCTACTTTCTTCTTATTTTATAAGATTCATCCATGCTGTTGTGTGAATCAATTCTTTCTTTCCAAAATACTATATTATTCCAGAAGAGTGATCTATTTTGTTGTAGATACTATACTGTCTGTTTATTCAAACACCCATTAAAGCAATTTTCATTGATTCCAGTTTTGACTGTTTATAAATAAAGTAATCACAAACAATCATACGCAAGTTTTTTTGAACAGAGCTTTTCGTTTCTGTGTGTATATATGTCATGTGGATTATTGGATTATATGGTAAGATTTTATTTATATAGGAAGCTGCTAAACTGTATTTTTTTCAAACTAGTTGTACCATTTGCACTTCCATTAATAATATATGAGATTTTCAGTTGCTCCACATACACCAGCACATGATGCTATATTTTTAAAGTAACTCTAATAGGTGTTTAATGCTATCTCATTGTGGTTTTAATTTCCACTCCCCTAATGTCTAATTATCTTGCATATGACAAAGTGCCTATTCAAATGTTTGGCATTTTTATAGTGTTTTAAAAATTTTAATGAGTTTGAGAGTTCTCGATACATTATAGATACAAATCCTTTTATATGTATTTATTTTTGAATATTATCTCCCTATCCGTGGATTAAAATTTATATTTTCTGTGAATTATACTTTATATTTTTAGCCCTATGTTTTGAAGAGCAGAAGTTTTTCATTTTTAAAGGCACAATATATCATTGTGTGCATGTTTTCTATGTTTATTTCCTAGAATTTTAAAGTTTAACATTTAACAGATAGATCTATTTTGATTCATTTTCCTTTACATTTTTGATGTATTATTAATGGTATATCTCAAGGTTTTTTTGCAGATATGCATAACTATTTGTTTCAGTATGATTTATTAAAAGTAATTATCCTCATTTTATGAATTGCTTTTGCACCTTGTAAAAATTCTTTTGACTACATATGTTTGGAGCTATTTCTGAATTCTCTATTCTATTCAAGTCATATATTGAAACAACTTTTGCCAACATCACACTCTTATGATTACTGTCACTTTATGATAAGGCTTAAAATTAGGTGAAGTGTGTAATCCAACTTTGTTCTTTTTCAAAATTGTTTCAACAATTCTAGTTGCTTTCCCTTTGCATATGCATTTTAGAATTAGCTGGCATATTTGAACAAAAACTCCAAACAGAAATCTGATAAAAATAAATTGAATCTATGTCAAATTTGGAAATAATTCACATCTTTAGAATTATAAGCACAGTATAACTCTTGATTTCAAGTGTACCTTAATTTGTTTCATCAGTATTTTTTACTCTTTAATATGTATATTTGCAGAAATGTTTAAGATTTATACTGAAATACTTCATGTGTTTTGATGATAAAAACCAACAATAATAATAGCTTCCTAAGATTTAAAAAATAAAAACTTGGCCATAATCAAAATTATTTTTACATTTGCCAGATTCCATTTGATATTCTGTGAAACAATTGATATTTAATATTTATTTATTATTAATATTTAATAATTTTAATATTTAATTGTATTAATTTAAATTTATTTAAATTAATAAATTTATTTAATATTTAGTTTATCAATTTAAATTTATTAATATTAATTTTAATATTAATATTT
This sequence comes from Pongo abelii, assembly GCF_028885655.2. NCBI lineage: Eukaryota > Metazoa > Chordata > Mammalia > Primates > Hominidae > Pongo > Pongo abelii. Next base: position 21,262,553 of record NC_071989.2, on the reverse strand, counting down.
AATAATTAATATTTAAATATTATTAAAATTTATTAAGGAGAAATAATGATCTTCAGTTTTCATTTGTCTTTCAAATTTTGTATCAGTTGGCCAATCAAAGTATATTCTCTTACCATTAACACATGTAACTAGTTCTTAATATCAGAAAAATTCATGAAAAGTTCTCAAGTAAATAAAAATCAGACAACATACTTATAAGAGTCTCAGTCATCAAAAAGAATGTTAAATGGAAAACTAGAATGTATCACGAACTGAATGACAATTAAAACACAGTGTACATAATCTTGTTGCTAAACTAGCTAATTTAGTATCACTCAATGCTTGCATTAAAAAAAAGAACTGTCTCAAAAATGTAAGTTACCACCATAGAAAAGGTTAAAAAAAAAAGAATAAGCCCAAAACAAAGAAAATGATAGCAACAATAAAGTTAAGAGACTAAATTAATTTAAAAAATTAAAGAGAACAAGAAAAAAATCAATGCAACCAATGCTGCTTCTTTGAAAATATCAATAAAAATGACAAATTTCTATCATGCTGCCCCCAAAAGGATGTGTAATAAAGGGACACATTACTACATATCCTACAGACCGTAAAGGAGAGAAAAATAGAATGTCATGAAGAATGTCATTTATGCCCATAATATAGAAGCTATTTGAAAGGGATACCTTTTGTTAAAGACATAAATGACCAAAATTCATTCAATATACAGTATATAATGTGACTAATGCTTTGTTAACTAACTGAAGAAAGAAATCAATACTTAAAAGCTTTCAGCAAAGGTCAAAGTAACAAGCTCTTTTAAAAAAATTTGCCTGTAAGTCATTTATATTTAATATCATTATTTACATGATTTGATTAAGTAGTTCATCTTGATAGTTATTTTCTTTTTGTTATTCTCACTTTGTTTCTTGTACATTTTTTTTGTTTTCTTTCTTCAGTTGAGTCACTGAGTAATTTTTCTGATTTATCTTCTCTGCATTCTTTTCTTATAACTTATTTAAAAAATTATTAGCATATACTTTTGGGATTACAACGTATATATTTTTGGCTAATAAATCTAGCTTCCATTTTTATTATACTACTTCACTCATACTGTCAGAATCTTAGGAAATTATATATTCAATTACTGCTATACATCTTTTATTCTATCTGTGCCACACATTTTTACATATGTTGTAAAACTATCCTGCATTACAACTATTGCTGCTTTATACAGGTGTAAATAAACTAGGCAATCTATCATCAATGGGCCAAATTCAACAGTATCTAATTTTCTTTGTATGCTCAATGTGTTAAGTACATTTTTTACATATCTAAAGAACTGAAAAAAGAGGATGAAGAAGAATAGAAAAAAGAAGGAGCCACCCCGGAAAAGGAAGAAAGAGGAACGAGAAGGGGAGAAATGAATATAAATATATGTGAGGCATATATGAGGCACATACATACACATATATATTTCTCCGTATGTGGTCACTAAAACCTAACATATTTATCTCATCCTTTAATAAAAAGGTTTGCAAAGCCTCACTTTAGATGTAATTTATTTTTAGTGATTAACATTAAAAAAATAAAGATATTTGCTATGGTCTGTATGATTCTGTTCCTCCAAAATTCATATGTTGAATCCTAAGCACTAAAGCAATAGTGCTACAAAAGGGGTACTTTGAAAAGCTATTAGGTAATGATGGCTAAGCCATCATAAATGGAATTAATGTTTTTATAAAAGGGGCTCCTGAGAGATAACCTGCCCCCTTCAACCTTATGATGAAACAGCAAGAAGTAACAGACCACAACTTGGAATGTGACTCTCACCAGTACCAGAAAATGCTGGCATCTTAATCTTGGATCACCCAGGCTCCAGAATTGTGTGAATTAAATTTCTGTTGCTTATAAGCTACCCAGATCATTGCATTTTATTATAGCAGCCACAAAAGACTAAGATAGTTGTTTAACATTTATAATTATTCTAACAATTTCTGGAGACATTCATTATTTATATAGATTCAAATTTTGTTCAATAGCATATTGCTCCAGCTTAAATAATGACTAAATACTTTTTGTATCACATTTTTACTCATCATTAATTCATTAAAATTTTTGCTTGTCTGAGCTTTTTTTTTGTCCTTTATCATATGTATTTTTACTGAGTATAGAATATGGGACTGACAGGACTGACATTTTTTTCTTGTATTGCTTTAAATATGTCACTCCATTGTCTTCCGACTTGTATATTGCTTCAGATTTGCAAAAACAGAAAATTTACTGGAGCTTATCTTTTTTTCTCATTATGAAATTTTTCTTTTGCCTTCAAGAAATTCTGTTCATCTCTGATTTTAGAGGGTCCTTGTATTTATTATATTTATGGCTCTCTAAGCTGCTTGGATCTGTGGTTTGATATATTTTATTATTTGCAGAAAATTCTCACCATTAGATATTTCTCTTTCCCTTCTGGATTTCCAATTACATGTATGTTTTGCCATTTGATAGTTTGCCGTATCCCTGGATGCTTTCTTCTTGTTCATTTGTTTATCCTGCCTGTATTTCACTTGGGTAAATTATAATAATCTGTCTTCAGGTACACTGAATCACTTGGCTGTCTTCAGCCATTGAATACATTATTCACCTCTCTTAGTGTATTTTTGATTTCTACTGCCTATACTTAGTTCTTTTTCAATTTCCATCTCTGTTGAAATTCTCCTTTTTTATTCCTGCTGTCAATCTTTTCACTTGAGTTTTAAACATACTATTCACTTTATTTTTATTTTTAAATTACTGTCTAATATTTCCAACATCCAACCAACTTTGTAATGTTGATTTTTGTCTTTTGATATTGTGTCTTTTTTGTTTCTCTTAATTCTTGTTAGATACTGGACATTGTGTACAAGATGATAATAACAGTAGTAAATAATATACGTACTTTGAAATATGCCTGCTTTTTCTTCTGCTATGCTGTTACTGTGGGAGATGCAGTTAGTTGAGTCAGCAGTTGATCTAGGTCCTCAGTTTGTTGTTGCTATTGTCAATTAAGGAATGACAAGGTTCATAAATTTAGAAAAAAGAGTTTTATTTCTCATAAATGGCTGCAGCCTGCCGCATGGCCCTTCTAACAGACTGGGAAGCATAGCTTCCAGCCAGAAGCCAAAAACAGATGATTCAACGGTGGGAGGAGTAAGACAGGAACATATATTCAATAAGCTATGAGGAGTCATGAATATTTGAAAGGAGAAGCATGTGTATATGCAATTGAGCTTCATGCCTCCCCATGGGACCCATGTTAAAAAAAAAAAATGATGGTGTTAGCATAACCCAAGGGTGTGGATTTAGCCCTGTGACATCAACAGGTGAAGCAGGGATATGAAAACCATCTCTGCATCCTCCATAGATTGGCCAGAACCACTCTGTGGTCAGTGATCTCTTGTCAAGAAGAAGTGCTGATCAGTTGTTTTTTTGAAACCCTAAAAGTCAGGGGCAGCTGCCAGTCAGTTGGTTGATATTATCAGTAAAGTCTTTTGAAAGGGCTAGTTTCTGTTAGAAAGCCTAGTGGCTATCAGTGTGGAAGGAGTTATAACAAGGTATGTTTTACTTCCCATCCAGTTATGTCTGAGAAATCAGTTTTCAAGGTTTCTCTGGGGTTCCTTTGCCCAAAAGGGAGTCTGTTCAGTGAGTTGTGAGGCTTAGAATTTTATTTTTATTTCTCACTATTATTAATTTCAGTACAAAACTACCCTCAAATTCTTCTAACATTACCTTGTACATAGAGTGAAGACTGGTTTGCCTGTGGGTGTTTCCTCAATATTCTTGCTCTACTATTACCTTTATACCTTCCCTGTATTCCTGTATCTTAGAGTCTCTCTCTAAATTTTTGTGTTTCCCCTGTCATATAATGCAATTTCTTATTACTTAAGGTTTGCTAATCTGGTAATGGTGGGAATTATATATGTTCTCTGTTGTGCTGGTCAGCCTGTCTTAGTTTCTCTTTGCTCTATGTTTCAAAAGGAGGAATTTCTTGGTGATTTTTGCCTATCCTCAAATAATAAGAGATCTCTAAATGATCTGGGCTCAAAATATTTTTCTTCCTTCCTTTAGGAAATAGTTGGATTCCCACCCCATCTCCCCCCATCTCTGTAGTAGTAAATCTTCATCGCTACCCTGGGAGAAATAGTATTTGCTGTTTTTGTCTTTAGATTATTATTATTTTTTTAAATGGCCATTTCTTTCTCATGTACCCTGTAACAGATGGGTATATTCTTGTGTCCCACGTCTCTTACAAAGTTTTTTGTGTATCCTGGGACTTTAGGCTTGATCTTTTCCCTTTAAACTCAATTCTAATAGTCTAAAGGAAAACCATTATCTTGCAAATCACTTCCAAATGTTATGGGTGGCAAGATGAGTGTGAGCCTCTTTCCAGCTTTCTACCTCATAGAGGGAATCTAGAGGGCCCATGTCTCTATATTTTAAGTGCATCTCCTGATAGGGTATACAGAAGAATCTTGATTTTTGCTATTTGTTTTATATTTGTTTCACCTCATACTTTTATTTCTTCATTTCTCCTTCTCTGCCTTATTTTTATTTTGCCAACATTTTAGTATACCATTTAGATTACATTGACATTTAACATTTAGCGTTATTATTTGTATTAATTTCTAGTTATTGATCTAGTATTGATTGCAACATGCATCTTTATATTATCAGAAAACAGTTGTATTTAATGTAGAATTACACCTAGTAAAAATAAGAACTTAGCAGTCATATATTGCAATTACCACCATTTCTTTAAGCTATTTATATCACATAAGTATTTCATCAATGCATGTTACAACAAGATGGTGTTATAATTTTAGCCTTATATTATCCTATACTTTACACAATTTAATATATGTATGTAACAGGGTTACATATCTATAATATGGAAGCTCTTTATATAACATATAACTAATCAATTATTTTTTGAAATGTGATATTTAAAAATAAATAGAAATGTTATTTGGATTATCTAGTTAATTGGAATATTAAAGTCACAATATAATAAAATATTTTAAGAATGACAAATATTAAATGTATTTTGTTCACAACAGAAACTTTTTTGTTTTCGAGACAGGCTTTTGCTTTGTCACCCAGGCTGGAGTGCAGTGGCACAATCATAGCTCACTGTTACCTCAAAATCCTGGACTAAAGATATCTTCCCATCTGAGCCTCCCCAGTAGCTGGGACCACAGGCATACACTTTCATGCCCAGCAAATTTTTAAAAAGTTTTTGTTCAGAGTGGGTCTTGCTATATTGCTCAGGGTAGTCTCGAACTCTTGGCTTCAAGCAATCTACCTGTCTCAGCCTATTGAATTGCTGGGATTACAGACCTGAGCCACTGTGCCCAGCAGGAACTTCTAATTTACAGGACAGAAGGTATGTTGACAGAAAGTTTATTTTCACTAGTATTAGCTAATGCTAATTAACTTTTGATAAGATAATAGTAAATTACAGTAAACCCTTGAAAACTGAAATATCTAGTGTCATGAGATAATTTATTTTAAAATGATTGAAGTCAAGTCTCAAATTCAAATGTTTCTTCTAAGTTTGTTGATACTATATTAGATTATTAAATATATTTCAGTGCAGAAAATTTTATTCATTAATAATTTATAATATTTGAAATATAAATGTCACTAATTGAACTACAATGATTTAGAATGAATATAGTGGTAAACTACCAATTATAATGCTATATAAGATATATATTCAATTTGTACAAATTAAAACCATTATACATTAGGTATATTGCTAGGCAAAATAGTTAATAGTATATTTAAGAATTAATTAAGTGAATATATACATGCTCACACACACACACTCACACATCTATCATGCCATGCCAAGATCACTAGAAATGACTTCTCTCTTCTAACACAAATAATTGATTCATTTTGAACAATGGAATTGGAGCTCTCAAAAATAAGTTTAATAATGTTATATTTTTCAAGAATCTCAATATTTTACACTCAATGTTAATCATGCATCACTATATATTACTTTTCTGCTGCTGAGGTTAGTTGATCTAAGTGTCTATGGAGGTTAAATCACTTGATCTTGAGCAATTCTTCTATGGTTCTGCTCAGTCTACTTAACCTAGAAATTACTTCAAGGGAAGAGATTGTGAATCCTGTCCTTTATGCCATTATTGGAATAGAGAAAATTGACAGCGATTTTATACAGTCATGATTCTGACACCTTTAAAGCTTAATTGAATGCAAGCAACAAGAAATGGTAAATTAGCCAGAACTAGTAACGGTGAAGTTGTGGAGAGGAAACCCTTACAATATCAATTCTAAAGGGATGGGGAAAGAGCTGTTAATGCAGCTGGAAAAATAAAGGCAGCCAAGGGAGGGGGCTTCTGAAAGCAGTTGGGGAAATTCTCCCGCTACCAGACCTTCACTCCTCAGGTGAGAGCAAGAAGAACATGGACCTGAACTATCTTTCTCCACTGAAAGCCAGAAGGCAAGGGATTTGGATAATGCTGTGCATTGATGACAGACTTCAGGGACAACTGCAGGGCAGACAGAAGAAATCGAGTGATACATAGAAAATTACCAGAGCAGATTTTCTGGACAGTCATTTAGAAATGTAAGATTTAGCAAGACATTTTATGATACAATTTAAGTAGCTTGTTGCAAATATATAATTTATCTCTTGCAATGCAAACAGCAAAATGTTTCAGTAGCACGCTAGCAAATCATTAAAGTTCACTAATTCTACTTTTTGAAGACGAAGAGGAAAGGAAAATTGCTAATATGGCCAAGTTCCAAAATACGCTTAACCTGTAAGCAAAGCTATAAAATAGATTTTGGTAATGAAAATAATTCTTATTCCAGAAGCATTCTGAGACTCTAGAAAGCAAAAAAGTCATATAATTATACTATTTCTAATTTTAAAATATTTTATGACTGTGTACGTTTAATTTGGGTGCTATAGTAAATAACATATATATATACTCTCCCACAGTTGCACAGTTCTTTTTTTCATGGATATATGGCAAAGGAATAAAATATTAATCACAAACCAGAATACAGTTTCAGAGTCAGTGACTTTCCCTCTGGAACATAAAAAAAAGATATTATTGAGAGACAATTACAATATAAAGAATGAGAACATTTCAAGGTAGACCCACGGGATATAGCAAAGAAAGGTCTCATTTGCATAAACAGAGTTGTATTAGGGAACGGATATAACAGGAAGAGTTGCCATAAACACAATTCATAAGCACTACGACAAAATGACTAATCAAAGAAGTATACTAAAATACAGCAATAAAAGAGACTGCATATAGTCTAGTAAGAGAAAAGATAGATATTCAAAATTTATGGCTCTCATATTTCTTTATTCAAAGTTTTTTGACTTCCAAAATGGTTTGAAAGATTCTAAAACCAAAAGCATATATAAAATTAAAATCCCTTTCTCCCTTTTACTCTCACTCTTGCTGTGTATATGTATATAGTTATAAATAGAGATATAGATATATTTGTGTGCTGCATATGTATATAAATATATGTGTATCAGATTCTTTTTACCTGCCTATAATTGACTGATTAATTTTTAAAAAGTTAGTTAGCAAAAGTGATAGTGTCGGCCAGGCACGGTGGATTATGCCTGTAATCCCAGCACTTTGGGAGACCAAGGTGGGCGGATCACGAGGTCAGGAGTTCGAGGCCAGCCTGACCAACATGGTGAAACCCCGTCTCTATTAAAAATACAAAAATTAGCCGGGTGTGGTGACACACGCTTGCAATCCCAGCTACTGAGGAGGCTGAGGCAGGAGAATCGCTTGAAGCTGGGAGTCGGAGTTTGCGGTGAGCCCAGATCATGCCACTGTACTCTAGTCTGGGTGACAGAGTGACATTGTCTCAAAAAAAAAAAAAAAAAAAGCCAGTGTCGTTAGACAAATTGCCCAAGAAATTAGTTTAAATTAACTATAGAAACATGATGGTTCATTAGCTGATGAAGGAAGCATCCTTCAAGGAGAAATTGAGTATATTTCAGAAATATACCTATGAGCAACAACATTTAAGTAATAAGCTCTTTTAAGTTTAAATAAGATTGTGAAAGCTTAAAAAACAGTTGAAAATAAAGCCAATCAAAAAGCAATAAAGCGGCCGGGCGCGGTGGCTCACGCCTGTAATCCCAGCACTTTGGGAGGCCGAGGCAGGCAGATCATGAGGTCAGGAGACCAAGACCATCCTGGCTAACACAGTGAAACCCCGTCTCTACTAAAAATACAAAAAAAATTAGCTTGGCGTGGTGGCGAGCGTCTATAGTCCCAGCTACTCGGAAGGCTGAGGCAGGAGAACGGCGTGAACCTGAGAGGCGGAGCTTGCAGTGAGCCGAGATTGCGCCACTGCACTCCAGCTTGGGAGACAGAGCAAGACTCCGTCTCAAAAAAAAAAAAAAAAAAAAAAAAAAAAGCAATAAAGCAGGGGAAGTAAAAATCTAAAAATCGGCATCTTTAAGTATTACGTGAGTATTTTCAAAGGCAAATTAAACATTTTAAAGTACATGTCTGCATCTACCAAGTCACAAATCGAATATGAAGGCACAATAAAGTAATTTTCATATACCCACACATTAAAAAATATGCATCTAGGACTTTGCATTTTGCAAGTTAATTGATATGGCTAGCAGCAAAATGTAATTAGTAAACCACGAAGCATTGAGACCCACGTAGAAAACATTCGAACTAGCCTAAGAATTTTATGCCGGGGAGTCTAAATCATCAATATATTTAGGGAAGGGTTAATGCACAGCCTTGAATGGCTGATCAGAAAGCTTTGATTTATCATTTGGTATGTGGAGAGACACTCAGAGAGAGAGAGAGAGTATACCAGACAGATAGAGGCTATGGTGCCAATCTTGGTACTACCATGGGCTACCTGAGTGAATTTTTTATGTTGTACTTAAGTGTCACGTGAGGAGGCTGGGCTATATTTTCTGCAAACTTTTCATCATGCAGAAAGTCACACTGGACAGTAATCTTCTAGCCAAAGATTACAGATAATAAGCTAGTAAAAATATTAATATACCACATATTGCATTGTGCACAACCATGGGGAAAATTAAAAAGCACGATGAAGTTACAGGAGATGTGGGAGTGGTGCATAAATCATTTTATAATAATATTTAATTAGAGTTTTGTTTCAAATGTGATATTTGTGTATAGAGTTAAAGAAGAGAGATCAAGCTACACAGATGTAACAGAGAAGGGTATTCCAGGCACAGAGATTGGCAGGTGCAAAGGTTCTGAGGTAAGAGCATTTTCAGTATATACCAAGAAAAGTATGAAGACCTGCCTGTCTGAAGAAGATCAAGTGTAGGAGAAATAAGAAGGGGATTTTGTAGTGTAGCAACAGTGAGAAGTGATCAAATATACAATATATTCCGAAGAGACAAGAACACAGGCTGATGAAATAGATGTGATGTGTAATAGAAAAAGGAAGAGCAACTAAGGATTTCCAGATCATGGCTTGAAGAACAAGAAGGGTGGATAACTCATTAGCTTAAGGGAGAAAGTAAGATTAGCAGGTTCTTATTAGATGACTCCAATGAAACAATAGGTATGGGTCATGTTAATTCTAAGAATCCTATCTGATACCCAAGTAGAGAAGTCAAATCATGTTAAAGATATATTTTAAGAGTTCAGAATTGAGATAAAAATGTAGGGCTTGCTAGCCTATAGAAATTACATCAACCATTTTAACAGCAAATATTACACAGGAAATCAGCAAAATTTAGATGATCAAGAAATGAGCCTTGGACTTCACCATCTTTTTGTCAAGAAATCAGTAAAGGCTTTTAATATGTTGGACAAAATCAGGAGTTTGTGTCTTTCTAAAGACAGACAGAGAAAAGATTTCAAGAGGGGACTGATCACTTGTACCAAACTCTGCTAACAGGTCAAGCAAAATGGAGTTGAGGACCTGATCATTGGATTCAATAATGTGGAGATTATTGATGAGCTTCATAAGAACAGGTTTGTTGGAGTGAGGGTGAGGATGAAATCCCAACTGCAGTTACTGACCAAATCTGTGAAAAAAAATAATCCATCCTCTCAGTAGATTGTTTCTTCATCTACATTCAGACACTAAAGATTATGTACTTTTCTGTATAAATATAAGGGGCACAAATGCCATTTTTTACATGGATATATTGAGTAGGGGTAAAGTCTGGACTTTTAGCGTAACTGTCATTCAAATAATGTACATTTCCTCTATTAAGTAATTTCCTTTTGTTTTACCATAAGCCTCTCCAATTTTTAGGTAAAATTATTTACTGGTTACAATATATTCTCTATTTTTTTCCAAAAATTATCACACCAGTTTCCTTATTTTCCTGTTTCCACTCTCTGCCATCAATGCACATGCATTCCAAAATTATCACATATACATGATTGCATCAGCCTGTGCATTTGTTCTTGATTTTTTCACTAATGGTTTAGCCCCGTCACATTTTACTACTGCTGTATTAATTTACAAAATGAAATTTTCTAGTTTGTCTTTGTCAAAAAATAGCTTATGTTATGTCACAATCTGAAAATAATCTCACTTCTTTTTAACTGTATTTTTCCATTGAATATGCTTGAAATTCTAATTTTAAAAATCCTCCATTGCAATTACATGTTTCTGCAATTGTAGTCCTGTCTCCTACCTATTCAAACCACATCTCAGAATAGTTTCCTTAAAATGCTGGCTTCATTTCCTCACCTATCTCTCTCTCCTTCACCTTGGACAATCTGTTTTGTATCCTATCACTTCTCTTAAATAGCACTTCTAAGATCTTCATTGATTTCTCCATCTCAAAAGCCAGTGGTCAATATCCTCTTACTTGACATCTCAGCATTTATTGACCTTGTTGACTCTTCCTTGAAACGTTTGTGTGACATCACACTCTTGGCTTTCTCTTAACTTTCGGATTTATCTTTCTTGAACTCCTCTTGACCTTATCTATACTACGTAGTCAAAATTTTGGTGATCCCTTTTCTTTTGTATTGCTTCCTAGCAAAGCTCCTTGACTGCTCCAACTCCCATGACTATTGGTGAACAGATTGTGCATACCTTTCTATATATTCAGTCCAGGCTTACTGTTTTAACTTTGAAAATCCACATTTTTCTTGAATGTCTATTTCAAAGGAACATCAGAGGTACATTAAGCTGAGTTTATGGTCCTCTCGCCTTAAAGGATTTTATTTTCTGGTCTTGTCCAGATTCCCTATCACAATGAAAAGAACCATCACGCACCCAAATATCACAACTAGGGAACAAAGGAATCCTGGAAAACTCTGTCTCTCTAATTTCTAGTTATCCAATATGTACTTTCAATTTTTAATCTTAAGTACTTCTTAAATTACTACATAGCTATCTATCTCCAAAGCACTTATTTGAAGCAACCATTAGTTCTCAACTAGTCTAGTGGTAAAGTATTTTAATTTGCTGACCTCCAATTCTCTTGTCCAAACCAACTCTTAACTCAAGAGTGAGTGCTTTATAATTAAAATGAACTTCTGATAATAATACATTTTCTCCTATTATTCATTTAAGTAATACCTCATTACATTTAGAATAAAAAACAAAGTTGGAAGCTCCTATAATATCTGACACTGGCTTATTTTCCCTGTCTCCTGTGCAACAGGACAACACTTTCACCTAATTCTAATACTCTTGCGTCCTACTGTCACTTCGATCCATCTCAAATCTTTTTTCTTTAGGAAGTTCTTTGATCCTACTGATGAAGTTAGAATTCCTATTACATGTTCTCTAGCACTGTGCCTTTGGAGAATCATCTAATTGTAGTTTTAGCTATATTTGTGGGATTATACCATTCATTTCTACCTTCTTTCTAGACTATATATTCCCCAAAGATGGTGTTTCTTGTAATGTGAAGTTATATGTCACTAGTATTTGATATGGTATCTGGAATTCTAGTTTATAATAAATTATTGGCTTAATTAGTTAACCTATAGCAATTATTTTACAACATGATGGTAAACTGCTTTTCTTCCTTGGTATACAATTATTCCTCTACATTTGCTCACTAAATAATAGAGATTATTTATTTTTCTGAACATGTTTCTTACTTTTCCACATTTTCCCATATATTTTATGCCGACTACAGAGCTGTCCAATTCCACTCTCTTTTTTCATCTTTTGACTTTTTCCTCAATCAAATTTCAAAGTCCACATCAAATACTATGTCATTATTGCAATATTCATTCCTTTTAGTTTCTTATTTTAAAAAAATCTTTACAAAGGCACATATTAGTTCTCTAATTTTTAAAAATCTCTTCAGAGCCACAGTCTATCTTATGTCATGATAACTTCTATGCTTTTCTTATTTTCTTGTTTACCCCAAGGGAATTGTAAACTCCTTGAATTCAAAGACTGCTTCTTCTTTTGCTTTGTATTTCTGCAACATAAGTTTCAGTTTTTTGATGGTATAAATTAATCATTTTTTGTTATTGTTGAGTTTATATGTTCAAGGTCACAGAAGAAAGACAAGTATCAGAGTCCAGGTCACCTCACATCATTATACAAAGTAGTAAAATATTTCATGAAAATTTGTGACCAATATAATAAGGCCATTATTTTAAAAAAAACAGCCTCAAATAAAATGAAAATTAGGGGTATATTCTGAGTATGAATGTTTGTGTCCTTCCAAAATCTCTATGTTGAATCCTAACCCCTAAGGTGATGGTAGTTGGACGTGGGGCCTTTGGTAAGACAGCCCTCATGATTGGAATTAGTATCTTTTATAAAAGATACCACATCAGATCTCATGAGACTTATTCACTATCATGAGAAAAGCACAGGAAAGACCCAGCCCCACAATTCAATTACCTCCCACCAGGTACCCCCCACAGCACATGGGAATTGTGGGAAGTAGCTTTCTTTCACTATGTGAGGACACAGGAAGAACTATGAAGCAGAAAGTGTGTCCTCACCAAATGCCACATCTGAAGCCTATGATCTAGACTTTCCAGGCTGCAGAAATGTGAGAAATATTTTGCTGTTGTTTATAAGCTACCCAGTTTATGGTATCTTGTTAGAGTAGCCTGAATGGACTAAGACAATGTGCATGACAATTGTAATTTGTTTGTTATTAAATGATATGTATTAGTTCACTCTCATGCTGCTAATAAAGACATACCTGGGACTGGGTAATTTATAAAGAAAAGAGGTTTAATTCATCAACAGTTCTGAATGGCTGGGGAGGCCTCATGATCATTGTGGAAGGTGAAAGGGAAGTAAGACACATCTTATGTGGCAGCAAGCAAGAGAGAGCTCACGCAGGGGAACTCCCCTTATAAAACCATCAGATCTCGTGAGACTTATTCACTATCATGAGAACAGCACGGGAAAGACCCAGCTTCATGATTCAATTACCTCCCACCATATCCCTCCCACGACACATGAGAACTGTGGGAGCTATAATTCAAAACGAGATTTGGATGGGGACACAGCCAAAACATATCATTCCACCCCTGGTTCCTCCCAGATCTCATGTCCTCACATTTCAAAACAAATCATGCCTTCCCAACAGTCCCCAAAAGTCTTAACTAATTTCAGTATTAACTCAAAAGTCCACAGTCCAAAGTCTCATTCGACACAGGGCAAGCACCTTCCACCTATGAGCCCATGAAATCAAAAGCAAGTTAGTTACTTCCTAGATACAATGGGGTTACAGACATTGGATAAATACAGCCATTCCAAATAAGAGAGATTGATGAAAACAAAGGGGCTATAGGCTCCACGCAAGTCCAAAATCCAGCAGGGCAGTCAAATCTTAAAGCTTCAAATTGATCTCCTTTGACTCCATGTCTCACATCCAGGTCATGCTCATGCAAGAGGTGGGTTCCCATGGTCTTGGGTAGCTTTGCCTTTGTGACTTTGCAGGGTACAGCCTCCTTTCTGGTTGCCTTCATGGGCTGGCATTGAGTGCCTGCAGCATTTTCAGGTACACGGTGCAAGCTGTTGGTGGATCTACTATTCTGGGTTCTGGAGGATGATGGCTTTCTTGTCACGCCTCCACTAGGCAGTGCCCCAATGGGGACCCTTTGTGGGGGCTTCAATCCCACATTTCCCTCCTGCACTGCCCTAATAGAAGCTCTCCATGAGGGCCCTGCCCCTGCAGCGAATTTCTGCCTGGAGATCCAGGTGTTTCTGTACATCCTCTGAAATCTAGGAGGAAGCTCCCAAACCCCAGTTCTTGACTACTGTGCACCAGCAGACTCAACACGACATAGAAGCTGCCAAGGCTTGGGGCTTGCACCCTCTGAAGCAACAGCCCAAGCTGTATGTTGGCCCCTTTTAGCCATGGCTAGAGTGGCTGGGATGCAGGGCAAGTTCCTAGGCTGCACACAGCAGCGGGTCCCAGGGCCCCGCCCACAAAACAATTTTTGTATTCTAGGTCTCAGGTCCTATGATGGGAGGGGCTGCCGCAAAGATCTCTGACAAGCCCTGGGGATATTTTCCCCATTTTCTTGGTGATTAACATTTGGTTCCTTGTCACTTATGCAAATTCTTATAGCTGGCTTGAATTTCTCCTCAGAAAACGGGTTCTTCTTTTCTATTGCATCACCAGGCTGCCAATTTTCCAAACATTTATGCTCTGTTTCCTTTTTTAAAACTCAATGCTTTTAATAGAACCTAAGTCACATCTTGAATGCTTTCCTGTTTAAAAATTTATTCAGCCAAATACCCTAAATCATCTCTCTCAAGTTCAAAGTTCCAGTTCCACAAATCTCTAGGGCAAGGGCAAAATGCCTCTAGTCTCCTTGCTAAAATATAGCAAGAGTCACTTTTTTTCCAGTATCCAACAAGTTCCTCATCTTCGTCTGATACCACCTCAGTCTGGATTTCATTTTCCATATCATTATCAGCATTTTGATCAAAGCCAGTCAACAAGTCTTTAGGAAGTTCCAAACTTTCCCACATTTTCCTTTCTTCTTCTGACCCCTACAAACTGCTCCATCCTCTGCTTATTACCCAGTTCCAAAGTCACTTCCACATTTTCCAGTATCTTTACAGCAGCACCCCACCCAACTGGTACCAGTTTACTGTATTAGTTCATTTTCACGCTGCTAATAAAGACATACCCAAGGCTGGGTAATTTATAAAGGAAAGAGATTTAATTAATTCACAGTTCCACATGGCTGGTGAGGCCTCACAAACATGGCAGAAGGTGAAGGGGAAGCAAGACATGTCTTACATGGCAGCAGGTGAGAGAGAGATTGTGCAGAGAACACCCCTTTTTAAAACCTTCAGATCTCATGAGGCTTATTCACTATCATGAGAACAGCACAGGAAAGACCCACCCCCATGATTCAATTATCTCCTACTGGGTCCATCCCATGGCACATGGGAATTGTGAGAACTACAGTTCAAGATGAGATTTGGGTGGGGACACAATCCAATCATATTATGATACTTTTCAGTTAAGTGAAGATTGGGCTTTGGTTTGTCCCATTGCCTACTACTGTTTTTGTGACTGTAATATGAGATATTGCATAATGCACACATTATTTAGGCCAAATAACTTTAAGTGGTGCTACTCTTTAAAATCAAAGACTCAAAGCAAAGCCTTGAAACAGCAAGTCAATTTATAAAATGGCAGTATTAATGCTTCTTGCATTTTAATGCTTAGAGTTCCTAGCAATACACAATCATGCATTTATTGATTTTAATTTTTTATGAGTATCAGGGTTAATTATTTCTCAAGTTGCCTAGATAAAGATATACACTGTAGTCAATAATTTTTGATATTCATTTTGAAAAGTCAATATCTACTTAAAAATTATGTAATTGTCAAGATATTTATAAAGAAGCAAGTAATTCCTTTCTTCAAATAAAGTATACTTTTAACAACTATTTTCTTGGAAAAAGACAGCTTGGAGAAGATACTTGTAAATTACTAAAATAAACTGTTTTTAATTAATATTATTGACCCTTTGATGCTAAAACTTTTTTTGAGTCAGTTAAATTTTTATTATTGGAGAAATATCTGGGTATGGATAGAAGTGATTCCATTTTTATACAGAATAACCAAATCATGTATCTAACATTTATATATATGTAAGGCAGCATATCATCCTCCCATTGAAAGAGTAAAGAAGAAGCTGCAATGTGACAATGCAAAATACACAAAAAATGTGTTCTCCTTGTAACACTTAACTCTTCAGTATGTGGAGAAATACCCCTATTCATTCATACAGATATATTTCTAGAGAGAGAAGGAAGATTCTCTGAGGCAAAATAAGTAAATAAATAAAAAGGAAGTGTATGAAATATGAACCTAAAATAATAGAAACTCTGCTGCTTTGGACTAAATTGAATCCTCCCAAATTCATATGGAGATATCCTAGTCCCAAATGTTATGGCATTTAGAGATAGAGTGTTTGAGAGATAATTACGTTTACGTGAGGTCATGATAGTGGGACCCTGATGATGGGATTATTGACTTCATAAGAGACAGAAGAGAGCTTCCTCACTGTTTCTGCCTGGAGGGCACAGAGAGAAAGCAGCTATCTATGAGCTAGGAAGAGAGTCTTCACCAGAAACTGACCCTGCGGTCACCTTGAACTTGAACTTCTAGTATTCAGAATTGTAAGAAAACAAATTTCTGTTAAGTCACTCAGTCTATGGCATTCTGTTATGGAAGCCTGAGCTGACTTATATAATTACCAAAAGTCACACACAAAAAGTAGATATTATTTTATTTTTATACTACTAAAATAGTTTCAGAGCCTGGGTACTACTAGAATTTGATATGAAGGGCATTTATCCATAGATAAATAATTAAAACTGCATGCTTAATATTATCAGTTAATTTACTGTCTTAAAAATAATAAGAATGAGTAACATGGGAACTAGTATTCACAATGCAAAAAAAAGTCTTAAGAAGATTGGGAAGAACTTCAGAAGAATCACAAAAACAATGGTAACAATGACATTAATGGTGGTTATGCTGGTGAAGATTGTGATGATGAACTGTGAATCAATTATTTTAAAAGAACCATCAGTAGTTTTAGAATGAAAATACATGATTTTGAAAAATTTTTAAAAAATGACTGATGAGCTGACTAGCTGATTAAACATACCCTTACAGTGAATTATTGAGCTGGAAGTCCGTACCACCAGGTTTTTTTAAGAACATAGCACAATAAAATAAAGATTTTTAGAGTATAAAATAACAGTTTAAGATCATTTCATGGAGTTTAGCTTCTCCATCAGTAGAGGTTTAATTAATATCAATAAAATATAATTTCACATTTATTTTTTATCACATTAAAGACATAGTTTTGGACATAGAATGCCTTATTTGTTTATTGATTTTTAAAATATTATTAAATTAATGTGTAAATCAGTAGTGAGGTAAAGAATAATTTGGAAAATGTGGAAAGTAGCCCAAAACACATTTGATATATTTTCTTACATAGAATTTTTAAAAATAAAAATGCTATAGAATAGTTTGAAATATTCTATATTTAAAGTATGCAGTATTCAAAGCTAACCTGGAAACTTAAAACCGTAAACACACGCAAAACTACACATACACAAACAAACACACGTTTCTTTTTCCTTTCAGGTGGAAAGGCACCTGGAAACAGAGGAAAACATTCCATTTAGAAGAAAATCTCAATGTTGTCCTTGGGTTTGTGAGTTTTCAGATCCCTCGTTTGAAAATGAGAAGACCAAATCTGGATTTTTCTATGTTCTCCTGGCTCCAGAGAAATAGCCAATGTTTTCCCGGAAATGATGAAGCAATAGAAATCTATAGGCCCATTCCTATAATTGCCACCTCAGCCATTGCTAATTCACCTGGTAGGCCCTGGGTTCTTCAGGACATTGAGAAATATGAAACTTTTCTAAAACATGGGGAGCCTTCTTGGATTACACCTCATCCATCAGGGAGCAAGGCTCATGCTCTAAGCTCCAGTACACTGCTAAGAATTCTAGGTAAATCTCTACTGATAATCCCTTCATATCTCTCTGTCTACCTACTGACTCCTTCTCTGGGGTCCTGAATATATCTATTATAAAACTTTCTTGAGAAACTTCACCTATATCTTATCCTGTATCCTATTTACATAAAAAAAGTATTTACTTTTTACAAATGTCAACAGCTTTAGGGTAAAAGTGGGTTTTGATTACATGGATGAATTGTACGGTGGTGAAGTCTATGTTTTTAGTGTACCCATCACCCGAATAACACGCATTGTACCTAATAGGTAATTTTTCCTCCTTCATCCCTTTCCCAACCTCCTTGCTTCTGAGTCTCTAGTTTCATTATACCATCCTGTATGACCCTGCATACTCATGGCTTAACTCTTTGCAATTGTGACTTGTGCTGCAATAAATATCTCATGAGGAAAACACATTTTCTAATAATACTTTAGCTACTATTATTACATCAGCCTTCTTGCATAGGAAAACTTTCACACATCCAGATAACATGTATTGCAAATGACAATTGAATCAAATCCTCCTATAAGTGTTTAAGTGGTCCATCAAATAGCAGATACATACCAGAAATTTTTATTGTCTTTATTCTCTTCCCAGGATTATGGGTTTGACAAACCAAACCTTGGTCATAAACCATTTTAACAATTTAGAACAGTCACCACATATATGTATATATCTAAATGTATTTGATTTTTTACTCACAAAAGCCCTTTTGGAATTAATAAGAAGATAAAACATTATTCTTATATGATGCTCCACTTAAAATTCTCTATGTATCTTCTAGTGTCTTCAAATATCCCGCCTCCTACCCATAACATACTAAGAAAGTTTAAGGCAATAAAAATCTTAAAAATTACTCTTATAACATATTCTCACCCTCCCTAGAGCCAAAGATCTCCTAAAAAAACTTAAATTCAAAACAAAATTAATTTTCTTTAACCTTAGTAGTCAAACCTCCTTTACTCTAATGCTATTATTTTGCTTGTGAGTTTCTTAAAAGGCTGTACACCAAAGGTTAAATTGTGTAATGTCATTTTAATCATGACAGTATTTATATTCTTTGGAGCAATGAGATTCATCTTAATGACCTACTGTACTGGTATAATTTTTTTATAGTAAAAATGGCCAAACAAGGCAGGGGAAATACATTGAATATATTTCAAAATGTCAAGTTCTTAGATTGGAGCTCATATGGTTGTCTAGTTGGGGGAGATAACTCCATTCTCTTCTTTAATATTTTACAAATGAGAGAAGAGTTCAAAATTATTTAGAAATTGATTTGTAAGTCCAAGACAAGTAACAAAGTATTCTGACATCTCATTAAATGTCCCTGTAATATGTATTCAGTGTATTATTTATACCCTTTTTAAAACTAAATCACTGCTACCTGAAAATTAAGTCCAAATATCAAACAGCTATATAGTCTTTTTCATATAAAAACAAAAGTTTATTCTATTCATATAAACATTAAAATGTGCGCTTGTTTTTAAACAAACAAAAGTAAGAGTGCTAGTATAGTTTTACCAATATTCTGTCATTTGAACTAGGCACTGTGCTGATTATAGGACTGGAAAGTGACAAAATATTTTAATCCAATATAATAATATTCACAAATTCAATCAAAGCTATGTAAATATAATCTACAACTATCAGCTTCCCAATTAATAGAATTATATACAGTATAATGCATAGTAGGGCATTTAATAATACAATCACCACTACTGAAAAGCTTTACTCATAACATTTTAGTGCCTGGAATATAAAAGGGATTGCATGTGTCTTGAATAAGTAAATAAAATATTAAAATATATTCTTCTTTGTTAAAATCATTTTGTGTTCAGGTATAAAATTATATATTAATAAAAGAGATTTTTACTATTTAAATGTAAGTATATATTATCCATTTGAAGTTTATTAATGATGAATGTAAGTATACAAAATACTGTATATTATTTGATACCAACATTTATTCACTAGTGTCTTTACTTTTCCATAAACAATACATAATGAATGCAGCTCTTTACAAGTAAATTTTGGTAGAAACAAAACCTCATAGAATAATTATGAGAGAAAAAAATGTAAGAAAATCTAAGGCCATAGAAATTCAAATTAAAATTGAAAACATTGGATGCTTAAGTCAATACTTATAACTATTCCCTATTCAGATATCTTGTTCAGATATACCATTTCTTGAATTTTTAATTCACAAAAAGATTATTTTTATATGTATCATACTTGACAAAAAGGACCAAAGAAACCCTATTCTTGAATTTAAGTTTAATATTCTGCAGTTATTACATAAACGTAAGGTTTAGCAAACAGTTCTAGCAAATAAATACAATTCCCCCAATTTTTCAGCACTTACACAGTCATAAAAATGTTCTGTTTGAAAATAAAATATGTTTATTTTCCCACAACCTGGTATATGAGAGGACCTCCCCTCTCTCTGCATCCTTGACAGCATTTTTTTTTCTTTTCTTCTTTTTTTCTTTTTTTTTTTTTTTTTTTACTTTTTAATAATAGCCATTCTAACTGGGGTAAGGTGATATCCCATTCCAGCTTTAATTTTCATTTGCCTGATAATTAGCGATGTTGACTGAGCATTTTAAAAATATATATCTGTGGACTATTTGTATGTCTTCTTTTGAGAAATGTCTATTCAGGTCTTTTGCCCATTTTTAATAAGATTATTTGTGTGTTTTGCTACTGAGTTAAATTCCTTATATATTCTGGATATTAAGAAGTTGTCAGATACATAGTTTAAATTATTTTTTAAGTTTTTATTTATTATTATTTTTATTTTTTGAGATGGAGTCTTGCTCTGTCAACCCAGGCTGGAGTGCAGTGGCACTAACTTGGCTCACTCCAACCTCAACCTCCTGGTTTCAAGTGATTCTCCTGTCTCAGCCTCCCAAGTTGCTTGGACTACAGGCACGTGCCACCACACCAGGCTAATTTTGTGTATTTTTAGTAGGAATTGGGTTTTGCCATGTTGGCCAGCCTGGTCTTGACCTTCTGATTTCAGGTGATCCACCTGCCTTGGACTCCCAAAGTTCTGGGATTACAGACACATAGATTAAATTAATAGAGTCATTATGGAAAACAGTATAGAGGGTTCCTCAGAAAATTAAAAATAGAACTACCATTTGATTCAGCAATCCTATTACTAGGTATATATCCAAAAGAAATGAAACCAGTATATCAGAGAGATATCTGCACTCCAATGATTATGCGGCATTATTCACATAGCCAAAACATGGAATCAAACTAAATGCCTTTCTACAGATGAATGGGTACAGAAAATATGGGGGGTGTGTGTGTGTGTATGTATGTATTTCAAAAAGTTGATCTCACAGAAATGAGAATAGAATAGTGGTTACCAGAAGCTGGGACAGTACAAGGGAGGATGGATGAAGAGTGGTTGGACAAGGACTAAAAAGTTATGGTTAGACAAGAAGAATAAGTTCTGGTGTTTTAAACAGTAGGATCACCATAACTAATAAAATGTTCATTTCTTTTTTTAATTTTTTTTGAAACGGAGTCTTGCCCTGTCACCCAGGTGGGAGTGCAGTGGCACAGTCTTGGCTCACTGCAACCTCCACCTCCCAGGTTCAAGTGATTCTCCTGCCTCAGCCTCCCGAGTAGCTGGGACTACTGCACCCACCATACCCGGCTAATTTTTGTATTTTCAGTAGAGAAAGGGTTTCACCATGTTGGCCAGGCTGGTCTCAATCTCCTGACCTCAAGTGATCCACCTGCCTCAGCCTCCCAAAATGCTGGGATTACAGGCATGAGCCACCATGCCAAGCCTAAAATATTCATTTCAAGATAGTCAGAAGAGACGATTTTGAATGTTATCACCACAAAGAAATGACAAATGCTTAAGGCGATGAATATAATAATCACCCTGATTTGATCATTACACATTGTATATATGCATTGAAACATCACACTGTATCCCATAAATACATACAGTAATCATGTGTCAACTATAAATTTTTAAAACTTTTAAATTAAAAAATTAAATGGTAAATATTTCATTGCCACTGATAAGTGCAGAGATTTAAAGAGACAATAAGGAAAGATGCATAGAATCATGAATTTTGGAAAATAATTTCCTGGGTTTAAATCCTAGGTCAACTATTAATTAGCTTTTTAACACTAAGGCACTTACTAATTATTTCCATTTCTTCTTATACTCATTTCAAAATTAGAGATAAATTAAATGCATAGTATTAGCCAAGATTGAATGATGGATATAAAACTGCAATGAATCGTGGAAAAGATAATTTATTGTGTGAATTAGACCTTGTAAAATTGTGAAATGAGAAAGAGACATGAATATAAGACAGGGAGCAGGAGAGATTTAATTGAGTCACCACTTTGTCAAAGTGAGAAGCCAAACACATATTAAGGAGTTGAAGAGGAAATACAAAGAGGAAGACACCAACAGAGGGAATGTGAACATGTTGCTTCTGTGGGTCTATATCACCTGTAGTGAATGAACCAGGACACATAGTTATAGAGAAAAGCCCACAGTTCAGAAGGAGACCTGGATGACTGGCATGGTGGTTCAAGCCTGTAATCTCAGCATTTTGGGAGGCCGAGGCAGGCACATTACCTAAGGTTGGAAGTTCAAGACCAGCCTGACCAACATGCAGAAACCCCGTCTCTACTAAAAATACAAAAATTTAGCTGGGCATGGTGGTGCCTGCCTGTAATCCCAGCTACACGGGAGGCAGAGGCAGGAGAATTGCTTGAACCAGGGAGGTGGAGGTTGCGGTGAGCCGAGATCACCCCATTGCACTCCAGCCTGGGCAACAAGAGCGAAACTCCGTCTCAAAAAAAAAAAAAAAAAAAAAAAAAAAAGACCTGGACGATGTATGCGGGAGCAGGAGGACAAGCTGGAAATTTCCGAGTGTCTCTGTGTCTGTCATCACCTCAAACCACAGCAACCTTCAAAGAGTGGTGGCCAATTCCACACTTCTCCATCCCACATCTTGTAAAAGTTTCTGTTCTTTGTTTGTTTGTTTTTTTTCTAACCCAGAAATATACAGAGAGGTAGACTCTGGAGAATTTAATTCACAGTTTAGTCAAGTTAAAAATAGGATGATCTGCCACAACTTCATTATTGGAAGTCTGTGAGAATTACATGGGTTAATGCATGTAAACAAGTCGTAAAAACTCCCACTTGTAGAAACAGTAACCACACCCTACTCCACAACTATCACATACAACTGGGATTTTGACACCAACGTAAGAGATGCTATCAGATATAAGAGCAGCAAAGTGATGTGACACCTGAGGTAAATAAAACAAGTGGAATCCGATGACCTTGCTTATTCTCCAACGGCATTTTCCAGGACTCAAGGAAGAAAGATGAAAATCAAAGAGACTCAGCATCTTTGCTGATTTAAAGAGACAAAGATCAGATTTTGAGGATGTTGAAATGACTAGAATTTTTAGGGCATAATATAAGATAAAAGGGAGCTGTATAGAGAAAAAGCTTTTCAGATTTCCTTGAATCTTTGAATGCTGATCTGTGCATTCATAGAAGGAATTGCTAAGAGGTGCAGGAAAACAGTAAACTGAGGTTTTTGGACTTGACAGAGAACTAGGAGTTGTGTGTGTTCTCAGCAGCCAGATTAGAAAGACCTCATAATGTCCAGGCCATTTGAGAGAATCCTCAGAAGTATATCACCATATTAATGGGATTACATTAGTGTTAGGCAAGGGATAGTCTAGAGTCATTTTCATAGGGGTAAAAGTAAACCTTAAATTGATTAAATTGTTTCTAAGCAAATTTATACCAAGAAAAAAGCTCAGCTTTCTTTAAAGATATAATTCAGAATCCAAGAACTAAATTGACAACTGGCATTCAATTAAAAAAAAGTAAGAGATACGGAAATGACAGTTACTGGAATTATAAGATAAGGGCATTTAAATGGCTATTATAAACATATTCAATATGCTTAGAGTTATAGGAGAAAATATGTCTATAGTGAGAACAGAAATAGAAGATATAAAAATGACGTAATTGCAACCACCAGAGATGAAAATTACAACATGAGAAATAAAAAAATGTACTGTCTGAGATTATCAACAAATGAGACACAGCAGAATGAAACGCCATTGAACATGAAAGCATAGCAATATACACTATTCAAAAGGAGGCAGAGAGGGAGGAAATAGAGAAAGAATAAATACACCATCAATGAATTAGAGGGCAATAATAAGCGACCTAAATATATGCTAAAATTCTTATAATTAAATAGTTGTAGTAATGGCTAAAAGATTTCAAAATCTGAATAAACCCATATACCCATAGGTGCAAGAAATTAAATCAACCACAATAACAATAAATATAAACCCACAAAAAGGCATATTGTAATCAAACTACAAACATCCAGGGGCAAAGATATAATCTTAAGAACACCTAGAGCAAAATACAGAAGATTAATAGAAGAAGAAAATTAAGCTAAAAAATAAATTTACCATCACAAATCCATACATGCCAGACAAAAAATGAAATAATAATTATTAGTATGCTTTAAGAAAAATAAAGTGAACCAAGGGTTTTAAATACTGAGAAAATGTATTTCTAAAATAAAGAGAAATAAAGAGTTTTTCAGGAAACAAAATAAAAATTTATCATTCATGAACCTGCCTAAAAAAAGTAAAAGTAACTTCTGATGGTGGAATGAAATGATACCTGATGAAAATGAATAAAAAGGCATCAGAAAAATAAATGTATGTGTAGGCATACAAATAATACTTTTAACCTTGTTTCAGTTATTTTCAAAAGATACTTGATTTTATGAAAAATAATAACAATACCCTTTGAGATTTGTGTACAAGTAAAATATTTGACAATGATAATACAAATGGGGAAATTAAAGTGCACTATTGTGCTGCTCATCAATTATAAGTGAAGTAGTATAATAGTGTATGAAGGTAGACTGTGATAAATCAAAGATGTGTATTTTAAACTACAGGACAATCACTAAAAAGAATAGTTGAATTAAAATATGTAGATAATCGACCAGGCGTGGTGGCTCACTCCTGTAATCCCAGCACTTTGAGGATCACCTGAGGTCAGGAGTTTGAGACCAGCATAGTCAAAACAGTGAAACCCCATCTCTACTAAAAATACAAAAATTAGCCGAGTGTGGTGGTGCATGCCTGTAATTCCAGCTACTCAGGCGGCTGAGGCAGGAGAATTGTTTGAACCCGGGAGGAAGAGGTTGCAGTGAGCTGAGATCATGCCACTTCACTCCAGCCTGGGCAACGGAGTGAGACTCCATCTCAAAAAAAAAAAAAAATTATGTGTGTGTGTGTGTGTGTGTATATATATATATATATATACACACACACACACACAGAGATAATGAGACAATAGAATATAAAATGGAAGGATACTTTTTTAAATATAGAAGGCATGAAATAAAAAGGAATAAATAAG
The DNA here is from genome assembly GCF_028885655.2 of Pongo abelii. Lineage (NCBI taxonomy): Eukaryota > Metazoa > Chordata > Mammalia > Primates > Hominidae > Pongo > Pongo abelii. The sequence continues at coordinate 21,237,094 of NC_071989.2, read as the reverse complement.
AAAAGAGAAAACAAGCAGCAAGATGGGTAGATTTAAAATCTTATCAAAATTATAAGAAAATGGGAATGATCTAATCACACTAATTAAGATGCATAGAGTATAACATTGGATTATAGAGGAAGACCAAAAATATTAACTTTAGAAAAATTTACATTAAATACAAAGACACATAAATTAAAAGTTAAAGGATGTTAAAAAAAAAAAAAAAGACATACCATGAAAACACTTCTCAAAAAGAAGCCGGAGTGACTATATCAATATCAGAAAAAGGGCAAAAATGTCAACTTTCTTTCATTTTTATTCATCATTTTACGTGAGATCCTAGATAGTGCGAGAAAGCTAAAGAATTAAAAACAGAGACATTTTAACATCCTTTTTTTTTGCAAAATTGTGTACCAATGAATAATGAAGACATATGCAAAAATGCACTACAGTTCATGTCTTTTCCTAGTGTGGTTGTAGCTAAATGGGAAACATATTTCTATACATCAGTCATAAAGAATTGAAAAATGGAATTTTATAACAGCAAAACAGATGGTAAAAGAACTCAGAATAGTAAAAAAAAATTATAAAAGATGTACACAGTTTGAAGGCCTCAATGACCTGCCTTTAAAAACAATTATAAAGCCATAGTAAACAGTACGGGTTATTGTGAGCATAAGAACAAATATAGTTTCATTGAGCCAGAGGGAACAGAAGTAGATGCACACATATAAGATCAATTGGGTTTGGACAAAATACACAGCATTTCAAAGACGGGAAACAGAATCTTTTTAGCAAATGCCCCTGATATACCTAGAAATCCATTACAATAGGAAATCTCTATGCCTTTTGTTCTATTTTGCTGTGAATGTAGAAGTTTTCTAAAAAATAAAGTATTGAAAGGGAAAAAAGAGAGAATGTACATTCTTCTACCATGTGTGGATATTAATACATGACAGATGATAGATCTAAATATAAAATTATCTAAATTTGCTTTTAAGTTTAATTTGATATTTAGATAGAAATAACAAATTAAAGCTAAAAGTAAACTTCTAGAAATAAGCATTAGTAAAAAATATTTATGATCATTAGTTAAGCAATAATTTACTGGATATGTTATACAAGTATAAATTATAAAATGATTTAGAAAGGTGGCTGTACATCAAAAATATCATCATAACACAATTCAGAAATTTAAAAAATAAAATGTTTCATATGGAAATAAATATTTGCAAAACATATACTTTAATAAAGTAATTTAATCCAGACTATATAAATAGTTTTTACAGATCAAAAATAAGCCCACAATCCAATAAAATTAATGTACAACAGCTGTAAACAAGCATTTCACCAAAGAAGATATACACATTGCAAAGAAACACATGAAATGATAGTCAACATAATTTTCATCAGGGAAATGAAAATCAAAACCATAATGAAAAATTACTACAAATTCTGCCTAATGATTACCATTAAAAAGACTGACAGTACCAAGATGTGGAGAATAATAGAATAGCTGGAACTCCCATTGTTGCTAATGGGACTATGACATGATGCAGCTATTTTTGAAAACCAGTTGGAAGTTTCTTATATAGTTGAAAATCCACTTACCATGTTATTCACCAATTCCACTCCTAGGTATTTACTCAAGAAAAATAAAAACATGGGTCTACAGCAAGACTTATTGACCAATTGATGCATAATATTTTCTGTTTCCAAACATGATACAATCCATATCTTCATCAATAGGAGAATGCATAAGACCAACCGTGTTGTCTAAAAAATCAAAGATTATTTAGCAATAAAAAATAAAGTAATGATGGATGCAATAAATCATGAAACTCAAAATCACCTCAAAATCATCATGAAAAGGGAAAAGACCAGGAACCAAAGGCTATATGACATATGACAATTCTTATGTCAAATTTTAGAAGTGGAAAATAATGGAGAGAGAAATCACACCAGTGGTTGCCATGGGAAGGCACTGGGGAGAAAAATGACACAAAGTGGCCATTGTGACTTTGAAGTTTGGTGGAAACACTCTGTACCATGAAGTTGGTCCTAGTTACATGAGTGTGTACATTTGTCAAAACTTGTCATAATGTGCAACTGAAATTGGTGAAGTTTATTGTTATGTTAACTGTACAATGATAAAGCTATTTTTTAATATTTTAACTTTTCTTTAGGTGCAGGGATATATGTGCAGCTTTCTTATGCAGATAAACTCGTGACTTGGGGCTTTGTTGCACAGATTATTTTATCACTCAGGTACTAAACATAGTATCATTTTTTTTTGTCTGAACCTGTAGCTCCTCCCAACCTCTTCCTGCAATTAGGCCCGAGCGTCTGTTGTTCTCTACTTTCTGCTGATTGAGTTTCATTATTTAGCTCCCACTTATAAGTGAGAACATGCAGTATTTCTTTTTCTGTTCCTGCATTAGTTTGCTAAGGATAATAGCCTACAGTTCCATCCATGTTCCTGCAACAGATATGAGCTCATTCTTTTTCATAACTGCACAGTATATAATGGTGTATATCTACCACATTTTCTTTATCCAGTCAACTGTTGATGGGCATTTTGGTTGATTCTATGTTTTTGCTTTTGTGAATACTGCTGCAGTGAACGTATGTGTACATATGACTTTATGGTAGAATGATTTAAATTTCTTTAAGCATATACTTAGTAGTGGGAATACTGGGTCAAAAGGTATATACAAACTGCATACAATATATGTTAGCTACTGTAAAATACTCTATGCTTGCATTGTCACACTATTTTTAATTCCAGAGGGGAAAAATATTCTAGGTTTTAATGGAGTAAAACATTATTATTAACTATTGGCAAAATATTTAGAAATAACTATCCATTGTACATGAGTATCCATTGTACATAATTATCCATTGTACATGAGTAGAATATGAACTAATGAATGTATTTAAAAAACCTGCATATTTGAAGAGGAAATGGGAAGAATTATTTTTCGAACCAAAGCAATAATACACATGTCACCCTAAATTCAAGTTAAAAAATCAAATATTTACAAATATAAATATGAGATAAAAATGTACTAAATTATACTATGCAAAATAAGTTATGAATCTAAAATAGAAAAATATGAAATTTTATCTAGTTGCAGATATTATAGAACTTTAAGAAGTTTAGAGAAAAATTTTCTGAGATTGAAAAGAATTATGAATATGTAATAGAAAATAAAATGACTAAGGAATTATACGAAAAAAAAGGAAAAAGGAAAGAAAAACCTGTGAAAGACATGTTAGGAGTTCAAGATATTAAAGTGAGTCCAATGAGGTCGGTGAGACTTGGGAGCAAGATAGTAGACTTATAAACAAAAGCCTTTGGTATTTGGTGTAAGATAAAAATATATACTAAAACGTGTGTGTGTGTGAGAGAGAGAGAGAGAGAGAGAAAGAGAGAGAAAGAGAGAGAGAGAGAGATGGATTTTTAACCTAAAGTGTTTTTCAATAAACTAAGTATTTCTTATTTTATAATACATTTGGTAGATAATTACAATACATGTAATTATATTTTTCTTTTCTTTCTCATATCCATCAGAGTGACCAGCATAGCTTGAATGAATGAAAATTCATATCTTGTCTCATTCACTGTAATCATTTAGTCCAATGGAAACTTCTGCCTGTTTCTACATACGTATGTATCCTCAAAGCTGAATTCTTAAAATTATATTCTTATATAGACACCAGGTCCCACCACTAAACGAAGGAAACTTACTTCAATTTATAGCAAATCATCTTATTCCCATGAAGTTTTAATGTATGTGCATATTTTTGCTTTGTTTTTTTATTGTGTTTTAACTGGAAGTCTCTAAATGAGTTGATAATTGCTTTTTGAACATTTATAAAGCTCATTTGAAATATGTATATTACACTGAAGAGATACAGTAAGTAAGGTGCTACAGGCCCCATGCAACTCCAAAACCCAGCAGGGCAGTTGTTAAATCTTAAAGCTCTGAAATTATCTTCTTTGACTCCATCTCTCACATTCAGGTCCCACTGATGGAAGGAGTGGGCTCCCAAGGCCTTAGGCAGCTCTGCCTCGGTGGCTCTGCAGGGCTTAGCCCCCATGGTTGGTGGGGCTGGTGTTGACTGCCTGCAGCTTTTACAGGCACATTGTGTAAGCTGTTCGTGTATCTACCATTCTGGGGTCAGGAGGACGGTAGCCATCTTTTCATAGTGCCCCAGTGTGGACTCTGTGTGGGGGCTCCAATCCCATATTTCCCCTCCACACTGACAATGTATTATTGCATTGGCTTAAAAATCAGTTAGTTAGAAATAACAATATAAAGTTATTTCAAGATATATCTTCTCAAGAAACTAACATAACTTTGAAATGTTAACTGAGTTCCATATCTAAAAAAGGATGTTACACACTGTTGTGAGTTAAATTTTGTCTCTTCAAAATGATAAATTTAAGTCCTACCCCTGAAATTTGAATAAACATCTATCTTTTATTAGATCTGAGTTTTTAAAATGAAACAAAACCATTGCATGTTCCACAGCAGAGAATTCAAAAGAAATCATAAAGAAATGACTCCAGAATTTTCTTAAATCCTCTGGGGTCTTATTAAGACTTATATTGAGTACATATCTTTGGAACTCTAGCACAGCAGTGTAGTATAATCACATGGGCATTTGAACAGAAATTTTCTGGATATCAATACATCCTATGAACGTAACCTTATTTGGAAATAATATTTTTTAGATGTAATTGAGCTCAGATGAGGTCATACTGAATTTATGTGGGCCATATCCAATGGCTACTATCCTCAAAAATGGTAATTTGGACACAGAGACACACAGGAAGAAGGACATCAGAGGAGGGAGACAGAGTTCAAGTGATGCAGCTGCAAGCCAAAGAATGCCAATGATTATCGATGACTATCAGAGGCTAGGAGAGACACATGGGACAGATTCTCTTACAGAGCCTCCAGAAGGAAAGAGTCCTACCTTAATTTTGGCTTTTAGCCTCCAGAACTGTAAAAGAATAATTTTTTTGTGTTAAACCACCCAGTTTCTGGTAATTTTTAAAGGTTTCTCTGGGAAACTATTACATACACTTATTACAATATTGTTGCCATTATTCAATATTCAAAACACTTTTGGAGCTTCCCATGGAAACTGCCTCAGGCAGCACTAGGTTCCCAGTCATGTTCTTTATATTAGCAAAGCCTTTGTATTTTCATAGTGTAATTGATTTAGTAAATAGCCAAAACTGATATAGTAACTGCATTAGTCTGTTTTCATGCTGCTGATAAAGACATACCTGAAACTGGGAAGAAAAAGGTTTATTTGGACTTGCAGTTCCACATGGCTGAGGAGGCCTCAGAATCATGGCAGGAGGTGAAAGGCACTTCTTACATGGTGGCGGCAAGAGAAAATGAGGAAGAAGCAAAAATGGAAACCTTGATAAACCAATCAGATCTCATGATATTCATTCACTATCACAAGAACAGCCCAGGAAAGACCCACCCACATAAATCAATCACCTCCCACCGGTTTCCTCACACAACACTTGGGAATTGTGGGAGTTACAATTCAAGGTGAGATTTGGGTGGGGACACAGCCGAACCATATCAGTAACATATGCTACTTAAGATGCTTCTTTTTTTTCTTTTTTCTTTTTCTTTTTTTGAGACAAAGTTTTGCTCTTGTCACCCAGGCTGGAGTGCAATGGTGTGATTTTGGCTCACTGCAACCTCTGCCTCCTGGGTTCAAGTGATTCTCCTGCCTCAGCCTCCCGAGTTGCTGGGATTACAGGCACCTGCCCCCACGCCCACCTAATTTTTATTATTTTTAGTAGAGATGGGGTTTCACCATGCTCGCCAGGCTGGTCTCAAACTCCCCACCTCAGATGATCCAGCCACCTCAGCCTCCCAAAGTGCTAGGATTACAGGTGTGAACCACTGCGCCTAGCCAAGATGCTTCTTTTAAAAAATGTACTGAAAAAAATTTTAATAAGAAAATAAGGAAAGCTAAGACTTAGTAGTAGTTTATAATGTGTTCAGCACTTTATATTGCTTTATGTTGGATATTTTATTTAATATTAATAACCCAGTGCAGTATATACTTCTTTATTGACATTTTACAGACAAGGGCCAGGGAACTGAGAGGTTAAGTATTGTGATGAATAATATACAGCTATACAGAGAGGACCTGCTAGTCTCTTTAAAGCAATATTTTTTAAGCATCTACTTTATTCTAGGTAATCTTTTTGGAACCAAAATAGTAGATAACATGAACAAAAATGGGATATAAAAATAAATATGATGTGTATACTGTTCTTTGCAATGAAAACGAGTGACTTAAAATAGACTCTGATTCACATGAAAAACTTCATTAGAGAAAAAAAATCTTAAAATAGTCTTAGCTGAAATTTGGTATAAAAAGCTTTTCCTTGGACAAAAAAATAACTATCTTTTCTTCAGATTTGAATTTTTTTGATGAAATGAAACCATTACATGTTCCACTGTAGATAATTCAAGAGAAATTGGACATAAATGACTCCAAGATTTTCTTAAATCTTCTGAGGTTTTATCATGACTTATATTTAATACAAACCTTCAAGGCTCTGACAAAAATGTAGTATAATCACATGGGAATTTTAAAATATTATTTTTCTGCATAACAATATGGAAATAAATTCCCTGTTGCCATTCTATGTTTTACCCTAAGATAACTCAAATAATTTCAGGAAAATGTACAAATATGTATTATTTCTGAAGTAATAAGACATATATTAGAGCACAGACAATGATTGAATGAAGAATACGATATTTTGAGATTAGACGTTATAATACTTTAATCACTCTCTATTCAAGCTTTCAAAAGCCTTGCAAGTAAGAATGTAAAACTGACAAGTTGCAATTACGGAAAAATAAGTGTAAACATTTACAAAGATGAGGGTGCTTACTTATTTAACAAAATGTAACTATAGACCAAGTCTTTAAATAAGATTTTTCTTTGCTACCATAAATATTGTATGTAATTGGATGCCATGTTCTAACTATACCAAATGATTAAGGAGTAATTAAGTCCCAATCAGATTTTGTATGGCTTTCTCTGCATATTAAGACTTTACTATTGAAGAAGTTTAAGCTGATTGCTCACATGAAGCAATATTCCTTTTTAAGAGCTTTATCTGTTAGTCTTGTATGGTATGATTTGGAGAAAGGGAGATAGACTAAAGCCACGTGGATCAGTTAACAGACAATTAAAATCGAGCAGGTGTGAGGTGATGGATGAAGTAGAAAAAAGACAGGTAAAAGAAGAAATGGTTAGCGTATAAATGGAAACTATATCAGAGGTAGAATTTGATATATATGGATGGTAGCAGGGAGAGAGAGGTGTTCAGAATACATGAAGAACTTTCACAAAGTGATAAATAGCCAACAGAAAAATTTGCAAATGATTCAAATAAGCTCTTCATAAAATATCAATGGTCACCAAATATATGAAAAGGTGCCTTTATGTCATTTGTCATAAAGTAGAAAATGCAAATTAAAACAGAAATGTGATCTCACCAGAAGAGTAAGTGCAAGTGACAGAGAATTGCACGTGTGTGGAGAACATGGAGCAACTGGAATTCTCATATACTGTTATAGAAAATGTAAACTGGTAAAGTCACCTTAAAAAGATAGTAGTATCTATTAAAGCTAACCTACTTACACCTGTAACCAAGTAGCTTTTCTTCTGTGTATATACTTACCATATATGTTCAACAAAATACAAGAAAAGACCATTCATAGCAATGCACTAATAATAGCTAAAATCTGGAAAGAAGACAAATGTCCATTCACAGTAGCACCAATTAATAAATTGTGATATATTTATGCAATTGAGTCCTGGGCATCATTGAGAATGAACAAACTACAACCACATGCAACACTGCAGATATATGCCACATGCAAAATATTGAGCAAATTAAGCGAGACAAAAATAGTACTTATTGATGATCTTTTTAATATCAAGTGTAAAAACAGACAAAAATGACTATGATCTTAGATGTGAGGATTGTGATTACTCTTTTATTGGGAGTGGTGGGGGCACCATTGTCATTACCAACAACAAAAGTATATGAGGGAGGCTTTGTGACATCAGGTTGTGTTCTGTTTCTTCTTGTGTGTGCCAGTCACAGGTGTGTTTATATAAATGTATCACTGGTGCGATTATGAATGTGCACTGTTCTGGATTTAGGTTATAAATTTAATAAAAAGTTTGGTATTAAAAATAACCTGATAAATATGCCGAGGAGCCTTGAGAAGCTATAAAGCATAGGGGGTGTCTAGAATTGCTAAGCATGGCTTGAAAATATGCATGTCACATTAAAATCCATGAGTAACATACTGTTACTTCAGCATGTCTAAGAAATAAAAATATAATTATTAGTTCTCCTTGAAAAAGCATTTACAGATTACTATTATTTGAAATAAGCCTCTAGCTGAAAAGATTGTCATTTTTATTATTACAGATAGAATGACTACTTTAGAGATTTGCAAAAGTGTTATCAATATTCAAAGTCATCTGCTTATAATTCATTTAGTTAAGCTTTTACCTCTGAAAGTCAATAAAAGGACTTTCTCTTCTTTAGTGTCTTAGTACTCTTTATTTCTTAATACCTATTTATTGTTCTTTAGTTTGAATGCAAAGTTTAATGATCCATACACTTTAGGCATTTAATTTAATAAAAAAAGAAATGTAGGATCTTAAAAAATGACTAATGACATCTTAAAAATACTCTTAATAAACTAGATTGCCTCATGATGCCATAGAACAAATATCAATGACTCAACAGACACTTCATGCACAAATTCACTTGAAAAAAAATTCAGATTAACTGGCTACTCCAGGAGAGAAATGCATGTATCCAAAAGTGTCTTTTTGTGAAGAAGTGATGGTACTAAAGGTGGAGAAGTGAAGAATCTAGGGAGAAGATTGTCTTTCATGGTTTTTCAAGTGTACTATGATGATATTTGGATTACCCTGATGCATATGTAACATGAAACACTGTCTCATTTGTAGATTCATTTATTTCACTAACAGCAGTAGTAGTAATAACAATTTTCATAGTTTGAAAGGCCTTTGCATGAAAATGAGAAGTATCATAAGTACAACTTTCAACTATCAACCTTGAAAAACTCCATGGTTCTTCAAATTCATGCATTTGAAGAACCCACTTAGAAGATAAGGGGAAAGAAAAGGAATAGAACCCTTTATACATGGTTTTAAGTTGGTCTCACAACAGAGACTTTCTTAACAAGCAAAAAATTAGTCAAAATATTACACGAATTTGTCAAAGTTATAGATTAATATCTTTATATTTTCATGGTATTCCCATTTCCATCATGTTTTCAAGATGCAACCTCATCTGTGATGGAAGAAACTTTACATTTTTACAACTATACTTTAATAATTTTATTTTTAATTAGCTGTCTGGTACTTTACATCATTTCATTGATATTAATAACTAAATTACCCATACAAGTATCACAGATGCCCAATAAATAGATATAATAGATATAAGCATACTTGTATGACTATTTGTACAGTATAAAAATGCTTTATCAGAATTATTATAAATAATTCAGTTCTTTCTCTCTACTTTGTAGCTTTTTGGAAATGCGTAAGCTGATAAACTCAATTAAAAGTCACATACCTAAGTAAAGGGGTTCCTAACTTATCAAATTTTAAGCTTTTTAGCATGGAACTAAGTCAAACATCCATATTTTCATGCTTATGAGAAGTAGAATGAGAAAAAAATGTGGCTAGAGAAAATATTCATTAGTGAAGTTGCAAAGCAGGTAAATTTTATACATTAACACCTTATATCTTTCTTTCATTAAATTTTAAAAATTTAAAGTGAGTTTTTTTTTTTGCATAAGTAAAGCAACAAGAAAACTTTGTTATTACCTTAAAAAAAATAAGAACAAGCCTAATTATCAACAAAAGAGTAAGATCATAAGAATACACGGTAAAAAAAAAAATCCAGCAGATGACAAGTATTTCCAAGAAGAGATGCAATTCATAAAGCATTTTAGCTAAGACATAATAATGGGAAATAGATTTTAATAATATAAAATTAATTTGGACAAAACAGGCTAAATTTTAATGGGCTACTGATCTATTGTGGGAGTAGCATGAGAGTTTAGGATCTCTGAAAGCTCCAGACAAAAGAGGAGATTTCTATCCAGTTGTTATCCCTTTTCCCAGATCAAGTGTTTATGAGTAGGATTGAAAACAGGATAGAAGTATCAACTGCAAGGATGCATGACTTGCCAGTATTTGAGGGTGAAGAAGGAAAATCTAACACAGCTTGCCTGTTTACCAAAACCAACATTACTACAAGGTAATAGTTGGCTTCCCATAGTGGTGGGCCTGAAAACCGGCTCCATACTCTGGTCCTGGATGCGATGAGAGGCAGAAGTTCTCTGCTACTGGAGGGGAAAATGGAACCTCATCTGCTCCAGATGCTTCATTTCCATAAGAAAGAATTTATACGTCATTGGGGGAGAGACAGAAAAATGATCAGTATCCTCAACCGTGCAAACTAATGAAAGGCCAAGGTTGGCTACCACTGGGAAAGGGGAGATAGAAAACCTGACTGCCCGAGACTCTGCATTGACCCAAGGTGAAAGCTCTCTGCTGCTACGGAAAGTACAGAAAATATACCCACTATAGATTCTTTGAATCTATGGTATTCAGTTGTCTGTTATTAAAGACTGAAAGGAAATCACACGCATTTCTGACATTGCATTGAAATGAGGCAAAGACCTGCCACCCTGGGGCAGTGGTAGGAACACTCTTTGTTCTCAGGACCTTGAACTGAATGGGAAGAAGGGGCTGTTTGCCATGAAAGAGTAGGAGTGCTGAAAAGGGCTAAGGCTTGACTCAAAGAAACAGGATCTGCACCTGGCTGACTTGGAAGCAGGGAAACTGAAAACATTTCTTCTCAATTTTAGTCTTACATTGAGGAAGCAGAAATGCCCTACTGCTGAGAGAGGAGCAAAAGCTCAGAAAGAACTCCTTTTTAGCAAAGTCTTCCTAGGCCTGCTAAAAACTGAAGGCCGGGCAGGAAAACACACAAAGAAATCCTCCAGAATTCCACACGCCATACTAAGCTAAGACAGCTGCAGTCGATCACGAGAGGATTATCAAATCTATGGTGTACTGAATATATAAATAGGATTGAAAACAGAGTAGAAATAGCAATTGCAAGGATGCATGACTTGTCAATATTTGAGGACAAAGAAGGAAAACCTGACACAACTTGCCTATTTACCAAACCCAACATTCCTACGAGGCGGTAGTAGCTGGCTGACCACAGTGGAGGGCAGGAAACCAGCCCCATACTCTAGTCCTGGATGTGATGAGAGACAGAAGTAATTGCAAAGCCTAAACCACGTTCAACCACAAATTAGAATGACTCAACACCTCCACAGTAACAGAAGCAATGTACCTATTTCTGGGCATAAATTGTATTTACCTCAGGTTTTCTCTACCTTTACACACAAAGTATATAAGACACATTAAAAAACAAGGATACATGACCCATCATGAAGGGATAAACAATAGAATCAAGCTAGAAGTTAGAATTATCAGGAACCCAAAAATAATCAGAGATGAAATTACATATGCTATATCAATAAGAGTAGAAAGGTAAGCAACATGCATGAATTGTTAGGGGATTTTAGAAAATATAAAAATAAACACTGTGAGAGGAGCCCAATAAAGAGAACATAAATTGACAGAGAGAGAGAGAGTGTGTAAAATAGACGAGGAATCACTAAGATTGGCTTACAGCTGGAATAGATACAGCAGTGGAAAGAATTAGTAAACTTGAAGAATCAGTGAATTATATCTATGGCCAAAATAGATACAGCAGTGGAAATAATTAGTGAACTTGAACTAGTTAACTTGAAGAATTAGTCAACTTGTACTATTAAGTATCTTACCTGGAGCACAAGAGTGGAAATAAATGAAATGGATTATTTGAAATTCATGGAACTATATTAAAACATTCAAATATACAAGTATTGGAGAACCAGAAAGAGAGGAAAGAAAGAGAAAATGGGTCACAATAAATATGCGAAGAGATAAAGGTCAAAAAGTTTACAAATATTTGAAAATAAACAAGCAAATAAATATAAATACAAAAAAATTTGGAGTACTTGAAGTGTGATAAACAAAAACAAAAAAACAAAAAAACAAAAAAACAAAAACCACAGCCAGGTGTAGCGTAATCAAACCAATGAAAACTAAAAAAAAGAAAAATTTAAAGCCAGCTAAAGAAAATTAAGATATGGTATAGATTGATGGTAAGAGTAATTGCTGAATTCTCACAGAAACAATGGAAACCAGAAGAAAATAAATTGTCTTTAGAAACCTAAAGAAAAAGTCAAACTAGAAATATATTTTCTGTGTAAATATATTTCAAAAATAAGAATAAAAATTTTATATCGATCTATATAAAGAGATACAAAATATAGATATGACAGAAAAAATCTGAAATAATCTCTAACAAAATTGTATTATACTACAGTCTTGTAGTAAATGCTAAAGTAAAGCAAATGCTAAAGAAAGTTTTATATTTTTAAACAGAAAAATAAAAATAGAATATATTATTTACTAAATACAAAGAACTTCTCAAAAAATTCCTGTGTTTAATGCAAATATATCACTACATGTTCTAAATTGAAAACAAAGGGGCTTGTTTCAGGACAGTAGTGCTCCATGTCTAAGGGATCCTGTGAATTGGCCTTGGACCAATGCCAAGCCTATTGAAAGCTGTGGCAGGTCTCCACGGTCCCTGAAGAAATTAATGAGACCATGATGTCCAGTGTGAGGCAAACAAGAATGAAAGAAGTAGATACTTTTGAAAGTATCAAAAAAGAATGGGCTTGGAAAACAGGATCTGACAGCCAACCTATAAGTGATAATAAAAAATGAATTGTGAATATTTTATAAATGGCCTTAGAGGAAGCTCAGAAGATTGGTGCTAGCTGCTTGTCACTCACATAACATGATTGGTAAATGTCAGTATAAAATTATGAGAAAATGAATTATCAATCACTAATGACTTCAGACATTATTCTGATGTTGCAAGTTAGAAATTTCTGCAATCTATTATAAAAGAATTTACCTTTTAAAACTATGGGAGAATTTTTGATAAAGAGAATGTGGATGCTAAAGTTCAAGATAAAAAAATAATGAAGTGTGTTTGTCTATGAAGCCTGTATTCCAGTCCTTCTTAGGAAGAAATCACAGACTGGGAAGCGCCACATGGAAAATATCTTTAAAGCAAAGAGTAGGGAAGATAAGAATAAAAATGATCTGTCTGTTGTCCCACTAAGCAATCTGGAACCCATCACTGCATTACAGATCTGGCTAGCCAACTGGAAAGGGATCATCCAGAAAGCAAATATTTCCCATAGGCATTTATAGGTATACATTTCTCTAAGCATTGCTTGGGCTGCATCCCACAAGTTTTGGGTAAAGAACATCAAAAACTTCACTGGAAATTGCCAAGGGTCTCAAAAAACTCTTCCTTTTCCCTGGCACCAGGTCTTATTTTACTCGAATTGCAAGAGGAAACATTCACACTGGAAGAAGCAGGTTTACACAATACTGTAATCAGAGACTCTAAAGACACAAATATTTTACATAACTCTCATAGCATTCATTTTAACAAAAGAAGTGAAAAAATTGTAGAGTAAAATGCTTATAAGAAGGCATGCGCATCAAAATAGAGTAATAAAATCTCAATTTCAATAGATATTGGTTCAAGTCTTGTTTTACTTTCTCCTTATTGGAGAATTAAAAAAAATTAATACAAATTACAAAAGTAAAATATAACTGGAGATGTATTTCTGAAACTCAATTTACTTATTTCCAAAAGGCTGCTCAGTGAGAAAAAATATATATTTTCAAATACCAATTAGTCAATACAAGTCATGTTATAAGAACTCTATAACTAGGCTTTTTGTTCTTTTGCATTTGCTGAAGAGTGTTTTAATTCCAATTATGTGGTCAATTTTAGAATAATGTGATGTGGTGCTGAGAAGAATGTATATTCTGTTGATTTGGGGTGGAGAGGTCTGTAGATGTCTATTAGGTCCGCTTGGTCCAGAGCTGAGTTCAAGTCCTGGATATCCTTATTAATTTTCTGTCTTGTTGATCTGTCTAATATCAATTTTGATATGCTGCAAATTAGCATCATTCATTGAAAAAAAGTATCCATTGCCTTCCCAGACACTAGTGATTTATTAAAAAGTCAGTTGTCTCATGTTTAAAAGATGGCAATAAATTTTAAAAATTCGACATTGCAAGTTAGGCTAAAACATAATTATGTTTTTACCTGAGATACAAGTAAAGTCTGCAAGGGAATCTTTTCCCCATATCTATGTCTTAATGTCACAATGTACTCAATTTTGTTCTGCAATGTCAAGATATACTCAAATATTTATCTGACAACTGCATCTAAGAGGTATTGTTATTTAAGAATAACATTTTGTAGCTTATTAGAAGTCTAAGATCAAGACGTTGGCAGATTTAACTTCTGAGGATTTTCTCCTTGGCCTGCAAGATGGTTGTCTTCTGAGTGCCCTCACATGGTCATCTCTCTGGAAGTGACCATTCTAGGTGTTTCTTCACCTTCTTATAAGGACACAATCATATTGAATTAGGGACTCATTCTTATAGCTTCATTTAACCTAATTATCTCTTTAATGGCCTTATCATTTGCAAATACAGTCACATTTAGGCTAGCGTTTCGGCATATAAATTGTGTGTTTGGGGGCAGTTCATAATAAGAGGTTTTATAGCATATGTGGAAGTAAAAATATTCCAAAGGAAAAAAAAAAGAAATTGGAAGGTATTTCTCTGGAAGCAAATCACAACAGAACATTTAAATTTTTGTGGAACAGCACACATTTTAAACACAGAATATTCAAAGGTAAACAACAATATTACATTACCTAAAGGAAACACAAAGCACAAATACACGTGCATGAAATACAAATACAAAGACATGAGGAGATAAAATAAAAATTTTTGGATTCATCTAAATTAATAAGGGGGAGAATAGTAGATGTACAAAGATGACACAAGTCAAAATTAAATAGTAATATATTAGACTTGAAATCATGCATATCAATAATTTGTATTACATGTAGCTAAACTAAACACTCATTAAAAGGCAGACATTTTCAGTCTGGATAGAAAAGCAATATGTAATCATATGTCATTTACATGAAACACTGTAAATCTAAAGATACAAAGAGGTTGAAAGTAATATGATGAACATGTATTTATCATGCCAACACTAATCTGTTGTTAAGGAAAGCTGATGTTGCTATCCTTAAATAGAAAAAGTTTTATTAAAGAGTATAAGAAGGGGCATTTCATAAAGTTAAAGGGGTTGGTTAATCAATAATCCATAATACTAAATGTGAATTCATCTTAGAGCTAAGCTTCTAAGTACATGATGGAAAAAAAAAAAAACTAGAAAAAGAATAGGTGAACTGGCAATAAGAGGAACACAGAAAATAAAAATACAATATAAATCAATTAAAAGACAAACAGAAAGAAAATAAAAGAATCAATAAAGTGAAAAATTTTTTACAAAAATATTAAAATTTTATGAACTGCTAATTGAATGCTGAAGAAAACAGAAGAAAATACAAATTAGTGATATCAGAAATGAAGAGGGGTCTCCATTACACATCTCACAAATGTTAACATGATAACTAGTGGATATTTTTAAGAACTCAATACCAATAAATTTGAAAAACAAAATGGAATGCAAGAATGCCTTAAAAGATGCATAAAGCCAATATCCTTCCAAGAAGAATGAACAATCTAAATATTCCTATATCTACTCCAAATTTAATTCATACAGAACTTTCCACAAAATAATCAGTTCTAGAATGCTTTAGTAATGATTGTAGTCAAATATTTAAGAGAGAGAGAATATCAACATTAAATACGCTTTTTCAGAAAATAGAGGAGCAAGGGCTTCTCAATTCATCGTATGAGACAACTACAAGCCTAATAGCAAAATTAGGACACTGATATTACCCGTCCTAAAAATGAAAATTATGAAATAGTATTTCTTATGAAAACAGATGCAAAAGTCACTAAAATATTAGCAAATCAAATCTATCAATATGGGAAAATAAAAACACATTAACATATGATGGTTTTACCAGGGACATAAGAATAATGTATCATTCAAAAATGACTATTTTTATAACATTGATATATTGAGATAATCTTATTTGATAATTTCAACAGAGTCAGGAGATGCATTTGTTAAAGTATAATATCCATTTACTATTAAATATATTAGCAAAGTATAAATAGAAGGAGACTTCCTCAACCTGATAAAGCACATCTATGAAAAGTCCACAGATAACATCATACTTAAAAATAAAACACTTAATACTTAATGTAAAAAAAATTAATACAAATTACAAAAGTAAAATATAACTCATCTTGTTTTGATTCAAGTGGAAGAAGCATTAAAAGACTTGAAAAACGCAGGGGTAGTAATTCCCACCACATCCCCATTCAACTCTCCTATTTGGCCTGTGCAGAAGACAGAAGGATCTTGGAGAATGACAGTGGATTATCATAAGCTTAAACAAGTGGTAACTCAAATTGCAGCTGCTGTACCAGATGTGGTTTCACTGCTTGAGCAAATTAACATATCTGGTACCTGGTATACAGTCATTGACTTGGCAAATGCCTTTTTCTCCATTCCTTTTCATAAGGCCCACCAGAAGCAATTTGCCTTCAGCTAGCAAGGCCAGCAATATACCTTTACTGTCCTACCTCAGGGGTATATCAACTCTCCGGCTTTGTGTCATAATCTTATTCAGAGGAAATCTTGATCACTTTTTGCTTCTACAAGATATCACACTGGTCCATTACATTTATGACATTATGCTGATTGGATCCAGTGAGCAAGAAGTAGCAAACACACTGGACTTATTGGTGAGACATTGGCATGCCAGAGGATGGGAAATAAATCTGGCTTAAATTCAGGGACCTTCTACCTCAGTAGAATTTCTAGGGGTCCAGTGGTGTGGGGCCTGTCGAGATATTCCTTCAAAGATAAAGGATAAGTTACTGCATTTGGTCCCTTCTACAACCAAGAAAGAGGCACAATGCCTAGTGGCCTATTTGGATTTTGGAGGAAACACATTCCTCATTTGGGTGTGTTACTCTGGCCCATTTATCAAGCAACATGAAAAGCTGCCAGTTTTGGGTGAGTTCTGGGACAAGAGAAGGCTTTGCTAAGGTCCAGGCTGCTGTGCAAGCTGCTGTGCCACTTGGGCCATATGACCCAGCAGATCCAATGGTGTTTCAGGTGTCAGTAGCAGATAAGGATGCTGTTTGGAACCTTTGGCAGGTTCGCATAGGTGAATCACAGAGGAGGCCTCTAGGATTTTGGAGCAAGTCCCTGCCATCTTTTGCAGATAACTGCTCTTTTTTTGAGAGACAGGTCTTGGCTTATTACAGGGCTTTGGTGGAAACTGAACATTTGACTGTGGGTCGTCAAGTCATCATGCGGCCTGAACTGCGTATCATGAACTGGGTGCTTTCTGACCCATCTGGTCATAAAGTGGGTTGTGCACAGCAGCATTCCATCATCAAATGACAGTGGTATACATGGGATGGATCTTGACCAGGTCCTGAAGGCACAAGTAAGTTACATGAGGACGTGCCTCCAATCTCACGGTCTCCACTACTGCCACCCTGCCTTCTCTCCTGCAGCCTGCACTGATGGCCTCATGGAGAGCTGACAATATAATAGTTGACAGACGAAGAGAAAAATAGGGCCTGGTTCACAGACGGTTCTACATGATATGCAGACACCACTCGAACATGGACAGCAGCAGCACTACAGCCTCTTTCTAGGACATTCCTGAAGGACAGCGGTGAAAGGAAATCTTCCCAGTGGGCAGAACTTCGAGGAGTGCACCTGGTTGTGCACTTTGCACGAAAGGAGAAATAGCCAGATGTGCGATTACATACTGATTCATGGACTGTAGCCAATGGTTTGGCTGGATGGTCAGGGACTTGGAAGAAGCATGACTGGAATATTGGTGACAAAGAAATTTGGGGAAGAGGTATGTGGATGGACCTCTCTGAGTGGTCAAAAACTGTGAAGATATTTGTATCCCATGGGAGTGCTCACCAATGGGTGACCTCAGCAGAAGAGGAGTTTAATAATCAAGTGGACACAGTACCTAGAGGATTCAGAGATTTTTATAAAGTTATTTTTAAGATAAAAGACAATACCTAGAGAATTCAGAGATTGTTATAAAGTTATTTTTTAAAGCCCCTACAAAAATACTATTGATTCACAGTTCATTGCGATTCAGATCTCCAGACATAAATAATAGAAAATGTTTTCATCCCAAATGAGGTAAAGTAAGGAAAAGACCAAAAAGCTTTAAAGTTTTTTGTGCTCCTCAACTCACAATGGGGTTATGCCTTGATAAATCCATCATAGGTTGAAAATATTGTCAGTCAAATGTATTTACTACATCTAACCTACCAAATGTCATACCTTAACCTGGCCTACCTTAAACAGGCTCAGAACACTTACATTTGCCTACAGTTGGACAAAATCATCTAATATAAAATCTATTTTATAATTAAGTGTTGAATAACTCATGGCTGTTAACCTTTGTGATTATTTGGCTAACTGGGAGCTGTGGCACACTGCCCAGTATTACACGAGAGTATTGTACCATATATCTACAGTCAGCAAAAATAAAAAATCAAAATTTGCATTTCTGTTTCTACTGAATTTGTATTGCTTTCATAGCATCATAAAGTCAAAACACCATGTCAAATGACAGTAAGTTGGGAACTGTCTGTATTTAAATATAGTACTTAATATATTAGAAAACCTTTGTACCATAATTGGCAATAAAATTAAGAATTTTAAGAGGTTTTAGTCCATCTATTTCCAAATTCTACTTATCTTGAGGAAGGTTTACATTTAAGTGATATATTTCATTTCAAAGACTTTCTTATCATTGATCTATTCAACAGATTTTTCAGCATCAACTAAATATCTGACACCACTGCTACGTGTTGGGGATGTCAATTCAAAATATAGATGGCTTCTGGATTAATCATGATAGAAATCTGTTTTCAAAAAGTCAATGTATTTTGGGAAGAGTTATAATAATGTATCATAGCTCTAAGGTACAATAATACAATATATAAATTCATGTCAATCTTGCTCAGAAATTCTATTTAGATGCCTAAAATCTAATTAATATATCATAGTCAATTAAAACAGTTTACTCTGGTAGTTCTCTGTGATAAATTTAATATATTTTCACTGTATTAGACATAAATAATGTTTATTAATAAATCTCACTGCAAAACAGTTCGGGTGGCTTTGGGTCTACCCAGTACTCTCCCGACTCTTTCTTGTATTTTTCAAGAATAACCATAGAATGTGCTGGGAAGGCAACATTCTGAGATGAGGAGAAATTGTCCTGAACAGCATTCTATGTTCTAGTCTCCCTGCTAGAAACAGGATGTCCTTCAATGCCTTATCCCAGAGTTTCCTGGGACCCTGGCATATAAGACCCAGGATTGCTGCTTTCTAGAATCCTCCAGGGTCAGTGCAAGTGGGACACGTGCAGATAAAATTCCGTCTACCCCAGGCAGCTTTTCTGAGCTTCAGGGAACCAGCTCACAGTGAATCCCAAGTTTCTGTTACTCTGTGCCGCCCATCTATAAACTGACTTCATGGATGTTCGGAAGTGTGTGCCGATGTTCTGTCTCATTGGACTCGGACAAGTTGGTAACTCTGAACTTTCTTCATATCCATCTAATCATGGCACTCAAAATGAATTAATGTACTTGAGAATTTGAAAAGATCAAAAATATTTTCTCTGATATGGACTTACTACTACTGCTGTATATACACAGACAAATGATAGTGGCTATGTTCCAACAAAACTCTATTTACAGAAACAGGCAAAAATTGGCCAGTAGGCTGTCATTTGCTAATCATCAATTCAGATAATATTACATCTGATTTTCATTACTCAATTCTTTAAAGACTGATACTATATACAACACAATTAAAGTGGAATACTCGGAAAATGGAATCCAAAATACTTATTTTAAAACACTAATTTGTTAACACAATTCATTTTAATGATTCCATAAAGCCAAAAGACAAAGTCGGTATAAGGCAGAGGTGGTGTCTTTTTGAAAATCTACAAGTGTGTCCTGCTGACTATTGAGTTACATAGGGAACTTATCAAGAAAATAAAAATAAATCCTAGAAATGTCAGTATTGCTTTAATTCAATTCAAATTTAAAGCAAATTAAAAACAAAAAGAACGCAAACTCATTTTTACAAGCAATGAACAACATTTACAGGTTCCTAGTAATATGAAAAAATTCAAGGTTTCTTACATGTTTCAAACTTTTAAACAAAGCAATGCGTATTGTTCAAGATATGTGTTACATTTTAATTAAAATTAACCAGTTGAACAGTTCTTTTTTTTTTTCTTCTTTTTTTTAAAATTATATTTAAGTTCTGGGATGCATGTGCAGAAGGTGCAGGTTTGTTACATAGGTATACACATGCCATTGTGGTTTGTTGGACCCATCAACCTGTCCTCTACATAAGGTATTTCTCCTAATGCTATCCCTCCCTTAGTCCCCTACCACCTGACAGGCCTGGGTGTGTGATGTTCCCCTCCCTGTGTCCATGTGTTCTACAATAGGTATTTCTCCTTTTTAATGTGCTGCTGGATTCGATTTGCCAGTATTTTATTGAGGATTTTCACATCAATGTTCATCAGGGATATTGGCCTGAAATTTTCTTTTTTTGCTGTGTCTCTGCTAGGTTTTGGTATCAGGATGATACTGGCCTCAAAATGAGTTAGGGAGGAGTCCCTCTTTTTGTACTGCTTGGAATAGCTTTAGAAGGAATGGTACCAGCTCCTCTTTGTACCTGTTGTAGAATTCGGCTGTGAATCCATCTGGTCCTGGGCTTTTTTTGTTTGGTAGGCTATTAATTGCTACCTCAATTTCAGAACTTGTTATTGGTCTATTCAGGGCTTCAATTTCTTCCTGGTTTAGACTTGGGAGGGTGTATGTGTCCAGAAATTTATCAATTTCTTCTAGATTTTCTAGTTTATTTGTATAGAGGTATTCATAGTATTTTCTGATGGTAGTTTGTATTTCTGTGGAATCAGTGGTGATATCCCCTTTATCATTTTTTATTATGTCTATTTGATTCTTCTCTCTTTTCTTCTTTATTAGTCTAGCTAGCAGTCTAACTATTTTGTTAATCTTTTCAAAAACCAAGTTCCTGGATTCATTGATTTTTTTGAAGGGTTTTTTGTGTCTCCATCTCCTTCAGTTGTATTGTCATCTTAGTTATTTCTTGTCTTCTGCTAGCTTTTGAATTTGTTTGCTCTCGCTTCTCTAGTTCTTTTAATTGTGGTGTTAGGGGGTCAATTTTACATCTTTCCTGCTTTCTCCTGTGGGCATTTAGTGCTATAAATTTCCCTCTAAACACTACTTTAGCTGTGTCCCAGAGATTCTGATACGTTGTGTCTTTGCTCTCATTTGTTTCAAAGAATGTATTTATTTCTGCCTTAATTTTGTTATTTACCCAGTAGTCATTCAGGAGCAGGTTGTTCAGTTTCCTTGTAGTTGTGTGGTTTTGAGTGAGTTTCTTAATCCTGAGTTCTAATTTGATTGCACCGTGGTCTGAGAGACTGTGTGTTATTATTTTCATTCTTTTGCATTTGCTGAGGAGTCTTTTACTTCCAATTATGTGGTTGATTTAAGAATAAGTGCTATGTGGTGCTGAGAAGAATGTATATTCTGTTGATTTGGGGTAGAGAGTTCTGTAGATGTCTATTAGGTCTGCTTGGACCAGAGCTGAGTTCAAGTCCTCAATATCCTTGTTAATTTTCTGTCTCATTGATCTGTCTAATATTGACAGTGGGGTGTTAAAGTCTCCCACTATTATTATGTGGGAGTCTAAGACTCTTTGTAGGTCACTAAGAACTTGCTTTATGAATGTGGGTGCTCCTGTATTGGGTGCATATATATTTAGGATAGTTAGCTCTTCTTGTGTAATGTAATGCTCTTTGTCTTTTTTGATATTTATTGGTTTAAAGTCTGTTTTATCAGAGACTAAGACTGAAACCCCTGCTTTTTTTTATTTTTTTGCTTTCCATTTGCTTAGTAAATCTTCCTCCATACCTTTATTCTGACCCTATGTGTATCTTTGCATGTGAGATGGGCCTCCTGAATACAGCACACCAATGAGTCTTGACTCTTTATCCAATGTGCCAGTCTGTGTCTTTTAATTGGGACATTTAGTCCATTTAAATTTAAGATTAATATTGTTATGTGTGAATTTGATCCTCTCATTATGATGCTAGCTGGTTATTTTTTCCCATCAGTTGATGCAGTTTCTTCATAGTGACGATGGTCTTTACATTTTGGGTTGTTTTTGCTGTGGCTGGTGCCAGTTTTTCCTTTCTATATTTAGTGCTTCCTTCAGGAGCTCTTGTCAGGTAGGCCTGGTGGTGACAAAATCTTTCAGCATTTGCTTGTCTGTAATGGATATTATTTCTCCTTCACTTATGAAGCTTAGTTTCACTGGATATGAAATTCTGTGTTGAAAATTCTTTTATTTAAGAATGTTGAATATTGGCCCCCACTCTCTTCTGGCTTGTAGGGTTCTGCAAAGAGATCTGCTGTTAGGCTCATGGGCTTCCCTTTGTTGGTAAGCCGACCTTTTCAGCTGCCCTGAACATATTTTCCTTCATTTCAACCTTGGTGAATCTGATGAATATGTGTCTTGGGGTTGCTCTTCTTAAGGAGTATCTTTGTGGTGTTCTCTGTATTTTCTGAATTTGAATGTTGGCCTGTCCTCCTAGGTTGGGGAAGATCTCCTGGATAATATCCTAAAGTGTGTTTTCCAATTTGATGCATTCTCCCTGTCACTTTCAGGTACACCAATCAAACGTAGGTGTGGTCTCTTCACATAGTTCCATATTCCTTGAAAGCTTTGTTCGTTCCTTTTCATTCTTTTTTTCTCTAATCTTGTCTTCATACTTTATTTCATTAAGTTGATCTTCAGTCTCTGATATCCTTTCTTCTGTTTGATCAATTCAGCTACTGATACTTGTATATGCTTCACGAAGTTCTCATGCTGTGTTTGTCACCTCCATCAGGCCATTTATGTTCTTCTTTAAACTGGTTATTCTAGTGAGCAGTTCCTGTAATCTTCTATCAAAGTTCTCAGCCTCCTTGCCTTGTATTGGTTTAGAACATTCCCCTTTAGCTAGGAGGAGTTTGTTATTACCCACCTTCTGAAGCCTACTTCTATCGATTCATCAAACTCAATCCAGTTTTGTTCCCTTCCTGGCAAGGAGTTGTGATCCTTTGGAGGAGAAGAGGCATTCTGGTTTTTGGAATTTTCAGGCTTTTTGCGCTGGTTTTTCCTCATCTTCATGGATTTGTCTACTTTTGGTCTTTGATGTTAGTGACCTTTAGATGGAGTTTTTGAGTGGTTATCCTTTTTGTTGATGTTGATGCCATTGCTTTTGTTTGTCAGGACCCTGTTCTGCAGGTCTGCTGGAGTTTGCAGGAGGTCCACTCCAGACCCTGTTTGCCTGGATATCACCAGTGGAGGCAGCCTAACAGCAAAGATTGCTGACTACTTCTTCCTCTGGAAGATTCGTCCCAGAAGGGCACCTGCCAGATGTCAGCTGGAGCTCTCCTGTATGAGGTGTTTGTCGACTTTTGCTGGAGGTGTCTCCCTGTCAGGAGGCATGGGGGTCAGGGACCCATTTAACGAGGCAGTCTGTCCCTTAGTAGAGCTCGAGCACTGTGCTGGGAGATCCATTGCTCTCTTCAGAGCCAGCAGGCAGGAACATTTAAGTCTGCTGAAGTTGTGCCCACAGCAGCCCCTTCCCCCAGGTGTTCTGTCCCAGGGAGATGGGAGTTTTATCGATAAGCCCCTGACTGGGGCTGCTGTCTTTCTTTCAGAGATGCCCTGCCCATAGAGGAGGAATCTAGAGAGGCAGTCTGGCTACAGCACATTTGTGGGCTGCAGTGGGCTCTGCCCCATCCAAACTTCCCAGTGGTTTTGTTTACACTGAGGGGAAAACCGCCTGCTCAAGCAACAGTAATGGCAGATGCCCCTTCCCCCACCAAGCTCCAGTGTCCCAGGTTGACTTCAGATTGGTGTGCTGGTAGCAAGCATTTCAAGTGAGTGGATCTCAACTTGCTGGGTTCTGTGGAGATGGGATCTGCTGAGCAAGAACCCTCAGCTCCCTGGCTTCAGCCCCATTTCCAGGGGAATGAACAGTTCTATATTGCTGGAATTCTGGGCACCACTGGGGTACAGAAAAAAAAAAAAAAAACTCCTGCAGCCCGCTTGGTGTCTGCCCAAAGGACGCCCAGCTTTGTGCTTGAAACCCAGGGTGCTAGTGGCGTAGGCACCCGAGGGAATCTACTGGTTTGCAGGTTGCGAAGACTGGGAAAAGCGTAGTATTTGGGTTGGAATGGACCCTTCCTCACGGCACAGTCCCTCACAGCTTCCCTTGGCTAGGGCAGGGAGCTCACCAACCCCTTGCACTTCTTGGGCGAGATGACATCCCACCCTGCTTTGGCTCTCCCTCCGTAGGCTGCACCCACTGCCTAACCAGTCCCAATGAGATGAGCTTGGTACCTCACTTGGAAATGCAGAAATCACCCACCTTCTATGTTGGTCTCACTGGGAGCTTCAGACTGGAGCTGTTCCTATTCAGTCATATTTCCCATGAATCCCTGAATCCAAAATATTAAACACAAATATGGATTGGTATTTTGAAGGTCAGTGGAAAATAAATTACCTGCTATAGGTAATTTCTTTTTCTCACTGTTGGTCTCCATGTTGTCAAAGCATAGAACAATGAGAGTTTTTGATCAGCAGTGGTCTGCAGATCACACCTTGTGAAACTTTGCTTAGAGCAAAATACAGTACCTTATATTTTTCTTGCCAAAGTTCAATGTCTCCGGACAACATTGGATGAGTATTCATCACATCTAGATTGTTAGACTTTTGTTTTTCCAAATTTTTAAATGGAATATGCTTACAAACTTAGTATAGTAAGAACATTTTAAGATATTGAGTGCTCCCTGATGCTTTGATATACATGGTTATTAAAAAACAGCTTTGCTCAGAAATTGCAGTCTATCCCTATCATTCATATATTAGCCACAAGCTATTGTTAGTTGTTTGATTTTTTTTTAAGCTTAGATTGATATCATCATTTATCTTGGCTCCATCTGAAAACGTTTTGTTTACTTTGTGCCCATGCTTTGGCATGTTCTACAGCTCACAGTAGAAACACACACACAATAGACTTACATACACAACTGTGATACACAGTTGTTAAGTAATTGACTATTACATCCATTTTTCCATAAAAGATACACTAATCTTATAGTAAATATATACTTTTAAATCTAAGTATAAGGATAAAATATTTTAAACATCTATTTAGTATTCCTTCCTACCAATTTATAATTATATTTGACCTTTATTGTTACCATTATTGAGTTGACTGATTGGCTAACTCCTCTTCTATTATTTTCTTCCTTTTGACCTTCAAAAACTAGACATGTTGATTAGAGATAGCTGCAAAAACACATTCTTTGCAATTTTTTTTTTTGTTAATCAAATCTTGAGCAACACTGCATTTCTTTTCATGTTAATATCTGGTTCTTTATTGAAATTGAGTAATTGTGCTATGAAATATGTTATTTCTTAGGCAGAATTTATGCAAATGATTTGTATTGTGATGCAATAAGAATGAAAAAAGCTACATGAAAAGTAAACTCATGAATTGTTTCAAACAATGATGAAAAAGAGTAGCAATAGTTTTGGTGAAAACCTTCAAGGTCAATGAAATTGCCATAGCATGGTAGTCAGTAAGTTGTATGAGAGTTATTAGAAAGAAGACTATAAGATTACAGGAGACTGAGGGTATAAAATTTTAGTAAACATATTATAAAGAATAAATATTTAGCAATTTATATCAGACTAAAATTAAAGCAAAATATTTTATAAAATTAAATTTAAAAAGGAAAGACTGATGTGAGCACATTCCATTAACAAGAATATATTTCGGCTTTGTTAGTAACCCCAGTGGCCTAGAGATTAGTAACCCCAAGCTACCAAGTACCAGTATTGTGGAATAATATTAAATGCCCACATTTTGATCAATAATACCATTTTTATTTAAAGTCTCCAGACCTACTTTGAGAATGCTGCTTTAATGAATGAATACATAAAAATAAAGATATATCTTAAACCTTGCTCTACAGATAGAATATTATATTTAATCTAATCTAATATTATATTATAATATTATAAACACATAGTATTCCCACTGACAAAGTATGATAATGTTACTATCAAAAGAAAATACTTATAGCAAGCTTTAAAATTGAGTCTAAGCAGCAAACCACCATGGCACGTGTATACCTATGTAATAAACCTGCACGTTCTGCACATGTACCCCAGAACTTAAAGTATAATAATAAGAAAAAAAAACTGAGTCTGTAAGAAGCCTTGATAATATAAACATTCACAAGAAAACTAATACCAATATATAATTTATAAAGTCAGAAGAGGTACCTTCAGCAGTGAAGAAGGTTGCCAAAATGAAAACAGTTTTCATTTTTATTAAGTGTGATACACTGGGAAGTGTTCAGATATGTGGGTTTTCAATTTCATCTGCTACCTAAATGTTAATGAAACAAGGGATGTGATTTTCACTATCTATCATAGTATAGACAGATGGACTCAGTGAACTTAAAGCCAGTCAAGCAATTAATATATTGCATTGGGTATTTATCTTCTAGAAAAAATTAAATTGTTTATCCCAAATGATCATAAAAGAAAATTAATTCGCTGTATAGATTCTAACTTCTTATAAAACTACACAGTTCTAACATTTTTTTTCTGTTGAACTGAAGGTTGCTGGCTGGGGCCAGGCTTACCCAGTATGTAACTCAGCCTCTCTTTAGCACAGCTCTAGGAGTTTCTGAAATCTAGTTTGAAAAGAGCAATTCTAGAATATTAGCAAACTTGTCTTGCAGCCCTGTGATATTTGGCAGGGCAAATATCATCACTACCAATACTTACTTTTATCCTCTAAAATTATAATTGACCTTTATAATTTATATATTATAAAAATGATCTGTTATTGTCCATGGCCCTTGGATAGTTTCTTAAGATCTTGGATCATTAGCATTCAAATACATCTTTGATATTACTTCAGTCAATGTGCTTTTTAACAATTCTGCTCTAAATAGAAAAATCAGCAGTGAACCAGTGGGATAGTAATTCTCTGAGCAGTAATCTTGAAATAGCAATATTACTTCAAAGAGCGTATAGCCATGTAAAATGAAGTTCAGATACAGCTATAGGCCATGGACTTCTTCAGCTCTGACCACAACTCTCAATAACAAGAACAAAGATGCCTTATAAGGTCTAGTGGCTGCTCTTTGGTCACAGACAGACACAGGGATTTAGAAGACCAGTATTACCATTCAAGTACCACACAGAGTTAGAAAGTTTCTAATAAACAATTTTAGTTAATATTTAAATATTTATAGTTCTTTTCTACCTGCTTTTTGGTTTTCAATGATATTTGTAACCACTTTTTATTATGACCAGATTTCCTTTCTTTAATTTAACATTTTTCTGTATTATCCCAAAATCTATTGTGTTGAAGCTAATTTGTTTATATTGTCTCTGGATAAAATATGGATCCTGTTTTTTTCAAGCCAGGCATTTATATAACTTTCCTTGGTGTTGATAAAGGGAATATTATTCAAGAATAATGCATTTCTTCTTATGTCCCTTGATTATATAATCCATAATAATCCAATTATGTATTCAAGGGACACAAGAAGAAATCAAATCAAATGAAAAGTACCTCATAATGTAAATAAAACTATATGTATATTCTGAAATTGTACTCTTGAAATTACTTCTAATATTAAATATTCTGTGAGTTTTTAAACTTGCTGTGTGTGAACATGTATGCAGTTAAATAAGTATATAGCCAAATACAGCCAATTGAAGTCACTGACTCAGATAGGACAATTCCCTGAGTTGTAGAAAATTACAATATTAAGACATTTTGAATGAGGTATGCTCTTTTATAATTATGAAAGCAAACAATAATAGATGAAGAAAATTCTGTAATTAATCAAGATTTGAGAAATTAGCTTTGAATACAAGTCACAGAAACATTCTCCATTAATAATTCAATAAGATTTTCCTTAATAGTTTACTAAAACTTTATATGTATATTCACACCTCTTATGCAGATGACATTCTACTAGGCGATATGGAGAATTTTCACACACAAAATACTATTTTGTGGTGACAAGAGACTGACAATTTAACAAAGAAGAGAATATATTCATAATGTTCATTTTTTTTCTAAGAGGATTTTTCTTTCTGCAAAGAAAGGCATTCAAATTGATCCTTAAAGAATTAGAAAAATTTAGAGAAGAGAACTTGAATCAGAAAGGAAGGAGAAAAGAGGGAATAGTAGGAGCAAGGATATCCTGGTTAGAAAGGTGTCAATGAAACCAACACAGCTTTCCATGGCAGAGGGATGTAAGGGAAATTGGAACACTGGGCATCAAGGGAAAGTCATACAACATTCTTGGGAGCCCCAAATTGTTCGATAATTTGTCTGAGTATAGGATTCCAGATTAACACTTTTCTCAAGACATTAAAATAATATGTTGCCTGACAATCAACTCCTTTCTCATGCTAGTATGTCCTCCTTTTCCTATCATTCCTTTCTTTTCCATCCATATGTCCATCAGTCAATGAATGGATAAAATATGGTATGTCCAATATATGAAATATTATTTATGAATTATAATAATTATTATTTTGATCTTTCTTTGTTTTTTCTTTAACTCTTTCTTTTATAATTGATATCTCTGTTAAGTATTTAAATTAGTTATTGCAGATTATTGGTAATTGCAAAATCAGCACACATGAAGGGCTGGACCAGCACAATTTAAGTGATCCTTGGTGATAACTTGAGGATATTTGTTACTAATTGATATATTATTAAGAGACAATTATACCATAATGTGATGTCACATCACACTTACTTGGTTATAATTAAAAAGATAGAAAAGTAGTGTTGGTGAGGATGTGAGAGGCTGGAAGCTTTGTACTGTGCTGGTAGGAATGTAAAATGGTACTGCTACTTTGTAAAAGTCTGGCAGTTTCTCAAAAAAGTGAAACAGAATTACTATATGATCCCACAATTCCACTCCTAGACAAGTACTTGAGAAGTAAAAATACATATACACCAAGTTCATAGCAGCACTATTTATAATAAACAGGGAAGAAAAATATAAATGTCCATCAACTGATGAATGAATAAATGTGTTATGTGCAGTGAAATATTATTTGTCAATGATAAAAAATAAAGTACTGATGCATACTAAATTAAAAATCAATTTTTAAAAATACTATGCCAATAAAAGGAATTAGTCACAGAAGACCATGTGTTGTATGATTTCATTCATATGAATTGTCAAAATTGGCAAATCTCTAAAGACAGAAAGCAGATTGGTGGTTGCCTAGGACTGAGGGTGATGGTGGGGAAAAATGAGGGTGACTATTAAGTAAGTGGTATAGAATTTTTGCTTTGGGGTAATAGAAATTTTTTAAAGTTTGTTGTGGTGATGGTTGCCCCACTCTGTGAATATACCGTCATGAGCTGCGTAACTACGTTTTGGTCAACAATGGACTGCATGTATGGTCCCGGTAATTACAATAGAAATAAAAATGTTTCTATCATATCATATGTTTTCTATGTTGAGATATGTTTACACAGGCAAATACCATTGAGTTACAATTGCTTACAGTATTCACTACCGTAACTTGCTGTACAGGTTTTTAGCTTATGAGCAGTAAGATATACGGGGTAGCCTAGGTGTGCGGTAGCCTATACTATCCAGGTTTGTGGAAGTACATTGTATAATGTTCGCAGGAGGATGAAATTGCTTAATGATACATTTCTTGGAACATATCTGCATTTAGCAATGCATTATTGTAACAAAATCTATTGAATTTTAAAATTTAAATTAATATATTGTATGGTATGTTAGTTTATTTCAAATATATATGTATGTGTGTATATATATATGTGTGCATATATATACACATATGTATACAAATACGTATATATATATATACACATATGTATACAAATACATGTATATATATATACACATTACTAGATGGCCACTAGCATTTTTATAAACTATTGTATAAATTGCTGTATGATGGGTCATATGAGTTTCTTTAATCGTAGACAGTGTTCACAGTATAAGTATATAGTGACGGGTCATTTCTAGGTAGAATAAAGATGAGAGGTATGATCCAATTACTGCAAGGAATTTCAGTAATGATTATTTTCATAACAATTGGGATATGGCTTAATTTCTGAAATATACCTAAAAAGTATTATTTATTTGAGGTATACCTAAACAAATATCAGCTTCATATTATCTTGTGTCACTTTTTCTGAATTTAATGAACTACCTTACCTTGAATAAAAATCAGTAAGTGTATCAGAAATGAACCATTTGTTATATTTGTGTATAATAAGCCAAATTAATAAGCTCACTTTTATTCTCAAACATATAGCAGGCCTGGCCTTTCTTTCTGAGTTGCCAATTTAAGCCAAAAAAAATTCTTTTATTGCTGGAATTTCTTGCAGTAATTGGACCACACTTTTCATCTTGATTCTACCTAGAAATGATCTGTCACTGTATCTACATACTCTGAACACTGTAATAAAAAGAATTTATGTGAACCACCGTACAGCAATTTTTACATTTAAATAATTTATAAAAATGCCAGTGGCTCTTATTTCACAGTGTAGTTTGCAGCACTACAGAATAATTGCAACTCACAGAAAGATAATGAGCAATGGGAGTATTTAAGATACTTTTAGATTAGCATAATTAACACAGTTTTATTCAAAGTCTAGTTAGAATTTTAGAACATTGCTTAACTAACTTTACAGTAGTGTTCTCATCATTCAGTGTAGATTAACATAATCCTGATATTTTCCCTTAATAAATGTAAGACACAGTCGTTCAGGAATTACAAAAGCACTCACTTCCTCATTGTTCCTACAAAGAAAATAAACTAGTTAATTTGAAACAAGTAAAACACATTCATTTTTGTAACCTTAGAAACTAGCTTTATTTGTAATAGTGAAAATATGTATTGAGATCATTAAGGTCATGCAGAAATTTGCAATGGATCCCAAATATTCTACAATGTAAAAAGATTTCCTCAATTTTGAGTTTCTTTAATGTGGTGTGTAAATAATTGAGCCTAGATATTTTATACAGTTGGTTAAAACACACACACAGAGACAGGGAGAGAGAGAGAGAGAGAAAGAGAGAGACATACTTCGGAGATATTGCAGGTTTGTTTCCAGAACACTGCAATAAAGTGAATATTTCTTTTTTTTATTTTTATTTTTTTGAAACGGAGTCTCGCTCTGTCACCCAGGCTGGAGTGCAGTGGCATGATCTCGGCTCACTGCAAACTCCGCCTCCCGGGTTCACGCCATTCTCCTACCTCAGCCCCCCAAGTAGCTGGGACTACAGGCGCCCGCCACTACGCCTGGCTAATTTTTTGTATTTTTAGTAGAGATGGGGTTTCACCGTGTTAGCCAGGATGGCCTCGATCTCCTAAGCTTGTGGCCAATCCGCCTCGGCCTCCCAAAGTGCTGGGATTACAGGCGTGAGCCACAGCGCCCGGCAATAAAGTGAATATTTCAATGAAGCAAGTGCTATAGTTTAGATGTTTGACTTCTTGAATATCTCATGTTAAAACTTGTACTCCAATGTTGGAGTTGGGGCTTAGTAGGAGGTGTTTGGATCACAGGGGTGGATCCCTCATGAATGGCTTAATGCCATTCTTACAGTAGTGAGTGAATTCTTGCTCTAATAGTTCCCTGAGGTATGCTGTTTCAAAGAGCCTGCAACCTCCTACCCTGCTCTCTTGCTTCCTCTCTTTCCATGTGTTTCGGCACCACATAGTAATGCTGCTCCCCTTTGCCTTCCACCACGAGTGGAAGCTTGAGCTCCTCACGTCCTCTCAAGCAGAAGGATGCCAGGGCTATACTTCTTGTACAGCCTGCAGAACCATGAGCCAAATACACCTCCTTTCTATACAAATTACCCAGCCTCAGGTATTCCTTTATAGCAACATAGAGTAAGACAGTGAGTCACACAATGTTTTTTTGGTGTCCCAGTACATATAAAAGTTATATTTATATTAAACTATAGTTTATTAAGTGTGCAATAGTATAATATCTAAAAAACAATGTACATATGTTAATTTTAAAATACTTTATTTTAAAAAGTGCTAATAATTATCTGTCCTTTAAATGAGTCCTAGTCTTTTTGCTGGTGGAGGATCTCACCTCACTGTTAATGGCTGCTAACTGAAGAGTAGTGTTTACTGAAGGTTGGGGTGGCTGTGGCAATTTCTTAAAATAAGACAAATTTTACCAATAGTAGAAATTCTTTTGAAATTGGAGTCAATGCTTTCCAATACTGCCACTGCTTTATAATTTAAGTTTATGTAATATTCTAAATCCTTTATTGTCATTTCAACAATGTTCACAGACTCTTCACCAGCATATTTCACGTCCAGAAACCACTTTCTTTCCTCATCCGTAAGAAGCAAGTCTTTCTTCATTTGAGTTTTATCATGATATTGCAGCGATTATTTATTGAAGCAAATAAACTTCTTCCAAACTCCTGTTAATGTTGATATTCTGATTTCCTCTCATGAATCAAAAATATTCTTAATATCGTCTAGAATGGTGAATCCATTACAGAGGTTTTCAATTTATTTTGCCCAGATTCATCAGAGGAATAACTATCGCCATACCTTTAGAAAATGTGTTTCTTAAATAGAAAGCCTCGAATATCAAATGACTTCTTGACACATGGGCTTCGGAATAGATTTTGTGTTAGCAGGTATAAAAACAATATTAATCTCAGCCAGGAGCGGTGGCTCACACCTGTAACCCTACCATTTTGGGAGGCCAAGGCGGGTAGATTGCCTGAGCTCAGGAGTTTGAGACCAGCCTGGGCAACGTGGTGAAACCCCGTCTCTACTAAAATACAAAAAAATTAGCCAGGTGTGGCAGTGTGTGCCTGTAATCCCAGCTACTTGGGAGGCTGAGGCAGGAGAATTGCTTGACCCCGGAGGCAGAGGTTGCAGTGAGCAGAGATCGCACCATTGCACTCCAGCCTGGGTGACAGAGTGAGACTCCATCTCAAAATAATTATAATAATAAGAACAAGAATAATATTAATCTCTTTGTATATCTCCCTCAGAGCTCTTGGGTGACCATATGTATAGTCAATAAGCAGTAATATTTTGAAAGCAATTTTAATCTCAGTAGTAGGTCTCAACAGTGGGCTTGACAATTTTGTAAGCCATGCTGTAAACATGGGCATGGTTATCTAGTCTTAGTTTCCATTTATAGAGCATAGGTAGAGTATAATTCTTAAAGGCCATAGACTTTTCTAAATGGTAAATGAGCATTGGCTTCTATTTAAAGTTAATGGCTGCATTAGCCTCTAACAAGAGAGTCAGCCTGTCCTTTGAAGCTTTAAAGTCAGGCTTTAACTTCTCTTCTCTAGCTATGAAAATCCTAGATGGCATCTTCTTCCAATATAAGCCCGTGTCATGTACATTAAAATCTATTTAGTGTAGTCATCTTCATCAGTGATCTTTGCTAGATCTTCTGGATAACTTGCTGCAGCTTCCACATCAGCACTTGCTGCTTCACCTTGCACTTTCATGCTATGGAGGCTTACCTTCTTAAACTTCATGAACCAACCTCTGCTAGCTTCAAATTTTTCTTCTGCAGCTTCCTCACTTCTCTGTCTTCATAAAATTGAAGACAGTTAGGGCCTTTTTATGAATTAGGCTTTGGCTTAAGGGAATTCTGTGGCTGATTGATCTTCTATCCAAACCACTCTTAACTTTCTTCATATCAGCAATTAGGCCATTTGCTTTTTTATCATTTATGTGTTCATTGAAGTAGCACTTTTAATTAGTTTCCAAAACTCTTCCTTTCTATTCAAATCTTGGCTAACTTTAGAACAAGAGGCCTAGTTTCAGCCTCTATCTCAGCCTTCCACATACCTTCCTCACTAAGCTGAATAATGTCTAGCTTTTGATTTAAAGTGACAGATGTGTGATTATTCCTTTCACTTGAACATGTAGCAGTCATTGTAGGGTTATTAACTGGCCCAATTTTAATATTGTTGTCAATAGGGAGGCCTGAAGAAAGAGAGAGAGATGTGGGATTGGTGGGGCAGTTAGAACACACATATTTTTCTATTGAGTTTGCCGACTTGTATGGGAACAGTTCATGGGGCCCCAAAACAATTACAATAGGAACATCAAAGATCCCTGATTGCAGATCACCATAACAAATATAATGATGATAAAAATATTTGAAATATTGTGATAATTACCGAACTGTGACAGAGACACAAAATGAGTACATGCTGTTGAAAAAAAAGGCACAAATTATTTTGCTCATTGCAAAGTTGCTAGAAATATTTTATTTGTAAAAGGTACAATATTTGCAAAGTAAAATAAATTAAATCATAATAAAATGAGGTATGCCTACATACATACACACACACACACACACACACACACGTATAAGGTTAAAGTTTTAGGGTAACATTTACCAATAAATTACATGAGAATGACCTTTCATGTAAATTCAAAATGACTATGGAAATTTACATGGTCCAATTCATGGCATCTGCTTGTGAAATTAAATAAAAAACTATGGGAGGGGAGTGTTAGTGGATGAATCGTGTCCCTCTAAAACTCACATTGAAGCTGAATTTCCTAGCATCTCAGAATGTGAAAATATTTGGAGATAGGGCCTTTAGAGAAGTGATTAATCTAACATGAGACTATTAAGTGGGCCCTATTATAATCTGACCAGTGTCTTTATAAGAAGAGGAAATTCAGAAACACACAATCACACCAGAAATGCATTGTCAGAGAAAAAAACCCACGTGAGAATACAAAGAGAAGACAGCCATCCGCAAGCCAAGGAATGAAGCCTCAAAAGAATCCACACTTGTCAATATCATGATCTTGGGCACTCAGCCTCTGAACTATGAGAAAATAAATCTCTGTTGCTTAAGACACCGAGTTTGTGGTATTCTGTTCTGGCAGCCCTAGGAAACATACAGGAGATCTTTGCCAAAAAGTCACAAGATAATTTTGTTAACTTTAAATACTTAATGATTAGTACATTTACCTATGCATGAAAGGGGAGAGAATGTTTGAATTTCTCATTTAAAATGTCATTTTTGTTGCAACATTTTACAAATACTTATTACAAACTTTATTTAAGTTGCTGTCAGTTGATACTCATCATCTATTTCTACTCCATTTTAAGATCACTCGTGTATTACTAAGAAGGGAACATTAAAACTCATTTTTTAAGGATGTGCATGTAGCCAGATAACTAGAAACAATTCAGACTCCACTTTCTTGAAGTAGTGGCATAAAATTCAAATGCAGAAGAGAAGAGGTGACATTTCAGTATCAGTGATAACTCACAGGTGATCTTTAGCAAATATAGAGTAGCAGCAGGCATAGTCTATGCTTCCTTACCTAGTCACAAACTTCATGAGTGTGGGTGGCTCTGTGATGACATCAGCGACAACAGTAGTTTTCTGGCCAGGGTCATGACAGCAACGGTATGTCATTGTAGACAATGACAGTGACTTCCATCCCTCCAACTCCACCAGTGGTTTGACAAGCATGTAATTTCGTATGTTAAATGTATTTTTGCATTTAGTATGATGTTGGCTGTGGATTTGTTGCATATAGCTTTAATTATTTTGAGTTCTGTTCTTCCAGTGCCTACTTTGTTGAGGGTTTTCATCATGAAGCCATGCTGAATTTTATTAAATGCTTTTTCTGCATCTACTGAGGTGATCATTTGGTTTTACTTTTAATTTTGTTCATAGGGTGAATCATGCTTATTGACTTGCATGTGTTGTATATCCTTGCATCTCTGAAATAAAAGCCACTTGATCATGGTATATTATATTTTTGATGTACTGTTGGATTCAGTTTGCTAGTATTTTGTTGAAAATGTTTGTATTTATGTTCATCAGAAATATTGGCCTGTAGTTTTTTTCATTATTGTTGTGTCCTTGCCCGGCTTTGTTATCAGGGCAGTAGTGGCTCCATAGAGCTAGTTAGGGAAGATTCCCTCCTTTTTGATGTTTTTTTTTTGTGTGTGTGTGTAACAGTTTTTAGAGGACTGGTGCTAGTTCTTCCTTGACACCTGGTATAATTTGGCTGTGAATCTGTATAGTCCTCGTTTTTTTCTTGTTGATGTTGGAATTTTTTTTATTACTGATTCAATCTCACAGTTGATTGTTGGCCTGTTCAAAATTTCTGTTTCTTCCGGGTTCAATCTTGGGAGTTTGTATGTTTCCAGGAATGCATATATTTCTTCCAGGTTATCTAATTTGTGAGCACACAGAGGTTCACAGTAGTCTCTGATGATCTGTTGTATTTCTGTGGCATCAGTTGTAATTCTCCTTTTTCATTTCTGATCATGCTTATTTGAACCTCTTTTTTTTTTTGATTAGTCTTGCTGGTGGTCTATTAATTTTGTTTACCTTTTCAAAGAACCAACTTTTAATTTCATTGATTCTTTGTATTTTTTATCTCAATTGCATTAAGTTCTTCTCTGATTTTTTTTATTTCTTTTCTTCTAATAGCTTTGAGTTTGTTTTTTACTTTCTTTTCTTTTCTAGTTTCTTGAGGTACCACAGTAAGTTGTTAATTTGTGATCTTTCTATCTTTTTAATGTAGGCATTTAATGCTATAAACTTTCTCCTTATCACTGCTTTTGCTGTATCCCAGAGGCTCTGGTATGTTGTGCCTCTATTATCACTTGTTTCAAACAATTGAAATATCTGGAGTGACTTCTGTTTCTTACACTGAACCATGAATTTGTTATATAATGTTGTGCTTAACATATGAAAAATTTTACCAGCAAAGGATTAAAAAAATCATAGCAAACAGTTTTGACACTATCAAGCTAGACAAGGAAAAGGCAAAATATTTCAGCTTATCCTATCAGATACCCTGAGTCTTCCCTGAGCAGACTATAGATTCCCACCTGGTTTCCTGTGATATCAAACAGGCAAAATGTTTTCTGAACAAAACATTGCTAAGGACAGAGAGCAAAAATTAATAAACTAGGTTAAAGTTGAAAAATATATACAAATAGACAGTGAACAATGTATTCCTTGATAATAAAACAAACAAAATAACACTAATAATGATTACAACAAGCAAATTTGCCTTATTGTTTACCTTGCTGGGGTCAGTTTATAAAAAGTTAACATGTGTGTTCTATTAGTCCATATTCACACTACTGATAAAGGTGTACCCAAGACTAGGAAGAAAAAGAGGTTTAATTGGACTTACAGTTCCACATGGCTGGGGAGGCTTCAGAATCATGGCAGGAGGTGAAAGGCACTTCTTACATGGCAGCAGCAAGAGAAAATGAGGAAGAAGCAAAAGGGGAAATCCCTGATAAACCCATCAGATGTTGTGAGACTTACTATTACAAGAATAGCATGGGCCTCTAAAATTTAAATCCTCCCCCTGGGTCCCTCCCACAACAGGTGGGAATTCTAGGAGATACAATTCAAGTTGAGATTTGGGTGGGGACATAGCCAAACTATAGTATTCCAACACTGGACCCTCCTAATCTGTCTTCACATTTCAAAACTAACCCTGCCTTTCCAGCAGTCCCCTAAAGTCTTAACTCACTTCAGCATAAACCCAAAAGTCCACAGTCCAAAGTCTCATCTGAGACAAGGCAAGTCCCTTCAGCTTATGAGCCTGCAAAATCAAAAGCAAGCTAGTTATTTTCTAGATACAATGGGGGTACAGGTATTGGGTAAATACAGCCATTCCAAGTGGGAGAAATTGGCCAAAACAAAGGGATTACAGGGCCCATGCAAGACCAAAATCCAGTGGGGCAAATTTTACATCTCCAAAATGATCTCTTTTGACTCCATGTCTCACACCCAGGTCATGCTGATGCAAAAGGTCAGTTTCCATGGTCTTAGGCAGCTCAGCCCCTGTGGCTTTGCAGGGTACAGCCTCTCTCCTGGCTGCTTTCATGGGCTGGTGTTGGGTGTTTGCAGCTTTTCCAGCTGCACGGTGCTAGCTGTGGTGGATCCATCATTCTGGGGTCTGGAGAATGGTGT
This sequence comes from Pongo abelii, assembly GCF_028885655.2. Classification (NCBI taxonomy): domain Eukaryota; kingdom Metazoa; phylum Chordata; class Mammalia; order Primates; family Hominidae; genus Pongo; species Pongo abelii. The sequence continues at coordinate 21,198,646 of NC_071989.2, read as the reverse complement.
CCCTCTTCTCACAGCTAAACTAGGCAGTGTCAATGTAGGGATTCTCTGTGGGGGCTCCAACCCCACATTTCCCTCTTGCATTGCCTAGAAGAGGTTCTCTATGAGGGCCCCACCCCTGCAGCAAATATGTGCCTGGGCATCCAGGCGTTTCCATATATCTTCTGAAATCTAGGCAGAGGTTCTCAAACCTCAATTATTGACTTCTGTGCACTTGCAGGCTCAACACCATGTGAAAGCTGCCAAGCCTTGGTGCTTCCACCCTCTGAAGCCACAGCCCAAGCTCTATGTTGGCCCCTTTCCGTTATGGCTAGAGCAGCTTGGGCACAGGGCATCAAGTCCGTAGGCCGCAAACAGTACAGGGACCCTGGGCTAGGCCCACAGAACCACTTTTGCCTCCTGGGTCTCGGGGCCTGTGATGGGAGGGGCTGCTGTGAAGGTCTGTGACACAGCCTGGAGACCTTTTTCTCACAATATTGGGGATTAACATTAGGATCCTTGCTACTTATATAAATTTCTGCAGCCATCTTGATTTTCTTCTCAAAAAAAGAGTTTTTCCTTTTCTACTGCATTGTCAGGCTGCAAGCTTTCTGAACTTTTATGCTCTGTTTCCCATTTAAAAGCAAATGCCTTTAACAGCACCCAAGTCACCTCTTGAATGCTTTGCAGCTCAGAAATTTCTTCTGCCCCATACCCTAAATCATCTCTGTCAAGTTCAGAGTTCCACAAATCTTTAGGGCAGAGGCAAAATGCTGCCAGTCTCTTTGCTAAAACCTAACAAGAGTCACCTTTGCTCCACTTCCCAAAAAGTTCCTCATCTCCATCTGAGACCACCTTTCATTGTCCATATCATTATCAGCATTTTGGTCAAAGCCATTTAACAACGCTCTAGGTTGGTCCATACTTTCCCACATTTTCCTGTCTTCTTCTGAGTCCTCCAAACTGTCCCAACCTCTGGGTGTTGCCCACTTCCAAAGTCACTTCCACATTTTTGGGTATCACAACGTCCCACTCTCAGTACCAATTTATTGTATTAGTCTGTTTTCACCTTGCTAATAAATGTGCAGTGCATATTCCAGTATTTAAGAGAATGGGAATTATAGCTACAGCTGAGAGTTGAACACCGTTCAAAAATAGCTCTTAGTACACTACTGGACTTTATTAAAAAACTGAGTCCTGAGAATGGAACATTGAGAGACCAAGTAGGCAACATTCCAATCATGAAGTAGTTATTATCCCACCACCAGAATTGGAAAGTTGCTGTACTACTGGAACTGAATAGTAGCCCTGAAAAGCGGTGGTGAGGAAAACATATTTTTTATATATATATATATATATATATGTATATATACATATACATATATATATATATATATAAACACACACACACACATCTCACACGTTACCCCCCCACACACAAATAATGTATATATATCACTTAACACACATATATATATATGCAATTTACTTGAAAAAGAAAAAAAAACACTGGGCCTATTTATTTAAGTTGTCAAAATTAGCCAATTTGTACTGATATTCTTTGTTCATTTAATTAACTCAGTGAAGCTTAAGCATTAATTTTTATTTGTGATTTAGATGTTCAAAATCTCCTGAGGAGTTTACAGAAAAAACTCAATGTAAGAGCAAAATTATTTTAGTAAGCCTTATTTATCATGAAATAATCTCATCCTTTTAAGGTGTTCAATTCCAGGATGAACTGATTAATACAACACAGTAATAATGCCAGATATATTAATCAGTAAATTATAGTAATAAATTTAAGCATTTATAATATATCTTTCAATGAAAATAAGCAGGGTTTGTTGTTGTTTTTTTAGCTTGATACAGTCTAGACTAAACCAGCTTGAAATACACAGACCCAAAGGTGTTTATTTTTCAGCATATTAAAATATTGTATTATTACAGTATTTTGTCAATGTTAGACATAAGAATATAAATGATGCATAACAATTATGCCATCTCACCACACATTGAACCTAGACATCCCCAGTACACTTGAAACACACCTTCAGAAAGAAACAATGACAACCCAGTAGAAATGACAAAGTAATCAAATGGCTGATTAGGTAACTTTAATTTAGATAGCTTAGATGAGCCCTTGATAATCAATGCCCAAAAAAAGATGGAACTAGAAAATCACTAATTTATGTACTCAAAATAAATAATTAAGTCAGCTGATATGGTTTGGCTCGGTGTCCCCTCCCAAATCTCATCTCAAATTGTAATCCACACATGTTGGAGGAGCGGCCTGGTGGGAGATAATTAGATCATGGTGGTGAATTTCTCCCTTCTTGTTCTCATGATAGTGAATGAATTGTCATGAGAGCTGATGGCCTTAAAGTGTGGCACTCCCCCTTGCTCTCTCTCTAACCTGCAGCTATGTAAGACATGCTATGTTTCCCTTTTAACTTCTGTGATCATTGTAAGTTTCCTGAGGCTCCCCAGCCATGTGGAGCTATGAGTTGATTAAACCTTTTTTTCTTTATAAATTACCCAGTCTCAGGTAGCAGTGTGAAACAGACTAATATAGAAAATTGGTACCAAATTAGTGGGCCATTTCTATAAAGATAACTGAGAATGTGGAAACGACATTGGAACTAGGTAACCAGTAGAGTTTGAAACAGTTTGGAGGGTTCAGAAGAAGATAGTAAGATGAGGAAAAGTTTGGAACTTCCTAGAGACTAGTTGAATAGTTTTGATCAAAGTGCTGATAGTGATATTGATGATGAAGTCCAGGCTGAGGTAGCCTCAGATGGAGATGAGGAACTTGGTGGGAACTGGAGCAAAGGTGACTCTTGCTATGCTTTAGCAAAGAGACTTGTAGAGTTTGCCCCTGCCCTAGAGATGCATGGAACTTTCAACTTGAGACAAATGATTTAGGGTATCTGGCAGAAGAAATTTCTAAGAAGCAAAGCATTCAAGAGGTGACCTGGTTTTTCTAAAAGCACATGGTCATACGCATTCACAAAAAGATGGTTTGAAATTTGAACTTATGTTTAAAAGGGGAGCAGAGCACATAAGTTTGGAAAATTTGCAGTCTGACCATGTGATAGAAAAGAAAAACCCAGTTTTTTGGAAGAAATTCAAGCCAGCTGCAGAAATTTGCATAAGTGACAGGGAGCCAAAAGTTAATAGCCAAGACAATGGGGAAAATATCTCCAGGGCATTTCAGAGATCTTTGAGGCAGCCCCTCTCATCATAGGTCTCGAGGCCTAGGAGGGAAAAATGGTTTCTCGAGCTGAGGTGAAGGCCCTATTGCTGTGTGCAGTTTTGGGACAAGGCATACTGCGTCCCAGTCACTCCAGCTCCAGCCATGGCTAAAAAGCGCCAAGGTACATCTAAGATCATTGCTTCAGAGGATGCAAGCCCCAAGCGTTGGCAGGTTCCACATGGTGTTGGGCCTGCAGAAGTGCAGAAGACAAGAGTTGAGTTTTGTGAACCTCTGCATAGACTTCAGAGAATGTACGGAAATGCCTAGATGTCCAGGCAGAAGTCTGCTGCAGGGACAGAGCCCTCATGAAGAATCTCTATTAGGGCAATGGAGATGGGAAATGTGGGGTTGGAGCCCCCACACAGAGTCCCCACTGGGGCACTGCCTAGTGGAGCTGTGAGAAGAGGGCCACTGTGCTCCAGATTCCAGAATGGTAGATCCACTGACAACTTGCATCGTGCACCTGGAAAAGCTGCAAGCACAAAACACCAGCCCATGCAAGCAGCCATGGGCCTATTCCCTGCAGAGCCATAGAGGTGGAGTTGCCCAAAGCTTTGTGAGCCTGCCCCATGCCTCAGCATGCCCTGGAGGTAAGACATAAAGTCAAATGGGATTATTTTGGACTTTTAAGGTTTAGTGAGTACCCTGTTGGGTTTGAAGTTGCATGGGGCATGTGGCCCCTTTGTTTTGTCCAATTTCTCCCATTTGGAATGGGAACATTTATCTACCACTCTCTTGAGCCTCCTGTCCAGGAGGTCCATTAGTGCCTCAGTTCTATTCAGTGTGGACCTGAAGGTGCTTCCCACCCCTAAGCCACCTGTCAGGGTGAGCTGAGCGATCAGCTGGGAAAAGCAGAGCCACTTGTGGCCAAGAGGAATTGTTCTGGGGGTTGGTTAGTAAGCAGCAGAGTGAAAGGGGAGAAGAAAACAATGTATAGGGGTTGAACGTCTCCAGCTGAAGAAGGGGAGGCTTAGAGGTTTTTACCATTGGGGAACATAACTGAGTCACAGCAGCAAAATATGTTACCAGCAGTGAATCCATATGGGTCTGCAGCAACTTCAATTCTTGCCTCCTCAGAAGAAAGAATTTGACTGAGGAGCATAAGGCAAAAGGAGAGACAGAGGCAAGTTTTAGAGCAAAAGTGAGTTTTTTAAAAAAAGCTTTAGAGAAGTAAAGTACACGTGGAAAAGGGCCAAGCAGACGACTTGGGAGATCAAGTGCCCTGTATGACATTTGACTTCGGGTTTTATACATTAGCATACTACTACGATCTTGCATTCCTTCTCCCCTGATTCTTCCCTTTGGGGTGGGCTGTCCACATGTGCAGTGACCTACTAGCACTTGGGAGTTGAGCATGTGCAGTGTGTTTACTGGAGTTGTATGTATACTCTTTTGAGGTGTTATTCCCTTACTAGCTCAATTTTCCTAGAAAGTCATATACCAGTTAAACTCTATCATTTTGCTTTTTAACATGCATGCTTGAGCACACTTGTCCAACTCCTGTGATCTTATTGGGAAGCTGCTGATCACCTGTTTCAGGTTTTGTCTTTCTGTTGGGAGACTGCCTTTCCCCGGTGCCAGCTGCAACCAATTATTATTTTAGAGAGACACTTTAACAACCACCTGACCATGACCTGATGGTCACCTGACATTCCTGGTTGGGGGATGGAGCCCTCCCTTACCCTGCTCATGCCTGACAAGCTACCTACTGTAACAAAATGATCTGGTTTTTCAAAAAGACAAATAATGAATACATAATAAAATAAACATATAGATAAATGAAGTTGTTATAGATTATAAAAGACTTACAAGACAACAATCAATTGCAATGTGTGACTTACGGATCGTGATTTAAACCAATGGACTGTAAAAAAAGAATTTTGAGATAAATTGGCATGTTTATTTTGGGTTGCAGATGGCAGAAAGAAAATGTTGCAAATTTTCTTCTGTATGATAATGACTGTGAAATTTAAAATAAATAATAAAACTGCAATATTTGAAAATGTAAAATATAAAATATTTAAACCATATTAAATATTGAAACCATTTTCTCCTAGGCCCCTGGACCTGTGATGGGAGGTTCTGCCAGGAGGACCTCTGGCATGCCCTGGAGACATTTTCCCCATAATCTTGGGAATTAAAATTTGGCTCATCCTTACTTATGCAAATCTCTGCAGCTGGCTTTAATTTCTCCTCAGAAAATGAGTTTTTCTTTTCTGTCACATTTCTAGGCTACAAATTTTCTGAACTTTTATGTCCTTCTTCCCTTATAAAACTGAATGCTTTTAACAGCACTCAAGTCACCTCTTGAATGCTTTGCTGCTTAGAAATTTCTTTCACCAAAAACCCTCAATCATCTCTCTCAAGTTCAAAGTTCCACAAATCTCTAGGGCAGGGGCAAAATGCCATCAGTCTCTTTGCTAAAACATAACAAGAGTCACCTTTGCTCCAGTTCCCAACAAGTTTCTCATCTCCATCTGATATCACCTCAGCTTGGATTTCATTGTCCATATCACTGTAAGCAGTTTGGGCAAAGCCATTCGACAAGTTTCTAGGGAGTTTCAAACTTTCCCAGATTTCTTTATCTTCTTCTGAGCCCTCCAAACTGTTTCACCCTCTACCTGTTGCCCAGGTCCAAAATTGCTTCCACATTTTCAAGTATCTTTTAAGCAACACCCCACTCTACTGGTACCAATTTGCTATATTAATCTGTTTTCACAGTGCTGATAAAGACATACCTGGGACTGGGCAATTTCCAAAAGAAAGAAGGTTAGTTGGACTTTCAGTTCCACATGGCTGGGAAGCCTCACTGTCATGGTGGAAGGCAAGGAGGAGCAAGTCACATCTTACGTGAATGGTAGCAGGCAAAGAGAGAAAACTTGTGCAGGGAAACTCCTCTTTATAAACCATCAGATCTCATGAGACTTATTCACTATCATGAGAACAGCATGAGAAAGACTTGCCCCCATGATTCAACTACCCCCCACTGGGTCCCTCCCACAACATGTGGGAATTCAAGATGAGATTTTGATAGGGACACATTAAAACCATATCAGCATGACATCTAGGATTTTCTTTAAACATTTAGTCAAGATGAAAAAAGTGGAGAAGAATATGAAACAAATTTGGAGAATATGTTGATTATCCTTAAAGCTGGGAGCTGAATACATTAAACTGTTTACTGTTTTATTTTTGTGTACATTTTTAAATGTTCATAATAATATTTTAATATATGCATGCAATTGAACTATTGTAATGACTGAGTGAACTAAAATCTTTCCTTATAATATCAAAAAATCTTTCTCAGTCACAACATCACGGTCTTAACTATTCTCTATTTTTTTCCTTTTTTTAATGGATGGTTTACTTTTTTACTACATTCTTAAGAAAATCAGTGTCAATAGTATATCAACAAGACTATTTAGTTTATTCTGACAAACATATGCAGAAGTTTACTTTGTGCTACGAACTGCCAGATGCTGGGAATAACTTGTGTAAAAGATAAACTCTTCTTAGATTTTATTTCTTTTGGTATGTCTACTTATGAATGTCAGAAATAGCCAATAAAATTGAATTCCTAGTGGTTTTTGCTTTATTCACGGCTCTTTTCAATTCACTTCACATTCATTTCAAGACATTTCTTACATCTGATATCTTGCCTTTTTATGTTTTGTCTGATGATTTTATATTCTACAGCCTGAAAAACTAGAGCTTTATACTGTTTCTCCAACATTAATCTTGAATTTCTCCAACTGATAAAATGGATTTAACATAAAATCAATTGATCCTCATGCTATTTGGTACTTCTCACTAGGTGATCTATCTGGTACTTCTCACTAGGTTAACTTAATTCTCATAAACAGAAATCAGAGAGCCCTCATATATATATACACATAGAGAGAGAGAGAGATTTAATTCAACATAATATTTGTATCTTTGTCTTTATGCAGAGATATTAAACAAGTGCAAATTTCTACAAGCTTGGTTGCATTATTTGTCATACATATCATAAGTAATAGTATGACCATGTTGTATTTGTTAAATGAGCCCGATAGTCTTTTTATGATATAATGCTCTATAATATAAGAAATGAGCTACTAATAATTACAAAAATAATGTTATCAAACTTGTGGTTTATGGAGTGTAACATTATATGTGAAAAGGCAGAACTCTTGGCAACACAGGTATGTCCTAGTTTATCTGTCATAAATAACAATGAAATTCTTAATTATTTGATTAGTTATAGATATCCATGCACAGTATCCCTCGCTCAACATATAAGTTAAGTCATAGGTTAAATTCAATCCCCTGCAAATGTACTTGCCTCAAGTTAAGAAACGCAGTAAACATCACCTGTGTGTACATCAACAAACTCCATTAACCTTTTCGTTAGTTAGATTCACCCCCTGTTGCAAATCTGCTTCCTATAATTCAGCCAGTCTGTAATTTATCACAAAACTCAGCCAAGCTCCATAATTGCCTGCTTTCCACTGGAAAAAGCTTTAATTAAATACTAGTAAAATGCTAGTAGTTCCCATCGATCAATATTTCATTCAGGTTTCTGCTCAAAAGCCAAACTTAAAGGATTGCAGTGACGACTGTATCTAAAGTTGTGTATTTTTAGTAGAAATATTGAATTCTTACTTTTCTTCATTTACTTTTTCAACAGATCCCTTGCATGATATTAAATTATACATCTAGCATTTATTTATTTATTATCTATATTTTCCACTGGTATAGATGGTCATTGAAGGCAGATATTTCTACTTTTTGTGCTACTCTATCCCCTCTGTCACAAAAATGAATGTTGCGTAATAGGGGCTACATAAACATTTGCTGAATGAACAAATTAATGAATGGCTATAGAGAGAAAGAAAGTCTGTCCACTGACCTCAGATAACTATGACATAACATTTCTCTCATATTTTGTTAAGTCATAGTTTAAAATACTGAGATTATTAAATAGGAAAAATTCTCAAATAAAGGGAATGGATACGTTATGATGAGAATGAAAGCAAAACCAAATCTTTAACTTAAATAATTTGAAATGTGAGAGGTTATATCATTGGTAGATATTCATATAGATATCGGTAAGTAAAATACAATGGGTAGCATATTCACAATTAGAAATAGAATCTCTTACATTCATCCACCATTGCATTGCTGTTTTTCCAAATAATAATGCAAAAATTCAAATAACAATAATGTTATTGAAGAATATTAGAATCACATAAAACAGAGGCATCATGTCAGAAAGACCCAGGCTTCAGCTCTATCAGTGTATAAGGTGATCAAGTAATATAATTTCTCTACCTTTAAATTTATTTCTTAATACATCAGAAATATAGTAGGGTTGTCAAAGGATGAAATGAGATAATTAACAGAAAGTACTTGTGAAAGAGACTGGTGGCTACCATCCAAAATGTATGATCTCCTGTTCTTATTGGATACACAGCTAGCCTACACAGCTAGCCTATATTCCAGCCACAGTCATCCCAAATGATGAGCTCCACTTCAAGACCTGGTTCATAACCTCTCCCTTGCACTCATTTCTTCTTCTATCTTGTTGGAGTAAAAAAGACATGAGCACCAGACTAATTTTCAGGCCATCTCTGTCAGTATGAATCTCTGAATAACCAGATGGAGAATAGCAGTCCTGCCAATCTATTCCACTAAACCAGACATAATTTGAGCCATAAATAAACTTAAAATAATTTTAGTTTTGCTTTATGTTATAAAATATGTTTTTTTGGGGGCAGAGAGTAAATTCTCTTATCATAAAACTTATAAAACTATGACATATTTAATATAATAAATATCTCAGCATACTATGCAGTTTTTATTAAATTGTCCAAATAACTAGTTAGCAATTACTTATTTCATGGGTAGAGTTTATACCATAAAAAGATTTGCAAATAGCAGTATTGAATTGATTTTCAGAAACCTCCAAAAATTCTATATTATTAAATGTACCATTATGTACTACATAGAGTTTATATTGAAAGTGAAAACTCATTGATAAGTGAATTTTTGGTGATTAACCAAAATTAGGTGATTAGGTTTACTTGTTAAGTGATGATTTCAGGAGGAAATGGGGATCAGGCAGCATGGTAGCATTGACTTATTAACTAAATTTAGGTTTTCTGGAAATAATCTCAGTTCTTCATGCCTAAAGAAACTGAAACACTGTAAGCAATTTATTTTAGGCTAAAATGCGGTATTCATTCCAATAAAGTCACCCTCAATCTTTTGCAAGACTGTCAGATGGTGTTGTGCCCTTCAAATAACTTCAGAGGCTCAAAGTCATAGGCTGATAACAAATTTGTCAATAAGCATTAGCCATCGTAAATACATTTAGAGCAAAATGAAATTGTGGATATTCAATTATATAGCAATCAACTTTGTTGATTTGTTTTAATTCTTGAAAGACAGCCCCAACTTTAACAGATTAACAACGTACCATCTGTATCTAAGCTTGACACTAATTGCCGGTAAACCAAACATTAAAGCTTATTTTCCAAACCTGCATATTATGCCGCTTGTAATCAAGTTTAAGGTGGTCATTTTCTTGAAACTTTCAACCCTGTAAGTGAGATAAACCTTATCATTTTCTCCTTAGATTTTATCCCTTTGGGATTTTTGAACTGCAATTGATAATAAACTTATTATTTTGTATTTTAAGCTATCTAATTTTTTTGATTATGTATACGTATATACTAGAACTAGTTCATCAAAAAGAATTAATATATCAAACAAATTAATAGATGTTTTTCCCACTATTAGTATTTCTTTAATGTCTCATTATTTCCATAAATAACCTTGGATTTCCTCATAAAAACTAAGATGGCATAATGAATTATTTCCCTATTATACTGCTGTTGAGAGGAGGCTATATTCCAACAGAAATTGAAAAAAAAACATTCTGTACAATGTACAGCCATTGAGGAAGATTAGGCATATCGTTTTTAAAATCAACTTTAAATAATAGATTAAAGGAGTTTAGGATGATAGAACAAGTTTTACCATCCTCTGGGATGGTAGATGTCACCTTCAGCCAGGGATGCTCTAATCTATAATAGCATCAGTGATCATCTACTGAGTGCTGAATTAGGGAAAAGCAAGATTCAAACCTTAAAAGAAGAAAGAAATATTGCTGAGAAAAGAAGATGTGGGAATGCTGAAGTTCTAGGCTATTGGAATAGAACTGTTCCAAGCTGAAGTTCTAGGCCATTGGAATAGAAATAGAAATTACTGGGAAAGAAACGGAGTTCTCAAGAAGGGATGCAAAGCTATTGTGATATTACTTTGTAGACTTTCTACTTTCCATTGCTGGGGATGACCAAAGTGTCTTGAATCTTGATTTGGAAGAATTCCTGGCCAGAAACTAGTTTACAGCATTTCCTCTAAACTTTTCATAAGAAAGATTGATTATAATTAAAGATTTATATCAGTTACTCAGTTTCCATTTTTAACAAGTAAACGGAGAATGATAGTTATAATTCACTTATTGTGAATTATTATTATTTTGCTGGGGGAATGAGATCTCCCTTTGTTGCCCAAGCTGGTTTTGAACTCCTGAACTCTAGTGATTCTCCTGTCTAGGCCTTCCAAAGACCTGGGATTAAAAGCATGAGCCACCACACACAGCTGTGAACTAATTTTATCTGTTTTACATCTGTAAGAGTTCCTTGCAAAAAAATATAACAGTACCTAGCAGAAAATTAAAAAAGAAAGAAAGAAAGAAAAGAAAGAAAGAAAGACAAGAAAGAAAGAAAGAAAGAACGAACGAACAGAAGTGTACCCAGCAAAATGTGAATGTGAGGCTCAGCAAATGATGGATCATTTGTAGAATACAGAGGTTTCCAGTGGAGGAAAAGTGGAACAGGTAAGGCAGAAATGTCAGTAGAAATTCTACAGTAATTCACCAGACATATGCTGAGAAGAAGCACTTCATGGAGGTTACTGGGTTTCAGATCGCAAGGAAAGGTGAGGAGCTAGAAACTAAATATTATATGAAAATCATGAGACTTAATTTCAAGTAAAGTAAAAGGACAATATTAATCTTGAAGGTATTCTTTTTTCAATATCAAATGTACAAGTCCTGGTTGTTGCAAATTTTTTTTCTGTGCATGTGGAGTCGAAAAATTCAAATTTTGTAATTATTACACTAACATCTTTATTACGTTTCTCAACCTCTCTGTCTTATTTTTCATGTCATAAAGCAATTTATGAATATCCATTATAATGTTTTATTATTTAGACATTTGTTACTGAGAATACTAAAAAACATTGAAATCTATTCTAAGACTTGGATTACATTTTTTTCTGTAATCTATTAATTAGATTCCAGTTAGTGATGGCTTTCCCAAATTAAAAATGGTTTTACTGAATTACTTATACCAGAGAAATACCATAAAAATGTAACTGTGGCTGGGCACGGTGACTCACGCCTGTAATCCCAGCACTTTGGGAGGCCTTGGCGGGTGGATCACGAAGGTCAGGAGATCAAGACCATCCTGGCTAACACGGTGAAACCCCGTCTCTACTAAAAATTCAAAAAATTAGCCGGGTGTGGTGGCGGGCGCCTGTAGTCCCAGCTACTAGGGAGGATGAGGAGGAGAATGGCGTGACCCGGGAGGCGGAGCTTGCAGTGAGCCGAGATGGCGCCACTGTACTCAAGCCTGGGCGACAGAGAGAGACTCCGTCTCAAAAAAAAAAAAAAAAGTAATTGTATGTGTGTTAATGAAACATGACACATATTTTCAATTGTCCATGAATAATGCATTTATAAATTTTGAGTTAAACAGCCTCATTGTCCAAAGACAATAACAACATAGTAATTAAGCAGGTGAGTGACGATTATGCATTTAAATGTCTAGATATTTTATATAAAATGGACAAAGAAAGATTCAATTTTATATAAAAAGAACAAATCACCTTCAACACACATTCCCAGACTACACAGAATTTCTCAGACAAGAGCAAAATTTATGGACACAAGAAATTAAATTATTCTTTTGTATAATGTTGTTGGCAATTGCAGCCTGATTAACTAAACTCAATTATTCCTTCACAATGTATTTTATTCTCTAGCTCCCCAAATAAAATTGTAACGACACGCATGTTTCCAAGCAAAGCTCAGAAAGTAGTGCATATTTTTGACTCTCATTTGAATCTATTATATTTTTCACAGAATGTGCCCCTTTCACCTAAAACGTGTCCTGATTTTCCAAAAGTATATTTGAGAAAATTATGGATTTTCCTTGAAACAAGTGAAATCGTATGCTTCAAACATCAGATCATCAGTTGATTCCTATAACCAGGACTTACCTTATTTCTCTCATTTAATCATTTTTTTGATTTATTAGTTCGATAAATTCACACACTATGAGAAACAATAGTGATTGTCAAACATCCAATATTATGTAGTAAGTAGCATTTATTGAATTCTTACTATGCCCTAGTTGCAATGCTAATTTTGTGGTATTTCCTAATCAATGTAATACTCAAAACGAACTATCAGATATTATTATTGTACTGATGAGAAAACAGAGGTGCAGAAATCAATAAATCATGTCTTTAAATTGAATTCACGTGTCTACCAGAAAGATAAGAGCAGCCCCTGTTAGCTTTGAGCAGGAACCCAGTTAGGTCTTGTCGTTATGCTGAATGCAAACAATTTGAGAAAGAATCAACATCAGACAAGGCCATTGTGGGACTGTAGTAAATAAGACAAAAACAAGGCCACTTCATATTCATGTGTAAACACAGACAAAACTTGACAATTGTCTAAGCCACAAAATAGCAAACATTTCTCTACATCAGCTAATATAAGTGTCTGCTGTTTCCTTACCAAATAAACCTGTAGCTTCAACCTTGTCGTCTCTCCTTCTTGGTAAGATTTATTTAAAAATGCAATCATATAACTACCCTCACACTCAGTTTCTCCCACTCTAAGTCCAAAGCAAAGCCCCACTTTGTTAAACAACCCCGAAATCATGTAAAGCAAATGCTCTTAGTTTGCTAACACCCTCTTACAGAGCTGTTTCAGGGTTCCGCATGCTGGACATTCTTTCTTACTGCACTGATTAATAAAACAACTATTTCAACTGTAAGTGTGTTCCTGGTTGTCCCTGGCTAGAAGGCACTAAGAATATGATACCAGGAGCCAGGAATCACTTTTCTAATCTGTTTGTGATATTGAAAAAGAGAAAAGAGAGAGAGAGAGAAAAAATATAATAGCTAAGCACAAATTATACAAGTAAAAAAGGCGTCTTGAGACTGTTGGAAAGCTGGAGGAATTGTAGGCTATTTGAAAGTGTATATTTGGATTTCTAAAATAGATTTATTATTCATGTAATTATTTGTCTGCATTCAATTTAAACCTGTACATACATTAAAAGGTTTCAAATTTCAAAATGTGTAATTTTAAAATTAGAAAAAAAGAATCAGAAAACTAGTTAGCATGCAAGAATACAGTGGATCCATTATCTTAAGTTTCCATAACTGTGTCATTATATCAGCCTTTTAAACAAAAAATACCTTCTCCATATTTTGTTAGATATGGATATGCATGGATGAAAAATACTCATGTTTGGTATTCTAAGGAATTATAGCTGACCCTGTTTAGTTCTCTGGAATAATTAGAGTTATATCTAGTCTACCATCAAAACTAGTGTCTAGGAAATAAAGAGGCAAATATAATTCACAAGAGTTAAAAATAAAGATCCTACCGGTAAATACTGTAACTTATATTTTCTGGTCATTCATGAGCTTAATGATGTGTTATATTTGAGTCTAGTAGAACTGAGTATTAACAGAGTTGAAGTACATGGAAAGAAAAAGAATAGAGATGATATATTAAGCATTATTTAACCCACTGTGAATTATGAGTTTTCAATTTGATAGCATAAGAGGAGGAAGAATTACATTAAATCATACACCTACTATAATAAATAGGAAATGACAAATGTTAGGATGCCGAGGGATGGGAAACTCTACTTTTGGTAGGAAATTAAAAGGGTGCAGCCACTGTGAAAAAATGGAATGGAAATATCTAAAAAAATGAAAAATAGAATTACTCTATGATCCACAGATTTCACTTCTGGGGATATATTTTAAAAAAATGAAATGCAGAGTCTCAAAGAGATAATTGTGCACCCATGTTCATAACAGCATTGTTTACAATAGCCAAAAGATGGAAGGACCCCCAGGTGTCACACAGTCAATGAATGGATAAACAATTATGGTGTGTGTGTGTGTGTGTGTGTGTGTTTGTATACACACACACATAGTGGAATATTCATCAGCCTTAAAAAGGACAAGAATTTTGACACAAGTTGGAATATGAATGAAACTTAAAGACATTGTACTAAATGAAATAAATCAGTCACAAAAAGACAAATACTGAATGATTACACATGTATGAGGTAGCTAGAGTCATCAGAATCATACAGACAGAAAGTAGAAAGTAGGTTGTCAGTGACCGTATGCAGTAGAGAATTGTAGGGGGTTGCTGTTTAATAGGTACAGTGTTTCAGTTTTGCAAGAAGAGCCCTAGAGATTAATGACGGTGATGCTCACACAACAACGTGAATGTACTTAATACTAGCAAACTGTACATTTAAAAATGATGAAATGGTAAGTTTTATTTTAGGTGTATTTTACCACAATTATTTTTTTTAAATTTTAACGATAATTTAGAAAATACCTAGTGCTTAATGAGCCAAGCTATATTTAACTATTAAACATAAAAGCAAAAAGTCCTTTAAACCTTTCTTTTCTTAAAGTCATCTTACTATTTTGCAGAATGATCCAGTAATATGTGTATATAAATGTTTTTGCTGTACAGATTACATACGCATCTAGTATCAGAGTACAGACAGTAACATCTCAGTTATATAGAAAACTTGGCTCTCCAATAAAATTTGGGTCACAG
Source organism: Pongo abelii (assembly GCF_028885655.2). Classification (NCBI taxonomy): domain Eukaryota; kingdom Metazoa; phylum Chordata; class Mammalia; order Primates; family Hominidae; genus Pongo; species Pongo abelii. The sequence continues at coordinate 21,183,479 of NC_071989.2, read as the reverse complement.
AATTTCAGAGTGGCAGAGGCTTGACTCAATTATTTAAATTTCAGTGGCATCTAGGAGCTACAGATTTCAAGGACATGTATGTTCAGAAAAACATCACTTTTAATAAAACACGAACTCATCATTTCAGGATCAGTTACTCTGACATTTGTCTTGGTAATAAAGACAACTAACTTCTGTAGTGACATTTTCTTAAAGGTGCTATCAACTATGATAGTCCGCTTTCACTATGACACATCCCAATCATATTGGGCATTCCCGTGTTGACCTTGGCATAGTTGGTCCTGAGAACTACTTAGCACTCTCAGGTTACGAGCTAGTCAGTGAGATTACACAGGGTTATGAGAGCCAAACATGATTGATGGCAAGATTCACATACTGTGATGCCTTAACAGGCAGGATAGGTAACTTAAACGAGGGAAGGTGGCTGGCAATGGGGTCACGCAATGTCTTATTTTAACAAGCTGGTATAACGCCACACAGGAATATTCTTCAATTAAACTAAGAAATATACTTTTTTGTTGTTGTTTTTCTCTCAAAATGCATGGCTCTTTGGGTTCCCTATTACTATTGTAACAGTGACTAACAATAAAGAAGAAATATTTTTCTTTCCTTTTAATGTTACACAACCGCAGCTGTTTTGCAATGATTAATTTAAAATCAGACTTTAAGAAGTAGAACATCTGGCTTCTTATGTAAGATCTTCTTATGTTAAATGTTGCTAATAATTATTTTTTTTTAACCCTGAGTAATTCTGTAAGCCAAATGACAACTTTGTGACCCTTAATCTGTGCCCTTTTTACTAAATTGTTGATTTTCAAAATAAAACACATTAAACAACAACAACAAAACACTGTTTAGTCCCATCAGTTCTACAAAACAGTTCTACAATCTATCCATTATTTTGTACAGTATTTATTTGTGACAAATGTCTATAAGTTTTGCTGACCCATTTGTTCATGAAAGTCAAAACCTGGAATTAAAAAAAATCTTAAGTTTTCTTAAAAATATATAACATTTTCTTTACATTTTTAAAAATAATTCTTTAAAAGTTTAAGTATATAAACAATAGAAAAATAATGTAATGACTATTATGACTAATAGTAAGAGATACTAACTCTGTAGTATCTCTTCCATTTTAAATAACTCTGAAGTAAGGAGAAACTGGGAGAGGCTGACTTGAAAATAAGTGTCTAAAGACTGTCCCCTGACAGTGAAACTTTTAGATAAGCCCATCATGGAGCTGATAATAGCTAAGCAGCCACCTCAAGAGCAGAGGGCTCCCAGGCCAGCAGGATATGACATTAACCTGGTTGCAACTATTAACACCTCTAAGAAAAGAATGTGTTACTCAGAAGGGGGATTATCCAAATAAAAAAGTGCAAAATAGAGAGGACTGCAGCATTAAATATTATATAAGTGCTTTTAACCTCTTTCCAAGAGAGCAGGTGCTCAGATACTGACCATGGACTTATTTTTTTTTCATTTAGTCTGAATGTTAAAGCTATACCTAATGTAAAGACAAATGCTTTATGTGACAGAATTGGTTGTCTGCTTACCCAATGTGCCCTGGTTGATGTCTATGATGTGAATTGGTGGGACCCTATCCCCTGCCATTTTATTTGGGCCTGCTGCTAATGCATGAGCTGCTATAACATGAATTTTGTTTTTATTTGGTTTGACCAAGGCCCAGTCGTTCCCCTGTTCATTTGCCTCCACCGGATACCCAGCAGTGATATAATCCACTTGTGTTAGTAAATTTTCCCACTGCTGTAAAGATACTGAGACTGGGTCATTTGAAAACAAAGGAGGTTTAATTGATTCACAGTTCCACATGTCTGGGGAGGCCTCAGGAAACTTACAATCATGGCGGAAGGGGAAGCAGGCACCTTCTTCACAAGGCAGGAGGAGAGAAGGAGAACAGGAGAAACTGCCACTTATAAAACCATCAGATCTTGTGGGAACTCACTCACTATCATGAGAACAGCATGGGAGAAACTGCCTCCATGATCCAATCACCTCCCACCAGGTTTCTCCCCTGACACTTGGGGATTACAATTTTGATTACGATTTGAGATAAGATCTGGGTGGAAACACAGACGCACCATATCACCACCTATCTCCAAACTGAGTCAGCTATCCTATAGATTTCAGCTATAGAACTACAGGCACTCCCCTCTGTTTATCCCACCTTGTAAACCTTCCTGTGGGCTTGCCTTCCACCACCAGCTATCCCCATATTTCCCCAAAATGCAGGACGAGTCCTAGATTCTTTATATCGCCCATGTGCTGAGAATGGCTGGGAAGTGCTAACTTCCTCCCTTTCTGCCTTCCCAGATTGTTGCTGAACACCCTGTGAGATCATCATCTCCTTCTGCCCCAAATAGAAACGGAAACAAATGGCCCTTTTCCATCTGCGTTCATCTATTATTTTTTCACACTCTAACAACACTTGGTTTTCTGGCCTTCCCTACATTTGCATATCATTTTCTTCCAAAAATTCCTCACCCTTGGAGAAGTTGGTATTCCACTATATTTAGAACATAAAAAAATAAAAACACATAAACTAATGAAAAACATGGTGATGTAAGCCACCAAGCTTGACTTTTTATATACAAAATAGGAGCTAATGGGGTCTAAAAAATTATTACATCTCTGAAAAAATCCTCAATTCTAAATCCTAGAAACTACAAGACATGGAATTCTATCTTTTTGTTTCTCAGAAAACAGTCCTCACCTACTGTCTTCCAATCACTGAGGAGATGATTATGTACAGAAAAGTGAAGAGGGAGGATTGCTGGATGGTATGGTCATTCTATTTTCAATTTTTTGAGAAACTCATATTTTTTTCATAGTGGTTTCACCCATTCGCATTCCTACCAACAGTGTCCCAGGGTTCTCTTTTTCCACATCTTCCTAATATTTGTTATCTTTGTTTTTTTGTTAATAGCCATTCTAGCTGGAGTGAGTTGAAAGCAAATTAAATGTTTATCAAATGAATGGATTTAAAAACATGGCATATGCATACAATAAAATATTCTTCAGTGTTAAAAAATAAGTAAATCCTGCCATTTGGGATAACACAGATGAACTTGGAGGACATTATGCTGGTGAAATAAGCCAGACACAGACAGATGAAATCTACACAATACCAATTATATGATAAGTCTGAGTCAAAATCATAGAAGCAGAGAGTAAAAGGCGGTTGCCAGGGACTCAGGGAGAAGGAAATGGGGAGGTGCCAGTCAAAGGGTACAAAGTTATAACAAGATGAATAAGTCCTAGAGTTCTACTGTTTAGCATATTGCTTGTAGTTAACAATACTTTTTATATACTTAAAAATCTGCTAAAAGTGTAGATCCTATGTTGTGTTCTTATCACAAAAATAATAAATAAATAAGAAGGAAATAACAAACTTTTAGAGGAGATGAGTAAGTGCATGGCATAGATTGTGGTGATGGTTTCACAATTGTGTACGTAGCTCCAAATTCATCAAGTTGTATACATTTAACTATGTGCAGTTTTTTGTATGCCAGTCAAGCCTCGATAAAGCAGTTCTTTTTTTAAAAGTGCAGAAGAAAAAATACATCACATATTTTAAAATGCTACTTTCGTTAATAATTTTGAATGCTATGTAATTTATATACATATTCAACTTTACAATAAGTAACACTATAAACCTTTTAGCATGCACAATTATCTGTGCAAAGTGATGCACATATTAACTCAGTTAATCTTCATTATTAGCATCTGAGGATTAGAGATGAAAAGACAATGTTTTAGACAAGTGAATTGTTTTGCCCAAGATCGAAGAGCTACTAAGTGTGAAACTGGTATTTAATGCCAACGAGTTTAGCTCCAGAGCCTGTGCTGTTAAACATTTTTTTATATATAGCATTTATATTCACATTGATCCAATATGTACCTGTTAAATCTTTCCTATGGAAAAACACTTTGCTAGATGCATGTGCTACAATACCTCTAAAGTTAATTTAACAGGCCTTCAAGGAGCTGTTAGTCTAAAGAGTAGTGATGAGACATAAATAAATACATTTTACAGGCAGCCTAGGAATAGTCCCCAGAGAGCTATAGATATATCACGAAATGCATTTCTTTCTTCTTTTGATTTATGTCTTCTTCCTTCTTTCACTTTAGAATATGCTTTCATGTATTTGACCTGGGAAAAGTCACGATTCTTGTCCTCATTTGTTAACAGCAGAGGGAGAGACAGAATGTGCTGACATCAACACGTCCACACACTTGGAGCTATCAAAATGTCCTGCTTCATTGTGTGGACAAGTGACACCAACAGTCCCTCCTCAACACACGTCTCAAGAAAATGAACATTCCCCATTTTCTAGTCTTCTTTTCCCTTTGTTGACACTCAAACTGGAGATCAAATGGTCAATACGCTGAGTGAATGAAACCTTTCTCTACATCAGTCAGCTATAGTTATTAAAAGCACAGTTTCCCTGGGGTCAAATCCTCAACCTGCCTCTTTCCTTTTGTGATTGTGGGGAAGCTGCCTAAACTCTCTATGCTACAGTCTTCGAATCTTTGAACGAGGTTGGTAAAAACGCTCTCTGATTGGTTATAAAGATGAGGAAGATTTACTTATATACAGTAGGCACAGTGCCTAAAACAGAATAGGTATGTTATTATTATCCTTTTATGACTATAAAAAAAGAACTTCCAATAATGAAATTATTGACAAAACTTACCGTATACCCAGGAAATACACTAGTGTGATTCCATTATAATAATAATGCATTTGCAAAGAAATAAACTGAACATCTATTTATATTCAAGTAAAGAAACATTTCTTAAAGAAGCAAAGTTCCAATTTTGAATCAAAATTTCTAAATGACATTTTTCCTTTTATATATCATCATCTTACTTAACACTGATCTACCAGTGCAATTTGTTTCTCCATGAAATGTTTCCAACTTATTGACATGATTCTTAATTATTTATTTTTTGGCAACAAAAATTTGAATCAACAGAGAATAAAAAATTTAAGTGATCGCCCCAAAATAAGCTATCAAGTAGATTAAATTTCAATTAACAAATGCCAATGGTAAATGTTTACAGAGGTTTGAATTAAAGTAGAAAGAAAAAAAAAACAGAGGGGAATTTAACTGCAAGATATTTTATGAGCCTAACTTTCTCTAGTGAAGCAGTTTTTCCAGATTTAATTGTTTATTTATAATGATAAGTCATGCATTTAGTTCTTAGGATGCTAGCTTTAATGAAGCAATATAATAAAATATTTTCAAAATTATTCAGGAAGTACACCTAAGTATTGAAACATATCATAGTATTTTTGATATCCTACATAATTTTCAAGTAATGATAAAAAGCACAAGTAGAATAAAATATTAAGGGTTAATAATTCAGAAATAATTAATTTTAGTTGAGCAAAATAAATATGTCATATGATTTTTTCCCCCAAGTAGAAATTTGAGCAACCTTGACCTTTAATAAGGGACAAATTTTTACAGACATACAACTCCTCCATCTGTTTCCACATTCAATTTTAATTTTTGTCTTTGCAATCATTACACTGCAATGCAAAGAGATAGCAGATATAAATGAGATGTTGCTTTGCTCTTGCCCACTAAATCATGATTCAAGGTAACATTCAGGTGACATTACAAGTTGTCAGAACAGCAATGTGCCAAACTGTAGACAGGGAAAAAATGTGTGAAGGATGTTTATTTCCCCATCCAATATAAGTGACAAGGTTGAAATGAGAATGTTGTGTGTCCCTGAAAATATATCACCATTTAAATAATTCTATTATTAGGCACAGTGGAAGCTCTATCTTGGAGAAGCCTCCCATACTGTGAGTAATTATCACAATCCAGCATGCTAATTGCTTTTCGATCTGCAGGCTGTGCTTTCAATGAGTCTTGTTGAGCATTATTGGGCTGCACCTACACTACCATTTAATGAGAGCAGACTTTATCAAAGGACAACATCATCTCTGACTATTGAATCGATACGAAGGCATTATCCCAGGTTTTAAAGTTTGGAAACATTCTGGTCAATAGACTTCTGTTCAAGTACTGTAGATTTCAGGATGATTCCTAGAAAACACCGCATTTCCCAAGTCTGTTAACAACCTGCATCTGAAACACCTGAGAAAGCAACAGACACGGGTCAGCCAGTGTCTTCTTTCTGTTCAAAGTAGATGTAAACGTTAATTATACAGCAAGTGAGCTTCAATGTGCAATGAGACATTTTAGATAACTGAGTCAGAATGTTAAGTTTCATGAAATTATTTACTTATGTGTATATGAATACATAGGTACATATGTTTCATAGTGTGCAAACTTTTGGGCTTTGTGTGCTGTATAGTGTGTGAATATAATACTATTGTACAAATGTGGAATTATTTCACATTTTTATAGTAAACTAGCAGATATTGAAACAAAATAAAAGATAACCAAATTTGCTAAGGTGATCTAGTAAGTGACAAAGACAAGGTTCAAATTCATGCCTGTATGGCTTCAGCATACATACCTAATATACACATTTTTAAAATGACTATAGAAATGTATATTTACGTTAAAATATCCAACCAATAGGGAATTATATAAAAGAGTGGATCTCCAATGTAGCAGACCCAATGGCTCATTTTATAATGAATATTTAAAATGTTTCCTTTAACATGCCACAATTCAGTTTAGACAGAATAATCTGCCTTGACACTTAATTAATAAAGGCAATTTAATCCTGCCATTTACATGGAAGAATAAATTAAAAACTACAATACAACACCTATTTTAATATGTAAATCTTCAAGTACAGTAAGACAGGAGCTATGATAAAGTAAACATATGCCATGTAGAATCAGCACTAGCACAGCAGCTTAAATTGCAAGCAAAATTGGGTACAGTTTGCAATCTTACCTTGATTTATCAGGTAATGCATTTGTAAAAAAATAAAAAATCCAGTGTATATGAAAACTAGATGATTTCAGGAAACAGATCATATTTATATTGTTTAAAAAGCAGATTTATGTATAAATAGATTTATCAACTACATGAATGTACAAAAAGACATTCTGCTAATTTTGCAGTGCTCAAGAACATTCTTTTACGTTGGGAACTGCTCGGTCTCCAATGGAGACTAAATGCCAGTAGTAATTCCTATTCATTAGTACAACAAACCTCTTCCATTTCCAAAACATTTTATAAAGTATTGTGCATTATTTCATTTAAAATCACACATACATGTTTATATATGTGTATATTTGTATATGTGTACATGTTACAATACAGATGAAGTCATTATATTCAAATTGTTCCATCACAATATTTTCACTAAATATATTTCAAAGAAGTTTCCAGTTCTCTAATACTTATAAATCGGTTTCACTATTTTAAACCTCTGGGCAGTGTTGCATGGAATGTATTGCCATAATTATCTAGCCATTCCCCTATTGCTACATACACTATTTTTATCTTTCTAAAAGCCATAGTCTTACCCTCACTTTAAGACTGTTTATCACAGTCCCTGTAATGTACTCTGGTTATTTTCCAATTCATGCAATACCTGACTTTATACTCCAGGCATCTGTAAGTGCAGCAACAGTGGCAGTTAGGGATTGAAAACAGTGTCTAACAGTGACGTTCAGACAAAATATTTATTTGTGAAGGTGGCTATTTTAGTGGGAATGTTGTGACAATTCTCCCTGGATCTGTATATATCTGAAATCGAGTTTTTCTGAGCAAAGATAATTACAGACAAATTAGGAAAGTTTGTATATTGAGACATTCACTGAGAGTAAAGTTTAAAAATATCTCACTGTTTTGAGCTGTTCTAAAGCAATAAAGATAAACGTATCTCTATCCTCTTCCTGGAGAAAATATGCTCACATTCCAGAGTACAGATATAGTCTCCCTGTCTTTTTTCTCCCTAGAAAGAGGTGTGTGACTGGGTCACTAGCAGCCCTACATAAAGGCAAAGCTTCTTAACTGCATTGCGCCCCTCTGCATATTTGGGTACTACATGAGCCTCACCGCATCACCTTGTGGAGACTGAAACTCAGGGAAAAGAATGGGCTCTGGCTGCTGCTTTTACTGAGGATAATAAACTGTATTTTTTCTTGTAAAATTGCTTAAGTTCCTAGTAGATTCTGGATATTAGCCCTTTGTCAGATGGATAGATTGCAAAAATTTTCTCCCATTCTGTAGCCTGTTTTTTTTTTTTTTTTTTTTTTACTTTGCAGAAGCTCTTTAGTTTAATTAGATCCCATTTGTCAATTTTGGCTTTTGTTGCCATTGCTTTTGGTGTTTTAGTCATTAAGTATTTGCCCATGCCTATGTCCTGAATAGTACTGCCTAGGTTTTCTTCTAGGGTTTTTACAGTTTTAAGTCTTACATTTCTTTTGTTTTGTTTTGTTTTGTTTTTTGAGACAGAGTCTCACTCTGTCGCCCAGGCTGGAGTACAGTGGTGCAATCTTGGCTCACTGCAAGCTCCGCCTCCCAGATTCGTGCCATTCTCCTGCCTCAGCCTCCCGAGTAGCTGGGACTACAGGCGCCTGCCACTACGTCTGGCTAATTTTTTGTATTTTTTTTAGTAGAGACGGGGTTTCACCGTGTTGGCCAGGATGGTCTCGATCTCCTGATCTCATGATCCATCCACCTCGGCCTCCCAACATGCTGGGATTACAGGCATGAGCCACCACGCCCGGCCACATTTAAGTCTTTAAACCATCTTGGGTTAATTTTTCTATAAGGTATAAGGAAGGGGTCCAGTTTCAGTTTTCTGTATATTGTTATCCAGTTTTCCCAATACTATTTATTAAATAGGGAATCCTTTTCCCATTGCTTGTTATTGACAGGCTTGCCAAAGACCAGAAGATTGTAGATGTGTGGTGTTACTTCCTAGGCCTCTGTTCTGTTCCATTGGTCTACATATCTGTTTTGGTACCGGTACCATGCTGTTTTGGTTACTGTAGCCTTGTAGTGTAGTTTGAAGTCAGGTAGCTTGATGTCTCCAGTTTTAACCCCATCAAAAAGTGGGCAAAGGATATGAGCAGACACATCTCCAAAGAAGACATTTATATGGCAAACAAGCATATGCAAAAAGCTCATCATCACTGGTCGTTAGAGAAATGCAAATCAAAACCACAATGAGATACCATCTCACGCCAGTTAGAATGGCTATCGTTAAAAATTCAGGAAACAACAGATGCTGGAGAGGATGTGGAAAAATAGGAACACTTTTACACTGTTGGTGGGAGTGTAAATTTGTTCAATCATTGTGGAAGATAGTGTGGCAATTCCTCAAGGATCTAGAACTAGAAATACCATTTGACCCAGCCATCCCATTACTGGGTACATAACCAAAGGATTATAAGTCATTCTACTATAAAGATACACACACATGTATGTTTATTGCAGCACTGTTCACAACAGCAAAGACTTGGAACCAACCTACATGTCCATCAATGATAGACTGAATAAAGAAAATGTGGCACATATATACCATGGAATACTATGCAGCCATAAAAAAGATTGAGTTCATATCCTTTTCAGGGACATGGATGAAGCTGGAAACCATCATTCTCAGCAAACTAACACAGGAACAGAAAATCAAACACTGCATGTTCCCACTAATAAGTGGGAGTTGAAGAATGAGAACACATGGGCACAGGGAGGGGAACATCACACACCAGGGCCTGTCAGGGGTTAGGGGGCTAAGGGAGGGATAGCATTAGGAGAAATACCTAATATAGATGACGGGTTGATGGGTGCAGCAAACTACCATGGCCCGTGTATACATCTGTAACAAACCTGCACATTGTGCAAATGTATCCCAGAACTTAGAGTATAATAAAAAAATTAAAAATAAAAATAAATAAACTGTCTTTTTCTCTGACCCAGAAGTTTTGTGTGCTGTGTAGGAGTGTGTGCTCTGTGTAGGCACACATACACAGAGCATACACAGTATCAGCACACACACATACTCTCTGTTGTCTTGTAGGTAGAATAAAATACCAGATTCGTCAATGTTTCTGACCTAACAGAGGATAAGCTGGGTTATATTGCAATAGCACCACAACAGCAAAATCAAAAACTTGGTGGCTTATGACAAAATGTGTTACAGCATTTGTAAGAAATAAGCCATTGGTGGCATAAGCCAGTGATGCGTGTCTGTATTTGTGTTGGAGCAATGTAATCTAGCCCCTTTGGTGAGGGAAGCAAACAAATAAATGCAGAATTTTGCTTTTAACATGAAAAATATAGATTTTTCCTGTGACCTTGGGTGCATCAAAAAATTAGCAATGCTTCAGTTTTTGCATTTGTAAAACAAGAAAAACTCACCATATAGCCTTTAACACCCCTATAGCCAATAAATATTCTAAGGTTTTATGAAGATATTTTAATGCAATAAAATATTTCTTTCAAAATTAAGTATGCACTGGCTACCCTGAAACAGCTGGGTGTCTACTTCATGTTGTTTGCTACAAGGGCAGGAGATAAACAGTAAATTAAAATAGGCACTGGCCCTTACAGTTTCTGTCCATCATTTTGTTGGTCAGTTTTAGTCATTTCACTCTGCCTATCTTCAAGGGGAAAGGAAGTGCCAGCTTATCTTATGCCTGGAAGTAGGAGAACGAACATTATGAAACCACATACTATATCTCGAAGCGGCGATTTTGCTACAATTCCATGAAGTAAGATTATGTAACTCCAAAAAAAATCATCTTGGCATTTAGATACAATAAATTCATAAATTAAAAAGTTCATGGACAAAGTTTCAGATTAACTCCTGTTTACTATTAAGCTAAAGAGAAGCAGAATATTTTATGTCAAAAAGAAAATGACTTCATCTAAGATTGTATGCTCACTCAACAAGCCTGAGCTCTTAAAAAAACACTTAAGAGAAATGTTGTAATTTAATTGTATAAGATATCTGAGAAGTATAAGCAAGCAATGGCTAAGCATTTCACTAAGAACCCTTTTGTCTTTTTTTTTTTTTTTTTTTTTTTTTTTTGAGACAGTCTCTGTCACCCAGGCTGGAGTACACTGGCACCATCATGGCTCAATCAGCCTCGACCTCTCCAGGCTCAGATGATCTTCACACCTCAGCCTCCTGAGGTAGCTGGGAGTACAAGTACTACAGGCACATGACACCATTTCCGTCTTAATTTATGTATTTCTTTAGAGATGGGTGTTTTCTCATTTTGCCCAAGTTGGTTTCAAACTGCTGAGCTCAAGCGATCTCTCTGCCTTGGACTCCCAAAGTGCTGGGATTACAGGCATGAGCCACTGCATCTGGCCCTTTTATTTTTTTATTACTGAAAAAGTAATTGGCCCTCTAGATTCCTGTAATATGAAACCAATTAAATTATCTGCATATATTTGCAGGGTAGTTTACTCTTTGCCCATCCTGCCTTATCTCACTGAAAGCAAAGCTTTATGAGTAAACTCCTAAAAATTTAAGCAAATTATGATGATAATTGTTGCCTTAAAGCTAAATAGTTTGTGTTAAATATGGTGCTCAATAAGCAAGAGTTACTTTAATAAATCTCTAGATTTGCTTCATTAAGATAATCAAGTAGCAGATGGTTTAGGCCTTCTCTTGTTTTTCATCCTTTTGACCTTTCCAGAATCTTACCTACATAATGTCCCAATTCCTGAGCAATTCTGAACTAAGAAACTCATCCACATTCTTGAATTCATTTTCCATAAGTTAACTTGGTCTTTTTCATCTCTATGTCATATTAATGTAATGTAGTTGTGTTAATGTAGCCACAAATGTATTGTTTATTAAATTCTCTCTAAATATTTGTGAACAATCAGAATGATATTATAAATATCCTTTAATGTTTTGGTATATCATTAACCTCAAGCTTATAATAGTACCTATATTTTATTTTCTATATTTTTTATATTTGTAAGTGAAATTGTGTGAGTAAAATAATAAAATGTGTCAACATATATAATTGGACCAATGTGAAAATTAAAATGGTTCTCTGACATTTGGCATTAAAGTTTATGTTTAAATTTTGTCTCCCTCTGTTGGAAAAATCATATTGTTCTACAACTGGGTTCTTCTTTGCTTTTTTTGTTTGTTTGTTTATGAAACTGGGTCTCACTGTGTTGCCAAGGCTGGTCTGGAACTCCTGGGCTCAAGCAGTCCTCCCATCTTGGCCTCCTACAGTGTTGAGATGACTTGTGTGAGCCACCTGTGTTCTGCCCTATAACTGAGTCTTTACCTTTTCTTCATATACTAAATGTAGCACACCTAGGCATTATTTACATGGGGAGAATTGTCTCAGAGTTATACGCCAATCAAAGATTAACAGATTGTTTTTATGCCTGTACTTTTTTTTTTTTGATAACCTCTTTGTTCATTCTGGAACACTTTTATAGGTTTGATCTCCTGAGACACAAACTCTGAGACAGAGAGATTAATTTCCAAGGAGTTTATTAGGAAATGCTCTTGGGATCAACACTTGCTTGGGAGAGATGGAAGCGGAAGTGAAGAGAGAGAAGCTGGGCTGTGAAGCAGTTTCAAGAAAATCTCTCCTGATTCTGTGGGATGGTCTGAAGCTGGGATCGCTCTAACAGGGTTGAATTTGCAAACTCATTAATAGAAATAAAATGTTGGCAATCTAGATGCAAATGTTAAATAATCAAATCTACTTCTGTGATTTCAATTTTCTTTTCTAGGACCTTGCTATGATCAAAATGTTTGTGTCCTGCCAGATGTATATGCTGACATTCTGATTCCCAAAGTATCAGGTATGGGGTCATATAGTATCAGGATGTGAGGCCTTTGAGAAGTGATTAGGTCATGGGGGCATAAATGGTATGAATGGAATTGGTGCTCTTATAAAAGAAGTCCCAGAGAGCTACCCTGCCCCTTGCATCATGGGTTGTGAAGACACAGCTAGACGCAACCATTAGTCTACGAGGAAAAAGCCCCTCAGCACACACTGAATCTGCTGATGACTTGATCTTTGATTTCTCAGCTTCCAAAACCATGAGAAAGAAATTTCTGTTTATAAGTTACCTAGTGTATGGTATTTTGCTATAGCATTCTGCACAGACTAAAACAGACTTACATAAAATAATATGATGAAAGTACTTAACTGCTTAGCTAAGTGTCAAGCCATTACAGATTCTCAAAAAATACTAGCATGCATTATTTTTCAGAAGTGATATTATGGCTGGGAACTTCTGTTGAATAATTATTATTAATTTTCTGTATAATCATGCCATCACCACTTATATATTATAAATACTGTCAACTGTATCTTTTATGAAAATTGAAGGACTTCACATTCATTGTATAAAAGACATACTTCCAGACAAAGGAGCGAGTTATGATGGAGCTGCATATGTTTGGGGTTATCCTTGCATAGAACATAGTTGTTAATCATAATCATAGCTCTATTTCCTTATGTGGTAGCATTAAAAATGGATGTTCACTTAAATTAGGTTGCTCATCACTGAAAATCGTTTCATGCTACAATACTGAAATGGGAAAATAAAAAATGACTGTACTTGTAAAAATTGCTTATGACACACCAGGCACTGCAATGAAAGGAAGTAGAAATTGCCAAATCTATATGGACAGATCACAAAAATTATGTTAGTTACCTCTTAAAAATACTACTCCCTTCATTCTGTCTTAATTAAATTCTGAAATTCTTCTTAGATACCAGAAAGAACTTCTAGATCTCTACTGGTTTTCTCATACACTTTATATCTCTTTATGCTACCATAAAACTTAAAAAAATCCTTATGTTCAGTCTTTGGGCTCACTGTTTTTCTCCTAAGTTGCACCTGTTTTGTTATTCAGCCTGTCTACCAGTTTTCCTAATGGCAGTGATAAAATTTTTACATTTTTAATACCAAGATCTCTAGAAGATTTTTCATAGAGTTGATACTCACCCCAAAAGCCTTTGTTTTAACAATAAAACAATTAACTTACTCATCTACAATATTATGATTGCTTTTCTATGTTTTGTTTATTGAGGCCAAGTATGTTTGTGTCCCACAAAATTTATCTGTTGAATCCTGATCGCCACTGATGATATTTGGAGGTGGGGTCTTTGGTAGGTAGTTAGGTTAGGTTATAAGCGTAGAGACTTAATTAATGCTATTAGTGCCCTTATAAAAGAGACTTCAGGGAGCCCCTTCTTTCCTTCTGCCATGTAACGACACATTGAAAAGACAGCCATCTGCAAAGCAGGATGTGGACCCTCAATAGACACCAAATCTGCTAATGCCTTGATCTTGGATTTTCCAGCCTCCAGAACTGTGTGGAATAAACTTGTTTATAAAGCACCCAATTTATGGTATTTATTATTACAATCTGAATAGACTAAGACAAGTTCCATTTCCTCTGTTTAGTGGTGGGTAATTGTCTGTTCATTTATGTATTTCTTAAATGTAAGAATACCAGATCCTTGGTATTTGTAGCGGAAGGAAAGAAAATAAGCATTGTGCTGGATGTGTGTATTGAAGATGTTAGGCTTTCCTGTCCCAATGGGGTTGATGGGTTTTAGGAGAGCTGCACCACTGCGCAGCCTGGAAATGACCTACCCTGCTTTGATAGATGAGCACATTGAGTGTTACAAGCAGTGTTACAAGAGCTGACATGTTGACCTGTTGCAGCTCCATGGTTAAATACCCTGAGTCTGTAGAGTGGCCCCACCTACTTTGTATAACCTTTGTCATCAGCTTCGAGCTCTTCTAGATAAATGTGACCTACACAACATTCTTCACTTCTTTATGTGGGAATGTGCTTTCCTTTATTTTTCATTGTTTTGTTTAGTTTGTTTCCCCTTTGCCTGGACCACCACCACTACTAGTTCTTCTTCCTCTCCTTCTTTCTCTTCTTCTTTCATTTTGTTTGTTTTTTACTATTTATAACCTCTTCAAACTCTCAAAAAAAAACTGTTGTCTTTATTTTTAATTGAATAATGAATTTTGAGTTTTAAAATGTTTGTTATTTCATGACATTTGTATGAAAGTGTTATATCCTCTATCATTACATGGCAACTTAGTCTTCATTTCTGGCATTTAACAGCAACACTAGATGCTAGTGTATAAACTGACTTAAAATCTTCTCTTTCTTTTAGATCACAGTAAGCCTTATAATATTTTCTAGCATGATGTCTTATTTTATAAGCATAGCATTATTTATTAATTTAAATTAATAGTATATTTAATGTAAATGAATAACACTAGTTTAATTGGCAAATATTTAAATAGGATCCTATTTTGTAATTATTTTTTATATATGTAGACGAAATTTGCAAGATGAGCTCATCATTCAATATTTAGTGACAATTCATCTCTCAGACCAAAAGCATTGTGCTTTTTAAAAAAAAGTTTATTCAATTGCTAATGTTGACTACAAGATGACTAAAAAAGATGAGGCACATAGGTGATCGATAGCCTAATAATCTAAGACAAATAGATATTGAGATCCTTAAAGACAGAACAAATTATTTATAGTCCCATGGAAACTGATTTTTTTTTGTAAATCATAATCATTACTCAATAATTGCCTTGATTTCTAAGACACTACATTTGCATCTGTCTTTTAGATATTCTTGTTCAAATTGTTCAACAGAAAATCTAGAAACAAAACTAATGTATCTATTTGAGAAGAATATTTGATGTAATGAGAGCAATTTTCCAAATAGTTGCATTGAGGAAAAGAAAAATTAAATAATATACTCATGGCATCATGGAAGACATGGGAAAAAATGGATGCTACTCAAATTTTACATTTATAAGTGTATTTATCTGCTTCTTTAAACCCGGTCTTTGACATTTAATTTATAATATATTCAACATTTTATAAAGGATTTGTTCCAATATATTTAACCTCTCTTTAGCTGAAAATTAATCTCCAAATTATACTTATTAATCACTTTATCCTATAGCCTATGATTTTCAGAATCTTCAGCTTATGAAATCATGTAACTTTTAAAGTAATCTTACTAAATGTGTGAATTGCATTAGTTCTCATTGAGCTGAAGGGCTGTATTTTTGTGAAATTAACTACTTTGTTCTGTTATGATGACTACTGGGTTTTTCAGTGAAGTTTGTATATTTCAGGTATGAAAGCAGGATTCCAGCAAGTAACTTATTAGTTTCATCAGTTTACTCTGTTTCCAGAGTATTTTCCCAGAGGTATGGTAGTAGTAACTCTATTAAAGACACAGGGTCCCATTTCCTTTCATGTCACATTTTTCTCTCTTGATTTTCTCAGAACTAGACTTTGTTGTTTTTCACTGAGCCTCAGACATAAATAAAAACAATATATCTATTCACCAATCACGCTGTTAAATTTTATTTTAGAGAAAAACAATGTAGACTATGATATGTTCAAATTTAGCAATTCTTATTTGTAAATTATCTCTGACATACTGGCATTATTAAATTGATTTCTGTCCTATAACAAGTTTTAATACATAGTTACATAAGCATTTATTTTTAAGGGATATAATTTCAGACATTAGCTGACTGCATTTAGTTTTTACCTTTTTGCACTATGGAAGAATTATTTTTTCTTCCAATTATTTTGGAAATTACTACTGCAGCCAGCAATAGCTACAATATATGTTTTGAAATAATATTTTTACTATTTCAACCACCAAAAGTATCTCATTTATTATCTAGGTGTAGCAGCCCTCATTGCTTCTAGCTTGCTTACAAATCCAACCACTAAAACCTGTTCTTTGGTTTTTAAAAAAAAATTACTAAAATTATAGTCTTGCTTCCTTATTATACTTAGCTATAGATTTTTTCATCTATATTTTGTTTATTCTTCTCTCACTTCTAAAATATGCTTTGTAAAAATACCACCAGTGACGTCCTTATTACTAAATTCAATGAACAAATTTAGTCATTCTCTGCCCTGACTTTTATGAAATATTTACCACTATTAATCAAGGAGGTAGCAATCTACCAACCAGTGATAGAGGCAGGAGGCAAAGGCCTAGGCAGATAGGGGCGGTTCCTGGCGAAATCCAACCTTCAAGCTGGAAACAGTCCTGGGTAAAACCTCGAACAAGATTGCGAACCTACCTTCCGGTTTGGCACACTTTCCTCTGATTGATCCCCATCCTTTACCTAGTTTATATATACCTACCCTAGCCTAATTGGTTTTCTACACTATCTTCCACACCTTAGAGTGGTGTCTTCACTTTAAACTTTTTTGCGTACTCGCAAACCAATCATCACACACTCTGCATTCTGAGCCCATGAAACACGGGGAGGTTAGCCATATTGGGAACTCTCCGACCTTCAGGTAGGGATACCACATCTACGTCTCCTTCCTGCTAACAGCTGTTTCATGACTCAATAAAACTTCCTACCTGGCTCACTCTTCAAGGGTCCGTGTGCCTACTTCTTCCTGGTTGTGAGAAAACAGCCCAGACCTAGCTGAGCTAAGGAGCAATCCTGCATCATCAGGATGCTCAGAAAACACCCTTGTAGAAGACTGTGGTTCGAGAGGGCCCACTAAGGCCCTTAAATATAATTGAAGGTTCAAACTCTCCTATTTTCCATCTTTGCTTAGCATCAATTTTGCTGCAATAGAATGGGGTCACCCAACAATAAACTCTATCTTTTAACATGCTTGTTCATGTTATAGGAGCTTCTCTAAATGTTGTGAATTCTGTCTGCTAGCAAAAACAACATAAGAGTAATTTCTGATTTCAAAAAATGGCCAAATCTGTTATTGGCAAAGTTTCTGGTAATACAGCTGTGAGCTCCAGGCTTCATGTTAATTATTTAGCACCTGGGATCCTTTTGTGTTTTGTGAAAGATAAACTGAATAGAATGTCTTTGTACCCATGTGGAGAGTAGCAAAACACTAAGGAAAATAATTAAAATAGAAAAAGTCCTATGAATTTTTTTTGGAAGACAATACGAAGAGTAATATAAATGTTAATTTTCTACTTGCATTTGGGATTTCCATTTTCCACTTTTTTTTCAAATACTTATTTTCTATAATTTTTAAAAGATGATTGAACAGGCTACATAGACCATGTATTAATACATATTAGATATTGTATCTTATGATATAGAGATAGTACAGTATACATTTCTTTTTTATTTTTCTTTCTAGAACTTTATAAGGTAGGTTGGTCAAAAAATACAAAGTACTGTGCTTATAGATGGTTCCAGAGCAAATTCAGTAGTTTATCATAACACTCATTGATTAAATATGCATAATATTCTATTCCCCAGAATTATCTTTAACTGACATGGAGTAAAAACTATTTAGAGTTTTTGTGAGTTTTCCTTTATGTCAAAACTTAGTAAATTAAAAGGGATTCAGAGAAGTTCTTCAGAAATGAGTAGTCAATAGAAAATGGGTCGTTTTTGTATTTGTTTTTATTAGTAAAAATTAATAGGGTACATATGAAATTTTGTCACATGTATATAATGCACATGTATATAATGCATACTGATCAAGCCAGGGTATTTAGAGTGTTCATAAATTTAATGTTTGATAGTAGAATAGGGTGACTATAGTTAACATATTGTATTGTACCTGCATATAACGCATTTTTGTGAACTATAGTCCCCATACTCTACTATCAAACATTAAATTTATTATTTCTATCTGAATGTGTATGTGTACCCTTTAACCAACTTCTCTTCATCTTCTCTTCTTGAAAATTCCTAATGTAAGATAAATCTCTTACATTAGGATCTCTTACATTATTAATCAAGGATAGTCTAAGATAAAAAATGAAAGAGGTAATTTAAAGTTATATCAAAGAGTCATATGGTGAGATTGAATTGAGAGGGAATAAAGAAAAAGGGAGATTCATGTTAATATATTTGTTGAATGTATGTATGTATTGTGGATGGTTTTCTATTATATGTAAATTCGTCCAAGAATCCTCATGGTCCATCTTATACAAATTTTTATCAATACTATTTTTCCTAATTTAGTTCCCATTATCTGAAACTACATTATTTATTCATCAAATATCTCCTCATTCTAAAGCACACTCCAAGACATTAAGAACTTTGACTCTTCTATTGCTCTATCTCTAGCACCCATAGCAATTTGTGGTACATAGAACATAATCAATACTTCATGAATGACTGAATAAACTGAAGTATTCACAGACTTGGATCAAACTTGCAAGTTCTCAGTGGTCTTGGGAGTTGCAGAATAATTCAAGTTACCTCTTGGCTTTTAAGATATATATGAATAAACACAGAGAACAAAGAAAATTAGCTTTTCAAAGCGAAAATGGAAGGTTAATTGTGCCTGTCCAATAAGATCAAGAGAATACCACAGAGAACAACTTTCCTAAAAGGGTCCTTTGCCATAAAAACCAGGAATAATTTCAAAACAACCTGAGTGGTTACATCTCAAGCACAGAAGAAAAAGGGCCACAAAGTCCAGCTTAAAAGGATGCCAATTGCTGACCCAATGACCCTAGTTTTAGCATTTCTTAAGTATTCTCTGGCTTCTACACAACTTTGTTTGTCTATGCATGTTCTGAATATTCATACCTTAGTTTATAGATGTCAAAGTTGACCATACACTTGGCTAAATTGTAGAGTAAGAGGGGTTAGTGGGAAGGCTGAGAAAACAAGGCTACAGATGCAAGAAATGTCCAAATGCTAAGCATTTTAAGTAGTCATCTCAGTCCATTCAGGTTGCTATAACACAATGCTTTAGACTGAGTGGCTTGCAAACAACAGAAAATGACTTATAGTTCTAGAGGCTGGGAATTCCAAGATGAAGGTAGCTGCAGCTCCAGTGTCTTATAGGACCCACTTCCTGAGTGATAGATGGCCACTGTTTCAATGTGACCTCACATGGAAGAAGAGATAGGGAGCTCTTTGAAGTCTCTTTCATGTGGACATTGCCATATTTTGAATGTATGTGTCTCTCAAAATATGTATGTTGGAATTTAAACTTTAATGTGATAGTATTAAGAACTGAGGCCTTCAGGAGGTGACTAAGTCATAAGGGCAAAGACCTCATTACTGGATTAGTGACCTTGGTAAAGGACTGGAGGCAACTATCTGGACCTTTTTGCCCTTTGGGCTTCTGTCATGAGAGGATACTGTGTTCAAGGTGTCATATTAGAAGCAGAGAGCAGCCCTCTCCAGACACCAAATGCAGGGACGTTTATCTTGGATTTCCCAGCTTCTAGAACTGACAGAAAATAAATTTCTGGTTTTTGTTTGTTTGTTTGGGGTTTGTTTGGTTTTTTTTTTTTTTAATAAATTACCAAGTCTAAAGTATTTTGTTATAGTATCAGGAACGAATTAAGACAGGCACTAATCCTATTCATGAAGGTTCTTCCCTCATGACCTTATCACCTACCAAAGGCCCCACTTCCTAATAATATCACATTGGTGGTTTAGATTTTATTATTTAAGATTTAAGAGACAAAAGTATTCAATCTATAATAATAGTAGTAGGAAAAGGAGGAACTAGTGATAATGATGGGAGGCAGGCAAATTCCTAGGGAGACAGGGATGGGTTCCCAGCAAAACTCAACCTTCAAGCTAGGGACAGTCTAAAGCCTGAAAACTTAAGCTACTAGCTCTAGAAAAAATCCAATCCTGGAGTGAGAAATCCCATTTCTGTTTGGTGCACTCTCTCCTGATTGGTCCTTATTCTTCACCTATTTTACATACACCTATTCTCCCCTGATTGGTCTTTAATGCTGTCATGCCTCTTTCTAAATGGTGCTTTTTCCAAGCCTACTCACAAACCAATCATGATGTACTTCCCCATTCCAAGCCCATAAAATCCCCTGGAGTCAGCTTTATGGCCAGCAACCCACTTTCTGGTCCCTTCCTCCTGCCGAGTGCTCTTCTGTTGCTCAAGAAATTCTGCTCTGCCTTACTCATGCGCTGGTAGCTATGTGCCTCGTTCTTCTTGGTCATGGGACAAGAATTCATAACTTGCTGAACGGTGGGAGTAAAAGAGTTGTAACATTTCTACTCGCCAAACTACAGGAGTAAAAGAGTTGTAACACTCCTACTCACTGAACTATGGGAGTAAAAGAGGTGTAACACTAGGAAGAAAAAGAAATAAAGATGTCAAGCCAAGAGGCTATTGTATTTAAGATGAATGAAGAAGAGTTTATGGACAGTGATTATTAAGAGATCAAAGGGTAAAAGATTATAATTAGTTATAGTTAGATGAATTAAAGCATTAAGATAGAAATTATGATTAGAAATTGGGATATAATCATCTATCATTTCACAAGTAATTGGTCCTAGGGGCAAACAAAGTCAACTTTAATCAGGATTATGAAAGTGGGTGACATACGCGGAGAAGAGAAGGAAGAGTCTCCTTATGAGTTTTAGTAGGCTAGGTTGTAAAAGGTGAGATAAAAATGTAACTAAGCAAAGAAGGCAGGAATTCCTCTTCAGGCCATAATGAAAGAACAAAGATCAGACTTGACCTCTAACCTTAAACAACTGGAAAACTGGGCAAAGTAAATGAAATGACTGTTTGCTAAACATTGGGAACAAGAGAGTGTAAGACTATAATTTTAGGGAGAAAAGGAATAAACAGGTTTAGCTGTACAATAGTCCAAATTTTCTGCCTATGGATTACAATTCCAGAAAGGAGGGAGCTGGGCAAAGAAAAAGCTCCAGAAATCTTTAGAGGGTTTCACTGAGTTATTGCTGGTTATTAGGCTAGATATTCAAAACGAAAACATATCAGAAACAAAATCAGACAAGGTTCAATCAGGGACTTGAAAGTTAAAATGTTTCAATATTCATCATGGGTAGGAATTAAAGATCTAGTTAAAGTGTTCCCAGTGGCATCCCAGGCTTTCATTCGAGACCTCAGATAGTTGGCCTACCTGATGGAGAAGTAGGCCTGAAATCATCTTGGAGTTAAAGCTACTCTAGGTCGACAAAAGCAAATTTTTAAAAGCTTTGTGATTATTGTGGTATGTAAATAACTTACTGCTTGCTAATATAAAGCTCAAAACACTTTAAAGAAAGACAACAAAATCTAGAAAATCAGCAAGATTTATTTACAATATCAGTATTTACTAGCCATACAGAAAGCAAAACACGTACCTTGTCTCCGTAGAAAAATTGGTTTCTAGAAAGAGATTCAGAAACAATAGAGATGATGTAAAAGCAAACTTTCCCTGGACAAAGTTAAAGAAGTAAGGGCTGAATCGAAACTGAGTTCTGGCCTCTTCTCTTTTGTGATAGCCTTTGTTCCAGGCTGTCACGAAAGGGAACAGGCCAGAACTCAGTCTGGGCTCAGCTCTGCTGAAACAGAGGAGAGGTTTTAAAATTGGGGTAGGATAGATCATAGGCCATCTGTATTTGGTAATTAGCTTTACCCAAAGGAAAATTTCCTAATATCTTCATGACAGTAGGAAGTTTTAAAACTTGGGGAAATTGCACACCAAAGTTAAGCCTCTACCCTCTCTCAGAGACTAAGAGTAGAGGCTTTATCTTATTTGATGATTACATTTCAAAGGGAAGGCTCTTAGATTCTTGAGAAAGACAGTCTTGAGTTGTAAAACTGACAAGAGGCTTTAACTAGATTTACATCTCAAAGGGGCAGAGAAATAAAATTATGTATTTTCTAAAATAAATGCTCTAAGAAAAGGGACCAGAGAAGTGTTTTATCTCTGTGGTTAAGTCATCTGGATGCTGTAAAGGCAAGTGAGAAAGGGATGTGAGGGGTCTAGAAGCAGGAAGAAGCCTGTCTGTCTATAAGTTTAGTCAAGCTGAAATATTAATGCAATTTTAGTCAATAATGAATACAACAGTCAAAAATGGTAAAACAGCTATTATAAAAATGTTCACAGTATTTAAAGTAAAATATTAGCAAAATAAAAAGAAAAATAGAAGAAAGAATGAAATAAAATGTTTGCAAATGAAATATATTTTAATAAAAATTTCACTACACAAGAGGAAAATCCATTAAGGCATGGTAGAACAAATAGTAAGTTTGAAGACAAAGTAACCGAAGCTATCTAAAATGAAGCACAGAGAGGAAAAGATGAAAAAAAATTGATGAAACTTCAATGGGCTTCGGGCAATATTAAACAATATCGAATATATTTATTACAGCATCCAAAGAAGAGAAGCATAGAAAATACATTAGAATAAATGGTGGTCGACAATTTTCAAAATTTAATGAAAATAATTAAACTGTAGATCCAAAAAACTCAATGAAATCTCAAACAGAATACACAATCACACACAAAAAATGTCCTCAACACCTAATACATAGCTCAATCATACGTTGGAAATCAGTGATAGAGTTTTTAAAGTCCACAGAGAAAAAAAGGCCTCATAATAACAGAGAAACAAAAATATGGTTATTTGAAAATTCCTGGGAGAAATAAGCCAGAAGTTTAAAAATGAGATATTTTTTAAGTGCTGAAAAAAATACTTTTCAAACCAGAAACCTACAGACCAAAAAATACTCTTCAAAATGAAGAATGATATGGTTTAGCTCTGTGTCCCCACCCAAATCCCATCTTGTAGTTCCCATAATTTCCACATGTTGTGGGATGGACCCAGTGGGAGATAATTGAATCATGAGGGTGGGTCTTTCCTGTGCTGTTCTTGTGACAGTAAACGAGTCTCACAAGATTTGATGATTTTATAAAGAGGAGTTCCCCTGCACATGCTCTTTCTTTGCCTGCCATCATTTATGTTAGATATGACTTGCTCCTCCTTGCCTTCTGCCACGATTTTGAGGCCTCACCAGCCTCATGGAACTGTGAATTCTCCATTAAACCTTTTTCCATTGTAAATTGCCCAGCCTTGGATATGTCTTTATCAGCAGCATGAAAACAGACTAATACAGCAAATTGGTACCAGTAGAGTAGGGTGTTGGTGAAATGATACCCAAAAATGTGGAAGCAAAATGGAACTGGGTAATGAGAAGAGGCTGGAACAGTTCGGAGGGCTCAAGAGAAAATAGGAAAATGTGGGACAGTTTGGAACTTCCTAGAGACTTGTTGAATGGTTTTGCCCAAAATGCTGATAGTGACATGGACAATAAAGTCCAGGCTGAGGTGGTCTCAGATGAGGTGAGGAACCTGTTGGGAAATGGAGCAAAGGTTACTCTTGTTATGTTTATCAAAGAGACTGGTGGCATTTTGCCCCTGCCCTAGAGATTTGTGGAACTTGAATTTGAGAGAGATGATTTAGGGTATGTGGCCAAAGAAATTTCTTTTTTATATTTTTATATTTTATTTATTTATTTATTTTTGATATGGAATGTTGCTCTGTTGCCCAGACTGGAGTGCAGTGGTATGATCTCAGCTCACTGCAACCTCTGCCTCCCGGATTCAAGTGATTCTCCTGCCTCAGCCCCCCGAGCAGCTGGGACCATAGACATGTGTCACTACACTTGGTTAATTTTTTGTATTTTTAGTAGAGGCAGGGTTCCACCATGTTAGCCAGGATGGTCGTGATCTCCTGACCTCGTGATCTGCCCACCTTGGCCTCCCAAAGTGATAGGACTACAGGTACGAGTCACTGCTGCCGGCTGGTTGGCTGAAGAAATTTCTAAGCAGCAAAGCATTCAAGAGGTGACTTGGGTGCTGTTAAAGGCAGTTTTAAAAGGGAAACAGAGCATAAAAATTCTGAAAATGTATAGCCTGACAATGCGATAGAAAAGAATATCCCATTTTCTGTTGAGAAACTCAAGCCAGCTGCAAAAATTTGCATTAAGTAACAAGGAACCAAATGTTAAATCACCAAGACAATGGGGAAAATGTCTCCAGTGCACGTCAGGGAACTTTGTGGCAGCCCCTTCCATCACAGGCCCGGAGGCTTAGGAGGAAAAAATGGTTTTGTGGGCCAGTCCCAGGGTCCCCTCTGCTGTGTGCAGTCTAGGGACTTGGTGCCCTATGTCCCAGCTGCTGCAGCCATGACTAAAAGGGGTCAAGGTACAGCTTGGGCCTTTGCTTCAGAGGGTGGAAGCCCCAAGCCTTGGCAGCTTCCATGTGGTGTTCAGCTTGCAAGTGCACGGAAGTCAGAATCGAGGTTTGGGAGCCTTCAGCTAGATTTCAGAGGATGTATGGAAATGCCTGAATGCCCAGGCAGATGTTTGCTGCAGGAGCAGAGCCCTGATGGAGAACCTCTGCCAGGGCAGTGTGGAAGGAAAATGTGGGGTTGGAGCCCCCACACAGAGTCCCCACTGGGGCACTGCCTAGTGGAGCTGTGAGAAGAGGGCAACCATCCTCTAGACCCTAGAATGGTAGACCCACTGGCAGCTTGCACTGTGTGCCTGGAATATCTGCAGACACTCAGTGCCAGCCCTTGAAAGCAACCAGGAGGGGGTTATGCCCTGCAAAGCCCAAAACCATGGGAACCCACCTCTTGCGTTAGCATGACCTGGATGTGAGACATGGAATCCAAGGAGACCATTTTGGAGCTTTAAGATTTGTCTGCATGCTGGATTTCAGACTTGTGTGAGGCCTGTATCCCCTTTGTTTTGGCCAATTTCTCCCATAGATACCTGTACTCCCACTGTATCTAGGAAGTAACTAGCTTGCTTTTGATTTTACAGGCTCATAGGCAGAAGGAACTTGCCTTGTCTCAGATGAGACTTTGAACTGTGGACTTTTGATTTAATGCTGAAATGAGTTAACATTTGGGGGTTCTGTTAGGAAGGAATGGTTGGTTTTGAAATGTGAAGACATGAGATTTGGGAGGGGCCAGGAGCAGAATAATATGGTTTGGCTCTGTGTCCCCACCCAAGTCTGATCTTGAGGTTCCCAGAATTCTCACATATTGTGGAAGGTACCCAGTGGGAGATAACTGAATCATGGGAGTGGGTCTTTTCCTGTGCTGTTCTCATGATAACGAATAAGTCTCACAACATCTGATGGCTTTAAAAATGAGAGTTTCCCTGCACAAGCTCTTTTTTTGCCTGCCACCATCCACATAAGATGTGACTTGTTTCTCTTTGCCTTCTGCCATGATTGTGAGGCTTTCCCAGCCACATCAAACTGTGTGTTCACCATTAAACCTCTTTCCTTTGCAAATTGCCCAGTCTCAGGTATGTCTTTTTCAGAAGTGCGAAAACAGACTAATACAAAGACATTTTTTTTAAGATGAACGCCACAATAACTGTTGAAAGTTATTCAGATAAAAAAATACAATAGCACATAGCAATTTAGATATACAGAAAGAGATGAGGAATGCTAGAAATAGAAAATATGTGGGTAAATACAAAATATTTCTTACAATTTAAAAACATTTTTCAAGTTAGTTGTTTAAAAATAACAATGTATTATTATGGGGTTTGAAATGTATGTAGAATTAAATATTATAGAAAATAAACGTTATAGAAAATAGTACAAAGGATGTAAAGGAAGAAATAAAAGCATCCTTTTGTAAGTACTTACCATTGTAAACACTGTGGTGTGCTGGCAAGTTTATAACAACCAGCTCTCCAGGAAGAAGAATGTAGAAAGAATGTTCTGATTTATAGCATTTGCTGATATTTGTATTGTAAATATTTCCATTCAGCCTGAGCTGATGCTACAAAAGGATATCACTAATTTGGAGTTGCTAAGAGACATGCACCTTTTTTTCCAAATGATGCACACATGCCCTCCACATCACTGAATTCAAGGATCTTATATTATATGTGAAATGCTTTATAAGAAGACAGATTATGATTAAAGAAATATATTGTAAATTCTAGAGCAACCACAGCACAACTATAATAATAGCTGTAATTACAATAATAACAAATAATAATTACAATAATAACAAATTACAATAATAACAAATATTACAATTGCTGACGCACCAATAGTGGAAATAAAATGGAGTCCAAACCATGGGAGGAAGGCTTAATTAATCTAAACAGAGGCAGGGAAGAAACAAAAGATTGATGGGAAAAATTAAGATAGCTAAATAAGTTGAGATAGGAACAAGCAAATTAGATGTGATTATCAAAAATCTAATGGGTACATATAAACCTAGGTTAATGGAGGCATATGATATATTTCCTCCGAAAGGGAAGCTGTGAAGTTTATGACCAAATACCACTCTTTGTTATCAGCTTATTTCAGAATTTTTAGCTACTGTCTTTGGATGCAAATCTTGAAAAAAAAAAAGGGACGATGAAGGATGATGGAAAGGTAAGAAGGACTCTGATATTTAGTAAATATGAGTTTTATCTCCAACACAAAACAATACAAAACACATTGAAAGAATGAAGTATGAACAAGTAAATTAACAAATTATAGCCAAATCCACACTGCAAAGATTTTCATCTTCCTGAGTTTGGAAAATTAACTTGGCAATGTGTGAGTCAATCTCATCTCCCAAAAATGTTTTCAATAGTCTATGAAGTTTCGATCATCTGGTTTAAAATTCTGAATATAAACTATGTAAAACCCATACTTTAGTAGGTAGAAAAAAACCAAACATTTTGCAAATATCTGGTGTTCATATTCACTTGATGTTTTGCTTGTTTGGAGAACATTCACCATCCTCTTCGTCTTCATCATCATCATTGTATCTGACATTTATATAGTGCTAACAATGTGTCAGGCATATATAGAAACTGCATTTTTTCATGTTGACTATTCAAGTGAGAAGAAATTGTGCATTTTTAACATTAAATTTTTCTCATGAGAATTTTAATAGTTAGATACTATTATTATACACATACTACAAATGAAGAGATTGAGGAACAGCAAGGTTAAGAAAATTATTGAATAAATGGTGGAGCTTGACTTGAATCCAATCAATCTGGCTCCAAGGACTATGCTTCAACTACTCTCCTATGCTCTGTATACATAGACCACACTGTATGGACTAATCTCTAATCTATAATTTGTCATTTATTTGATTTTAGAAAGTCCTGCTTCTCTCTGACCTGTTGCTAACTTCCCCAAAATAGCTCCTGGATGTATTCAAATATTTGCCATTATGCGTATCTTAAAACAAGCCCATTATGCGTCAAGAGATCTGCTCATTTATTAGCTTCACACTTTGATGATACCAAAAGTCAACACCTCCAGAAGAATCCAGCTGCACCCTGCTATTAATTTACTGAAAAAGGACAAAGGCACTTTGCAAGACAAAGAAACTTTAAGGTTATATGTATCATAATCAACAATGCTTCTGAATCTAAGGATTTCCCCTGGAGAGTTATTTACATATATCTTGGCCCTGGTGCCAATGCAAAGATAAGCAGTTTGGAAATTTAAGAAAGGAAATGGAAAATTACTAGTTGTTGGAGGGTTAAAATAAATTTGAGATTTTAATTTGAAGAGTTTCATATATATCTTACAAATTTATGGTGTAAGCAGTTAAGGAACAACATATATTCAATGGTGTGAATACAACACAATGTTTTTAATACAGAAACCATGAATAACTTATTTCTAACATTTTTCATTAAAGCAGATAGGAGAGAGAAGTTTCATTTCATAGATCATTTCATAGATCATATTTTACGGAACTTAAAATTGAATTAGAGCAGTTCACTTTGTTCCAGACTCACCTTGAACACCATTCAAAGTTTTGCAAGTTAAGTAATGTGAGGACATGTACATATGATTTGGGGAAGAGCCAGTCATTCACACTGTTCACTGTCATTCAACTTGGTTAGTCCACAATAATTTTCATCGTTGACACTAAGGAATGAAAGACAGACAGAACTACAGACAGAACTAAAGGCTGGGCCTGCCAAGGAAACAGGCTTTTATGTCACCGAGTTCTAAAGTGGATTCTCAGAAATGCACTGAGTTATTTGTTTGTATCACCACTGTTACTTTTGTCTGAGAAGGAGGTAGGTACAAAGCCAGAGTCTTCAGAATAGTCAGGCACCAAGTGGGGAGGATGCAAAACTCTCACAATCAGAGGAAGAGAGCTTTTCCTCTCTAGTGGATCCTCACTGAGGGTGGCTGAGTCTATCCACATGTGACAGTTCCAACTGTCCCAATAAGGAACTAGGGAGATCTGAGAAGTATATGTTTCACTATTACTTGGTTTATGTAATATTCTCAGTAAATTTGCATAAGACTTTCTACTAAAGATAATATGCCTGCTGGTTTTGTTTGTATTGCTTCACTGTCCCATTGTAATAGATATGCATTGTGAAAAACATTTAATTGTTACTGTAACACAGCATATGTGCTATATTCTGTTATCAGAAATCAGAATTCAATGTGTGTGTTAGTTATTTTCTATATGTGGCAAATGTGCATGTTAACTGGAACTGTGTCAGATAGAATACTTACTCCAGAAAATTAAGAAATCCTGTCCATGTTTTCTAGATATGAATATTGGTGGCAGAAAGAAACCTGTAAATTAAATGGCACTGAGAGACTTTAAAGTTTAATGCTCTAAAATTAAGATTGGATGCATGTGACTTGTTAAGTATTTGTATGAAATTACTGTTTTGAAATAAAAGTAAATTAGACTGTTATTAACATTTAAAAATAACAGATGGATCATTTTTTAAATGGTATGTTAAATTATAAAACTATACTTTAATGTTCTTTAATGCTCATCAACATGTTTACTTAGTTAATGTGAAATATATATCACTAAAGATGTTTTAACTATTCTGAGATGATGGAATGACTTTATAAGTTGAAAGAGAAAATATAGCTACATTTAATTGCTTATTTAATTGTTGCTAAATTTAAAAAATCATACCATATGAAAAACAGTGTTAAAATGTCAACTTAAAGGCAAAAGCTGAGACAAAATTAATATAGAGACTTTATTTGGGCCAAGATTGAGGACAACAACCTGGGACACTTTCAGCAGCCTGGAGTCCAGGTTGCCTTGAGCAGGGCTCTGGAGTACAAAGGAGAGGCTCAAGTTTGTAAAGAACAAAGAATGAATCAGGAGAGCAGGTGATTACAAAATTGTTCATCAGGAATTCTCACTGGTTTACAGAAGTAATATTGATTAGTGATTGGCTGTACATTGTTGAACTATAGGCATATGGCATTTTACGGCTACTTAGCATTAGTCTAGATCCCACATAGGAAGAGGCTTCAAGAGGTAATTATTTAGCTCAAGGGAGAGTGAGATGTGACTGCTTTCACATTTGTAACACCTCTCTGATAATTTAAAGAGGCTTTCATTCCTCAGATAAAGGTTTAGGTCTTTTTTTTCTTCCTTCCTTGATATGATAACTAAAAGCACAGAAATTGAGATTGGACTCTTGTCAGAAGCTAGTGGCTGTCTTAGCCCCTTTGTGCCAGTGTAACAAAGTACAACAGGATGGGTAATGTATAAACAACAGAAATTTGTTTCTCACAGTTCTGGAGGCTGGGAAGTCCAATGTCCAACCACCGACAGGTTCAGTGTCTGGTGAGGGCCCTGTCTCTCTGCTTCCAAGATGGCATTATGTTCAAGTGTCCTCCAGAGGGGACAAACAAACATTTTATCTTCATGTGGAAGAGACGGAAAGGGCAAAAGGCCAAATGCTCTATGAAGCCTTTATCATGAAGAAGTTAACTCATTCAAAGGAGAGAAGTTCTAATGTACCCAATCACCTCTTAGAGTTCCTCTCTTGAAACTACTGCATTGGAGATTAAGTTTAAATACATGAAATTTTGGGGACACTTTCAGACTACAGCAGTGAATTTGTTAACTTTAGCAAATGACTTAAAATACTTGTGGTACAATTTCTGCATCAACAAAATGGGCTTATTAACATATATTAAAACAGTGTTATAAAGATTTAGTGAGTTATTATATGGAAGCTAATTAACACTGTACCTAAAATATATTGTGTAATAACATAATTTATTAATATCATTGTTATTATTATAAAAATATCAAACATATTTACATAGTGTTTTATCTTAAGGAATTATGCTCTTTATATGTTAATCTATTATGTTACTATTAGCTCTATTTTCTTTACATAATTTCCTGAAATTCAATGGTATATTAAGAGTTTTAAAAATTACCTAAATACAAGAATGAAAGTTTCAGAAACATCATAAAAATAACAGGCAATACATAATTTTTCTAATTATGTGAAAGCACAGTTATACAAGCACATTGACTTACATAAAAATTTTAAAGTATTGTATTTTATTATTCTAAAAATAAACCAACCCAAATAGTATTCATTTTGAGCCTAACAAGTCCATTTTTCTAGTAATCATTCATATTTATTATTTCCCAACACTTTAAAAGATATAAGCTTATGGCTGGTGCTGAGTATTTGTTTCCCAAAGCCATAAAACTTAGATGAGGTCACTTTCAATTTTCATAAAATATGCCATCTAGACATTGGTTTACATAAATATTGTATTTTCCCAGAAGTTTGACAATTCTCTTTTTTTAAAAAATCAAAATAGCTTTCTTTTTGTAATAAATATAATTTCCATTATTTTAGAAAACTGAAAAATAGAAAATTAAAATAAAATTAAAATTAGTCAATATATCAACCCACCACCCAGAGTGCTTGCTGTCATCTTGGTGGAAGTATTTTCTTTGGTCCTTTTTAGGTGAAGGGGGAAGATTCTGGAGTCAGGTTGCTTGGGTTAAAATCCTCGGTCCTCCATTTATTAATGTGTGAATTTGGACAAGTTATCTATGAGCCTTAGTCTCATCATCTGTAAAATGGGCATAATCTTTTCATAAGCCTCATAAGGTTGATGTGAGAATAAGCAAAATAATTTACATAAAAGTGCTTGGCGCATTTCTTGGCATGGAATTAATGCTCAATAAGTGTTTTCTATTATTTTTTATTACTATCGTCAACAACCTAAATAGAATTAGACTTTTCTTTCTCTGCTTTATATCATATTGCAGGCATAGTTCCCTAATAGTGACACTTTTTCTAATTTATATTAATTGATGCATACAATTTCCTTCTAAACAGAACAGCTCTGCTTTCTGTGAGGAAACCTTGCAATTCCTGCTGCCCTAACCCTCTCCTCTCTCCAGAAGGCCACAGAATGGCCTCAGGTGGTCCCTGTAAAATTCCACACCTTTGGTCAGTATTATAGATTCGGCCAGCCTCTTTGACCTTTTCAGATCCTTTTGAATCCAGGCTAAACCTCTGTTCATGTGCCCATTTTCCTCTTTTCTTCATGAATTTTCAGACTCAGTGAAATTTGTTTAAAGTAACTCAATATTTACTTTATTTCTTTCAGCCTGAAAGAGACTGAAACATATTCCAAATGAGGATATACTAATTGCCTTTCATCTTTTTGTTATTGTCAGACAGTATATTGGGAAATTTTCCATTTGTCTTTAATATAATTGGTCTGTCACGAACATGGTCAATAGAGGTCTATTTCAAAGGAGATTCCTAGATGTGAAATAAATAGAAAGCCCTTGCTATACACTAAAATTGATTTCGAAAAATCTAACGTAACAATGTTTACTCACACAAAAACAACCTATCAGAAAATCTCAGTGTTTCCTCAAAGACAACAAATATTACCTTTTTAAATATGCCATTGTAATGGGAAGCATGACATCTCATTTTGTCTGATTTTAGCTTATTTTTCTCTTCATTATTTATACATTGTTTACACACATAAGTTTTTCCTTTATTCTAATAATAATACAGAATACAAATATTATTAAATAATTTGAATTTTATTTTCACTTAGCAAATTTGACTTGTTTTCCATGCCAATAACTATACTTTCATTAGGTTATTTTAGCAAAAAAATAGTATTTCATTTTAATTTTATTCCATAAGTTTTATAAAAAATTTTTATGATCCCTTTTAAGGATTTAAGGTTTTTTCAACTTGTGGCTATTTAAACATCATCATCAGGGTCATTCTTGATGAGAATTTTTTTTTATGCCGAAATGAACTGTAAGAAAAAATGTGAAATATAATAAAAAAGTAAAAAAGATATGTACGTTTATAAAGAAACATTGAATTACCCTTAGAAAAAAATGCCCCAACAAATGATAAGTTCATGTCCTTTGTAGGGACATGGATAAAGCTGGAAACCATCATTCTCAGCAAACTATCTCAAGGACAAAAAACCAAACACTGCATGTTCTCACTCATAGGTGGGAACTGAACAATGAGAACACTTGGGAACATCACACACTGGGGTCTGTTGTGGGGTGGGGGGAGCGGGGAGGGATAGCATTAGGAGATATACCTGATGTAAATGACGAGTTAATGGGTGCAGCACACCAACATGGCACATGTACACATATGTAACAAACCTGCACGTTGTGCACATGTACCCTAGAACTTAAAGTATAATAAAAAAAAAAAAAAGAAAAAGAAAAAAATGCCCCAACATACTCTCTCAATGTTCTCTGGACAATCAATTTTTATCTCGACGATCACAGTGGCATATGATTTCCATTTTATTTTTGAAATACGTTAAATGCTGGTTGAATTGACTATTTCTGCATTTAGTGGCATGAAACTCTAAAAAACATACAGGGACAATTAAAATTTTTTCATTTGACTTTCTATTCCTGCATTTTTCTGGGTTTTGCTGTTGTTATCTTTCCAGAAGTCTCACCCTTGTTGGAATAATGAACTTTTAATTTTTAAATTATTTGTGTGTTCTTTTTTTTCATTTTTATTTTTTCCACTTTTTAGAGAGAAAGTCTTGCTCTGTCTCCCAGGCTGGAGCGGAGTGTAGTGGTGCAATCACAGCTCACTGCAGCCTCAAACTCCTGGCCTCTAGTGTGTCCTCATGTGTGTTCTTTAGATGTTAAAAACATTAATGTTTCTTCTATCATTTTTGTTACATATATTCACAGCTTATAATCTGCCTTTCAACGATGTCTTCTCTTTGGTATAAAGTTAAAAAATAGGTAGTCTGGATGCAGTGACTCACGTCTATAATTCCAGCACTTTAGTAGGCCGAGGTGGGAGGTCACCTGAGGTCAGGAGTTTGTGACCAGCCTGGCCAACATGGTGAAACCTCGTCTCTATTAAAAATACAAAACTAGCCGGGTATGGCAGCAGGCACCTGTAATCCCAACTACTCGGGAGGCTGAGGCAAGAGAATTGCTTAAACCTGGGAGGCGGAGGTTGTAGTGAGCTGAGATCGCACCACTGCATTCCAGCCTGGGTGACAAGAGCGAAATTCTGTCTTAAAAAAAAAAAAGGTAGTCAAATCAAGTTTTATATATGTATATTTATTCATTTGAACTTGAGTTACTTCATGCATAGAGATTGCGTTATTTGTTAAATATTAGTCTAGATATTTTTCTATTAAAAGTTTATTGACTTGATGTAATTTAACACTACTAGTGAAAAATTATGTTGCCATCACTTACTCCCAATATGATATGTGGAGAAGGTCACTCCATCCACCATTGTGATATTCTTCCCGGAAGACCAAACATTCGGTATAACCATGAGGAAACATCAAACTCAAATTAAAGGACATTCTACAAAATACCTGAGCATTTATCTTCAAAACTGTTCATGTCATAAGAAACTATTAATAGGAAAGACTGTCATAGATCATAGGAGATCAAGAAGATATAATGACTGAATAAGACATGGCATTGTGAATAGGATCTCAAAACAGAAAAGGGAAATTTGTGAAAAGCTGGAGAAATTAAAGTATAAGCTATAATTTACCTGAGTACTGTATCAATTTTAACTTCTCAGTTTTCATGAATGTGCCATTATTAGGTAAGATCCTATTGTTAGGAAAAGCTAGGTGAAGAGTATACAAGAACTCTTTGTAGTGCGTTTGCATATTTTCTATAAATCTATAATTATTAGAAAATATATTTATTTAAAAATTATGATTATATATTTATACCATGACACATCTTAACTTTGCTTTGTTTTATTTTATTTTATGTATTTTTTTGAGACGGAGTTTCGCTCTTGTTGCCCAGGCTGGAGTGCAATGGCACGATGTCAGCTCACTGCAACCTCTGCCTCCCAGGTTCAAGTGATTCTCCTGCCTCAGCCTCCCGTGTAGCTGGGATTACTGGTGCCCACTACCAGGCCTGGCTAATTTTTTTTGTATTTTTAGAAGAGACTGGGTTTTACCATGTTGGCCAGGCTGGTCTCAAACTCCTGACCTCATGTGATCCGCCAGGCTCTGCCTCCCAAAGTGCTGGGATTACAGGCACAAGCCACCACACCCTGCCTGTTTTATTTTAATGTAAATATAACGCATAACTTTTTTTTTTTTTAAGGCTAAGATCCACAATGGCAGATATATTCCTATAGGCTTCTGTGAGAGGATTTTTAAAAGTTTTATTTACATTTTTATCAAATATTCTGATTTGTTTCAGCAAGAGTTTTTTTTTTTTTTTTTTTACTTGTCAGAATTACATCTCTTTTTACTTGTCAGAATTTGGAGCTTCGAATATTTAACTTTCTATAGTGATGGGCTATTCTGATATCGAGCCCTTTTTTTCTCACTGGAGGCTTTCTTGACTAATACCTTGAATTTCACATAAGTGTTTTGCACCTGGCCATTTTGACCCTCTCCTTGTACTAGAACTAACTAATCTGTACGTATTTCTTCTGTATATGGAAACAGATTAATTTCCACAAGAAAGTAAATGTCTTATGAGAGACTCCTTTATATTGTAGGTTCCAAGTTATAGGCGATCCAGAATGAGATTACTTTATAGGAGAGACAGATGTAAATTGAGCTTTGCGTGACCGAAAGTAATTTTCTTTCAATTTCATGGATATTACTCTATTTTTCAGTCAATACTACCAAGAAGTCTAGAATTTAAAGATAGATAATGTGGGTAAATCAAAGTAGCCTTAACTTTAAAAAATATGTATTTTATTAAGTTCCATTGAAGTTGCTTTAGTGCAGAGTATGTAACAAATGAAATGTAATACAAGAATGTACTTTCTAGTCTTTTCAGCTAATATTGGATTACATTAAATCCCTTACTTTTTTCAATACTCAGTTTCTAGATCTTGGCATTGTGTCCTCTCCCATGCATAATTTAAAAGACATAGGCCTCATTTATCTTTTGTTATATCTTTACAACCTTTTAAAACATTAGCAGATTTTTAAGGCACTGATAGTCGGATATCCAAAGTTACAAACTACTTTTCTTATTTTGGTAGAATTTGCTTTCATAGTTTATTTGCTCATTTTATTAGATGGTATTAGCTATTTTTCTTTATAATGCAATAAAAATAGTTTATACTATATCATATTTTTGAAACTCAAATGGAATTGTGATACAAATAAATTTTAGCAAATATTTGCTAGCCAAAAATAGTAATTAAAATAGACATTTTTACAAAAAAACTTGAGAGAAATTACACTTTCATAAATTTCAAATGAGATTATATTTTATTTAATTTTCCCTCTAATATGTTAACATTTTATTTAAGTAATTCAAAGAATATAAGAAAAATTCGTTGTCAGAGGCAACTGGCTGTTAAAGGTTATTAGGAAAAAAATATATATTTCATAATAAAACCCTGCTGTAATTAGGGAATAACCTGTTCCATAAATGATGATAATTTGATTAGTGAAAACTGAATTTAAATTGGAGAATTTGATGAACTATAAAGAACAGAGATAAACTTACAAACCACTTCCCAACTCTTTAGCAGCCTCAAAATTTATTAAAATGTAAACATGTATGATGGTATGATATATACAAAATATTTTGTTTTAAAAATAGTTAATGCTCTTAGAATTTCTTTCCTTTACAGTATGTTTTTTCCCCAATATTCACAATAACTATTTTCTTAAAAAATTAAGATTATTGTTGACTTTCGTCTTAGACCCACACATAAGCATGATTAACATTTTCTGAATTATGTACCTTTGTATCCTATTACAGATAAATTAAAGTTAAAGATAGCCCCGTTACAGTCTTATACAGACTGAGGTAACAGAACTTGACAGTTTCAGGTTAATCATTGCAAGAAAAATATCCCTGCTAGATAATAGCGAAGTTTTATATTATTCTTTGTGTTTATTGTTTGATTTTACACTAAACCTAATTTGTTTTATTATAAATAGTTTCATCTTTTTACATATTTTGAATGTTGAAAACCCCTTTATATAACGATCATGTTGTAAAGGTTTTAATGTGTAAGCACATTCATTTTCACAGGAGTTGTTGCTAAGTATAGTAAGTGTCTAGATGGGCATTTTAGACTTCAATGGCGCTTTAAAAGGAGATATGCTGAATATACTTGTAAAGAAAAATACAGGTATAAACACTATCATATGAGTTCAACAAATGTAAAGAACAGTATTCCTACCCCATAATGTTTTTCATTAAGACAAGCATATTACAATATAAATATACTGCTGCACTTTTGGAAAAGCCTTCCTATCCCACTTGAAATATATTATAAATAGAGACAATTTGACTTCTACCTCTTATGATATAGCATCTTATACTGTCTATACGGGACAGCCACATGACTCATTGTCCCAATTATAAGCCCCCGGGATAACTATCTTTGTGTTTAATTGATCCATTAATAATAATATTAATGATAATGTCAATAACTATCATCAACAGCTAACATTTTTATAATTCTAAATCTAAAATATGATTTTGGATGCAAACAAGATAGAATTAAGAAAATTAATTATTAATTAAGAAAATTAAGAATTAAGAAAATTAGCAACAACAGGTTACAATCGTAAACTAAGAAAAAACTAGTCCTAATAAAACAGCAGGACCTAATAAAACAGCATAAAAAGAGAGAATGAGGAAAGGACCTGTATAAATAATGCCAAAGAAACAGATGACTGACAGTCTGTTCTTTCAGTCAACTTCCTCTGTTGGTTTATTGCCAAAATTTCCTCCCAATAAATGTCAATTTCCTCCCAATAAATGTTACCACTGACCAATTCTTCACCTTGTGTCTTTATTCTTGAATGTTCCATTTTCCACCAGCACAAAATACTCAAGACTTGAGATCAGTTTTATTTTTCCAGTTACCTTTGAATTACTACCACAAGATACTAGTAAAACTAGCTGGTCTACACTCCTACTAAGATTTATTATTTGCTTCTGCTGTTCTTTTTTCCCTTATTAGAGGCCAATGCGAACCTACATTAATTAAACAGAGGAAAGAGGAAAAGAAAGAAAGAGAGAGAGAAAGGAGTTTTATGAGCCCCCCTCTCCTGCCCCATGGCAACTAGAAATCTATTTCACTACAAGTTTTAAATGTCAGAAGATTTATCCTGGATCTTGACAATAAAACATGTTTTTTCGTTATCGCTGTATTATATCACATTACTTCTTCACCTATGCCCAAGTTCTCGCTTTATAATTATTATTGATTTTATTATTGACTGTCTTGGAGTTCCACATACGAGTGAAGTTCTTTAGAGTCAAGAGTATTCTTCCATACACATAGACTATGAAACGGCTTTGTTTCCAATATGTGTTTCCAGTAAAAAGCAAGATAAGTACACTCTTATTTATTGTGCTCTCCCCATGCTGAAAATCCAAGTCTACCTTAGGTGTTCTTTTGCCAGAATAGCATGGTTCTTAAACAACCTTCCATCTTCAGAAAATTGGTGAAAGGAGACACATATTTTGCAGTATCACAATATTTTTAAAAGTACACGGACAACAGAATTTTATTTAAGAGCTATCTATACTATATTTCAGTATTTTATGTGTCTTAAGGAAGACAAAGTATTAATATGTGTAGTAAATACGGGTATTCATAAAGGAGAAAATACAGAATAGAAAACTACTTTGGCTACTTCAAATTTGTATCTTACAAGATACAACCAAAAAATCACTTACTGAGTCTTTTTAATGAAGAGTATAGACTAAAAGAACAATAATAAAAAAGTCAGGCCAAATCTGAAATACATTTTCTAAATCATCAATTCACAATAAGATGCTTTCAATATTCCTACAGAAAATGCATGTTTGTGTGCACTGCATGAGACTGAATAGTGGCTTCCTAAAGATGTTTCTGTTACAATCCCAGGAACCTGTGAATACATTACCTTGCATGGTAAAAGGGAATTTGCAGATATTATTGTGTTAAGGATCTTGAGATGATGAGATTTTCCTGAATTATTCAGGTGAGTGTGATGTAATCACAATTACAAAGGTCCTTATAAGAGGGAAACAAGAGGTTGAGGTGGCAGGTTGGGACGAGGGGTTGGGAGGAGGCCGGACAAAGTTGCATTAGAACCAGAGGTCGGTGTGAGGCACTGTGAGCCAAGGAATTTAAGCAGTCCCTAGAAGCTGGAAAAGGCAAGGAAATGGATTACTCCACAAGCCTCCAGAAGTAACTCAGTCCAACCAACATTTTGATTTTTAAACTCTAACCTCCAGAACTCTAATTTTTTTCCCAAGAGAATTAATGTGTGTTGTTTTAAGCCACAAAGTTTGTGGCATTTTGTTACAGCAGCAATAGGAAAGTAATACAAGGACAAAGATCATGCATAGCTTCTTCCTTATCCTTTTCACAGCAGCAAGAACCAGATTCTGCTATATGGTAGGAAGTCAAAGCGTATTTTCTAAGTGAATATATTTCTAACAAAAATTGCTAATTAATTAAATAATAATTATGAGGCATTGGAGTATAAAGTAAGATATGGGCAAAGTTCTGTTTCTCAGAACTCTGACAGCAGGAATCAGGTTATAAAAGCTTTAATCTTATTTCTACCACTATTGTGGAGATCCCCAAATTCAGTTGTTTTCATAAGATACACACTTATTTCTCACTCCTAAAGTTCAAGAGGAGGGAAAACAGCCCAAAGTGATAGGGAACTCTGCTCCACAGGGACATCCAGGTTCAAATTTCTGCCTTCCTTATTCCAACGTTGCCTTGTGAAAGACTTGAGCTATACAGTGGCTTGTTTATTTACATATCTTAACAATTGATGCAGATTGTTTTCTGAGAACTTAGCAAGGGCTGTTGAATGGATCAGCTATACATGGTGGCTCCATGTGGTCTGCACTTCCTCACGGTATAGTGGCTAGGTTCCAAAGGTGAACATCCTGACTCAGAAAGAAAGCCAAATTGAAGAGAATCATGTTTTATGAGTTGCCTTAGAGTTTATATTCCATCACTTCTACCATACTCTACTGGTTGGTTTAGTTACAAGTCTCAATTCAGTTTAATAAAGAGAGAGCTTGGAATCCAGGAAATATTTGGAGGATTGCCAATAAAATTGCAAGAAGAGCATGAGAAATGAGACATTATCATGCGACAATACGTGAAAAATACAGTCCAGTAGATCCGACAAAAGAGGGAGAAGATAGAGCAAAAGGCAAGCAGCGTTCCATTGAAAAGATGCGATGTGAGGTTGTTTGCCTCATTTCTGTGCACATCTCTTTGGCTGAAATGTAGTGAAATGTCTAAACCTAGTTGACACAGACCAGAAAAACCCTGGAGGAAGGCTAGTTATTATTCATAGAAGGACAGATAGCAGTATCTTTTACAATCTGCACACCCTTCTTCCTAAAGTTAGAACATGTCTACCCACTTCCCAAGAAAGACAAGGCATAGTTACACTCAGGCATGGTATACAGTTCAGATGTCAGGATATTTGGGTACAGTCCTCTATCACAAAAGTTTCCTACCTATCATTAATAGCAACTATGTATTACTTAAAATTACAATAAAATGTCTCATTTGAGAGAAGAAAGAATGACCACCCAGCCACGGCTCAAAGCAATAAAATTTTGCAGGACAAAAATTGCAGAGACTCTCTGCTCTACCAGTGGAGAAAGTTTCTTGCTTAAAACCGATTGCTGCTTATTGAAAAGGATTTCCTGTCCTCTATCCTCTGTGGTCCTGGCTTTCTCTCTGAAAAAATTTGTTCTTGTAATATATTCTCCCTCACCACATCTGCATGAATATTAAAGAGATTTCTTTTGTCAGAAGCACTGCAGTTTTCATAGCCTGCTTCTGCACCCACTAATTTGGGAACTTGGGACTTTTTGAAGGCTAAATATTTGACTTAAGTAAAAAAAAAATTCTTAGACGATTCAATGAGTTTCTGGTCTAACTGCATACAGCTATTTTCTTGTGCTGGAAACCTACATCCAAGGCTCTTTTCTGGAAATAATTATGAAACCTTTTCTTATGGTCTCACTTCTTTGTTGAGCCAGTGTCAATTGTTACCATTTTGATGATGGTTCTTGAAAGTATAAAACCATATAAAATAATAGACTTATTTGGAAAGCAACATACTTTATCTGATCTTTTGCACAGATGATCTATAGAGTCACTTGTTGAGCTGAGAATTCTTAATGGACACTTTTTATTAAACCTTTGAGCAGCAGGGTTATCTCCTACTGTATAGGGTGATAAACCAAGGTGGCTTTTCCAACCCCATCAGTTCCCACATTTCTAGACTCTTTTTATTCTCTTCAACCTCTACTTGAAATTGTCTCGTTCTTCCTTGAGCTCATTAATTATTGAAATAAGTTAGCTAAATGTAGCAATAAACAGCTAACACATGGCAACATTCTGGCCCTTTCCATCAGCTTCTCCTCCAGCTGAAGGCTCTTTAGGCAAGTGGTTTGCTCTTTCAGTTACCGGAAGTGACACTTTAAATAAATGTACTGCCTTCACTCTCACTTACATGTCTATTCCATATTTTTTTTAGGTTTTTGTGGCAGGCAGAAAGCCTTCCAATGTACCAATTATTTATTAGCTACAGTAAAACCTACATTGCTAGAGCTAATAGGCCCCACAATATAGATTTCTTATTAAAATTGAAGAGTATTTTCTGCTTACATTATGAGCCCAGGAACTCTATGCTCCATGAATCAGTACAGAACCCAACAAATTGGGTATGGCTTTGTTATCCATGATACACAGCTATTAGTGTTGCCCTGGTCATCACAATTTTCATTTGGGATGAAAGTAAAAAATGAGGGAATTATGGGCAATTATATTTAATAAGGTGTATTGCTGTTGTGCATTTCACATTTACTTACATCTCAATCATGAGAACTTAGTCACATGGCACACCTAGCCACAAGGGAGGCTGAGAAGTACAGTGTCTTGGCAGAAGAGTATACCTGAGTTGAAGGAGAGCCAGAAGTCTGTTACTTATATAAAATGCAACATATTATATCTGATCTTTGCCATAGAGATGTATCACACTGTCTAAGGACTCTCAATAGGAGACCCTTGACAAGGGCTCTAGATGATCATTGTTTCCCTATTATTTGGAGTATAAAAGTAGTTGATTTTTACAACATTGCAAGATCTTAAATTACTAGAAATTTATGCATCTTACATTATAGGCCATGGACAGACAGAGATTTTATTACCAAGCTGTATTCTCTTCCATTGTTGTTTGCACACTGATTAGTTCCAACCAATTAATTATAACCCCTTTATATCCCATACTGAAGGATCTGAGGAGCTGCCAACACACACCAACATTCTGGTCTTTTTCAACAACTTTCCTGGCAAGGTGCAGTGGCTCATGCCTATAATCCCACCACATTGGAAGGCTGAGGCTGGAGGATCACTTGACCTCAGGAGTTCTAGACCAGCCTAGGCAACACAAGGATATTCCCTCTCTACCAAAAAAAAAAAAAAAAAAAAAAGTTAGCCAAGCCTGCTGGTATATACATGACTGTAGGCCTAGCTACTTGGGAAGCTGAGGTGGAAGGATCTCTTGAATCCAAGAGTTCAAGGCTACAGTGAGGTATGATCATGCCACTGCACTCTAGCCTCAGCAGCAAATCAAGACCCTGTCTCAAAACAAACAGATAAAAAGCCACATCACCATCCCTAAAGCAGTAGGTTTTCCATACAAAAGATCCTTTCCGCTGAGCTTAGAAGGGGTTGTAGCCATTAATTTTTAATAATAACTAGGCAATCACAATAAATAATCAAATTCAAGTCATTAAATTTGAGTTAACTGGTTATTCAGCAGTCCATGAAGTTCGGTCTTTTGGCCCTTTTCTTTCAGTAATGTGGGCATAACACATGGTGATAGAGGAGCAGCTTGGTAACCATGAGACAGCATGAATGAGGATGAAAGTCAACTGCTGGAATTTAGAGAGGGAAAGACAAAGATAATCTAATTCCATGAGGTTATCGTGGAGACCCTCCCTCAGTTCCATGCTTTCTTCCCCTGGACTTCTGTTTATATAAGAGACAATCCTTCATGTTTAAGCCATTTTAAGTTGATTTTTCAGGATATCCCATATTTTCCCAATAAAAAGTACCTATACTATATTTGAAGTTTCTGCTATCGGTAACCATTAAGTGATGCCTTGCTTTTGCTTGTGAATATAACCTGCAAGACCTACTTCAAAAGCAAGAATTCTAGAAGCAGTATAATAAAACAGCAATTATATCATTCAGTGGATGAGTCTTTGTTTTGAAACATTAGCCAGATACCATGTGGTCATCAGGCAGATTTGGTGAACAAGCATATCAAAATGGCACATTCAGGCCTATAAAGGGCTAGTAGAAGATTTTGATACTAACCACTCCTTTCTGTACATGGAGATCAAGTCAGAATAAGATGTTTTGTTTCTGTCTCATTTTTAACCTTCTATTGTCACTCTACTGCAGATAGCAACAATATATATATCAGAGAATTATCAGTTAATGAACCAGTACCAAAAGCATTCTAACTAAATATTTATTAAAAATGATATGACCTTATTATTAATACATTGAAAAAAACTAAAAAATATATTTAATTTTTAAAATCTGGAAAATTTCTGCTTTACATGTTTACTCTCTCTCTATATATATATATATTTTTAAAAATACATCCTTATAGCAAACATATATTTCACTTCATAAATCTAGGAATTTGGTACCTAACCCAAAAAGCACTGGCTTATTAGACAAATAATTTGGGTCAA
This sequence comes from Pongo abelii, assembly GCF_028885655.2. Classification (NCBI taxonomy): domain Eukaryota; kingdom Metazoa; phylum Chordata; class Mammalia; order Primates; family Hominidae; genus Pongo; species Pongo abelii. The sequence goes on along the minus strand of NC_071989.2, from coordinate 21,139,725 downwards.
GATATCTCATTTCATGTTTCTTAGTTATAAAATATTTTGGTTGTGAGTAGATTTGAAAAAGCATGTGAATGCAAAAACTACTTATTAAAATCAGAGCATCCAAATCACGGTGGCAGTGAACATTCAGCAGCATCTGAGGAAAATGCCATATCCATCATAGTCACATTCATAAATTTCTTTTGATTAGGCTTTGCGATCTTCAATGGAAATTTTCAGGGCCATTGAAAAAATCTCAACATTTTTTTCTGTGTCAATCTTAATTCTTCAGAGAATAAATAAGGAAAATGAATAGCTCTGTTAGGCGTTTCTCAATCATCTTTAAATGGGTCATGGTTTTAAATAGGATGTGTCAAATTGAAATTATATGAACTAAATTATACCTAAGTTACAGTGTACCGTCTGCTTAATGACTTCTTTACAGGGGGTCAGTGAGTCATCAACTATTAACTGCAATTCATCTTTGAAACAGTCAAAATCAATGTATATTTCTCACTAAAGTGAAAGTCAAATAACTAGCCTCAAGAAACACTGAAAAAGAGGTAACTAAATAACCATCATAAATATTCAATATCTACAAGCAAACAAAAAAAATCCAGTTTTAATGTCTAATATATAATTTATTGCTAAATTCAGTCTCTTATATTTTGTTTCATGAATACGTACTTATATCAAAGATACAGAATTCAAACTCTCAAATCATTGAGACATCTTTGTCCTTTAAATTTTTCTGGGACTTATATTTTCCTGTGTAAAGCCTATATTTCATATTGTTATTTTATATCCACAGAGAAGAACTCACGTTCTATCTTATTTTGACAGATCATTTTACTTTATTTTTTTGTGTTACCATTTTCCTTTTCCTTTTTGCTCAGTTGCACACTTTATTTCAAATGCTGTTTTATACTTAAAAATTTAATATTTACACTTGACTAAACAAATTCTGTAGTAATAAATTTCTGCACTCTTTGTGAGCAACGTAAAATATTATTTCATGACTTCTCAGCCATCTCTCTTCTAACATGTCATTGTGCCCTGTGTCTTAATTTCATCACTTTTCCCAACAAAATATCCAGTATAGAATATTTATATGTCATTAATATTTGTTTAGATTCACCACTATTTGTGCAGTTGCTGATCTCATTAATCATTCTAACACATCATAGGAGGATCTGTGTCTACTTTCTGAAAGGTAGTAAAAATAAAAAAAATTCTTCAATAATGTTCTTCTAGCCTTAGGCACTTTGTTCAACATTTTTTTATTTGGCCATCAAAAATAGTATCATTAATATTTTCAAAATTATAAATAATAATTTGAAATTATCATTATTTGGATATATAATTCCAGGTGGAGAATTATTTTCTGCCAGCATTCCTTCTAAGAAGTTATCCAGCTCTGTGTTTGTTGGAAATTTTGTTTCCACCTTGTTGCTGTTTCTTAGTAAGCAATCTAAATGAGTATTAGATTTAAAAATTATATCTTTATATCTAATGCTGGATAGTTTCATCATAATGTATCTAAGATTCATTTAACAAATGTCTGCTAAGTATATGCTTGGTGAGAGACACAATTTTAGAATACACAGGTACAGCAGTTTCGAAAACTGTGCTGTCTGAGGTGAGGACGGACATCTTCCACCAATTCTGGAAAAACTTCAGCTGGTGGCCGGGCACAGTGGCTCATGCCTGTAATCTCAGTACTTTGGGAGGCCGAGGTGGGAGGATCACAAGGTCAGGAGATCAAGACCATCCTGGCTAACACGGTGAAACCCCGTCTCTACTAAAAAATACAAAAAAATTAGCTGGGCGTGGTGGCAGGCGCCTGTAGTCCCAGCTATTCGGGAGGCTGAGGCAGGAGAATGGTGTGAACCTGGAAGGCGGAGCTTGCGGTGAGCTGAGATGGCGCCACTGCACTCCAGCCTGGGCGACAAAGTGAGACTCTGTCTCAAAAAAAAAAAAACACTTCAGCTGGTATGTCTTGATTAGTATGGCCTTTTTCACACCCTATAACTCTTTAAACCTTTTGTTAGATATATCTTAGATGTTCTTGTTATATATCTGCACATTTCAAACTCTCATATTCTCTGAATTCTAAACTCTCTGCAATAAATCTTTGATGTTTTTAATTTATTTCTACAAATTTTCTCTTGGAACAAAGTATTTTTTAGGTTATTTTAGATACTGTTCTTTTTTATTGTAAATGTTCATAGCTATGTGTTTCACTCTGAAAACTGCTTTAGTTTTTTGTATACTTTTTACTATTTTATATGTACATTATATTCATCTCAAAGCATTTTCAAACTTTTCTTGTAATTTCTTCTTTGAACCACTGCTTATTTAAGAATCTGTTGTTTGATATCTGCATATTTGTAAATTTCTCAAATTTCCTTTTGATGATTTTTTAAATTTCATTGAGGTTGAAGAATATAATTTGTATTATTGCAATTTTAAAAAATTTTATTGAGGCTTTTAAAAATGTTCCATGTGCAGTTTAAAAAAGTATGCTTTCTGCTTTTGCTAAACGGAGTGTCCTATAGATGTGTGTTACAGTTAGTTGTGTGTTAAAATCTTTGTCTTTATTGATCTGCCTCCTTGTTCTATCCTCATTGAAAGAGGTATTAAAATCTCCAACTACTATTGTTGAATTATCTATTCTTTCCTTCAATTCTGTCAATATTTATCTAAAGTATCTTTGGATTCTGTTGTTAAATGCTTACATAAATTTTATATGTTCCCAAATCTATTGACTCTTAGCATTATGCACTGTCCCTCCTTCTATCTGGCAACATTTTTTAAAATTTTATTTTTGTTATTTGAGATGGAGTCTTGCTTTGTCACCTAGGCTGGAATGCAGTGATGCTATCTCGGCTCACTTCAACCTCCGTCTCCCAGGTTGAAGCGATTCTCCTGCTTTAGCCTCCTGAGTAGCTGGGATTACAAGCGCCTGACACCACGCCCAGATAATTTTTTGTATTTTTATTAGAGATGAGGTTTCACCATGTTGGCCGGGCTGGTCTTGAACTCCTGACTTCAAGTGATCTGCCTGCCTTCACCTCCCAAAGTGCTGGAATTACAGGCATGAACCACTGTGCCCGGCCTTTCTAGCAATATTTTAAAAGTTTCACTCCAGGTCTCACAATTGCTCTTCACATAGTATATCCTTTCATCCTTTTATTTTAAATACATTTTTATTTCTGATTCTGAAGTACCTCCCTTGTAAACACATAGCTGGATATTGATTTTATTCATTGAAACTCATAATCTTTGACTTTTAATTATATTGTTTAATCTATTCACATTTAATGTTGTAACTGATATGTTGGAGTGATATCTAATATATCATCCGTATTTCTATCTCTTTCTATATCCTTCATGTGTCTTTGCACTTCTGTTTCCTTTTAACTGTTTCATATTAAGTGGATATATTCTAGTATACTACTTAATTCTTTTAGTGATTTTTAATAATATTGCTTAGATATTTTCTTAGTGATGGTTTCAGGGTGCAAAATATGAATATTAACTTCCATACAATTTAGATTATACTGACTTAGGTCCAGTGTAACACAGCAGTTTTATTTCTGTAGAGCTTAATTCCTCCCTTCCTTTTTGTGTGTTATCATCTCATACATAGTGGGCCCATAGGTGTTACAACCCCAACAAACATTATTAGTTACCATTTCTATTTCTCTTCATTTCTCTCTGTGGAGATCTGATACAAGGGACGGGCGTGGTGTCTCACGCCTATAATCCCAGCAATTCAAGAAGCCGAGGTGGGTGGATCACCTGAGGTCAGGAGGTGGAGACCAGCCTGACCATCATGTTGAAACCCCGTCTCTACTAAAAATACAAAAATTAGCTGGGCATGATGGCAGGTGCCTGAAATCCAAGCTACTCAGGAGGCTAAGGCAGGAGAATAGATTGAACCCAGAAGGCAGAGGTTGCAGTGAGCCTAGATCATGCCACTGCACTCCAGCCTAGGCGACAGAGTGAGACTCCATCTCAAAATAAAAATTAAAAAAAAAAGGATCTGATACAAGTTCTTCACTCCAATGTAGTATGCTTTGTTTCCACCCACATTCTTTGTGCTATTATTGTCAAATACATTGCATTTTTATGTTAATGGCTCAATAGATACAAATATGTAAATGTTATTTCATACAATTGCTTTTAAAATCAACTATGAAAAAAGAGTAGAAGAAATATTTAATTATACTGTCTATTATATATTTTACAGTGATCTGTATAACGATATAATTATATTTTATAGTGATCTGCATAATTATCTTTACCAGTATTCTGCTTTTTATCATGTAATTCTTTTTTTCTTTAGACAGAGTCTCACTCTGTTGCCCAGGCTGGAGTGCAGGGGCATGGCTTTGGCTCACTGCAACCTCCGCCTCCTGGGTTCAAGTGATTCTCCTGCCTCAGCCGCTCCAGTAGCTGGAATTATGGGTGCACACCACCACGCCTGTTAATTTTTGTATTTTTGGTAGAGAAAGAGTTTCCACATGTTGGTCAGGCTACTTTAGAACTCCTGACCTCAAATATCTACCCGCCTCAGCCTCCCAAAGTGCTGGGATTACAGGTGTGAGCCACCATGTCTGGCCTATCATGTGAATTTGAATTGCTGTCTACCTATCACTAGCTCTCAGCCTGAAAACCTATTTGCCTATTTTGTATTAGCTGGGGTTGACAGCAACACGTTCACTCAGCTTTTGTTTATCTGGGAATGTCTTTCTTTTGCCTTCAGTTTTGAAAATGGTTTTGTTGTATATAAGATCTTTGCTGACAGATTTTTTTTTGGCTGGTTTTAATTTTAACATTTAACATATTTTTCCATTGCCTTCTGACATGTATTTTTTCTAGTTGGAAATTCACTGTTAACTTGGGCTTTCATTACAAATGATAAATAGTTTTCTTCTTGCTATTTTCAAGATTTTCTCTCTCTCTTTGGCTTTCAACATTTTACTTGATGTGTCTGATTTGGATCTCTTTATTTTCATCCTATTGTACTGTGCTGAGTTTCTGGGTTTGTAATTCCTGTTTTTCATCACATTGAAAAGGTTACAATCGCTTTATCATTAAATATTGTTTCTTTTCCTTTCTTAGTCTTAACTATCTCTCTATCTAAACTTATATGTGTGTATACATGTATATATTTACATATATGTGTATGTGTGTGTGTTTGTATATACATTACAAACACATATTTGTACGCAGACAGACAATGAACCCACTGACTCATGTGTGTCCAAAATTCAGAGCAACAAAAAACAAAACAAAGCAGAAAAAGTGTGTTTTTATTGCTATTATTGTCTCTTATTTTAAAAATTGAAATAATGTCAGCTCTTAATCTTCTACATTAAATGCCATCGAAATGGTATAACTCAGAATATTCTTTTAAAAAAACAACAATTCAAGCTCTTAGAATCTGATCAATATCTCTGAGTGTTACTATCCTAAGGGAGAAATCTTAATCTACCTTATAGTGCTAAAATGTCATAGCGCTTTGACATTAAAAGCTTCCACAGTTTTCTAAAGAGAATTATCCCAATGATAGGGCAAGATTCTCTTATTTGTCAGATCCTGTACAACTTTAAAAATTAGATGTCAGGGACATAGTGCCATAGAGATTCCTCCATGCCTCTCTGCCACCCCTCACAAGCAACCGTCTCCCTATTATACTCTGCTTAGGGAATCTCCCTTTTAAAAAAAACTGTATTGTTTTCTATTGCAGCTATAAGCACTTACAACAAACTTTCTGGCATAAAACAACACAAACTTATGACCTTACAGATCTGGAAGCCAAAGGTCCAAAATATGTCTCACTGTGCTAAAATCAAGGTGTCCACAGGGATGCAATCATTTTTGGAAACTCTAGGGAAGAATCTGTTTTCTTGCCTTTTCCAACTTTGAGAGGCTGCCCAGATTCTTTGGGTCATGATCCCATTTTATCCTGAAAACCAGCTATGGACAGTTGAGTCTTTCTCACATTGCATCACTGTGATACTAACTCCCCTAACTCCCTCTTCCATATTTTAGGGATCCTTGTGATACATTATACCTACCCAGATAATCCAGTATAATCTTCGTTTTTAAAGGCCAAATTCCATCTGAACCCTTAATTCCCTTAAGCGATGTAACATAATAACATATTCACAGACTCCAGAGATTAACAGCTAGATATCTTTGGGGGCCTCTTATTTTGCTTACTGCAGTACTTTTGACTTTCTCCCACACATTTTTCTAAACAGAAACATTGGTATTCGATTAAACTTGAGGAATGGATTATGCCTAATTTTAATACTACCTCAAGTGAAAGTCCTGTTTAAGTCACCTAATGCTTTTACAATAAATAACATTTGGTCTAACGGTCCAGATTTAGAAATTCAGTAGATTTCTAAATCAGACCTAGAAATTCACTTTGGCATTCATGCATGTTTCAGAACTATATTCAGGAACTCAAATATTTGTACTCTTGATTTGTATTTCCTGAATTGATGTTTTTATTTTAGATCATATTAGTTTCAGTTTTTTATATTCTTACTTTAAGTATAGCCATCTATATAGTCTTGTGAAATTTTCGTAAATCACATTTTTTTTCAGAGTAGGAAAGCAAACTGTATGTTTGAAAAGAAGATTTGAAAAAAAGGCAAATGGAAATTTGACAGTAAATGCATTTAATGGGAAAAGAATAATATGCCATATTTACTTACTTAATACCTGGTATGATTTGGTTGTATCCCCACTCAAATCTCATCTTGAATTATAGCTCCCACAGTTCCCACGTGTTGTGGGAGGGAACCATTAGGAGGTAATTGAATCATAGGGGTGGGTCTTTCCCATGCTGTTCTCATGATAGTGAATAAGTCTCATAAGATCTGATGGTTTTATAAAGAGGTGTTTCCCTGAACAAGTTCTCTTCTCTTGTCTAACACTATGTGAGACATGCCTTTCACCTTCCACCATGATTGTGAGGCCTCTGCAGCCACGTGGAACCGTGAGTCCATGAAACCTCTTTCTTTTGTAAATCGCCCAGTTTCAGACATGTCTTTATCAGCAGCAGCATGAAAACAGACTAATACAATACCCATCCCCCTTTATTTAGGTTATGTGATATAGTAGTAGGAATGAATGAGCATGTGATTCCTCATTTACTTCCTGCGTTGAGAAATTTTATTAACCATTAAATCCTTGTCTCCCCTCAATTTTTACTAAAACCAATAATTTTACAAATGTTTTAAAATATCTCAGGCAGAGATCATTAAGATCAAGAACATCTTCCACTTTCTTTAATGGAATCATTTTCCTTAATGATTACTTTTATTCTGATAAATGTCACTGCTTTAGGAAGGCTTTGAAAATTCCCATAGTGTATGTAGGTGTATTCACATATTTTTTAAAGGAGGCAAATTCATGAGGTTAATTAAACATTTCACTTCATTTTATATTTCAATATTAACATGTTTTGTCAAAGGAGCTAAAAGTTGGGCAACTGTTATAATAACAGAGTCCTATTTGTTTTTAGTTGTTGTTGTTACCAAATAACTCATCATATTAGTCCATTTTCATGCTGCTTATAAAGACATACCTGAGACTGGGAAGAAAAGGAGGTTTAATTGGAAGTACAGTTCCACATGGCTAGGGAGGTCTCAGAATCATGGCAGGATGTGAAAGGCACTTCTTACATGGTGGCGGCAAGAGAAAATGAGGATGCAAAAGCAGAAACCCCTGATAAAACCATCAGATCTCAGAAGACTTATTCACTATCATGAGAACACTATGAGGAAAACCACCCCCATGATTCAAATTATCTCCCACCGGCTCCCTCCCGCAACACTTGGGAATTATGGGAGTACAATTCAAGACAAGATTTGGGTGGGAACTCAGAGCCAAACCATGTCATTTGGCATTTGTAAATATTTGCATAGGGAGAATTAGAAAAATGATATTTTACCTGTTAAGGTCTAAACATTTGTACCATTCCAAAATTCATATATTGAAACCCTAATCCCCAAAATGATGGTATTAGGAGGTGGGGCTTTCGGGAAATGATTAGGTCATCGGAGTAAAGCCCTCATGAATGAAATGAGTGATCTTATAAAATAAGTCTGAGAGAGACCTCCCCACGAGCTGTTCCACCATTTGAATTTATAGCAAAAAAACAGATGTCTATGGACCAGGAAGTAGGCTGGCCCTCACCAGATACCTAATCTGCTGGCACCTTGATCTTAAACTTCCCTGCCTCTAAAACTACGAAAAATAAATGTCTGTCATTTATAAGCTAAATAGTATGTATCAATTTATTACAGCAATTCAAACAGACTAAGAGAAAATTAGTACTAAGGAGTGGGGGTGCTCTATGCTATAGCATATATCTAAACATGTGGAAGTGGGGATGTTTTGGGATTGGGTAGTGGGTAGAGGCTAGAAGAGTTTCAAAGTGCATGGTAGAAAAAGCCAACACAGCTCTGAAAGGATCTTTAGAAGGTGAGTCTGGTGTGAGCTCTGAAGGAGAGGAGAAAAGCTGTAGAGAAAGCTGGAATTTTCTTAGAGACTAAGTAGTCAAGAATATAATGCTGGCAGAAATAAGCTTGGTAAAGGTCACACTGATGAAGTTTCAGGTTGAAATGAGGAACATGTCATTGGAAAATGGAGGAAAGGTCACTCTTGTAATAAAGGAGTAAAGAATTTGGCTGAATTTTCCTCGTGTTTTCAGGAAAGTAGAAATTGTAAGCATTGAAATAGAATATTTGGCTGAGGAAATTTTGAGCAAAGTATTGGAAGAGTGGCCTGGTTCCTCTTGCCTGCTGATAGTAAAATGTGCGAAGAGAAAAATGATTTAAAATTGATTGTAATCAAAAGCGAAGCAGAACCTCAAGATCTTGAAAAAAATTCAGCCTATCTACATTGGAAAACATGAGGAAACCTGTTTGGGAGAGAACAAGTGTGGGCCAACCAACTGTTGGATAAATAGATTAGTATGGATAGGCCGGCCACCTCAATGGAAGGTAGGTGCTATTCATCAAAAATAAATGAAAGGGTTATTCTGCCATCTAAACAGAAGCCAGGGCTTATTGTAAAGGGCAATGGAAGAATGACCCTGAAGGCATTTTAGAGATTGTCTATGCTGCCATTTCCATCACGAGCCCAGAATTCCAGGGTCTGGGGGGCAGAAGTTTATCAAAAGAGAGACCACCACTGATTATAACAGCCTCCTCACATTGCAGTCTCCACTCCCCGCACTCTGCAGTTCTCCTCCTCAGTCACCCCACCAGTGAAATAAGCAGCCTTAGCGAAGTGTGTATTTCACCCAGGAAAGCAGAGGGGATGTGACTAGATTTCAAAAGATGCCCTGAGAGAGCTAGAAGGTCCAGGCAGAGAACTGCCATAGGGATGGGCCCATCTCAGAGAACTGCCATGGGGACAGGCTATCACAGAGAGCACCAACTAAGGTAATGCCAGCAGAGCCATGGGGACAAGGCTGCGTCCATGAACCCAGATTGCAGCACTGGAGAGCTGCAGCCCTTACAATTTGATATATTTTGCCCTGTTGGTGTTGGACTTGATCTGGGCCTGTGTGTATACGAATGCACATACATATATACATGCATCCATATCTACATCTGCATAAACATATATACATATAAATAATACTAGATTTTCAGCAAACATGAGGTGTGTGTATTTTAGTTCCTTGCATGTCATCTCAGAAATTGAGGTCACAGGAATAGATTAAAACGGGCTCTTTTTTGTCTTCAATATTTTACCCTCAGAAAAATCTTTCTTAACTACTCTACACCCTGATCTATATTCTCTTCATGTTGTCAATGATTATGTTGTACTCCCAATTTCCAAGACAGCAGAACAGATATGCTTTTTTTTTTCTTTGTGCTTTAAATGCTACAAATGAAAATTACTGGTTTAAGACACAGTTTAATTTGTAATCACATTTGGCTTTGCCAAATTAATGAGTATATTCTAATTGATAAATGTTGCAATTTTTTTCATACTAAACACTTGTCTCCTTCTATCCATAATTTTATTTCTAAAATGTTATGTTTTAAAGCAAAGCTTCAAAAAATACATGTTTCTATATGAGTGGTATATGTATGCGAGTGTATGTGTTTAATTTTTTTCCAAAGGAAAAATTAAGTGTTCTTAATTTTGTGCTTGAAATACAGAAACACATTTTTTTTGCACACAGATGTCTACTTCTAAAACTGATAAGCCCATGTGTCTTTTTTTTTAACCTAAATCAGTTTATAATATTGTTGATCATACCACATTGCTAAAGGTCAAAGCACTTTTTAACAGACATATAGGTACTTTAATGTCAAGTCAGAAAGAAACATGCTCCCTTATTATAAAATATTTACTAGCAGATAAAATATAACACCCACACAGATACTGAAATGTTGTTCTAATGATTAGCCATCCTTTTATTAATTAGTTTATTTTTGAAGCCCTTTGTATAAAGATGGCTAGATCCCTGGAAAGCTGGTAAACTTTTTAGATTTATTTTTATGTATAATCATATCCAAAAACATTGCCAGATGTATTAGGCTGTTTTTGCACTGATATAAAGAAATACCTGAGACTAGGTAACTTATAAGAAGAGATGTTTAATTGGCTTAAGGTTCTGCAGGCTGTGTAGGAAGCATAGTGATATCTGCTTCTGGAGAGGCCTCAGGGAGCTCTTAATCGTGGCAGAAAGTGAGGCAGGACGAGGCCCATCACACGATGAGACCAGGAGCAAGAGAGAGATGGGCGGAGGTGCTACCCACCTGTAAACAATAAGATCTTGTGAGAACTCACTCACTATCACAAGAACAGCACCAAGGGGATGGTGCTAAACCATTCATGAGGGATCCACCCCCATGATCCAATCACCTCCCACCGCACTCCACCTCCAACATTGGGGATTACAGTTCAACATGAGATTTGGGTGAGGTCACATTTCCAAATTATATCACCAGATTAGGATTTTTGTTTTGTTTTAAGCAGTCTTTATATTCAAGGACAAGTGAGGAAGACTTCCTGAAATAGTTTTTGTTTTAAGTAATCTGACCTATTTTGGGGAAAGAAATGAGAAATTCTTCTACAAAAGTGATTGATTCTCCACTAAATTGTTATAGTTTCATGAATCCTAAAAATAGGTTTATGCTATAGAGATTTGGTATCTCCTGTACACCACTCTCAGGTTGGCCCTCTCCATTACAAGGCAAGGAAGGGGAGGAAATGGACTCAAATCTCTCAGCCTCACCTCTATCCTTTCTGACTCCAAGAGGTGATGGAGAGAGGAAAGAAAGGAAAGAGAAGGCAAGCATGATAAAACTTCTTTACCTTTGAGTCATTTTTAAAGCCACAAAAGGTGAAATTCAGCTATCTTCATCAGCAAAATGAGATGGGTGACGAGTGGGTTGGCCAGAGGACAAATTGCTAAGCATCTCTCTCACTAAATGTTGTATACATAACCTCCACAGCTCCAGCAAGCTCTCAGGAATATAACCCAAGGGTCCATGCATGTAAGCTAAGGAAGTTTTATATTTCTCCATTTACTTCTCATATCTTCATCAATAGGTTATATGAGGTACCTGCCCAAAGCAGAGGTAACTTCTGTTTTTCATTATTTTAAAATAATTAACAAAGTATACATTTTATAAAACTAAGAGATCAAACACTGAATTATTACAATGCTTATCTATTTCCTATTCAAAAAAAATTGCATCATATTACATCTTAACACACTGAGTTTCACATTTTTCTGGGGAAATTTTCTTACGTAGAGCTGTGAGGAGTTTCAGAACCTCACTGTTGGACGCAAGTGACCACTGGTTTTGCATGTGACCTACTGTGTTCTGCAAAAGTACAGCACATTGTCTGCACATTTCTAAACATTCATGAATCAAAAAGAAGAAGCAGTGATTACATCCTTTTATATATTTTTAAAAGGTTTCACTTTCATTAATGACATGAAATATTCAACAGAAAAATTTAAAAATTATTTCACATGAGATATAAGCATTTCATATTTCTTATATTGTAATAAATAAAATAGGTTTTGTTGAGAATGGTAAACACAGTATTTGTTGTGACTTTCTTGACTTTAATAGTCAATACTAAATTTATTTAGCTTTTATTATAGGTTTTTTCCACAAAAAGAGGAAAGAATTATTATGTGACTATTTGAGTGTCAAGGGGCTTGCTTCACGTGTATAAGAGGGAATTGTCTAAGCTTAATTTCTCTTTAATTTTTCTGAAAATATTTTACATAGGATCAAGAACATCTTGATAAAGAAAAGATAATGTTCTTCTACAAATGCAAATAATGACATAAAAATCATCTCCCTTGTCAGCGAGAAATGTTCTACTCAGACAGAAAGTAAATGTTTGCCTATAATATATCATACTTAGAAATGGATTGGATATAAATACATCAAATTTACACTCTATAAATTATCCACATGATGTCCTAATATTTACCTCCATTATGCATTGCTGGAGTAATAGGAAGTACACACAGCCAAAGTTATGTTTATTGAAACCTTTTTTGTTACTTCTGCAATCTACCTTATCAAGAAGAGTCTTGCATAAGAACCTTGGTGGCAATAGCCCTGAAGTGATCATCTGATCCAAATATATATTTACTGTATTAAATACATTTTATTTAACTCAGAAAATTAAAAATATACAAAATGCAGATAACAAGTATTAGGGAGGATGTGGAGAAAAGGGAATGCTTGTATTTTGTGTGTGAAACTGTAAAATAGTACAAACACTATAGAAAACTGCATGGAGGTTCCTCAAGAAGCTAAAAATTAAATTACCATATGATCCAGCTATCTGATTTCTGAGTGTATGTCTAAAATACATGAAATCAGCATGATGAAGAGATATCTGTACTCCAGATATTGAAGTATCATTCATAACAGCCAAGTTATGGAATCAACCAAGCGTCCATCAGAGATGAATGAATAAAGAAAAGGTGGTATATATATATAATGGAATATTATTCAACATTAAGAGAGGGAAATTCTGTCATCTGCAACAAAATGAATAAACCTGGAAGACTGATATGCTTTGGCCCTGTGTCCCCACTCAAATCTCACCCAGAATTGTAATCCCCACATTTCAGGCGTGGAGCCTGGTGGGAGGTGATTGAATCATGGGGGCGGACATCCTCCTGGCGGTTAGCGTGATAGTGATAGAGTTCTCACGAGATCTGGTTATTTGAACGTGTGTGGCACTTCCCATTTTGTGCTCTCTCCTGTCACTATGTAAGACGTACCTTGCTTTCCCTTTGTCTTCCGCCATGATTGTAACCTTCCTGAGTCCTCTCCAGCCATGAACTGTGAGTCAATTAAAACTTCTTTTTTTATAAGTTACCCAGTCTCAGGTAGTTCTTCACAGCAATGCGAAAATGGACTAATACAGAAAATTGCTACCAGGAAAGTGTGGCACTGCTACAAAGATACTTGAAAATGTGGAAGTGACTTTGGAACTGGGTAACAGGCAGAGGCTGGGACAGTTTGGAAGGTTCAGAAGAAGACAGGAAGATATGGGAAAGTTTGGAACTTCCTAGAGACTTGTTGAATAGTTTTGATCAAAATGCTGAGAGTGATATGGACAATAAAGTCCCAGCTGAGGTAGTCTCAGATAGAGATGAGGAACTTATTGTGAACTGTAGTAAAGGTCACTCTTTCTATGCTTTAGCAAAGAGACTGGTGACATTTTGCCCCTCTCCTAGAGATCTGTTAAACTTTGAACTTGAGAGAGATAAGTTAGGGCATCTGGCAGAAGAAATTTGTAAGCAGAAAAGCATTCAAGATTTGACCTGGCCGTTTCTTTTTCTTTTCCTTTCTTTTTTTTTTTTTTTGAGACGGAGTCTCGCTCTGGCACCCAGACTGGAGTGCAGTGGCGTGATTTTGGCTCACTGCAACCTCTACCTCCCGAGTTCAAGCGATTCTCCTGCCTCAGCCTCTCAAGTAGCTGGGATTACAGGCATGCACCACCACGCCCTGACCTGGCAGTTTCTAAAAGTGTACAGTCACATGCATTCACAAAGAGACGGTCTGAAATTGGAATTTATGTTTAAAAGGAAAGAAGACATTAAAAGTTTGGAAAATGTGCAACCTGACCATGTGGTTAAAAAAATAAAAGCCCATTTTCTGGGGAGAAATTCAGTTTGGCTGCGTAAATTTGCATAAATCAGGAGGATCCTGACGTTAATCTCCAAGAAAACGAGGAAAAAGTCCTCAGGGCATTTCAGAGATCTTCACAGCAGCACCTCCCATCACAGTCCTAAAGGCCTAGAAGGGAAAAATTGTCTCTTGGGTTGGGCCCAGGGCCTCGGTCCTCTGTGCAGCCTTGGGACGTGAAGACCTGTGTCCCAGCAGCTCCAGCTCCAGCCATGGCTGAAAGGGGCCAACATACTCTCAGGCCACTGCTGCAGAGGGTGCAAGCCCCAAGCCTTGGCAACTTCCACATACTCCTGGGTCTGCAGGTGTGCAGAAGACAAGAATTGAGGTTTGGGAACCTCCACCTAGATTTCAGAGAATATAGGGAAATGCCTGGATATCCAGGCAGAAGTGTGCTGCAGGAATGGAGCTGTCATGGAAACCTCTATGAGAGCAGTGAGCAGGAGAAATGTGGGGTTGGAGCCCTCACACAGAGTTCCCACTGGGGCACTGCCTAGTGGAGCTGTGAGAAGAGGGCCACAGTCCTATAGAACCCAGAATGATAAATCCACCGATAGCTTGCACTGGCTGCCTGGAAAAGCTGTTGGCACTCAATGCCAATCTATGAAAGCAATCAAAGGGGCTGTATCCTGCAGAGACACAGGAGTAGAATTGCCTAAGGACTTGAGAGCCCACCTCTTGCATCAGCGTTCCCTGGATGTGAGACATGGAGTCAAAGGAGATTATTTCAGAGCTTTGAGACTTCATGACTGTCCTGCTGGGTTTTGGATCTGCATGGGGCCTGTAGCCCCTTCGTTTTGACGAATTTCTCCCTTTTGGAACAGGAGTATTTACCCAATGCCTGTAACCCCATTGTAACTAACCTGTTTTTGATTTTACAGGCTCATAGGTGGAAAGGACTTGTTTGTCTCAGAAAGACTTTGGACTGGACTTCTGGTTTAATGCTGGAATGAGTTAAGACTTTGGGGAACTCTTGGGAAGGCATGATTGGCTTTGAAAAGTGAGAAGAACATGATATTTTAAAGGGGCTAGGGGCAGGATGATATGGTTTGGCTCTGTGTCCCTGCCCAAATCTTATCTCAAATTGTAATTCTAACATGTTCGGGGAGGGGCCTGGTGGGAGGTAATTGAATCATGGGGGCACACTTCCCCTTTTCTGTTCTTGTGATAGTGAGTGAGTTCTCATGAGATCTGGTGGCACTTCCCCCTTCATACTCTCTCTCTCCTGCCACCATATAAGATGTGTCCTGCTTCCCCTTTGTCTTTTGCCATGATTGTACGTTTCCCAAGGCCTCCCCAGCCTCAGGAACTGTGTGTCAATTAAACCTCTTTTCTTTACAAATTACCCAGTCTCAGGTAGTTCTTTATAGCAGTGTGTAAAAGGACTAATACAAAGACATTATGCTAAGTGAAATAAGCCAGGCACAGAAAGACAAATACCATATGTTCTCACTTTTATGTGGAATCTATAATAGTTGAATTCTAGAAGTAGAGAACAGAATAATAGTTACCAGAGATTTAGGAGTGAGAGGAATGAAGAGATATTGGTGAAAGGGTGCAATGTTTCTGTGAGACAGGAGAAATAAATGGTAATTGTTAGAGGCGATGGGTATGAACTTGATTTAGTCATTCCAAATTGGATGGGTATATTAAAGTATAATTCTATACCCCATAAATGTAAGTGATTATAATCTGTCAATATTCAAGATAATATATATACACATATATATGTAATTATATACAGATACCCATAATATATAGGAAATGCATCTACTGAGACTGAATGAACCTTTATTCTGAACTGGAAGCTGTAAAATTGATCAATATAATTATATATAATGATATATAAAGGTTACACTGGGCCTATTGGGTCTTCTAATAACAACTTCTATATTTCTCCCCACTAAATAATGAGTATTAATCGGAGTGCCTAATGGAATAATTTTAGTCCAATCAATTATTTTCTTCAGCATCTAATTTTCTCATATTCCATAATGTCTTGTTTTCATGCATACCATTTTTTTCCTTCATGACCTTTATACTAAATTTTAGTTATTTTATGTGCACTTGTTCCAAGCACATTTTCTTAAATACCTGTTCCTTATCTATTGATTTCTATGGAAATTTTTATTTTCCTCCAAAATCGCATCTGGGAGTTCATATGTTTGGACTATTTTTATCCTCATTGCTGTTTGTCTTCATTTGTCTTTTTCTCTGATCACTATTATTTTTATATATATATATATACACACACACATACATACATACATATATATATGTGCATATATATTTCCCAGCATTTAATACATTTAATATCCCTTAGTGGATAGGGATGACAACTTACAAATTTAAATACTTTGTTTTATAAAGGAGTCATTTTTTTCTATTGAATTTAACCTAAATCGTGATCCCTCAGTTCTGTAGGCCATTACACATTCAATATAGCATTATTAAATCCAAATCATTACATAGCATTAAGCAAATAACTACACCCATAAGAAGAATGCCCATATAATTGAGCAAAAGAACTCTCTGCCCTGGAGCCTGTGCTTTCAAGGGCTCCACTATGGTCCTCTCTCTGGCCACATTCCTCCCCAAAGTACAAGGAGTTTACCAGGTCCAAGGGGATGAGGTTAGTTGGAGGTGATGCTGCTAATCCCCACCTACCACCTTTTAGATCATGCTGTGGAACATAAAGACTTAGAATTCTGTCTTCAAAGGGTTTTGAGACTGCTTCCCACGTCCATGTTCCTCTCCACCAGTTCTTTCATGTGAATCATGTATACAGAGTGCACAACTAGGGGCCTTGTGGGCCAATGGGAAGCTTTTTGCTAGAGCTACAGTGGTAGACTGAGTTTCAACATATCAACAGAGGTACCCAAAATGTATACACACAAGGCCTCTCATGGTGTGAGACCAGGTCAGGGCACTGGCTCTCTCTATGTCCTCATATTCTGTGCTGGATGTTGAGGGCCCAAGAATTCTAGTTCCAAACCTGAATTTCTTTGAGAAGGTATATGTGTCAAAGTGAGAGAACAGAGCATACTTTATTTAACAGTTTGTTAACTTGATTTATAACTTTTAAATAAGTAAGCATACACTATATAGGTTTTGATTATTATTCTTGCCCTAGGCCTTAAGAATGTTAAGTTTAAGACAAGTGAATATTTTATTAGATATAAGAATGCAACCACATATACTCAGAAACATAAATGTCAAACTAGTCCCTACTTCTAAAATATAATGACATATTCCATTTAACATTATATTTAGAGTGTATCCCTTATGGAATCATGACATCTTTGCTGATTTAGTTACAGTTGAACTAAGTATTCTGCCTGAAATCAACACTTCATTTCTCAAAACTCCCAAGATATAGTGTGTGACAGATATGTCTTCCACTTATTTTTTTAACCTAGGCTTTATTAATAAGACAAATTATTAGTCACAAAACCTTAAAAATACAGTTCAGCCTTATTTACAACTATTTAGTTGTTTACCTAAAATATCCTATGTTATACACACACAGGCACACAAACACATATTTCTAATAGAAACTATAAGAAGCAGCCTCGACAAATCAAGAGGAAATTATGTTATATAAAATAAGCTAAGAACAGAAAGTTAAACACTGTATGTTCTCACTCATATGTGGAAACTAAAAAAAAGTTGATCTCAGAGGAGGAAAAAGTAGAATGGAATATACTAGAGACAGGGAAGGGTGGGATGAGAGAAGGATAAAGAGAGATTTGTCAAGGGATACAAAATTACAGCTAGAGACAAGTAAGTTCTAGTGTTCTATAGCATTGTGGGATGACCACAGTTGACAATAATATATAGTTTCAAATTGCTAGAAAAAGTATACTGAATGTTCCCATCACAAAGAAATGATAAATTTTGACATGATGGATATGTGAATTACACGAATCTTTTAACTATTCATTGTATGTATCGAAATATCACTACATACCCCATAAATATGTACAATTATCATATGTCAATTTAAAAATATAATAATTAAGAAAAAATACAAAACATTAAATAACAGTGATAGCAGATTTGCCCTCTCAAATATTAAAACATTCTATAAATTTACATAGTTAAAATAGGGGGTAAATATAGAAAAATAACAAAAATTGAGATGAAATCTTGGTGATAACTTGACAGTGCTACTTTGAGTATTAAGAATAGTGTAGCTGGCTGGGTGCAGTGGCTCACGCCTGTAATCCCAGCACTTTGGGAGGCTGACGTGGGTGGATCACCCGAGGTCAGGAGTTTAAGACCAGCCTAACCAACATGGAGAAACCCCGTCTCCACTAAAAATACAAAATTAGCCGGGCATGTTGACAGATGCCTGTAATCCAAGCTACTTGAGAGGCTGAGGCAGGAGAATCACTTGAACCCAGGAGGCGGAGGTTACGGTGAGCTGAGATCGTGCCATTGCACTCCAGCCTGGGCAACAGAGGGAGACTCCATCTAAAAAATATATATATATATATATATATATATATATATAATATATATATATATATATATATATAGTGTAGCAGAACCAAAATTTAACAGGTGCAAACCTTTAAATAAGTGTATCCTCTCTAAATGATTTGAACTTGCTTATGGATAATCAAGGTCATAATGTTTGGGACATAAATGCCTGTATACTTATACCAAAATATATCAGCAGTTACAATTAAAATGATCTTACATATTATTTGTCATATCAGGACTATTACTATTACTATAATTACTATTTTTATTATGCTGAAGGTATATGATAAATTTTGAGATGTGATTGATGGATGTTTAGGTTTGAAGAAGCAAAATTAGAGAAAGAGCTTAAAGGTGTCTCTGATATCTTCCTTTCTCCCTGGATATGGGCTCTGTAACTACTACATTCAAATATAATCTGGAATATCTAAGGTCCTTTCTTCACAATCTTCCACAAGGGACTGCGAATTATAATGAGACACAATGAAGCCTAGTTATCAACTGATAATACTGTCATTAACATTTATTATCACATAATTAGATTGTGCATTAGCCATTTTTCAGAGCCACTTCAAAAGGAAAAAATAATACAAGGACATATATGAGAACAAACACTGTAAGGAGTGCCTGTATAGTGATAATGTTTCAGAGTGAATGAGACATTTTATCACCTGGCATATTAACAGTGTGAAAGGACAAGGATCATATCAACCTCTCTCCTTCTTCTCTCTCTCCTTTACATATTAGTTACTTGTTAAATCTTCTACCTTCTCAAACTGGAGCAATTATCTTAGCAATGACAGTTTTAGTGATGGGAGGAAATCATAATAGCTGTGGGTAATTGTTAGAAAGAATCAACACAGCTCTGAACTTTATAGGTCATGATATCTCTGTAGTTTGTGGGTTTAGCTGCATTTTGAAAAAGATAACTGTGTCTCCCTTAGCATCTTCCTTTTTCCTATTTTTTCTTGTAAGTTTACAAAGGTCAGATGCCAGTATGATCTAGAATAAGAGGTTTTGTGGCTGACTTTGAAAGGTTACTTTAGAGAAAAATCTCATGAAGCAGCAGTATCCCAAAGTGCTGCGGGGAATGTGGCTAAAATCTTATTACATCCTAATGGAGCTTCTAACACATTAGACATATAGAGCACTGGATTCCAGAATGTGTCTGAGGGATTTAGTCTCTAGTTACTAAAAGGAAACGAAGAGGCATCTCAAGGTTAGAGTTACACTGACGAGGTCATGTTCATGGGACATCAAAGCAATGTGGAAATCAATTCTACCATCATAGCAAAGCCTGAAGCGCCTGTTTAATGATTTATTAGAATAATAATTGAAATGCAACATAATTATGATAAAGAAGGAAATGCCAGGGGCTTCTTTTCTCTATGGACTACAATACCATAGTGAATTGGGCCTTTCAAAATCCAGAAACTTTTTATTGGCTGTTTGTTTCATGAAAGCAGAAATACTCCAGGATGTGTTTTCAGTAATTAAGGTAATCTTTATAATACATATTTTTCTTTAGTGCAGCTGACTATCCAAATGAGTGAGTGTTTGGTGACTAATGTAAATGTCTGTATGAATGAATTCCAGATATTTTAGCTGTGAATGACTTGATGATAATTATAATAGAAGCAAAATGAGTGTTCCTCATTTTAATGTGACCTAATAACACCATACCATTTAAGAAAATATTTATTTTTTAGTATAATATAAACTGGTCCTAATTCTGAGGCATGCTCATACCTTAGAGTATCAACACTAGAGAGTTATTACAATTAATGACTGGCTTTCTATTGTGTTAGAGCCAATTAAATTTTTTTTTCCAAAATTCTCTTCTGCAAGTCATTTCTGAGGTATCCTTGCAAACCATTTGCACAGTCATAACATCTATCCAAGTATTTTCTTATTACCTCGGCCAGAAAAATCTCTTTTCAAGGCTGCTTCACAGGGTTTCTTGCGTATGCATGAGTCAACACACATGTTCATAGAGGAGAAGATTGTGCTGATTTGCTCTACACCAACGTTCTGTTAAAGGTGGACCCAAGTCACTTCTGTCACTGATCAGAACACCGCTTATAACCAAATAAAATAAAAATAAAAAATTTAAAATACTTAGCCTAGACCTGACTGCAATATCTAACAAAACTTTCCTGGAGGCTTAAGTATTAAGCGAAGTACAATACAGAAAGCGACTTCCTTGAAGAGGTCCTTCACATCCCTTGTAAGTTGGATTCCTAGGTATTTTATTCTCTTCATAGCAATTGTGAATGGGAGTTCACTCATGATTTGGCTCTCTGTTTGTCTGTTATTGGTGTATAGGAATGCTTGTGATTTCTGCATATTGATTTTGTATCCTGAGACTTTGCTGAAGTTGCTTATCAACTTAAGGAGATTTTGGGCTGAGAGGATGAGGTTTTCTAAATATACAACCATGTCATCTGCAAACAGCGACAATTTTCTTCCTCTTTTCCTAATTGAATACCCTTTATTTCTTTCTCTTGCCTGATTGCTCTGGCCAGAACTTCCAACACTATGTTAAATAGGAGTGGTGAGAGAGGGCATCCTTGTCTTGTGCTGGTTTTCAAAGGGAATGCTTCCAGTTTTTGCCCATTCAGTGTGATATTGGCTGTGGGTTTGTCACAAATAGCTCTTATTATTTTGAGTTACATTCTATCAATACCTAGTTTATTGAAAGTTTTTAGCATGAAGGGCTATTGAATTTTGTTGAAGGCCTTTTCTGCATCTATTGAGATAATCGTGGTTTTTGTCATTGGTTCTGTTTATGTGATGGATTATGTTTATTGATCTGTGTATGTTGAACCAGCCTTGCATCCCAGGGATGAAGCCCATCTTATTGTGGTGGATAAGCTTTTTGATGTGCTGCTGGATTCAGTTTGCCAGTATTTTATTGAGGATTTTCGCATTGATGTTCATCAGGGATATTGGTCTAAAATTCTCTTTTTTTTGTTGTTGTGTCTCTGCCAGGCTTTGGTATCAGGATGAGGTTGGCCTCATAAAATGAGTTAGGGAGGATTCCCTCTTTTTCTATTGATTGGAATAGTTTCAGAAGGAATGGTAACAGCTCCTCTTTGTACCTCCGGTAGAATTCAGCTGTGAATCTGTCTGGTCCTGGAGTTTTTTTGGTTGGTATGCTCAAAATACCAACGACTTTCTTCACAGGATTGGAAAAAACTACTTTAAAGTTCATATGAAATCAAAAAGGAGCCTGCATTGCCAAGACAATCCTAAGCAAAAATAAACAAACAAACAAACAAAACAAAAAAAAACAAAGCTGGAGGCATCATACTACCTGACTTTAAACTATACTACAAGGCTATGGTAAACAAAACAGCATGGTACTAGTTCCAAAACAGAGATATAGACCAATGGAACAGAATAGAGGCCTCAGAAATAATACCACACATCTACAACCATCTGATCTTTGACAAACCTGACAAAAACAAGAAATAGGGAAAGGATTCCCCATTTAATAAATGGTGCTGGGAAAACGAGCAACCCATGTGTAGAAAGCTGAAACTGGATCCCTTCCTTACACCTTATACAAAAATTAATTCAAGATGGATTAAAGACTTAAATGTTAGACCTAAAACCATAAAAACCCTAGAAGAAAACCTGGGCAATACCATTCAGAACATAGGCATGGGCAAGGACTTCATGACCAAAACACCAAAAGCAATGCCAACAAAAGCCAAAATTGACAAATGGGATCTAATTAAACTAAAGAGCTTCTGCATGGCAAAAGAAACTACCATCAGAGTGAACAGGTAACCTACAGAATGGGAGAAAATTTTTGCAATCTACCCATCTGACAAAGGGCTAATATACAGAATCTACAAAGAACACAAACCAATTTACAAGAAAAAAACAAACAACCCCATCCAAAAGTGGGCAAAGGATATGAACAGACACTTCTCGAAAGAAGACATCTATGCAGCCAACAGACACATGAAAAAATGCTCATCGTCACTGGTCATCAGAGAAATGCAAATCAAAATCACAATGAGATACCATCTCACGCCAGTTAGAATGGCAATCATTAATAAGTCAGGAAACAACAGATGCTGGAGAGGATGTGGAGAAATAGGAACAATTTTACACTGTTGGTGGGAGTGTAAATTAGTTCAACCATGTGGAAGAGAGTGTTGCAATGCCTCAAGGATCTAGAACTAGAAATACCATTTGACTCAGCAATCACATTACTGGGTATATACTCAAAAGATTATAAATCATGCTACTATAAAGACACGTGCACACATATGTTTATTGCAACACTATTCACAATAGCAAAGACTTGGAACCAACCCAGATGTCCATCAATGATAGACTGGATTAAGAAAATGTGGCACATAGACACCATGGAATACTATGCAGCCATAAAAAAGGATGAGTTCATGTCCTTTGCAGCAACATGGATGAAGCTGGAAACCATCATTCTCAGCAAACTATCACAAGGACAGAAAACCAAACACTGCATGTTCTCACTCATAGGTGGGAATTGAACAAGGAGATCACTTGGACACAGGGTGGGGAACATCATACACCAGGTCCTGTTGGGGGGTGTGGGCCTGGGGGAGGGATAGCATTAGGAGAAATACCCAATGTAAATCACGAGTTGATGGGTGCAGCAAACCAACACGGCACAGGTATACCTATTTATCAAACTTCCACGTTGTGCACATGTACCCTAGAACTTAAAATATCATTTAAAAAAAAAAAAAAAGTGACTTCCCCTAGTAACAAAGGTGATTACTTTCAGGGCCCAAAGGTCCAAGACAAATATCAGGATCCCTGAAAGTTTTCATACGTTCAAGGTCTACTTAATCACAATCTATCAAAATTTTCTGGTTTTATCTTAACTTTAATGCCTTAGTTCACCAGATTCTTCATTTCTACATCCTGATTCCAAAAGCTTCAATAGTCATGAAAGTGTCGTCTTCCTTCAAATTCAAGGATTGTTACCACTCAAAAGTTAGACACAGCACACATATCCATTTATTTATGTGTGAAGTCCTCTCTCCTATCTGCTGTGGATCATTCAATCTCCATGTCTCCCAGAGAATATCACAGTATTTTTTCAAAGTCTGAAATAATTCATCACAAAATACAAAACACTGTATGTGGGCAACCAGCAGTCTAGTCTAACTCCATTTGAAAACTTAAAATGATTTTCTAAGTCTTTGAAAGACAATCCTCTTAAAAGTATACTAAAATTCATGAGTTCAGATATACAGTGACTTTATGACTTTTGTTTTCACATACACACACGTATGAGTGCTCTCGTACAGGAATAAGTAAATTATTTTACATTTGTATAAACACAGTACTGTTCTGCTGGTTTTCTATTAAGTAAAGGAAGACTCCAAATAGAATGGATGCTTTCTTTGCTAGAAAAAGAATTCATGTGATATTGGCTGATTTGTGTTCCCCCCCAATTCATATATTGAATCCCTAAATCTGAGTACCACAGAATGCAACCCATTTGGAGACAAGATATTTAAAGAAGCAATTAAGTAAAAATTAGGTCAGTAAGATGAGTCCTAATCCAATATATCTGGTGTCCTTTTAAAAAGAGATTAAGACAGAGACACCAGACAAATGCACACATTAAGAGACTATCATGTGAACATACAGCAAGAAAGCAGCCATCTGCAAGCCAAGGAGAGGCCTCAGCAAAAACCAAACCTGCTGACACCTTGATGTCAGATTTCCCACCTCCAGAACTGTGGGAAAATACATTGCTGTTGTTTAAGCCATCCAGTCTCTGGTATTTTGTTGTGGCAGCCCTGGTAAAATAATATGTGGTGCTTAACAGATTTTGAATTAAAATTATCTTAACAAGCATAGTAATACTAACGTGAACACTATTTTTTTTCCACCTGGTACCTATTACCTTATATACAGATAATAATATATACAACATATAAAATAATTACTCCATAAATTACAGAAAAATATCACTATCATTGACTCATGTACTTTAACATATGAGTGAATATATTGTAACTTTTTCTTATAGCTTAGCTAGAAACTTGAAACCTAGAAAGGTTTGAGTATTCGTTTTTTTTTTTTAAATTTAAATTTAATTGACTTTCTGAAGTTCAAAGTGATGCTTTAGACATGACATAATTAATCCCTCACTTGAATTCTATAATGTTGGCAGGGACAATTTGACTTTTCCCATCATGAATTTTTTTGGTGTGAATTTAAAATAAATAAAATCACCAAAAGAAAAAATTACCTACACAGCTGAATCTTTGAGGTACACTAATCAATTTGATTTTATTTTATAGAGTGCCTTTTATATTGAATAGTCACATTACATAATTTTTGAAAAAAAAACTTTTTTTGAGCACTTCCTATGTATAAAGTCTTACGCTAGTTACAACACAAGCATCATTGTTTTAAGCATCACAACACATGCACCATACCTGTGTCTTCCTAATTTACAGACAAAAGGTTCAGAAAATTAAATAATTTGCCTAAGATTGCAAAACTAGTAATCAATAAAACCAATGTTAGGGATTATTCAAATCCTAAACCAAGGCTTCTAAGTGTCACACAATATTTTTAAGAAGGGTTAGCCTGAAGGAGGATTCCCAAATGATGAAGCTTAGACATATTGTATGTATCTAAGTATGTTTGTATATACATATTGTAGACATTTCTATATATGAAGGTATTCATAATATATAAGCATATGTATACATATATTTGAATGTAAACATGTGTGTATATATACACATCTGCATACATATATGTGTGCTTATATATATTTACACATACACACATGGACTTATTTTTCTATGTAATCATGATACATTTTGGAGAAGTGTGATAAGTTAAAAGTAAAATATTATAGAATATTAAAAAATAATTAAAAGTAAATTTAAGTATTTTACCCAATTTCTTTAAGCACATTAAAGTATACTTCATAAAAAACACAGCAAAATTTCATCACTCTATCCTCCCCTCTCAAAATTAGTGGAATCCCTAAATTACTCTTGAGATCTTCATAGAGTAGGAAATAATGAACTTAACCACTTTAACCAATTAAAAAGAAAAATACAATCAATTCAACTATCATAGAAAATATCCTTTGATAAAATTCTATACAGATCTTGGTATAAAATGTTTGGATTACTAGAAAGAGTACATTTTTTTTTTTAGTTGATAAACTGCATCAACTAAAACTTAACATGGCTTTAGAAACAAAATGATAGAACTAATCTCATTAAGTTAAAGAGTACAGTAAACTTACCTAGAATCACTATTTCTCTCTGCATAATCTAGGAGATCCTAGGCACCCAAAATTAAAAGAAATTAGCAAGATCTGATTATCCAGTGATGTATTAGAGTCTGCTGAAATGGGTTAACATTAATAAATGAAAAGAATATGTTTATCTGAAGTACTGTCTTATTTCTGGTCAGAAAATGAGCAAATCACATAGGTGCTTACACTTGCTAAACTGGATGCCACAGAACAAAGCTGGGACATAAATCTAGTAGAACAAAATGTCAATATTCATTATTGGTTATAGCTTAACATAGAAGTACAGACACCCACTGATTTTACTCTGCACCAGCACATCCTCAACAAAGAATTCAGCGCACTGTCACACTGGAGGCTATAACCATTGAAGTTGTGAGCAATACCTATGACTCAGCGGAGAGTTGAAGATTTGAGGAGTTTTTTTTTGGGAGAACCAGAGCTATACAAAATGAAAGGAGAAATAAAAATGTCACTGCAGAAGGAAGAATTAGAATCTTCATTCTAGGATTGGCAGACTGTATCAGTAATTCATAAATATTGTTTGGGAGATGCGTGTGCTTCCAGTCTGAGCCAGCTGGGAAATCATCTGGGTTTTTCTAAAGAATACTGTCCCATTATCCTCAGAGTGAATCATGAGGACTCTGAGTTCTTAGAGAGGAAAGGAGATTAAACAGCATTAGGATGGCATAAATTTTGTTTGAGAATATAGAAATATTATTAATTCCAAAGTTATTAACACTGTCCAATACATTAAGAATAAAACTTGTTCAAGATGATAAATTATTGATAAATATTCGTATGAGAAATAAGTCAGACAACTAGAGATGATATATGTAGGTGGTTATGTTTGTTGGTCAAAATTGTGAACACTTGTTAGGATGGATAACTTTATTTGGTGTTCTCAGGACATCCCTATGGGGATTAGAAAGTCTGCATTTTGAAGAGGTGGTAAATTAAAAGAAATTCTTATTTTATGATAGATTTCTCACCCGCAGGGTATTAGCGAACATGCTTTAGATTGGAAAGATGATACACACATGCATACACACACATGCTTTCAACTTCACAGACTCAAATGATTTCACAAACTGAAAATTTGTAGCACTCTAATAATGTTTTAGGAAAACTGTATTATAAAGAAACCAAAACAAATAAATCAATATGTTGTTTGAGTCATACTTACAATGCTGTCAATTACAAATTCCTGACCTCCATAAATGTCCATTTTTGGTTAATGGACATAGAATCATAAAGGAATTATATCACTTGTGTGCTGACTTGCTAGGACTGGCAAGACAAAGTATCACAAAGTGAGTGGATTTAATAACAGAAATTTATTGTCTTTTAGTTCTAGAGGATAGAAGTCTAAGATGAATGTGTTGGCAGGGTTGGCTCCTTCTTCTTCTTCGTTTTTTTTTTTTTTTTTTTGATTGAGTCTCACTCTGTCGCCCAGGCTGGAGTGCAGTGGCGCGATCTTGGCTCACTGCAACCTTCGCCTCCCAGGTTTAAGCGATTCTACTGCCTCAGCCTCCTGAGTAGCTGGGACTTCAGGCGCCTGCCACCAGGCTCGGCTAATTTTTTGTATTTTTAATGAAGATGGGGTTTCACCGTGTTAGCCAGGATAGTCTCAATCTCCTGACCTCCTGATCTGTCTGCCTCAGCCTCCCAAAGTGCCAGGATTACAGGAGTGAGCCACCGTGCCGGGCCCGGGGTTGGCTCCTTCTAAGGGCTGTGAGGAATAATCTGTTTCATGCTTTTCCCATTGTTTCCAGTGGTTTTCTGGCAATCCTTGCTGTTTCTCCACATCTTTGCCAACACTTGTGTTATCTCTTATCTTTTTTGATAGCAGCCACCATCTCAGGTATGAAGTGTTATCTCATTGTGGTTTTGATTTGCATTACCCTGATAAGTCAGACAAAAAAAGACTAATATTGCAGAATCTCATTTACATGTGGAATCTTAAAAAGTTAAACTTACAGAAGTAGGCAGCGGAATGGTGGTTACTAGAGGCATGGACATATAAAAAAGAGGGTGGTGTTAGTCAAATGGTATACACTGCAGTTATACCACCAAAAGCTCAGAGTGTCTGGGTGCTTTCTTGCATTTGAGTACTTTCCTGGTGGCCTGAGAGCATTTCAGATCTCCTAGTGCACCCAGAAGCCAACCCAAGGATCTGGAGAATGGAGCCACAAGCCAGTCTTGTTGTCCCAGGAATTCAGCATGCAGCTCGGGAGTGCCGAGCCAAGATCTGTGGCCATTACTCAAGCAGGGGAGGAGCCTACTTGATGGGGTGGCACAGGAACTGGTTATGTCCCCCTTGACAAGGCCAGTTCAAAAAGTGTGTGGCTTATTCCCATAATACAGCATCTGCCCAAAGGAGCCCCATGGTCCAGAACATCTAATAAAAGAAACAGGGGCGGCCGGGTGCACTGGCTCATGCCTGTAATCCCAGCACTTTGGGAGGCCGAGGTGGACAGATCACATGAGGTCAGGAGTTCGATACCAGCCTAGCCAACATGTGAAACCTTGTCTCTAGTAAAAACACAAAAAATTAGCTGAGCATAGTTGTGCGCACCTGTAGTCCCAGCTACTTGGGAGGCTGAGGCAGAAGAATCACTTGAACCAGGGAGGCAGAGGTTGCAGTGAGCCGAGATTGTGCCACTGCACTCCAGCCAGGGTGACAGAGTGAGACTCCACATCAAAAAAAAAAAAAAAAAAAAAAAATAGAAAAGAAAAGAAACAGAGGCACAGTGCCAATGATGAGAGGAGCTCCCCCAAGGACCAGAAGTTGACCTGCTGAGGGGGTCACTTCTCTCCCTCTCACACTGCAGAGTATGGCTGCAAATGCAAGAAAAGACAAAGGAGTGGTGTGACTGAGTAAAGAGCCTATCTACTGTCATTACTCTTCCGTGTCATTTAGTGGATCACAGCCCAAACTAAAACATCAAATATCTTTTGCTAATATACTTCCCCGTAAAACCAAGAGCAAGAACTCAGCCACAAATAAAGACCTTGTATGGAGGTCTGGCCCTCTGAAAACACCCAAAAAGAAAAGCCAACTGACCGTACTCAACTTAATCACCTTTAAAAGAACACCAGCCCTCTCAGAGGAGAAAGACTCAGCACAAGTACTCTGGCAATTTAAAAAGCCAGAGTGTGTACTTACTTCCAAAGGAGTCCACTAGCTCCCCGGTAATGGTTCTTAACCGGTCTGAAATGACTGAGATGATGGACATAGAATTCAGAATTTGTATAGCAAGAAAGCACATCAAGACTTAGGATAAAATTAAAATCCAATCCAAGGAATGCAAGGAATATAGTAAAATGATGGAAGGACTGAAAGATTAGTAACTTTTTAAAGAAAGAACCACACTGAACTTCTAGAGCTCAAAAATTCACTACAAGACATATAATCAGAAGTATTAACTGCAAAATGGACCAAGGTGAGGAAAGAATCTCAGAGCTCAGTAACTGGTCCTTTAAACCAGGCTTAATTAGACAAAAAATAAATACAAAATAAGTTTAAAATGAACAAAACCTTAGAGAAATATGGGATTCTATGAGGAGATCAAATATATGACTCATTGCAATTCCTGGGAGAAAAGGAGAAAGAATGAAAGACTTGTAAAATACACTTGAGGACATAGGCCATGAAAATTTTCCTAATCTTGCTAGCAAAATTGACTTGCAAATTCAAGAAATAGAGAGCATTCTGGCCAGATGCTGTAAAAGCCAACCATCCCCAAGGCTCAAAATTAGATTCACCAAGGTCAACACAAAAGGAAAAATCTTAAAGGCTGCCAGAAAGAAGAGTCAGGTCATATATATTATATACAGACAGAACCCCATCAGGCTGGCAATGGACCTCTCAGTAGAAGTCTTACAAACCAGAAGAGATTGGGCTTTGTTTCAGCAACTTAAAAAAAGGAAATTCCAATGAAGACTTTCATATCCCACCAAACCAAACTTCATCAATGAATAAATAAAATTCTTCTCAGAAAAGCAAATACTGAGGAAATTTGTTTCCATTAGACCAGCCTTACAAGAGGTCCTTAAGGAAATGCTGAACGTGAAATTGAAAAATGACACCTGCTACTGCAAAAACACACTTAAGCACATAGCCCACAGACACTGTAAAGCAACTACATGTTCAAGTCTACATCACACTCAGCTAACAACATGATGAAAGGATCAAAATCTCACATATCGATACTAACCTTGAGTTTAAATGGATTAAACACCCCACTTAAAAGACACAGAGTGGCAGGCAGGATAAAAAGACAAGAATTAACTGCCTTCTGTCTTCAAGAGACCTATAATGAAATCCACAAGCTCAAAGCAAAATGATAGAGAATGATCTACCAAGAAAAAGGACAACCAAAAAAAGAGCAAGAATCACTATTCTTGTATCAGATAAAACAGACTTAAAACCAATAATAATTAAGAAAGGCATTACATAATGATAAAGGATATAATCCAACAAGAAGACATAACTAACTATCTTAAATATATATGCACCCAACATTGGAGCATCCAGATTGATAAAACAAGTTCCTCTTTATCTACCAAAAGACTTATTTAGCCACACATTAATAGTGGAAGACATCAACACCCCAGTGACAGCATTAGACAGATTATCAAAGCAGAACTCTAACAAAGAAACTTAACTTTGACACTTGACTTAAACTTGACACTAGACCAAATGTATCTAATAGACATCCAAAGAACACTCCACCCAGCAACCACAGAATATACATTCTTCTGACCTTCACACAGAACATGTTCTAATATGGACCACATGGTCAGTCATAAAGCAAGTCTCAATAAATTGAAAGAATTAGATATCATACCAAGCACACTTTCAGAACAGAATGCAATAAAAAAATAGAAGTGAATATCAATAAAATCTCTCAAGATTACACAAATACATTAAAATTAAACAATTTACTCCTGAATAACTCTTCAGAGAACATCAAAATTAAGGCAGAAATAAAACATTCATTGGAATTAATGAAAATAAGGACAAAACTTCTCAAAATCTCTGGGATGTAGCTAAAGCAGTGGTAAGAGAAAAGCTTATAGCGCTAAACACCTTCATCAAGAAGTTAGAAAGATCTCAAATTATCAGTAAAAATAACTAGGCTCATGCCTGTAACCCCAGCACTTTGGGAGGCTGAGGCTGGTGGATCACAAGGTCAGGAGTTTGAAACCAGCCTGGCCAACATGGTGTAACCCTGTCTCTACTAAAAACACAAAAAATTAGCCAGGCGTGGTGGTGCGTGCCTGTAATCTCAGCTACTCGGGAAGCTGAGGCATGAAAATTGCTTGAATTGGGGAGGCAGAAGTTGCAGTGAGCCAAGATTGTGCCACTGCACTCCAGCCTGGGTGACAGGGTGAGACTCCATCTCAAAAAATAAAATAAAATAAAATAAAAATAAACCAGAGAAGAACTATATGTAATTGAGGTGCAAAAATCCATACAAAAGATACATGAAACCAAGAGTTGGTTATTCAAACAAATAAGATTGATAGAGCACTATCTGAATTAACGACAACAGCACAAGAAGAAAATCCCATCAGAAATTAGAAAGAAAATATTACAAATGATTTTTCAGAAATACAAAACATCTCAGACTACTATGAACAACTCTATGCACAAAAATTACAAAATCTGGAGACAATAGATATATTCCTGGAAACAGATAATACCTCAGAATTGAACTAGGAAGAAAATAAAATCCTGAATAGACCAATATCAAGTTCTGAAATTGTATCAGTAACAAAAAATCTACCAACCAAAAAAAGCCCTGGACCAGATGGATTTACAGTCAAATTCTCTCATATGTATAAAAAAGAACTGACATCAATCCTACTGAAACTATTCCAGAAAATTGAGGGAGACTCCTTCCTAACTAATTTTATGAAACCAGCATCAACCTGATACCACAATCTAGCAGAGACACAGTGAAAAAAAAAATCAAAAACAAAACTTCAGGCCAGTATCCCTGATGAACATAGCCATAAAAATACTCAACAAAATACTAGCATACTGTATCCAGCAGCACATCAAAAAATTAATTCACCATGATAAAGAAGGTTTTATTCCTGTGCTGCAAAGTTGTTTCAACCCATACAAATCTATAAATATGATTCACCACAAAACAGAATTAGACAGTAAAACCATATGATTATTTCAACAGATATAAAAAAAATACTTTTGATAAAATCCAACAGCCCTCCATGATAAAAAACTCTCAACAGAGTTGGCATCACAAAACATAGGTCAAAATAATAAAAGCCATCTATGGTAAACTCACAGCCAACATCATACCAAATAGGCCAAAGCTGGAACCATTCCCCTTAAGAACTGCAAGACAAAGGTGCCCACTCTCACCACTCCTATTCAACATATACTGGAAGTCCTAGTCAGAGTAATAAAGTGAAAGAAAGAAATGAAAGGCATCCATATAGAAAAAGAAGATGACACCAATAAATGGAAAAGCATCCCATGCTCATGGATAGGAAGAATCAATATCAAAAAAAATAGCCATAATGCCCAAAGCAATTTAAAGATTTGACACTATTCCTAGCAAACTACCAATGTCATATGCAACCTAAAAAGATCCTAAATAACCAATGCAATTCTAAGTAAATAGAACAAATCCAGAGACATTGTACTACCAAAGTTCAAACCATACTGTAAGGCCACAGTCACAAAAATAGCATGATACTTGTACAAAAACACACATGTAGATCAATGGTACAGTACAAAAAACCCGGAAATAAAGACTCACACTTACAATCACCTGATCTTCAACAAGGTGGACAATAATAAGCAATTGGGATAGGACTACCTATTTAATAAGTCGTGCTGGGATAATTGGCTAGTCACATGCAGAAGAATGAATCTGGACCCCTAACTTTCACCGTATACAAAAGCTAACTCAAGATCGATTAAAGCTTTTAAAATAAGTCCTCAAACTAAAATCCTAGAAGAAAACCTAGAAAATACCCTTCTTGACGTTGGCCATGGCCAATAATTTTTGGTTAAGTCCCCAAAAGCAATTTCAATAAAAACAGAAATTGACACGTGTGATGTAATTAAACTAAATTGCTTCTGCACAGAAAAATAAACTATTTACAAAGTAGACAACCTATAGAGTGGGAGAAAATATTCGCAAATATATACAAATCACCTTGTATCTGACAAAAGTCTGATATCCAGAATCTATAATGAACTTAAACAAATCAAGAAACAAAAAACAATCTCATTAATAAATAGGCAATAGACGTTAACAGACACTTCTGTATAGAAGACATACAAGTGGCCAAAAAGTTCAGCATCACTAATCATCAAAGAAATGCAAATCTATACCACAATGAGATACTATCTCATGCCACTCACAATGGCTATTACTAAAAAGTAAAAAAATAATAATAATAACAGATGCCGGCAAGGCTGTGGAGAATAGGGAATGCGTATACACTGTTGCTGGGTATATGAATTAGTTCAGCCACTGTGGAAAGTAGTTTGGAGATTTCTCAAAGAACTTATCATAGAGCTACAATTTGTCCCAGCAATCCTATCATTGCATATATGCCCAAAGGAAACATAGATCATTCTATCAAATGGACACATGTACCTAAATGTTCATCATCATGCTGTTCACAACAGCAAAGACATGGAATCAACTGAGGTGCTCATTAGTGGTGGTGGATCGGGTAAAGAAAATGTGGTATAAATACATTATGGAGTACTACAGAGCCATAGAAAAAGAACGAAATCACGTCCTTTGCAGAAACATGGTTGCAGTTGGTGGTCATAATACTAAGCAAATTAGTGCAGGAACACAAAACCAAATGCGGCATGTCCTCACTTATAAGTGGGAAATAAATACTGAGCACACATGGACATAAACATGGGAAAAACAGACACTGCGGACTACTAGATGGGGTAGAAAAAAAAGGGTGGTGTGAATTGAAAAACTACCTATCATGTACTATGCTTACTACTTGGGTGATGTGATGCATACCTCAAACCCCAGAATCACACAGCAGACTCGTGTAACAAACTTGTATATGTACCCTCATATCTAAACTAAAAGTTGAAATTAAAAACAAAAACAAAAGCAAAACAAAGCAAACTATGTGATATTATAGATGTGTTAACTGACTTGATCATGATTATCATTTCACATAATATACACATACCAAATAATTACATAGTATACATTAATCACACAATTTTTGAATAATACTTTATTAAACCTGCAAAATAAAAAAAAACAAAATGTCATTTGGTATAAATAATGCAAGGTCTATCTATCTAATACCAATGAGAGTTGTTTCCTGTTAAGTACAGAGTTTTTGTGAATTATTATGGAATTTTTTCTGTATTTATTGTGAAGTAGTAGTAATCATCAGAAATTGAAATTTGTTAATATTTTTACTTTTGAATATATTTTGGTAATGGAAAGTATAACGAGTTTTTTTCTTTTTCTAATTCATCACAATGTACTGAATCTGGGATGTACAAAATCAAATGTATATTTATTCAATCACTCAAATATGTTTGTAAAGCTTTCAAAATAGGCATTAGTCCTTTTTTAATGACGATCACAATCTAGTGGGTAATACCCATTTATTTCCTGCTGTTAATTAGATTGATTAAGTGTTACCTCTGTGTCTTTGTCTCAAAATGCAAACTCTGTCTACGTCTTTAGTGGAAAATCTGTTAAAATGCTGAGAACTAGTTTTCAGTCAAGTCAGTCAGCCAATGGCTTACATCTTTAGAGAAAAATCTGTTAAAATGCTGAGAACTAGTTTTCAGTCAAATCAAACACCAAATGACTTTGTGGGCACTAATAATTCACTTAATCTTTCTGCTTAGTACATTCTCACCTAGATCAGCCTTTCTCAGCCTTAGCTGCAAATTTGTATCATCTGGAAGTAGGACATGATAAAGAGAGAAAGAGCTAGAGATACAGATAGAGAAAGTGAACTATCTCTGGGCATGAACAATCTCTGGGCATCAGGTAGAGACAGAGACAGATAGAAAATGAGAACCATCTCTGGGCATGAACCTGAGTATCTAAACTATTAACAATCTTGCCAGCTTACTCTGATGGAAAGTTGAGAACCACTGGTGTATGGATGAAGCAATGCTAATCAATTTAAATAAAAATCTCGTAAATACGTGTCTCCTAACACATTGCTATGGTCACATACTTCTTAGTTATCATTTATGGCTGTTAGTGACTATTTTCACCTACCTAACACAGATATCATGAGAATAATTAAAATTGCTTGTGGAAGTACAATTAGGGGATTTCTTTAAAATTACAAAATAGAGCTTGGCTATAATCACCAAGATTATGACTAAAAAGGAGAAAAGAACTGCAAATTATGTTTTGGTCCTATAATTGGCTGTGTAATAACAACGGATTGACTCTGCAGGTACACAGCATAAAGGGACAGAAAATGAGAATCTTAAGCCTGTGTTATTTGACTGAGGCAGTTTCTAAGGAATAATGCACTTTATACACAGACATTACAATACTTCTCAAGGATAAATAACTTACAAGTAATCCCGATTCCAAACGATGTTGCCAAGTACCTTTTGACCTTCAAATCAGCTGCGAAGTGACTAGTAAATTGGATTACCCCACTGGGCATATTTATAGCAGTATTTAATTTTAACTACACAGAATGCACTTGTTTACTCAGACCTGATTTTAATATCAGAGTATCTGTGGAAGGCTTAATACAAATCCTTTTAAGAACTCTATTGACAGAATTTTCCAGCAGAAAAGTTAGTTTAAAAAAGTCAGCAGAGCAGGAACTACATCACTTTGCCTTGATTGGAAGAGACAAAGAGATTTTGAATTATTCTTAGAAGATTTTTAAAAATCTAAAAATATTTGCTAAATATATGGAAGTGGTAGGTTTTCATTTAATCAACAAATTATTCAAGAAAATACAAACCTTGACTGTTATTTTACATGAATATGGTACGGTAGGCTAATATATTAAACCATTATTATTAACAAATATGGTTCCTAAGTGACATTAAGAAGAGATAAAAGAAGGGATGAGCAAACCTGTGTACTAAAATACTTTTAAATATATGATAATAAAGTCAAACTAATTTAGCTTACTTTTTGCTTTTTGATATTGCAATAGACTTTTAATTTCTCTGACATTTGAATTCACCCACAAAGTCATCATGTCTCTCCATCCACATATTGTGATGTCTCGACTATACCATGAGGAGCTTGATGTCTCCAAATTTTTTAAAATTATTTATTTATTTTTTTGCAACAGAATCTCACTCTGCCACTCAGGCTGGAGTGCAGTGGCATGATCTCGGCTCACTGTGGCCTCTGCTTCCCGGGTTCAAGAGATTCTCCTGCCTCCGCCTCCCGAGTGGCTGGGATTACATGCGCCCACCACCAAGCCCAGGTAATTTGTGTATTTTTAGTAGAGATGGGGTTTCGCCATGTTAGCCAGGCTGGTCTCAAGCTCCTGACCTCAGGTGATCCACCCGCCTCGGCCTCCCAAAGTGCTGGGATTACAGGCATGAGCCACTACGCCCGGCTTCCAAATCTTATATAATAGTCTTTCATAAAAAATCTGAAGAATAAATCATAGTATTTATACTGTGATTATTCTAATTTCTCTGTAATTTCAAATGCAGAAAAACTGGTCAGTTAATGCAATAGCATGTCTAATACTATGTGTTTAACTAATTACTCTCCCAACCAATATGTAATTATATTATGAGAAATAAATCTGTATATTTATGGGAGTGACAGAAACCTAAATGGACATTTCCCTACTTTATTTGCACAGTTAGAATTTGTGGAATTCTAAGTACTAATACAGATTTAAAACATATGTCTTCACACATAGATGTTACTAGATATTATATGTTGTGGGGGAAAATTATTGACAATAAACCCAAACAAAAGCAAAACACTTAATAAAACTCATTGTGGAAGAAATTGAAGATGAGAAAAAATATAGAATATATACATGGTTTTAGCCACTTTTTATATCACTTTTTTCTAATTGTTTGAATGAGATAGTCATGTCTGGCCTAGGAAACTAATTCTGTGAGTAAACTCTGAAATAGAGTTGCTAAATTACTTGTTCCTAGTCACATTTTCAGAAAGTGGTAATAGCGAAATTATGTTCCAGTTGTTGACTTCCTCTCCAAACCTCTTTTTGCTACAATTGGTTAGCATTATTCAAATCAAAACTTAAGAGTTTAGCCATATAAATATATAATTTTTATGACTATTGGAGTAATTTTGATTTACGATAGATAATTACTTAATCGCTGGAAATAGGACTTTCGGCAAATTTCATATGAATGTCTTCTGTTTTCAATTACTGAAACGTATTTGTAGAATTTACTCAGATTACTCACGGCCAAGACATGCACGCTCCCAATGACTGCTGCTGAGATTCCTACTTCACAGTAGCCACAACTGTATAAAATATGGCTACAGTGTTATATACCAAACTTTCCTAATCATGATTAAATAATCAAGTTTTATGACTTTCCTCTTTTAGAAGATGCAGTATGAACAAAACCATTATTGAGAAAGACCCTACTATGAATCTGTAGCTCTATTACTGACATCACACATTGTAGTAAGCTGAATGACGGCCCCCAAAGATGTTTCCATTGTTGTCCCCAAAATATGTGAATATGCTACTTGCCATGTTGAATGAGATTTTGTAGATGTGATTAAGTACCTTGAGATGAAGAAATTATCCTGGTTATTCTGTTTGGCATGTAGTCACATGGGTTCTTAAAAGCAGAGAATCATTCCTGGCTGTGGTCAGAAAGAGAGATGTGACTGTGGAAGAATGATCAGAGAAATAAAACTTTGTTGGCTTTGATGCAGGATGGGGACCAAGAGTTAAGGAATGTCGACAGTCTCTAGAAGCTGAAAAAGTCAAGGAAATAAATTATTTCTTCTAGCCTCTAAAGAGGAACACTGTAGCCCTTTCAACATTGGGATTTTAGTTCAGTGAGACCCATATGTTGGACTCCTAACTTATAGATCTGTAAGATGATGAACTTTTGTCGTTGTAAGCTGCCAAGTTTGTGGTAATTCAATACTTCAGCAATACAAAAATAATACACAGCTCAAAAGCCTCAGCTATTCAAAAATCTACATTTCAATGTATTATTACCTTTCAGGATCCAGATTGTCAATGGACCTTATCACCAATATCCTCTCCATCTACTCATACATTGTTCAGATAAAACAAAGTATGGGAACTAATCAATCTAAGAGCATACTAAATCTGGGCAAAGGCTGCTTTTTTTTTTTTTTTTTTTTTTTTTTTTTTGAGACGGAGTCTTGCTCTGTCACCCAGGCTGGAGTACAGTGGTGTGATCTCAGCTCACTGCAACCTCCTCCCCCCGGGTTCAAGCAATTCTCCTGCCTCAGCCTCCCGAGTAGCTGGGATTACAGGTGCATGCCACCATGCCCGGCTAATTTTTGTATTTTTAGTAGAGACGGGGTTTCACCATGTTGGCCAGGCTGGTCTTCAGCTCCTGACCTCAAGTGATCCACCCGCCTCAGCCTACCAAAGTGCTGGGATTACAGGTCTGAGCCATCGTGCCCGGCCAAGCCTGCTCTTTTTCATGTGGCCAAGGTAATTTTCAAACGTGATGTGATTTCTCTTATTTTTTACAAACATACACACCTTGCCTATATGGAATTAGGGTCTATATTTCAGAAAAAGTAAGTTTCTTGTAAAGTGATTTTACTTACCAGGTGGTCATTTATCTATAAATTTACATCTTTTCATATGATAATTATGTAGTTTCCTAGAGCCAATTTAATTTCTCTTAAAATAATTTATTTTGAGATGACCATTATCTGATTTCATATGTGGAAATTCATAGAATGCAGAAATTCCAAACCTGAATTTCCTAAATATTTTTCATAAGACCTTCTATATAAATAATTCTGACCCATTTATGGAATAATCTAATTTATTTGAATATTTTTTCTGTTAGAATCTACTATAAAACAAAGAAATAATATATGGATTAATCACAATCAGAGATTTTGGTTACAACCATGGATATATTATGAATGTTCACCTCTCGACACTAGATTATAGAAGAAATAAGACTGAAGTGAGGGATTTAGCAGAAATATACTTACATACACAATCATATATATATATTTATAAACATACACATGTGTGTAACACATACATAGTGTATAAATAATAATTTTGTCAATCGCATTTTCACATTTGTTCTTAAAAACACCAAATAAGTCAGTGCCTTCTGTATCTCTTTACAATTTTTGTAGGTTTGATTTTAAATTAAATAACTATATATTTCGGTTTAAAGTTATCAAATCAATGTCTACTATCTGATCATATTTATTTCAGAAAAAAACTCTGTGTATTTGAAATTAATAAACAACCTATAATGTTGTTTACTATGTATTAATCACGATTTAAAAAACGTACAACAATAGCAAACAAACTTGAACAAAGACATGCAACTCATTCCAGAGGAATGAGAGATGTTTTTTCCAAGAAACTAATTTTCATCTCCTCATTATTTATTTTAATGTCTCATTTTTACCAAATTATACAAATAATATGCAAATAAGTGATTAAAATAACGTGACAAAATCATAATGACCTCTAAAAATTATGACGAGCTGCAAAAAAGAATACTCATTAACAAGGTTGTACAATTAATTTTGTAAAAATGTTCCAAATGCAATTTGGCAGAAGAAAGATGCACAGGTTCCAGAAACAATTTATAGTGTTTATTGAAACATGCATATTTCCCAATTAAAATCCACTGATGAAATTTTTAAAATTTAACTTTTGAATGTCTTTATTCTATTTTATTAGATAGTTCTTTATCTTCAAATATAATACTGATAAATCTGAGGACTTGCCAAGTAATATGCTGTGATAAGTAAGAATACTGCAATTTGTCCCTGTACTATTCCAGGTAAACACTGATGAGAATAAAAGATATATACAAAATTAAATAATTCAGATATTAAAAATTTAGATAATTAAATAATTTTAAAAAAAAAACCCAGAAGTATAAACATAGAAAGATGCCAAAGTTCTGTAAGAAAGATTCCAAGTAACACATTTGAGAATACATTAAGGAGCAATATTATGAGTACATAAATAATTCTAAACAAAAGATCATTAATGCGAGTGAAAATAAATATTAGGAAGTTTAAGTTCCTACCTTTAGACAAAAGAAGCCAACGTAAATTAAGAAAAAATATACAAATGCAGATACAGGGTATAGAGTTCATTAGGCAGCCCCTACCATCAGACTTGTGTTTATTATTCAGTACCGAGGGCATCAGAATCCACAATGGATGAGAGAAAAACATAAACAAATGACCAGGGCAGTGTAGTCCTAAAGAAAACCTACTGTAGATTTGCAAAGTTGCATTAAGTTAGTAGGTAGGCGAAAGGACAGAATACCTATCTAAGAGAACTCCTACCACCCCCAGTTTTTCTTTTGCTTTCTGTTTGAAATCATTAGTTTATTTCCACAATGCCTCACAAGGAAATTGCCCCAAATGAACATACCTGGATGAATTTCATTAAATTATATAGATGTGTAAAGCATATTCATATACATTCTCTCTACATATATAATTCTAATTTGCCCAATTCTCTGTGCCTGAATATTTGAAAAGGATATTTGATCAGCATCTAATTGGACTATGAGGGAGCTGGTGATAGGTCCTACCGTTCACCAACACTGGGATCCCTAAATTATAAGGGGACGCAGTGTGGCGTAGCAGTTAAGAGTTCCATTACTCTAGAGTCAGATAGACCAGATTGCAATCTCAACTCCACCACTTACTAAATGTGTGACCTTGACCAATATTTCTATTATCTAATTTACAGCTACTCCAACTGTTGTCAAAACAAAACCGGTTATGATTAATGCTCCCTATCTGCTAAAACCACTGTGAAGGTTAAATCAAATAATCCCTGACTGATGACAGACAGACTAAGAGAG
This sequence comes from Pongo abelii, assembly GCF_028885655.2. NCBI lineage: Eukaryota > Metazoa > Chordata > Mammalia > Primates > Hominidae > Pongo > Pongo abelii. The sequence continues at coordinate 21,098,690 of NC_071989.2, read as the reverse complement.
AGGGAGCGAGAGAGAGAGAATGCTATGTGAAACAAAATCTGCAATACTAGCAAAAGAAAAAAAACCTTTTATATTAGGAAAAAAAGAAAAGAATAAGAATTTCAGAAAAATACTGCTTATTTTTCTTAACAAGGGTCTCATAGTTTGGATTTTCTAGAAGTAGAGTTTAAGACAGTGATTCATATGCATACATTTTATTGGGCATACTTCTGTCAGACAAGGCCAATTCTTTGGAGTGAGCTGACATCACTTGGCAGCTGGAGATCGCTCACTGACCCAGTAAAGAATATCTAGGTAGGGCACTGTCCAACACTTGCAAGCCTCAGATGAATATGGCTGTCACATTAAGTTCACTATATCCATGATTACAAAATGCTGTCCACTCTTAGCTCAATGTGGGCAACTGTGCAATTGGCATTATGCTTCAGAGTCGAACTTTATGAAATACATTTTATGTAGCCAAACCTTCCACTAGGACTTTAAAAAAAAATAAAAATAAAAAGGTTTAAGAGGAAATTTTAATACACTAACAGGCCACTTAGAGAATATTTCAGTGTTCAAATGCAAATTCTTAGTGTGGTATGGTTTTTCAATTGTTAAAAAAAATTGAATTCAAAAACTGTATATATAAAATGTTACATTTTTCTCTAAATTAAGAGTCTCAAACTCCAGTGAAATTAATTTTAAAATTCTTAATATCAAATACATATATTAGCAGTTTTTTAAGATTAAATATAGTCTATTTATTTATGAAGCTGTTTGGACATTTTACTACTTTTCAGGTGAACTATCTGGATTCTGCTTACCTAGACAATGTCCATTGGACTTTTGACAGGAATTATTACACTCTTTATCTTTCATGGTGAAATAGTTCTTATTACATTAGACTACTGGTTTAAATTTTAAAAATATTGTAAATGTATGAAACAACAACATATATGGAGAGTTCTATAAATCATATACAATGACAAAGCTTGGGAGATAATTATTAACAATGTTACTGATGCTATACATTAGTTGAATTGCTAATTAAAAATAAATGTCATGGTCAGTGAGGTTTCCCATTTAAACCATGCATTGTGTCTCCTTTTGGTACAACCATTTAATTTTTTTAATGATTTTTTTTCTAATCCATGCATCCATTTTCGTTAATTTGATTTCTTCCTTTTACCCTTCATTACATAAAGTTAGTTTTACACTGGACTGATTCTCTCTACACTGGATAGTGAAAGGTAGTCTGAGAGATTAATCTTATATTCATTTTTTCATATTGCACGTTAGGCACTTAGTTCATTTTATACTCATAACAGACTCTCACAGACTGGTTAATTTATAATGAACCATGGTTCATGTTTCTGGAGGCTGGAAATTCAAATGCATAGCAACGGCATCTGGTGAGTGCCTACATTCTCTGTCATCCCATGGCAGAAAGCAGAAGGTCAAGAGTAGGCAAAAGCAAGTGAGCAAGAATGGGCCAAGCTTGTCTTTGTAACTAACCCACTCTAAGGAAAAATGATATTAGTCCATTCATGAGGGCAGAACTCTCATAATTTAATCACCTCTTATTAGGCCCTAACTCCCAACACCATTACATTGAGAATTAGGTTTCCAACACATAAACTTTGGGGGACACATTCAAACCATAGCAGGTATATAATTAAATAAATGGTTTTGTCTAGCTCTGAATTACTAGACATGGCAGAAAATCATTTCTACAGTCGAGATTTTAAATGTATAGCATCTTGAATTCCTCTATTGTTTTTATATGCAAGTTCTCTTTATGTATCGGTGAAGAGGGGCTAAAATATTACAGAAAATTGTTTTAGATTGATGATTAGTAAATTGCAAAGCTTGTAATGGTTTATCTGAGCAGGGTAAGCTATTCTAAGGTCACTACCTCTTATTAAATAATGTGGAGAGTTCAACAAAACAGAATTTTAATCAAATTATAAATACTTATGGGTAGTTGGCTCTCTTTCTCCCCTTAGTATTCATTTGGATTTTAAAATTGTTTTAATTGAGAAAAATTGACATTGCCCTGACTTGCCTACCCTTTTCTTTGCAGCTGAAATTTCAGTGCTACAGAGAAGAGAGAACAAGAGAAACATGTTTCTTCATCTTAATGTACTTCTGTATAAGTTCTTGCATTCAATTACACATAATCAGTGTATAGAATGTCCCTCATACAATGGGCATTCCACCTTGTATGTGCACACACGGATTAAAAATATAACTTCTGTAAAAATTATATTGACAGCTTCTGTGTCTTACCTTTAAAGACGTGTACATGCTTGCATTTCCATTTTTGGAGGATGGACATTTAATTACAATTTTAGATTTATGGTCCACCATAAGGGAAATAATATAGATAAAAATGAAAGAAAAAGATTCTGAGCTTAATTTCTGGGTGATGTAATGTTATGTACAACAACCCCCCCATGACATGTGTTCATCTATATAACAAACCTTCAATGTACCCCTAAACCTAAAATAAAAACTTTTTAAAAAGATTGATTCCAATATTAGGAAGTCAATGTTTCTTCTTTAAATTGCAATCTAGAGAAAGATGCTACTATAGTTTTGCCTTATTATTATATTTGTATTTTAATATTTTACTATAAAATGTATTTCATTATGATTATTTATGATGATAATTTTAACTAAAAATCTCAATAACAAAGTCCTCACAATTTCATATATGTCCGTGATATACTAAAGCTTCTGCAAGTATTGAAAAGTGCTTAAAATGAGAAGCAACATATATGTTGTTGATTATCATACAAAGGCTATGGGTAAAAAAGCAAGCAGTGCTCTAGAAGGGCAAAAAAACAGACTGGACATAGAAAGACTCTCACCACATTGATAAAGGTCCCTATTATATTTTTAAATTAAAAATAACAATAATTATTATATGCATCCATTCGTAAATACTACCTAGTAAACACACATTTTTAATCAGTGATTGGATTCCATCATTCTCAACCCTTCTGTAACCTTTAAAAACTTAAGACATGTTTATCTTGCCTATCCAAACAACAATGAGATGGTATCAATGGAGCATAGAGAATACTTTGGTTTGTGTTGATATGTTAAAAACAAGAAAACAAACAAAAAACCAATTGATTTTTATTTTAGGACAGACAGTGGAACAAAGATATAAAATAATATATGCCATAAACCTTTGCACAGCAGTGCTGATGTGATCTTAACATCTGCCTATATTACAAAAGGGAAGTTAAGCTTGAATATGAAATGTTCAAAAAAAATAGCTTATTCAATTAAAAAGACTGATTTGGGAGGTGAACATTAAACACTAAGCAAATGCCCTTAGTGAGTTGGCAGGTGGTTAAAGAAATTACAGCAAAACGGTGAACTCCAGAGTCCTGAAGGGGTAATCAGCACAATGCCTGAGATGAAATGGTTAGGAAGTAGACTGTGATGTCTATTGCCAGAAAGATGGTCAATGGTATGAGATATTTTGCACTCGAATTAGACAATAATGTGGCTCTTCCTACTAAAGCAGTAGAATAAAACATCATCTTTCACTTCAGCTCCTGGAGAAGATGATAATGTTTTTAGCAGAGTTCAAAAGGAATAGTGACTCAGGTTTTAGAGAGAGCTGCCAGGTGAAGCAAACAAGCAAAACAATTGCATGTTTAAAAAATTAAACAAGTAGCCAACATTTGGAAAATTATATTATGGAAAAGAAAAACCTTTCCAAATTTGCAGGATAAAGTCTCTGAAAGTGTCGAAAGGGACTTAAAATGAGAAGCTACAAATATGTTCATTATCAAACAACGGCGATGGGTAAAAAAGCAAGGAGTGCTCAAGAAGGGAAGAAAAACAAAATGGAAGAGACAGACTAACACCACATGGTTAAAGATCCTTTATTATATTTTAAAATTATACATAGTAATTATTATTATATACATTCCTTCATAAATTCTATATAAGTAAACATACATTCTAATCAGTGTTTGAATTCCATTTTTCTCAAAACACACACACACACACACACACACACACACACACACACAAAAAGCCTGTAACCTTTGAAAGCCTAAAATGTAGGAGTTCCTCCAGGTACTCACTTCATAGTTCGGATGGATCTTATCAGATTATTAGCAACAAGAATTCAGTGCCTATATCACAGTTAAAACTATAGTTAAATATTTAATGGAGGAACACCCACCCTCAATGTGGGTGGGCACCATCCAATTGATCAGGGGTATGGATAAAACAAAAATGCATAGGAAAGCTCGCTCTCTCCTGGACCTAAGACACCCTCCTTCTGGTGCTTTAGGATATCCGAACTCCAGGCTCTCTGGCCTTAGGATTCCAGGAGTTGCAAAGTGACTGTCTGAGTTCTCAGGCCTTTGGCCTCTGACTGAGAGTTATACCATCAGTTTCCTTATTTCTGAAGCTTCTGGACTTGGAGAGAGCTACGCTACTCTCTTCCCTGGTTCTCCAGCTTGCAGACAACCTATCCTGGAACTTCTCAGCCCCTATAATTGCATGATCCAATTCCTCTAATAAATGTAGAGATCTCTCTCTCTCTCTTTCTCTCTCTCTCTCCTTCTGTATGTGTGTGTGTGTATATATATATGTGTGTATATATATATATGTATATATATGTATATATATGTATATATATGTATGTATATGTGTAGGTTCTGTCTGAGAGAACCCAGCCTAATACATCATGCAGCATATTATCAGAATAAAATTTGATAATATATGTACAATGCTGAACACAGCATCTTGTATTTAAAAACATATTCAGCATCGAGTTACTGCAACTGCTGTCATTGATGCCTCTTCTTCTAAAATGAGATGCCATCACTTGTAAAATTATTTTTACATGATATATTTTTAAATGAAGAAGTCTTTTTATATGTCAAATAATTTACTTTAGATGTTTAAAATAGTATAGCTCAGAAAAAATGTTGGCTCATAACAACTTCTACTGAGTATGTAAGAAAATGGTTTTGAAGTTCAATCTTTTTTTAAAAAAAGATGTATGAATGTATTCAAAATTTACATGAACACTCAGCTATGTATACTATAAATATTTTTCTAAACTCCATGAGCTGATTAATTAAAACATATCCTCTAGCCAGGAAGACAAGCATATGAATACAACAGTCTTTCTTTTATCAATTCTCCTCAAATATCTAGTGTAGCACATAATAATTTTTATATATAAGAGTGAAGGTGGTTTCTATGTCCAATTAGCAATAATTATGCCTCAGAAAATCTTCATTGACTATGATACTGCCACTCTGAAAAGCTGTCTACATCCAAATATTAATTTAATTTGGCATAAAAACAGGCAGGCTTAGAAAGTGTTTTAGAACAGGAAAATTAAATAATATAATATTTTCTATAATATTTCATTTTCTTATTTCTTCTCAAGATCTCATGACAATAGAAATAGTTGCTTTTTTATCTCAAGAAGTATAAATTTTACAAATATAAAAGGTATGTCTCCCTTCAATATTTCCTCTTAATGCTGAGTGCAAAATTGGTTCAGAAAGAAAATTGCTGACATTAAGCTAGGATGTGACTTGGCAACTGATTGCAACATATTTCTATAGGATGCTGTGGGATGTACTGAAAAAAGGATGTTTTAGACCCAGAGAGACTGTTGCTCTGTTCCCAGGGAAATGGAAAACAAAACAAAACAAAACAAAACAAAAAAAACTTAATCTTGAGCTGTAGTTCTTGACTTATATAGAACATGGAATAAAGAAAAAATTTTCTGTTCATCTCTATACTTCAGTAAGTGGAGCAATATTATTGGCTTTGCATCATTTCACCAATTAAGGAAAGTCTTATAATAGCATACTTTAACTCTTTTAAATACTAGACAATGGGTTTATTCACAAAGTTTTTTTATAAACATATGTTTTAGGCATAAAGTTTATTCATCCAAAATAAAGATTCCCATATTTCCATCTACTTTGATTTTTCAATCATACTTAGTATTAACCAATAACAATTTATACTCCACTACTGATACTTGCTAATTGAATTATACTTCTGATGATCTTTTTTTTTTTTCAAATGACATAGTGAGAGTTATGATCGGTTATTTGGGTTGTAAGGTTTGAAAACATACCTAGATCATATAAATTTGTGAAGGTTTTGCCATCACAAGCATTATAGGGAATAATGAACATCAACTATCCTACAGCTAAACCTAATGAAGACCAAATTGCCTCCAAGGTCAAAACAATAGTTCTTTGTGCTCAAAAGTGGTTCACATAATTGATGCTGCATTGATGCTGTCTATAGAGATTCCAGTTTTCTCCACATTTTCTCTATTTTTCAATTTCCTTTCTTTTCACTGGGGTCTATTGTTCTTTAACAGAAGTAATGGCCTTTTGTAAATATATAATTTTCACGTTGTAAGCATTCTTTCCAAGCTAGCTGCCCATCATCACGTTTTGGCTAGTCCCAGTCTCTGCTCATAGAACACTTGTCCACACTCTAACTTCTCTCTGTTCTCCATAGCCCCCACTCATCTAATTCCTATAGTCTTTTATCTCAAAGCCTTCAACTTATGTACAGCTTTCTCTGCCTCACGTTTCAAGCTTAATGCATCATCTTAATTCATCTTTCGACATCTATTTCTGCTACATGCTGCTCTCTTTCTCCTCTATCTTATATCTCGCAGAATATGTTTTATTTCAACAAATTGCTAATCTGTGCCAGGCATTGTTATTAGCAAAATGATAAGCCCTGCATGTAGCAAAGTTCCTGCCTTCACTGCATTTGCATTAATAGCTCTGATTAGTTCACTTAAAAACCATTGTTACTGTCATGCAGAACTCCATTGCCAAGCCACACAACACCCAGCCAGTAGGTTACCAGCTCCGTAGAGCAAGGTAAACATGTTGATTCAATCGACTTTGGGCAGAAGGGTAAGATTTTGTCTTCAGCTTTTCTCATGAGGAACATATACAATCCAAATGGAAAAACCCTGTATCCTCCTGCCCAAGCAAATAATTCGATAATAAATAATAGCTTCCACTAAAATATAATGAGGTGGTTACTTTGATAGGTAATAAAGTATGTGTTGTTTTCCTTTAGTTTTCTTTTAAAAATGTATCTTAACATTGCTTCAGTTTGGTTTTCCAGAGTATCCTGCATAAATGGACACAAACCACATTCACTTTGCTATGTGGATGGGGGAGATGCAAAAGGTGTCTTCAGTGCATGCCCAGATATTCCCACATGTTCAACCTTCCACTTAGCTCCCAATAAAACATGTTTCTTTTTTCACAACTAGGAGAGCTCTCCTTTTCGTACCTCTGCAGTGACTTGATGGCATACTAAATAGAGAAGTAAAAGGTTCATATGAAACTGTAATGTAAATATTATTCACATATTGAAATTCTGTAAACAGTATTAATATTTTTCCTATGATGCTTTTAAATTTTAATATCTGTAAAGTATATTTTAAGCATTCACAATTTGGATTTGTTCGTGATAAGAGTATATTTTACCTATAATAGATTGGGAAATATATACATGTGTGTGTGTATATATTAATATATTTTCCTTGAGACTAATAGTGAAGGCAAAGTTCTGAAATTGAATTTGCCAAAATGGGATTAGATGTGTGAGGGATTTATCTGGATAAACACTTTTGCAAGGTGAGGTGGAGGAAGCAGGAATAGACAGAGCCTTCAGCCACAATATTTGTAAACCTTATGAAGGAGGAAAGAAAATAAACAAGGTTAGGTAAAATGAGTTTCAGATAGTAGCACAATACTTAACATATTTTGGCAGGCCAATGGAGAGTTATCAAGCCAAAGTTTCCCTCCGTATTGAGCAGGAACAGCACCTCACTATGCTTTGTCATTGGCTGACAACAGCTGTGAGATGGGGATTTTGGAGTATAGGCAGTGATGGATACAAAGACGAACCCCAGGAGCTGTCAGTCAACTGTGATAGTCACTAGGGGAGATATACATGAAGCAGTCTCATGACAGTTACAAGCCTTGACCTTTTATTTTATACTAAAGTAAAATATAACTTTATTATGAAGACCATAGGGCCACCTAGTTACTATATATCAGTCGCTATGGTTTGAATGTGTCCCTCAAAATTCCCGTGTTGGAAAATTAATCCCCAGTGCAACAGTGGGAGGAGGTGAAATCCTTTGGGAAATGATTAAGTCATGATGGTGGCATCCTCATAAATTAATTAATGTCACTACAAAAAGGCTTGAAAGAGGGAGTTTGGTCCCTATTCCCCCCTTCGGTTCCTTCCTTCATGAGAAGATACAGTATTTCTTCCCTCTGGCAGGTGCAGCAACAAAGTGCTCTCTTAGACGCAGACAATGAACCGCAGGTGACTTCATCTTGGATTTCCAGCCCGCAGAACTGTGAGAAATCAATTTCTGTTCTTTATAGATGACCAGGTAGTAAATATTTTGTAATAGTAGCACAAACGAATTAACACAACAATTGTGAGGAAATTATTTCTGTAACATTTTACAAAACAAAATTCAGCATTTTACAGGTTAAATAGTCTGTGAAGTAGATTTATTTATTTATTTACTTGAAAGTTCTACTAATCTGCATGTCCTTCATAATTAAAATGTTGAGCATATTTTTTTAATGTACCTGTTGGCCATTTGCATATCTTCTTTGAAGAAATGTCTGTTCAAATCCTTCGCCCATTCTTTAATCAGATTATGCATGTTTTGCTATTAAATTGTAGGAATTTCTTATATATTTTGAAAATTAACCCATCAGATATATGAATTGCAAATATTTTTTCTGATTTTATAGATTGCCTTTTCATTCTGTTGATTGTATCCTTAGCTGTGTAGAAGTTTGTTTGGTTTTTGTTTTTCTTGTTTGTTTTTAGTTTGATATAGCCCAACTTGCCTATTTTTCGCTTCTGTTTCCTGTGCTTTTGGTGTCATATCCAAAAAGTCATTGCAAATAGTAGTATAAAAACGATATTATCTCACACTTGTTAGGATGTTGATTTTCAGAAAACCAAAAGATAAATGGTGAGGATATAAGGAATTTGGAACCCCTGTACACTGTACATTGAGAATGTATGATGATACAGCAACTATGAAAACAGTATGGAGGTTCCTCCAAAAGCTAAAAATAATAGAATTACCATGCAATGCAGCACTCTTATTTCTGGATACATATCCAAAACAATTAAAATCAGGATCTTGTAGAGATATCTGCACTCCCACGTTTATAGCATCATTTTTCACAATAGCCAAGATATGGAAATGACCCACATCTATGCCCATTGGCAGATGAATGGATAAAGAAATTTGAGGTATATACATACAATAGAATATTTTTCAGTCTTAAGAAGAAAATCCCGCCAATGGTGACAATATTGATGAACCTAAGGGATTTTATGCTAAGTGAAATAAGCCAGTCACAAGAGGACAAATACTGCAGAATTCCACTTATATGAGGTATCTGTAATAGTCAAACTCACAGAGGCAGAGAAGACCACAGTAGTCTCCAAAGGCTGTGTTGCGGGGTAATGGGAAGTTTTTCTTTTTTTTCTTTTTTTTTTAAACTCTGGGAGCTCTCTTTAATTATTTTATGTTTAAAATTATTTTGATAATTTTTCTGAACATAAACACAATATATAGCAACAAATCTTTTTTAAAATTTAAAATTGAGAGAAACAAAAAATTAGAAACCAAAACAACTTGTAAGAATATTGTTATACTTCTTTACATTTTTTGTAAACAAATGCATGTATACAAATATGTACGTACAAAAATTATAAATGTATGTAAACAATAGTACTTTTCTACTGCCGTTTCCACTTAAAATCAGGGCACATATTTTTCAAGGAATATGAACTTTGTTGTGCAAGATAAATACATTTTAGAGAGCGGCTGTTCCATATAGTGCCAATAGTTTACACTATAATATTGTGTACGTCAAAATTTGTTGAGGCTGGGTCTCAAATTCATTCTTCTCGCCACACACATACACACATAAGGGGTTAAAAATAAATTTTGGGGGTCTTGGATATGTTTATGTGAATCATATCCAAGTGAGTGTGGTGACAGGATCGGGGGTGTTTGTATATGTTTAAATTCATTAAAGTATACCAGTTAAATATGTGCAGTTCTCTGTATATAAATTACATTTCAAATAGCTGTTAATAAAGTGCTCTTTAATATCATTGAAGGTGCATTAACTGAAAATTCAAACTTCAGAAAATATATTAATGGTATGCACTCATTAGCTGGTATAATTTCCTACGGTGATAACATCTCTCTCCTTAAATTCAGTACATAAGAATTGATACCAACTGCAATTAAATAGTTTCCACCTTATTTTGTTATATTTTATGTATCAATGTGTTCAAAAACCCAGAATTAAAATTTAAAGAATCTTAGAATATTTTCTCACTTATTGACAGAATTACAGATTCAATTTTTCTGATAGTTTATGTTTAGCCATTGCTCCAACTATCCCAGAGATCGAGGAAGGTCTCAATAACTTATGAAGCATCATTATGTATTAGATATATGATGGTTAAAATGCCAGCTGTTCAATTTTTCCTTTATTTAAAATGGGTTCCAGGCACACATTGCTGTGACAGCCCTTCCTTTGTAAAGAATAGAATCTGCCAACCTTATTCTCAAATTTTAAACCTAGAGCTGTATCCAAAAGCTACCTATAAAGTCATTTATTATGGGTTTTGCTTGACTCATTCTGAATACCACAGGGTAGTTTTAGAGTTTAGGGTTTCCACCAAGATATTTCATTAAGCATATACTAAAATAGAGTTTTCTTACTGAATTTTTCTCAGCAAGTTTATAAATCTCAAGTGCAGAGCTTTCTGTAAGTTGTTAATCAAAAATTAACTTTGTGAATATATCTACAGTATAATATATGTATACATAAATATATACTATAAATTCTGAATTCCTGAAATTAAATACTGGTTTTATTATTAAGTCAATTGTCTAATTTCCCCTGGTAGGAACATTTGTATATTTCTAAACCAAACATTCCATTTTGTTATGTGTATCAGTTAAGATGACCTATACTATACTGCAGTAATAAATAACTTTCACATCTAAAACCAATTCAGTCTCTATAATAAGTCTGCAAGGAGACTTAGTCATTTAGGAAGACAGCTGATAAAAACTCTGTCACAACTCATGCTAATACAGCTCATAAGGGGCCATGGGAAGGCCTTGCAAAAATTCCTTCTATTCAAATGACATTGGTCAAAACAAGTGAAGTGGTTTCATTTACCTTCAAGGAAGGTGAAATAACTGCCATCTTATTATTTGTACAGTATGAGAAAAACCAAAGTATTTGTGAGCAGCCTAATAGTTACATGATTGATAACATTTGTATTCACAATAGTGCCAGTAATAGAACCCAGAAGTATATTATTTTTCCTTTCAAACTACCTATAAACATCCCCATTGATTAATCATTGTGGGTATATTTATTCAACCAAGGATATAGCACGTAATACTTCCATCTGGTTTGATATTTTCTACGTGTGCATCAGAATTTCATGAGATGTTGTTAAATGTTATAATAAAATTAATAAGCTCAAAGCCCATGCATGACATTTAATCTATTCCAAAAGAATGCCATTATAAAACTTAGGAAATATAGTAATCCCTCTTATCCATAGAGGATACATTCCAAGACCCCCAGTGGTTGCCTGAAACTGTAGGTAGTTCAAATCCTATATACACTGTACTATGTATTTTTTTTCTATACATACATATCTATGGTAAAGTTTAATTTATAAATTAGGCACAGTAAGAAACAACAATAAAAATGATAATACAGAATATTTATAATGTACTGTAATAAAAGTAGATGAATGTGGTCTCTTACTCTCTCTCAAAATATCTTGTTGTTATACACTCACCTATTTTTAGACCTCAGTTGAATGCTGGTTAACTGAAACCAGGGAAAACAGCCATGTACCCAGGGTGCGGGGGGCGGACAGGGGGAGCTAAACATGCTTTCTTTATTCTGAAGTTCTCAAAATCCTAATAACTGGTAACTTTATTCTTTCCGTGTAACTCCAGGCAATTTATTGAAGCTCTCTGCACCTAAGATTCAGGGATGTGATGAGAATGATAAAACTGCTCTATCAGCTGATTTATGTGAGAATTAAATCAGCCAATGCATGTAAATTCCTTAACTTGATCCTATACAGAAAATTCTTTAATGTGTTAACCAATACTCCGTATGAAGTGAACGATATCATGTATATTATTTTGCAAACTCCTATTTTGCATATAGGTGCAGACATAGCTTCAGGTAAATACATGCAAACTAACTTATCTTTTAATATCTTAAAATTTTTCCATTATAAGGATATAAAAACTATTCTACCAATTCCCTGTTGAAGACACTCAAATTAATTCTGATTTATTTTGCCATCATAAACAATGCTGTGAAAACATTCTTGTATATCCAGGATCACATATCAATGCCTTTACTTCTGTAGGATAGATTCTTTTTAAAAATATTTTAACTTTTATTTTAGGTTTAAGTGTGGATTTTTAATCTAGATGCTGAGACTAGCACATATGTATACTTTTGCACTATGAAAATATCAAGAATTTTTTTCTCCAAGTGTAGTAACTTACAGTTGCACTAAAGTATATAAGATTTTCCAGGTTCATTGAAATTCCCTAAGAAATACTATACACTCTTATGATAAAAAATATATGTATAAAATTTATTTTAGATTTCCACATGTGTGAATTTAATAAAGCAACTTTATAATTTTGCCAGAAGCCCAGCACAGTGCCTAGAATGTATAATTTCACAGTATATTTTAGTTAAAATATTATAATTACGCCAATTGAGGGATGTATAATATTAGTTAACAAACACTGAAATTACAAATATACTACTTCTGATATTATCAGGCCTAACAAAAACAAACTTGGTTGAATGGTATAAAATCAGTTACACATAAAAACATTTATTATTAGCTATTACACACTACATATTTTTCAAAATTCTGTTGTTGATTTAACTCATTTGCTAGATTAATATAATCGTCTCATTTAAGACCATAAAATCAATTTCCCATTTATTTTATTTTATCTATATCTATGACAAACACTTTAAACCAAAATTTGAAGTGAATGTATTATAAAATAATTAGTATAAAATAAAAGCTATTCAAAAGACGTATACTTCTATTGTACATTCAGCATATTTTAGAAGGGTAATTATTTTTCAATCAAGATTGTATCGTAGAGAAATATAGACCCAGATATCTATCAAATACATGCAGTATTTCTTAAAGTAAATATAGTTATTAATGTCCTAATTCCATAGAAATATTACTCTTAAAAATTCTCAACACTAGTGATTTCTGAAGGAAAATACTGAACATTTTAAAGAGGGAAATTTATATGTCTGAAAATGAATGATACATTTATTTTAGTTCACCCATATGTCATGTAACAAAACTTTCTAGAAAAAGGAAACACATAAATTTCACAATTATGTATAACAGAATAAATGGTTAGATGCTGAAATTTTATATTTATAGTATGTACTTATTGTCTTCATGCTATTTTACATACATATAAGCAGTCAAAATATACAAGATTAGCTCTACAGAGAAAAAGTAAAGTTGTCAGAATCTTCTTTTTGATTTTTGCACTTCTTTTTCAATCAAATACTTCCAGCTGTTCTGATGATTATTAGAACATTTAGAAAAGTACTCAAATATTATCACTAAGTACTCAACTCCAAACACTAGTCTTTTTTTCACTAGCAAGTAGGAATAGTTCCCTTTCCAAAAATCAGGGACAATATTAGAAGAGAGCTCATCCAAGCAACTTATTTATGAGAACATCATAAATTGATTAATCATACTGAGTCAATACTTGACATTCATTTCTAAGATTAGATGTTATGGAACTCTCATCAGCCTCTACAACAGATATTTAGGGATGTCTTCTGGCATAAAGTGATGTGTTGGGGAAAATATTTCGAATAAGAAAACCAGAACAATAAAAGAAAAATGACAAAGGAGTCTGAAGAAGAGGAAGTAGTGGAAGTATTCTGTGGTCAGAGATGTGAGTCAATGTTTCAGTACTTTTTGTTCTGCCATAACAAAATATTTGAGACTGTGTAATTTATAAAGAACAGAGACTTATTTTTTATACTTCTAGGGGCTGAGAAGTCCAAGATCAAATCACTGGAATATGTGGTATCTGGTAAGTCCCTGGTCTCCACTCCCAAGATTGTGTCTTGCTGCATCTTCCAGAGAGGAGGAACGCTGTTTCTCAAATGACAGTAGAGAGGAAGAACCAAGAAAGATAAGTCACTTCTAAATGTCCTTTTTCGTAAAGGCATTAAACTCACTCTTGAGGTAGAAACCCTTACGGCCTAATCACCTCAGAAGTCCCACCTCTCTGCTGGGTGCCATGGCTCAAGTCTGTAATCCCAGCACTTTGGGAAGCCGAGGCGGGTGGATCACGAGGTTAGGAGATTGAGACCATCCTGGCCAACACGGTGAAACCCCGTCTCTACTAAAAATACAAAAATTAGCCGGGCATAGTCATGGGTGCCTGTAACCTCATCTCCTCGGGAGGCTGAGGCAGGAGAATCGCTTGAACCAGGGAGTCGGAGGTTGCAATTAGCCGGTGGGTACTTGAAAATATTGTAGGAATAATAATCCTGAGTGTTTCAAGGTCTGAGATGTGGCTCTGCTATTAAGGTCTGAGATGTGGTTCTACTACTTGTGCAATGTTAGAAACAAAATTGAGTTTTTTGTAACAGTGTTCTGTTGTATAATAGAGGTGTGTCAGAGTCTGAGATCTTTAAAGACAGTTTGAATTAGTGGTAAAGATCATTGTCTTTAAAATCAAACTGAAATTCTTTTGAATCTCTAGTGACTCGTAGTTAATTACAAACGGTGATAAAAGTGGAGACAAGATGTTGATGCTGTGAAGAAAGATAATTATTCATATTACAGATTCTTTGTGTCAAAATGATAGTTTAAACTACTATGTAGTTGGATTGACGGAGTGACAAAAGCTGAAGAGAATCAAGACTCTTTATGACTTTGTTTTATGGCATCATACTAAATCTAAAAATTTGATTATTGTTCATTGAACTCTAATAATAATGTTTCCTACTACTAACAAAGGGCATCAAAATCATAATAATTGCATTAAGGTGCCATGGAACGATGAACCTAAAGGGCTAACAGTGTAAGGATAAGGATAACTCAAAGCCTGTGAAGAGACTTTAACTTGGGTTTTTACATCTTGAAATGAACAGAGCACAGCTTTAGGATAACACAGAATGTAAAGCAGAAATTCCCATGGGAAATCAGCTAAGTCAAATCCATTAGTTTGTTCAATTGGCCCTATTTTCCTAGATAAATCACTTGTAATATCACCAGACACATTCTGCATAAGAGAATCTTGACTAGAAATAAAAGTGCTACAGCAGCCCTTAGTATGTCTAAAGTTAAAATTGTCTGAAAATGTACATTATGGACATGCTCTTATGATGAAAATGGACTTTTTAACACAACTATTTTGAATCACATTCTGTGCTAAAAAAAAAATACCACTTTTTCCTTCTCATTGGTTATGTGCGTACAATGGCATTTTCTTAATGATAGAATAAATGATAAAATTGATCCGATGAGAACACCTAGTCCTTGCTTCTATAGAAATTTACTCCACTAAATCCCCAAGCCAAAAAAGAATGGGCCTACAGGATTTAAGAAGGCATTCCATTTAAGTGCGAATATAATTTTTCCAATGGATTATTTTTCAGTGCAAGGTATCTTTGAAAGCACTATCAGTTCACCTTTCTATGAGCTGTTAGATGTAACATTAAAGAAATGTCTGAAAATAAAGCTGTTAAACTGCACAGACGTAAAGTTCAAAATTTCTTAAAGCACAGTATAGGTTGAATCCTAAAAATATAGATAATGTCATCTCAAAACCTTTTTAAGAAAATATGAGCATCTTTCATAATTTAGGCATAGCAGTTCTCAGCTACTAGACATAAATTACATCATTGCATTGATTTCCTAAAGGAGTTCAATACCTGAGATAGAAACATCAATTAGCCATTGGACCAGGTTTTCTGTACCTAAGGAAAATTAGACAGCAAAACATTGAAAAATCTAGCTGTTTATAAACTAAAAAAAACAAAAAACGAAAAAAACAAAAAACAAAAAAAAACTCTACTTTGCCTTAAAAATAAAATGTAATAAGCTATCCCTGAAATATAAGAAGATAAATTAGATGCATAATATTGCTCCATCACAAGTAACTGCATTTCATTGCTTCTTGGCAAGGAGAAGAGTAGACTGGGTATATTCGGGGAAGATATTACTTGAGAAAAGGCGTTCTAAATCTCTAGACTTTGCTAATCCTATACAATCTTAACATCATTTACTAATTACTTTCATAAGAGGTGTTTCCTGCATGAATTCTGGTAACAAAATCCAATCCACTTCAGTCAATTTATATTAAAGAGCAAGAAAAAGTATTAGAATAATGTCATTGCATCCTATACGTGAAGAGAATAAGGCCTGAAGGTATCACATTTTAATGTGACGGTTTTTTTGAAAAGCAGAATTATTTGCAGCTTTTAGACTCTAGATATGGAAAGCAAAGACATTATGCTTCTAAAACCATGTTGGAAATTCTGTTTTAAGTCAGAAACCAGTTAAACAGAATGAAGCTTTATTATAGCATTAATATTTTGGGTGCATCATAGATTGGTCTTGAAACTTTAATGCTTTTACTTTAGATTAACTTAACATTAGGTTTTTGTTTTCTATATTATCTATGTATCTATCTACATGTTTATTTTCATGTGTGTGTATATATATATATAAAATATGTATACATAGATGGACTTATTACAAGGTTTACACAATTGTGGCAGCTTATTAAGCAAGGCAGATGTCCACAGGACAGGCAGTAAGAAAAGGAAGATCCGGATTAAAACTCCATAGGCATGAGCCGAAACCTGTTTCTCACAGGCAGCAATCAAGAAGGAAGATCCAGGGGAGAGAGAGAACAATTGCATACTCAGCAGCTCTTATGATGTTTGCTTCCAGGAAATGACTAAAACTTCTTTGAAAGGTTTTATGATGTATTAATTCAGGCCAACCCATAAACAATTCCTTTTCATTTAACTCAAGTAAACTGATTATAGACTTTAATCATATCTGCACAGCCATTTCACAGCAGCACTAGAATTTGTGCTTGATTGAACTGAGTTGTCGAGATGGTTTTTTTGGTCTACATAGTGTTGACAGGGTTCTAGACTAAAAAAAATGAATATATTTGGAGCTTTAATACAACATATTAGTGTAGGTTTCTTGATTTATCTCTTCATGGAATATCTGCATCTGGTGTCTTATCCTCTAGATACTCTAAGTGGTCTTCACTTCAGTTGGATATCTTGGGCCTCCTTACAACATGGGAACTGAGCTGTGTCTAGAAAGGAAAGTGGAAAGTACTAGTCCTCTTAAGTCCTTGGCTTGCAGTATTACCTCTATCACATTCTTTTAATCAACGTGATACTCAAGGTAAGTCCAGATTCAAGGTGAAGAAAATAGACTCTGCTTCTTTGAAGGAAGAGCATGCATGTAAAAGGATTGAGGGAAACACTGGAATCCATATTTGAAGGAAGCCACATTATACCTTCTGTCTTAAACAAGTCACAGTATCTCCACATGCAAAATACACATGTCCTCCTTCTCAAGAACACAGTACTCCATCCAATTGCAATATAATGATGGATGCTGTATCTGGATACAGATGAGTCTCTTTGGAATGTTTATTCTTTTTCTGGAACCGGTAAAGTCAAGTCCTTGTTAGCTTCTCCATATACAAGCAATGTATAATGGTGACATAGGGTCAGGAAAACTGCAATAGACAATCCTTTTCACAAGCTGAAACTGCAGACTCATTGCAATCAGTGGCCAGTAGTAATTCTGAAATCCAGCCAGGATTTCCAGGAAACCCTACTCCAAAGACAAGGAATGTTCCTTGATTAGGGTATATATCTGCCATCTTAGACTAGTTTTCTAAACAAATCCTTGTCTTGGCTTTTTTGCTAAAATCTCTGGCATTTTTATTTCACTGTCTCAAGTATCTTTCGTTTAAAAAAGAAATATACCATGTTTGTAACTGAGCAGTTTGCTCAACCAGTTTGTTTGTGTCCACAGATAGTTGGGAGCCCAGAAGACTTTTTGCATTTTGAGCTACTCCACTTATTTGAGTAGAAGCTGATGGTGCTTTTGACAATAGGGTTTCCTAAAATCTTTATGGAACTGCTATATAACAGACTGTCATTCTCTCCATTAGAAAAAGTTCTTCTGAGAAGAATTTAAATATTTCTCAAGTTTTAACAAAGGGTTGTATAGCAACACTATTGATTTCATTTTGACTCCATCAGCATCCTGGATTTTATCTTTCCTTTGGGGCTATTTCTTACTTTTAGGAACTTTTGCCAGCTTAACCTGCTAGGAATGAGAAATGGTTTCCAACCTATAAAATATTTGGTTAGAAATATTTTCTCTAATTTTGCTTAAAAATTAAATGATTTCTTATTTAACTCCTTCTTTTTCATGTATTACTTTTTTTTTTTTTTTTTTTGAGACAGAGTCTCGCTCTGTTGCCCAGGCTGGAGTGCAGTGGCATGATCTCAGCTCACTGCAATCTCCGCCTCAAAGGTTCAAGCTATCCCCCTGCCTCAGCCCTGCTAGTAGCTGGGATTACAGGCATGAGCCATCATGCCTGCCTAATTTTCATATTTTTAGTAGAGATGAGGTTTCACCATGTTGACCAGTCTAGTCTCAAACTCCTGACCTCAGGTGATCCACCCGCCTCGGCCTCCCAAAGTGCATGTATTACTTTTTAAAGTTCCAATTGGCTTCTTTGTATTGCTTTGCCATAAGCAATAAAAAATTCTGTCTGGAAATCTTCTTGGATTGATCTACAAATTCATCAGGTACATTTTAAAAAAATATCCATGTTCCCACTGTTGACAGGGCTGTCAAAATTCTGCCACTACGGTATATGCCTTGGGATTTCTTCAGCCTTTCATAACAATTTTCTCACTAATCTTCCAGACTTCCCTAACATTCTCATAATTGGCCTTCCAGCCTCCCATTTCTAATGCCGAACTCATATGTTTTTGATTTTGTTATATAGAACCTTTATTTATAAGTATCAACTACTGTTTCATGTAGTTATTTCTGTAAAACAAACCAACCCAAAATTTTGTGACTTAGAATAACAATCAACAGTTCTTCTGCTACATGTACTACCAGCTGGATTTGTTCTTATGACTGTTTTTGACTGGTGGCCGAGCTGAAGAGGAAGGACCACAAATGCTTTGTTCACAGGACTGACACCGAGATCTCTTGACTATCCCCCATGTACACTCTCTTTCCACATATTGTTTTATCTTCTAGGGCTTCCCCAAATATTCTCAAGGCCAGTGAATATCCTGGACTTCATTACAGTATGGTAACTAGGCTCCTAAGGATGAAAGCTAAAGCTGGCAGTCCTCTTAAAGCTTGAGCTCAGAAGTCTAAGAAGGTCACTTCTGCTGTGTTGCCCATGTCAATACAAATTAGAGAGTCAGTCTACATTTATGCAGTGTGAGTGAAGATACTCTACCTCTTGATGAGAAAATTAGCATGCATTAATAGTAATGAGAAAAATTTTTGGTACCCACATTTTCAAAAAGTCATAGATACCTTTATTTTTCTTTCTGAGTATGTATAGTATACAGACCATTTTCTCAACATCTCCAACAATTGAAGTATTTTATTCATTTTGTCTATATGTGTTTATGTATGTTATTATTTTATTTATCCACTCATATAACCAACCATTTAATTATCAAGTAGTAAGTAAATTATCAAGTAGTAAGTAAATATTCAAACGTGTTCCTCCATTTTGCCATTCTTTTAATTCATTTTAAAAAATCATTCGCTTGTGCTCTTACTCAAGCAATGTAGCATTTTTTAATTTTTCCAGTATCATCCCTATGATACAATTTTCCCCATCGCTTTCAGAATTGTTTCCCCATTGTTCCAGAAATGATCAAATAAAAGTTTGATCAGTTATCACTTTAATGTGTTTTACTAGGTTTCTTAACCTAAATTCAAACTTCTTTGTGTTTCAAAGAAAGGGTCATTATAAAAATAGTTCCAAATGGCTTTTTCACTTTTATTTCCCACCTAGAAATCCCTTAACACTACATGCCAGCCCCCAAAAACCTACTTTTCATTTTGGATGTATAAAAATCCCCATGACTCCTTGACAGCTTATCAACCATAGAATTTTCTGGAAAAATCCTTCTCTAAACATTTTGACCCATTAATTCATAGCTTACTTTTGCTAAGTCAGAGATGGTTATTTCCTAATATCAATCCCCTGGCAGACACAGACAAATGTCTTCTAAGCTTACATATCTAATTGGATATGTCATTAACAAAGCATTTATCATGCTGCACAGTGACTTTTAATTTACCTTTATTCCTCTCTCTCCTTAAATATTTAAGTTTCATAGGGTCACACATGAACCAGCATCTGAGAAACCACGATACACATAGGAGGCATTCCATAAATGTTGCCTAATAAATTTCCTACCAACTTCATTAAAATGTCCATAACACATTAAAAACATATTTTATATAAAATAAGCATGTATTATATTAGTTATGATTCTTTGGGTATATTTTAATAAAAATATACTAGTAATATTTAAAGACTATGCAATATATGAAAGAAATTCTGGTAAAATTGTACCGACTGAGAAAATATCAGCATAAAGCTTTTTGTAAAAGTTTAACCTCCTTTGCAAAGAAGCTAAATATGACTATCTTCTAATGAAAAATTTAACTTCACCAGCTAGTAACAATACTATAGGAATGTTCCTGTTGTATAAATTTTACATTTCAATTGAAGAAATAAAGAGTCACTTTGTTTTCAAAACCTTGTTTTTGGTTTTTAAGCAGCTGCTATTGAGCTCACTGGACTGTAAAATGCAGTAAATGGCTTCATTTCACTGCCAACCTATTCATCTGTGCAGTAAGAAAAGTGGTGTGCTAATTTCTTGATAGCCCAACTGCTTTGTCAAAAAGTAGAAAGCACTGCCAAGTTTACATTACAAAACAAAACATGTTTAACACTGTTCTTCTGCTAGAGAAACAAATTTGTTTTCACAAATATTTATGTTTTAACAAGTCTCAAAAGGAAAAGTAGCTTATTTCCAAAGGGCTGGGGGAAGTTCTAAGTTTATAATATCCTCTTTCCACTTCTTTTGTCATATCTTTAAAGTAAATCTTGATTACAGGCCGTTAATGCTCTGGGATTGGATCTTAGACTGGGCTGTGCGAGACTGAAATTAACCCATGACCCTTGCAGTGAAGGAATAATAAGAAATACTGTGCATTTCAGAAAATAAAACCTTACAAAATTGAAAAACAGGCGCACCATTACATGGGAAATCAACAAAAAGAAATACTGAAAGAGGGAAGAAAAACTAGGGTATAAGGAAACAGGAAAGAAACCAGGGAATGCAATCGAATATAGAGAACTGAAATTGGGATAGAAGTCAAAGCTGGGAGTAATTTTCTGAATTGTTTTAAAATTGCACAGGTGCCACTGCAGAGTAGGTACAGCTTTTAACGTAGGCTGGGAGAAAATTACAAAAGGAAAAAGACTAGCCTGGCACAATCAATAAAGTACTAAATATGCACAAATCTTGAATTTTAAAGAAGAGAGGTAATCTAACACTTTTGAGGGCAAAATGACTCAGATAAATCGATCTTTTGTTTGAAATTAAAATAAACGTTACCAGTGCATTTTCCAAGGTGTGGGCATTTTCTGGAAATTGTTCTATTATTGAAAATATATTTTTTATTTACTTGAATGAAAGGATGAAACTTATCTAAAATGTATTTTGTTTAAAAAATTCTAACATCATTTCTAAATCTATACAATTTTTCAGCCAGTGTTAATAAGATATTCAATGTATTATTTATTCCTAAGCCTAATGAGATCATGCTATGACTGTCTTAAACAGCAACATCTACAAATCCTTTTGAAAAAGAAAATGTGAAGAAAAACAAATAGGACTTCATATATTTGTGTCATATAAACCAGGTTTTGTGGTTGTCAATATTATATAACAATATAAAAAATATATAGACAATATTTATTACTTAAAAATATCAGATAAATGCTTTAAGAACTTTTTTAAACTTTCAAGTTCAGGGGTACAAGTGCAAGTTTGTGGCATAGATAGAGTTTTGTCAGGGGGGTTGGTTTTACATATTATTTCATCGCCCAGGTATTAAGTGTATTACCCATTAGATTTTCTTCCTGATCCTCTCCCTCCTTGCACCCTTCACTCTCTGAAAGGCCCCAGTATGTGTTGTTTCCCTCTATGTGTTCATGTGTCATTTCATTACAGCACTAATCACAATAGCAAAGCCAAGGAATCAACCTAAATGCCCATTAGTGATAGTCTGGATAAAGAAAATGTGGTACATATACACCCTGAAATACTACACAACCATAAAAAAAGAATGAGATCATGTCCTGTGCAGGGACACGGATGAAGCTGGAGACCATTATCCTCAGCAAACTGACACAGAAACAAAACACTGAATACCATGTGTTGTCACTTATAGGCTTTAAGAACTGTTCCACTCCTGCTGAGACCTACTAACATGGTATAGCCATTAATACTGTCAATTTGCAAGCTCAACCCAGTGAATTTCTCATGGCCACCAATGGCTTAGATTCATTAACCAGCCAGATCTTACAATAGTACTGTGGTTAGGACTTCAGAACCTGGCAGGAGTGCCACAAGTTGATGGATATAGTCATGTTGGAAGCTACAGTATTCTTGTAACCCAGTAATATTCAGACTAAAGGGTATACAAGAAACATCTGAAAAGATTATTATAAATGCAGATTCCCAAGCATCTCCTCTGGTTTCCCTGATTCTACAGGTGTTGAGTGGGACCCAGAAATCTGCTATATAAGAGCACCTCAGTTGATTTCCAGGGAGTCACCTAGGGATTGTACTAAAAAAAATGCTAACAGTTCTTTGCCTTCTATTTATTTTTAATTGTAAGCTGTAATGTTCCTAAAAGGTTTGCAACCTGTCATTTCCATAGATATGTCCTCTCTGCAGGACAGTGGATGTCTCTGTGTGCCCAAACCTGTTCTCTGAATTGAATAAACCATCTGATACCAAGACCTGACAATTTGTTTCATCTTGAACAGGGCCAATGAATTGAATAATAGTACATTTTTGCATCATAGTTTTGTTTCTGAAGAAAAGTTCATATGCATAACTAGGAAATCAAAGAAAAGTTTCTTTAAACAAATAATGATGAGATTCCAGGCTGTTGTTTACATTCTCAAATGTCATTATCATTTTATATTCAGTGCCTTTATGATAATGCATCTATGTGTCCCTTAATGATAGGTATATTGTTTGAGAAATGCATCGTTAGATAATTTTGTCATTGAATAAAGACGATAGAATGTTGTATTATTCAGTTCTCACACTGCTATCAAGAAATACCTGAGACTGGGTAGTTTGTAAAGAAAAGAGGTTTAATTGGCTCATGGTTCTGCAGGCTGTAGAGGAAGCATGGTGGTTTCTGCTTCTTGGGAGGCCTCAGGAAACTTACATTCATGGTAGAAAGCAAAAGAAAAGCAGGGACATCTTACATGGCCAGAGCAGGAGCAAGAGGGGCAGGAAGAGTTGCTATACACCAGATCTCATGGGAAAACTATCACTGTACAGTACCAAAGGGTGATGGTGTTAAACCATGAGAAACCACCCCCGTGATTCAATCACCTCCTACCAGGCCCCATCTGCAACATGGAGGATTACAATTAGACAAGAGATTT
This sequence comes from Pongo abelii, assembly GCF_028885655.2. NCBI lineage: Eukaryota > Metazoa > Chordata > Mammalia > Primates > Hominidae > Pongo > Pongo abelii. The sequence continues at coordinate 21,074,740 of NC_071989.2, read as the reverse complement.
CACTGAGGACACAGATCCAGACCATATCAAGTGTAGTTACACAAACCTAGATGGTGTAGCCCACTACACACTTAGGCTATATCATACAGTCTTTTGCTCTTAGGCTACAAACCTGTGCAGCATGTTACTATACTGAACACTGTCAGAAATTATAACACAATAGTAAGTATTTGTGTATCTAAACGTATCTAAAAATAGAAAAGGTACAGTAAAAATACATTATGAAAGATTTACAAAATGGTAAACCTGTCTAGAGCACTTACCATGTGCTCTATCAAGATCTTGCAGGACTTGCTCTGGGTTAATCAGTGAGTGACAGGTGAGTGAATGTGAAGGCCTAGAATATTACTATCCACTACTGTAGGCTTTATAAATACTATACACTTTGACTACATTACATTTATTTTAAAAAGTATTTATTTAGTATCAAATTAACTTTCACTTATTGTAGCTTTGTACTTTATAAACTTTTAATTTTTTGACCCGTCTCTCTTGTAGTAACACAGCTTAAAACACACATTGTACGTACAACTGTACAAAAATGTTTTCTTTCTTTATACCCTCATTCTATAAGCATTTTTCTAGTTTTAATTTTTGTTTGTATTTTTTAATTTTTTTTGTTAAAAGCTAAGACACAAACACACACATTATCATAGGCCAACACAGGGTCAGGATCATCAGTATCACCTCTTTCACTTTTGCATCTTGTCCCAGTGAAAAGTCTTCGGAGACTAATAAGATTCATGGAGCTGTTATCTCCCATGATAAAAATGCCTTTTTGTGAAATACCTTCTGAGTGACTGCCTGAGGCTGTTTTACAGTTCACTTTTAAAAAAATATTTAAGTAGAAAGACTACACTCTAAAGTAGTGATAAAAAGTACCATAGAGTAAATACATAAATAGGTAACACAGTCATTTATTATCATATCAAGTACTATATACTATACATAATTGTGTGTGCTATGCTTTTATACAACTGACAACACAGTAGGTTTGTGTACACCAGCATCACCACACACATGAGTAATATGTTGCACTATAATATTACAATGACCACGATGTCACCAGGCGATAGAAATTTTGCAGCCCCATTATAATCTTATGAAACCGCTGTAGTAAATGTGTGTCATTGTTGGCTGAAACATCATGTGGTGCATAACTGTAAATGTAATGCAACTGTAAGCAACCAAAAAAAAAAAAAAGGACAATCTTTTACAGGGTGTTTTTACTTCCAAAGTTATTCAGGGCCTGCTGGGTGGAGTTGTGGATTAAGAAGAGAGAGTGAAGGGGAAAAGGAAAAATTGCTTATGAAAGAAAAGTGATTAAAAAATAGTCACAGAAGAATAGCAGAAGGGAACACAGAGTAAGTTCTGTAGTCAGAGAGTTAGCAACTGTGCTCAATGAGAGTGATACTGAATTTTAACATTGGTTTTTATTTTTTATACTGAGAGATGATGACCTTTGTAACTCATGTGTTGCTTTGTCCAGTAGACATGAATATAACGGCTTTAATTATGAAAGACTATTCATGGTTTTATGATTTCGTGGGCTTGGCTTGTCTACCAACATCATTGTTTTCTAAATTTCACTGTGTTATATGAATTTCTAATGTAGAGGTCGTATTTATCACAGTCAATGGACGTGTCTGTGAAATACTACTTTGTCAGTCACTCTTCATGGCCCATGATATGATAAATTTGCATGAAGGCATCACCTAAGCCACTGTGTTAAATTATGGAATATGTTGAGAATAATGGTAGGACAAAAGACCCATATTTTTTATTAATGCAATTTACTGTATCTTTTCAGCTTGATCACAGCTGTGCTTACTGAAAGTTCAGCAATGACTAAGGTACATCTGATTTTATCTCTGTTATTTATGTCATTTTATCATATCAGATTTCTTATTAAGAGGCATAATACATCTGAAGTTTTCAAAGAAGTGGTGGGAAACCCAATCTCAAATAAAGGCAATCCCAAAAGAATGCTGAAATATTTTGAAGTATAAATAAGTGAAACATATGTGAGTCTGTGAAAAAAAAAGGAGAAACATTAGATTAATTCTAGATATAAAGTACACATTGTAATCATACCCTGATGGAGATGAGATACCTTATACTACCATGTAGTACCAGACCAGTTCATATCTGTTGAGTTTATCATCAAGATCTTGCAAAACAGTGTTTGCATATACAAAAGTCAAGTTATAAACAGAAAACCCTAATGTCTTAACCTTTTAATGGGAGATGTATGTAAAGATAAAAAATAAAAATCCTTTACAAAAAAAACAGCAGTACTTTATTTTCCAAAGCCATATAGATGGGTTAGCGTCCATAAAACTTACATCCACTGCGATGTTACAGATTGCCTGACAATCTAGACAAGTGTTTCTCAGTCCCATTCTGTGCTCAGGTTCTGGGTTTGGAATATACTTTCACATGACTAAAGTAAAATAAGAAAAATATAATGAGTTTGTCATAAAGATAAATTTATTCAATTTACAAAACCACTCATTGTTGTGACATTATGACCTTCCAATCTTTTTCTTTCAAGATTGAGGCTAATTTTAACATAGCTTTTTGTTGTTACTGTTGTTCATGTGTTTCTTTTGAGATCTGACATGACTTTTCAAGATAAAAGTGAAAAATAGTTATTGCATGTCACATTCCAAAAATTTTTAAAAATATATATACTGATCTAATACATCAGGAAATTCTAGCAGAATTAGTCTGCTCCATTCTTCTTAAGGAAATGAAAGACAGTCACTGGCAATCTCTTACACATAATTATTTATTTATTCTTCGTTATTAAACAATTTGTTGTGACTTTGGGGAAAAAAGTGGATTCTTTTCTCTCACTTATCTTTGTGACATTTTGTGAACTAATTTAAATTAACTTATATTTGATTTGATGTCAAAACACTCTGGTTCTTTTAAAATGTCAAATTTTAAAATGCTGACATTTTCTTGGAAAGAGCAAGGACCTGAATAAGTTAATTAGGAAGAAACTGGTCACACAGAGATTCCAGTGTAAAACACAGTTCATTTTTGCAGATAATGTTGCCCTTAGAAGCAACAGAGTCTTTTTTCAATTCAAGGCTAGAATTACCTTCAGTATGAAGTCTGATTCCACACTTCTTTCCTCTCATGCTGGGGAATATCGAGTATTCTATTTATTTGTTTTGAATGAAACTCTTCATGGAGTTTCTCCATCAACTTAGCTGATAGCTATTGTTCTTAGCAGTTTCAGAGGCCCTGAGAAAACACTAGCAGGAGATCCACCTGCAGGTGTGCCTTCAGGCAGCCAGCCTAGTGGTGGGATTGCTGGCAAGGTTTCAGCGAGAGCCACATTGTGAAAGTTTAAGAGTTTTCAGTTCTTACAGAACGTGGGGTATATACTGCAAGCCTGGAGGCCACACACAGGTCAGGGAACACACGGCAGGCAGGAAGAAAGGGAGGTAAAAAAAAGTTCTGGCAATTAACAGCGTATACGAGAAAAAGGCGTGGGTCATCTTAAATTCACAGGCAAATGCCAGAATGGTCATTTTAAGGAAAGCAGAGAGAAGGTGGGGAGCCCAGCCTTCCAGGCAGAAGAGATTCCTTTAATTTCTTATCTGTGGCCACAGGCTTGAACCATTTGTGCCGGGTGTAGAGCTGAAAACTGTGTAGAATTGAAACTGTACTGCTCTTGGTCTGAGAAAGTTAAACCTGTATTCGAAATGGATGCTAAGGCAACATAAATTCATAAGCATTCACTGTATTAGTCTGATCTGAATCTCTATTACTAATCATGCAATCTCATTATTCTCATCTGTGAGGTTCTTGAGAATAGGAGCTTGTCACGGTCACATCCACCCAACACTTTTAACTGTGCTTGCTATATGGTAGGCCCTGAATAGATATTTCTTGAATTAATGTTTAATGAGAAAATGACAAGAAAATATTAAGAATGCAGATTTTAATCCAGAGTAAAGATGAGAAAGAAATTGAGATTTTTACAGAAAACACTGACTCTTAAAAAAAGGAAGACTCGTACTTCATATAATTGAAACCAGGTGAAAAGTTGCTATAAACAATTTTGAAAAGGATTCTGTGTAAAAATTATGTAAGCATTTGGAGATTGTTAAAGGATGGGACGCATAGGCAGAGAAAGACCTGAGAAAGAGGCTAAAGCTGTTTGTTGTTATAAGAGGGATAAAAAAATAGATTGAATATTACCTTTATTTTAATTAGATAATTTGACTTTTTTAGGCATAAAAGAATGTTTTCTTAATTGTTTTATATGGTTTGTGTGGTAGAATATATTATAAAATGGATGAAAAATACTCGGCTTAGTTTTTTTCTAATGGATATTTATAAATTTAGAATAACAATGGTGAATAAGAAGTGATGGCTCTAGCTTTCTTTACCCTGCCTTAATTTTCAATGCTTTAGGGAAATCTAAACCTAGTTAGCAAAAAATGCCTGTTAGAAGATCCATAAAATTAACATGTGTTTACAGCTAATTCCCAAAATAAAGGAGAGATAGGTCAAATTAAATCAATTTTAGCTATAAGTAATCCTGTAAATATAATGGAAATGTAATAGTGTATAGAAATGAGTAATGATTATGTATATATTTATCTTAAATATGCATTTAAACATGTCACCCTAATATTTTTCTTTTTTTTTTGAGATGGAGTCTCATTCTGTCACCCAGGATAGAGTGCAGTGGCGTGATCTCGGCTTACTGTAACCTATGTCTCCTAGGTTCAACAGATTCTCCTGCCTCATTCTCCCAAGTAGCTGGGATTGGAGGCATGCACCACCATGAACAGATAATTTTTTGTATTTTTAGTAGATACAGGGTTTCGCTACATTGGCCAGGCTGGTCTTGAACTCCTGTTCTCAAGTGATCCACCCACCTCAGCCTCCCAAAGTACTGGGATGACAGGGGTGAGTAACCCTAATTTTTCTATGATCTGAAAAGCAGGAGACAAAAATGAGAGGAAGAGAAAAGGACATTTGTTTCAATGATCACAAGTCATAATCTTGTAAACAACTAAAATAATTGAAATATCCTCACTACTACACTTCATTAAGCTTAGGATGTAGACATCAAACACTTTGACATAAATTACATCCCCCACTTATCCACAGGGCTTACCTTTCTAGAACCCCAGTGGATGCCTGAAACTGTGGATAGTACCAAACCCTACACAAACCATACTATGTTATATTGATAACCAAGTCTGCTACTAAGTGACTCATCAGGAGGTAGTGTGAGTGTGTACAGCCTGGATACACTGGACAAAGGGATGAGTCACATCTCAGACAAGATGAAGCAGGGTGGTGAAGATTTCATCACCCAACTCAGAACAACTCACAATTTAAAACATGAATTGCTAATTTCTGGAATTTTTCATGTACTATTTTCAGAAGGCAATTGACTTCTGAGTAACTGAAATTGTGCAAAGTGAAACCCATTGATAAAAGGATCCTACAGAATACTGAGGGTGAATTTTTTAGGAGACGTGATGGATAATGTGTTATACTCTTAGAGTTGTGTAGTCATGACTTAGGCATGAGGTGTGCAGAGTTCCACCCTGAGCCCTCATCTCTGCCTGGTAAGATTGATGGCACCTGACACTGGCAAGCCAGCCCTACAGTGGTAAGTTTGAGATAGTTCCAGGGTTATAGTCAGATCATTACAATTGGGTACAACTTGTGACCTTTACTGTGAATTCTAATTTAAATGTAATCAGAGGTGTGTAAAGCTTTGATTTCCAAAGCTGCCAATATGTAAATCTTACCTGATTTTCAGTCATTGCATTTCAAACCAGCTGGGCTTCAGTGAAATTATTTTATGTCCCTGCTGGGCCATAATGATATGATTTTTCACCTGGTTTGAAACTCATACAGATCTACATGAAATTGAAACTGAAGTGAAATGTATAAGGAGTCAACCACATGAACCTATGGTTATACATATGTATGTGTGTGTCTATATATATCCAGCACAAATTATATATTTATATGTATACATATATACATACATAATCATTGTTTTTTTCTCAAGTCATTGCTAACTGAAACAGCAGGCTACACACTTGTATAATCTCAGCAGGCTCGCCACAGTAGTTAATCTCATAGTCTATCTGAGGACAATTGGGCATCATAATAAAAGAAAAGGGTCGTTACTAATTGTGTTCAAGGAGGAAATATTCAATGTCAATTTATTAGGTTACAGTTATGGCTGATGGAGAATATGGCTAAAATTATCATGAGTCATGTTATTAGAGTCAATTTTATTTTCTGTTATTTCCTGTTATAAATGACAGATGGTTCTTAAATTCAGAAATTAAGATCTTTAACAAATTAAAGTTATTAGCAATTTTATATTTGAATTTTAGTGTGAAAGAGACATGGTCTCAGAGAGGATTTCCTTTTACATTTTGAAAAAAAACATAAGCAGCTCAAACTAGAATATTCCTCTGGACATGAAAATCAGCAAGAAAATTATTTTAGATTAATGGAATAAATATTTTTAATAAAAAAATAAAATGGGTCTTTAAAAAATTATCTGACTTTAATTTGTTGAAATATTCATTTTTGCATATAATTCTCTTTATGATTAAAAAATATGCAATTTATGTATTTTAACATTCTTCTTCACTATGATAACTGAATAAAAAGTATGAAGCATGTGTTGTCTAATAATTAAGTGTGCTAGACATCTTTATTTCACCCTTTATGGACAATATAGCTTTGAAATGTGCTCCTGGTTTCAGCAGTTGAGGTCTTTGTGGCTTTACCCTAGCAGGAGAAGAAAACTAGAATTGGTTTGCACACAGAATATTCCTCCTCCCAGCAATGGTGTTGGTTTTGTGCAAGAATTTTAACATTCTCTTTCCCATCCTTTATTATGATCAATACAATCAGTTCTGCTGTAACACTTGTAAAAACTGATCCAGGCTGCTGAGCAAGCTGCTCTGCCACTTGGACCATATGATCCATTAGTTCCAATGGAGCCTGAAGCGTCAGTTGTAGATAAGAATACCGTTTTTATCCTGTGACAAGTGCCCATAGGTGAATCATAACACAGTTCTTTAGGATTTTTATCAACAGTATGCTATCTTTTGCAGATAACTACTCACCTTGTGAGAGACAGACCTTGGCCTGCTACTGGGCCTTAATAGAAACTGTGCACTCGACCATGGCCCCCCAAATTATCATGACACTTGAGCGGCTCATTATAAAGTAGGTGTTATCTGACCCACTAATCTATTAAGTTGGACATGCACTGCAACAGTCTATTCTGAAATGGAAGTGGTATATACATATGATCAGGCTCAAGCAGGCCTTGAAGGCCCAAGTAAGTTACAAGAAGAATTGGCCCAAATGCCTGTGGTGTTCACACCTGCTACACTACCTTCCCCACATCTGTGGATTCAACCAGCCATAGATCAAAATTATTTTTAAAAAATGACTTTCACTTGTAATGAATGTGTACAGATTTTTATCTTTTTTTAAACAATACAGTACAACAACTATTTACATAGTATTTATATTGCATTAAGTATTATAAGTAATCCAGAGATGACTTAAAGTATATGGGACAATGTGCACAGGTTATATGCAAATACTACATTATTTTATATCTGGAACTAGGTTATCCATGGATTTTGGTATCTGCAGGAGGTCCTGGAACCAATTCTTCACAGTTATCAAGAGATGATGGTACTGATTTGTGGACTGTAGCTAATGGTTTGGCCAGATGGTGAAATACTTAGAACAACCATGAGTGAAAAATTAATAACAAAAAAAATAGTGGAATAGGTATGAGGATTGACCTCTCTAAATGGACAAAATATATAAAGATATTTGTGTTTCATGTAAATGCTCACCAAAGACTGATCTCAGAAAAGGAGGATTTTAATAATCAAGTGAATAGCATGACCCTTTGGGGGATTCTATTCTGCTTTTTTCCATACTCAATCCTATCATTCCCCAATGGGCTCATGAACAAAGTAGCCATGGTGTCAGGGATTAAGGTTATGGCTCAGCAACATGGACTTCCACTCACCAAGACTGACCTGGCTATGGCCACTGCTGAGTGCCCAGTCTGTAGCAGAGTCCAACACTGAATGCTCAATATATCACTATTCCTTGGGGGTGATCAGCCATCTGCCTGGCGGCAGATTGATTACATTGGAATGCTTCCATCATGTAAGAGACAGTGTTTTGTCCATAATGGAATTGACACTTACTCTGGTTGGATTTATCTTCCATGCATGCTATGGTTCTGCCACAACTATCATCTGTGGACTTATGAACAGAATGCCTGCTCTACTCCTGTGGTATTACATGCAGCATTCTGACCAAAGAACTCATTTAATAGCCAGAGAATTATGGCAATGGGCCTATGCTTGTGAAATTCACTGGTCTTATCACATTCCCCATCATCCTTAAGCAATTAGCTTGATAGAACAGTTAGATGTCTATTTTGTTTGTTTTGTTTTTGTTTGTTTTGTTTTGGGACAAGGTCTGACTCTATTGCCCAGGCTGGAGTGCAGTGGCGCCATCTCGGCTCACTGAAACCTCTGCCTCCTGGGCTCAAGCCATCTTCCTACCTCCGCTTCCCGAGTAGGTGGGACTACGTGTGCATGCCACCACAGCTGGCTACTTTTTTGTATTTTTTGTAGAGACAGAATTTCGCCACATTGCCCAGGCTGGTCTCAAACTTGTGAGCTCAAGTTAGCCGCCTGCTTCGGCCTCCCAAAGTGCTGGGATTACAGGTGTGAGCCACCACGCCTGGCTAAGATGTTTTTGAAGACCGAGTTACAGCACCAGCTAGGTGGCAGTGACTTGCAGGGCCAGGCTAGCTTCTCCAGAAAGTTGTATATGCTTTCAATCATATCCAATATATAGTACTGTTTATCTGATACTCAGGATTTATGCGTTCAGGAATCATGGGGTGGAAATAAGAGTGGTACCACTTGGTATTCCCATAGTGACTCACTAGCAAAATTGTTGCTTCCTGTTTTGTAACTTTATGCTCTGCTGGCATGGAGGTATCAGTTTCATAGAGAGGAATGCTTGTACCAGGAGACACAGCAATAATTCCACTGAACTGAAAGTTAAGCCTGTCAACCTGGCCACTTTGGGCTTACTAATTCTGAATCAACAGGTGAAGAAAGGAGTTATGGGGCTGGCTGGGGTGACTGATGAGGGCTACCAAGGGGAAACTGGGCTATTCCATCAGGGAGGTAAGGAAGAGTAGGTCTAGAATATGCGTGATCTTTCAGAGTATCTCTTAGTTTTACTATATTCTGTGATTGAAATCAACAGAAAATTACAACTCAATCTGGGCAGGACTACTTATAGCATAGATCCCTCAGGATTAAAATTTGGGTCACTCCACCAGGTAAAGAACAATAAACAGCTGAAGTTCTTGATGAAAGCAAAGGGAATACAGAATGGGTAGTAGAATAAGTTAGCTATAAATATCATCCATGATCTCGTGACCCTTGGGGACTGTAATTACCATGAATATTTTCTTCTTATTTTGTTATGAATACAGTTGAGAGCACATATACATATATTGAGCAAATAGTTTTTTTTTTCATTATTCCCTTATTATGTAGTTTCTTGAGGAGCATGGCATCCAGCTACTTTAAGAAAAGTATCCAAAGGAAGGAGAGGTGATTGGGTGAGCATACTAACCAGTTCTTCCAAGAGTATATTTGTCTTGGTAAATCAACCTTAAACTATGTTAAACCCTCAGCTACTCACTCAGAAGATCAATCTTGGTAGAGTCAAAGACTTTCTTACACACGGGATTCTAATATGCTAATACATCTTACAAGGACACTCCTCTCAAGAATTCCAATTTAATCATTTGCCAGAACCATAGTTGTAAAATATACTGTATAGTAGTGCCAGCTCAAGGCATTATTTTTTTACATAGACATACTACACAGGTCATCTAATTAGATGCAAATTGAAGATTAAGTAGGGATTCAGGTTAATGGGTCTAACTTATTCCTCTTTTATTGGCAATATTGCTGATATTTTTCTAACTTCAGCTTAGCAACAGACATAAATATATCAAGTATTGAGGGCATCACTCTATTCTTGGTAGAAGTTGTGTTGACACTGCTAAAATCGACCTTTATAAATTTATGTCTTTGTTCTAATTGTTATGTAGCCACTTTTTTGATTTAACACATTTTTCTCTTTTTGCATATAAATGCCCTCAATACAGATGAGGTTCAACTGTTTCTTTACAATATAACTCCTGGGAATATTATCTTTAATATTTTAGTTTAATATTCAAAGTTATCTCATTTCTCATATTTTCAGTATCATTTTACTATCTCTCCAATAATACTGTCTATAATTACTGCTGAAGCTTTACATTTTAAATATGTTAATTCGGCATTTGTTTTAGATCTCTGGGTTCATAAAATTTGCTGATTTTTCTGTTGGGAGATATAATGTTTTACTTTCAGATATATAGATGTGAATGTAGCCTACAAATTTTCTTAACTTGTAATTTTGCTTTGATTTTGGTTATGATTCCTTTGATATAAAATATATTTTCAACAGTAAGTTCTCAAATCATTATTTCCTTTTTTAATTTCTTTATTACCTTGTGCTTAGAAACCCCTTTCTATGCAGACAGTATATAAGTATTGTGTGAATCTGCTTTAATATTTACATTATCATTTAATTTTAAAACATTTTGGAAAGTGAGTAAAGTATGAGAATTTCAACTGATTTTTCTACAAATATTTTAACTGAGGTCATACTATTATTATCTTATTGCTTCTTTCTCCATTACCTAATGTCTTAATAACATTTTTAGGAAAAAAAATACTTCATGTCATTTGATTCATCATCATATATTTTATCATATGCATGAAACGGTTTCATTATTTTGAATATAACTCACTTTATATTATATTTTACTGTGTCACTATGACACCTTTATTTGGCCTGCAATATTTTACTACACTAGTCTTCAGTGTCTTAACGTCCATGATTAACCTGGGATACCCAGAAGTAACAAGAAGTTAACATTATAAAATAGAAATCAAAATAGAAAAGTGTAAAGAGAATGAAAAAAGGGTGACCCTGTAAAGCTGTGTAAACTACTTCCAATTGCCCTTTTGACATTTTACTTATTTATCATTTTAAACCCATCAGCTTCTGAAAAGCATTTAAGTTATTACTTTTGTGCATGATAGTAATTTAATTTTTGAAATGATTCTGAATGAATTCGTCGTTGCAAAAATTTCTGTCCTTGTAACCATTTTGCCATTATTTCTCAAGGTAAGCAAAAGGCAGACATCACTAGGGGAAATGAAGGGTATAATGTAGAGTTCTTTCCCATCAGGATAGAAGGAAAAATGGAACGTCTTTCCTTGGTGGAGCTGGTGGAGAAGAGAAAGCTGCAAGGACAAGGCAAGGGTCCTTTCCCAAAGATCCAACATTTCTACTCACCAGGGTAGAAACAGTGTGGTTGAGGATACACAGATGTCGGGGTACAAACAAATACATCTGCTTGTTTATTTTCTTGAGAGGAAAGGTAAAAGCAAAGGAATTTTTGCTCTACTTTGTATTTGGAGAATATTATAGATAGAGTGCCTTAAATCAACGTGGGTTAGCTTCAGGAGAAGGTATGTACTAATTTTATTTGTTTCACTTATTTTATCTCAAACAAATGAAGTATGTATCTCTCTGTGCTGAGCTGCCTGGAACTGGGGGGGAGGTGTCATAAGCACCCCTGTGGCTGCCACCACTGGGACTGCACTGGGTGAGATCAGAAGACTGCATAGCAATGGGTCTCACACAAGGCCCACTGTAACTACTACCTTGCTATCACCCGGCTACATTCATTTGAGGATCTAGGGCCCTACAATCAACAGCTGGTGAAGTCAGTCAAGCTTGTGTCTTTCCCTTCTGGGTGGAGAGTTCACCATGGCCCCGGGCAGGTTCAGAGATACCATCTTGGAGCCAGAGACTAAAGTTGAAAACCTTACAAATACACCTATTACTTTATTCTACTTTAGCTGAACAGGCACCCTAGCCACAAGCCAAATTCCTTCCAACTCTTCTCTTCCCTTTACACAAGCACAGTAGTTTTTCTCCATGGCCACCGCCACAGGCCCATTAAGTGTATTGCCAGATACTGCTGATTTTCACTCAAGGTCCAAGCGTTCTTCAGTCAGCTTGTGATAAATGCTTCTAGTCCTGGTACTCACCCTTCAGGGCACTGGACTCCCCTCTAGCCCAGGACAGATCCATAAACACTGTCCAAGTGTCACTGCCTGGAATCGGGAATGTCAAGAACTCACTTAGTGCTTGCTCTACCCTTCTGTGGCTGAGCTGGTATGTACGCTGCAATATAAAGCCTACTTTACTCTTCCCTCTGCTTTTCGCAAACAGAAGTCACTCCTTGTATCCACCAGAGCTACAAATGTACTGGATGACACCTGAAACCAGTACATCTCAGAGTCTCACCCAAAGCCCATGGTGTGTACTATCTGGCCACTGGTGCTAATTATTCAGGGCCCAAGAGCTTTTTAGTCAGAAGCTGAAAAATTCTGCCAGGACCGGGCCCTTCCTTTCAAGGCAGTGGATTCCTTTCTAGCCCAGGGCACTTCTAGAAATGTCATCTGGGAGTTAGTGTCTGAAATAGATGCCTAAGGACACTTCCTGATTCCCGATTCTATGGCGGTTCAGCTGGTATCCAAGTTGCAAGACAAAGTCATCTTCACTCTTCCCTCTCCTCTCCTCAAGTGAAATGAAGCAATCTTTTTCAGTACTGCATGCTGCACAGCCTGGGGCTGAAGAAGAGGTGGCACAAGCACCCCTACGGATGGCATAGCTGGTGTTTCCTTAGGTTGTGAGCCCCCTAAGTTTACTGGCTCTAAGCCTATGATAGCACTGAGACTTGTGACCTAGACTGCCTTTCAGGTTTGTTCAGAACTTCAGAGCACTTTAGCCCATGGGGTCAAGCCTTGCTGAAACTCTTATTCTGACCACTGAGATTGACAATTCTCTTTTGTCTGGGGCTGGTCTATATGCTCCCTCCATGGGCATCAATTGAGTTTTGCCTGCTGTTGCTTTCCACTGGGGTCAGAGCAGCACTGGGTTCCAATACAGAGTCCCACAGTCACTTCACTCTCCCTCCATGAAACACACAGATTCTCTGTTTGTACCACATGGCTGCTGGGGAATGGGGATGGAATGGCATTGGCTTGTAAAGACTGTCTTTTTTTTATCTTCCTCATTGCCTCTTTCTGTGATATAATATTAAAACCACACACTCTGATAGCTCACCTGAGTTTTAGTTATTAGGAAGGTGCTTTTTTGTATAGATAGTTGTTAAATGTATTGTTCTTATGGAAAGGACAATCTGTGGAGAGTTTTATATGGTCATCTTGCTCTGCTTTCCTTCCAATTCCTCTATCGGAATTTTATTGATCAGAGACTGGGAGGTTAGCTGTGCAGGGTCTCTTGGTCACTGGATATCCAACTGCAATCAACTGAGTATTAGTAATTAAGAATCCTTATTAATGGCCTCCTAACGATAAGTCTATTTTTATTCAGCACCTTGGCTCTTAGGATGGAAGGTAACTGAATGCCACTTATGTACTTCTAGTCATCCCATTTCTTTCTTTATGGTAGTAGTTATGTCTTGACATTCTCTTCCCTCTTCCCCAAATCTACTTCATATAATTGCTTAGAATAGTAAGAGTTCATCACTCTTGTATGCATTTTTCTGTATAGTATTTTGAGAAAAATATTTTAAAATAATACTCACATATTGCCTTGATTTCATAGAAGGCTGAGATGATACTATTTTCTCCTAGAGATTTGAAGACATTTCTCGTTTAATTTTAGTATTGAGTGTTGCATAAAATGTGAAGCAAATTTAATTATGGTATATATTGTATAATTTTATAATTCTTTTAAAGGTTTTCAGAATTTTAATTCAACACTGAAATAACAGTAGAGATCGTTTTGAAAGATATTTTGTCATTCCTGCTACGCCCATTTGGTGGATTTAATTTGAGGATAGTGTTTCTCTTCAAGTTTTCCTGTATTTTGTTTTAATTTTGGCTTCCATTTTGTTCTCTATTAAGCTCCTGCTGGAATGCGTTCTGAAAGGTATGCCAGTCACAGATTAGTCTTACTTGTTTTCCATAGGTATTACTTTTTCCATAATGTGGTTCAGGTTTTTCAAATTTCATGTTTTGTTTTGTCAGACATCTGGGCTTGATTCTGTGGTTCACTACATCAATTGTTAGCCTTGTATTGTACACATAAGTAAATTTATCAAGGCAGAAGAATATAGGCCAATATATAAATATCAATTGTATTTCTAGACACTAGAAAGATCAAGTTGAAAATCAAATTATAAAATAATGTTGCATACAATAGCATAAAAATGTAAAATGCATAGAATAAATATAACAAAAGTTTGTAGGACATCTCGATTGAAGATTGCAAATTTTAATGAAAAAAAGACCTAAACAGAGCGATACACATTTACATGTGTAAGAAATCTCAACACTGGTAAAATTTTAATTCTTTCCAAATTAATCTATAGATCCAATGCAGAACTCACCAAATCGAGGCAAATCTATAGCTTGTGACCCATCAATCACACTCCTGAGCATATGCTCAAAAGAAACTAGTGCATATGTCCACCAAAATTGCATAAATTTTCATATAAATATTTTTCTTAATAGCCAAAGTTTAAACCAGATCAAATGTCCATAAGAGACATCAGAATGGGAAAATTCATTGCCACAATGTGGATGAATCTCCTATTCTTAATATTAATCAAAAGAATCAGATACAAAAGAAGGAAAACCATATGATTTTATTTATATGGATTTCAAAACAAGTAAAATTAATCAAAGATTATAAAAGACAGAATGGGCGCTAACCTTATGCCGCGAGAGGGAGCAGTAATACTAACTAACTGGAGGGATAAGGAACTTTCTAGTGTTGAGTACATTTCTATATTTTTGTTCAGTATTGGTTACAGAAGGATATGCACATTTAAACATGTAATAATGTATCAACTTAAGACTTTTATAATTCATGAAAATTGAAACAAAATCCCTCATCAATCTAACATGTTACTGTATAAGGTAAATCTCTAAGAGAAAGTTTTACAATGAGTCCTTTCTCAAGCTTATTAGGTAATGATTTGTGTGAACTGGTTTTCAGAAAATATGATAAGAGACAAGCAAGTGAATTGGTTCAGATATCTAATTTAGGAAAAGATTAGCAGATAATAACCAGGCTTATGAGGAAGTTGAAAATACCTTGTTGAACTAGGATCTCTGGCATGATATAAAGTATGAAAAAATTATTAGCAAAACTTCAGGAGAATTTTTATATGAATATTTCCACTTAAGATCATAAAATTTGGCAGCCAAAGTAGTTATTTCACTGTACATGCAGATTTTATCATTAATTTGCCCTTCATCAGAATTGAATCATTAATCTGTGTATAATAAAATGACCCTTCCACTTGAGCAAGAGAAATTACATAAGATATTTTTAATTATTCTATTGGAATACAAATATCAAAATATTGAAGCAGCTGAGAAATCATGGGAAATACTTTAATACTTTATATAGTAGGTACACCCACAAATTCATTACATCCAATGCTGAATCCCCTCCCAGTCAACAGAGTAACTTAATCAATTCATATTTACTCTCTTTTACTTGAAAACTCAAATATTGTTGACTCAAATATATGTTGAAACATATAAATATAATTTCAAATTTCTCTGTTTCTTTCTAGGCTAATTGTTCATATTTTATTGTGTCTTGCTACTGTCCTGCCAGAAACATAGAACAGTCATTAAATAGATGGTCTTTTCTCCAGTTTTCCAAGCCTTCAGGCCTTAACTTACACTCCACTAAGATAATACATCTAAGGTGCAAATCTAATCACACTGATATTCTCTGCTGATAATTCCCCACATGTGTAACAATCATATAAATGTACTTTATTTTATTTAAAGTACATGAATATGTCAAAAATCACTAAAGATGAAATTATTTTATAAATGGCACATTGCCCTAAGTTATCATCTGTATATATTCTGGCATTTACATATTTTCCTTTGCATGTATTTATGTAAATATTGACATATTACTAAATTGAAGATAAGAACTGCTACAATTTAGCATCTATTGGTCCTTGAGCTATGTTCAGCAGCCAAACAGATAAAAAATTTTTAGTTTTCCATTTGCATGGCATACATATTGAACTTCAATAAAATAATTTCACTATCACCTACAGTAGTAATTTGTATATTATGATAGTCACCTAATATCCTTTGGTAAAATTATAAAGTTTAAATAATGTGTAATATACCTATAATGCTGATCCCAAAATATATAAGCTGTTTTGTTAGTATGTTCCCTGCATTTATTGGCTAATAGCTTACCAAAGGTATGAAACTATTATATTTTCTAAGAAATACCAGTATAGATAGTCCATTATTCCATAAACCAGGGGTCCCCAACCCTTGGGCCATGGACCATAAAGCCAACAAAGCTTCATCTGTGTTTACAGCCAATCCTTATCACTTGCATTACCACCTGAGCTCTATATCCTGTCAAATCAGCAGCAGCATTAGATTCTCATAGGAGCATGAACCCTATTGTGAACTGGACATGCCATATCAGTGTCTCCCATCACCCCCAGATAGGACCATCTAGTTGCAGGAAAACAATCTCAGAGCTCTTACTGATTCTACATTATGGTGAGTTGTATATTCATCTCACTATGTATTACAATGTAATAATAGAAATAAAGTGTACAATAAAGGTACTTGAATCATCCCATAACCATTCCACCACGCCTGGCCCATGAAAAAATTTTCTTCCATGAAACTGGTCTCTGGTACCAAAAAGGTTGGGGATCGCTGCTACAAACAATACATATTTAGATATAAAAACTAAATAATACTGATTTGAGTAAAAATTATGAAAATAATCTCTTTGATTTACAAACAAACTATATCACTGCTTTTATCAATTAGGTCTAATGAGTAACATAAAATAAAAATCAATGATCTCTTAAAGTTCAAACAATTCGTTACTTTAAATTAGCTCTGAAATACATAAATTATCTCAAGAAAAGTAGTCAATAAAAACAGTATTTTTTTTCCAAGTAATATACTGACCAATTATAAGAGTAGGAGTCCTGTTCCAAAATCATAGATTCAAGGGTTTTCAACTATTTCTACCTTAACTCAAAGATTTGAAAATCCCATCAGCTAAAGTAGAAGGGGTTTAACTAATTTTTAGGTTTAATATTTTAATAAATTAGATATAAAGTTTATTCACTAGTTACTAATTAAATTATTGTCAATTAGTTTTGATAAGCCACTCAAATAGCTTTAAAGGGAAAGGAAGCTTATTCAACAGATTTTGTCTTCAAACAAACATTGGGAATTGCAACCCAATCAATATTATAGAGTTCAATTTTAACAATGGACTCCATTTCTTTAGAATGTAATTAAAATTATACATTTCAAGTAGAAACTTTATCAACTAAAATGTTTTTTTCTAATTCTAATTCAGTGAGAATTAATAACTAGATATTAAACAGTAATCACTAAGAGTTGTCCAAAACTAATTAGACACAAGTTCAAATCTGATCATTTCCTTTCAATCACTCTGGTAAGTACTCCTCTTTTTTCCTATACATTAAGCTTAACTAGTTACATTTTTTTTGCTTCACTGAGTTAGCTATTTTTAGCCATTAAAGTATTAATGTATTAGGCACATATTGATGCTTTACAAAGGCTTTTGAACCTCAGAATTTTCCATTGAGATAAAATCATAAGTGATCATTAACATGTGTACTTACAAATCATCAGAGAAATGCAAATTAAAACTACAATGTGGTATCACCTCATGCCTGTTAGGATGGCTATTACAAAAAAGACAAAAGATAACAAGCGTTCTTGAGGATGTCAAGAAAAAGAAACTCTTGTACTTTGTTGGTGGAAATGCAAATTAGAAAACAATATTCATGTTCCATAAAAAACTAAAAATAGAATTAACATAGGCTCCAGCAATCCCACTTCTGTGTATTTATCCAAAGGATTTGAAATCAGTATGTCAAAGACATGTATGTATTTCAATGTTCATTGCAGCATTATTCATAATGGCTAAAATGTGGAATCAACCTAGGTGTCCATCAACAAATAAAAAGATAAAGAAAATGTGGTATGTATACACAATAGAATGGTATACAGCCTTTAAAAAGAAGAAAATTCTGACATTTATGACAACATGAATGAACATGGGGAACATTATCCTTAGTAAAATATTCCAAAGAAGCACAAATACTTCATGATCTCACTTATATGTGTGATCTAAAAAATTCAAACTCATAGAAGTACAGAGTAGAATAGTGGTTGCCAGAGACTGTGGGGGAGAGGGTGAGGAGAAAAGGAGATACTGGTTAAAGGGTACAGAGTTTAAATGAAACAAGAGGAATTAGAAGATCTATTGATATCATAGAGAGTATAGTTAATAATAATGTAATTTGTATTTCAAATTTGCTTAAAAAAATTTAAATGTTATCACCGTAAAAAAATAAGTATATGAAGTGACAGATATGTTAGCTTCATTTATTCACTCCACAATGCATATCTATATCAAAACATCTCCTTTTACTCCATAAATGTATACAATTATTACCTGTCAATTAAAGTTTTAAAAATTAAAAAATAATAAACTATTTTATCAGTTAACCAGAAAATACCCAAGATATTTTATATTAATTACTTGTACAAACTAAGTTTCATAAACCTTAATAAGAAAACATCACAGATCCAAGAATTAACATTTTCTGGAAGAAACTTTATAGGCTATAGGAAGCCATTTAATCTTCCACTCTAAAGAATATAATTGGCCTAGAGATTATCAAATTGAGCTTAATTATCTTTAAAACATCTATTTTTATCAAGTACATTATTTGTATTTTTACACTGAATTTTTGAGCAGTATACTTTTGAAGAAAATATTTTATTTCATGTTTTTAAAATGTTCAAAATTAACTTCAGATATTAAACATCAGAATAGAAACTGATTCTGGGAAAATGGCAACATGGACATGATTTTGTAAGATACTGACCAGAAGAGATCAGTGTGCTTAAGTGAATGAGCATATTGGCCCTGTATTAAGATGCCCAATCTCCTATATCTCAAAAATACCAAAACGAAAACAACCAAAACAACCAACAACAGAGAAGCACTGAAAGCATGTTCTTATTCCTCCTGGGCTCTGAAGACTGGGATATAGAAAGGTTTCCTCCAGGCCCAGTGGAGCAGTGATAACCTGCTTTCTTGATGGTGCTTGTTTTTTGAGAGACAGACTATTTGCCTTAAATTGCTTATAGGACTATGATGACATAGAGAATGGAATTTAAAATTTTTCTGCATAGTGGAGGACTCAGGGTAGTTTAAAACCAACAAACAAAAAATGCAATCACAACAACAACAAAATGATGTTTATTTCTATTGGACCTCACCTCTCCATTCCAGTCAATGGAGATTCTGGTTTAAGCGTATCCAGTAGAGCCCAGACACTGAGATTTTGTAACGTCTTACCAGTTGATTCCAACATGGAGCAAATTAAAAATCACTGGGAAAAGGGAGCATATGCCAAAAGCTATAACTAAGGCCATTTGAACTGCACTAGTGGAAAAAAATAATAAAAACCTCCAATGCTTGCACATCATTCTAAGAGGGGATGATTAATAGGTCAGAACAAATAACACACATGTTCAAAGAAAAATAGTTCCCAAAAAAGGAAATTACAAATTGAATGGAAAAAAAATGAATAAAAGGTTAATGCTTTAATTGCTCAAAAACTTTTTCTAAATATTTTCCAATTAAATTATTCAGTAGACCCTAATGTCTACCACATTGTGAAGGTAATATGAGTGATCATCACAAGCAAATCATTTTTGTCATTTCTGTAGTTCATTTTTCTCTTAAACTACATCAAATAGGTTTTGGTTACTTGAAGGCAAATCATTTCTTTGATCATTTCATGAGATGGTCAGCAGTGAGAATATTTGTTGGCGAAGCACCTGCTGTGTGAACATTTCTGCACACCAAGTGATGACAGGAGTTGAGGTGGAGAGGAAAGTGAACAGAAATGTAGGATTTTTGAGTCTTTGAAATAACTAAATTGAAGTTTGAGTAAATAAATTTAAATAATTTTTTGTTTAATTCAGGAGTTAAAAGTAAAAAATAATGAAAATAGTGAAAATGAGGTTATTATTTTACCAGGGTTTTAAGATTCACCTTAAGCTAGTTTTGAAGTTGCCCATTCCTTTCTATAGTAAATCTGTATTCTAAGCTGGAAATTAAAGAGATAGGGGAAGAAATGGAACTGAGTGGTTATTTATCCTTGTGTCTTTGGACAAGTAATTTGGATAATGAATGGCAGTGACAAAGTTGATTTGTAATTTGTATTCAGAACTGCTTTCAGGTGGTAAGAGCCTTTTGGTGTGTGTCCATGAACCATTTAGATAAAAGTAATTTTTAGCATTAGATATACTGAATTAATGCACAAATACGCTGACAATTTTATGTATCATAGAATGCATTGTCTACTTATGTTCATTATGGATAAAGAAAAGGTAGTAGAATTTAAATTCCTTTAACACGTATTTGACTTCAGCACTCAGAAACATTAACTATTTTTATTAAATGTACATACTGGCTGCTTATTAAACAGTACTTGAAAAAACATTCTGTTTTTTCACAAACTACAATTGGCCCTTTCCTTAGGGTATTATAATGAAGCTAATTCAATTGTTTTCCTATACTGTTGACTCTATTTTCCAACACTAATATAATTGTAATAAGAAATAAAACAAGCTGTTCAAAAGATTTCTTATTCTACAAAAATGGCCCATATGTTCTTCGGAAGAAAATCATGTAAACTTCTAGTTACTACTTTTCAGAATCATACTGTTTTCTACCTTCTCCTAAAAAGTATTCTAAAATTAACTCCCCTTGAAATAACAGGATAAAGATTATGCCACTGATTTCAAGATTTTGAAAAATAAACATTTTAGACTCAGGCTATAATCAACTTAATCATATATGTAAGATTTTTTTCAGTGATTTTTTTTTTTTTACTTAGGAAACAGTAATGAAAAGTGTCTTCCTTATACACTGGTACAAAACAGTTGTGTTTTTATTATTTTTTAAATTTTTATTTTAAGTTCAAAGGTACATCTGCAGGTTTGTTACATAGATAAGCTTGTGTCATGGGAGTTCATAATAAAGACACGGAATCAAAATAAATATTTCTAAATGAGTCATGCTGTTTACTTTTGGAGGTGCCTATGATGAGAAATTAATAATATGGCAAGGCATCGTGGCTCACACCTGTAATACCAAAGCTTTGGGAGGCCGAGGCGAGTGGATCACCTGAGGTCAGGAGTTCAAGACCAGCCTGGCCAAGATGGTGAAACCCCATCTCTACTAAAAATAGAAACAATAGCCAGGTGTGGTGGCAGATGCCTGTGATCCCAGATACTCGGGAGGCTGAGACAGGAGAATTGCTTGAACATGGGAGGCGGAGGTTGCAGTGAGCCGAGATCATGACATTGCACTCCAGCCTGGGCAACAAGAGTGAAACTCCATCTCAAAAAACAAAACAAAACAAACAAGACAAAACAAAAAATAAACAAACAATAAAAAAAACAAGAAATCACTAATATGATTAAATGGTATTACGTGCCCCCACGCCTTCTAATGCATGGCCAGTGAGCTCTGGACTTTTCCTCTCTTTCCCTGGCAAGAAAGATGTAGTGCATATCCTTTGTAGGTAAGTAAAAGTGTGTGTTTTGTTTTTCTTTAAAAAAGTTCTTAGAAACTGGATAGATATTTTTTGGAAACTGGAGAAACCTAGGTCAAAAGCGCATAGGAGAAGGATGAAGAATAAATAAAAACCTGAAGAGCCAATGGTAACTGGAAGCTTAACATAAAATTTAATAACAGATCCTGCAGGTACATTGCCCAGAGTATGAAACCTGACTCTACCACTTACTAGTCTGTGATGTTAGCACAGTTAGCTGCAATTTCAGTACTCAATATACTGATCTGTAAAACGACCATAATATTGGCCACTGCATATGGCCACTATGATTATTAAGCGGATAATATTTCTAAAGTATTTAGAATGGTGCACAGTCCATAGTGTTTATTCTGTAAGCATATGCTCAATATATAATGAAAGGCAATCATTCTTTCAACTTTTCTTATTCTTTCTCACATACATTTCTCTGTTTTTTCTATTTTTCTACATTTGTATATAAAATGGCTTTCTCTGATTTTTTGATGTGTTATTGAGCACATATGTTCATGCCGACAATAAAGACAGATCAGTGTTTTTGAGAATACTGACTAGTTTAAAATTTAAGGCAATGATAATTTATTGGCTAAATTCATATCAAGAATTTAGTGGTAATCCCATTAGCTATAAGACAGTTTACATGCTGTACTATGCATTTATTCCTTTTTTCTCAAATTATGCTGAAGCAAACTAGGGACTGTCATAAATTAGAAAGAAACAAAGTAACATGCAATAAGCAAATTGCTTGTAACATATATACAGTTGACTATGTGAATTTAATTGTATACTTTGAAATAATGTTCTACATCCCATGAATTTTATATAATTGCATTGATAAGTAACTTGCTAGTTCTTAAAATAGCATACTTCCAGAAAGCACATAACTAATAAATTGTTACTACATACAAAAATGGGATTATTCATTTTTAACTCATAATAAATAAATGTCTTAAAGCCCAATAACTGGCAAATTACAGTAAAAACATTCTTTATCTACTAACATCACTGTAGTAAAGTGGTTTGCCAAATCATTCACAACAAATTGGGTCTCCAAAGGTACAATTAATTTAACTGACATTCACAAATCAACAGCAAGAATGACAAAATACAAAATAATAAATAACTGAAGACAATTCTGATGATGCCTTGATATTGACAATGAAAATGTTTCTCTAAAAATTGTAGAAACTTAACCCCTAAGCAGCTGTTCAGGCATAATAGGAACTCGGCAACGTTACCAAGTTAAATGTCTCAGACCATATTTATTTTATATATGGCCAAGCTTCATTATTTGTGGCTTCCATATTTGCCACTTTGCTACTCACTAAAGTTTATTTCTAACCCCAAGATCAATATCACACTACTAATGACTAAAAGTCATCTGAGGACATGTGCAGAGTGGCAAAAAATGTGAGTGCTCAAAGTACACTTTCCCAACTGAGTTCACGCAAGGTAACAGCGCGCTTTCTTGTCTCAGCTCTCATAGGATAAACAAGTGTCCTTTTCACGGTCTATTTAATGTCATGTTTTTCCATTTTTGTGCTTTTTGTTAGTGATTTTGCTGTTTAAAATTACTCCCAAGCATAAGGGTGAAGTGCTGCCCAGGATAGGAAGCACAAGACAGTGATGTGTCTTATGGAGAAAATGCATGTGTTAGATTAGCTCCATTCAGACACTAGTTATGGTGCTGTTGGCCATGAATTCAACGTTGATGAATCGACACCAGTGATACACCCAAAAAAAGCAACAGGAAACTCACTGACCTGCACATGACGCTGCTCCAGAATGTCTTAAAGTAACATCTGTAGTGAGTGATGAGGCTATCGGGAAGATAAAGTTTAAATTTGTGGGTTCATAAGATGATGACCAATAAGTAAGCTCAGTGGACAGCATTGTTGTAAGGCTGAAAGCCAAAGAAGTTGTAGGTCATGTGACCCAGGGTCAGGGAAATGTTAGAAAAAAAGGCTGGTGATTTACCATTATACAGGAACACTGCATATAATTGATTAGTTGTGAAAAATGGACATGAAATAAGGTCTATTTTAAAAGAAACACACATAAAACAAAGTTATTTGTTGATCAGTAAATGAAAATGTCACCAGCAGCTCACAGAAAAATTAACCCTGTATTTCTTCCAGAAGCAGTGGCACAATATTTTCTAATTATATACAGACACACATGCACACACACACACAGAATATATATGTGTATATATACATATGACTGTATACATATGCATATACATACATACATAAAATCTCTGTTAGGCTACTAGCTATCATTCAACTTTTAGAATGATATATAATTCATATATATGTACAATTTATATGTACATATTCCTAGTGAAATAGAGAGGAACCATTCTAACTTATACTCTTATTGCTCAATATCTGGAATGAATATATTTTCCTCCTTTTTTATTGCCTTCAGCCACTTTCTCTTTCAGCCAATCTGCTAATGACAAAATATCTGCTCATTTATTTTTAAAAACTCCATTTGATATGGAAAAATATTATACTATGTTAGATTTCTACTTAAAAACAAAACATTTTAAAATTACCAACTCATGACCAGACGCAGTGGCTGATGCCTATAATCCCAGAGCTTTGGGAGGCCGAGGCAGGTAGACCATGAGGTCAGGAGATGGAGACCATCCTGGCTAACAAAGAGAAACCCCGTCTCTACTAAAAATACAAACAAATTAGCCGGCCGTGGTGGCACATGCCTGTAATCCCAGCTACTCAGGAGGCTGAGGCAGGAGAATCGCCTGAACCTGGGATGCTGAGGTTGCAGTAAGCTGAGATTGCACCACTGCACTCCAGCCTGGGTAACAGAGGAAGACTCCATCTCAAAAAAAAAAAAAAATTAATAAATAATAATAATGAAAAATAAATAAATAAATTATCAACTCATAGGATATGTTTTGGCTACTTAAAATTGTGTTTAATATTTTCTGTTCTATTGTATCATATTTCTTACTACACTGAAATATGCATTCTCTATTAAAGTATTGTGGCTTCTTGTGTTTTGATAAACTTTATTCCTTTTCTTATCTTGAATTTGCTGATGGTCAAAGCATGGGTAAAACTCAACAAGCATCAGGGTAGAGAAACAAAAGGGCCAGGAAGTAAAATTTTTCCAGGTTCTGTGTTGGTTTTTGTAGCTTGAAGTCAAGAAGTCTAATGCACACTATCAAAATGAACATTGTAAACTCCACTTTGGTTTTCCTGAGATTCTGTTATTGATGTGGGTAAAACATGTAAGTAGAAATTATGAATTCTTTATGGAGTTATGTCAGTTGTGATGTTTCTGAGAATTCACTCCAAACCCAATAGCCGGTTGCTGGGAATATAAGAAATAGCAATCAGTAATCTAAGGGAAGGGAGAGACACAAACTTGCTGGAATTTCAATACTCTTGTCACATAGTCTGAAATTCAGAGACATGCTTGATTTACTGGAGTGTTTGGATCTATGATGCTTCTCAACATATAGTGAGGTTTGACTGGTAAACCCACTGTAAATTGAAAATATCATAAGTAACTTCATTATATACACCTAACCTATGGAACATAATAACTCAGCCTAACATAACTTAAACATGCTCAGAACACTTATATTATCCTAGTTAGGCAAAATCATTGAACACAGAGCATAATTTATAATAAAAAGTGTTTAATATAATTTACTGAAAGCTACACTAAAAGTGAAAAACAGAATGATTGCCTGGGTACACACATAGAATATATATGTGTATATATACATATGATTGTATACATATGTATATACAAATATATATATAATCTGTTAGGCTACTAGCTATCATTAAACTTTTAGAATGATATGTAATTCATATACTTGTACATTTATATGTACATATTCCTACATTCAGTAGAAGTACGGTTTCTACTGAATGCATATTGCTTTCACACCATAGTAAAGTCAAAAATGGTATGTCAAACCATGGCAAATTGGGGACTGTCTATAATCTGGAAGAACAGCCCAGGAATATAAAGGAGTTCAAGCCTGAACTGAAAGGGAAATAATGTAATTCAGGGTCAAGGTGTCAGCGAAGGCTGAATATAGGACCAGGATAACACAGATCTGAGCAATAAGAAGGCTAGTGTTTTTATATAATATTCTCTGGCCAAAACTTTGTCAGGGAAGAAGTAATCTTGGGGCAATAGGTGGAAGAAAATAGCAACTACAGCTATTAAGTCTAAGAGAGACACATGTTGACCTTTTTGCCTATAATACTTTCTCTACATACCCCCCATACACTTCAGCACCCATTCACAAATAACGAAATAAGAGTTTATGTATAGTCATATTATGTGTTTATCCTATGGTTGATCCAATGAAAATCGAGGACAGATAATTTATATAAACTAATTGTTCATTTATTTCTTTCCAGTTTATGTTAGTTGCTTTCCATTTTATGCTTCATTTATTTCTGTTAATTTCCATTTATAAATATCAGCAAAGAGTAAGAAATCAATTGTACTTACATAATAAAAGGAATACGTATGTTTTGTCTCAATCTGGCCTTAGAGTCAGTAGATCAAACATATTTATCAAAGATATTAAAGCTTTCACATTTTTCAAAAACATTTTATTTTGAATTCTGACACACTTTAGAAAATAATATTTGTTTTATACTTATAACATTTGCAAAACTGCAAGCTCTTTATCTCCATACTTTATTTTTAACTCCTTTAAGCCCACTCATAATTAAAACCAGACCTTTTCCTATACCTGCACAAAAGAAAACTATGAATTTCAGAATTGTGTAATGTACTAGAGAGGATAACACAGTATTTTAGTGTAATGGTGATCATTCCTCTCTCTTTCAGAATTTTGTGACAATAAACAGAGTGTTTTGCATTACTTTGAATGTGAAAGATCACCAATATGTCTTCTCATATTTTATTCATTAATTCATTCAGCAAATATTTATTAAGTTATACTATGTGCTAAGCATTGTCCTAGGTTTGGAAGATCTATCATTGAACAAAACAGACAAGCACCTCTGCCCTCAGGAAGCTTTAATTATATAAATGCCACCAGACAGATGAAAGATCAAAACTACATTTTTATTTGTAAATCCAGGACAAGAAAAATGTCTGGTTTACAATATGTGCTGGAGATCCTGAATAAATCTTTTCTGCACAGAATTATACTTATCCTCCTACATATTAGGTGTTATTGGCAGCTCCATAATTTATATATGAATGAATATGGACTTTTTTCTGCATCACTTCCATTGTGTTACATATTTAGAAAAGTTTCTAACAAATGTTGTCCATAGATTATGTAAAATTCATAAATAAATAATGACTAAATATTGCCATATCTGAAATAAAATACATGAAAATGTACAAATATATATTTTTTATACCTGTACATATGTAATAACAAATGCATTATGGAAAATCTTTAACACTTTTAAAGTAAGAATATTTCTAAGAACTAATTATAGAATATTATTCCATGCAACATTCATTACAAATAAAAAAATTCATAACCTTCAATACATTTCTAGTTGGTCACAGAACTTCTCCAACAGGACAGCTTTTAAAATCTGCTCATTTTTGCTCATTTCATTTATTCAAGAAATACAATTTAAATTTTATGCTGTTTAATGAAAAAAACATTCTAAAAGCTTCTTTTCTGTGTTAATGGTTAAAAGCCTTTTTCTGCATTGGAAACCATACTTGATAATTAATATGTTAAGAACACTATTCTTCACCCTCCAGGGGTATAAACCTTTTTGCTTGAATAATTATTCATATATAACTCACTAAAGTGGGTGGCATGGAAAGGAAAACGGAAAAAAAAAAGTGAGGATACAGGGAGGCAAAATGATTCTTAAGTATGACAAAAAAAAAAAAAGAAATGTGTCTATTTGGGCTTTATCTGGCACTTAGCAGGTTTTTAATAAATGTATCTTTGAGGTGTAATCCATCAAACTGCAAGTAGTATATCTATGAGGGGTTTCACAAACAGGATTTTAGAATAGGATCACACCAGAAACACTGTGCTCCCAGTGTGTGAGCAACTGGTTATATTACTCAAATATGATAAATTTAGATGAGTCATTGTGGCTTAATTTCTTAAAACAAGATAGGCTTTGTGCAATTATTTAAGATTCTGAGTATAGTACTTAATAAATCTCTATTAGGAAAAGGAAAGAAAACTGTAGAAAGTTTAAAATCATTTAATCCACTGGACCATGTGATTGAATGGGTTCAATGTTATCTAAGATTTGCCCCAGAGTAAGGCTTATTCATGAAATTATCACTACATTAACATTTCACATATAATTTCTTTCCCATCTCTTCAATTATTAATGGTAAACAAACTTTTGATAAATGTAGACAATTCATATCAAAGTTGATTCATGTTATATGAATAACTAAAGATAAATTGCTTGTAGACTATTTGAGAGCCAAATTGTCCATAAAACCTTGTTTATTATTTCCAAACCATAATGAATTTACTTTACATTAAAATAAAACATTTATTTACAATGTTGACTATGAGACAATTGTTTTTATTAGCTTATATCATGTCTTGCTATTGTTTTTACCAAATACTCATAGGCTATTTAATTATTATATATATGTATTATCTTTGAAACCTGAAGTCAGTGATCTTAAGGAAAATTTCCTTTAGATCCTCTCATTATAGTGATGCTAGTATTTTACAGGCAGTATATACAGAATAATACTTATTAATTAAATGGCTCTCTCTCTTCTAAAGGAAGATGTGCAACAGAAAACTGGATTCCTTTCATCTGTATATGGAATAAATCTCTTCTTTGGTCAAAAAAAACATTGTTCACACACAGTTCAAGTGACTTAAGGGAAATTAAACATAAATAATATAGCCTAGGGAATGGCACATGCCAAATTAATGAATTTATTGTGATTTTATTTTGTTACAGCAATTTTGTTGTGTGATTTGAGTAAATTATCTAATCTAATCCTCAAAATATTTAGGTAGTTATTTTGATTATGTCCAGTACTGAGAAGAAGCAAATTCAAGCAATGCAGCAAGGATCGTTCCGTAAGTGGTGAAGCTGTGTTTCAAGACACACAATCCAATGTTCCAGAAACTGGAATCTCATATACTAAGCTCTGTTGTCTGTCATTAACTAGTGCTCCAATCTTAGGAATGAGTCAGTTCTATTTGATGTAAGTATTTGTGATATTTCATTAGGTTGTTAGGTTGATCAGATATGGGAATTTATTTTTTAATATTATTTCTCTAGTGTTTTAATAATAAAAGACAATCCAATGAACAAAACAAAACATTTCTAATTCCAAATAAAGTTCCTGATATATTTAATTTCAACCTAATTTTTCTTTGAACAATTTATATATCTTAAAAGATATCTGTGATACGAAGGAAAATGCTGACCTAAAGTGTAATAGAAACTAAATTAATTTTAATCTGAGTAGTGACAGAGAAGTTGAGAATATCTGAAAATCTGGGCTTCTTGCTTTATGAATAGAGTTGTCTCCTTTAGGCTCTAGACTCAGGTTCTATTGAGAGTAGCATTTATTGACCATGTGATGTGCATCATGAACTGCTAACATTGTTTTTCTCATGCCCTTTAAATTTTCTCAACAATCCTATATTGTATGTCTTAATATATCCACTTTATAGATAAGGATATAAACATTCACAGATGCTGAAGTAATCAGAATTCTTTATCTAGAAACAGATTCAAGCAGCTTTAAATTTTAAGCTCTTTTGTTATACACAATAACTCCTTTGCAGAACACATTATTAAAAATTAAATTTTTAGCTAATCTATTATTTATTGCAGTAATGATATATTAATATTCTCATTTTTCAGATAATTACTGAATATTATTGTAATAGATTTCAGTCACAGAAAATGTGTTGGATTGAATCATTTTGCCGTATAGAAACAGTTCTTCTTTAGGTGATGATTTGGCAATCAATACAAAGTAACATTTAGCTGTTATAACATTGTTTGATAGTGTGTAGAAAAGGTCATTTTTTATCATGGGATATACATAACTCAACTTAGATATTGTGATGTATGACAAATCAAATACTTTAAGTGATTAATATTTCATATTTTAATTGATTAGTGAACTTTATGCATTTCTTTTTTTAAACTTATTTTACATTCGGAGGTACACGTGTAGGTTTGCTATATAGGTAAATTCATGTCACAGGGATTTGGCATACAGATTATTTTGTCACCCTGGTACTAAACTTAGTACCCAATATTTTTTTTTTGTATTTTATTTTATTTTATTTTGTTTTATTTTATTTTATTTTATTTTTTAATTTATTTTTTTGAGAAAGGGTCTCACTCTGTCATCCAGGCTGGAAAGCAGTGGCACAATCTTGGCTCACTGCAACCTCCACTTCCTGGGTTCAAGTGATCCTCCCACCTCAGCCTCCTGAGTAGATGAGACTACAGGCATACACCACCACACTCAGCTAATTACTGTATTTTTTGTAGAGATAGGGTTTCGCCATGTTGTCTAGTCTGGTCTTCAACTTCTGAGCTTGAGTGATCTGCCCACCTTGGTCTCCCAAAGTGCTGGGAGTAAGGGCATGAGTCACTGATGCCTGGCCCCAGTAGCTATTTTTTCTTATCCTCTCTCCTCCCATCGTCCACTCTCAAGTAAACCCCTGTGTCTGTTGTTCCCCTCTTTATGTCCACGTGTTTTCATCACTTAGCTCCAATTTATAAGTGAGAATATGCAGTGTTTGGTTTTCTGTTCCTGCATTAGCTTCCTTAGGATAATAGCTTCCAGCTCCATCCATGTTCCTGCCAAGAACCTGATCTCATTATTTTTTTATGGCTGCACAGTATTCCATGTTGTATGTGTACCACATTTTCTTTATCCATCGATGGGAATTTACGTGGTTTTCATGTCTTTCTATAGTGAACAGTGCTACAATGAACATATATGCATGCATGAGAATTTATGGTAGAATGATTTATATTTCTTTGGGTATACATCCAGTATTTGATTTATGGTAGAATGATTATATTCCTTTGGATATATACCCTGGATAGCTTGGATGAATGGTAGTTCTGTTTTTAGCTCTTTGAGGAATCACCATACTTCTTTCCCCAATGACTGAACTAATTTACACTACCATCAACAGTGTATAATCATTCCCTTTTCTACACAACCTCGCCAGCATCTGTTTTTTTGTTGTTTTTTTTTACTTTTTTGGTAGCCATTTTAGATGGTGTGAGATGATGTCTCACTATGGTTTTGATTTGCATTTCTCTAATAATTAGTGATATTGAACTTTTTTTCATATGCTTGTTGGCCACATGCGTACCTCTTTGGAAAAGTGTCTGTTTATGCCCTTTGGCTACTTTTTAATGAGGTTGTTTGACTTCTTCTTGTAAATTTGTTTAAATTCCTTATAGATGCTGGATATACCTTTGTCAGATGCATGATTTGCAAAAATGTTTCCTTTTTGTGTAAGGAAGTTGTCCAGTTCCAATCTTCTGCATATGCAAGTTATCTCAGCACCACTTATTGAATAGGGAGTTCTTTCACCATTGCTTATTTTTGTGTGCTTTCTCAAAGATCAGATGGTTGTAGGTGTGTGGTATTATGTCTGGGCTCTCCATTCTGTTCCACTGATCTATATGTCTGTTTTTGTACCAGTACCATGATGTTTTGGTAATTGTATCCCTGCAGTATAGCTTGAAGTTGGGTAGCATGATACCTCCAGCTTTGTTCTTCTTGCTTAGGATTGCCTTGGCTATTCAAGCTCTTTTTTGGGTCCATGTGAATTTTAAAATACTTTTTTTCTACTTCTGTAAAGAATGTCACTGATATTTTGATAGAAACAGCATTGGATCTGTAAATTGCTTTGGTCACTATGGCCATTTTAACACTATGTGTTCTTGGTACTTATGAGCACAAAATTTTTTTTTCATTTGTTTATGTCATCTTTCATTTCTTTGAGCAAGGTTTTCTAATTATCATTGTAGAGACATTTCACTTCCCTGGTTCCTTTAGCATTTTCTTCTTTTTGTGGCAATTGTGAACGGGATTTCATTCCTGATTTGGTTCTCGACTTGGCTGTTGCTGGTGTATAGGAATACTAATGATTGTACATCAATTTTGTATCCTGAAACTTTGCTGAAGTTGTTTATCAGATCTAGGAGCTTTTGGGCCAAGATTATGGGTTTTTCGAGCTATAGAATCATGTTGTCTGCAAAAAAGAGATAATTTGACTTCCTCTCTTCCTATTTGGATGCTCTTTATTTCTTTCTCTTTCTCGATTGCTCTGGTCAGGACTTCCAATACTATGTTGAGTAGGAGTGGTGAGAGAGGGCATCCTTGTATTTGTGTGGGTTTTCAAGAGGACTGCTTCTAGCTTTTGCCCATTCAGTATGATATTGGCTGTGGGTCTGTCATACATTCCCCTTATTATTTTGAGGTATGCTCATTCAATATCTAGTTTATGGAGAATTTTTAACTTGAAAGGATGTTTAATTTTATCAAAAGCATTTTCTGCATTTATTGAGATAATCACATGGTTTTTGCCTTTAATTTTGTTTGTGTGATGAATCATATTTATTGATTTATGTGTGTTGAACCAACATTGCATCTCTAAGATAAATCTTACTCGATCACAGTGGATTAGCTTTTTGATATGCTGCTGGATTCAGTTTACTAGCATCTTGTTGAAGACTTTTGCATCTATGTTCATCAAGGATATTGGCCTGAAGTTGTTGTTATTGTGTCTCTGTCAGGTTTTGATATCAAGATGATGCTGGCCTCATAGAACAAGCTGGGAAGCAGAACTTCATTCTCAATTTTTTGGAATAGTTTGAGTAGGCATTATACCAGCTTTTCTTTGTACCTCTGGTAGAATTTAACTCTGAATCCGTCTAGTCCTATACTTTTTGGGTGGATAGGCTATTTATTGATTAATTTTTGGAGCTTGTTATTGGTGTGTTCAAGGATTCAATT
The DNA here is from genome assembly GCF_028885655.2 of Pongo abelii. NCBI lineage: Eukaryota > Metazoa > Chordata > Mammalia > Primates > Hominidae > Pongo > Pongo abelii. The sequence continues at coordinate 21,041,829 of NC_071989.2, read as the reverse complement.
TCTCCATGATTCAGTTGGGAGGATGTAGGTATCCAGGAATTTATCAATTTCTACTAGATATTCTAGTTTGTGTGCATAGAAATGTTCATGGTATTTGCTGATGGCTATCTGTATTTCTGTGAGGTAAGTGATATGATCCCCTTTGTTGATTCTAATTGTGTTTATTTGGATCTTCTCTCTTTTTCTTCATTAGTCTAGCTAGGGATCTTACTAATTTTTTCAAAAACTGAATTCCTAGATTTGTTGATCTTTTGAATGTTTTTCCATGTCTCAGTCTTCTTCAGTTCAACTCTGATTTTGGTTATTTCTTGTCTTCTGCTAGTGTTGGGTTTTGTTTGCTCTTCTTTTTCTATTTCTTTTAGTTTTGATGTTAGGTTGTTAATTTGAGGTCCTTCTAAATTCTTGATGTGGTCATTTGGTGCTATAAATTGTCCTCTTTACACTCCCTTAGCTCTGTCCCAGATATTCTGGTGTATTATCTTTGTCTGCATTAGTTTCGAAGAATTTCTTGACACTGCCTTAATTTTATTATTTACCTAAAAGTTATTCAGAAGCAGATTGTTCAATTTCCATGTAATTGTACTATTTGAGTGATTTTCTTAGTCTTGAATTTTATTTTTATTGTACTGTGTTCCAAGGGCATGGCTGGTATGATTTTGTTGTTTTTGCATTTGCTGAGGACTATTTTATGTCTAAGTGTGTGGTTGATTTTAGAGTATGTGCGATGTAACAATGAGAAGACTGTATATATTGTTGGTTTTGGGTGAAGAGTTCTGAAGATGTCTATTAGGCCCATTTGGTCTAGTGTTAAGTCCAGATCCTGAATATCTTTGTTAATTTTCTGCCTCAATAATCTCTCTAATACTCTCAGTGGGGTGTTATAGTCTTCAGATATTATTGTGTGGGAGCCTAAGTCTCTTTGAAGATCTCTAAGAACTGGTTTTATGAATATGGGTGCTTCTGTGTTGAATGCATATATATTTAGGATAATTGGGTCTCACTGAATTGAGACCTTTACCATTGTTTAATGTCCTTCTTTTTCTTTTTTGGTCTTTGTTGGTTTAAAGTCTGTTTTGTCTGAAATTAGGCTTGCAATCACTGACTTTTTCTTTAAGAATGCTGAATATAGACCTCCAATCTCTTCTGGCAGGTCCACTGTTAGACTGACATGACTCCCTTTGTAGGTGATCTGCCCTTTCTCCCTAGCTGCCTTTAACATTTTTTCTTTCATTTCGATCTTGGGAAATCTGATGACTATGTGTCTTGGGGATGATCTTCTTGTGTAGTATCTTGCCAGGGTTCTCTGTATTTCCTGAATTTTAATGTTTAGCTTTCTGTTGAGGTTGGGGAAGTTTTCATGGACAACATCCAAAAACATGTTTTCCAATTTGTTTATTTTTTTCCCATCCCTTTCCAGAACACCAATGATTCATAGATTTGACCTCTTTACATAATCCCATATTTCTTGGAGCTTTTGTTTGTTTATTTTTATTCTTCTTTCTTTATTTTGTTCTGTCTTATGTCAGAGAGCTTGTCTTCAAGCTTTGAGATTCTTTCCTCAGCTTGGTCTATTCTGCTCTTAACACTTGTGATTCCATTATAAAATTCTTGTAGTGTGTTTTACAACTGTATTAGGTCAGTTAGGTTCTTTTTTTACATTGGCTATTTTTTCTGTCAGTTCCTATATCATTTTATTGTTATTCTTAGTTTACTTGGATTGGGTTTTGCCATTCTCCTGAATCTCAATGATTTTTGTTTTTATCCACATTTTCAATTCTATTTCTGTCACTTCAGCCATCTCAGCTTTGTTAAGAACCCTTGCTGGAGAACTAATGCAGTCATTTGGAGGTTACGAAGATACTCTGGCCATTTGAGTTGCTGGAGTTTTTGATTTTGTTCTTTCTCATCTCTGTGTGTGAGTGTTCCTTTAGCTGCAGTATCTTTTCTGGGTGTTTTCACAGAGCCAAAGCTTTGCACAGGGTCTTTATTCATAGTTGACTTTTTTGTCTTTTGTATCTCAGGGGTATGTTAGCAAAGTATTCTTGGTATCGAAGTTTTAGGATATGATCCAGTAGGTGACACTTAGGTGTAATGGTTAGTAATAGGCTCTTGTTCAGTCATGTGGCTCCCCTATATTTCTTCACAATTGCAGCTATGCTCCCTCTCAATGCTCTGAAGGTGTGGGCTCCCCTCCTACTTGAGTACTGGCTGTAGACAACAGCTTGGCACTCCCAGACTGCTCATCACAGGTCTGGGGTGATTTCAGTGATTATGTTCCCTTCTCAACTTAGAGGCAGCAGAGGAAAAGACCTTAGCAGTGGTTGTGGCCAAGGGTCTTGCATTTGTCTCTTGGGGCTCTACCCCAGATAGTTTCAGAGCATCAGTCCCTCAGTGCAATCAGCCTGGGATGGGATTCTCTGTTGTCTGTCCAAGCCAGGGAGGCCCTGCCTATTGATGAGCAAGGGGGAGCAGGGGTGTAGCCCATGGGAGACAGACTGGCCTCCTCTCTTTGTGTTGACTGCAGCTTGCTGGGGCTAAGATACAGCATTTAGGATCTTTGCTCTTTCAAGAGAATAGTAAGGGCAGTACCACTGCAGAGGCAGTGGCAAAGGGGTTTTCAGTGGCCCCTCGAGTGACTCCACCTCCAACATGGAGCTGCTGTTACTGGCGGTGTTGAGTCGGGGGGCTGGGGTAGTTGCACTGCTGGTGTGAACTAGAGGCTCTGCTTGTTGGGTGGCAGGGGTTCCAGGGCTCACAGGTAAGAGAGACTGAGCTCCTTTTCATATGATGTCTGTGGCATGCTGTAAGCTTGAGTGCAGCCTTCAGGCTTTTTGTTTCTTCCCCAGGCTGTGGGCAGCAGAGGCAGGACCACTGCTATGCAGTGGCAGAAGGATAGTCAGTTGGCTCCAGGAGGCTTACCCCAGAAAATCTCAGAGCCACTTCTGCTGGGCATGTTCAGCCACTGGTAGGGGTGGCTGTTCTGCGGTTTTGCACCAGGGGTCCTGTCTTAAGAGTGAGGGTGGGGGTTCCCAGGGTAGAGGGACTGGACTCCTCTCCATATGGTGACTGCTTTGTGCTGGCAGAGCCAGCTTAGAGACTAGGCCCTTTGTTCTTTCCGCAGCTCAAGGGCTGTTAGGGCTGTACTGCCAGAGGGTTTGTGGCTTGATTTTGGAATTTTCTCCTCAGAAATTCTGAGCTGACACTCACTGAAGTAATCAGACAGAGACAGGGTATTTGTGCTCCAGTCCCAGGTCAGGTAACCCTGTTCAGTGAGGTGAAGTGAAGACCAGGACCTGCGTGGAGGACAGTCCATCAACTTTTCTGTGAGGCAGCTGCTCTGTGCTGAGGGTCCAGAACAGCCCCTTGTCCCCCCAGACTCTCCCAAGCTTGGAGATGGCAAAGGCAAGGGCTGCTAGACAGCAAGGACGGCAGCTTGTCCCTCCCACTGGGAGCTCTGTCCTAGATAAGTGCAGAGCTGCTACTGGCTTGATAGCCTCAGCAGGGGGTGGTATGAGACCCAGGCGAGTGGTCCTGCCCAGTGAGGAGAAATGAGATCGGGGACCCACATTTCTTTTTTTTTTTTTTTTTTACAGTCTGGCTGCATTTTCAAAGGGCAGCAGTGCTGTGCTGGGGGTCTGCTCCAGTCCCTAGTCACCTCGTACTCCCTAAATGCTGAAGGCAAACAACAGCTAAGTCTGCAAAACAGCAAAGATGATGACCTGCCCCTCCCTCTGGGAGCTCCAACCCACGGAGGGATGTAGCTGCTGAAAACACCAGCAAAGGGTGACTGGAGATCCTGGTCCTGCCCAGTGAGGAGAAATTGGATCAGGGACTCGCATAAAAAAGCAGGCTGACTCCTTTTTCGTAGGGCAGCTGCATTGAAGACTACAACAGCCAAGGCTGTGAAACAGCAAAGATAGCAGCCCATCTTTCCCTCTGGGAGCTCTGTCTCAGGGAGCTTAAGGCTGCTACTGGAGTCTGGCTAAAGTCCCAGGACAGTGGGTCTTATCCTGTGAGCTGCCCTGGAAGCCAGACCTGCAGACCATCACCGCTCAGCCCCCTGGATTCAGCCTCTTTCCTGTGGGCATGTACAGGACTTTAACCGCCCCCTCTGCCAGAGCAGCAGCTGCTACTGCTAGGATGTGTGGTGACTCCAAATGTACCATAGAGATGTCTCTGCTAAGACTCCAAGTAGCTGTGCATGTCAGACTGAAGGTCCTGGTGGAGTAAGTCAAGTGAGGGGATCTCCTGACCCCCGGGTTGCAAAGATCAGTGGAAGAAGCATAGGTCCCCGCGGTCTCTCATTCACTCTCTGTTTCCCTGGGCAGGAGAGCCTCCCCTAGCTCCATGTCACTCCAGGGTGGGCAGTCATTTTGCCTTGCTCCTCTGCTTTATCTGTGGCTCGAGTTGTTTTCTTGATTAATCCCAGTCCATGCACCTATATGCTTTAGTTGAAAGTGTAGTATTTACATACCCCTTTTATTTCTCTCCATGAGCACCGTGGCATACTAGTGGCTTCTAGTCCGCCATCTTGGACCCCCATGTGTTTCTTATTTAACAAATAAGAAATATAATTATAATAACAAATATAATTTGAAACACATCTGCATTCCCCAGATTCTAGCAACTATCAGATTCTAACCTTGGGGGAGTTGTTTAACTTCTCTGGGTCTCAGTTTTCCCATCTGTAAAATAGGTCATCAAAAAGTATTTACATGTAGGGTTATGAGTATTAAATGAGTTTGTACATATATAAGAAATAACAAGTCAAGTCATGCACACAGAGCCTGATTAATGTTAGCTGAAGAGTTATCACCTATCTTTTTTCATAGTAATCCTGTTGGCTATTATTATTATTATTATTATTGAATATGTACATGTTTTCTTCCTTGTCATTTTTTCTGTTTTTTAGCTTTTTTTTTTTTTTGAAACAGAGTCTCACTCTGTTGCCTAGGCTGGAGTGCAGTGGTGTGATCTCGGCTCACTGCAAGCTCCGTCTCCCAGGTTCACGCCATTCTCCTGCCTCAGCCTCCCGAGCAGCTGGGACTACAGGTGCCCACCACCACGCCTGGCTAATTTTTTGTATTTTTAGTAGAGATGGGGTTTCACCGTGTTAGCCAGGATGGCCTCGATCTCCTAACCTTGTGGCCAACCCGCCTAGGCCTCCCAAAGTGCTGGGATTACAGGTGTGAGACACTGCACCCATGCCTATTTTTCAGCTTTTAAGTTCAGGGGTACATTTGCAGGATGTGCAGGTTTGTTACCTAGGTAAACTTGTGTCATGTCATGAAGGTTTGTTGTGCAGATTGTTACATCACTCAGGTATCAAGCCAAGTATCCATTAGTTATTCTTCCTGATCCTCTCCCTCGTCACACCTTCCACCCTCAGTTAGGCCCCAGTGTGTGTTGTTCATGTCCTTTGCAAGGACATGGATGGAGCTGGAGACCATTATCCTTAGCAAACTAACATGGGACAGAAACCAAATATGGCATGTTCTCACATATAAGTGGGAGCTAAATGATAAGAACACATAAATGCATAGAGGGGAGCAACACACACTGCGGCTTATCACCTACTTTGATAAAACAATGCAGAAGGAACAGTTAACATTCCGTGTAAACAGTCTATTTTTTTCGGTAACTGCATGCACTTTACTTTCTAAAGGAAAATTGTAGGCATTTGTTTTGTCATAAGCTTTATGTTGGGTATTATTTCAATCGCATTACAGTTTTTAAATTAGAATCGGGTCATATGTATCTAATAAGTTCCATACCGCATACAGATTTTGTTTATGCTTTTGTTATGTTTTTCCCACTAAGCTTGTAAATTTATTAACTAAAAGATTAGTATACCAACTGTAATCTAAAGTCATATTACTATTTTTATTAAATAATAACAATGAAATTTAATTTTGTTGGTTGCTTGAAAGATGGAAAAAATTGCTTTTATGTTGCTTCATGTAACTGCTTGTTGGCTTCTGGAAGAAATATGTGCAAATTTTTGTTGCATAAATGTGTTACTTCCATCATCATTAGCCATGGCTTGATTACTGGAAATTTTTATTTAACTGATGCAAGAGAAATATCACTAAGCTTCTTTGCAATTTACTATTGAAAGATTATCATTTAAGACCAGAGAACCAATCAATATACTATCTTCATTAGGCTTTTGAGATGAAGAATCATCACCTATCAAAGAATAATTCACATACTAATTCAGATAGATATTATTTAACCATGTGTAAACAAATAATCGTAATGTCAAAACATTTTTGATGTATTTTAAATATTTCACTTAAAAAAGATCAGAAAATTATTTATGTTTGAAAACTAGATTTAAAAAAAAGCCATGAAGGTACAAAAGCATAGTACATAACAAACTCTGACACATAAAGCAAACACATGGATCTTTTTAAGTTAAATATTCTATAGACACATAAAAAGTCTTTTAAAATATTTTCTAAATTTTCTCATCAAGTGTCTTACACATTTTAGTGCAGGGCAACAAACATTTATTTAACAATTGTGATTTCAGCAATCTGCTATGTACTGGGAGTAAGTTTTAATAAAATGCATTTGCTATCCTCCAAGCACTTATTGATTATCAGTAGAAAGACATAAAGTATATTAGGTCTTAAAGAGAGATATTTCCACCAGTGGTAAGTGAGCACATAAGGGACAATTATAGCCTATCTTCAATTTCAGTGAAGTCTTAACAGAAGAATTCTCCCTGTCAGCCAGGCGTGGTGGCTCACACCTGTAATCCCAGCACTTTGGGAGGCCAAAATGGGCGTTCAAGACCAGTCTGACCAATATGGTAAAACCCTGTCACTACTAAAAATTCAAAAATTATCTGGGTATGGTGGTGCACACCTGTAGTCCAAGCTACTCTTGAGGCTGGGGCAGGAGAATCGCTTGAACCTGGGAGGCAGAGGTTGCAGTGAACTGAGATCACACCACTGCACTCCAGCCTGGATAACAGAGCAAGACTCCTTCTCAAAAAAAAAAAAAAAAGAGAGAAAGAAAAAGAAGAATTCTCCCTATCAACCACATTTCCCCAAATATAGCTATCATATGTGCCTTATAAACATCAGCCACTTCAATTTCAGTCTTCATACCCACAGCAATACTGCAAGGGAGACAATGGTATCCCTAGCTTATGGATGAGAAAACTGACATTTAAACATACTTTATAATTTACCAAGATTGCACATGAGAAGGTAAACATCCACGAATCAAATATAGAAATAAAGAAATCATGGTCTTTCCAAGTTATTAGTTAGTAAGATTTTATATACTTATGACATTCCACACATTGATCTTAGTTTAAGAAAATTCTGGCAATCATAGCTAAGAAATGAACATTTACTATCTTGACTGGATAATATTTACATTGTCACAAAAACTATATTCTTACTGGTGATTTCCCTGTAAGGTCAAGTGAGCGAGAGAAAGATAAAATACCATCATGTAGTAAGATGATCTACCGTAACAAGAAAGGGTTCTCCCACAATAACTGAAAACTCTTGTTGATAAGAGCCTTCAGCTGAAAAACAGCACAAATTCATGTTTTTTATTTTGTATATTCAATACTTGGAAGTTTCTGAAGTACACTGTGATGATTTTACATGTTTTGACATAGCACCCTTTGTTATGCACACTTTAGAAAATGAATTCCCTCTAGATATAATTTTATTCAATTATATTCACACATTTTGTTTGCGGTATCAATGTAATCATATGTAGTGAATAATACAGGTATGTAAATATTTTTAAATAAACACCATATCCCATTATCTTCTATATACACTAAGCATGTATTTCTTATTTCTCTCATCTTTTATAATGGGATTAGTCATGAGCTTTCTCTACATTTAATCCATGCAATTGATAAAAGATAGAATAACCAATATATTTATTTTTCGTGTAGCTCAATATTATCATTTCAAATGTATTACCAAAAGCAACACTGAAAATAATATATATGTTGAAAATAATTAGAAATTTGTATCCAGATGGCTTTATATCACTAAATGTAGCAATGGTACAATAGGAAAATGGCAAACAAAGAACAGTAATAGATATTGCTAAAATCTAATTCTAATCTAGAATTAGGGTAATTCTGTACTAGAATCAGGATAATACTCCTGAAAATTATAAAATTAAACTTGGTCATCTGTTTACTGAACATCTTCACTAAACTACATAGTAGTCAAAATAATAACACACACAGCTAGCATCTTGGTGCAGCCAAAACTTCTTGTGTTTTTTTGTTTTTTGTTTTTTGGTTTTTTTTTAGATAGAGTCTCTCTCTGTTGCCAAGACTGGAGTGCAGTGGCGCAATCTCAGCTCTTTGCAATCTCTGCCTCCCAGGTTCAAGTGATTCTCCAGCCTCAGCCTCCGAGTAGCTGAGACCACAGGCACATGCCACCGTGTCCGGTTAATTTTTGTAATTTTAGTAGAGAAGGGGTTTCATCATGTTGGCCAGGCTGGTCTCGAACTCCTGACCTCAAATAATCTGCCTGCCTCGGCCTCCCAAAGTGCTGGGATTACAGGCGCAAGCCACCGCGCCCCGGCCAAGATTTCTTAATTAGGGAAGGTTTGATGCAGACTGATCAGGTGCAGCCCACCATCATGGCTAACATGGTGAAACCCTGTCTCTACTAAGAATACAAAAACAAAATTAGCCGGGCGTGGTGGCGGGCACCTGTAGTCCCAGCTACTCAGGAGGTTGAGGAGGGAGAATAGCATGAACCCGGGAGGTGGAGCTTGCAGTGAGCCAAGATGGCGCCACTGCACTCCAGCCTGGGCGACAGAGCGAAACTCCATTAAAAAAAAAAAGAAAAGAAAAGAACATTCACTGGGAATATTTCAGATATTCTCTTTCAGCTATTTTAAAATATACAATATAATATGTTAACTAGAGTTATCTTACTGTACTATTGAACACCAGCACTTATTTCTTCTGCATGTCTGTAGTTGTTAAACAACTCTTCATTCTCACCCTCCCCAGCCTCTGGTAACCAATATTTTACACTCTATTTCCATGAGATCAAATGTTTTGGCTTCCACCTATGAGTGAGAACATGCAACATTTGTCTTTCTGTGCCTGGTTTATTTCAGTTAGCATAATAACCTCTAGTTCCATACATATTGCTTCCAATGATTGTATTTTATCATATTTTATTGCTGGATTAAAAAATACATTGTATATATAAAATACATTGTATATATTTGTGGGTATATGCATACACACACATATGTATACATATAAAATTTTCTTTATGCATTCATTCATTGATGGACACATGTTAATTCTACACTTCAGCTATAGTGCTGTAATAAACATGAGGGTGCATGTACCCCTTTTATGTGCTGATTTCCTTTCCTTTGAATAAATACCCAGTCATGGTATTGCCAGATTGTGTAGTCATTCTATTTTCGGTTATCTGAAAAACATCCATACTGTTTTCCATAAAGGCTGTAATAATTTATATTAATTCATATTCCCAATAACAATGTATAAGAGTTCCCTTTTCTCTGCATCCTTACTGGGATTCTTTTCTTTTTCTTTTCTTTTTTTTTTATAATAGCCATTCTAGCTGGGGTAAGATGATAACTTTTTGTGGTTTTGAATTGCATTTTCTGATGGTTAGTGATGTTGAGTCTTTCTTCGTATACCTGTTGCCCGTTTGCATGTCTACTCAGACCTTTTAGCCACTATTTAATGGAATTATTATTATGATGTTATTTATTGTCATGATATTGCTGTTTAGTTGTTTGAGTTACTTATTTTGGTTATTCATTTCTTGTCATATAGTTTGTAAATATTTTCTCCCATTCTACAGGTTGTCACTTCACTGTGTTGATTTCCTTTTCTTTGCAGAAGACTTTTAGTTTTATATAGTTGCATTTGTTTTTGCCTATGATTTTGAAATCTTAACCATAAAATCTTTGCCTAGATCTATGGCCTAAAAGTTTCTCCGTGTTTACTTCTAGTAGTTTTATAGTTTCAGATATTACATGTAAGTCTTTAATCTCTTTTCAGTTGATTTTTGTATATGATGAGAGATAGGTGAATAGTTCCATGGTTCTGCATATGGACATCAAGTATTCCCAGTATGATTTATTAAAGAGGGCATCCTTTCCTCAGTGCATGTTCTTGGTGCCTTTTCTGAGAATCAATTGGCTGTCAATATATAAATTTATTTCTGGATTCTTTATTCTGTTTCATTGGTTTATATGTCTGTTTTTATACTAATATTATGCTGATTTGGTTATTATAGCTTTGTAGAATAGTTTGAAGTCAGGTGGTGTGGTGTCTCCAGCTTTATTCTTCTAATTCAGGATTGTTTTGGCTATTTGGGGTCTTTTGTGGTTTCATACAAATTTTGGGACTGCTTTCCTGTTTCTGTGAAAAAAAAATTATTGGTATTTTGACAGGGATTTCATTGAATCCGTAGGTTGCTTTCGGTATTGCAGTCATTTTAACAATACTAATTCTTTCAACCCATGAGTATTAGATATCTTCCAGTTTGTGTCCTCTTTAATTTCTTTCATTCATGTTTCATCATTATCCTTGCATAAAAATTTCACTAACTCGGTTAAATGTATTTCTAGATATTTTATTTTATTTTCTGTAGCTATTGTAAACAGAATTGTCTTCTTGATTTATTTTTCAGTTAGTTTACTATTGGTGTACAGAAACACTATCCATTTTTGGGCCAGGCACCGTGGCTCATGCCTGTAATCCCAGCACTTTGGGAGGCCGAGGCAGGCGGATCACCTGAGGTCAGGAATTTGAGAACAGCCTGGCCAACATGGTGAAAACCCATCCCTACTAAAAATATAAAAATTAGCCATGCGTGGTGGTGGACGCCTGTAATCCCAGCTACTCAGGAGGCTGAGGCAGGAGAATTGCTTGAACCAAGGAGACAGAGGTTGCAGTGTATTTTTGTTGGTGTTTAGTTTCCCATTTTGTATAGTTTTGCTCTGATATGTGTTATTACTTTCATTCTACTAATGTTGGATTTGGTTTTCTAATTCCTTGTTTTCTTAATTCCTTGGGGTGCATTGTTAGGTTGTCTATTTGACATATTTGTATTTTTTATGTAGGCATTGATTATTATAAACTTCCCTCTTAGCACTACTTTTGTTGGATCCCAGAGGTATATATGTTGTGTTTTTTCTCTATTTGTTTCTGGAATTATTTTCTTTTTAATTTCATCATTGACCCAGTGGTCATTCAGGATCCTGTTGGTTAATTTCTATGTATTTGTATTGTTTTCAAAGTTCTTCTTACTATTGATTTCTAGTTTTGTTGCATTGTATTCTGAGAAAATATTTGAAAAAATTTTGATTTTTTAAAATTTGTTGAGACTTGTTTTGTAGCCTAACATATGATTTATCCTGCTAGAATGCTGCATATGCTCATGAGAAGAATGTGTATTCTGTGACTGTTGGATAAAATATTCTGTAAATGTTAGGTTCACTTAGTCTAAAATTCAGTTCAAACTCCAACACTCCACCCACAGCATTTGACACATTATGTAAGTGGAGTGTTGAAGTCCTCAACTATTATTGTATTGGAGTCTATCTCTCCCTTTAGATTTAATAATATTTGTTTTATCTATCTGGATGTTGCAGTGTTGGGTGCCTACACATTTATAATTGTTACAGTCTTGCTGACTTGATACCTCTATTATTATATAATGACCTTTTTTGTCTCTTTTAACTCTTTTTAACCTAAAGTCATTTTTATTGGTATAAATATAGCTACTCCTGCTAAATTTAGGTTTTCATTTGCATGGAATATCTTTTTCCATCCTTTCACTTTCATTTTATTTGTCTTCATATATGAGTTTCTTCTGGACAGCATATGGTTGGGTCATGTTTTTCTTAATCCATTCAGACAATCTGTATCTTTCTAGGGGGTAATTGAATCCATTTACATTCCAGGTTATTATTGATATGTAAAAAGTTATTCCTGTCAATTTGTTAATTATTTTCTGATTATTTTCTTTATCTTTTGTTCCTTTCTTTCACTTTGTTTTTTATTGCAATTTGATGGTTTTCTGTAATAGTAATATGTAAGTCCATGTTTTTCTTAGATTTGTGTATCTGTGTGTGTGCTCTGTGAGTATTACACTTTCATGTGATTTAATGATGGCAAACACTGGCCCTCACATCTAGATGCAGAATTCACTTAGGAAGGACCAAGACTCCCTCCTTGGAGGATCAGTCTTGTGACACATTCTCTCAGCTTGTACTTGTCTGGAAAGGAGTTTTTCTTCATTTTTAAAGAATAGCCTTCTAATATAGTATTCTTTGCTTCTTGGCTGATTTTTTTTTTTCCTTTCAGGACTTTGAGTATATCATCCCATTCTCTACTGGCTTGTAAGGTTTCTGCTAAAAAACCCTGTTAGTCTGATGGGGGTTCACTTAAATGTGACTTAGTGCTTTTCTCTTCCTGTTTTTAAAATTCTGTTTTTGACTTCTGATGGTTTGACTATAACGTGCATTGGAGAAGACATTTTTAGGTTGATTCTATTTGGGAATTATTTGAAATTTCTGCATTTGGATGCTTTTATTTCTTGCAAGACTTGGGAAGTTTTTGGCTATTATTTCATTAAGTAGGTTTCTATGACTTTGTTTCTTCTTTCTCTGGAATACCCAAACTCAAACACTTGTTCTCTCTGTGGAGTCTCATATGTCATGTAGGCTTTCTTCATTATTTTTTATTCTTTTTTTTTTTTAGGTCTGACTAGATTATTTCAAAATACCTGTTTTCAAGATCAACAATTTTTCTTCTGCGTGGTTTAGTCTTATTGAAGCTCCTTTTGTATTTTTGTTTATTTATGTAATTGTTCAAGTTCAGAATTTCTGTTTGGTTTTGTATGATATATATCTATTTGTTTAATTTCCTATTCAGATTATGAATTGTTTTTCTGATTTCTTTGTATTTTTTATCTGTGTGCTCTTGTATCTCACTGGGTTATTTTAATGTTATTATTTTGAATTATTATTTAAGCATTTCATAGACTTCTTTTTTGTTGAAATCTGTTGCTGAATAGATAGATACTCTTTTTTTCCTTTGGAGGTGTCATGTTTCCTTGCTTTTTCTGATTTTTTGTGTCCTTACATTGAAATCTGCATCTGATGTAACAGTTGCTTGTTCCAATTTATGGAATGGCTTTCATAGGGAAAGACTTTCTACAGATGTATCTATTATGTTGATTGAATACGATGTTTTGGCTTTGATTTTCAGTGCATGCAGTAGTGCAGTCTCTGTATGATTTCTTTAACTGTAATCACTATCAGTGGTTCCTATGAGTTATTCAGTGGTCTCAGCTGCAGTTGTTAGTGGAGACTGTGGTGCAACATTGCTAACAATGGTGACACAAGCTGGGCCAGTCCTCAGGCCCCAGTGGTGGCAGTTGTGGGCTGAGCATGTCAGCCCTTGTGTATGCAGTATACATGGGTACTGGTGGTAGCAGGTAGAGATAGACCATTTTTAGGGCCTCCAGGTGGCTTTCTTAAGCGTTTGCATTGGCACCAGTAGGCTGGAGAGATCCTCTAGGCGCCAGTAGACTGAACAAGCTCTAGGCAGCTTATACAGCATCTGTGATCAAAATAACAGTGGTGTGCCAATCTTCAGGCCTCCAGGTAGTGCTTGTTGGGGAACATGCCAGCAGCAGTGGTGGCAGAAAGCTTGGCGGGTCTATCCCCAGGCTCTTGTTAGGGGTGCACAGATGACAGTGGTGGTGGACAGGTTGACCTCTAGGACCCTAGAAGACACATGCCAGTACTGGCAAGGTTGGCACCAGGTGAGCTGGGCCTGTCCTCAGGCCCCTTACCATGCACACAGACTGTGGAAGATGTTTTTGTCAATCCCCAGCCCCGTGGCTCAGGTGTGTAGGCATGAGCAGACTGGGTGGAGCAGTCCACTGGCCTCCAGAAGGCATGCATGGGAACTAATGGAAGTCGGGGGAGTCAGATCAACCCCAAGCTCCCAGATAATGCACACAGGCACTGGCAAGAAAGGTATCAAGAGGAGTGGTCTTTTTCTGCGTCCCCATGATAGTTTATCAGGATGCAGGTGGTGGCAGGCAGGACATGTCAATCCTCTTGTCCCTTCCCAGTGTTCTCAGGTGCTGGCAGCAGGCAGGCTGGATCTGTTTCCAGGTCTCCTGATGGTGCACCTTTGTGCATCAGCAGTGATAGGCAGGGGAGGCTGATACCTAGGCCTCACATCCGCAGTGGTGAAAAGGCCTGGGCCTTAGGCCACCAATGGTATATGTTGGTACAGTCTGTGGTACATGGGGTCAGTCAATCTCCTGGCTCCTAGATGACACTCGTGGGCACTGGTAGTGGCAGCACTGGTCAGAGGGGGCCTGTCCTCAAGCTCACTGATGATGCAGGCAAGCACCAGCTGTGGCTGGCAAGAGGTATTGATTTTCAGGCCCCCAGATGGTGAGATTCAGTGGGAGCAATGGTGGGTGGGACAGGTCTGTTCTTAGGTCCACAGAAAGTACCCAAGCTTCAGGTCCCTAGGCCCCCTGAAAGCTTGTACAGGTATGTGGCAGCCCTACTGCTGGGAGGGGGCAGGGTTGCTGTCAGGGGCAGTATTCCTGTGCACACTGCCCTCAGGCTCTGGGAGGCATGTGTCTCAGCTCCCTTTGTCCCAGGGACAGTCTTCTTACTGAGTTTCACCTTTCACCACAAATTCCCTTGGCTATACAAAACTGCATGGGCTAGACTGCTGGAGATTCATCCGCACCACTGGTCCACCCAGTGCAGTGATGCTACAGTTTTCTGGGTAGACATACGGAGATGTCAATGAGGATCCAGGGATGTGGAGATGCAGGGGCCTTTTGGGTCCCAGGGCAGGATATAGTCTGGTGGGGGCTGGGCTCTCTAAATGGCACCAGGCTGCAGTTGTTTGTGTCTCAGGGAAGTGTGCGGGACCCAGTACAAATTCCTTCTCTGGAACCATGTTATTGTGTGGACTCTCCCTAGGGAGTGTGGCAGTTCCCTAACCTGGTCCCAGAGACAATGATGGCTGAGGCTATCTCTGTGGCTAGTACCACAGTAGTCTGCAGTGGGAATGTGAACTACTGGGATCTGTCACTTACATATTTTCTGCACTGGAAGGTTTCTCCTGGTTCACAGCTGGTCCCAGCCTGGGAGGATGCTTCACTTCCTTTTGCTTCTCTGCCTAAGAGGTTCCCTGACACTTCCCTGCTGAATTTTAGTGTTCCGTGTTATCATCTCTATTTGACTTGTTATTATCTACTATTTGACTTGTTATTATCTACTCACTGTTTTGGTCCTTTTTAACAGAGGAGGTGAGTGCTAGGTGCCTTTAGTCAGCCATCTTGAAGCCCTTCCCTATGTATTTTAACTATAGTTTAAAAAATCAATAGGAAAGTAAGAAATTAGTGTAGTAAGAGTTATACAGGAAATAAACGTCTTAGAGAGGTCCAATTTATATTTTATGAATACTTTAATAAAGTTATATTTCCTATGAACATTATTTAATGCTATTATTTATAAAGTTACTTTCTTTTCTCCTCAAAGTTTAAATCAAATCTGAATCCATAATATACTTGCCACCTAGTTAATGAATAATGCTCAGAATATTAATTATATTGTGAGTATGCATATATGAACAGAATAAAATTCTAATAGGATTCATTTTTTCCTTTTTGCTTTCATTTGAAATGTATTAAAATTGAGCACTATGAAATTGTGTAATATCTTTAGAACTTAAATTGTTAAATAAACTTATACAAATGCAATAAGACTTACACATGGTATGTAAGTGTGACAAAAAGGAGGTGCAGTGTAGTGTCCCTGGGTCCCCGGCATATTTTATTAATGCAAACCATGGCCTGACAGACTATTAAATACAGTATCACACACCGTAATTTTTCAAGAGACTTGTAAGAACTAGTACAGGTTTACAATATATTGTTTTGAAAAGGACAGCAAAATAATAAAATATCAATGATACACAGCTATTTTAATATTGTAAAATTGCACATGTATAAGAGCAGATAAAGATCACTCCTTTTAACTTTAGCTTCATTGAAAACTCCCTATTTTGTTCTCATTTTTCTCCTTTCATAACTGACTGGTAAAATTTTATTTATGGTCTACCTGCAATGCTTATAGAGCAGTTAGTAACCACCAGAAGAGTTCATTAGCACTGAATTGCTGCCTCGTGGATTTAGTGACACACATGCAAAGCTGGGATTCAGCAAGAAACAGCTGAATTTGAGCCATTTTTGGACCACAGTGCAAAATGCTCAAAAGGTAATATTCCTTGAGGAAAACAATATGCATCTTAATAGATAACATCCATCTCTCCCATCTTATTAAATATTACCAGTCATTTTCAGCAAACTAACACAAAAACAGAAAACCAAACACCGCATGTTCTCACTCAAAAATGGGAGTTGAACAATGAGAACACATGGACACGGGGGCAGGCATCAGACACCGGGGCCTATTGGGGGGTGGGGGACTGGGAGAGGGATAGCATTAGGAGAAATACCTAATGTAGATGACGGGTTGATGGGTGCAGCAAACCACCATGGTACGTGTTTACCTATGTAACAAACCCACATGTTCTACACATGTACCAGATAACTTAAAGTATAATTTAAAAAAATTAATGATACTATTGATTCCCATTTCTCATAAGATTATTTCCCTCCCTCCCTCCTTCCTTCCTTTTACTCTTTCTCTTTCCTTCCTTCCTCCCTCCCTTCCTTGTTTCCTTCTTCCCTCCCTTCCTATCTTTTGTCTATCTTCCATCCTTTCTTTTTTTTTCAGATACCAGTCATGAGTTACATTCTATAGCAAATTAGAAATGTATCAAGTTATTATAATTACTCAGATGCCCTTAATTTGCTTCCTGCAAAGTCCATTAATAAAAAAAGAGATAACTGTTCATCTGTCAAATTCAGGACATATTGCAATGAAATACTGATAGAAATAAAAAGACATAATTATAATTCTTTTCACTGTTAAAAAAGTAAGGTTCTAATGTGAAAAAATGTTTTAACTACTATAACAGTTACCAGGTTGTAGCTGAAATTGCAAAATAAAAAAACGAATTTTACATTTATAAATTACTTAAAATATGTTTCATCAGTTTGTTATTAGAAATCAAAGATGATATAAGTAGAGTATAAATGAGACACCAAAATTGCTCTCTGCTCCTTCTCTTTTCATTCATTTATTTACCATGTATCATGCCCTTGTTCAGTGCAACACAATAATCTTACGATATGTCTGTCATCTCTCTCACAAGAGTTTCTGAGTTAGAAAGAGTTAATGATAAATCCATTGAGATTCAGGCATTTCGATCAGAAAATAAAACAAATTAGAACAACTGAAAGAGAAGAAATTATCTAATGTGACTCATAAATTTGAGAAATCTCAGAACTGGCAAATAGACTAGTCCAGCAGTAGTAGCAAAGCTTAGCTTTATTATTAAAAAAAAAATTCAACAGTGTTTTTTTTTTAATAATTCAAAAACTAAAACACTAAGATGACTATTTTACAAAATTGAGAAGTTCTTAATTTTTATCTAAAATAACATGTATTTAAAGAGCTTTATTAGTCAATAAATTTATTAATTCTATCAATAGGAATGATTGACATTCATTCATATGGATATAGCATGAAGAGTTGTATCTACTGTGTGCCTGATACATCTTTAAATTTTGACATACCACAGTCAACAAAACATCCATGTGCATATGTGTAAATGCAGTTGATCAGAAAAAGACTGGCATGATATATACCAGCATATGGACTAATAATTCTTTGTGATAGGGCTGTCCTGAGGACTGTATGATTGAGCATTATCTCTGGCTAATACACACTAGAGGTTTTCTTCACCCCCTCTATTTACATAAGGCAATCAAAAATGTCTCTATACATTGCCAAATATTATTCTGGGGTAAAAATTGTCCACATTTGAGATCCATGTAGGTATATGAACAACTTATGATATAATTTATTTAGGGATAAGAGTGCTATAGACGAAAAAAAGGTGAACTGGCCTTTGAAAACCCACATTTCTATGTCAACCAGTTTGAATCTTTTTATAATTTGGAGATGATTTTTGTATATTACTTAGGTAATTTTAGAAACTGGTAAAAAAAATCAAAGATAAGCACCTAAATGCAAAAGATAAACAGAAAATATTCATATTACCTATGAAAACACACAAAAGTATGATAACTAGTATATTAGCTCTTTGTATTCAATTCCTTGATAAGGTTTGACTGTGGCCCTACCCAAATATCATCTTGAATTGTAGCTATCCATAATCCCCATGTGTCATGGGAGGTAATTGAATCTGATGGGATTCAATTCCCATGACATCTGACGGAGGTAATTGAATCATGGGTGAGATTTTTCCATGCTGTTCTCATGATAGTGAATAAATCTCATGAGAACTGATGGGTTTTATAAAGGGCAGTTTCCCTGCACAGGCTCTCTTGCCTTCTGCTACATAAGACATGTCTTTGCTCTTCCTTCACCTTCCACCATGATTGTGAGGCCTCTCTAGCTATGTGGAACTGTGAGTCCATTAAACCTTTTTTTTTTTTCAATAAATCACCCAGTCTCGGGTATGTCTTTATTAGAAGTATGAGAACAGACTAATATAGTCAATTGGTTGCCAGAGAATGCAGCACTGCTGTAAAGATACTCAAGAATATGGAAGTGACTTTGGAACTGGGTAACAGGTGGAAGTTGGAACCATTTGGAGGGCTCCAAAGAAGGTAGAAAAATGTGGGAAAGTTTGGAACTTCCTAGAGACTCATTTAATGGCTTTGACCAAAAGGCTGATAGTGATATGGACAATAAAGTCCAGGCTGAAGTGGTCTCAGATGGAGACGAGGAACTTGTTGGAAACTGGAGTAAAGGTCACTCTTGCTATGCAGAGACTGGTGGCATTTTGCCCCTGCCCTAGAGATCTGTGGAACTTTGAACTTGAGAGAGATGATTTAGTATCTGCTGGAAGAAATTTCTAATCGGCAAAGCATTCAACAAGAAGCAGAGCATAAAACTTTGAAAACTCTATGGCCTGATGATATGAGAGAAAAGAAAACCACATTTTTTGACGAGAAATTCAAGCTGGCTGCAGAAATTTGCATAATTAATGAGGAGCCGAATGTTAATCACCAAGACCATGGAGAAAATGTCTCTAGTGCATGTCAGAGACATTTGAGGCAGCCCCTTCCATCACAGGTCCAGAGGTCTAAGAGGGAAAAACAGTTTCCTGGGCCAGGTTCAGGGGCTCCCTGATGCATGCAGTCTTGGGACTTGGTGTCCTGTGACATACATGCTCCAGTCATGACTAAAAGTGGGCAACATACAGCTCAGGCCATTGCTTCAGAGGCTGCATGCCCCATGCCTCAGCAGCTTCCACGTGGTGTTGAGCCTGTGGATGCACAGAAGTCAAGAACTGAGGTTTGAGAACCTCTGCCTAGATTTGAGAAGATGTATGGGAACACCTGGTTGCCCAAGCAGAAGTCCGCTACAGGGGCAGAGCCCTCATGGAGAACCTCTGCCAGGGCGGTGTGGAAGGGAAATGTGAGGTTGGATCCCCCCTGGGGCACTGCCTGGTGGAGCAGTAAGAAGAGGGCCACCATCTTCCAGACCCCAGAATGGTAGATCCAACAGCAGCTTGCACCATGTGCCAGGAAGTGCTGCAGACACAACGCCAGCCCGTGAAGGCAACCAGGAGGGGTCCTGTACCATGCAAAGCCACAAAGGCAGAGCTGCTCAAAACTATGGGAAACTACCTCTTGCATCAGCATGATCTGAATGTGAGACATGGAGTCAAAGGCGATCATTTTGGAAGTTTAAGGTTTAGTGACTGCCCTATTGGATTTCAGACTTGCATTGGGCCTATAGCCTCATTGGTTTTGACTGATTTCTCCAATTTGAAATGTGTATATTTACCCAGTGCTTGTATCCCCATTGTATCTAGGAAGTTAACTAACTTGCTTTTGATTTTACAGGCAGAAGGGACTTGCCTTGTCTCAGATGAGATTTTGGACTGGGAATTTTGAGTTAATGCTGGAATGAGTTGAGACTTTGTGGGAGTGCTGAGAAGGCATGATTGTGTTTTGAAATGTAAGGACAATGGTATGGTTTGGCTGTGACATCACCCAAATGTCATCTTGATTGTAGCTGCCATAATCCCCTTGTATCATAGAAGGGACCTCATGGGATGTAACTGAATCATGGGGGCAGGTTTTCCCATGCTGTTCTCATAAAAGTGAGTAAGTCTCATGAGATCTGATGGTTTTATAAAGGGCAGTTTCCCCCGCCAACACTCTCTTGCCCACAGCCATGTAAGACATGCCTCTGCTCCTCCTTCACCTTCTGCCATAATTGTAAGGCCTTTCCAGCCATGGGGAACTATAAGTCCATTAAATCTTTTTTTTAATAAATTACTCACTCTCAGGTATGTCTTTATTAGCAGCATGAGAAAGGACTGATACATTCCTCTTCAAATTTGTTTACAGAATGAGAGAATTCTTGAAATAGTGTTCTGTGTTTAAAATTTATGTTAAATCACAACGTTGAGACAAAAACTATCTAGCACACAATGGAGCTTAGTTTTATATTATGAGAAAATCTTGTTAATTTTATCCTGTCACAGTTTCATCATTGCTTCTGTAAGCCATTAGGAAGCAATGGATGATTTATAAATGTTTTGTAAATACAGGTAGAAAACCAAATGGAAGGAATTATTATAAAGGAAGAGGACAAAGAAGTTTCCTCCTTTCTGATGCTGCTCACAAATTATCTTGAGTTCAAAAAGTAAACATTTTTAAATGACCGATAAATCATAATACATATTAAAATTTATGTATAAGATAGCTAGGGTCCCTAAATTAATTAATTACCCAATAGTCTCAACAATTTCTAATATCTAAATTTGTGATCTATCACAAAACATTGCTACTTTTATTAGATTGGTTTAGATATGTCTAAACAAAAGTAAACTTTTGCTATAGATGCTTGCATTATATACAATTGGTTTTGATGGATCTTCAGTAATGAAGGAAAGTTATGTTTGTTTTCACTGTTTTTTTTTTCTTTTTTTTAGACAGTCTTACTCTATCGCCAGGCTAGAGTACAGTGGTGCGATCTCAGCTCAATGCAACCTCCACCTCCTGGGTTCAAGCAATTCTCCTGCCTCAGCCTCCTGAGGAGCTGGGACTACAAGCACACGCCTCCATGCCCAGCTAAGTTTTGTAACTTTAGTAGAGACGGTGTTTCACCATGTTGGCCAGGATGGTCTCGATTTCTTGACCTCATGATCTGCCTGCCTCAGCCTCCCAAAGTGCTGGGATTACAGGCATAAACCACCATGCCCAGCCATGTTTTCACTGTTATAAATAGTGCCTCTGTTACTGTTGTTTTGCTTTAGCTCTACTCTAAGTTAATAATGATGCACCATGTATAGATGACATAACTGGAATCTATACCATCTAGCCTTTGGTAATATAAAATTGGAATATAAATCCAAAATATTTCTCATTATCATTTGAGCTATAGAATATTCTTTACTATTAATGGCATTTTATACAAGCAAAGACTTACAAATTATTGTTAAGTTTGTTAACATTATACAGGAAATAAGACATTGACCTTAAATATAAGAATCTAACTGCTAATATGCACTAATTTGGTTATCTTTAATTTTATGATGCCAACTAAGCAGTTTAAAGCCCACAGGAGAGTTTTACCCAGAAACAGGAATAGTAATGTGCTAAATTATATAAATGTGCATAAAAATTTAATCACCTTTGGAAATCCCTCACCTATGTTGTGTTGATTTATGAGCTGCACAGTTCCCATTTTTTAAAGGCATTTTTAACCATTTGGAAGACTAAGTCAGATGATCGCATACCATAAAACTGTGTTTCTTAAGTCATTTTAATTCAGACATCCAATGTGTTCTCAACAGATGTTTGGGAGTAAATTTGTGTGATCTAAATTCTAATTATAATATGGTGAAATAGGCTTATGGCAATTTTATCGTTGAACAATAACTGTTACAAAAGCAACAAAAAGGCTAAGCAAAAAAGGTTACAATCACAAAGAAATACCCAAACTGCAATGTGTGCTTGGGATACAAGTGTAAACTAATGTTAAACACTCCTGATGTAAATGCTGTCTCTGTCACATACTATTTTTGTTACTTCACGTAAGTTATCTTTACCTCTATCTTATTATAAAGGTAATAATATAACTGCCATATGACTGCCATAACAAAATACCACAGATCTGTGACTTGATAGAAATATTTTTCTCATATTTATGGAGATTAGAAATCCAAGATCAAGGTGCAGGCAGGGCTGGTTTCACATAAGGTCTTTCTTGTTGGTTTTCAGATGGCTGCCTTCTTACTGCGTCCACACATGGCTTTTCCTCTGTGTGTGTCATCCCTGGTGTCTCCTCCTGTTTTTATAAGGACACCAGTCATATGGGTTAAGACCCTACCCTAACAGACTCATTTTGACATAATCATTTCTTGAAAGACCTTATCTCTAAATACCACTATATTCGGAGGTTCTGAATTTTGGGGTGACACAATTCAGCCCAAAACACCTCACTAAACCTTAGTTTGGCTTTATTTTCTGAAAAAATTGAGATAATATTATTACTTGTATGACAAGATTGCTATGAGAATAAATGGGATACAACATGCAAATCACTTAGTATAGTGACAGGCACATTTTAAATATTTAATAAATATAATTTTGCTGGTATTAAAATTGTTATTATCAATATCAGCATATTATTATAATCTCATCTGGATTTATTTTGTGTTACATTTTATAATAACAGTATCCTATTTCATGTAATCCTTATTTTTTTATTTTTTATGTTTTGAGACAGGGCCTCACTCTGACACCTAGGCTGGAGTGCAGTGGCAGGAATATGGCTCACTGCATCCTAAACCTCCTGGGCCTGGATTCTCCCACTTCAGCCTTCCACATAGCTGGGACTTACAGGTGCAGACCACCACACCCAGATTATTATAATTATTATTATTGTATTTTTTTGCAGAGCAGGGGTTTTGCCATGTTTCCCAGGATAGTCTCAAACTCCTGAGCTCTACTGATCCACCAGTCACAGTCTCCCAAAGTGCTGAGATTATAGATGTGAGCCATTGCGCCTGGCCCCCTTATGTTTCTTCAACATATTTCCTGAACTAATTACAGACTCAGTGAATTCTTTCTTGCTTTGTATTTTGAGAAATATAGCGATAAAAATCATTATCCTCACTGACAATAAAAAAGCAAGTTATATTTAGTTAGGCAAAGGCATACTGTTATTTCAAGTATCAGATTAGAATTTGAACTATACTTTTCATAGAAAATAACCATATTAATGATCTGTATTCTTACATGCATATGAAAAAAGTGAATTGTGTTATGTAAATCAGGATAACTGAGATTATTCTATAATATTCTCCAAATAAAATAACAATGTCTTGATACAATAAAAGTTTATTACTTGCTCAAGGAACATGTCAGTTGTAAGTTTGTATATGGGAGGTGGCTCCTATGCTCACTGTAGTCATTTAGGTATCTGGGCTTGTTTACTAACTATATCACAAATTCTGCCAGATATTGTGGCGTAAGTAAAGAACGTTCTTGAAGCTCTTCTTATTAAGTAAATGTCTTTCCTATAAGTGAGATATTTTATGCACTTATAATTTTTCAGAACTAATCATATGACTGCAGTTACCTACATCAGAATCAGGAAGGATAATTCTATTATATTTTCAGAATTCAGTGAGGTGACCATATTTGAATATATAGTGAACAAAATTAATTGCTACTACAATTGCAGTCTCTCCATGTCTTAAATTCAACTCATACATTTTGACATTAATGTTTTTACAACCATAGGACAAGTATCCATGGGAATGAATACACACACACAAACACACAAGACAACATATATTACTGAATAAAAATCAATGACTAGCAAAGTTATTATAATAATCTCTATAAAAACTTCATCCCTAATAGTTATAACATTATATAAAATAAATGTAATCCATTATGACACATTGTTTTTATCAAAACACAAATTGTTCTTGAAAGAAGAAAGCCTCTATCTTTTTTGATGATAGTTAACAAAAAATTATCTGTTGCCAAAAGGAGCCCTCATAATAAAAATTCATAAATTTGCAACACTCCAACAGACTGTTAAACAATGATGGATGCTGTTAGAAATAAACCAATATTAGCATATGAAATTATTGACTTAAAATGGTCTAACATTAATAACATAAAAAGAGCTGGCTTAAAAAAATGACATGAAAGCTTTGTAACAAAACATTATTATAATTGAAGGAGTACTATTAAATTAATCATAGCCACTGATTCCTTGAAATAAAAGTATATTTAAAAATTAAAATAATTATTTTTATTTTGAGCCCAAGGCTTTGATGATTATAATAATCATAACTCCTGAAAAATTAAATTGCATAACCAATTTGATGATTATAATAATCATAACTCCTGAAAAATTAATTAAATTGCATGACTAATCAATGTATATTCTGTAAGCTCTTTATCCTGTGCTATAGCAGTAGCAAAACTAAGGAAGAAAACTAAAAAGAAAGAAAATAAAGTAAGGTTTTATTATACATAAAACCTGAACAATGAAAAGTATCAAGAGTAACTAAAGAAAAAGTTGTATGTATTTTTCGTACTTAGGTCCACTCTTGTTCTTAAATTTCCAAAAACTATCTCTACATATGTTAAAATAGAAAAAGCCTGTGAAAAGTTACATATTTCTCCAGGGCAAACAAAAGTTCATTGTCTTGTGAAATGCAGAATTCAAGATTTCCCACAGTGATGGATTCAAAAATAAAAGAAAATATTTGAATAAATGGTTATGTTTTATTAAGTAATGGTTTTTCCTAAATATTATTTCTATACTTTTTCCTTACTTCTCCTTCTGCCAAAATCTAGTACTTCCCCATGTGGACCTGTAATAGGATTCTTCAGAAAAAAAGAACCAACAGATTCCAATTGTGTGTGTGTCTGTGTAAAATTTAACAACAAATCTTATGTATACACATAAGAGAGATGCAGACAGAGAAGTCCCAAGATGGGCAGTCAGCAAGCTGGAGACCCAGAAGAGCCGATGCAGAAAGCTCTAATCTAAAGACTTAGAAAGCTCCACCCCAAAAGAGCCAACGTTTCAATTCAAGTCTGCAGGCTGTAGAATTCCTATATCGCAGTTCAAGGCAGTCCAGCCAGAGGAATTCCTTCTTACTCTACCTTTTTGTTCTACTCAGATCTCCAACTGGCTGGAGGAGGCCCACCTCAACGAGCTCCCTTATCAGGCTCTCTACATGCTCAGTCACAAACACTTCCCTGAATTTCCCCAGAGCCAGATACCAAACCTCACTCAACTCTCCCCACTTGCCATACATTACCTATCTCTTACAGCTCCATCCTGAAGTTACCCTGTCTCTGGGTGGGCCACCTTGTGTACCCTGCCAGGCAGTCTTCTCTCCTTTGGGGTTGAAAGTAACATAGAATTTGCTTTTCATCTATGCAAGTGCCCATGTGTTGTGTCCCATCATCCAAACAAGGAGGTATGCACATCTGTACATATAAGTGCATACATATCTATCTTCCCCCCACAATTTCTGCCCTAGTTCAATTTGCAATTATTCCTATGTTGAACTGTTAAAATACTCTTCTAATATAAACTATCCATTCTGCAATTCGAGATCCCAAATATTATTTATAAAATAAATCACCCTGTGAATGCCTCTGCTTAAAATTATTTGTTCAGGTTTACAAACAGTTTCAAATTTGAATCCACAATAGTTTTTCTGTTCTTGTACAGACACATTACTGGAACACAGAAACTTTACATTGCAAAGCTCTCTGACAATACTATTTCTATTACCTGTATTATCCTTATCAAATTCAGCTGGAAATTCCCTAGTTGTTCTTCAAAAACTAGCACTAACAGTGTCTTCAACCCCGAGGATAAAATTAATAGCTGCTAATTCCACAACTGCAGCACCTAGCAAACACCACCAAAATGTATCCTATCAATGTGTAACATGTTTATGTGGCTACATTTTTACTTCCCAATTAAAATGGACTTTCTGAGATAGTAAGTATAGTTTATTTTTCCTTGTATTCACTCTCAATTATATTATCAAATACCTGGCAGATAGGGCACACTGAATCATTTGATTTGTTGAGTTCAAGTGACTATAACTTATACGTATATATATATAAATACATAGACTAACTAAAGGTGTGTGTGTGTGTATATATATAGATGTATACATATACATGTATCTATAGGTGTATACATATACACATACACACATACACACACACACACACAAAACCCTTTAGTTAGAATACATTTACTAATCTGGGAAGGAGACTACTTTTATTAAAAGTATTTCTTAAACTAAAATTTTGGGGCAATTATAAGGAAATGGTGAGATTTGTTTTTCCCCCACAACACAGCAAATATATCAGAAGTACCTGTCCTCATGCTTTATGTGGCCCAGAAATAGTTAAATATTGAAATGTGGAGATGTTGCAATAAAACTTAAGCCCAGAAGTCATAAATTCAAGGATTCTCTCAGGTAATTTTTAACTTAACCTTATTTTTGCCATGTAAAATCAGAGAGATTTATACATAATATCCATCAGGAAAAAATTCTAAAGAAAATATCACTTTCACCATCTTTAGAAAAACTGATTCATATTTTTTAAATCCTGCATTTTTATAAGTGTATTCAGTGCCATAGAAAAAGAAACTGCTAGATCAAGATAAATAGACACGAATCCTTCATGCTTTGTAGATGGAACATTCTGGAAATTGTAGGTAGTGTGGAAACTCTGCACAATTTAAAAAAAAGCTCTGGGATAAAGATTGAACGAATGCAATAATTACTTAAGTAAAGGATGAGCACAGGTTCTGGGCCAGGTGGGAATGCAAAGGAGGGTTGGACGTAAAAAAAAGGCAGGGAGACCTTATGAGAGCCATATGCTGACCAAAGAGTTCCTCAAATGTATAAGGGGAAAAGAATTGCAATATAGCTCCAAATTTTGCTGTAATATCATATGTATGTAGGTATATATATTACATAGTTTTTATGTATATTATATACATCCCCACCTGTGCATTGCATATTTCAACTAATTTATTATATGCAGTTTATTGCAACATATGACTCAGCATACCGATTTATTAAATCCCATGCTTTTAAGACCCTCCTTCATGCATGGTTACATAGAGACAATTATACCCAGTAGCTGTGTGGAACACTTTTGAACATGAGGCTGAGGCCTACAAAGAGTAGTTCAAGTAAATGGCAGCCTGGATCAGCTCGCTTTCTTCACATCGAAACTATAATCCAAATCCTATCTTTCACTGTAAGTCTAAATTTTGGTTTCCATGTACCTAAATATAGTTTTATTTATGAAAATGGTCAAAGTTTTAACTTTACTCATGCTTCCATGTTACTTTAAAAAAGTTACATATAAGAACTAAGATAAACACTATTATTTTATTAGTAAATAAAAACAATTGTGATATATGTCCTGCTTATACTCCTCAATACTCTTCAAAATACTAAATTCAGTATTTAGTACTTTAGTATTTCAGTGCAAATTTGACTTAGCAACTTAGCATAAATTAATAAGAAATGAACACTTTAGAACATAAAATAACATCTGCAAATAATGCTGTTGCTCCATTGCGGCTGCTCCCTACACACCAAGCAACATATGACCAGAGGCAGCATTTAGCACAACTCTCTGGAGGATATTTTGTTATTTGCTGTGAGAAAAAGGAAAAATGAAGCCCATTTGTCAGTGGTAGAGATGAGACTCTAACCATTTTTGGTTTCTTTCCACCATTTATTTTATAAAACATAAGCATCCAGTTCATAGAGACCTAATGTTAGAAAGCTGTACCTATGATTAACAGATGGCAGCTTGTGGGGAGTTGGAATATGGAGCAATAGGAGCTGGATATTCTGTATTTATTTATTCTTGAAGCTGATAAGCATTTGAGAGGCTTTCCTATTTACAAATTTGCAAACAGAAATAAATCATGTTAGTCAACAGCTTTTATTTTCAATTTTATTCTATGAGTCATGAGACTTGGAGTATCGGAAAATATTGAAAAAGAATACATATTTATATAACTGTATATGCATATGCAATGTCTTCAAAATAAATACTGGATTCTTTATTTTTAAGATGAATGAACTACCAAAATACGTATTATTGTGTATGTTTAATAAGAGGAAACAATATTTCCAAGCCTGTTAATAGTACATAAAAGAAAATAAGAATATAAAAATATTTTATTTTAAAATGTTTACCTCAAAGTATTGATTTAGTTATTTAGTTGCCTCAAACATTGATTTAGGTTTTTTATGCCTAAAAAATTAGTTGTTTATGTCTTTGAAATCACTAGTCTGCAATCTGCCTATTGACAATAAGGAAAATAAAGTGTCTTATCTCACATCCTGTCAAACCATAATTACATGAACATTTGCACACAGTTAATTTTGTTTGTATTCAGTTAGAAATACCTGCTGGGTGGGGATTATCACTACATTCAGGATATGCCTGATTTGCCAAAAGGCCAGAACTATCACTCAGCATACTAAAATTCTCTCAGCAACTGAAGTAGATTTAGAAAGAATGAAAATGAGGTATCTTCATCATATTAAAGAAAATATTAGCTAATTTTCAAGCACTTGATATACATGAATTTATACAACCAATTTAAATATAAAAGACATTCTTTTGAGTTCACCTGATATTTGAGGGATTTTACCTACCAAACTCTATTGACAGAGGAAAAGAAAAATGCAATTGGTGCTCAAACTCATCTTCTGTTTATCTAATTGCAAAGTGAACAAATCTCTCAATTCACAATATAAAACTACCAGTATCCCAAGCCCTAATTAAATACTTTTAGAAAAAACTACCTAATTTTAGCCTCTATCAAAAGTCAGAAAATATTATATCAGAACCACTGTCTAAAGAAAGTACAATATCAACACATCTTGAGACAATTTACTTCTAGAAGCAACTACACTACCCTTGTCTGGGTAAAACACTTTATTATTATGAAACCAGATTGCTTGGGAATTGACAACTGCCAAAGGAAATGAAGTATGCCTAAATAATTTCAGAGGTATTAAGAACATTATTGCTTAATATTAGTACATTTATTACTATGACCCTACTTAAGTCATATTCGAAAAGGATGTGCTTGTGTGTTTGGTAATATTTTGGTACTAGGAGAGCTTGACATTCCAAGTTTCTCCCTATGGTAGGCAGAATTTCCCCTTAAAGATATCTACTCCCTAATTCCTGGAACCTGTGAATACATAATATTTCTTGAACAGAGGAATTTTGCAGATGTAATTAAGGTTGAAGATCTTAAAAGATTAATTTGAAATTTACAAGTGGGTCCAATCTAGTCACAGAAACCTTTAAAAGCTGAGAGCTATCTCCAGCTGGAGAAGAAGAAATTTGGCAAAAAAGATGTCAGAGAGACTTAAAGCTTAAGAACTTAACATACATTGCTTATTTGAAGAATGAAAGGATGAAGCGATCAGGAATGCAGGTGGTCTAAAGCAGCTAGGTCTCCCAGCCAATAGCCTGCCAGCATAGCACAGGAATTTTGCCAGAAACACGAATGATTTTGGAAGAAGATTCTCTCTCAAAGCTTTGAAATAAGAGCCCAGGCTAACTGATGCCTTGATTGTAGTCCTGTGAGATTTGGAAAAGGGGACGCAGTTGAGCCTACCAAGACTTTTGGCCTACAGAGTTTTAAGAAAATATGTTTGTGTTGTTCCAAACAATGAAATTTGTGACTATTTGCTACAGCAGTGATAGAAAACTAAGACACTGATCCACAGAAAGAATGGGCTTCCTACTTTGGATAACAGGAGCAACATATCCAATTGTAATCTCTTTTTTGTTGTCCACCAGTATACTCACAACTAATTTTAAGTAGGATCTTTATCCCTCGTATAGGTGCCTTTTTCATTCCACGTATTTTGATTTTTTCCTGAATTTTTTAAACAGTTTAATGATGTTTGTGTTTGCACCTTTAAAAAATTATATTAAGTTGCAACATCCTATTTAGAAATAAATGGAATATAAATATGAAAAATAAAATTAATTTTGTTTTTATTCATAGCTTCTGTCATTGTGAAATATTTAAATAGAGTCTACTGGAATACACAAAAGGCAAGGTAAAATAAATTAGGATTATATGTGATGAACATCAATTGTATTTCATAGACAATATATATTTTCTGCACCTTTGATGGCAGTAGACTGAGTTTTGGGGGAGATTTACCTTTCCTGCTTTATCTGAAATCTTGATGGTAGTGGCATGACATATATCTTACCACTTTAGTGAAGGGAATCTCTCCTAAGTTCTCCGTGGGGACATAGTTAAATCGTAGATTATCTGTTCTTACATAATCCATTTTAGCTTTTTTTTTTTTTTTTTTTTTTTTTTGAGACGGAGTCTCGCTCTGTCGCCCAGGCTGGAGCGCAGTGGCGCAATCTTGGCTCACTGCAAGCTCCGCCTCCCGGGTTCACGCCATTCTCCTACCTCAGCCTCTCGGAGTAGCTGGGACTACAGGCGCCCACCACCACGCCCGGCTAATTTTTGTATTTTTAGTAGAGATGGGGTTTCACCGTGGTCTCGATCTCCTGACCTCGTGACCCGCCCGCCTCGGCCTCCTAAAGTGCTGGGATTACAAGCGTGAGCCACCGCGCACGGCCAGCATATTTTTATGTAACCTTTAAAACCCATTCTCAATATTTTGCCTCAGATGTTCTAGCATCTCCACCTAATTTACTGTAAACTATTAATTTTTCTAAGGTTCGGCAAACCAAAAATGGCACTGGAAAAAGTTAAAAGTAAGACTTTAAGGGTATTGTGAAAGGAATAGACACAATAATGACGTATCAATTCAATGCTATTAAAACAACAGAAAGAGAGCTTTCAAAAGGTAGAGTAGGCAGATAGAAGATATCAGGTCATCTGTATTTTTTCACTTGCCTTATGCAAAGAAACAGTTAACATTATCCTATCTTTGTATCTTCAGAACCGGAGGTAGTTTTATAACTGGAATAAGATGCTCACTGAGAAAGTTAGTGTATTAGTCCATTCTCACGCCGCTAATAAAGACGTATCTGAACTGGGTAATTTATAAAGAAAAAGAGGTTTAATGGACTCACAGTTCCACATGGCTGGAGAGGCCTCACAATCATGGCAGAAGACGAAGCAGGAGCAAAGAACGTTTACATGGCGGCAGGCGAGAGTTTGTACAGGGAAAACTATGCTTTATAAAACCGTCAGATCTCGTGATACTTACTCACTATCACGAGAACAGCACAGGAAAAAGCCGCCCGTATGATTCAATTACCTCCCACCAGGTCTCTCCCACTGTAACACTTGCTGTCTGAGGCTTTAGAGGTCATTGGTACTCCCCTCCCCGCTACATGCTTCCGTAGGGCTCACAGAGTTTTGTTCCAGCTGGCACCCAAAAGCGCTCACCTGCGTGCTCCTTCCCGGGAAGGATTGAGCGCCAACAGGTTCCAGTGAGTGGAGTTTGCCCCTGCCAATGCTGAAGCAGCTGGCTAGCTCCAGTGTCTGCACTGCAGTTCCCACCCGCCAAGGGGTCAGGGGAATTTCCTGCTTCAGTATATTCCTCAAGACTGAGGATTTACTTACTTTTATAAGTGCCTAATTTGTAAGACAAAGCTCTCTTTCAACAAAGCATCAGCATTCTCTGAGTTGATAGGTGGCTTACCTAAGTCTTTTTTTCTTTAATTTTTATTTTACTGCTTTGAACTTGAGTGTTCATATTACCTCCTCAACACTCATAATTATTTATAATTGCCATTTTTACAGTACGGCTCAGGTACTACACTATTTTTATAGCCCAGTATGGACCCTTAGATCTTTACTCCAACCAAATTCACAACATGTGGGGGTCTTAGGACTTCGGATGTTTTATTATGCTAAGAGTTCTCACTCCTTTACTTATCACCATAAATAGCCAGAGGACAATTCTGTACTGGAAACCCATTATGAGAATCTGCTTTCTAGGAATCCGCTTCTAATACCACTTGTCTTTGTTTTGATTTACCCAAAATCAACCTTGAGATGGGAATTCAAGTATCAGTGGTTTATTGGAAGGTAATTTAGGGAATCATAATAGTTGTGTGGAGAAGTTAGACCCCCCAAAAATATAAATACTACATTAGATCATTTGAATTTTGATTCTTGATTTGACCCTTCTTTTCTATCAGGGATCAGGAAACTTTTTTTTTTTTTGAGACAGAGTCTTGCTCTGTTGCCCAGGCTGGAGTGCTGTGGCGCGATCTCAGCTCACTGCAACCTCCATCTCCTGCCTCAGCCTCCTGAGCAGCTGGGACTACAGGCGCCCACCACCACGCCCGGCTAATTTTTTGTATTTTTAGTAGAGACGGGATTTCACCATGTTAGCCAGGATGGTCTCGATCCTCTGACCTCGTGATCCACCCTCCTCGGCCTCCCAAAGTGCTGGGATTACAGGTGTGAGCCACTGCGCCCGGCCAGAAAACTTTTTCTGTAAAGGGTCGGTTAGTAAATGTTTTAGGCTTTGCAGGCCATGTGATCTCTGTCCTAGCCACTGAACTTGTCATGGTAGCATAAAAACAGCCATGGATAATGTGTCACTGATTGAACATGGATATGTTCCAATAACGTTATTTATAAAAACAGGCACTGGACTGGATTTGGCCCAGAGGCCCTACTTTATTAATTCATACCCTATTTTATGTCTCAAGGACAAGAATCATGACTTTTTATCCATATAACATAACTATTTGGCCAACTGTCTACACATAGATAATACTTACAGAGAAATGATAAAAATTTTAACATATTTATAGGTGATATGGATGGTGACATTGCAATGATCTTTCCTCTTGCTTACTTCAATGAACTTGAAAATATGGTTGCATTTTAAAAGGTAAGCTGAAAATTAAAACCCAAGATTGAATCATGAATAGTCATCTTCAAAGCAGAATAGCAATGCACCACCCAAACAAGCTTGGCAGTCACCTAATTTACTTTATTGCCCTTGATAAAGAAATAATATTTCCCCCAGTTGGTCAATTGTAAATAGATGGAAAGCAGATGAAGCAGAGAGAGAGGCAAACTTTGACTGAATAGCACTACTGTATCCAAAATAGAAAGGTGGAGCTTCAAGGATTTGACCTCATTGCCCTCAAGACAGGCAGAATGCTACTGTGGAAAGGATCCTTAGTCAGTCATAAATTTTGCTAAATATTTTACCTAATTCCCGCTTGCTTTTGTTCGTTGTTATTTTACCAACTTTCATGGAAAATTTTTGTATAAAATGTATTATTATCCCATTCATATTAAGTTCAAGCATATGCCTAAGTAAGCATGATACCACATAAGGACACAGCCTTAGAGAGCAAATTTATTTTTTGTAAAAAAGCAGCACAAGCTGGGTGTGGTGGCTTATGCATTTAATCACAGAACTTTGGGAGGCCAAAGGCAGGAAGATCAGTTGAGGCCAGGAGTTCTACACCAGCCTGGCCAAATGGTGAAACCCCATCTCTACTAAAAACACAAAGAACAGCCAGGTGTGGTGGTGGGCCTGTAGTCCCAGCTACTCGGGAGGCTGAAGCACAAGAATCACTTGAACCTGGAGACATAGGTTGCAGTGAGCCGAGATCATGCCACACACCCCAGCCTGAGTGACAAAGGGGACTACATCTCAAAAACAAACAAAAAAAGCAGCTCAAATTTTACATATAGTGAGTAAGAGGATGACTAGAAGTGTGCTTTGAGGAATGGCATATTTATTAAACAAAGTGTGTACAAAGGTATTTCGTATATTGTATTAGCACTTTACACTTCTGTTACAAATGTTGCTTTGCATGAAATTTTTACACAATGATAAAAGTACTTGCCTAAGTATTGTTATATCTTTCCTTTTTGGAAATCTTTCTGAGGAATGGGGAACCCCTTTCATAAGTTATCCAAACAATGCTCATAATTTCAGAATGAAGTATTTTCATGCATGTATTAGCATCACTCTTAGTTATTAGATATAAACAGCAAATTGAATGAAATGTTTTTTTCTCAAAATATGTAGGCTATCTAGTTCTAAATACATATTTTAGCTCTTTCTTCAGCTGGACTATGCTCGTCCTCCTTTCTAGTTGAGGTAATAAATTTAACAATATTATTGAGAGGTGAAGCCAGCTGGGCTTCTGGGTTCGGTAGGAACTTGGAGAACTTTTCTGTCTGGCTAAAGGATTGTAAATGCACCGATCAGTGCTCTGTGTCTAGCTAAAGCTTTGTAAATGCACCAATCAGCACTCTGTAAAAACTCACCAGTCAGCACTCTGTGTCTAGCTAAAGGTTTGTAAACGCACCAGTCAGCACTCTGTAAAAACGGACCAATCAGCGCTCTGTAAAATGGACCAATCAGCAGGGCATGGGTGGGGCCAAATAAGGGAATAAAAGCTGGCCAGGCGAGCCAGCAGGGGCAACCTGTTCGGGGATTTGTTCTTTCACTCTTCACAATAAATCTTGCTGCTGCTCACTCTTTAGGTCCGCACTACCTTTATGAGCTGTAACACTCACTGCAGAGGTCTGCTGCTTCACTCCTGAAGTCAGGTGAGACCATGAATCCACCGGAAGGAAGAAACCCCGGACACATCTGAACATCTGAAGGAACAAACTCCGGACACACCATCTTTACGAACTGTAACACTCACCGTGAGGGTCTGCAGCTTCATTCTTGAAGTCAGCGAGACCAAAAACCCACTGGAAGGAACCAATTCCAGACACATTATCACTAATAAAACCTATGGCTGTACCTTCTAGCATTATATATAAAAAGTGCAACATAGAAAACAAAATTTAAATCCACAAATATTTAATATTCACAACTTCTGGATTTATCTCATGTTGCAAACTATTTTCGTTACCCTATTCTTCATATGAGAAATATAAAACATCAGCATTTCATTGGTGAAATGTTCTTTATAGCAGTTTAAATAATTGCATACAATCATGTGCTATATGTATTCTCTTGCAATAAATAATGGCATGAGCATAATTACAAGAATTAATGACCTGGCATTAGTGTAGCTGTAAATCAAGCAAAATCTGCAAATTATTTTAATTGAAGCATCCAGTTAAAATATTTTGGTCAATGAGCCTTTACAAATTGTATTAAAATGTGTAAAAATAATTTTGCTGTGCTATGTATTATGCTAACACACATTTATGATGGCAGACTTTAAAATACAATCTTTCCTTTTTTTCTAATAGAATTATGCATTTATTTATCAACTTACCTGAGAAGATATCTAGTCTCAAACTGTCACTGAATAGATAAAAACATTGTGAAAAAAAAATTTTTTTCCATATAAACCTATGTTTTCCAGTTACTAGGTAAGATGTACTAGTTTTATACTGTTGAGTAACAAATTATCACATTTTGCAGCTATAAAAAGCATGCATTTATTATCACACAGTTTCTATGCATCAGAAGTCCAGCACATTTTAGCCCCTCCTTCATTCAAGGTCTCACAAGGTTAAAGTTCAGATGTCAACTGGGCTATCTTTTCTTCTAGAGCTTGGGGTTTTTGTTAAGACTCACATCATTGTTGACAGGATTCAATTCCTTCTACCTATAGGGCTGAGGTCACCATTTTCTTTTTCCATGTTGTCCAGAGGATGCTCTCAGCTCCTGGAGGTCCCCAACCAGGCCCTTGCCACATGGCCTAGTACATGGCAGCTCACTTCCTCAAAACCAGCTGGAAAATATCTCTCTGAGGTTGCCAGGGCCAATGTCTTAAGTAACAATGACGAGAATGACTATCACATCACAATCACAGTCCCTGTTT
The DNA here is from genome assembly GCF_028885655.2 of Pongo abelii. Taxonomy (NCBI): domain Eukaryota; kingdom Metazoa; phylum Chordata; class Mammalia; order Primates; family Hominidae; genus Pongo; species Pongo abelii. The sequence continues at coordinate 21,005,791 of NC_071989.2, read as the reverse complement.
ACACTCAAAGGTAGGGTATATGCTAGGGACAGGATGCTGAGGTTTATCTTAAAATTCTGTTTGCCATGCTGCCCCAATTGCATGTTTCAGCCACAAGCAGAAAATGGTCTCTCCCTGGTCCCAAAAAATAATTGCTTGTCACAGTCCACAACCACCAAACTGGAGACTGATTACCATTTACACTTGACTGGAATTAAGACTATCACTGCTAGAATGGTTCTTTATGGCTTATAAACAGAGGAGTTGAATAATTTCTGAAAATGGCTAGTTATGAAATAATTTTGTTGATTTATTATTTAAATATTCAGCCTGTACATCTCCTGATACTGATATCATGTTTTCTCATGAAGATGTGTGCATAACCCCCTCTTATGAATTAATTAACATACAGCCATGACCCAAAATAGTTTTTCACCATTAATATTTTAAAAGTAAAATGAACAACTATTTACATCAAATTTTCACCTCATCACTTCATCCCCAAACCTCCCTCACACATTCGCCTCAAGGTTGATAATTTTTGGATGATTATGAAAAATTTTGAGAAATCTACTGAAAATTTCACGAGGCAACATTTTTTATCTGAAATAAAGAAGAGAGTACAGTAATCCCACCAAATGATATTCAAGTCAGCAGAGTCAAGGTCAAAAGCAGAGAAATAGTTCCTTCAATCTGTTTTTACTGGAATATATAATTCATTTGATAATGTTACAAATACAACCAGATCTAGCCAAGGGCATTTTTATCAGGTGTGATGAATTGTGTTTGACCTACTGGTACCACCCACTGAATACTTAACTTCCTGTATTTCAATAACTTCTCTGATAATCAACCACCTGGGCAACATTTGCAGTCTTTCAAGTTGTCACTTTGGGACATGAATTAGTGTTAGCATACACATAAATCATTGCAGCAAGTCAAGAGGAACTGAAACACAGTGCTGTTGGCTTCGATACAGTCACAGCCGGAAACTGAAGTGGATACGTTCATGCAGTTAAAATAAATAGGTTCTACTTCTAACATATTTAATTCTTGTGATTTTCTGTTTTGTTAGATTCTACCAAAATTACTGTCCCTAAAATTAAAACCATTGTTGTTAAAAGTGGAGGATTATCATCATAAACAAACCAAGCTGTGTGATATTTTTCTTTTTAAAAGAAAACCTAAAGAACACTCAATAATGGAGGCCTCACATTTTGGTATACCAAATTATTGAAAATTAAGAGTGATATAATTATCATCTGATGCTGCTACACCATTCTTTCTGTGAGCCTTCGAATCAACAGCTTCGGAGGAATTAATAGCAATACTGAAAAGGAATAACATCTTACTTATTTCATGTCATTACAAAAACTTGTCAAAGTCATTTTGAAATTTTGTGTCCTTTGGGAGATCATTTAAAAAATAATAATTAGTCCATCTAGTACCTCCAGATAACAACTTTTCCTAACTTCCTCAAGCAGATTTATTTATATTTTAAACATCATCATTAGACTATATTCATAGTCTTAGTTTTGTTTGATTCTATACCTTCTTTGAAAACAATCTATATCCCAATTTCAGTTTTTATCTAGTGAAAATCAAGAATACTTATTAGTACAATAAAATAAATAAAATAAGTCAGTTCTCAGTTACTTTTAAATTTTATTTAAAAGGATATAATTGGATCTAAAAGTTTTCTGTGTTTGCTAATTTTTTAAACCAGGCACATTTAATTTCAGGTGACTTTTAATGAAAATCTGTTTTTAATATTTTTATTAGTATTCCTTCAAGCATTATATTAAGTTTAAAAACATGGATAATCAAATATGTCATTTAACATGAGTTTTGAGGATGGTGGAAGTAACAATCCTCTGTAAATAAAAGATACTATGAAATTTCATACAGTTAAAATGTTATAAATCAGAAAAAAGATAATAATAAATAGCTTTCAGATACACTAGATGACTTAGAGATAAAAAAGATAATTACTGAAAATATAATAATAGCCAGATTCAAATTAGACAAGTGAATTTAATTCCCAGGTATATTTTTTCTTCCCACTAATACTTTACCAATGAAAGTAAATATGAGTAAAAGTAAAGATTCAGGCAGACAAAAACAAGAGAGAGGTCTAAAGGTGAAAAGGCAAATAGGTGAGTGTTAACTAACGTGTGTGCCCAGGTCAAACCAGAAAATAAAGCAGTGATTGTCACCTACATCTCGAGAGGTTGATGCTCAAGAGCCAGGTAGGGTCGCATGCAGGAGTGAAATTTTCAGAATATCAGTGGAGGATCTGTGTCCTGAACACCAGGGATCCCCTTTTGGGCAAAGACCTCCAAAAAAAGGACTGGCAAGGTGAACAGGTACCAGGAAGAGGCTGATTGATATTAAGCAACCAATTGGACATTTAGACATAGCCACATCGCATCCCCAGCTTTTGTCATGAGATTACTTCTCTTTTCTCAGGCCTAATGGGAAGGCCTGAGGAGGCTTGTCTGAAAAACCTAAAAGACCATGGGGAGAAGTTTCCATCTATTGACATTTGAGTCTCCCCTTGCACAGTCAGCATTGCATAAAGTCATCAAAGTTACAAGCCTCACCCATATAAATAGATATTCCATTAAGTATTGTTAGTGGTTCACATCTAACTCATGCATTTAGTCATTCATTAGTTAAATGAGTATCTATTGTGCATATATCATGGTCCAGTGACTGCTCTTAGTGATTGGGATAAGTGAGTAATGGAGAAAGATCACATCTCTTAAGGTATTTATATCCTAGTTATGGGATGACCAACAGTAAACATTAGACATACAGATGCAAAAATTACCTAGTAGCAAGTGCTATGAACAAAGAGAAAAAGTGGAACTGCTTAAGAAGGTTCAAGAGTTCTGAGGACAGGAAGCAGTTATCATTAGAATGGTCAAAGGAGGTCTCATTTTAATGAGGTGAGGGAATTAGCCCTGTGAGTATCTCAGGAAAGAGAATTCCAGACAGAATAAACAGGCAGTTCAAAGGATACAAGGATCAGCATGCTTACCATGTTTGAAAAGAAACAAGTAGCTCCCTGTGGCTAGACAAAAGTAAGAGGGAAGTAGTTGGTTATAGAGAAAATGGGAGAAAGATCTTTCATAAAGAATTTAAAATTAAATAGACTACTAAGGAGCAAGATACACAAGGAAACAGAGTACTCAGCATGAAAAAGAAAAAAACATTAAATAAAAACTATAAACACAAGCAAAAGGAAATAGCGATAATGAAAGCAGCAGGAGAAATCTACACAAACCAAAATAACAATATCACCACGTTTTCAGAAACACGAAAATCATTCCATCCATAAAACGAAAAGGGTGTGACACTTGATTTTTTAAAATATCGACATCAAGACTCATTTTAATGTTTCAATCTACTAAAGAGAATCCTAACAGTGTGTGTGTGTGGAGGGAGGAGCAGTTTAAACAAAAGGTATGAGCATAAAATTGAAATTCAACTTTTTAACAACATTGCTGAACGATAGAAAATTGAACAGAATTGTCACAACTTTTACAGAAAATGCTGTTTAAGATAGAATTCGGTTTGCAGCAAAATAATCAAAGGTGAAAAGCTATAAAGATAATTTGGTGAAAAAATGACTGAAATAAATTATTTCCAAGAACTTTCTTAAGAAGATATCCTCCAGCAAAAGGAAAACTTAACTAAGAAGGAGGACATGCTATCCAAATATAGTGACCCTTACCCAGCACAAGTCCCCAAAATACATGTGTACAAATGTCCTACAAAACAATCAGTTTAGCTTGGGACAAGACAGTAGAAGACACAAAGTGAAGGGACAATGGGGAATAAAATAGTCAATACTATAGAGTAATGATAGCATAAGAAAGAAAGTGATATTTGCATGGTAAAGTGTACAAAGAATAAACAAGACAACTATTAGGTCAAGAAAAATACGTATAAAAATATTTTTTATACATTTGGCCTTTCATGAAGTATTTCCATTGGCATAATCATGTAAATACTGAATATTAGTTTAAATAACATATACTTTTGACTATAAAGGGTAGGAGAGGAATAGTGAAGTATAAAATAATTCCATCTATGCATGTTGTCTTGAATTTTCTTATTGTTGCCATAACAATTTACTACAAACAGTGACAAAAAATAATAATATATTATTTCACAGTTTGGTAGGTCAGAAGTCCCAGTGGGCTCAGCTGGCCCTCTCCTTCAGGTTCAAGACTAAACCAAACTATTGTCTGTGCTTCATACCTTTCTGGAGGCCCTGGGGATGAATGTGTTTCCAAGCCTATTCAAGTTTTTGTCCACTTGAATTTATTTGTGGTTCTAAGACTGAGGTGTCTGTTTTCTTGCTGGCTGTCAGTTAGTGTCTATGCATATCTAAAGCACAGCACTTGAGTCGCCCCTTCAAGTTAGGGTGGAGGTGGGGGTACCCTTAAGTCCTAGAGGTATCTATCTAGCGACATGTGGTGGTACTTCCACTGTTCTTTCTCTCAGCCTGTATAACTGCTTGCATTTTTTCCTATTGTTGCTGCAACAAACATCACAAATGTAATTGTTTAAAAAATACACATATTATTTTACAGTTCTCTTTGTTAAGAGTCCAACATGGATATTACCAGCCTAAAGTCAACGTGTTGGTCAGGCTGCCATTTCCTCTAGCAGCTCCCAAAGAGCATCCATTTCCTTGTCTTTTCCATCTTTTTGAACCCACCTGCAAACCTTGGCTCATGCTCTCCTTCCTCCATCTTTGAAAGCCAACAGTGAGTGTCAGGAGGAGTCCTGCCCACATCACATTACTGCTACCTTCTCTCCTGCCTCCCTCTTTCACATTTAAGGATCCTGTGATGGCACTGGTCCCACTGAGATAATCCAGGATAAACCTATTTTGAAGTCAGCTGATTAGCAACATAATATGATTTGTAATATTACTTAATCCCCTAAAGTAACCTAACATTCACAAATTCTGGGAGATTAGGATTATGGATGATTTGGGGAGAACATTATTCAGTCCGCCACAGTCTCTATTCAGTCCATTCTTTTATTATTTGTATGTAATGAATAAATCACAACCTGGCATAACGGAATGAAGTACTTGTTGAGCACTGCAGATGTTATTCTGGATCTGAATTCGGCATCCTTCTGCTGTCCTTAGCTCACAGCCTTGCCCCACTTACTTTACTGTATCAGGTCCATACCTATTCCACTTTTAAAGCCATCCTACTCCCGTCTCGTGAAGAAGAATGCTCTAAACTCTCTATAACCTCCCAGCTTTTCTCATTATATTGTAAACATAGGTTAGAATTATTGCAGTAAAAACAATCCCAAGATTCCAAGGCTTTAACACAGCAAAAGTTTATTCTTTTCTTGTAGAAATTCCTGAAGCTCACAGCAACATTCCAGGTCCCAAGTAATGTATGTGATGACAGTTTTCCAGGCTGATGAAGTTCCATTATTCCGCAGCTGCACATTTTGGAGCACATGGCTTCCTCAGTTATAACACAACAGGAAGTTTGAGCAGGAGGATCTCACAGTGTCCATTAAATGCTTCAGCTCAGATATGACATAGGTCACTTGTTCTCACAATCCATTTGCGAGAATTAAGCAATCCTTAAGTGTTGGTAGTGGGAGCAGGAAGGTATAATCCTCCAAGATTCATGAAAAGAAAGGGGAGATAGGAGAGAATGTGCATTAAAATTTTCCACGGTACTCATTTTCATAGACATGTGTGACCTTTCTTAGGTAGGGTTCAATCAGCATCAATAACCTCTCAGATCTGATTTTGGGTTGCAACATTCATTCTTAAACATTTCTCTCTCACACTGAGTCCGGTATTATTATCCAAACCGTCTTCATGCTGTCTGTCTCCCACAGATCAGGTGGTCCTACCATCACAGCTGCAAGTGATTTATCAACTTCATTTCTGTAGCCTCATTCTATTAAATATTTAGATGACAGGGTAAAAAATTATCTATGGTCTAAGTCAAACACCTCTAGGTAGTTTAGCCAAAAAAGTTACTCTGTTTAAAAATACACTACCATTTCCATCCCTCAATACAGCTCCTAGTAGCTCCCTATAAAATATTGAAATGCTTATGTAAACATTAACACCAATATGATTTTTTTCATTTTCTTGTAGCTGCACATGTTTATGTTGACATACCCAGTGCTATTCTGATTCATGCTTGTATTAGTTTTTAAGTCAAATTTTTAACTTGACTTAAAGTACATTTACGGCCGGGCACAGTGGCTCACACCTATAATCCCAGCACTTTAGGGGGCCGAGGCAGGTGGATCACGAGGTCAGGAGATCGAGACCATCCTGGCTAACACGGTGAAACCCCGTTTCTACTAAAAATACAAAAAATTAGCTAGGCATGGTCGTGGGCGCCTGTAGTCCCAGCTACTCAGGAGGCTGAGGCAGGAGAATCGCTTGAACCCGGGAGGCAGAGCTTGCACCTAGCCGAGATCACGCCACTGCACAGTAGCCTGGGTGACAGAGCGAGACTCCTTCTCAAAAAAAAAAAAAAAAAAAAAAAGGATATTTACTACTTCAGTTTCCCAGGGTCAGAAGCCCAAGCATAGTCCATCTGGTTCTTTACTTAGGATCTCACAGGGATGTAATCAAGGAGCCAATCTGGCTGCATTCTCACTGGGAGATGTGAAGCAGAATGCAGCTGCAAACACATGCAGGCTGTTGGAAGACTCCATTTCCTCGTGGCTGTAGGACTCATGGCAGCTTGCTGTTCTAGGCCAGCAGTAAAGGGTCTGAATTCAGGGAAGGCCCTCCAAACTTGCGGGTGATTCCAACTGATAAAGGCAGGCAACTTCTGATAATCTCCCTTTTGATTAACTGAAAATAGACTGATTTAGGGTATGAGTTACATCTGGAAAATCCTTTAACATTGCTGGTATAACATAACCTAATCAAAGGAGTGACACTCATCTCTTTCCCACATAATGTAATTTAATCATGAGTGTGGTACCAGGAATTGGAGACCATGGGAGCCATCTTAGAATTCTGGTTATCGCTAGGATCCTGTCTTCATCTTTCAAACATGGGAGATTTGTGGAACGTCTCCTCTTTAAAACACCTGTAACATTTCAGGAGGCTGTGTGAGTGCATTGTCACTGATTGTATAATGCTTGCAGTGAGTCTTTTCAATCTAAAAAATCATTTCTTCATTTCTGAAACTTGCTTATATGGATTTCTATGATAACTTCTATCTCTCCATTTTTTATCTTGGGGGTATTTTTCTTAGTTTCTCCTAGTTACTGTTTTGTTTATTTTAAAATATAATTTATTCATTTGTTAATATATACTATAATATTTTCAATTTCCAAGAACTTTTATTTTTATATGAATATTTTTATTTTCTTCATTTTGTTTGTGAGATGAAATTCCATGTCATAAAATTGTAGAGACTTTTTTTGTAGTTCTTTCCCTGTTCTGCTTAAAACTTCTCTGGTACCTCTGAGTTGTTCATTTTAGATCTGCTAGTTTTATTATCTGACTTTTATTTAGAATATTCATTCAAATGATTCATTTTTTTTTTTTTTGCTGCCCATTAACAATCAAGAGAGCAACATAAAATAATTGATTGAAAGCACCGTATGTCGATAAAACTTGTTGCATAGCCTGCCTCACTGTAAGATCACACTTCTGTTTCCTGGCTTTCATTGGATCACTTCCAATAACATGGTTTAATTTAAATGAAATTTTTAGAAATCATTCTGATTTTATTTTATGCCTTACCTCTTTTGGTCCTGCCAGAGAACATTCTCTGCTTTTAAGGACTCATATGATTTGATTGGGTCCATCGATATGATCCAAAATAATCTCCCTTTTTAAAGTTCATAACCTTAATGTCGTCTGCAGAGTTCCTTATTTACAGGTTCTAGGGATGAGGGCGAGGGCATCATAGGAAGTCCTTTCTTCTACATAGGTTGTTTAGCTTCCCCAGAAAGTGAACTTCATGACTTCTACCTGTATAAGTCTGGCTGCCAACATTTTGGTGGTTTAGTAATGAAAGAACTTCAGAATTTTAACTAATCTCTTTACTTTTAGTTTATTCTATAAACCATATCCAGTTTTGCCTGTTATCTCTTTTATTTTATTTTATTTTTGAGATGGAGTCTCGCTCTGTGGCCCAGGCTGGAGTGCAGCGGCACAGTCTCGGCTCACTGCAAGCTCCGCCTCCTGGGTTCACACCATTCTCCTGCCTCAGCCTCCCGAGTAGCTGGGACTACAGGCGCCCGCCACCACGCCAGGCTAATTTTTTGTAGTTTTAGTAGAGATGGGGTTTCACTGTGATAGCCAGGATGGTCTCGATCTCCTGACCTCGTAATCCGCCCACCTCAGCCTCCCAAAGTCCTGGGATTACAGGCGTGAGCCACCACTCCTAGTCCTTGCCTGTTATCTCTGAATTCACATAACATCAGCTCCAATTTCTCTAACTTCAGTTTTCTGTGTTTCTTCAAGAGAAGTATAGCTATCTGGCTGTTTAATGTTGGAATAAAGACTGCAATGTCTAGCTGCTCCATAGATAAACTTTTGACAAAGTCTCTTGTCAGCCATAACAGCATCCCGCCTTCAGGCATACATAGTACCTTTAATCCCTGAGCCTTTTCAGGATTTCATGCATTAGTTTTGTGAGTGTAAACACACACATGCACCACACACAGACACACACAGATACACATGCACCCTCCCCAACACACATAAACTCAGAGAGAGAGAGAAAAGAGAGAATTTGCTTTATCTGCTCTGCCACATATTTATTTCTAATTTTCTTTTCTCCAGATTCTAAAACTCTTGTCTTCTGCTATCTGCTCTCCTATGCACATTGTACTTATCAGTTAATGTAGTTTTATTTTATTCACAGCTAAATTTTGAGGAAAATTAGGAGAAAGTGCCTATAGCAAAATATATTCAAGAATTTAACTGAATGTGCCCATTTGTTTTCAAATTCTCTTAATTTTATTTTCATCAAATAGTATAGCTGGTCTCACACATTTGATATTGAGTTGTAGCTCTAAAATCTTTCCAATTCTATAACAAGTATTTAATTAAATGGTTGCTTAGAGTATTTTGGTTTATATCCTGAACATGAGAGGTGCCTGTGTGTTGGGGTGTGTGTTTGCTGTTTTTCATTACTGATTTCTAATGTCATTACATAATGATGAATGACTAAAGGTTGTATCCCATTCCTTTCGCAAATACATTAGGTTTCCTTTGTGACATTTAAATTTGTTCATTGCTTGTTTGAAAGTTGTGCTGTAATTTATTATTGTTGCTGTTTTGCTTATCGGTTTCAAAACACAGATTCCTTAGTTCTTTTTCATCTCGCTTTGTTCTCTTGTGTTAACTCCACCATGATTCTGTCATTTGAGTTTAGTTCTGAACTGCTATGAATATCTTTTCTCACTGGTGTTTATTCTTTTGCAGTTGTTGCTGTTGTTTATAGAGCTTATTTAATATCTTTCAGTGCTTCCTCCTGGAATCAGTAGGCCATATTCCAAAACGGCGAAGTGTAGTTCAGTAGTAGGAACCCGTTTACAGAATTCATCGTACTTAGAGAATTAAGGAGACAATTCATATCATTTTACTCCTCATAGAGCCATGAATGCGTATCCTGCAACGTGATAAAGTACTATTTCAGCACTGGAATACTTTCACAAATTTTCTCATTCCACAAAAACCCGATTTTGTGTGTATCATCTTCCAGTGACTTATATGTGTATATCTTTAATTCATCTTTGAGCTTAAAATGTAATATTTTTGTTATGAAGTCATTTTGTTACTTTTTTGATGTGTTACTTGACTTCCTGCATCCAGGTTTACAGCTTTATGTTGAATATTCATCTGGCTTTTCTTCTTTTGTACATTATCAGTTCTTTTTCTTGGGTCCTTTCAAAATCTGTTTTGTTATTGGTGTTCTTAAATTTCCCTATAGTATGCCTAGATTTCTACATTCTTTTTCTTTCATATATTATTTAAGTACTTATAAATTGTTTTGATTTTTCTTATTTTTCATTATGTTAAATGTTCAGGTATTATATTGTTATCTTTACTTTTTTCTTTCTATGGGATTCTTATTATATGAATATCGACATTCCCACCTATATCTTTTCTACCACTTATGCTTTATAGCAATCTTTATATTTCTGCAACTCTTCTTGATATTTTTTGCCTTTTTCTAGAATAATTATATTTCTCTTGTTATCTACACAGTCTGATATCTAGCTATCCACATTTTTAGCCATCTCTGTGTATGGAAATATTCTCAAGGTGGTATTGAAAATTAGTACCTCATATATGTTCCTCTGGATGAGATTATGAGAAAGGAAGGATAAAGTCCTCAAGATGTGTATTTTCTGGTCTAGATTCCAGTTTTCTTTGTGTATTGACAACTCAGCTCCCAACTCCACCCAGGAGACCATGCTCATCAGGGAATTTTTATCACCCTACTCTATATGGTGATCTATTCTAAGAGCTGCCTCTTAGTTTCATAGTCATCTAACACATAGAGGTAAGAGAAAAACTCCTGGGCTGGCCCATTCACCAGTGCCTCCTGTTAGCTGTTTTCTTCTCCAGTGATGCTCCAATGTCATGATGAATTGACCCTCAACTTTTGGGCTGAACCCGACATGTTTTTATATTTGTTCTGTGTTTTCAATTTCTTTCTTTCCTGCAACAGTGAGAAGGTAAAAAATATTCTGCCAAAACAATGCTGTAAAGAGAAAAAAAAAAGAAGCTAAAAATTACTGCCTTGGTCTACCCTATGCCCGTAGTATCTCACACTTTTCTGCACTAGGCTGCTAGTGTTGCAAACTCTGGGTCCCAACCAAGTCATGCTCTCTAAAAATATCTTAAGGCTCTTATTGGTATTATGCTTAGAAGAAAGCAGGAAGATGTGGGAGTTTGGAACTTCCTAGAGACTTGTTGAATGGCTTTGACCCAAATGCTGACAGTTATATGGACAATGAGGTCCAGGCTGAGGTGGTCTCAGTTGGAGATGAGGAACTTGTTGGGAACTGTTATAAAGGTGATTCTTGCTATGTTTTAGCAAAGAGACTGGCAGCATTGTGCCCTTGCCCTAAAGAGCTGCAGAACTTTGAACTTTAAAAAGATGATTTAGGGTATCAGGTGGAAAAAATTTCTAAGCAGTAAAGCATATAAGATGTGACCTGGGTGCTCTTAAAAGCATTCTGTTTTAGGCATTCACAAAGAGATGGCTTGAAATTGGAATTTATGTTTAAAAGGGAAGCAGAACATAAAAGTTTAGAAAATTTGCAGCCTGACAATGTAATAGAAAAGAAAAAAATATTTTCTGAGGAGAAATTCATGCTGGCTTCAAATATTTGCATAAGTAACAAGGAGCCAAAAGTTAATAGCCGAGAGAATGGGGAAAATGTCTCCAGGGCGTGTCAGAGGCCTTCACAGTAGCTCCTTCCATTACGGTCCCAGAGGCCTGGGAGAAAAAAATTGTTTTGTGGGCAGGGCCCAGAGCTTGGCTGCTTTGTGCAGTCTCAGGACTTGGTGCCCTACATCTCAGCTGTGACTAAAAAGGGACCATGTACAGCTCAGGCTGTTGTTTCAGGATTTAATTCTTACAAAATTAAGTCCATTCTGGCTCACTGCAAGAGAAATCCTTTTAACACACAACTGGAGATTTTTATGATTTAGATAATGGTCTTGTTTTTCCTTATTTAATATCTGAACATGAAAACATTTATAACTTCAATTCTTTTTATTTATTTTTTTCATTGACACATAATAATCCTGAACTAACTCTGTGGGTTGTCTGTTTACTCTGTTGATTATTTCTTTTGCTGTGCAGAAGCTTTTTAGTTTAAGTCCCATCTATTTATCTGTGTTTTTCTTGCATTTCCTTTGGGTTTTGTTCATGAAGTTTTTGCCTAAGTCAATATCTAAAAGAGTTTTTCTGATGTTATCTTCTAGAATCTTTACGGTTTCAGGTCTTAGATTTAAGTCTTTGATTCATCTTAAGTTGATTTTTGTATAAGGTGAGAGATGAGGATCCAGTTTCTTTCTCCTACATGTGGCTTGCCAATTATACCAGCATAATTCATTGAATAGGGTGTCTTTACTTTAGTTTTGGTTTGCTGTGTTGAACATCAGTTGGCTGTTAGTATGTGGCTTTATTTCTGTTTTCTTTATTTTGCTCCATTAGTCTATATGCCCATTTTTATACCAGTACCATGCTGTTTTGGAGACTATGGCCTTGTAGTATAGTTTGAAGTCAGGTAATGTAATGCCTCCAGATTTGTTCTTTTTGCTTAGTCTTGCTTTGACTATGTAGTCTCTTTATTGATTCCATATGAATTTTAGCATGGTTTTTTCTAGTTTTCTGAATTGATGGTGGTATTTTGATGGGAATTTCATAGAATTTGTATAATAGATTGCTTATAGCAGTATGGCCATTTTCACAATATTGATTCCACTCATCCATGAGCATGGGATGTGTTTCCATTTGTTTTTGTTGTCTATGTTTCTTTCAGCAGTGTTTTATATTTTTCGTCGTAGAGCTCTTTCACATCCTTGGTTAGGTATATTCCCAAGTATTATTATTATTTTTTGCAGCTATTGTGAAAGGGATTGTGTTCTTGATTTGATTCTCAGCTTCGTTTCTGTTGGTGTATAGCAGAACTACTGATTTGTGTACATTGATTTCGTATCCTGAAACTTTGCTGAATTCATTTACCAGTTCTAGGAGCTGTTTGGATGAGTCTTTAGGATTTTCTAGGTGTATAATCATATCATCAGCAAACAGCAACAGTTATACTTCCTCTTCAGCAGTTTGGATGCCACTTATTTCTTTCTCTTCTCTGATTGCTCTTGCTAAGACTTCCAGTACCATGTTGAATAGAAGTGGTGAAAGTGTGCATCCTTGTCTTGTTGCAGTTCTCAGGCAGAATGCTTTCAGCATTTCCCTGTTCAGCATAATGTTGGCTGTGCATTTGTTGTAGATGGCTTTTATTACCTTAAAGTATATCCCTTCTATGCTGATTTTGCTGAGGGTTTTAATCATAAAGGGGTACTGGATTTTGTCAAGTACTTTTTCTGTGTCTATTGATATAATCATGTGATTTTTGTTTTTAATTCTGTTTTTGTGGTGAATCACAATTTTTGACTTATATATGTTAAACCATCCCTGCGTCCCTGGTATGAACCCCACTTGATCATGGTGGATTTTTTTTGTGTGTGTATGCTCTTGGATTTGTGTGTGCTAGTATTTTGTTGAGGATTTTTGCATTTATGCTCATCAGG